>NC_138105.1:75959778-77336028 GCF_964146895.1 Miniopterus schreibersii | reverse complement strand
TCCCAATTCCAACTGAAATGGCAAGAAAATGTAAAAGTAGGGTTTGACCTGCATCATCCAAGTGGAAAATGCTTCATCAAAGCCCCCAAACTCTAAGGAACTTCCTGCTGGGTACACAAGGCAAGTAGGCGCAGAGCACTGTGAGGAAAGATAGAGCTTTTCTCTGGATCATCCACTGCTTTCTCTCCCTCTACTGTCCTCTGTCTTCAGTGACTCTGAAGGGTGGTAAGCAGAAGAGTGACCTCTCTTGCCAAGTTCTATCTTCATAAATTCTCTGATCAAGAAGGAAAATAATATTCATGCATTCACTCACTCATCCATCCATAATCACTTAGCAAACATGTTCTGAGCACTTCCTCCGCACCAGCACTGTCCTAAGCACTCTGGACGGTGTGACGCAGAAGACACAGTCCCTGTCTTCAAAGAGATTACAGTCCAATGGGAGAGGTAATGGGAAAAAGACACATATGCAACTAAGCGTTACTCAAAGCTAAAAGAATAATGAGTTGGGTAAGAAAATATGGGTTCCAAAGATTCTGGCAGATGAAGCTGTTAGCCCTACTTGAGCAAGAAAACATATTCGATTCCGTTCAAGTAGACATTACGGAGCACCTATTCTAGAAAATACAGCATGATTTCAAACAGGAATGAATATGGAGATAGGGCAAAAGCATTGTAGCAGGAAATGGGATGACACCTATTTCTGCTTGTGGAAGGCCTGGGAGCTAGAGTCTCATTAGTTCCGCAGGGCCTGGGAGGAACAGGTCATGGGTACATGAAATATGTTTGTTGAACTGAACTCACATTTGCTGCAGGTGAGCAATACCACGGGGAAAAAGACAGCAGCAAAGCCCTGGCCGGTTTGGCTCAGGGGTTAGAGTGTCAGCCTTTGGACTGAAGGGGCATGGGTTCGATTGCAGTCAAGGGCACAGCTTGGGAGATCCCTGGTCCTGGTCAGGGAGTATGCGGGAGGCAACCAATGGGGAGGCAACGAATCAATGTGTCCCTCTCACGTTGCTATTTCTCTCACTCTGTCTCTCCCCCTCCCTTACACTCTCTCTAAAAACTCAATGGGAAAAAATATCCTCCGGTGAGGATTGATAACCACAAAAAAAGACAGCAGCCAGCAAAGGCCAAGAACAGTTAAACCAAACAATACTGTTGCGGATAAAGGAGAGACACTCTTCTGCCTGGGGAGGTTAGGGAAAACTTGAGGATAACATAGCTCCAGAGGGGCAAATTGAAGGACTTTTTTTTTTTTTTTTTTAATAGGCAGTTAAGAAAGAGAAATTATTTCAGTCATAGCAAGCATGTGTGAAGACACAGAGGCATTAAAATAAGGAATTATTTGGGAGCAAGCAAGTCGTGATGCATGTTAGTACACAAGGAACACACAGGGAAGTGTTAGGACATACGATTAACACGCTGGAGGGGTCTCAGTCATGGCCTTGGGGTGTCACATTAAGGAGGTGGGTGTGAGGCCCACCTGTCAATGACATCTTATCACCCCACTGATTCCCACAGGTGATTTGCTAGGAATTCTCGTCACCTAGAGGTGATGAGAAATTAATGCAGGACGCTGAGAAGGAGAATGGTATGTTAGACCGGATGAGAAAGGAACACAGAAGTGTCGAGATTCAAGGGGTCCAATAAATAACCTACTGCTTCCTGTCTAAGTCTGGACGATTTGAGAAATGAAATGAAAACTGTAAGAAAACCAAAATATCTTTTGTGCAGCTGAAGCTGCTATTGAAAAATGTGTTTTATATCTGATTAGAACAGCATGATTCATGTGCCAATCTCAGTGGTCAGGAGGTGAAATTACTCAGCTTAACCAGCCCAGGGCCATGGTTGGGTGATTCAAATGGACTGAGTGTGATCTGAGCATATTCTTTTGGAAATATAAGGTACTGTTACCAGAATCAGAAGGGTGTGTCCTGTCCTCTCCCTACGCATGTGTGTTTAATGATCCATAGCCCATATGACCCCTTTAGGGTACAGTTGGTCACACTGCTATGATGAGAAAATGTTGAAAAAAACCCTAAGTTCTGGTGTTGCTTTGAACAAGTCACTTGCTCTTTCTGCACCTTAAGTGCTTGCTCTCCACAACAAAAGACCATAAAATAAGAATTCTCTAGGCCCATTCCCTGCCTTAGGAATGCTGGGCTCATAAACGACATCATGTCTGTAAAGAACTATGATCTCCTTGGAAACAAAGGCTGTATAAATATATATAATTATTAGCTAAGTCGCTGAGAAATGCCAAAGATTGCCAGCAACTACCAGAAACTAAGAATCCTCCCCTAGAGTCTTCAAAGAAAGCATGGCCCTGTCAGCACCTTGATTTCAGACTTCTAGTATCCAGAACTGTGAAAGAACAAATTTCTGTCATCTAAAGACACCTGGTTTGGGGTAATTTGTTACAGCAGACCTAGAAAACTAATTCACCATGTTACATGTTTTCATACTTCTTTATACTTTCTTTCCCAGCTCTTAACAAATAATTATTACATATGAATGATCAGGAAATATTGATGGTACAATAATACTAGTCTGGCATTTTTGTGGAGGCCTCCTTAAGAGAGCCTATCATAATCTAAACCAGTATCTCAAATGGTAAGGACTCTGAAGAGCACATAATTTTGAGGTAGCATGTCAGAGGCCAGCTACTTCAGCTCCTCAGAGCTAGCCTTAGGTACACGTCACAGAGGTTTCTATTGTGTAAGCTATTCAAACTGGCCTTTTTTTAAAAAAAGAAACAACAACAGATTACCATAGATGGACCCTGAAGTAGACATTGGAACCATTTATTCCGCTTTCTCCTCTGCCTCCAAGGGATCCTGAGCAAGTCATTCAACCTCTCTGGGTCCCAGGTTCCTTAACAGTAAAAGGAGGTGGTTGGACTAGCCAGTTCCCGCAGTCCCTTTGGCTAGAACGTTCTGTGGTTTTATGATTGTAATGAGGAGCAATAGTAAAAAAGGTAGTATTTAGTTCTAAAGCACAAGGTTCCTGGTCACTGCTACCCTTCTTCCATGAAGAGTATCTGAATCCAGCGGTGAAACATTACCACGAGGAGATGGACCAATCTGATGCCAGACCAAGAAGGATTCTGCTTAAAATGTATACCTACTAGTTCTGTCCAAGCTTGTTTCACTTGACAAAAGTAACGGAGTAGATGTTTCTAGGGCTCTCATTAAAATACAAAATATATATATATATATATATATATATATATATATATATATTTTTTTTAAGTAGCTGGCTAGTCATTTCCTTTTTTCTGGAAAGCATTTTATTCACCGATAACAAAAGAGGGGGGAAAAGATAGAAGCCATGATTCTCAAGGTCTCTTCCAGCTGTGTGACTCCAAGGCAGGTTTTTGTGAAGCTAGAGAGAGGGGCCTTGAGCTAAGTGTCAGGCCACGGGGTCGATCGCGGGAACGGTGCTGTTCGCCTCTCTCGTTCTCCTCACGGGTGTGTTGGGGCCGCCTGTCTCCCCCAGAATAGGCGCCGATATGGGCAGGTTTTGGCAAGGATGAAATCCTGGCTCTTACTAGTTATGTGGCTATTAAGAGATTCACGGAATGAGTTTGCGTCTTAGCTTAACGTTGTAAAAATGTCAAGGGTTGGGTAAAAATGTCAAGACTTGAGCAAAAATGCCTAGTTCTAGTTAGGTTTTCAAGTGTTACTTTCCATAACCCTTAGGCGCACCAAGGAAAGACAAACTGCAGCGTCACAGGCACGGCGCACCCCCGCCCACAGCCACGCGGGGCAGGGCCCGCGGTGACCAGCGCGCAGGGCTGGCTGCTTTGTTGCCAACACTCACCTTCGGCTTCGGCGGCGCGGAGCAGCTCTGCACGTGACGCCAGGCCCCCGGCGCAGGCCCCGCCCCTCGGCGCAGGCCCCGCCCCCGGCGTGCGCGCTCCCGGCACCGCGGGGACGCAACGCGGGCGAGGCCGGCCGGCGGAGTGGCTCCCGGGAAGGAGCGGAGCCCCCGGGAAGCCGCTGCCGCGTAGCCGCCGCCGCCTCTCGGTGGCGGCCGTGATGCGCTCGGCTCACGGCTCCCCGCCCCTGGGAGCCCGGGCCGCCGAGTCAGGCCCTGCAGAACAGGTGAGGCGGCCTTCCCGGCGCGGACGTCGGGAGGGCGGCGACCGTTGGACCGTCGGGGACCGGGGGCGAGCCCTCCGCTGTCTGTCTTCCCCGCGTCCATCGCCGCCCCCGCCACCCGGCCCCGCGGCCCCGTCCGGGCGCCCGGGCCGTCAGCGCCCGTGACTCTGGGCGGCAGGTGCTCTCCCCCAGCCCTGGGAGGGGAAGCCTGGCGGTCGTGCTGTCGCGCCGGCTCGGGTGACCGCGCTGTCTTTTCCCTTTTACACGTCGTGTGGGCGGACCTGGCCCGCACTGGGGAGGGAGCTGGCCGGGGAGAAGGGCTGCCGCGCCGAGGACCCGGGGTTCTCGCCTGGCGCCTTATCCTAACGTTTACACGTGCAGCATCGTTTCTGCTTTGCTTTGCTTCTGCTAAATTTCATCCTTGAAAAAAATGGAACCGATTGGGCAATGAAGTCTTGGTGAGAGCAGTGTTCCTCAGGCTTGAGTAATGCACAGACACCTTTTAAAGGAACAGTTCTCTTACCCTAGGGACTGTGATGTCCCAGAACCCAGTTGTATGAACACTGGTGCAGAACATTTTTCACTCTTAGGAAAGCAAAGAGATGCTTTACAATTCAGCAGCTTCCGTGCTAAAAGACAAACTAGAGGTTATTACAGAATTCTACATTAGCGGCTCAAATCCCTAGTTTAATTTCACTTTGCAGTTTTGCCTGTCCTGCCTTGTGTAATGATAATACTTAATTTTCCAGCTTTGAAGAGACTTAAAAGAATCATATTCTGTGTTATCTTATATTTGACATTATCTTGTCTTTGTATCAGGTTTGTTCATTGTTTGGCGCATGAGCAGAATTATAGAATGAAATAGTTCGTATAAGAAGTTTATTTCTGTGTTTACCTTAACACTGATTTATCACTTGTATCTGTTGCTTACTGAATTTGTGGTTTACATTCTTCTAGCCCTAGTAGAAATGCATGATCTCAACCCTTGTATACAATCTAGAAAGAAGAGACAAAGAAAGTGCATCTGAGGATTTATATATTTATTTATATTAATGTTTATTTCCTACATATTCAGCATGTTTTAAAAAATGAACAAAGATTTAGAATGTGGGAAAACATTAGAAAGCATAACAGTTTAAATATTTGCAAAGAAAAATACTGACCTGTGCCTTGAAGGAAGTATAATGTTGAGAGCAGGACATATTAGGAGGAAGTGACATTAGTAAAGAAAGGCCCAGGGCTAAAATGAGAACAGCTTGTGTGGGAGGGAAGAGACCCACTTCACTAGAGCAGAAAGGTGTTACCTGGGGCCGAGAAGAGAACAGATTGGTGAAATGAGATGGGATCAGTTGAGGAAAAGTCGGTGTTGACCCCATAGGCTCCAGAAGGTTCTTGAGCTGGTCATATTTTGAAAGTAGTGTTTTACAAAGAGTTGTTTTGGAAGGGTGGTGTTCACAGTGAAAGCAGAAGATGGGTGACCTGCCTAGAGATCTGTCTTGTAATGTGTTCTGTGGTCATTTTTTTGTTTAGTTTATCTTTATTGTTGAAAGTATTACAGATGTCGTCTTTTTTTCTCCATTCACCCCTTCTACCCTCCACCCCCAGTCTTCCCCACACTATTGTGTGTGTCCATGGGTTATGCATACATGCTTATAAGTTCTTTAGTTAATCTCTCCCCACCCAGCCACCGGTGCCTTCCCTTGAGTTTCCTCAGTCTGTTCCATGCTTCTGTGTCACTGGGTCTATTTTGTTCATCAGTTCATTTTGTTCTTTAGATTCCAAACAAAGCTGTGGTCATTTTTGATGTGTGGATTTTTTTTGAGGAATTGATAGCACACAGATAAGTGGGAATCAAAGTTAATAACCAGGTGACTCTAGTCAATGGTGATGCCCCTCTTAGACCTAGAGAACCTGGAAGGTGATATTAGTTTGTGCCAAAAGGTTATCACTGCAGGCTTAGACTAAATGAGTTTGCGGTAACAGGCATCAGTAAGCTCAGGATATGGAATTGGAACTTGAGGAAAATCAGAGTTGCAGATTTGGGAAACTGCAGAGGTGATTCAGAAAAAGTGTAACCAAAAAAAGATCTCTTAAAATGGAGACCTGAATTTTGCAAATGAATAGTGAGAGGAAGAGGTTTCATTTGGACTTGATGTTGTAAAATAAAATTTTAAATTTAAAAATAAATATTAAAGAAAATGTAGATCATAATGCAACTATGTGCTTTCTTCTTAAAACAATGAATCAAGTTGTTTTCATGTATTTTTTCTATAACCGAGTGCCACAGAGTGCCACTTTACCTTCGCCTGTCACTCTCAGAAAGACAGTTATTTCTTACAAAATCCCACCTAAGTGTTTGTGGGCCCTTTTGATTTTTCAAGGTCCCCTTGTAACCTTCAATATTCATATCATTCCTTTTTAAAGCACCCTTCCTGTCATCTTACCTTTTCTTACTCAGAGGTCTAGCTCTTCCAGAGTCTCATTTGTCTATGATTTTTGTTTGCATATGATTTGAGAATTTGCCAATATCCGTTTTATTGCATCATTCATTTTTTACCACAGGAACCATTTCACTTTACAGTTGATTTATATTGTTTTCTTCAGTGAGAAAGATGGGCTTTACTCTACTAAAGAGTATTCGGCTAAGGAGGGCTGCACTAGCTGAAATCATACTGCAGTTAGTGCATCTCTCTGATAATAGGCCTAACATAATTTAGGCCTTTTGAAAACGTGGGATTTTTATGTAATGTTAGTAAGACTTTGCCTCCCTAAACTTTGGTGCCAAGATTCTTAGCTGCAAATACAATAGGAGTTTACATTTTAAGATCAAATTACCATATCATTGACTGCTGGGTAATATTCAGCCATACTTTTGTCCTAAATAAAAGTAATTACTTCAGCAACTTATAAGCTGTTCTATTTTCTCTCTGTCTTTAAATACAAGTTTTGTAATTTACAGAAGTATCTATCCTTTTTGCCGAAATGCTCACATCTCAAAAAAAAAGTCCTAAGACAAACACCAGATTAAATAACGTTTGCTAAGTTTGCTGTGATCATTCCAACACTGCATCTTATCTTTTGAAATGTATTATCTGTTCTCCCCCATCCAAAGTTGGCCTCTAACCTTCAGGAAGCTGTTCTTATTTACCAGTGTTCCTTGTGCTCTTCTCTGAACTCTGTTAGTCCAAATAATTTAACTTTACCTTCTGTTATACTCTTGATTATTTCCTGGGTATTAGTGTTTTCTCTGTAACCAGTCTGCAAACATCTTGACATCTAGAGTTAGGTTCGTTACTCCTCAGTGCCCTTCATATCACTTTGTAGTGCTTATCATCACTGAATCATTAAAGGCCTTCCTTCCCCAAAGGACCTTGACTTTAGGCTGTTAACTAAAGCATTCTTTTTTTTTTTTTTTTTTTTTTTAGTTCAACTATCACAAAAAAATATTCAGATCGGAATTCCTATGTCATGAAGAGTTTGTAAGCTAGGCTTTCTTGATCTATCCAGAAGAGGATTTGATGCTGGAAACTGAAGATATCAGTCAAAGATAGCTTGTTGAAAATAGTTCTTTTGTTTCTTCTGATGATAAAATTAGCATATGCCTTTTAAGAAATATAGGTAAGACTAGGGAAGAAAATAAAGATTTATCTCACTAGTCAAAAATACTAACCACTATTAACATTTTGGTTTCTCTCCTTCCATTTTGCCCCCTCTTATGCATGGGGAAATTTTTTTCACTTAATATATCATGGACATCTTTTCCATGTCAATAAATATAAATCTGCATGACCACCTTTAATAGTCACATTGTATTCTGTTGCATAAATGGACCATGTTTAATTTAATCCAGGCTCTATAATACACATTAATTTAGAAGCAATGTTTTGCTGTTATACACAGTACTATGATGAACATCTTGATACATATTTTAGTTTTACCCTGTTATTTTCTAAGGATGAGTTTCTGGAAGTGTGATAGGTTATGTGATAGGTTGTACAGAAGGTAAGCATATTAAAAATTGTAATACCTGTTATCAATATGCCCCCAGAAGATTAGTACCTATTTAGATTCTCCCCAGCAGTATTCATGACCTTTTCTCCTCCCCTTTGTTAGCAAAGTATCCTCAGACTTTCATTTCTGCCAGTCTGATAGTGGTAAAGTCTTATTTTTAATAATTTTTATTTCGCTAAATAGTAATGAAGTTATTTTTACAAATAACTATCCTCTTCTGGATAGATCAAGAAGGTCTAGCTGCTTATTATATTAATTTACAATTATCCTTGCTCATTTGTTCCAGTGTTTCTCTTATGTATTTATTTTGTGAACTTTTTATATGTAAGGGATATTTACCTTTTGTCATGTATGTTACAAGTAATTTTCCCAAGCTATGTGTATTTGGGAAAGGATTTTTATTTTTAAACATTCAGAAGTTTTAGACTCATGTGTAGATGTATTTTCTTTCATTTATGGTTTTGGCAAACTAATATCATTATAGAAAACCCTTACCCATTCCAAGATTGTGTAAATAATTGCCTACGTTTTCATCTTGCATTTTAATGGATATTTTAAATATTTAAATCTTTGAGCCATTGGAGTTCTAATAAAGTTATAATGAAGTAATCTCACTGTAGTCAAATGCTAAAAGGTAGTTACTTTATGAAAACGTTAAAATTCGTTTAAATACCTAGGTAACTGACAGAATTTCCCTTTTTGTGTAAACTTGTAAATCACAAGTATTGTTTGTCGTAAGTTTTGGGTCTATGGTATAATGTAGACACTATATTAAAACCTGAACTAATTAGTGATTTGTCCCCTTTGTCAGGTAGGCCTTACTAATAGTGTGTGTGTGTGTGTGTGTGTGTGTGTGTGTGTGTGTGTGTGTGTGTGTGTGTGTGTGTGTCTGTGTGTCTGTGTGTGTGTGTGTGTGTTTTCCCCTCTACTGCATTATAAATCTAAGGGCTGGATCCATGTCTGATTCATTTTTGTATCTCCCATTCCCAGCCATCCGTGAAACAAACAGTGGTTGTTCATCACTTGTGTGATAGGCACTGTCACTGGAGAAACAGAAGAATAAGTGACTCTCCCAGCCAATGAGGGTCTTGCCATGTGATGAGAAAGTCAGCCAGCCACAAGTGTAATACTGCAGCCCACTACTGTGATGAGCAAGTACTCTGGAGATACGAGGATTAGGGAAGTCCTCACAGAGGAATCATGTTTGATTTGTGTCATGAGGATTACATAGGAACGTCAGTGACGGACAAAAAAAGTCATTCTATAAATGCAGAGGAATGCAGGACATTTCAGTGACTTGCAGCTTGTGTTTAAGATGGCCGGAGCATAAGGTACATACCTCTCTTGTCAGGAGATACGACTAGAGAGATAGGGACTAGATCGGTGCTAATGCAGAAGCTACATGCTCAAAATAAACCCTTCTTAACAGCTGCAGTGCAAGGATCATGTACCAGATTGTGTGTGGTGGGATTTAAACACACAGTTGATAAAGAACATAGATGTTTCTTGGATTGTGCCAATTTTGTGATTTTTCTTACTTCCAGTAACAGGAAGCTTCTGACTCCAGGAGGATCTCATTGTTTCTGTAATGGTGGTTGAGGACTGACCCCAGAACATTGCCTGACCTATGACCCGTCAGTATGGGGAGGTGAGTGATGGTACCTAATCACTGCAGTGGAAACCTGAGATTTTGGTGCCATAGAAACAGGTTTTGAGAGGGGGAGAAAAAAATGTAAATCCCAAGTAAAAAGTCTTCAAAGTTGTGCTACACTTCTATTTTATACCTTTGTTCTTTCAGGGCCCCATTGGGCACCTGTCACAGAAAGAAGGTGATAATGCCAGGTGGATTCTGCAGGAGTGAATTTAGTTTATCATAAAGGGCATGTGTGTTGGAGTCTGCAAGGGGTTGCATTAAGCACAGGATAACTGTCTCTAAGCCTTGGAGGTGTGGGGAGGGGATAATAATTCCATGGTCTGGGCCAAGAACCCACATGGAGACAGGAAACTACAAATGGAAATTTCTGTTGGGTTAGTAGGATACCTCCCCCTTCTGTGAGTCCATGAAGCACTCTTTAAAGGGAAGAGTATAGAAATTAACTGTAAAACAGTAAAATTTATCCTAAAGTGAGACTTTGTTTTTTTTAAGCCTAATGAAGTCTCACATTCCTGACATAAACTGAGACAAAAAGTGTGTATTTGCAAAAATGTTTCAGGAATATTTCCAAAAACACAGTACATACGTAACTCATTTACTGACTTTGTTATGGGGATATTGTTAAAGATACTATTTTCTTAATCATCAGGGAGACATTTGCCTTGGAATTCAGTGTTAAGAAAATCTTACTCCTTTTAAGATATTTATATGTTTCTAATCTAATGGGTAATGTTATTGGCCACGAGAATGCTCGTCCACCTTTCAAGGCCTATCTTAGTACTTGCATTCCTATGTACTAAATTGTCTTTTGGTTTCTTCACCCTTAAATCTGATTTTATTATAGATTTATATGTTTATGTTAATGAACTTACTCTTCCAAGCTATCTCTAATTTTTTGGAACAAAGCAGGATATAAATATATAATCTGCATAATTCTCTCAAGAAAGGGGGAAAATGCAGAAGTGTCATAACCATCAGGGCTTAATTTTCATTCATATAATTTTATAATACAGTCATGTGCCACTTAATTACAAGGATACTCTGTAAGAAATGCATCTTTAGGCAATTTCTTCATTGTGCAAACAGAGTGCGCTTACACAAACCTAGATGGCAGAGCCTACTGTGTACTTAGGTTATAAACTATAGCCTTTTGCTCCTAGACTACAAGCCTGCACAGCATGTTACTGTACAAAACAACACAAGATTAAATCATGCACAAGAAAAAATGATGTCATCAAGAAATGCAATAAACTGCTGTCCGCATAACATGGGATACTGTTTTACAGCAAACTTTTTTAATAAGTAGAAAGCGTACACTCTAAAGTTAGGATAAAAGTAGTATAGTAAATACATAAACCAGTAACATTTATTATCATATTTATTTATTATCATTATTAAGTATTATGTCCTGTACATAATTGTATGTGCTTCACTTTTATATGACTGGCAGCACAGTAGGTCTGTTTACACCAGTATCACCACAAACATATGAGGAATGTGTTGTTGCAATATGATGTCACTAGGTGATTGGAATCTTTCAGCTTCAGTATCATCTTATGGGACTACTGTCATAACTGCAGTCCATCGTTGACTGAAACATCATTACGCAGCGCATGACTGTAATGAGTTATGTAGCTAAGTAGCAATATGGAAGATGCTGGTATACAGGTACCTCCTAGCAGGGAAGTAGGGGCACCTCAAACTGAACGTCTTGCTTTGGAGCAGTTTAGATGAAGGGAGGCCTCTTTGGAGCAGATTGCTTTAAAATCTGTTTTTTGGAATTTCAGAATTGGCATCTCCTGTCTTTTTCCTGCTTCCTGGCATTTTAGCATTTCTCCAGTGGGATGTCCTCGAATTTTGAATACCAACTTACGCCAAATTATTGTTATTAGTATTCTGGCTGCTGCTGTTTCACTTTTATACTTCTCTGTTGTCATAATCCGAAATAAATATGGGCGACTATCCAGAGACAAAAAGTTTCAAAGGTAAGAGAAAAAACATTTATCTTCTAGATGGGATGCCACACCTTCATTTCATGGCTTCAGGACTTTGGGATTAGGTGGAATGTTAGGAGCCTGTGGCTGTGGGAAACAGATGCTTAGTACAGCATGGCATGAAAAATTAAACTGTCTGAAACTGTTTAGTCATTAACCAGCAGATCCACATCATAAGAGGATTTAACATAAGCTTCTCCTGTGATATCTTTTAAGCTGATTTTTAGTTAATGTTGATAGTTTGGAAGTCGTTTTGCTTTTCAGAACTTGTTTGAACTTTTCTAAAGGAATGATGGGTGTGTATCTGATTTAGATTATCTTTATTACTGTCACTTGTTTTGTTTTCTTTTGACTGATTATTTTGGCAGTTGTAAAAATGTTATATTGGTGCAACTGCACTTAGAAATCACTGACTTGGTGTTTATTGCATTTACTCTTTTAGGCTTAGGATGATCTTCTCTGTCTCAAAAGTATATGTTTGTTTTTCTAAACAAGGTACTTGGCACGAGTTACTGACATTGAAGCTACAGACACCAATAACCCTAATGTGAACTATGGGATCGTGGTGGACTGTGGTAGCAGTGGCTCTCGAATATTTGTCTATTGCTGGCCCAGACATAATGGCAATCCTCATGATCTGTTGGATATCAGACAAATGAGGGATAAAAACCGAAAGCCGGTGGTTATGAAAATAAAACCAGGTATGTAAATGATAAATACCTAACTGATAACCACGTTCTGTCCTTTCATACTCTGTAATGTTTCACATTTTTTCTTTTCTCTCATAGCAGGACCTAATTGATCTCTGTTTTATTTTTTTGTTAATCCTCACCTGAGGATATTTTTTCCATTGCTTTTTCAGAGAGTGAAAGGGGGGATAGGAGGGAGGGAGGGGGGGAGAGAGAAAGAGAGAGAGAGAGAGAGAAACATCTATGTGAGAGACACATCGATTGGTTGCCTCCCCTACTGAAGCTGGGAATCGAACCTGCTACCCAGGTACATGCCCTTGACTGAGAATTGAACTCTCCACCCTTCAGTTCTTAGGTTGACACTCTCACCACTTAGCCACACTGGCCATGGCTATGTCCAGTTTTTAAAGATATGTAATTTCTAAGTCAGTGTGTTATAGAAACATTGGAATGTGCCTTCCCTGTTAGAGAATTTAAATCAGTAATTCTCAACCTTTTTCTGTATCCATATCATTTCCATGGACAGTGCCCTTCTTCAATAGCATTAGGAATAGAAGGTGTCAGGAGTACCTCAAAATAGCCTTTTATGTCTTGACAGTTGATAATCACTGATTTAAAACATTGAACAATAGATCTTAGAGATTCAGTACTTTAATTTCATCTTGCCAAATGTGTTAGATAGTAAAATATTAAATGCAGACAATCCAAGGAATTAATTTTTTTAAATATTAGAGAATGTTGATAAAAATAATGATCATAACTTATCTCCTGTTTAAAGAACAAGTGAAGAGGAGCTCCAGTTTTGTTTTGTTTTTTAACCTTTTTATTGATTTGAGAGAGAGAGAGCCATCGGTTTGTTGTTCCACTTACTTATGCATGCATTGGTTGCTGCTTATATGTGCCTTGATCAGGGATGGAACCTGTAGCCTTGGTGTATCGGGATGACGCTCTAACCAACAGAGCTGCCTGGCTGGGGAGGGAGCTTCCGTGTCAGTGTACTAGGATACTTGTCCTCATAAAGCTGTCCCTAACCCATAGACTGCGGACCCCTTGAGCCTTCCTCATTCTTCACTGACTAATGCAGACCGCGCTTCCTCCTGCAGGCAGCCCCAGCAGGCTGTTGTTCCCTGATGTTTGGGCAGCTGGACAGCAGCATAGTGCTCAGAAAATTCAAAATCTCCATTTTTCAGGATAAAGAGAGGGAACTTAATCTGAGTCTCTTGTACAGCATTATTTTGATATCAGAGTACATTTTCATTAACAAAGCATTTTTTCTTTAAGTCTTAGTGGATGACTTTTTAATTTTACTTTTCTATTTTCCCACTCCTGACATTTTTACATATCCCTGATCTAGAAACGTTTTCAGGGTTAACGTAATACTGCTCAAATAAAAAATTCACTAGGATTTCAAGAACAAACTCTCTAAAGCACTTTGCATTTCCACTAGCTCTGCATGCTAGGTCCCATCCGTGGTTAAACTGCTCTGGTGGAATGAGACAAAAACTTTCACACCTTACAGTGTCCCTTTGAGAGAGGGACAGCTATGACAGCATCCCAGGACAGGCGCCAGAATCTCATTAAAACGAGGTTTACTGGTTCTCTCTGATGCTGCAAGAAGTGCTTGAAGTGGACAATCAGGAACCTTTCTATGGCTCTTCTCTGTCCTGAAGCATGGTCTCTCGTGTATAGCATTACAGCAACCCTCTAGAAATTTCCTTAATAGATTCTGGGTAGTTTGGGGCTTGATGTCCATTGAAATAGTATTGTACGTGGAGTCAAAAACACGGGCTTTTAGTCTGGTTTTTGCTGATTGCTTTGACAAATTAATCTTTCTGGGTCCACAATTTGCTAGTCTGTGAAATAAGGAAGTTTTGGATTTCTAAAATTCCCCTCATCTTTAATATTGTAGGCTCAGTGGCAGTTAGAAATATTCATTTACTTATGTACTCATTCAGCAAATGTTTCCTGAGCACCTACTATTTGCTAGGCACTGTGTTAATGCTGAGACTACAAATTTGAACAAGACAGTTTGTGTCCTTGAGAAAACTTCCTGTTGAATGAGACATACAGGAAATAAACAGGTAATTTTGCTAAGGTAATGAATGCTACGACTAGAGGTTGGGGTAAGCATAGAATGTAGAGTGCGTCCATCTCCAGGTTCTGCTGGGAAGACTTCTGTAGAGGAAGCAGCTCAGGGAATGAGGAGTTAGCCAGACAAAAAGAGGGGGGAAGTGGGTACGAGGAAATTAAAGGGACAGCTACTACTGGTGGGGTACAGGGGCCATAAAGCCAGAGTATGGTGTAGAAACTTTACTCAGTATAGTTGAAGCCAAACAGAAGGAATGTGGGAAGAGACAGGATGGGTGAGTATGCAGGGCAGGTTATACCATTCCACAGTTGAGCTTCATCTGGAGGGCACTGAGGAACCCCAAAGGATTTTAAGCCAGGAAAAGTTACTTTTTGCAGAGGGAATGGTGGGTGAATTTCAAGGCTGGACAGTAGGATGTGTAGGCAGGGGGTATTTAGAAGAGATGAAGACAAGTGAAAAAATGTGAGAGGAACCAAGGAGAAGCAATCGATGAAACCCAGAACACATGTTGGGGTGAGGGTGAGGGATTTTATTCGGGATACTAGCTGGGCCACTGGATAGCTAGTGATAGTGGTCGCTGAGGTGGGTAACAGGCAGTAAGAGCAGGTTTATAGTGGATGTTGAGTTCACATTTATATATGTTGAGTTATGATGGGGCAGTGAGGACAAGCATATTGCCTTGTTCAATGGGCAGTTACCACATACTGATCTGCAGATTGGGGAAGAGATCTGATAAATCTGCTGGTGATGATAACCATGGGAGTGAGGAAAGTGGGAGCGTGTTTCCCAAGGGCCGGGACGAGCTCGTGTAATCAACTCCAAGTGTCTGGTGCATAATAGATGCTCAATTAGGTCTGTGATTTTTTTTGGATGAGTGAGAATAGAGACTGTGAAAGGTGTTGCCAGAGGATAGGAAAAAAGTAGGAGAGTATGGTGTATAGACTGAATTTCTCTCAAATTAGCCACATTGAAGAAGTATAACTTATTAACTAAAATATCTGCTGTTAACAGAAGTGTTTTTTCCTGTAGGCATTTCAGAATTTGCTACCTCTCCAGAGAAAGTCAGTGATTACATTTCTCCGCTCTTGAACTTTGCTGCAGAGCATGTGCCACGGGCAAAACACAAAGAGACCCCTCTCTACATTCTTTGCACTGCAGGAATGAGAATTCTTCCGGAAAGGTGATCCTGCGCAGGAGGGAAGGCCAGGCTGTAGGGGTGGGGCAGGGCGGGGCGGGGTTTATTTTCCTCCTCTTTTCCCTCCTGTTCCTTCTCCTCCTCACCCTCTCCCATCGCTGTCCGCAAAAGGAAGAGATTCACAATTCTCTTTTCAAATCTGGAATAATGCCAGAACTATTTCCTTAGCTAGAACTCACCAAATATCTTCTAATATATTTGTTTATGACTGAAAATAGCAAATTATAAAGTTGTCATTAAAAAACTGATTTTCCAGCCCGGCCAGCATGGCTCAGAGGCTGAGCATCGACCCAGGATCCAGGGGATCTCGGCTTGATTCTGGGTCAGGGCACATGCCGGGGCTGCGGGCTCGATCCCCATTCGGGGGTGTGCAGGAGGCAGCCAACTAATGACTCTCATCATTGATGTTTCTCTCTCTCTCTCCCTCCCTCTCTCTCTCTCTCTGAAATCAATTAAGATATTTTTTTAAAAACCCACAAAACTAATTTTCTATTTTATTGGTTTAACTATTTGTAGTTTTATATCTAGGAATCACATAATTCACACAACTCTTGAAAATTTCTTCCTAAAATAAACAATCTTCAATGAATTGTTTTGGTTTTAAACTTTATATAGGATATACCAGAGGCATAGTGGGGGGTTTTCCTCTTGTAAAACAAAAATTGAGTATCTCATGTTTTGATATGTATGTTTTTGGATTGCCTTACAGCCAGCAGAAAGCCATCCTGGAAGACCTTCTGACTGACATCCCCGTGCATTTTGACTTCCTGTTTTCAGACTCTCATGCAGAAGTAATTTCAGGAAAACAAGAAGGTTGGTACACTGGTCTTCACCTTGAAATTTAGGAAACTGTTGCTTTAAATCCTCCATTTCCCCCTGTGTATACTTTATTAAATTACTCCTAATATCTTAAAATTTGGAAAACCATAGCCTTGAACTGTTGTAATTTTTAAATGGCAAAATTAGTTTCTTACATGGCTGGCCTTTATTATCCAAACATTAAGCCATTAAAAAAATAACTTAGTTTATCTTCACCACACAAATTTTGGAATCATTTTGATAGGAAAGTTCTGTGCTCCTTAAGATAAACAGCTTTCTGGAATTACGATAATTACTGAGCTATTGGAGCCTTCTATTGATTTTCTAAGAAGGGGAAATTATTCTTGACTTTGATACACTGAGAAAATATTAGTTCTGTTTTCAAAGACATGATTCTTTTGAGAATTAAATGATGAGTTAATGACATTATTTGGGTAATAGCTTGTTAGAAGTGGAGATCAAAAAAACATTTATTTCAGAATCATCTATCATTTTAGCAAATATCTCCTCTGTGAAAGACGCTGTAGAGAATACAGAATTGTGTGAAATTCAGATATTGCCATTGTTATGTTTAGAGGCAAGGGAGGTACACAGTTAACTGTTATGTGAGGTACAGTTTTAGGTACCATAAGGAAGGTAAGGAAAAAGTATCATGGAAATTGGAAGGAGGGAGAATTTTTTTTTCTAGCTATGGGGACTAAGGGCATCATGGAGAAAATGATGTTTGAACTGTGCCTGGCAAGGTAGTTACAGCATGTCAGACCATGGTATGGGTAGGGCTCTGAGAGGGGTAGGAAGCACATTCCAGGCAGAAGAAATTGAGTCAACACGGGTTGAAAGAACACTATAGTTGGAGGAACAAAAATAACTTAGTTTGTATTATGGCCCTTTTGAAAGGTATTAATAATAGTAAAAGTTGGACAGGTGTTGGTGACATCATCATGGTGACACGAGTCATTCCTTTTTTCTCTCCCCTTTGATTTATAATCAGACATCAAAACAACACACACACACACAAAGCACCTCTGCACAGCACACCAGGGCACCTGAGGGATCTACTCGTCTGTTTACCCAGAAGTGGGTGGATTGACTCTTAGAGGAGGCCAAAGAGTGCAGAGCCAGGCGAGTAGTGGCAGGGGTGGCAGCAGGCCAGGACAACCTTTCTGGCAGGGAGGTGGAGGGTGGAGGTGATGAGTGGGGTCCACCTGGCCATGCGTGAGGCAGCTGGAGGAACCTGTTGTCTCTGAGAAGACATCACAGTGACTGGGGGAAGGGAAGGGGAAGAAGGCAAAGAAAACTGAAGGAATGCAGCTCCTTGCAGTCTGCCCCAGTGTTCTTGCAAGAGGACCACCCACGGACATCTGGGATACCCCCACTCGAAGATACCCCTCTTTGGTCTGTGGACACACCCAAAGCACCAGGTGCTAAGCACACACCTCCACTAACTCTGTGGCCACCCTTTCCCCACCCCCCACCTTTTTTTTGTTTTATGAGCAGCTCCCAACCTACTCAGCTCTGGTAAGAGAAAGCAAAAACTTGTGCTATAGCGCCACCTTCTGGAAAGTAAAAGAAAGCCTCCTACTTAGAAACCTCTTAAATGGTCAGAATCAAAATAAACCAAGCTTTACCTAAATAAGAAAGGTATTCACTACTTGAAATGCTCACCAGAGGCACTTTTCATCAAACACTATGGTAACACTGTATCACAAAAAGAAAATGACAATTTTCTAGTAACTGAACCCAAAGATATGGACTGTTGTGATCTAATTGATAAAGAATTTAAAAAGCTATTATGAAGAAATTCAACAAGCTACAAGAAAACTCTGAAAGGCAATGAAGTGAACTCAGGAATAAAATTAATGAACAGAAAGAAGTACTTTACCAAAGAGACTAAAATTCTGAAAAACGAAACCAATTCTAGAGCTGAACTCAATAAATGAGATGAATGACACCTTGGGAAAACCATATCAGGGGGAGAGAGAGTAAGTGAGCTCGAGGATGGGAATACAAAAATGTACCAGGTGGAAGAGGAGAGAGAACTAAGAGTTTTTAAAAGTGAAGGAATCCTACGAGAACTATAGATTCCATTAGAAGAGCTAACGTAAGATTAATGGGTACACCAGAGGAGAGGGAAAAAGGAGTGGAGAGTGTATTTAAATAAATAATAACTGAGAACTTCCCAAATCTAGGGAATGAACTGCATGTACAAGTGTACAAATCTAGTAGAACACCCTATTATCTCAACACAAAAAGACCTTCTGCAAGATACATTATATTAAAACTGCCAGAAATCAATGATAAAGAATTTTAAAGGCATTGGGGGGGGGGGGTTGGGAAAGATCGTAATCTACAAAGGAACTCCCATTAGGCTATCAGCAGGTTTCTCAGCAGAAACTTTAGGGGCCAGGAAAGAGTGGATGATCTATTCAGAGTACTGAGAGAGAAAAATTGCCAGTCAAGATTACTTAATCCGGCAAAGTTATCCTTCAGATATGAAGGACAAATGTAGGCTTTCCCAGACAAAAGCTGAGGGACTTCACCAGCCACCAGACCTGCCTTATGAGAAATGTTGAAAGGAGCTCTTCAGGCTGAAATGAAAAGACAAAAGTACACAAAACTCTGGTTAAGGTGAAAAATAGTATTAGAAAATTGTAACTTTTTTAGAATAGTCTATCAAACAATTATAGCATCAAAGTTAAAGGAAAGAATTAAAAGTAACCAGTACTCTACTATAGTTGAGTAACAAATTCACAGCATAAAGAGAGATAATTGGTAACATGAAAAATATAAAAGGGGAAGGGGTAAAAAGATGGAACCTTTATAAGCAAATGAAGATAAATTTGCGGTCAACAAAAAAGGACTATTTTATTTATGAGATGTTTTATGTAAACTTTATGGTAACCACAAAGCAAAAATCTAGAGCAGAGCTACAAAACAAAACAGAAACGGGAGACTGAGCAAATGACCATGGAAAACAACTAACTTACAAAGGTGAACAGGAACAGAAGGATAAGGGAACAGTGGAGAGACAAAATAAGCAGACGGCAAAAGATGAAATGCAGTAGTAAATCCTTACATCATCAGTAGTCACCTTAAACGAAAATAGTTTGAACTCGCCACTCAAAAGGCACAGAGTGTCTAGATGTATTAAGAAATAAAAAAGACCCAACTACATGCTGCCTATAGGAGACTCGTTTCAGTTCTAAAGACACATATAGGCTCAAAGTGAAAGGATGGAAGGCGGTGTTCCCAGCAAACAGAAACCAAAAGAAGGTGGGTGTAGCCATACTTACATCAGACAAAACAGACTTCTAGACAAAAAGGGTAAGAAGAGACAAAGAAGTGGGTTGGAGTGGAAGAGTAGGGGTAGGAAGATTGAGTAGATCTCTTTAACAGCTTAAATCAAGATGGTAATGAAAATGGGTAAAGATTGGATGTAGGAAATGTAAAAAGAGTCGGGTGTTGGAAATGAGTGAAAGTGAGGGATAGAGGAAGTGGAAGAGTCAGTTAACTTGTTTGTACAACCTTGCAATTGGTAGGTTTGACTTCATAAAAAGTAAAAACGCCAGTATTTGAAAACAACCTATAGATTACTAAGGAAACCCAGCCCCTAGGGAATTACATTTTCAACCTATGTAAATGATATGAAACTAAATTTTTTAAGTAGAGATTTCTTGGAAATCAACTAGGAAAAGATAAAATACATCAGCAGAAATGTGTTATTTCAGATGGTATTTTCACAGGTTGTCAGGGAGTAAAATAAATAAGATGTTTGCACAAACAGCATTGATCAGAGTTATACAGAATATCCTAAAACTCTGTTCTTATCTTTACCCTGTGCAATGTCAATAGGTGTGTACGCTTGGATTGGCATTAATTTTGTCCTTGGACGATTTGAGCACATTGAAGATGGTAAGTGTCCACATGTTTTCAACTAATGTATCGAACCAGAAATCAGGGCTTTTCTATTTAGTCTAATGGATAAAAAGGAGGTAAGTTTTATGACACAGCAAGTGTGTAGGATAGAGTGAGAGAAGGCTGTTCACACAGCTCAATTTCAGTTGGGAAGAGGCGGCTGGGTCTGCCCAAAAATGCTTGAAATGTACCTTGAGAGCAAGAGGACTTGCAAAGATCCAGTTGTCTGGCTTTGTTCTGCTCCAATGGGTATTTCTCATTCTTTGCAGATGACCAGGCAGTGGTGGAAGTTAACATTCCTGGTAGTCAGAGCAGTGAAGCCATTCTCCGTAAAAGAACTGCCGGTATTCTCGACATGGGAGGCGTGTCAACTCAGATAGCATACGAAGTCCCCAAAACTGTAAGCTTTGCCTCCTCACAGCAGGTTATTATCTGTACAAATTTCCTTCTTTTGATTTGGTTTCATTTAACATGTCTCCATCCATTTTTGTTTTGTTTTCTGAGTCTGAACACGTCTTTACTGTGCTTGCCGAGGTACCTCTTCTCAACCCAGGAGAAAGGAGACAGGAAGCCAAGGCAAACCTCCCCTAAGCCGTTTGTGTTTGTTCATTGAATCTGCTGGTTTGTTTTCTGAACTTACATGGAGTTTTTCTTCGGTATACGTGTCAGTTACATGCTTGAGTTTTGTTTATATTTTCTCTTCAGTAACTTCTTTTCTCATCAGGGATTATAAAACTTACATAGAATAGCATCAGATTTCTTAAGTTATCATTGGGGAAAATATTTTTTTAATGGCTCAGATAGCTTTCGACTTTTGTGGAAAGGACTGAGGTTTGTATCCTCTGCTTCCACATTTCTGAACTTGGGTTTGCTGCCTTTTCTCCATTCCTGCAGTGCTCACTGTCACTGCAGTTTCCCAGGAGGATGGTGGCTTTGTGTGGAGAGCAGCAGAAGGATTTCCAGATATATTCCTGAATTGCTACATGTCCTTATCACCCTGTTTCCATTCGACTGTAAATTAATAGCAAAGCCTATCTTCCACTGTCCCCCAGCGTAGCTTCGTAGTTAAGAAAGAGTGGTACTGGACAGGCCTAGGCTGCAGCGCCATCCTGTCCTTGCTAGTTGTGTGACCTTAACGTCTCTGAGCTGGTTTCCATCTATAAATGTGAATGCAAGTGCCTCTAACATAGAGTTACTACCAGGTTTAGATGAAATAGTGCGTATAATATATCTAACGCATTGCTGGGCGCCTAGTGTTCGCCCAATAAGTGATACATTTATTAATCTCTTTAGGAAAATGCTTTGTAAGTTCAAATATTACAGTGTATGTTTCCTACTTCCCACCTAGACATGCCTTCAGAAACTGTTATACTCTGTAAAAAGTCATGTCATTCCCTTCAAAATAAAGTTAAAATACATTTACAGCAAGCTTGGAAAAAATACTGAAAAATCAGGATTAAAAATTTCCTTTGGATGCATCATCTGAAGAAATCATTGTTAGCATTTTGGTGGTGTTTCCCTTCATTCTTTTTTCCCTATTTATAGTTTTTAAAAATATGGTTGTTACAGTCTTACTGTTTATGCAGTTTTGTGTCCTTATTTAACAGCACATAAGTATGACCCTCCATAAACTTGATTAGCATAAATTATAAACCCTCCTAGGAGTTGTATATTTAAATGACATCCAGCTTACAGGATTCTGTCCCAGGATTGCAAAGGACATCTTTGTGTATAGAGACTTTTCAATGTTCAGGATTATTTCGAAAGCATAGGATTCCATAAATAGATTTACTAGGTTAGCAGATATGAACTATATTGCTAACTTCCTTTTTCAAAAAGTTGTAATAATACCACAGAGGGTGAAATAATACCACAGATGAAATTTCTTAAGTCAGAATTGTCACATTGACTTAGGAGGGATGCTTAGAAGGGAATACAGAAGCAGAAATCTTCACTCCATTTAGATGAGGATTTTTTAGATCCTTCTTTTTAAAGAAGGTAATTGTTTTTGTATTGCTTAAAATATTAAAAATTTGTTATCTTTACGTCATCAGGAAGAAGTAGCTAAGAATTTGCTGGCTGAATTTAACCTTGGATGTGATGTTCACCAGACTGAGCATGTGTACCGAGTCTATGTGGCCACATTTCTTGGGTTTGGTGGTAATGCTGCTCGACAGAGATATGAAGATAAGATATTTGCCAACACGGTTCAGAAGAACAGGTAAAGCACTTTTCATGGCTCAGCAGTCACGTTCAAATCCAGGTCTCTCCTGAAAAACATATTCAGGCAAAGCAGAGGCCTCGGTAAGCAGAAGCCTGTCAGCACTGTTAGCTTTTATTCCCCTGCCAGCTGAGCTGGGAGAGGAAGTGAGAGGACACCAGGGTCCTGCCTTCAGCCCTACATTCCACCAGGCTCCAAAGGAGCCTTGCTGTTCCTCAGACCTACACCTCCCCTGATGGATTAGAAATTTCACTATCAGGAAATTACAGTAGTTTTGAGCCCTGGGTAATGCATTCGTAATGCATTCCAGATTGCAGAGCCCTTGGGAAATTCAGCACCTGGGCCACAGCAGATGTCCTGGAGCCTGTGGGAAGTGTGATAAGATGTCACTGGTGATAAAACTGAATTATGGGATGTTCTGGAAAAACAGCCTATGCAGTTATTCAGCAGATAGTGAAGGAAGTTATGCAGGAGAAAGAAATGATCTAGAAGTCAGTTATTGGTTTTAAACATATCAGTGGAACTTAAAAATGAGTTTATGAAGAATTCTGGTGTAGAAAATATATAAAACAAATAAAAGCAACACTCTCTCAGTTTAAATTGATTTTATAAGTTAAAGTATATAACAGTTATTTATTTGAAATTAGTCCATTAAAACAGAAAAGCCATTTGGATGGATAAAAATATCTGAAATGTGGAGTTAAGTAAAATATCCTATTAGTTACTATTTCGTTTACTTTTCTTTGATGAGACAATTTTGAGGGGGGGAATTCTAATTCATAGAGATAAATGATAGTATAATTTCCTTGATCAATTTAATCTTAAACCTATGGAAGCCTGAACTTTAAGGAAGACCAAGAAGTAAGCCATTTGGTACCACATTTTCCAGAAAACCACATATGTGAATACAAAAGCAGTGAAAACTTGTCCTTTGTCTGCTCCAGACATTAATTGAATAGTGTTGTTAAAAGATTGGCAGTCCCATGGTTTACTTCCTAAAGTAGTATATTATATAGCACATTTTGGTATAATTATTTTTACAGAAGTCCTAGAATAGGAATATTTTATAAGTGATATTTGAATCAGAATTTTGGAAAAATGCCTTCTTCTGCAGCTCTAATTTTTTACTAATTGGTTTAATGTCAACAAACTTGTAGAATGGACAATTGAGTGGTGCTTCTTAATTTAGATATAGGGCAGGCAACTAAAAACAGTAGAGTGAAGTATACATTTGACTAGTCTTAGACTTTATAATAATTATAAATAGTAGTCACCACTTTTGACATGTTATGAATTAAGCTTTGAAATTCATATTTATCTTTTTGCCATTAGTAGTGATTGCTTTTTTAATTAAATGTTTTTAATTAGTAGCAAAGACCTTAATTTATTACATTCAAGTGCATTTTGAGTTCTCCTGATCTTAGGCATAAACAACTTGTCAGTTGAATACTAAGCAAGCACTTGACTTACTGTCAGTCACAGAATGTTGAATCAGGTACTCTCCTACTGGTTAAACACCTTTTAGGTCCCTGTGATTTCATGTTATTAAACACTAACACAACTCCAGTGTTGGGAGCTCTTCCCTGTTTCTCAGGTGCCTGACAGTAAGTGTACATAGCAGGATGACAGATCTTCATGCCTGGAAGTGTCACTGGGAAGTTTAGTGAGTATAGTACAGTCCAGTGAGCAAAGTAATACAATAGACATGCTGTTATCTGCAGTAGTTGGGATCAGTAGTTAATTTTTTAAAAATCAATTAAAGTGGAGAATCATAAAAATTAGAATCAAATCTCAAGCATTTTGTTTTAACGTGTTTATTTGCCAGTCTTTTGCTCTGGACTAAAGTATTTTTTACAGCCACGTCCATCATTTCTCTGGCATGCTCTACCCTCACTGAACTTCATATCATTTTGGCTTTCTTTAAAGAACACCAAGGACTTAAAGACATTTGTGAAGAATTTGATACCATATCTGTCTAGATTTTTACTCCTTTTTCTAAATTCTTTTAAAATCTTGCTAACACCTAATTTGACAGCAGTTTTCTGTCAAACTCGACTTGATCATATTTTTCTAAGATAACTAACATAGATTTCAAAGGACACATTTTCACTTGTTACTTTTTTTCAGTCATATTTCATCTTTATATAATAAAAATCACAAATGCTAGTGGCAAAAATGGGTCTGGGAACAACACAGTTGGTGGGCATGTGACAGTAGTGAGCATAGGAGTGGGAGGAGCTTACCACGAGCACCGAGCAGTGAGGACACCAATCTGTGTGCAGGGACCGAAAGACATTGGGTCACCTGACCAGGTAGTTGTTTCACTGGACTCTGTTAAGGTGTCTGCCGTATAAAAGTGTGTATCATGAATCTCCAGGTGGAGCTCAAGTGTGTTGTTTCCTAACCTAATTATCCTGGAACCTCTGTGTTCCATAGAAGTCTTTGCAGGGCTCGTGTTCCACAGAACACACTGAGAGGCACTGACTTAGAGCCACTTCGGAACAGGTTTTTGTCAGTCTCATGATAAAGTTTCTCTTTATCCCGTAGGCTCCTGGGGAAGCCGACTGGTCTAGCTCCTGATACACCATACCTGGACCCCTGCTTACCCCTAGACATTAAAGATGAAATCCAGCAAAATGGGCAGACCATGTACCTGCGGGGAACAGGAGACTTTGACCTGTGTCGGGAAACTCTCCAGCCTTTCATGAACAAAACAAATGAGACGCAGACTTCCCTCAATGGGGTCTACCAGCCCCCGATTCACTTCCAGAACAGCGAGTTCTACGGTTTTTCTGAATTCTACTATTGCACTGAGGATGTGTTACGAATGGGAGGAGACTACAATGCGGTTGCATTTACTAAAGCTGCAAAGGTAACCTTCAAATAAAGCGTCTTCTGTGTGCTTTGAGAGACGGGTGTAGACAGTGGTGGGTCATGTCCTCCCTTTACGATTAGAGGCTCAGACCCAGGTCAAGAGAAGAGCAAGGTGGAGGCTGGGAGGTTCTCAGGTAGCACGTTGGGAACCCTGTTCCCTTGGTTGGGTGAGAGAGTATTCGCTGCAAGAGCAAGAAATTCACTGTGAGCTGACTTCTGCCCCCTACTCCATGAACTAGTCATCAGTGGCACCCAGACTGCAGCCCTTTACACTGGTGTGTAATAATGGAATTATTATCGCATGGTGCTCCTCAAAGCCTTCCAGGACTTCTGTTTTCTTGGTCGCCCTGCCTTTCTGACAGTTTCTTAGACTCTTTCAAAGGTTCCCCCCTTCATACCCCTTAAACCTGAGTGATTCCAAACTTGCATTCTTGGCCTGACCCTCAAGTTCTTGGATAGTCTCATCCATGCTCATGATTTGCTGCTATCTCTCAAGAAGAGACTGTAGTCCTGACCCCCACCCAGTGCCTGCTGTATCTCACAACTCCAAATACACCTACCATTTCCTCCCTGCTCTGTCCCTGTTATGATCTCAGTTAACAGCATCACTAACCATCCAGTCCCCCTCCCAGAAAACACAGGAATTATAGACTTCCTCCTGTCACTTGTTCATCCCTGGCTGGACACCCCCTTATAATCAAGCACATTACCTGATGTCATAGATATTTCTCAAACCCCTCCCTGTGCTCTGTCCTAGTTTGTCCTAGTCCAGGCCTCTGTCAGTCGCTGCACTATTGCAGGAGCCTCCCAGTTGGTCTTGTATCTGGTCTTCCTCCATCATTCACCTTCCAGCAATTCCCAGAGTGTTCTGTCAAAACACAAGTGCGGTCACCTGCCCTCCTATTTAAAATCTGCTGCCGCTTTTCCTTCCAGGATAAACTTCAAATCCCTTAGCCTATCATCCGCACCCTATAGCGTCATCTCCCCACCTAGCTTTTTATACTGTGATTGTGCCAGACAGCTGTTTGTTTTCCCTCATGTCTGTGCTACTTCCCATCTTGTTCATGGTGTTTCATGTGCCTGAAATGCCTGTCCTTACCCTCATTTCAGGCTGAGTGCTGTTCTCCATATTCCCTGTTGCAAGTTTCTCAACTTCTCTGAGCCTGTTTCTTCATCTTTTAAATAGAGGTTAGAATAGTAGCCATGTTGAGTCATTTTAAGTGTTACATTCAGGAAAGGTACTTACACAGTGCTCAATAAATGTTAGCTATTAATAAGATTACAATCAACTTCAAGAAAAGGTGGCGCCTCTTTCCCTGTCTTAAAGACAGTCTTTTTGTATCATCTCTGTGTTCCCAGAACCTCGTGCCGTGTAGCCACAGACATAGCTACTCAGTGTGAACTAGCTAAGTACCACTTCACTTTTCCAAAGGTTTATGTCTGTCCCATGCAGTCCTGGAGGGAGAGACTAAGCCATTTTGGAAAGGTTGGTTGTGGGCAGCGAAATTCTCTTTAACGATAACTGACAGGATTTTAAGACAAAGAGTGAGCATTCTGCTAATCAGTAGTATTCACTGAGTGGTTGTATGTCTTATCTGCTTGGTGCACACATATAAGTGAAGCTTCTATTCTAATTGAAAGGATACAGTTGTTTTGAATATGAATTTGGTAAATGGGAAAAAAATTGTAATGAAAACAATTTTTAGTAAACCTTTACTGATGATTTATTTGGGGTAAAATTTCTTTCAGGATTATTGTGCAACAAAGTGGTCAATCTTACGAGAGCGCTTTGACAGAGGACTGTATGCCTCTCACGCTGACCTCCACAGGCTAAAGTAAGTCATGGACGACCACGCCCAGGGTGTTTTTGGAAACTGAGGTTCCGTAGGGCCCCTGCCTTGCCACACCCTGGCCCCAGCTGCAGGTTTATCCTTGTAGTCACTGTTCCTCCTCATCTATCCTGGCCTCCTTTCATACACGATGACAGATACTTGTGCCCAACCACACATTGCTCCAAACTTAGTTTTGCTCACTTTTGCTGGTCTCTCCACCTGGAATTCCCCTCTTCATGTTTGGCTATTGAAGTCCTGCCCAGACATCAGAGTCAAGTTGGGCGCTTCCCTTTCGAGTCTTCCTCTGCCCTTCCAGCCAGACTCCAGCCTTCCCTCTGGGCCTCCAGAGCACTCCGTACATCTCTCTTGTAGTGTTTATCATTTCTGCTTTGTTTATAGTTACTTGTTACTTTTTAAAAATCCTTTCATTGTAAGTTATTTAAGTGCATTGACTATCTTATTATTTGTTATTATGTCTTATTAACTTGCTTAGCCCAGTGCTTTGCAAAAAGTAAGCCTCTGATAAATATTTAAAGTCTTAGAATAACAGAGAAAAGGACCCTCCTCCCTTCTCATTTTATAATAAAGAAACTGAGGTCCTAAGAAGTTGAAACCTGCTCAGAATTTATTGAATGAATAAAAGATTTGAAATGCCAAAGAAAAAAATATGTCATGCCAATGTACTAAATTATCCTGAAACCAAGTTTCATGAGCTGGTTGATGTGACAGGTAAATTGTTGTGTGTTGTGGGACAAGGAGCTAGAATAGACCAAGTAAATAAACTTGAAACGTATGCAGCCGGTTTGGCTGCACAGAGCGCTGGCCTGGTGAAGCCTTCGCAGCCTCCGGGTGGCAGAAGGGAAGACCGTCTCTGTGTACAGTTTATTTTGACACGTGAGTCAGTCCCCCTTCTGTTTGTGCTTGGTGTTTGTAGGTATCAGTGCTTCAAATCTGCCTGGATGTTCGAGGTGTTTCACAGGGGCTTTTCGTTTCCTGTCAACTATAAAAATTTAAAGACAGCCTTGCAAGTTTATGACAAGGAGGTTCAGTGGACCCTTGGAGCAATCCTTTACAGGACCCGCTTTTTACCCTTAAGGTAAGGACGTAAATTTGGTAACAAGAGTCAAACACAAGATGCTTTTCTTCAGTTGTAATGCATCGTGGCAGCTGTGGTGTGTGGGTGTCTGGGGCACTCTTGTTAGCACTGGCCTTGGGCAGAATTGCAGACTAAATGAATTTGACTTTGCTCCCCCCACTCTAATCCTCCCCCCCCCACCCCAATCCCATCATCTGCATCACAAGGGTTTGATTATCTCAAGTGTCAGTTCCCCAGCCCTCCACAGAAGGGTCAGTTCTTGGGCTCTTAACCTTTATGGCCTTGGAGCCCAGCTCAAAATACCGTTTTTAATGCATAACATTAATATAGGTTACAGAGGAAACCATTGTATTGAAAAATATTTATCAAAATATTACAGAAAACAAGTTGTAACGTAGTAGCCTATGTTCTTTATTAACACATGAAATAACAAGGCCTGGAAGCAGAAGTGGTATCTTCTGTAATTTCAGTGTAGGATGCATGTCGATATTTTAAGGTATTTCACCCCCAGTGAAAGACCTGAGTTCACTAGGAACAAAATCAAATCATGCTGAGACTACAGTAGTTTGTTGGCTACATTCATGTTCAGTGGAAATACTACATTACAGCCGGAGATGGATGAAAGAAAGATGGGTGTTTTTCCCCATTCAGGTTCAGACTGGCTGTCAGTTGACCCCCACATAAGCGCCCGGGCTCACTAATAAATGGGGTCTTACTTTTTCAGTTTCCCCCCCCCTTCATTTCCTTGAGCATCTGTACGCAATACATGTAGCTGGGTTAACTGCAAAAATTGAGAGTAGTGGGCATTACTGAGCAGAAACATGGTTTGACTCCACATTGGCTTCCAGGTATTGGGAAGCCCTCACAGTTCTAAATTTCTCTGATTTTTGTTAGAACCACATTATGATGATGGTAACTGCTGCAGACTTACGAATCCACTTCCACATGCTGCCTCGTGAATACTGACAAGTGCCCTCCGTTAGGCCTCGTTAGCTCACATTTGTTTCAGCGGTGAGAAACCGAGCCGCAGGGTTAGCTTCAGTGGGCAGAGCCCGCCCCAGCCTCGTCCCTGCGCCCGCCTGTTCCCCGTCAGCCGTTCCCGGCCGGCCGCGCCCTGCGCCTCTCACCTGGTCCGTCTCTTTTTGTTTCCCTGTGGGCAGAGATATCCAGCAGGAGGCCTTCCGGGCCAGTCACGCCCACTGGCGGGGCTTCTCCTTCGTGTACAACCACTGCCTGTTCTCCGGCTGCTTCCTCGTGGTCCTGCTCGCCATCCTCCTCTACCTGCTGCGGCTCCGGCGCATCCACCGGCGCGCGCTCCGCGGCGGCGCGGCCGCGGCGCTCTGGCTGGAGGCGGGACTTCCGGCCCAGAAGAGCGCGGGCGCCTCGTGAGGAGCCGGCGGGTGGAGCGCCCGGAAGACTTTCCAGCGGAAAAGCCATTTTTGCCTCAGGGTTTCTTCTCTCCGTCTCCGTTCGGTTTCATTTTTCCTCTCCTTTTTGTTCCTTGAAACAAAAACAGAGTCCATTGTTTGTGAGCTGCTGTCCTGGAAGAGCTGCGGTTAGCCCTGGGTTGTGCCCAGCTTTAGGTTGAGGAGCAGGGAGGGGGAGTCCCTTCCTTTCCGCTGCAGAGCGCACCTGCCGAAAGGCGCGTTTTGAGTTTTCTTTGTTTCATTTTAAACAGATGCACTTTGATATTGGAGGGAAGACCCAAAAACCTATTGACTGAAATTAAAATGCTTTTTGCCCCTCTATCTTGAAAGCTCTAACCTAAAGAGGATGATGTTTAGTTTTTATTTATTGTTTAGGTCTGTCACTATGTTTTCTTTGCAGGTTTAAAAAATCAAAATCTTTTATATTCAAAATAGAGAAAACTAGTTACCGGGAGGTAACTATTTTTAAAATTGATAGTGAAGAGACCTGGAAAATGTGAAATAATGACTAGAGTGGTGTGTGTGTGTGTGTGTGTGTGTGAGAGAGAGAGAGATGCTGAGGAAACAGAATGAGGAATGCAGTGCTTTGTCTTTTAGAAACAGAATTTACTGTTTCATTTTATTTTATTGAGAAAAATCCCCATTGCCATTATCTTTTCCTAACCACAGGTAGTTACTGTCTTTATCCCATCTTTTGGTGGCTTTGGAATACTGTTTTTGAATGAGTTGGAAAATGTGTAGTTTCACTGGTTTGATGTTATTAGAACTTGAGCTGGTGCCAACATCAGTATTTCTGAATAGTGCATCTTTGCTTGTTTAATTGTGCTCCAATTTCTTCCAACTTAGTTGGTACCCCCTTCCATTAAAAAGGGTCTCAGCAGTTTTATTCCAAAGACCCCATGCTTAGCTTGGTAAGTTCTCTTTATTACTTCGGGGGTGAGGCTGTGTTGGCAGTGCCACTAAATCCACACTAAGAGAAGGGTCTGAATTTAATACAAAAAATAAATCCACATTCTGAAGAAAACAAGTTTGACATTTTAAACAAAAACCTAAAAAAGGCAACTGGATAGGCATATGTGAGATCAGTTTTTCACCTATTCATTTAGTTTGGAACCACTGGGATTCTTAGCTTTTTTAGTTATTTTCTGTGCCTATGTGTGCACACGCACACATGCTCGCACACGCACTACTTAACCCCAGAAGAGTCATTGGTAGCAGATGTATATTTTGAGAACCATCAGCTGCTTTTTTAAAAAAATCATTAATTAGAGGAATTTAGGTTCTGAGTGGGATTTTTAATTTTGTTTGTTAATTACTTAAAACTATGGCATCCTGTATAGTGATGATTTAAAAGATTACAAATTTATGAAAGATACAAGTTCTCTTATTCTGTTCCTCAAAGTGAACAGTCTTACAAGGAAAAAAATTATTGGTAGAATATTTGCCTCTTAGATATTCAGAAGGTTGGAGCAGCTGTGTGATGTTACAGCAGCTAATGTGGAGAGAGTCTTATTTCAGAGAGTGTGGAGATGAATGTCACATGAAAGAGCCAGCTTCTGAAATGCTGGTCTCCAGATAGTAAATCCGTGGTCCCTGGTAAGCACTATTCTCATGAGAACCCAGCCATGAACGAGCTGTCACAGATTCCCTGGGAGCAGGAGCTGGCATGTGTGTCCTCTGAGTTCTTAGATGGGTTTGCTCTTAGACTGTGGGTGGCATTAGTGGTAAAGAGGAAGTTAAGTTTACACTTTAGCTTTTCTCCCACCAACCATTTGAGTAGTACGGCCCTAAACTGTAGGAGGAAGAATTTTAAATGCTTAGGGTACATGATTTTGCCTTTCCAATCAAGGTGAGGCTAAGCCAGCACAGGCACAGATTTAAAGAGGCCTTAATTAAGACTTCCTGCCATAAATAGCTGCTTTTTGAGTAAAGGATGCCTGTTTGGTACAGCTCTGTACTGTTCAGGGAGCAGTGCAGAGACAAACCCAAGAGCTCTGCTTTACCTCTGGCCTCAGGACCCCTCTGAAGGAGCCACCTCACTTGCTAAAAGAAATCCCCAAATTAGGGTTCCAAGGCCCAAACAGCCTTAGACTTTGCACAGTCCAGTGCCCATGTTCCCTGCCAAAGAGCTCCCTGGAGCAGAGAGTGACAGATTGTTGCCCATGGGGAAAGCCTGGAAGACCCTTGAGTTGAGAATGTTTCCATTTTTAAAGGAAAGTTGAAGAAGAAGAATATGCAATGGAGATGCTGTGGCCTGTAGAGCCTAAAACATGTGCTGACCCTTCATAGAACTGCCCCTTTGCTGACCGCTGCACTAACAGTCACATTTAAGAAAGGACATATAGAATTCCTCTTAATTCAGGGAGTTAACCATTTATGGACACAAAACAGATGGGCAAGTCTGAGAAGTGACGAAACTTCAATTTTAAAAATACTTGTTCATGCACCAGAGGAGTTTCACTCCCTAAACTTTTCATCTAGATTAATTTCAAGATTATTTTTCCAATAAACCAGGAGTCGTGCCCCCATTTAAAAAGTACTCTTCAGGAGACTCACTGTTCTGTGCTGAAACTTCTGCAGCCGGGAGAAGCTCACCTGTTTTTTCACCCCCTTCTGCCACAGGAGAAGGGACAGCAGGCGCTTCCTCTCAGTGGTGCAGGGATGGGCCTCTGTGTGAGGCAAGCCAGGGGGAGCTTAATTCAGGGGAAGAATTAATGTTGGTTAAGGGTTGTTCTAGAAGGCCATAAACTCTGAATACTTGTAATAGAAAGCAAAAGGAATTAGACTGGTGGGCACTTGCTAGAAGCCTTGTCGAAGGAAAACATTCTGTGCTCAGTCCTGGCAGCAGCCACTGCTAGTCCCGTCACCCTGTGTACTGCTCCTTTTAGACCCCCAGAAAGAGTTCTCAAGATTTTACAGTCCATTTAAGGAAATAAGAGTGAAAGTACAAACATACTGTTTTGTACCATTGGTTTTTGCACATTTCCACCCTATACTCCTGGCTTTAGGCAGCACTCCCCGACCTGGGGGTAAACTGAAGAGGCTGCCCATGGCTCTGTCTGGCCACCCCAGAGGCCAAGATCACTTGTTCACCTCCCATTGTCCACACCTGTGGAAAGCTCTAGATTAACAGATACTCAAATTTTAAACTCAGGCCTACGTAGAATAGTTTTCCTTATAAGAAGCATGCGTCTCACTTAAGAAGAAACTCAAAAAGGCAAATGTGTTTTCCAAGCTTTTAAAAAAAATCAGCTTTAGGATTTTGTGTGGTGGTGTGCAATGCAGCAAAACTACCTGCAAGTAAGTTATTTGATTATTTATTTCTATTTCAGTGGGGGTTTTTATGATACTGATTATCCCTTTCAATAATAAATGATGCAACCAATCAAGGAGAATTCTTTGTTCTAAGGTTATTTTTACAGTTCGGAATTACAAAAGCTAAGGGAGTTTCAGTGTGTTTTATTTAAATGATGTTTTCCATTTGAGGTAAGAATAGTTCTCTCTGGGGGATTGTTGTGGTGTTGTGTCACTTTCCATTGTTGGTAACCTCTTGTGGCCACACTTACACATCAGCTAGTGTTGAGAATCAAAATCAAAGTCCATCAGTGACCCACAGACTTGTGTGAGCTTGCTTTCTTGTGATTTAACTAGGTTTTTCTCTGGCCTTTGAATCTTGTTACCTGTTACAATGCTTAGTTGAACTTGATTCTAAATTCAGTAAAATAAATGGTCTGAGTCTGACGGCACTCTGTGTGTTTGCTGTGTCCGGTGTGCATGTGGCAAAGCGCCCATGTGCTTCCTGGAGGGAGGGTCTGTATATCCCAGGGCACAGACACCAAACACTCCACAAGGACAAGTATTTACCAAGGGGTACAGTACTAAGCACTCCTCACAAAAGGCCACACCAAGACAACTTTGTCTAAGGTATTTTAAAGTACCTGCTAACTATATGTAAAGACAAGAAAAAGAAATGAAAAAGAACATATTTCCTCTTACAGTAAAGACAAATGCTGACTTTATGTTGCACCATTTTGCATTTCAATCTAAGCATAAAGACATTGGCTTATTTCCAGAGAAATATGAATCTTATTAATGTTACTAAGCTGGAGCTTTTTTCAGCTCTGTAAGAATATATAAATAGAGGTCTTCCTGGCGGAGGAAGGTGGGGCTGAAAATAGATGATCGAGACAGATGGAAAGGGAAGGGGACCGGCTGTTAAGAACAACAAAAATAAAAGCCTAAAAAATGTGTGTGAGGGGTGGGGCAGGCAGACACATTGGCACAGAGCGTGATGGCACTGAGAGTGAGTGAGCAGAAAGTACAGTGCTCAGCCACTGAGGGCAGGGAGACCAGGATAACATGTCCCAAGAGAACTTTCTCAAGTAATTTTGAGGCAGTGCAATAAGTATAGGTCTCTGTGCTTGAGGGTAGATACATATCTCAGGCACCTAACGGTACCTACATTTTCTCCACATGATTGAAGAGCAGTAACTGCCTGTTTCCAACCATTAGCCATGTTACAGATCTGAAAGACAGTGGTTTTGGGTTTTGGTTTTTCACCAGTTTCCATTTGTCCCATGAATCTGGAATGCACAAGTGGATCCTTTTTTTTTTTCTTTCTTGAGATCCTGAAATCCTAATGGCTGCACAGAGGGGTTTGTGGCCCTTACACTGGTCTGGGGGCAGAGAAGTGAGTGTCATCTCTATCAGAGTCAGACTGTCTTCTGGAAAGGTCCTAACAAGACAGGAGGGACCTGTAATTCCAAAGACCAAATCAGCAGATACCGCAGTTTGCCTGAAGCTTCAGGCTCAGGTTGAAACGCAATACCTCGAAGTGTCCTCCCAGCCCAGCCTGTCGGAGCCCGACTGCCTCAGCCCGTGCTCCCGCCTGCTCTTCACAAAAGAAGGCGATCTGTTGAGGCATTTTCATTTGTTTTTTAACAAGGTTAGTGCCCCCTTCCCAGATGTAGTGCCTCTTTCTATTAATATATCCATTAAGGTTGACTAAGATCTGCCACAGAGGGGCCTAGCACTGTTCTGGCCTTCCACCTGAGCCCATCGCCCTTGATCCTGTTTGACAGGTGAATTGGGTCTCGGCCCCAGATTTCATGGCCACTTAGAGGTTTCTGTCAGCAGCCTGTTGTGTGTAAGAGACTCAAAGAAGCCCCAACAAGAAAACCAGGCCCTACGAAGGATTCCTGCTTTGAGGAAAATACTGAAAGCTCCTACAGAACATAATAGTGATGGCCACAAAAGACAGGCTTCTTGTTTAAATACGTAACTAAAAGGAGGGAAAGAACGTTTTTGGTTTTTCTCCTGAAAAGAGTGAGAAAAGTTAGTTTGTGGCCAGGTCATCAGAAAACAAGAATGTCTTCCTAATTCCCAGTGTGGGACTTACTCTCTCACTTTATCAAGTCTAGAAGGTACCCAGGCTGGCTTCTCTTGCTCTTCTCATAGGTTTATAATTGGTAGTTTAATACCACCTTTCACCCTTTTTTGTCTTAATGATAATCAGTTGGAAGTGGGCATTTTTGAAAAATGGAGTCCTCCTCCTTTTCCCTGTGATGATACAAACTCCAGGAGCCAGACTCAGCATTTCTCCTCCTAAGATTCTGTCTGCTCCACCTGGCATGAGCTTTATTACCTAGCCCTAGATTATACATTCAAAAAGGCTGAGACTCGTAAATGTTTAATGGGCTCTACTCAGCATTTGTAACATCCTTTCTTTTGGTCAGGACAGCACAAGAGAATTTTCTGGCTGTTCTCATAATGTTCAAATTACTTTTTTTAAAAAAATATATATCTTTATTGATTTCAGAGAGAGGAAGGAAGAGGGAGAGAGAGAGAGACAGAAACATCAGTGATGAGAGAGTCATTGATGGACTGCCTCCTGCACGACCCCTGCTGGGGATCAAGCCCAAAACCCAGGCATGTGCCCTGACTGGGAATCGAACCTTGATCTACTGGATCCTAGGCCGAGGCTCAACCGCTGAGCCATGCCCAGCCGGGCTCAAATTACATTTTTAAGTTCTCTTCAGTCTTCTGTAGCCCTATTTTCTACCAGTGTATGTGTACCATCCCTGAGCCTCCTTGGTCAAGGATCATGACATGGTAACTTTCTATATTTCTATATTTATAACGTAGTGCTTCATATATATTCATAGTGATCAAAACCTGGCTTCTTTGTCAGATCACCTCTAGGTTTCTAGAGTTTGTGAAACAAGTAGTTTACAAATATTTTATTCTCAAGCTTCTTGCCAGATTGCAGAGTTTTGTGCAGTTTTCAAATCACACACAATGTGATGTGAACGGTGAAATGGATTCCCAGCCTTTCTCAGTCATCTGTCCACTTCTTCCTCCCCACCATAAAGTTTATTAAGGGAGTGTTGCATTTTAATGATTTTTTTTTTTTTTTTAGAGAGTCAGGAAGGGGGAGAGAGAGACATGGATGTGAGAGAGAGACGTTGATCGGTTGCCTTTGTACACACTGCGGCCTGGAATCAAACCTGTGGCTTTTCGTGCATGGGCTGATGTTCCAACCAACTGAGCCACACCAGCCAGGGCAGAGTGTTGCATTTTAAAGCTATACATACATGCCTGGCCGGGCGTGGCTCAGCGGTTAAGCGTCGACCTAGGATCCAAGCGATCAGGGTTCGATTCCTGGTCAGGGCACATGCCCGGGTTGTGGGCTGCAGCCGATCAATGACTCTCTCATCATTGATGTTTCTATCTCTCTCTCTCCCTCTCCTCTCCTCTCTCTGAAATCAATAAAGATATATTTAAATAAATAAATAAAGCTATACATAGAAAAAACTAGGAGAACCAAATTTACTTTGGTTCAGGTGGTTTCCTTTCCTAACCCATTCAGTCTTGAAAAAACAGGAAAGAGAAACCCCAGGACCAGGTAGTGATAAGCAGGGGCAAAGTAAGATGAGTGTTTCCTGAATCCCAGAGAAAATAATTTCTGTATATTGATCTCATTCTAAGCATAGCTTCAGAATGTTACTCAGATTGTCCTTAAAGTTAGTTACTTGTGAAACCTTCCCCCAAAGGTATTAAATGTAAGGGGGGAAAGGATAGATTTAGCTACATCAGAAGTTCGAGAGCCGTCATGGTCAAAGCTAACAGATGGCAGACCAAGGTATTTGCAGTGACTAAAATTCAAAGGGATTAATATATATCACACAAGATATCTTGCAAATCAACAAGAAAACGAGATCGAAAGAAGAATGGGCTGTAGGTAATAGTTGATTCACAGAAGAGCGAGTCCAAATGCTTAACAAGAAGAAAAGAAAAAGTGAACATGAGAATGTGGTTCATAGTCACTTTAATGGACATGGACACTAACAAATAAGTGCACAACCTTTTTCTAAAAAAAGACTGAGAGAGTCAGAGGCCCGATAGAAATGCTGAACCTCCAAGCCAGTGTCAGACCTGAGCCAGACTCTTCACGTTACACGGTCTCCAGGTCACTCACGATGACACTGGACACTGAGAGGTGCTGTCTAGACCAGGAGTCAGCAAAATTCTTCTCCACAGGGCCAGGTAGTAAATACTTCAGCTTTGCAGATCATATGATTTTTGTCTGAAACTTACTTCACTCTGCTTTTATAGTGTGAAATGAGTCATCGGTAATATGCCAACGAATAGGTGTGGCTTTGTTCTAGCAAAACGTTTTTCCTTTACAAGAAGCAGCTGGTGGGTGAGTAGTTTGCCAACCCTGACACTAGATCACTACACTATGCTGGGCCTGATATTCAGCAAGGACCCCCCCTGCCTTCACGATACCATCCTCTGCCTTTCATTTCCTTCTAAAGTCCTCTTAAGAATTCCTACTAGATGCTACTTAGATGGCCCATAGGATCCTAAAATTCATATCTAAATAGGAACCCTTCCTGCACCACTGTTCTCACTATGCACCACCTGGCAACTCAGACCAGAAACCTGGAATTCATTCTATATGATTTCTTATTACCCTCTCTCTCCATGTAATCAGGCACCAATCAAGTTTCAGATCCACTTTATTTTATTTTATTTTTTGGATGTAAGGTTCCAGGTGCAGCTCAGTCATTCCATCTGGATAGTTTCCACTCAGAGTCTGACCAAGGGCCTGAGTGGCAGGTCTGGGGCATCCCCTCATCAGGCGGATCCGCCTGCTGTCAGCTACAGAAAGAGATATTGCCACCTAGTGGCTGCGTGTCGGCACTAGCTCGCTCACTCTCTGAACTAAAAGTAGCCATCGCTGCAACTGTTAGTGGTATCCACGGAATGCAGCCAGGAGGCTTTGGCTAAAAATAAGCGGCAAAGATTTCTTCAAGGGTTTTAGGGTTTGCAGACCAGAAACAAAACTATGCAATATGCAGAATGTTCCGAAACAGAAAGAAATGCTAAGAGTTATCATAGTAAAAAGTACATTCTTGAGAAGAATCAGTCTTGCATTCTTAGTCTCTGGATTGGTCCGAGATGGTCATCCTCTGGATGACCGGTGGTCTGAATAATGGTTCTCAGTGGGTCTGGATACGTGACTATTCTCTCCTAAGTTCTTCAGAGGGTTATCTATAGGGTTTGTATGTCTCCCTAGGCATTGATGCACAACTGGAAAGTTCAAAAGTTGAAGTTCTCAGGCTAAAGTAAAATAAAATATATTCCCCATGCCTCTCAGGCCATTTGATATGAACCAGTTTTGTCAGTTTGACTCAACAGACTCCATTTTAAGTCGGCTTACCTATACTGACTGCATCTCGTTTTCATCACTTATTCCTTAATAGGGAGCCAGAGAATATGGGAATGTGACCAGTTAGCTCTGCAGAGGCAGAGCCCACGAGCCTTGGAGTGAGTGAATCAAGAGTCAGACAGCAGGAAGGATGGCCTTACCCTTTCTGACGTGGGCAGATATGGGGGAGGGGGTCAGGAGCACAGTTTGGGACATAACACAGTTGTCACTTAGATACCCAGTGGTGAGGTTAAGCATGGAGTTGGACACAGGAGTTTGAAGGATTTGGGAGAGGGCAGGCTGGAGGCACACATTTGTGAACTGGCAGCATCTAGAAGTAGTTAGACCCAGGAGCCCAGATGGGATCACTCATGCTGAGCCCTGGAGACCCCTGGACATTAAGAAGTCATTACCATAAAAAAAAGTAGAATGTTCACTTTCAGGGCAGGGAGGCAGTTTTGAGAAAGAGCTTGTGGTTTGAAGGGATGCTTCTGGGATGGCAGTAATAGTCTAGTTCTTGAGTTGGATGGTAATTCTATGGGTGTTTGCTTTATATTAGTTCATTATGCTCATACTTATATTTTATGCACTTTTATGTGTATAAGTTATATGTCTTAACTTAAAAAATTTTGAGATATCTAGACATCCGCCTAATAAGGAAAAACCAGGTGAATGAGACCAAATGGCCAGAAATTATTTATGTTGAGCCACAGGCAGCTGTTTTTAAAAAATTATTTATTACTATTTATTATTATTAATTTACTTCAGCCCAGGAAAACTCATGATCCTTTAAGAGAAAATTATTCCAGTTCTCCAGGTAGAAGCCGGTGGAGAGAGGGGCTATGTTCAAAGACAAATGCTGCACTGGCTTGAGCATCCCTGCTATGGTCTCCTAGCAATGCCAGAGGCTGGTTGCTGGGGATGGGCCTCTGACTACAGTGATTTCCCTTGGGTTGCCCCTCACTTCATAATCACTCCTAATAACAAAGGAGCAACTTCTCCTCTTTAAAGCACATGCACGTTTCATTCCTTCTACCTCCTCAGCAGCCCTGTGAGGTATGTGGGGAAGATACAATTATTGTTCAATGCACAAGAAAGAACATCAAGATACAGAGCAAAGAGATCAATGCCACTTTTATAGCTGGGAGGGGCCTTATCTAATTCAACCCCTTGTTTCCTGAGTAGAAAGCCTGGGACTGGAACCCCAGTTGCCGGGAGTTCCTGGAGCTCGCCTTTGGTCCATCAGTCTGGAGGAAGTGGCTCTGGCTGCACCTGGCACATTGTCCACTCCAGAGAATTAGCACAAAAGGAAAAGAAGATCTTAGTTTTATTATGAAAGTACCTTGACCTTGTGAACCCCCTGGAAGGGTCTCGGTAACCCCCCATAGTCATTTCCCCCAAGGAGGCTTTGAGAAGCACTGCTAGTCTAGAGCATTAGGGTTCAAGACGGATGATCGACGGAGGAAAGTCAAGGCAGTGGCCGACAGAGGGGTACTGGGGAGACATAGCATTGTCCACACATCTCTTAGCGTCCCTTAATTTGCAAGGTAGATCCTTTTGGCGGGAAGGCGGCAGAGACTCAGTGAGTGAGCTGTGTATGAGGAGGGGAGTGTGATCATGGAGGTGTGGTAGGCAGTTGGACAGACATGAGATGGGCCAGGTACAGAAGGTCACTGGGGTGGAAAGCCCTGGGTGCCTAGCAAAGGACAACTGTAGGGTGGGACTGTTGTAGGCGGCTGGAAGGGCACTGGGTGTTAGACTGATAGGGTCAGACAGGGCCTGGGTTCAGCAACTTCAGTACTTGGGTTCTGGCTAGGAAAGAATTCAGAGCCAAGACTCAAACTATAAGAGAATATTTATTTATAAAACACAGAGGTAGAAGAAGTAATTCCTAGAAGAAATGGGCTTAGGAAACAAGTTAAAAGTAAAGGAAGGGCCCTAGGAGCTTGGGAATGAGGAGGGTGATGATAATGTGCCTGGGGGGAGGGGGAGAGGAAGGGGAAAGGGAAAGGTATAAGCTTGCTCCCAGGAGGGAGAGGGCACTGGGTCCTCCTTTCTTACCATTTTAAGGGTGAAGATTTTAGGGGAGGTCCCAGGGAAAGATCTTAATAGAATATTCAGCAGCTTTCCAGGCGTGTCCTTCCAGGGTCTAGGTCTCCACTGATTGATTGGTTGGGGCCAGGGCAGGGGTGTCATTATCCAATGCAGCTGGTCCTGAGGTCAGCTGTGGCTGGTTTTATTGCTTTTCTGGGCCTGGAGCTCAAATACAACTGAAGCCTAGAAGTTATCTCTAGAAAGGAGAGGTCAGGAGGAGGTCAGGGGGTCCAAACTGCTTGATAAGTGAAATGGTAGGGGAGGAAAGGTCACCCTGAGGGCAAGGTCCCACCCTACAATTGTCCTTTCCGCCCTGGTGACCTTCTGTTTCTGGCCCATCGTCCTTGCTCTGCTCATGTCTGTCTAACTGCCTACCACAGGACCTCTCCCCTGGTGAGGACCTGCTTCCCAGCCTGCAGATGGAAGCCTTCTTGCTCTGTCCTTGCATGGGAGGAGGAGAGAGAGGGAGCTTTAGTATCTCCTCCACTTCTTATAAAGCCACAAAACCCATCATGAGGGCCCCACCCTCAAGACTTCATCTAACCCTTATTACCTCTCAAAGGCCAGGTGCAGATACCATCAGTATATTAATTTAGGGGGGCACAGTTCGGTCCACAGCAGTGTTCCTGGCATTTTGGTGACTAGCCCTATTTGGGTTTGGGGACTTTTTCCTGAACCATGATTCTTCTGAACCTCTTACCTTCTCCAGATATTTAAAATAATGTAACTGCCCTGTGGGCTTGTCCTGGGCCCTCTCCTCCAGGGCTGGGGGGCTGGTAAGCAGAGCGAGATCCTCACCTCCTCTTCCTGCCCTAAGGTGCTGGGCTGGGTCTGGGCATGCAGATGCCTCGTAAATGCCAGCGACTGGAATGAACAGTCAGGCTGTGTCCTCAGCCAACCCCAAGTGACCTGGGCAGGCCGCTCAAATGCTTTCTGGGAGTCGGCAGGACTTTGCTGGTCTGTGGCCTGGAGTGGGGGCCCTGCCAGATGCCAACGCATCGAGCTACAGAAAAGCTTCCCTTTTTGTCTGTCCCCCCCTCGCCTCCCCTCCTTGTTTTGGCTGCATCTTTGAGACAAGGTGGTCAGAGCTGGCAGAAGCCAGGTGTCTGGAAATGAGATTTGAACCAGTTTACTTATTTATTTTTTTACTTTTTTCCCCCTGTGCTAGGTGAGTCTCCTTCTTAGCAGGAGACTTTCCTGGTCAAGGGGGCATATGGGAAGTGAGGGGACAGCAAAATTGTAATGTGGGCAAAGCTTGTCTTCAGAGCCTGTCCCATGTTTTGTGCCTTTGCCAAATTTCCAGGGTTCATTCTATGCCCGGCCGTATCCCACCTGTTCCCTGGTGGCCCAGGGCTCCTCCCTAAGCAAGGATTAAGCTGTCTTTCTCTCATAGCTCCCACCTGGCCTAGCCTGGGAAGGATTGCCTCTTCTTTCCCACCCGCCTGGTCTCTACGCTCTTCTCACTCCTCCCCCACCCTTCAGCCCCTCAGATATCCACTCACTGTGAAACCAGACAACGAATGGGTCTGGGCTGCCTGTCACTACCTGAGTCACTGAAGCAGAGAGAGGGTTGAAAAGTATGTGAGCGTTTTTATTTTCCAATATTGCGGGCAGCATGCATGGGAGAGCAGCAGGTCATCCACAAAAATATGCTCACACCCCCCCCCCCCAAGTCAGCTGCTTATATTGAGTAGGACAAAGGTTACATGGAGAAGTGGGCACAAGGAATAAGAACCGGTTAAATGGTTGCAGAGTCCAGGCAAAGGGCAGGCGCCTCCAGGACTCCATTGTTTCGGCAGCAAGGAGGTTGCTGGTCTTCCCACGATGGTTGGCAGTTCTGGGATAAGAAGGATGGGCCACACTTAGAGGTCAACTCCCAGGCCCCGAGTGTGCAGTTCCCAGCCAGGTCAGAATGTGCTTTCTTAGTCAGGACAAAACTATCACTGTTAACAGACCATGGCTAATATTTCTTATAACTATAGCTAGTCCCCACTGTTCTGTTTCCCTCTCCTGCCCCTAGTAAGAGCATGTTGCCAGGCATTTTGAGCTGCGTCTCATATGGCTTTGTATTGCCATTTCATCTCAATGTTATCTTCTCCCCCAAATCACAATGCGAACCCGTTGGGTACTGCATTAGTTTTATTTATTCCTAATACACACACACACACACATGGAGATGGGAAGGTATGATGATACTTTAAGTGCTTGGTGAGAATTGTTCAGAAAATAAGACAAACCACACCAGGAAAAGATCTTTGCAAAAAACAAATCTAATAAAGGACTGTGTCCAAAATATACAAAAACCTCAAAACGCAACAATAAGAAAACAAACAACCTCCCTCTCCCTTCCTCTCTCTCTAAAATCAATAAAAATATTTTTTTAAAGAGGAGGAAATATCTGAAAAGATACCTCACCAAAAAAGATAAGCAGATGGCCAGCAAGCACCTGAAAAGATGCTCCACATCATATGTCATCAGGGAAAAGCAAGTTAAAACAACAATGACACAGCAGTACAGACCTATGGGAAAGGCCCAAACCTGGAACCCGGCAGCACCAAGTGCTGGCAAGGATGTGGAGCCACGGAAACTCCTGCTCATTGCTGGTGGGAATGCAGAATGGTACAGCCACTTGGGAAGACAGCTTGGCAGTTTCTTACAAAATTAAACACTCTTTTCCCCCCCACAGTAACTCTGAATTATGTGACTTTTTTTCTAATTTTTTTTGTTGCTGTTAATCCTCACCAGAAGATATTTTTTTCCATTGATTTTTTAAATTTTTATTTTTTGAGAGTGGAAGGGAGGGCAGAAGAGAGAGAGAAACATCGATGTGAGAGAGACACATTGACTGGTTGCCTCCTGCACACACCCTGATTTGCAACCATGTACATGCTCTTGACCAGGAATGGAACCTGAGACCCTTTGGTTCCAGGGCTGGTGCTCTAACCACTGAGCCACACCAGCCACAGCTCTAATTGTTTTTATTGTGGTAAAATACATATAACATAAAATTTACCATCTTAACTATTTTTAAGCATACAGTTTAGTGATATTAAACACACTTGTAATGTACAACCACCACCCCTACCCATCTCTGTAACTCTCTATGACATCTTATAGCTCCATCTCCTTCATCTTGTAAAACTAAGCTCTGTACCCATTAAACAATAACACCCTGCCCACCCTCCCCCCAGCCCTTGACAATCACCATTCTAGTTTCTGTCTCTGAATTTTACTACTCTAAGTATCTCATATAAGTAGAAGCATACAGTGTTTGTCTTTTTTTCGTGACTGGCTTATTTCACTTAGCATAATGTCCTCAAGGTTCATCCATCTTGTAGCATATTTTTGAATTTCCTTTCCTTTTTAAGGCTGGATAATATTTCATTGTGCGTATATACCATTTAAACTAAACATACTCTTACTATATAATCCAGCAATTGCACAATCTGGTATTTGGCCAAATGAGTTGAAAACTTACATTCGCACAAAAACCTGCACACGAGTATTTACAGCAGCTTTATTCATAATCGCCAAAACTTGGAACCAACCAAGATATTCTTTAGTGGGTGAATGGATAAATAAACTGTGGTACATCCAGAGAATGGAATAATATTCAGCAATAAAAAAAAATGAGCTATCAAGACATGAAAAGACACAAAGAAACTTTTAAAAATCCTCACCTGAGGATATGTTTTTATTGATTTTAGAGAGAGAGAGAGAAAAAAACATCGCTGTGAGAGAAAAACATCGATCCCTTGCCTATCATACTTGCCCTGGAGACAGTAAAAGGACCAGTGTTTGCCAAGTGTTCAGGGAGGGAATGGTGACTAGGTAAAGCACAGGGGATTTTTAGGGCAATGAAACTGATCTGCACCACACTGTAATGGTGGATATGTGGTAGGCAGTTAGACATGAGCAGAGCAAGGCTGATGGGCCAGGTACAGAAGGTCACCAGGGTGGAAAGCCCCAGGTGCCTAGCAAAGGACAACTGTAGGGTGGGACCTTACCCCCAGGGTGACCTTTCCTCCCCCAGCATATGGCTGGTCAAGTGGTTTGAAGTCCCTGACTTTTCTTCCTTAGAAATAACATCTAGGCCTCAGTTGTATTTTAGCTCCAAAACCAGACAAGCAACACCAAAGATGACCTCAGGACCAGCTGCATTGAGTAATGAGCTCCTGCCCTGGAGCCGACCAATCAATCAGTGGAGACCACAACCCTGAAAGGAAAGCTGCTGAATATCCTCTATTGAGATCTTCCCCTGGGACCTCCTCTAAAATTTCCACCCTTAAAATGCTTCAGAAGGAAAACCCAGCATGCTATCCCTCCTGAGAACATGCCTGTGCTTTTCCCTCCCCCTTTCCCCTCCCCCCAGTCATGTCACCTTGACCTTCCTCACTTCTAAGCTCCAAGGGCCCTTCCTTTACCTCTATAATTTGTTTCCTAAGTTCATTTCTTCTACAAATTACTTCTTCCACCTCTGTAACTTTCCAAATAAATGTTCTCTTATAGTTTGAGTCTTGGCTCTGAATTCTCTCCTAGCCAGAACCCAAGTACCGAGATTGCTAAATCCAGGTCCAGCCTGAGCCCACTGGTCTAACACATGGTGCCCGTTCCTGCCACCTCCAACAGATATATGTCATTATATATTATACAATGTACAACACCAAGAGTGAACCCTAATGTGAACTGTGGACTTTAGTTAATAATAATGTATCAGTATTATTTCACCAATTATAACAAGGTCCCACACTAATGCAAGATGTTAATAAGGGAAATTCACTGTGTGAAGGGAGGTATATGGGAACCCTCTGTTCAATTTTTCTGTAAACTTAACACTGCTCAAAAAAAAAAGAAAAAAGTAACTAAAACAAAAACTAGTGACCTTGAAGTGACCTTTACAACTCCACCTAAATTAGCTTAAAACTAGCTGGCCCTGGCTGTGTACCAAACACTGCACCCTAAGAACTTCACATGCCTGAACTCCTTTCAGCCTTACAAGATTTCTGTGAGGCACCTCTGCATTTTATAGATGAGGAAACTGAGGCCCGGACAGGTTAAGTGACGTGCTCAGTTTACACAGCTGCTAAGTGGTGAAGTCAGAATTCAAACCCAGGCTACTGCACTGTTAACCACATATTGCCCTGAGCTGCCCTCCCCTCCCCCAAACTGCTTTCATTTTAAAAGAGAAGGACATGGGGGAGAGGGGACAAAAGACTAAGTTTTAAATCAATTTTATTCAGGAATAATTTGCATGAAATCAAATTCACCCACTTAAAATGTTCAGTTTCTTGAATTTTGGAAAAACGCATATACCAATATGAGCACCCCCACAATCAAGAGGCAGGCCACTTCTGACCTGGCCGGGTAGCTCAGTTGGTTAGAGTGTCGTCCCCATATGCCAAGGTTTCGGGTTCCATCTCCGGTCAGGAAACATACAAGAAGCAACCACTGAGTGAGTGAATGGTTGGAACAACAAGTCTCTCTCTCTCTCTTTCTCTCCCCCCCTTCCTCTCTTTCTAAAATCAATTGTTTAAGAAAAATTTAAGAAAAAATTATTTCATCACCCCAGCAAGTCCCCTCATGCTCCTCCCCAGGCAGACCCCATGCCCATTGAGCCTCGGGTCACCATGGGTCTGCTTTCAGTCGCTAATACTAAGTTTGAAGTTCTCTAGAGTTTCACACATGAATGGAATCATACAGTAAATTACTCTTTTGTGACTGGCTTTTTTTTTCTCAGCATAATATTTTTGAGATTCAACCATACTGTTGCGTGTATTGATAGTTTGTTCACCAGGGACTGATTTCTAACGGCAGGATTTCAGACACAGCAACACCCAAGAGAGGAAGGAATACTTTTATGTAGGCTCCTCCACTGTGCTGACCCTGGTCAGGCTGCAGGGGAGGGGAGGCACTGTGACATCAGGCTGAACTGAGCCCCAAATAAGCTGTAAGCAAGGGAGGTTATGGCAGGGGCCCAGTGACTGCCAGCCCAAGCTCTGGTCAGAAACAGCAGGTTATCATGGGAAATGAACTTGCCCTTCTCTATGCCTAACTTTCTTCTTTGCAGAATGTGAAGGATTGCCTTGCCCTGGTATCTCCATTAGAGGATGCTGTGAGAACCTTCAAGCTCCCACATAAATTGTTTTGTACCGTCGAACATGCTGTTATGAGAGGTAATAATAAAGTAAGAAAAGCAAAGAAATGGGAGGAGCTTAGCCCATAGTGTTCAACAAAGGAAAATTTTCACACCCTAGAAAATAGATTTTATAAATGAAATTACTTTTTAAATATAAAAACGCGCTTCGTGGGGAAAAGGCAGAGGTATCCTAACCGCTCCGGAGGGCACACGTGTGCTTTCTGAGCAGATGTGGGATCCTCCCAGGGGTTAGAAGACCTCGATCTGGATCTGGGTGCAGCACTGCTGCTAACCTGCTGAGGGACCGTGGTCCCGTCGCCAGCTTTCTGGGTGTCTGGTTCCATGTCGAAACAAGAGGCTTGGCCAGGATGTTCTCGAACCTGGTTCTTTGATAACTTGGCCCTGAAACCTGAAATAGCTCAATGCTGTATGAGACGTGGACCACGAGGGGGCGCTGCCTCCTAGGAGAAAGTGTGAATTGTCCCCAACCACTTCCGTGAAGTGTCCACACATTAAAAGTGGCCCCAACTGTTCCTTCCCCAAGCAACCCCATGTGGGGAGGGAGGTAGGTTTCAGACTCCAGCTCCTCTCCCTTTCCCTGTCATCCTCAAGCCTCCTTGGGCCCAGCTGAAGCAGTGGCCAGCTTCCTGAGCTCTGCCTGAAGACGGCCACCCAAATCTGGTTGGGGACAAGGGCCGAAGGAGTGGCCACCAGCCATGCCTAGGAGCTGGAGCCAGAAAGCCAGGCAACCTCTGGCCACAGGGGCCGCTTCAAGCCCTCCCAGCTGAGAGGGGCCAGAGCTTGGCCTTGTCTGCCGGCGCAGTCCTATCCCACCCGCTCTGGCTCCTCTGCTCTCACACTCGCTGTACCTTTTCTGATTCTGGTTGACTCCCTCCCCTGATTAAAGTCTCTTCTTGCCCCATTGGGGCTGCATAAAGTCCAAATAAATAAATAAATAAATAAATAAATAAATAAATAAATAAATAGTTCTCTGCTTCCTGCCTGGTGAAGCCTGGCCCTTGTTCTAGGAGCCCTGGGAATCAGCACAGAGGGGGCTCCCCTAACCTCCTGACCTCCTCACTCTGCCCCTCGTGTGAGCCTCTGAGGCAGGCATGGAATGTCCCTGCACAACACAGCCCCTTAGCTGTGGCCTGTTCAGTCCCCTAAGAGCAGGGTTTGTTCATCTTGGCCCTGCCTCCCTTCCGGGAGCGGGGTGGACTTTGGAGGTTACTGATCCTCAGGGGAGGGAGAGATCTCTGGAGAAGACCGGCGATGTGGTCTGCTGGAAGAAAGGGGGTTGCTTGTGTCACGCTCAGAATCTGCTTTCCCCACGAGGAGAAACCCAGGCGAGACGGATGAACGTTTCTGAACTCCTTTATTTATCGGGTTTTATTGAGCGTCTAGGTGCCCGGCAGTGCTGGGCTCTTTGGGTCGGGAGCTGGATTAGTCTCGGACCCTCGTGCTGGCAGAGAAGGCAGCCAAAGGGTTAAATCCCGGGAGCGTTGTGGAGGTGGGGAGCGGAGGAACCTTCCGGAGGAAAAGTTGGCTCCTCGAGACTCGGGCCCCGAAAGCCGGGTGTAAAGGGGCGGCGCCTGGGCTGCGCCCTCGTTGCAGCCCCGTTGGCCTCGGGGGTGACCGCGCTGCAATTACAACAAAAGGAGCTGGGGGCCGGGGCCGGGCCCGGGAAGGGGGTGGGGCCGGGCTCGGGAAGGGGGTGGGGCCGGGGGAGGGGTTGCTGTTGGTCTCCTTTAAAAGTACCGGGAAACGAGTGAAGGAGCTGCTCCAGTTCGCGGCTCCGGGAATTTGGGGCTCGCCCTCTCCAACGGCCCCTCGGCTCGGGAAAGGGGCTAGGCGGCGACGGGCACGGACAGGGGCCACCGTGGAAAACCTGGCCCCAGCCAAGCCAGGGAGGACCCCTTCTACCAAGTAAGAGCGCAGGGAGCGCAGGGGTTCGAGGGGAAGGGGAGCGTCCACGCGGGGTCTCCAGGCTCTACTCCCCGCGAGGCCGTCTCTCCGTCGCGCGTGGGGTTCCCGGGACCTGGACGGCGGCACACACACTGGAGGTTTCTAGCTCAGAGAGATGCGGGGCCGTGCAGGCCAGCGGGTCCCCCCTCCGGACTCGGGCAGACCCACCCAGCCCCACCTCGCTGGAGCCGGGGCCAGGCGGCGCGGCTGGCGCGCCCCAGGGAGCGAGTGGGGCGCTCGGTTCCGTGCTCGCCTGGGACGCCTTCAACCAGGCAGGACGGAGCCAGTCGAGGCTCAGTGTGCGATAGGTGTCTAGGGGGTGCAGCGTGGAGCCAGGGACACTGGGACTGTGTTCGTGCCCGGAGTTCTGGCTTTGAGGGATGTGGGGCGCGCAGAGGACAGGGGTCGCAGTGCGCTGTGGCTTTGGAAATCTGGAGCGCACCGGGCCGGAGCGGGGTGGGGGTGGGGTGGGGGCTACTGGGGCTGAGCCTGGGAACTCCAGCGTCCACTGCCCGGACCCGAGTTTCTCCTCGGCCTTCCAGTAAGGCTCAGCTGAGCGCCCCAGCACCCTGAGTCCTGTGGGAGGAGAGGCGCGGTAGCCGTGGCTCGTCCGGGGCCCAGGGAGCCTCTCCCGCCGTTAGGACAGAGAGGCCCTGGAGTAGGACAGAACCGGCGCAGACAACCCACGGGTCGTGTGTGCAGGATCGCTCCGGGGGAGAGCTAATCCTAGCCTTACGAGATACTCCTGCGGTCCTCGGTGACTGCAACTTTTACGCAGGCTCTTCGGCCACTGCGCTTCGCCCCCACACCCGCCAAACTCGGGGAGCCCTCCGGGTGTAGCCGCCTGCCTGAGGTAGCGCCGTAAATCAGCGCCAGAATAGGAACAGAAATGATTGGAAGAAAGAAGCATGATTGGGATTCTTTGCTCTCTCTCAGCCTCCCACCCCAGTAAACATCACCAAATATCAGGGGGGAGGGGAGGGGAGGGGAGGGGAGGGGAGGGGAGGGGAGGGGAGGGGAGGGGAGGGGAGGGGAGGGGAGGGGAGGGGAGGGGAGGGGACAAGGCGCGAGACTCGGTAGGGTGGGGGTGGGGGACTCAACTCCTCGTGTAGGAAACCTCAGAGAGATAGGCCTGAAAGTCAGAAACATGCCCCAAGTTAATTTCGCCGTCCAAAATCTTGCAACTGTAGAGATCAGTCCAGTCGTTTCTTTTTTGCAGAAGAGGAAAAGTGCTGAAAATCAAGGCCACTGGGTTAGTAGTCAGTGTGGGTGGGACTCGAACTCGTATCCCTTACACCAGACTAGCCTGTCTGTCTTGGAACCCCCAAAGCCCATTTGTCACTCTTGTGGAATTATTTCGCTTTGTTTATGGTGTATTGTGTGCTTCATGGTTAGGGATGCGGTTTCAGAGGAAGACTGAGTGTTCATTTGCCTCAGCTGCATGACTGACTCACCCGCCGATGCCTTAGCTAAATTATCAATCCCCTTCACCCCTTTGTCCTATTTCCCTTCCTGGCCCCTAGTATCTGTCCTTGGAATGACCATCAAACCCATGGCAAAATGCACCCACACACCCCGTGGACCCCTGGGGATTGAGTCTCAGTGGTGCGTGTGTGAGACAGAGAGAACGTGCACGTGAGCTCGAATCTGTTTGTTTCTGTGATTTTGTATTAAAAAGTGACTTGGTCTAAGGCCACTTAGCCATTAAGTGGCAAAGCTGAATATGAAAGTTAGGTCCGAAGACAAAGTATGCGCTTGACATTTTGATGCAGGGCAGATCAGAAATCCCATGACATCACTTCCCTCTATCTCTTTACATCTGGGGTCCTGGCCGGGTCTCTTCCTGCCTTGTCCCAAGTCTTTGTCCTCTGACCAATGGTTGGCCTACGTGGAAGGACCTTGTGAAGTAAACAGATTTTCTGTGCTCTAGAGGTGACCATCAGTGAAGCTATCTAATGTTCCAAGAAATTCTGCCTTGTTTATTTAAAAATCATTTTCCTGAAAATTTTCAAATATACACCATAATAGAGAGAAGGCCCCCAGCTTCAAGAGTTATTAATATTTTGCCACCCTTGCTTTATCTATCTCTTTTCTCTTTTTTCACTGAAGTATTTTAAAGCAAATCCCAGACATCAAATCATTGCATCTCTACAAATATTAAATAATCATTATGCCATTATTGTACCTAAGAAAGTTACCAATCATTCTTTGGTATCATCTAATCCCCAGTTCCATGTTCAAAATGTTCCTAATTTCCCCCCAAATGCCTTTTTACAGATGGCCTGAGTTCCGTTGATTTTTATAATTTATCCACATTGTGTGCTATTCCTTGTTTGAGTCTTGCAACGTCCCACTAAAGAGTGAGGTGGGTATTTTTTTTTTTTTTAGTCTTTTGGTGGAAATTTTATGTTATGCTTTCAAAAAGAAGTCCTGACTTCAATTAACATTTCCTTGACAAGATTTAACAATATGTACATCTAAATGCTTATTTACTTTTCCTGTCATTGTTAGCAATCCTCTAAGCTTGAAAACATTTTTCTTTTGGCAAACATCAGTTTTGTGTGTTTTTTTGTAAACTTTAAAATACCACTTTATTTATTTTTTTTTTTAATTTTATTTTTGTTTAAAATATTACAGATGTCCCTTTTTCTCCCCAATGACCCGTTCCACCCCGTCCCATCTCCCTTCCCAGTCCCTCTCCCCACCATTGTCGGTGTCCTTGGGTTGTGCATATATGCATATAAATTCTTTGGTTACTCTCTCCTCCTCCACCCACCCTCTGAGATGGGTATTTTTGAGTTCATTTTATAGTTGAGTAAATGACAAACAGATAAGCTGTCCAGATGGCACAGCTGGCGACTGATGGAGCCAGGACCTGCCCTAACCTCCTCACCCCTGGACAGCTGTGAGGGAATATCAGCTGCTCTCTCTCTGAAGCACTCACTTTGGCTGTGGCTTCATCCTGGGCTTATCACTTCTTATACACCTGCCGTGATAAATCCCTGTGGAAATATTTAGTAATTGGCCATTTGGTGCTGGAGATAAACTGGCTGCAAGGCCAGGAAGCCTGGGTTTCTTTTCCAGTTTATTGTTAAACTGTACAAAAGCAACTTATGTCTCAGGGGCTCAGAGGTGGCCCTCTGAATTAGGAGGTATAGTTTTCCCCCACCCTCTGGCTCTTGGATCTGAAAATAGGTAGGATGAGTGAAATGCCTGCAGCTGGAATTCCTGGACGAGACAAAGGCAAAGGCCCCAGAAAGAAATCTCATTGAGAGCAATTACCCCTCGCTGATCATCACTAGGGATTTGGGCAGGAGACATCTTTAATCGGAGACTCCTACATTCTCCACAGTCCTTCTTCATTTATGGAAAACTTTGCTTATTCTGCCTTTGTCTGGTAAGGATATAGAACAGCAGAATTTTTACTTTTAGCAACTTCATTCACTTTGAAATGGGGTGATAAATCATTTTTACATCTTATACATGAGGCTCTTGAGTCAGAATTCTCTTTCCTTGGCTGGCTATGTAGGAAGATGGAATCTCATTTCTTCACCCTTAGATTTTTCTGCTCTTCTGTTCATTGCCCTGAAACAGACAGGGAAAGGGCAGACCTTCCATAAAACAGCCAGTCAGGATGGAGGAACTGGGTTGCTCCAACCCCATTATTCAGCAGCAGAACTCAAAAGGGGCAAAACATCAGCCTTGAACCCCACCGTCTTCTGGCAACCAGACATTCTCTTCCCCCTTAGCTAACAGGCTGTCGTCTCCTTGGGGTAGAATTTCTAGGTGATCAATGTCAGTAGCTTCCTTTTATAGTTTTGGGATTGTTAGGAGGTGCAGTTCCCCTGTCCAGGGACCTGCCTGGGTTGAGAAGCACAGCTTGTAATTACTATTGTTTATTTCCCCCTGGAGAAAACCCTCCATACCAGTCTTCATGGCAGTGCCACACAGAGCCCCCTGCACTCTGGACCCTGGATGGGCCTTGAGGGCTCAGATGGCATGGCTGGATTCTGTCCTGCTGCAAGGCCACAGAACCAACAGGACTGGTGACTGTGGGCAGAAAGGCAGAGCCAAGCAGATGTCCACAGAGACAAAGCCACAGCAATGCGCTGCTTATCTCCTAAGTCTCCAGCTGTGTCTGCATTGAAGTGAGTCTTCAGACCGTCTTATCCTAGCGATTCCAGCTGTACTCCTGCTAGCGAGCATGGTGCATGGATGGCAGGGAACACACCTGGTGTGCCACCGGTGTTGGAGAAGTGTTTAGGCACCAGGACTACCCTTTCAGAATAGCCACTTGTCCGAGGGTGGTAAAGCATGATGGTGACAGTTTAGATAAGATTTCTGCCCAGAGTTTTAAAAAATGTTTGCATTTCCCTTGGCAGAAACAATCTACCCAGGCAAGTTGTGTGTGGCAAGTGCACGTATAGTGTAAGAACTCAGTGTGTAATGAGGATGTGATTAGGATAATAGCTAATACGTTCTTCTTGCCCAAGGCTTTTTGATCCCTTTCCTTGGAATACCTTTAATATTATAATTTTATATGTGAATGGTGATTTTTCTTTTTTTTTTCATTGTCAAAATCTCTGTCAGACAAGCAGACACATCTGGCCACGTGGATGTCCCGGGGCAACAACTCCCATATGTTCCCCTTGATGTGTCACCAACATAATACTAAATAAGAATATCTTCTGAGGAAATCACTTCGCTTGCTTGTAAAGCATGTGCTTTATGAGAAGATAACTTATATCGATGACTTGTGAACTGCTTCATTTTCTTCGACAGCTTTTTTACACTGTCCTCCTTGAGTTTGGATCCATGAACGTTCCTCACCCCCAGCCTTGTCCCGGGTACCGCTGCTGTCCTGGCACAGACAGCACAGCTTTCCAGAGTGCCTGCACGATGCCAAGATCTAGGAAGAAATATTTCCCTAAATATCTTCCCAAAGCTTTTATAAAACCAATACAAATATACATTAAAGTACATTTTTAAAGTAAACAACCCCCCCAAAATAATGATGGTGTACGTGAGTAAACACCACCAATCCCAAGCATGTATCTCGACAGACTTTTGGTTTTTGTTTTTTAAATTGATCTTTATTGTTGAAAGTATTACAGATGCCCCCCCCCCCCAACCCCTTAATCATCAGGTTATCTGGAATTGCTCTGGTATGTCCATAACCAAGTTGTAAGAATAATCTTTTAAAATACTTTGAAGCTGCCCTGAATTCAGGTGGTCTGTCTGACAGCCCTCTGCTGAACGTGATGTTTAGGTACCATTTTAATGATTGAGCAGAAAAAACTACAATTTAGACATCAGCGAAACCCTGTGGGGTCTCTCATCCTTTTCTGAAATTGATATTCCTCGCGTGTTTTTGTTGTTTTTTTTCTTCCTGGCAGCTCTCGAAGCCAGGCCTGCCTCTCCACCCAACTCCCAACCCCTACGTCATCTGTTGCAACCGTGTCATGCCGTCAGGACGTACCCCAGCTGTCACCCACTGCCTGGGGAGCTGCCTGTTTCCTAACTGGCCTCGCCTCCCTCCGTCTTAACCTGTGCAAAACCAACCTTTATGCAACAGCCACAGTGATATTTCTAGAGCCGGGGTTGTTCAACTTCTCTAAGGGCCAGGTAGCAAATATTTTCGATTTCACAGCCTATGTCGCAGCGGGTCCACTCTGCTGGGTTAGTGAGAAAGCAGCCGGAGATAACAAGGAAAGAAACGAGCGTGGCTGTGTTCCACTGAAACCTTATTTACAAAAACTATTTCCAGGCTGGGCCCGTGGGCTGCGGCTTGCTGACTCCTGCTCTAGATCACTGTCTGCCCCCTCACCCTCCCGCTTACCTTTCCCTGGCTCTGCCCTCATTCCCCAAAGGAAAACTGGCCACTTCTCAGCAGGACATTCCCGTTTCCCTTTCGGTTTCCTCACCCCTCTGCTGGCTCTCCAGCCCCACGCCTTCCAGGCCCCTGGCCACACCCGCCGCCCAGCCCTTGCAATGCTGGACCCCACGGGGCCCCCAGAATGCCCTGTGTTGTTTCCGACTGGCCTGGCATGACCTCCCCACCCCCCCACCCCCCACCAATCTGTCAGCCTCAAACTTTCCTTTAAAACCAGCTCAGGTGTTAGCTGTCTGAAGTGTTCCCTGTCCCTCATCCCCAGGCCTAGTTGCTGCCTCCCAGCCCTGTTTCGGTGCCTGTTTCTGTGCTGTGACTGCGGACTCCTTGGGGATTCCTGGTGCCCAATACAGTGCTCACTAGATAGATGCTGCTAAACTAAAGTGTCGTTTAAGTCAATTTTTAAACAGCTTGACTGAGATATAATTCACATACCGTATAATCCACCCATTATAGTGTTCAAGTCAATGGATTTTAGTCTATTCACGGGTATGTGCAACCATTACCACGGTCCATTTTAGAACTTTCGTCACCACAAGGAGAAACTGGCCCCCCATAACCATCGCCCCCTTTTCCTCCAACTCCCTATCCCCACTCCTAAATGGCCTTTAATCTACTTTCTGTCGGTATATTGCCAATTCTGGATATTTACATAAATGGAATCATAATATATGGTCCTTTTACTTCACGTCCAAGCTTCCTCCACGCTGTGGCATGTATACACACTTCACTCCTTTCTATGGCCAGATGATGTTCCGTTGTTCGCTGTACCCCGTTGTTTATCCAGTTGTGGCTGGTGGGCATTTGGGTTGTTTCTGCCTTTCGGCTATCATGAATAATGATGCTCTAAACATTTGTGTATGAGTTTTGTTTGAACATCTGTTTTCTGTTCTCTTGGGTATATAAGTAGGAGTGGAATTACTGGGTCACAGGGTAATTCTATGTTTAACTTTTTGAGGAGCTGCTAAATTGTTTTTCACAGTGGATGAGCCACTTTACATTCCCACCAACAATGTGTGAGGGTTATAGTTTCTCTGTATCCCTGCCAACACCTCCTTTTTCCTGTTCTTTTAAAAAAAAATCATAGCCATCCTAGAAGGTGTGAAGTGCTGTTCCATTGCTGTTTTGATCTGCATTTTCCCTACTGACTAATGATGTTGAGCAACTTTCATGTGCTTGGTGGCCATTTGTATGTCTTTGAGGAAATGCCTGTTCAAGTCTGTGTCCACTTTTAAATTGGGTTGCTTTTTACTTCCTTATTGACTTGTAAGAGTTTTTATGTATTCTGAGTACTAATTCCTTATCAGTTTGTCAGTTTCCACAAAAAGGTCAGTTGGGTTTCTGACAAGGATTGTGATGAACCTGTAGATCAATATCTATTCTCATTTTAACAATATTTAGTCTTTCTTTTTTTTTTTAATTTTAATTTAATTTTATTTTAAATATATCTTTATTGATTTCAGAGAGAGGAAAGGAGAGGGAGAGAGAGACAGACAGAAACATCAATGATGAGAGAGTCATTGGGGATGGAGCCCGCAGCCCGGGCATGTGCTCTGACCGGGAATCGAACCTCCATCTCCTGGATCCTAGGTCGATGCTCAACCACTGAGCCACGCCCGGCCAGGCAATATTAAGTCTTTCAAAAAAACAACGCCAAACAATATTGTCTTCCAGCCCCAGAACATGGTATGTTTTTCCATTTATTTAGATCTTTAATTTCTTTCAACAATGTTTTATAGTTTTCTGAGTATAAATTTTACATTTCATTTGTTAAATTTATTTCTATATATTTTATTCTTTTTGATGCTATTATAAATGGAATTATTTCCTTAATTTCATTTTGAATTGTTTTTTGAAAATATATAGAAATAGTTAATTTTTACATACTGATCTTGTTCCTATAACCTTGATGAATTCTTTTATCAGTTCTCAGTCTTTTAGTAGATTCCTTAGGATTTGTTGTTTACTTGTATGAGTAGATTCTTTCTTTTAATTTAATTTAATTTTTAATTAAATTTATTGGTGTGACTTTGGTTAATAAAATTATATAGGCTTTGCACTGGCCAGTGTGGCTCAGTTGGTTGAGCGTTGTCCCTTGCACTGAAAGGTCATCGGTTTGATTCCTATTAAGGGCATATGCCTGGCTTGTGGGTTTGATCCCTATTGGGGTGCATACAGGAGGAAACCCATCTATGTTTCTCACTTTGATGTTTCTCTCTCTCTCTTCCTCCATCTCCCTTCTTCTCTCTAAAATCAATAAAAACATATTTTTAAAAAAGATTATATAGGTTTCAAGTTTAAATTTCTGTAATACATGATCCATATATTGTATTGTGCACCCACCACCCAAAGTCAAATCATCTTCCATCACCATATATTTGGCTCCCTTTTAAACCCCATCACCCACCACCTACCACTCCCTTCCCTCTGGAAACCACCAGACTGTTGTCTGTGTCTTTGAGCTTCGGTTTTATATCCCACATGAATGAAATCATATGGTTCTTAGCTTTTTCTGACTGACTTATTTCGCTTAGCATAATATTCTCAAGGTCCACCCATGTTGTCGCAAATGGCAGCATTTCCTCCTTTCTTATGGCTGAGTAATATTCGGTAGTATATATGTATCACATCTTCTCTATTGAGTCCTCAATCACAGGACACTTTGGTTATCTCCATGTCTTGGCCACCGTGAATGGTGTTGCAATGAACATAGGGGTGCAGATATCTTTGCGAATAAATGTTTTTGAGTTTTTTGGGTAGATACCCAAAAGAGGCATTGCTGGGTTGGCTAGGTCATATGGTAACTATTCTTAAATGTTTGAGGAACCACCATACTCATGTGAGTAGATTCTTAAACAAAGAGTAGGTGTTCAGAACGTGGATATGTGGTGTCCTAGAACAGGGAACAGCAAGTCCAAAGGCTGCGTAGTGTAGAAGCAGTTGTCTCTGGAAACCCTACACACTCAGGTCACTTTGGCTAGAGCTAAGGGTTCAGGGTTAAAACTAGTGTGTGTCATGCTTAAGACAGTGGAGGCTAGTGGGAGCCATGCCATGCCATTCTAATAAGAATATTAGAGTCATTCTTAAAAGGAGGCCCAGAAAAGACTTATGATCAGCATGTATAACACTGATCAGGCCCAAAGGTAGCTGAGAAAGTCTGCTTTCCTCAGTAAGAGCAAGAACTTATAGGTCTCTTTAAGTATATGTCACTACTCTCTGGATGCCATTATCTCCAGGAATGAGTGCCAGTGACACAGTACCAGCTGGCACTGTGCAGCCGAGCCTGGCCAGCTTTGGTGATGTGGCAGTTGGTGCCTGTTATTACTCACTGGGCTTCTGGAAGGGAGACAGTATTTCTATGGACAGCAGAATCCCAGATCACAGGCTCTTAACAAACTTTAGAAAAGCACTCCTGCCCTCTACCCCAGGTAGCCAGACATTTCTACACAAGCCAAAGATGTGGCTGTGGTCTCCATACCAACTGCTCCTTCCTTCTCTGAGTCCCCGGGTCTCGTTCTCGTCTGAGGGGCTCAGGCATGAAGAATTGACTGTTGGCCCAGGTTGCATCGCTTGGATGAGAGCCTGGCCTGGAAGCTCCTGAAGCATAGAAGCTGTACAAAGCCAAGGGCGAGTGCTGCTATGATTAACGTTCCCTGAGACACGAAGAAGCTAAACAGGAATGGCTTGGGGAAACTATCAGTTAGGAACTGAGCTCAGGAGATGTCACCTTGGCCACTTTTGAGGGGCCATCTCTTAGAAAAAGATTGTCTTTCTGGTGTTGAGTTGTATAAGTTCTTTATATATTTTGCAAATTAACCCCTTATCAGATGAATCATTGGCAAATATGTTCTCCCATATGGTGGGTTCCCTTTTTGTTTTGTTGATGGTTTCTTTTGCTGTGCAGAAGCTTTTTAGTTTATGTAGTCCCATTTGTTTATTTTTTCCTGTGTTTCTCTTGCCCTTGGAGACATATTGGCAAAAATATTGCTCCGAGAGATGTCTGAGATTTTACTGCCTGTGTTTTCTTCTAGAATTTTTATGGTTTCATGACTGACATTTAAGTCTTCTATCCACTTTTAATTCATTCTTGTATATGGTGTAAGTGGGTGGTCTTGTTGCATTTTTGTTGCATATAGTTGTCCAGTTTTCCCAGCACCATTTATTGAAGAGACTGTTTTTACTCCATTGTATGCTCTTGCCTCCTTTGTCAAATATTAATTGACCATAAAGGCATGAGTTGATTTCTGGGCTCTCTGTTTTGTTTCATTGATCTATATGCCTGTTCTTGTGCCAGTACCAGTCTGTTTTGATTACAGTCGCTTTGTAATATAGTTGGATATTTGGTATTGTGATGCCTCCAACTTTGTTCTTCTTTCTCAAGATTGCTGAGGATATTTGGGTTTTTTTTGTTTCCTTATAAATTTTTGGAATATTTGTTCTAGATCTATGAAAATATGCCATTGATATTTTAATAGGAATTTCATTGAATCTATAGATTGCTTTGTGTATGGACATTTTAATGATGTTAAGTCTTCCAATCCATGAACATGGTATATGCTTCCACTTGTTTGCATCTTCCCCTATTTATTTCTTAAATGTCCTATAGTTTTTTGAGTACAGGTCTTTACCTCCTTGGTTAAGTTTATTCCTAGGTACCTTATTTTTTGTTGTTGCAATAGTAAATGGGATTGTTTTCTTAGTTTCTCTTTCCAAGAGTTTATTATTGGTGTATAAGAATGCCATTGATTTCTGGATATTAATTTTGTGTACTGTTACTTTGCCAAGTTCATTTATTAGATCTAGTAGTTTTTTTGGTGGAATCTTTAGGGTTTTCTATGTACAATGTCATGTCATTTGCGAATGACAGTTTCACTTCCTCCTTTCCAGTTAGGATGCTTTTTATTTCTTCTTCTTGTCTGATCAATGTGGCCAGGACTTCCAGCATTATATTGAATAAGAGTGGTAAAAGCAGACATCCCTGTCTTGTTCCTGATCTTAAGGGAAATGCTTTTAGTTTTTGCCCATTGACTATGATGTTGGCTGTAGGTTTGTCATATATGGCCTTTATTATGTTGAGGTATGTTCCCTTTATTCCCACTTTGCTGAGAGGTGTGTTTTTTTAATCATAAATTGGTGCTGGGTTTTAACAAATGCTTTTCCTTCATCTATTGATATGATCAAGTAATTTTTATCTTGCATTTTGTTTATGTGATGTATCACATTTATCCATTGATTTGTGGATATTGTACCAGCCTTGCATCCCTGGAATAAATCCCAGTTGGTCATGGTGTATGATATTTTTAATGTATTGTTAGATCTGGTTTGCTAATATTTTGTTGAGGATTTTAGTATCTATGTTCATCAGGGATATTGGCCTATAATTTTCTTTCTTTGTAGTGTTTTTATCTGGTTTTGGAATTAGGATAATGCTGGCCTTGTAAAAAGAGCTTGGATGTTTTCCCTCCTCTTGAATTTTTTGAAATAGTTTGAAGATGATAGTTGTTAGTTCTTCTTTGAGTGTTTGGTAAAATTTACCTGTGAAGCCATCTGGCCCAGGACTTTTTGTTTGCTGGGAGTTTTATTACTGCTTCAATTTCATCATTTGTTATTGCCTAGTCAGGTTTTCTGATTCTTCCTGATTCAGTTTTGGAAGACTGTATGTTTCTAAGAATTTGTCCATTTCGCCCAGGTTGTTCAATTTGTTGGCATATAGTTGCCCATAGTATTTTCTTACAATCCTTTGTATTTCTGTGGTGTCGGTTGTTACTACACCTCTTTTGTTTCTAATTTTATTTATTTGGTTCCTCTGTTTCTTAGTGAGTCTGGCTAAAGGTTCATCAATCTCTTGTTTTTCTTTTCAAAGAACCAACTCTTAGTTTCATTGATCCTTTGTATTGTTTTTTTAGACTCTATGATACTTATTTCCACCCCGATCTCTATCATTTCCTTCCTTCTCCTTACTCTGGGCTTTTCTTGTTGTTATTTTAGGTGTAGGGTTAGATTGTTTATTTGTGATTTTTCCTGCTTCTCAAGGTAGGCCTGTAATGCTATGAACTTACCTGCCAGGACTGCTTTTGCTGTGTCCCATAGATTTAGGGTTGTTGTGTGTTCATTTTCATTTATTTCCAGATAATTTTTTATTTCTTCCTTGATCTCCTTGGTAACCCATTTATTGCTAATACCATGCTATTTAGCCTCCATGTGTTTGACTGTTTTGAGTTTTTTTCATTGTAGTTGATTTCTAGTTTCATACTCTAGTGTTCCAAGAGGATGCTTGGTATGATTTCAATCTTCTTGAATTTGTTAAGACTTATTTTGTGTCGTAACATGTGATCTATCTTTGAGAATGTTCCATGTGCACTTAAAAAAAGTGTATATTCTGCTGCTTTGGGTTGAAATGTTCTGTAAATATCAGTGAAATCCATCTGATTCAGTGTGTTGTTTAGGTCACTGTTTCTTTGTTGGCATTTTGTCTGTAAGATCTATTCGATGATGATAGTGGGGTGTTAAAGTCTCCTATATTGGCTGTATATATGTTTACAAGGGTTATGTTCTTTTGTTGGAACAATCCCTTTAGTATTATGTAGTGACCTTCTTTGTCTCTTTTATGGCCTTTGTTTTGAAGTTTGTTTAGTCGGATTGTTACCCAGCTTTTTTGTTTGTTTGTTTGTTTTTCATTTGCATGTAATATTTTTTTCATCCCTTCACTTTCAGTCTATGTGAGTCTTTTGTTCTGAGGTGGGTCTCTTATAGACAGTATATATATATGAGTCAAGTGTTCTTATCTATTCAACTACCCTATGTTTTTTTATTGGATCATTTAATCCATTTACAATTAAGGTTATTATTGATAGGTACTTATTTATTGCCATTTTTTCTTTATACCTATCTTCCTCTCTATTTCTTCTTCTTCTTAAAGCAGTCCCATTAATATTTCTTGCATTACTGGTTTGGTGGTAATGAACTCCTTTAGCCATTTTTTGTCTGGAAAGCTCTTTCTTTTGCCTTCAATTTTATTTTATTTTATTTTTATTTTTTTTATTTTAAAAAATATATATTGATTTCAGAGAGAGGAAAGGAGAGGGAGAGAGAGAGATAGAAAAATCAATGATGAGAGGGTCGTTGATTGACTGCCTCCTGTGCGCCCCTGACTAGGGGGCGAGCCCACAACCTGGGCATGTGCCCTGACCGGGAATCGAACCCCGATCGCCTGGATCCTAGGTTTACTCTCAACCGCTGAGCCACGTCCGGCTGGGCTGCCTTCAGTTTTAAATGATAGCCTTGCTGGATACAGTAGTCTTGAATTCAGGTCCTTGCTTTTCATTACTTTGAATACTTCATGCCGATTCCTTCTGGCCCGAAGGGTTCTGTTTAGAAATCATCTGACAGCCTTATGGACTTCCTTATAGGTAACTGTTTTTTTCTCTTGCTGCCTTTGATATTCCGTCTTTGTCTTTAACCTTTGACACTTGAATTATGATGTGTCTTGGTGTGGGTCTCTTAAGGTTTGCCTTGATTGGGACTTTCTGTGCTTCCTGAACTCGTGTGACTTTTTCCTTTACTAGGTTAGGGAAGTTTTCTGTCATTATTTTTTCAAACAGGTTTGCTATTCCTTGCTCACTTTCTTCTTCTTCTGGTACCCTCTAATGCAGATATTGTTACATTTCAAGTTGTCCCAAAGTTCCCTTAAACTATCCTTGTGGTTTTTTGTTTGTTTGTTTTTTAATTCTTTTTTCTTTTTGTTGCTCTTATTGGGTGTGTGTTTTTCTACCTTGTCTTCCAAATAACTGATTCTATCACCTGCTTCATCCAGCCTAATTTTAATTCCTTCCAGTGTGTTCTTTATTCCTCATTTCCAACTGATTCTTATTCATGGTTTCTATGTCCTTTCTCATACTGATGTAGTTCCCATTAAGTTCCTTAGTGTCTGGCTGGGCATGGCTCAGCGTTTGAATATCGACCTATGAACCAGGAGATGGAGGTTCGATTCCTGGTCAGGGCACATGCCTGGGTTGTGGGCTTGATCCCCAGTGGGGGGCATGCAGGAAGCAGCCAATCAATGACTGTCTCATCATTGATGGTTCTGTCTCTCTCTCCCTCTCTCTTCCTCTCCCTGAAATCAATAAAGATATATATATATATATATATATTTTTAAAAAGTTCCTTGTAATTCTCCTAAGTTTCTTGAGCAACCTTATAACCACTATTTTGAACTCTATGTCTGATAAATTGCTTGCCTCCATTTCATTTAGCTTTTTTCCCCTGGATATTCTTCTTTTTCTTTCATTTGGGGCCTATTTCTTTGTCTCCCCACTTTAGCTGTCTCTTTGTTTGTTTCTATGTATTAGATAGAACTGCTAAGTCTCACAGTCTGCGTGAGGTGGCCTATGTAGTAAGTGTCCTGTGGGACTCAGTGGTTCAATCTCTTTGATCTTCTGAGCTGGATGCTTTAGGAATGTCCCTTGTGTGGGTTATTTGGGCTTTCCTGTTGTAATTGTGTCATGCTTGCTATTGTCCCATTTGTGGATGGGATCTCCCCTCACGCTAGCTGACTCTGAGGCTCAACCCCAACCACATCATGCATGCTATTGTACAGGTGCGGTGAAAGAGCCATTGCTGAACCCTCTTTTTTCCCCTCTTCCTTCTTTTCTGGTCTTCTGCCTCAGTAAACAGTAGTCTTTAGCATTAAATCACTGTAGGAGATGCAGGTGCAGCGATTTCAATGCTGGAAGTGACACTAAAGTTTCATGTGTGTAGGAATGGGGACTGAGATGCTCAGGTTTAAGCCAGAAAATGCCCTAAAATTTTTATTTTTATTGATTTGAGAGGGAGCAGGGGAGGAGGACATCAATTTGTTGTTCCATTCATTTATGCATTCATTGGTTGATTCTTGTATGTGCCCTGACCAAGGATCAAATCCACAACCTTGGCATATCAGAATGATGCTCTGAGCAATTGAGCTACCTGGCCAGGGCATATTGTAGTAGCATTACCTTTAAGCAGCAACATTGATTTTGGTTTTCCCTGCCCCTTCTTTATGGGCTATGTGCTGTAGAAATAAGATGTGTCTTTTACTGATACTATATATTTGGTTCTATCTTTCTGATCCAATTTGAGAGTTGCAAGCAGGCACATTTTAAAGTGTTTGAAATTGTACTCTCAGCCTCCCCAGGAAACAGCCTGGTCAAAATGAGATTCCACCCAGAGCTGGAGGTGGAATGTGGGGAACCCCCATTGGTCACAACAAATTATTCCTCACAAAGGCCTCTTTCTGGGGTGAAAAAATTCAGCTTTGTATGTCTAACTTCTCATTATCAAATTGTGCCCTGAACATTCCTGCTATGTGGCCAGAAAAAATGGGACTGAGGTGGAATCTTTGGCCAGGGGCCCAGCGTACCAGCCCTGACCAAGCATGGTGTCAAAGTCGGTGATCTTGTCTGATGTGGTTCAGAAGGCCCCCTGCCTGCCACTCACTTCCCTCATTCTCTGAGCACACCCCATTCACCCAAAACAGCCTTCCTTCACAAAGGAATGTGTTCTGTGTGAGGTCAGAGCAGTACCCGGACCACAGCTGGGGCAACCCCTCTGCGGTGCACTCTGGGCCCTGAATGAGAATCATTCATCACTGCCGCTGGTCAAGCAGGAGTCCCTTCGGGGGAATGTTAGATGAAGGAGACAGCTACCACCCCACCCTCTAACCCCAGATCTGAATGCCTAAATCTGGCAGAGACATTGATCAGACTATTCCACCTGGGTGAAAGAATTCAGTCGAACCCCACACTCTACTGTTGAATGCAGTAAACAAGTGTCCTTTACATTGTGGACTACTGATCCCGGCTGGGGAGTGGCGTGGTTGTTTATGTGATGTGTCCCATTTGGATTAGACAAGCCAGTTACTGGGAGCTCCAGAGCACACGGTGTGGAGCAAGTGATGGGATGAATGAGTCATTTCCCCACCAGGGGCCTCAGAAGCAGCAGAGCTGTCATGCAAAGCTGGAGCTGGAAGTGAGGCTTGCTTTAGGACGGTCCTATGCCCCAGATAGTCATGTTGGTGGGCATGGGGAGGGAGAACAGTTAAGAGAACCAGCTTGTGTAAGAACAGTGCTTTTTGCTAAATGCATGAAATGCACTATGCACAATAGTGTACAATTTTTACAATGTGTTTTTCCCCTTACCTGTGTGTGCCCTTGTTACTAACTAGGACTCAGTTGGTCACACTCAGTTTTTTGACTGGGCTGCAAAATGAGATGTCAGTGGTAAGGGGCCATAGTTTGTGATATTATTTAAGAATGTGCTGTGGAAGTCAATAGCTACTTGATTTTCAGAAAATATTATTAGATAGGCTAATTCTACAACACAGAATGCCTTCTTCAGATAGGTGGTGAAGTGATTTAACTGGGATTGCTTTTGGGTGTGGGGAGAAAAACATTTGAGTAGTCCCAAGGATATCTTGAGGCTCAGAGATATTTTTGGGATCAGACCTTTCACATTTCTTCCTAGGAAGAATGATTCAGCTGTCAAACTAGTGACCTAAGAAAAGGACCCTGGAAATTCTCATTTTACATTTTCTCTTTTTCCTTTTGGAAACTTGTTGGGTCAAAATTAAATAAAGGATTTTCAAACATTCATTCATTAGTACAGTTCCACTCCTGAAATCATAGAAATCATTGTTTCCAGAATGTACTAGAAAGTTCTTTGGGTGACATATGCTTTAAAACTAAAGATGTCCCCCATTATCAGACAATTGAAGTGGCACTCTTCATGATCAATTGAGAAACTTAAGCAGGATCCAGGTTTAAAACCTCTTTCTCCCCCTCTGATCACACTCTCAGCCTCAACTTCTCACCAGACCAGGAAGCACAGGTTGACTTAAGTCCTCCTTAAAAGTCTTATTTGTAGACACTGCAGACTCCTTGGAGCCCACCCTCCCATTGAACTCAAAACAGTTTGTCACCTGCCTAATTTATATAGCACAAGCAAAGATACCTTTTTATTTAAGTAATTAAGCTTTTCTCTAATAGTGTGTATTCTTTGGAGCAAATGTTTATTTCTTGTTTTCAAATACATTGTTGCAAGAGATGGATCCAGGAGGAACTACCTAAGCTCATTCTTGGGAGTTCCTAGTTCCCTAAATAACACTTGGGGAAATCTGAATATCAAAATCAAATACAACCAACTGCATAATGCAGCTTAGCATCTTGTAGTTGGCACTTGGACAGCATGACCCAATTCTAGCAAGCAGTGTATGTTTGAACCAAAATGTTTTACCCAATATTTTTTGACCACATACTATGAGTCAGGAATTTAAGAAACATAATCTTTGATTTTTTTTAAACAATCCTGAAAAGTAGGTGTTTTTTCATTTTCCCTTAAAACATTTGCTTTTAAGTACGTATTTCCATTTTATAGATGAAATACTGAGACTTAGAAAATCTGAGTGTGCCTGAGGTTGCAGAACTAAAAAATAGTAGAAATGGGATTTGAACTCCCTTCTGTGTGTCTCTAAGCCAGCGGTCCAATTTTCTTACTGGCAACAGAGAGGGGGCCGCCTGTCCAGCCCCTTCTTTGTGGAGGAAGGACGTGCAGGCTGCCTGAATGCCGGGGGGTGTTCAAAGACCTTGGGGAAGGTGAACTGATGCTAGCTGGTGTTTGTCTGGAATGCTTAGGACCTTGAATCCCAGTGATAGGAAGAAATTCTTTCCCTAGCTGTCCCAGACACCCCCTGAGGTCCAAGTGCCTCTTGTAGGCAAAGCTTATACTAGTATCAACTGTATGAATGTTGTGTTCTCCAGTGGATTGAATTGATTGTAAGAATGTCTTCAACATCTTAGTCAAGAGCCCTGTAACAAAATACTGGGAGAGAGAATTTACCACTTTCTGCTAAGCCATAGCCACACTCCTCTAGCATGTGCTGGCTCTTATTTGTGTCAGTCAAATATGGTAGTCCCTGGGCATCGTGCCTGTAACCCTCTGATGAATGGCCCACCCCCAAGCTAAACTGTGTGAAAAATTGAGACCATCTGCTGCCATAGTTTCTAGACTTCACTTGGATGGGTTTTCACAGAATACTTTCCAAGGTGCGCCTTCCTCCTGTGCCTGGTTCCTCTGTGTACCTGGAGAGGATTGGTGAGACCTGAGCTTGGTTGGTATGAGCGAATGAGCTGCAGAAATGTTGGCTGTGGACAGGGTAGAGGATGGTCCTGAAATTTCCATGATGGGTGGTAGTGCAATCTCACTGGTGCAGACTCTTCTTGGGTTGCCAATGACATTGGAGGTTTTCAGAGGTGAATGTTGAGAATAGATCTTCCTGTTGTTTAAAAGTTCTCCCAACTGTTTACTAGATAGATGTTTCCACCAGGCTTTTTAAAATTTTTTTATTTATCCTCACCTGAGGATATGTTTTTATTGACTCAGAAGAGAAAGGAGAGAAACATCTATCGGTTGCCTCCTGCACATGCCCTGACAGGGGATCAAACCCAAAACCTAGGTATGTGCCCTGACCAGGAATCGAACCCCCAACTTTTTGGTGTACAGGACCATGCTCCAACCAACTGAGCCACCCGGCCAGGGCTCCACCAGGCTTTTTTATGTCTTTAGAGAAATACAACTTTCTGAGAGAGGACTAATAGCAGGTGTGACAAAGAGAAATGTGTCTTTCATCAATCCAAATGTCATCAAATGTTCAGAAGGATCGAAGGAGAATGAATTTTCCGTATTTGTTCGTGATTAGAGACACAGTGCAATTCTGTTTGGTTTTCTTTTTTCTTTTTTTAATTTAAAATTGAAAACTTGTACAACTTTGCATTCTGCTTTTTAAAATTTTATTTTTCAATTACAGTTAACATTCAATATTATTTTGTGTTAGTTTCAGGTGTACAGGTTAGACAGTCATATACTTTACAGAGAGGTCCCCCTGATATTTCAAGTACCCACCTGGCCCCATACATAGTGATTACAATAATGTTGACTACATTCTCTATGCTATAATTTACATGCCGGTGACTATTCTGTAACTACCAATTTGTACTTTTTAATCCCTTCCTCTTTTTCACCCAGCCCCCCTTCCGCCTCCCCTCTGGCAACCATCAATCTGTCCAACCCATTTTTAACAAGCGCTGGACATGTGCTAGGCTGGCGGCGCATAGCGCCCCTTGCAACTTTTGGAGAGAGATGACATATCAGCCACTAGGAAACAGCTTGACCTAGCCTGGTTGGCAGGCGCCCGCCCGGGCACAGCTCCAGCACAGCTGCAGGCTGGTGGAAAAAGCGAGCCACAGAGCCTGTGGGCAGTTCCCATTCTGGGACCCTGGTCAGGAGATGCTTGCTCCCCAGGGGCTCACATGTGCAGCTGCCGCCCCAGCCACAGGACCACCCCGCCCAACACAGTTGGACCTGACCTTGCACCACCTGTCTTCTCTGCACCTCGAACCAGGGCTCAGGTTTAAACAAACGATCATCAGGCTCGCAGGTGGCCCATGCTGCCAATGCCCAGGTGATCCGATGAGCTGTAGTGGTGGAAACTCCCTGATCAGATTCCCTATAGGCCACCTCACCCCCTGCAGCTGGGGTCTAGGCGGAGGAGGGGCTGAACCTGAGCCCAAACTCAGAACTGAAACTGGCGCTTGAGGGGCAAGGCCTGGCGTCTTCAGTGGGTGGTAGAATGAAGGCTTCTCATTGAAGGGGGACCGGACATTTTGCTCTCCATCCACCCAGGCTCTGCTTTCACGTTGGCTTCTACCTGAAGGTTTTTCCCTCCTGAGGTCTGCATGGATGCCCATGAAAAATGAATTTGACAAAGCATTAAGGGAAAGATGAACATTTAATAGAAAAAGGGATAAAAAACATGAAGAGATAATTTCCTTAGAAAGCAATACAAGTGTCCAATAAGCATTGGGAATAAAAGCTCAACCTCACTAGTAACAAATGAAATGCTAGTTAAAACAAAATACCTTTTTCTGCTTATCAGGTGGGAAAGAGTTTGAAAACATGGTCACAGCTAGAATGTTTGAGGATGTGGGGAACCTACATCCTGCCTTTAACATGAATATTGGCACAGTCTTTCTCAAGGGCAGTTAATATACAAAGATGTTCACTTTTTACCAGCCCTCTGACCCAGCAATTTTACTATTAGGAATTTATTCCAAGATTATGAACGTTTAACTACAAATATATTCATTTCAACCATCTGTACAGCAGTAAAATAAAAAATAAAAAATTAGTGATGGCCCTGGCCAGGAAGCTCAGTTGGTTAGAGTGTTGCCCCAGAGCATCGTCAGGATATGCCAAGTTTGTGGGTTTGATTTCCCAGTCAGGGCACATAAAAGAATCAACCAATGAATGCATAAATAAGCGGAACAGCAAATTGATGTTTCTCTCTCTCTCTGTCTCAAATCAATCAATTAATTTAAAAAATTTTTAAATGGTGATAGGATTATTGTAACCATAACCCAAGTTCTGCTGTCTGCTGCCACAAAAACCAAACTGGTTAGACAGGTGCTGGTGGAAAAGGAAAGTTTTATTCACGTGCCGGTTACCTGAGGAGATGGGAGACTCTTGTCACAAAGTCCATCTCTACATCTCAATGTAGGCAGAAGTTTTTGTAAGAAGGGAGAGGCAAAACAGAGCAAAGAGATCAAGGGGAGGGGGTTGAAACGTTCTCTACATGCAGCCAGCACAGTTCATTCCAATAAGGACCTTGAAACTGGTCAAGTGATGGTCTGGTGTGCATCATCCTGGTCTTCATCCTCCTGGTCTTCATCACCCTGGTTCTTTGTCATTCTGGTTCTGTTTGAAGGTCAGCAAATCTGGGATGGCTGAAGACTGGAGTCTGTATCTTCTGATGTTAGTTCCCGCAATTCTTATACAAACATGCTGTTTATCTACAAGCTACATATTAGTCAGAGTCAGCATTTACAGAAACAATCAAATGGTGGAGTGGGTTACAATTCCCACTAGTACATTATAAGATTGAATACTGTGTAATAAAAATCTTCTAAAAGAATAGACATAAAGAAGAGGCATAATGTTTGCAATATATACTGTGAAATGTGAAGAGCAGTTTACAGAGTACTATGTAGAAGATCATTCCAATTTTTTAAAAATGTATTTTTATTGATTTCAGAGAGAGGAAGGGAGGGGGGGGGAGAAAGAGAAACCAATGATGAGAGAGTCATCATTGATCGGCTGCCTCCTGCACGCTCCTGACTGGGTATTGAGCCCCCAACCCGGGCACATGCCCTGACCCGTTCCAATTTTTAAAAGCAAATATGTATGTACAGAAAAAAAGGCAATAAGGAGTATACACCACAGGGTTGTTAACAGTTACCTCTGACAGTGGCGCTGCAGATTATTTTCTTTCTTTCATTTATGGCATTCTCCACATTTTTATCACCAGCTCATATAACTTTTGCAATTAGAAACAACAACAACAAAACCCCATAAAAGTTATTTTTAAAAGAGGGGAGAAGCAGCTGGGTCCAATCACTTACAATTCCCCAGAGTAAAGAGTAGGAGCAGTCCCTACAAAAGAAGCAAAAAATTCAGGAGCACTTTTCTAGAAAGATTTAGGAGTTGAACACGGGCCATTCCCACAGATTAGAGACTCCAAGAAGATGGATGGAACAGTTTATAGATATGCAAGTCCAGAGATTAAGAACACTTGTTTCCATTTCTTTTTGAGATAAGAATAGAAGACCTGGAGGTCTCTGTAGTTCTCCTTTGAGGGAGACAGTGGGAGGTAGTAGTCATGGGCTGGACTGTGTTGAACCTGCCCCAGGGCGGTAGGGCACAGTGGAGGACACAGCCCAGGTCAGCCTGCTGCCCTCGTTCAGACCCTGGCTTGCCACTTACCATCAGTGCAGCCTCAGACAAGTTGTCAAACCTCTCTGTGCCTCATTTTCCTCCTGAGGATAATAATGGTGTTTATTAAGTGAATGAATGCCGTAATAGTTTATTTTCCCTTTTATCTCGTTCCCAAATATTTGTGGATTTTCCAGCTATTCTCTTACTATTGGTTTATAGCTTAATCCTACCATAGTCAGGCAACACATTCTGTGTGATTTCATCAAATGCGATGAGACTTGCTTTATGACACAACATTGGTTCCATTTTGGTTAATCTTGCAGTGGACTTGAAGTGAATCTGTCTTCTGTAGTTGCTGAATACAGTTGATAAAGCCTTGTCTATTAGGTCACGTTTGTTAATCATGCCTCTCACATCTTCAGTGCAAGGATCTTTTTGCTGCTTCTATCAGTTACTGACAGAGGTATGCAGAATCTCCCACTGTGATTACCAATTTCTCAGTTTTTTCCTGTTAAGTCTGTCAATATTTATTTTATGCATATTGAGTCTATGTATACAAATTGAGAAGAATTCTATCTTCTTGGTAGATTAGCTCTTCCATCATCATCATCTGTCCCTTTTTGTCTACAGTAGTATGTTTCTTAAAGTGACTTTATCTGACTTTGTACCAGCTTTCTTAGGTTAATGTGTACATTGAATATCTTTTTCCATCCTTTTACTTTAAACCTCTGTGCCTTCTGTAAGAAATATAAAGTAATATTGTTTTGTTAAATCCATCCTGACAATCTTTGTCTTTTCATGGGAATATTTATCTCATCTAATGTCATTCTTGATATATTGGGGTTTAAATCCACCATCTTACTATTTTTTCTAATTGTGACAACTGTTTTGCGTTACTTTTTTTCTGCCTTAATTTGGATTAATCACCATTTTTTGCAATTCCATTGTCCCCCCTCCCTTTATTGCCCTGTTCATTCCACTTTTTTTCCCCTCTGTTTATGGTGATTACATAAAGATTACAGCATGCACCTATTAGACTTTCTGACCTCTAATAGAAAATAGTTCTTTTACCACTTCCAGACAAGGCAAGAACCTTGAAACACGGTTCATTTAATCCCTTTCTGCCTTTTGTGCTGTTGTTGCTGTGCTTTCAATGATACATATACCCCACCCCATATTTTAAACCCCATGAGTCATTTTTATTGTTTTTACAAGGTTGACCTTCATTGAGATTTACCCCAATAGCTGCCCCTTCTCTACCCTTCATACTAACATCTTGGATCAGTTTTCCTTTGGCCTGAAGAACTTTTTTTTTTACTATTAACATCTTGTGGATCCTCTGATAGATTCTCTCCATTTTTGTTTGCCTGAAATGTCCTTATTTTACTCTCTCTCTCTCTCTCTCCAGCAGTTCCAGAATTCTCAGTTGGCTGCTGTCGCTTTCCTCCCTTTGAAAGTGTCATCCCAACACCTTCCTCGTTCCTTGTTTCCTGTCAAGAGTTCAACTATTGGCCTTATTGCTGCTCCTTTGAAAGTAACACTCCTCTTACACTCGGGCTGCTTTTAAGATTTTCCCTGGCTTGGATTTTCCGCAGCTGGATTTTGATGTGCTCAGATGTGGTTTCTATGTCAACTAGACCGTTTGGGATGATAATCTGTCATCAATTTTGTATCATTCTTGGCTATTAGCTCTTCAAACAGTTCTTCCCTACATTCTCTCTCCTCTCTTGGGGAATTCCAAGTATGTGGACCTTAGAGCTTTCTAACAATAGAACTCAACTCTGTGCTCTCACTTCTGGTCTTGGTCCTGTGGGGCCTCCTCTCTGAAAGCCTGGGACTGATTAACAGAGCCCCGCCTCCTGTTAGAAGGCCCTGAACTCCCTATTTTTGTTTTGGGAGGCTGCCCAAAGCTGGCTTCCCAGCCTATTGGCGGATGCCTGGAGGGGAAACGCAGAGGCGGTAGGTAGGCTCACCTCAGTGCACATCCTATCTCTGGATTCTTGGCCCTCGAGTCCTTGCTGCCACGGTAGGTTTCCAGTGTCTTCAAATATATGCTTTTAGAATGTTATCTACCCCTTCCAGTTTGTTCTTGCCCAGTCTATCTACAAGCTAGTCTGCCGAAGCCAGAAACACGAGGTACCGTGTGTAAATGACAAAGAGATGGCTTCTGCCCCTTGGGGCTGTGGGCTTGGTAGAGCCTGACTTGACAACAGTGTAAAGCACAAGCAAAATGCTATTTTTAAGGGAAGCAGAGAAGACATTCATTAGAATCTGGGAGGTTTCTTTGAGGAATGGGAAGGATCATGACCTAGACTACTGGGAGGGAAGGCGAGGGGTAGGAAAGGAGGTACCTTGATTTAGATGGAAAAACTTAAACCAAATATTGGCTGATCTGATGGGATGGGTGACGTATGAAGGGCTGGAGTGGGGGCAGGGAGAGAAGTGTAGTTGGAACTGAAGCTAGGAAATGTAGATACATGCCAAACTGAAAGGTGTCTATGTCCCAGGTGGAATTTGGACATTTTTTATTTAATTTTTTAAATTTTTATTTATGTTAATCCTCACCTGAGGAGATTTTTCCATTGATTTTTTTTTTTAGAAAGGGAGGGAGAGAGGGAGAGAGGAAAAAGAGAGAGCCATTGATGTGAGAGAGACACATCAATTGGTTGCCTCCCTCACGGTTAGCCTAACCCTCTGCACCTGGTTGAAATGAAATGTACCAATGAGTTTCCACCTACTGGTCCTGGTTTTGCTCGTGGGGGCCCCATATCCCAAGTCTGTTTCCTTTTCCATGAGACACACCTGCAGTCCCTTTAAAATATTTTTTCCCTCTCTGAATTATGAAAGGGCCAAGGCACATGGTATTGTTATTTGACCTTACTCTGGAACTCTTCGAGGCAGGCTCTATTTGGATATGGTGACCATGGTCTTGAGAACTTTAAATTTTTATTTATCACATGCTCCTATAGTGTTTATTAGGTGTCATTTATTCAATCTTCAAAACGATTCTATGAGCTAGATACAATTATTGTCCCGATTTTACAGATAGGAGGCTGAAGCACAGAGAAGTTAAGTATTTTGCCCAAGGTTGCACAGCTAGTATCAGAATGAGGATTCAAACTCCGATTATCTGGCTCTAGAATCTGTGCTCTTCCCCACTCTGCTGCCCAGCCCTCCTTTCCCTGATGACAGGCCACTCAGCCTCTTTTCCTTTTGCCACAAAGAGCTTTATGCCTCCCCTCTGTGCAAAGAGCAGGCTGCTCTCAATCCCTATACCCCTCAGGGACAGAATCTATGAAAAGGGATGGATTTGTCAGTAGGACATCCTTGGCTCCGCCGAGGGTGAGAGATGTGCGTGAAGGCTGCACTCTGAGGCTGCTGCTTGCAGAAGCCACAGTTCAGCCAAGGACAAGCCCTGTGTACAAGCTGTTCAAGGGGCTTTGCCACTGACCTTCTCACTCAGTGTCCCCAGCTGTCTTGTGGTCCAGAGCATAAGATATACCATGATCAGAGGTGCGGCTGGTATGTCTGAAGGCCTGGAGCCTGAAAGCAGAGCCCCAGGCCTTCAGATGTGCCTGTGAGCAAATAGTGATAGACTCCAAGCCTCCTCGTGTTATTCTCAGCACCCAGAAGAGGCTACTTCCATCCAGGTCAGCTAACGTCCAGAGGGAGGGAGGACACCTACACGGCAGAACCCGAGAGTCAGTGTAGCATTTCCCCAGCGACTCAGGCCCTGGAACAAATCACCTTCTCATTCAAGAAGCAGGGCCATGAACCTGTAGTATTCACTCTGGAGGAGCCAGAGAAGTCCTGCCCATAAGAAGCCTGTGACCTGCTGGGGGACATGAAAATGTCTGAGAAGGGTAAGAAGAATGTCTAGATAATGGTCCTGTCTTGGAGGAGGGATGTTGCCCAAGGAGGTGGCATTTGAGCTGAGCCCTGGAGACTGAGAAAGTGTAAGAGGTAGGGAGTCAGAGAGAGCGTGCTGGAGACCCTCTGCTCACCCTGCCAACCTGCTGCCCTCCCTCCACACTATCCCCTGTGCCCAGGAGGCCAACCCATGCAGACTCCATCAGTGGGTTTGGGTTTGCCCAATAGGAGGCACAGAAAGGGAGAGAGGACAGGAGGACAGTAAGGTCAGGTATTTATTGCCCCTGCCTCTGTTGCTGTGGGTGGGCTCTGAGACCCTTCACTAAGGCCACAGCTCCAAACAGGTGGTCCTCAGAGCTGAGCCACTCCCTCCTCAGCGCTGCCAGCCTGGGGGTGGTAACAGCTCTTCTCTGTGGCCAGCCCCAGTAGGGTATTACTGTTATCTCTGCTCCTGTCTCTAGATAGTCTTTTAAAACACTCTCCTCAAATTAAGTCTCAGTGTGCTTTGTTTCCTGCCAGGAGCCTTATGAAGAAAAGTATTTCAGAGATAGGGGGGCAAAGAGGTGGGCGTGCACAGAGCTTTCTGGCTGAAATGAAAGGTGGGAGGAGAGAGGCGGTTGGAGTCTAGAATGTGAAGGGCTTTAAATACTAAGCACAGGAGTATGAAGTCCCTGGACGTTTTGTAGATTTCTGTAACCCACATCTCTCCTCTCTTCTAGGAGACTCCTGCCTGCACCCAGAAGCGCCCACGGCCCCCTGCCCTCCATGAGGCCCTCCAGCCAGAGGGTAGGCATGGCGAGTTGGGGAGGCGCCTGCCTTCTCAGCCCTTTGGCCGTGCTCTGCCTCTGCCCCTTGCTGAGCGTGGCACAGTACGAGAACTGGCAGTACCACTACCCGGAGTACTTCCAGCAGCCCGCTCCCGAGTACCACCGGCCTCAGGTGCCCTCTGATGTCGCCAAGATCCAGCTACGCCTGGCGGGACAGAAGCGGAAGCACAGCGAGGGGCGGGTAGAGGTGTATTATCAAGGCCAGTGGGGCACCGTCTGCGATGATGACTTCTCCATCCACGCTGCCCACGTCGTCTGCCGGGAGCTGGGATACGTGGAGGCCAAGTCCTGGACGGCCAGCTCCTCCTATGGCAAGGGGGAAGGTAAACACTCTGTGCTTTGGAACTAGTGCTCGTGTCCCCTGGGAGCCCTGGAATGGGCTTGCATGCGCTTATCCTGGTAAAGAAATCTGCAGTTACTGTCAAGTATGAATTCCTGATAATACTCCATCTAGGCAGCCTTCTGTGTTTGTGGGAAGAAGGCCGGAGTGGAGGGTGCTGGGGAAGGGGGCGGTGACCAGCGGTCCTGTTTTGCGCAGACTTTCCTGGTTCTAGCAGCAAAGTCTGATAGCCTGGGCAAACCAGACTGGGTGGTGACTTTAGGGAGGGGCTGAAGTCAGTCTGCTCATCTCCCCGAGAGCAAGTTGCCTGCCTGGGGCTGTATCAGCCAGGGGAACTGGTGTCTTTCTCCCCTTCATCCTTCCAAGGAGTTCCTTTTGCTCTTTCTCGCAAAGGCTGCCCATAGGTGAGCTTTCTGACTCTCCACACCCTCCTGCCCTGTAGTTCAACACTCACATGCTATTTTGAGCTTGGCCATAGCAGGAACAGAGTTGCTTTGGGTTTTTCACTTTGGTTGGCTTTTTCTTTCTCCCCTGGATATATATATATTTAAGTTTTTTTGGTCACAGCTTTGAGGGAGGGGAGGTGTTAGAGCCTAGAACCTGAGCTCAGTCCTGTTGCTGACCTAACTAACTCTGTCCTTTAGCGGAAGATGCTTATCCTCTCTGGCCTCAGTTTCCCAATCTGGAAGTTGGGCTCTCAAGTACTTTTGAAACTTTCACAGTTTATGATCCTAAGTGGGAAAGTAGATAAGGGTGAAGAGCATTATTTTAAAAAAAAAAATTTGTTTTAAAAATCCAGGAACTGAGAGTTGCCCTCCTTGAGTTGGTAAAGCACCTTGGCTGGCTGGGCGAAAGCGGAGGTGCCCAAGTCTTGCCTGGGACTAATGGAGAAATGCCACACTGATGGCATAAGCATCCCCTGGGGGAATTAACCCATGACTTCTGAACTGGAGTCTAAGGCCCTGTGGCTTTTGAAAAACACCCAAGTGGTGTATGGGAAGCTAGGTTTGGGATTCATTAAATTAGATCATTGTTATGGTCCCACCCAACCCTGGCTTTCTGTTATTCCAGAAATCATAGGAGAAGGAAATCCCATACCGTACACATCTCACCTCTGTGCAACTGAGTATATCCTGTTCCTGTTGGAGTAACTGCACTTAGAGTGAAATGCTCTGTGGCGCTGACCCTGAGTTCCTTAGCAGGGACCAGGGTAAGAGCAGCGAAGACGAGTTAGCAAATGCTGGGCTTTTAAACCCGTTTTCTGTCTTCTTTACAAAACTCCAGACACTTCTCCATAGTCCCACATCCCCGTTTATTCTGCTAGTTGAGCAATCCGGGGGTAACGTCAACTTGGTGTTTTCTATTCCAGGCTGTCTAAGCCTAAATATTTCATAACAAGTACTTTCCAATGGCAACTTTATTTTATTTCTACCCAAACTTAAAATTTACCTGTCATCAGACAAGATGGGTGGGGTCCTCCCTTCCCACGTTCACCCGCCTGGCAGTGGACATGGGGTGGCTAGAGAGGTGGTGACCTGGCTCAGATTGTGCCATTTAGGTCTGACGAAGGGAGGAAAGTTCAAGGGAGCAGAGGAATTTAATCATGGTCCATAGAAGGTACTGCATGGAGGAGTGACGGACAGTTGCAAGCTGGGATCGACGGATTGTGGGTCTGCTGGGATTGCAATGCTAGAAGAAGTATGCTGAAAAGATGGGATGGGGGCGTGGATGCAGCACAGGATACAAATGGAGATGGGAGAGGGGTGTGATTATTGGTAATGACAAGGTCTAAGCTATGGCCATGGGATAGTAGCTGACATAGTGGGGAGGAAAGTCACTGGAGAGAGGAGGATGAGTGACAGAGTCCAAGAGGACTGGAAAGGTCTTTGTGTGGATATTGAAACCGTCAAGACGGTTTGATATCAAGAGGTATCAAAGAGAGGAAGGGAGAAACCGATGCTAAAATAATTTTAACTGGCCTGTCTCCAAAACTTTAAGGATCAGGCTGTCCGCATAATGTGGAACTCGGTTTACATCATGAGAGACCTTTTAAATATAAATGTATTTGATTTCATCAGCTTAGGATTTTTAGCACTGGGTTCAGAGTGGGAACTCAGTAAATATTAGCTGATTGATTCATGTCAATTTGGGAGAATATTAAGAACATCCAGCAAACAGTACTTGGCATAGTGACCAGAGAACGCAACCAGGGCCCTGAGGTGTGTTCCCAAAGGGCTGAACCTGAGCGTCAGCTCTGTAGGTGAGCCGGGAATGCTGCAGCTGTGCCCCTCAGGGGCCACCCCTCCAGGAGTGCTCACTGTCACCTTCTCCTCTCAAGTTCAAGGTATAGTAATGAAGCCAGGGAGAGCCCCCACAGTTCCCGGGTTTTCCAGCCTTGCCTACCAATGGGTCTTTTCTCCCAAAGTGTCTCTGAGCTCAGGGAAATCATCAGCCCTGTTAGAGGGTTCTAGAGAGGACAGCTGCCCCACTCCACTGCTCACCCTCTGGGTGGGTCTCACAACCACCTGAGCCTAAGACGGTTGCTTTCCTCTGCCTGTCTTTAGATCTGAGATCAGATCTGATTCCCAACACAGATCAGAGTGACAAAGCCAGCAGATGACCAAGTGAGGCCCCGAGGATTCTAACTTGAACAGTTTCCATTTCCCTGACAGAGCCCAGGGGAACGTCCTGGCCTTCAAGTAGAAATTCACTTATGATCTTCCTCTTCTGAATGGTCTGTTAATTTGTTTATACATCCCTTCTCCTTTCATCAGAGTAAAGGAGTGGAAAGGGTAAGACGAAGTTTTGCTTCTGATTGACTGGCTTTTTGTGTCCTGGTTTTGAGTCCCATATGTGTCCCAGGTGCCACTTTCCTGGCAACTCTGCGATGGCATCTATGGCACTGTGCCTAGAATCACCCTGCCTCCCAGTGGACAGAGCCAGAGCTGGCTGCTTTGGAATCAGGCCAGTCTAGTTGAGAGGCATTGAGCATACAGAAAAAAATTGTCATGAAATTAGGCCATTCAAGAATACCATGCATGGCGATGGTATCTTGGGCTAAGTAGAAATTTGTATTTCCACCGTCTAAGAAAAAAATAACTGGTGAGAATATACAGAGGGTAGAATGATTGGGGGTGAATTGAAGCTCCTTAAGGAAGCAGTTCTTTGAGGTAAGTTCGTTCCCAGGAACACTCCAGGGGCTAATTTCAGTTGTTCCTTATGAGAAGTTAAGCAGGCCCTGGAGTGTGTTTTTTAGCTCTTTACGCTGCCTTTAGCTGTGTGCTGTCTGGCTCCTCACCCCCTTAGCGAGGGTGGCTCCTCTCATTGCAGATGGAATAAGGGTGCTGCTTCTTTTCACCACCTCTGTCCCGTCAGCAGCTTTGCTACAGAACATTCCAAGGAAGAGGCCTGCATCAACCGTGGAGGGTCTTTTCCGTTGCTGCTACTTAGCAAGACAAACATTGGTTTGTTGTTGAAACAGCAATCGGTTAGGGAGCATGTGTTTCAGTGGAACTTGATGGCTTGGAAACCAGGCCAAATTGAGAAACCAGTTGGAAAACCTCAGCCCAGATGTTTTCAATAGCTCTTTGTTCTCCTCCGTGCGTCCAAAGCACTCTCGTTGGAGCGCTGACCAGCCATCTGTCACAGGGGACACATTTCATCAGGGCCTCGATGTCAGGAGGCTGGCCCTGCGTCCCTCCCTGACCTTTCAGAGCCTCAGGGCCTTCTTGGTTTTCTCATCTCTACAATGGGACTGCTTTTATCTGCTTCTTCTGACATCATGCAAACAACAGTATTCATTGTTTTTCTGACTTCCTGGTCAGAAAGGGGAGTGGGAGGTTGACCTGTACTAGTAACAAGATTAGCTCATTGCATATCCATAGCAACCTGTTTGTTGGGTATCATTGTTTTCACTTGAGAAATGGGGAACAGGCTTGTTTAAGTAGCTGACTAGCCATGAAGCACCCAAGCCTGAGAGAGAATTTGAACTCAGGGTATCTGACCCGATTATGCTATAAAGTTCTACATGCAGCCATTAAGAAAAGTGACAGTTTTACCTGATTTTGTTTCCTTTCATTTTGTAGTGGCACTTATAAAAATCACTATTTGAAAAACCCTGTAGCACTTTAAATTTTTTTTATTTTAATTATGGTAAAATACACATAGCATTAAAAACGCGCCATCTTGACCACCCTCCAGTGTACAATTGGGTTGTGTTAAGTACGTTCACATGGTCGTGCAACCAATATCCAGAACACTTTTCATCTTGCAGATTTGAAACTCTGCCCCCATTGAGCAGCCACTCCCCATCCCCTCTCCCCCAGCCCTATACTTGTTATTTGCTGTGTTTTTTATAGTAGCCATCCTAATGGGTGTGAGGTGGTGTCTCGTTGTGATTAACCCTCTAGTGCTTTGCACACAGAACTCTACTCAGTGCAAATCAGGTAAAGGCACAGGAGGTGAGCACAATTGCACAGGGCCTCCCAGGCTGATTGCCCTGCTACAACCCAGCCCTGCCTTCACCTGACTCCTGAAATGCAAGGAGGCGGCTCTGTGGGTTAGTCTTTGAGTCAGTGGATGGAAATATCAGGAAGTGAGAAGAACACTGACCAGACCCGGGCACCAGGCCCCGGGGGTGGCCTGCAGAGTGAGTTGCCCTCTCTGAGCCAGCGCTCTGCATCTGTGAAGTGTGTGAATAACAGTGTCTCCTCATGATAGCTTAGACTTTCCCTGAGGGGTCACTGTTCAGCCTCTGCTACAGGTGGAAGGTGAGTCTGGCTTGTGCCATAGTCAGTACCTAAAATCATCATCATCATTGCTATCATTTTTAGTAACTATGGGCCAACAATAAACTAGGCACGTGCCCTGCATTATCTCCAATCTGCACATACTCCTGTAATTCAAGTGTCATTATTATCCCCACTTTACTGACGAGATAAAAGGGCTTTGACCAGGGTTATATAGCTAAGTGGCTGAGCCAGAATTCAAATCTAGCTTAGTATCCAAAGCCCTGCTCTTTCTCTTAGACCATGTGACATCCGGGCTCAACTCTGATTTCTACGCTGATCATGTTCAATCTACCACATCCCTCTAGCAAGGGAATCCAGATGGTCTAGAGGTATATACAATATCTTAATATACTAAAAATCACTTGATGACCACACACAGCTGCCAAGATTAGAGAAAAATTCTCTTTCTGTGTATGACTTTGGTGCCCCCAAAGATTCAAACCTACTTTGACATAGTGCTTGGTTTTTCTCTTCTTGGCTTCCTTCAGGGCCCATCTGGTTGGACAATATCCACTGCACTGGCAAAGAGGCGACCCTTGCAGCCTGCACCTCCAATGGCTGGGGCGTCACCGACTGTCAGCACACAGAAGACGTGGGTGTGGTGTGCAGTGAGAAAAGGATTCCTGGGTTCAAATTCGACAATTCATTGATCAACCACGTAGAGGCAAGTCATGTGCTCTTGATGACCCCTTCATGTAGACGTTTTCTTTTCTACATGTAACTCGCTTTTCGTTCACTGATTTCAAGAAGTATGTGAGCACTAAGGAGGGGGACCCAAGCCAACCTGATTTGGTGTGGGGGCAGTTGAGGGAGGATTTCTGGAGAAGGGAATGCCATCAGTGGGGAAAGAGCATCAGTGGGAAATGTCTCGGGCAAGGGCACAGAGGCGTGGAGGTGTGAACTGGGGATAAGCAGGTCAGTACTGCTGAAGAAAAAGTGTGAATCTGGAGTCATGAGACATGCAGCTAGAAAGGTGGGCATGAAAGGCCTTTTGAGCTATGTTTGGGTTTTTACCCTTTGGAATAGGAAAATGTATTAGCTATCAATTGCTGCATAACAAGTTATCCCCCCAGATTTTGCAGCTTCACACAACAAGCTTATATTATCTCACATAGTTCGTAGGGTGAGGATTCCAGGATCAGTTTAGCTTAGCTGGTTGATTCTGCTCAGAGTCTCTGATGAGGTTACAGTCAGGCTGTCTGCTGGAGCTGGGAGATCCTCTCCCGAGTTGACTCATGTGGTTGCTGGCAGGCTTTAGTTTCTTTCTGGCTGTCAGCTGGAGCCCTGTGGTCCTCTCCACACACCCTCTCGGTAGGCTGCCTGAGTTTCCTTAGGACTTGGCGGCTGTCTTTCTCCAGAGTAAGTGATTCAAAAGAGAAAGAGAGAGAGGGAGCAAAACTTGGAAGCCACAGTCTTTCCTAAGCTAATCTTGGAAGTGCTACCCCATCATTTCTGCTGTATTCTGTTGGTTACACAAAACAACCGTGTACAGCGTGGGAAGAGATTACCCAAGAGGGTGAATGCAGGAGGTGTAGGTCACTTGGGGTCCATCTTGGAGGCTGCTGCCATAGGCAAGTTGTTCCCAAATCTAGCTGGGGATAAGAATCGCTTTAAAAATGCAGATACTGGCCTGGCTGGGCGTGGCTCAGCGGTTGAGCATCGACCCAAGATACAGGCTATCGGGATTCGATTCCGGGTCAGGGCACATGCCCGGGTTGCGGCCTCGATCCCCAGTCGGGGGCGTGCAGGAGGCAGCCGATCAGTGACTCTCTCATCATTGATGTTTATCTCTCTATCCCTCTCCTTTCCTCTCTATGAAATCAATAAAGATATATATAAAAAAATAAAAATGCAGATACTGGGTGATATTTATAATGTTGAAATCTTATGACTCAAAGTTTTATATCTAAAATTTTAATTTAATGTTATATATCATGAAAATTTTATCATATTATCAAGTATTCTCCAAACCATTATTTTTATTAGTTGCCAAATATTCTGTTTTATGAACCTGCTATAATGTAGTTAACCTTTCTTGCCTATTGGACATGTGTAGATTAGTATATATAGAATTATAATACATATCATACTGTTCATAATCTTTGATTGCATTTTTTATAATTTCAATAGAATTTTTTACAAGAAGCTGATTTATGGAATCATGGGTTTAAATAGTGTGTATATTAAAGTTTCTTGACATTGATAAAAAATTAGAGAAAACATTTTCTAAACTGTTTGTTCCAGTTGTGTATAAAAGTACAATTCATTCTTTATTAAAATGCGGACACTGGGGTCTCACATCAGACCTACTGAATCAGAACCTCCCACTGTGGGACCAGGTTATTTTTTTCAGCTCTTTCAGATGATTCTGATGTTGCCAGCCTAACCTGAGCCAGCATCTGGGAACGGCAAAAGGCTCGTGACCCTTCTTCTACATTTATGGCTTAATTTCAGATTTATCTTTTCAACAAGTTCCCCACTTAAACAATGAAATTAGCAGATATTTATGGTGCTGCTCTTCTGTGCAGGGAATGTGAGGCTTAGGCCAGAGGAGGAGGCAGCCAAGACTCCTTCCTCAAGGAGTGTGTTGGATGTTACCCCCGAGGGGCAGTGGGAGCTGCCTTGAGTCCAGGCCAAGGAGCCTTCACTGTGCTTTAACCTCCAGCTGACCCCAAGATGAATTCTCAGGAAAGGTGACTCTTGAAATTGCCCTATGCAGGCTCCAGAGGAAGTTCTCCCCAGACTGTGGTCTTCACGTTTTCTTCTCAGGACTCACACTGTCCTGCTCTTTTCTCATATATTCCTAGAGCATGCTGGGAACTTGTCCAAACCTGCATTGTAGCTTGGAAAATGATCTCCAGCCTTCTCTCAGCTGGCAGGATGAGACCACTTCTAGCCAACATTCTTCAAATGCTGCTATTTTATTAGGAATAACTAGAAGAGATTGTTATAGAGTTGATGTACTTTATTTAGGGCTCCAGGTACTGATGACAACTTTGCTTTACCATGAATTCTTTGATTTGGGCTTTTCCAGCCCAGTTTCACACTTTTCATCTCTACTCTTCATAACCTCATACAGAATACTTAGCACCCACGTTTATGTGTTCCATATTTCCAATGAGATTGGAAGCTTCTGGAGGGCAGGGGTGCTATCTTAAGTCTCCATTTTATCCAATAGAAATAATGCTAGGTACCTGATGGGAACAGTATCTCCAACTCCCAGATTTCCTTCTTCCCAGGAATGCAAATCAAAGGTCATTATCCCCTTAGGTGAAATGTCTCCCAGGATAAAATATCAAACTAAACGGCAATGAGAAGTACATAGAAGCAAGTCATTCCTTTACAGCATTGCCCTGCCTACTAGGACAGTGATTTTATTTATAACACCTTTAATGGGCCTCTGTTCAGCCTAGAGCCTCAGGATAATCCACTTTGATTGTCAAGTAAAGATCCAGGGTTCTGGGCATAAGAAAGTCACTGATGGTTTGAAGCAAAGGAGGTGGACCAAAATATATGAAAATGATTCTGGAAAAGGACTCCGTATCGCTTCAACAGAGAAGTTTCATTGGCTACCTCTATGGACAGTTCTAATGCTGAGCATTTGAAGGGGAAATGAGGTGGGTCATATGAAAAGCAAAACCTTAAGGGAAGAACAGGTAGATAAGGGACTGAAAAAATATGTTGGATAGTGTTTCCTTATTCTGGAAGGGCTGAGAATCCATGATAGGAAATGTTGGTACCTGCCTTAATGCTAGACATTTGTTGGGTGTCTGCTGCATGCATATCACGGTCTGGGAAACCATTAGGGAAAGAAAGCATGGCCCTTGTCCTCCAGCCCTTATAATCTGAGAAGGCGAGATACATGCCTTAGAGAAACCTGGAAGGTAATTCCAAGGCACGGAGCCTAGATCCTAAGTGAATTTACAGTAACTCAGAGGGGACAACCTGGGGGACATCTGAGTTGAAGGGCCAGTTGACTTCCACAGCCTTCCAAGCTCTGCACTTTCCTAGAAGGGCTCCCTCTTATTGTCATGCAAATCAGACTGGTTACCTCGAGCCAGACTGGGGGTGTTCCCATCCAGCCACAGACACTGAGGAAGTTTTCAGCTGATGGGCAGTGCCCTGTAACCTCTTCCCTGTGGTGTCGGATGAAAGTAGGTCATGAAAGGGCCCAGATCTCAGGACATCTGAGGAGAGCCTTTGGGAGTTGCCAAAGGATTCTTCCATCTAGGACTTTGTGGCTAAAGCCTGTGTTTACTGGCAGAACTGGCCTGATGGGCAGGGAGCCGCCCAGACCACCAAAGGGATTTTTGTGGGCTGCTGAGAAGTTTCTCTGAAATACCTCATGTAATAGCCTGTGTCAGGAGCTGAAGTCATGATGGAGTCACCCCTCTTAGGTAAAGAAATGTCTCTTATTAACGTTGTGAATGAGAGGACGGGATGTAGGTTTGGTGGGCATGCCGTTGGGTGGAGTCACAGTGTGCTGACTAATGGAACCCAGGACGACTGCTGAGTGGTCAGTGTGAACACAATGGATGGGCTCTATGGTGTCTCCCAGGGCTCCACTCCTGCCTTTCCATCATTTATCAGAAATGTGCATGGAGATTAAAATGAGTACTGATCAAATTCATAAGAGACACAAAACTAGGAGGGCTTGTTGGAATAGAACATTATGGAATGAGATTAAGAAAAACCTCAATAGGCTGAAATAATAGGCCCTGTAACATATAAGGGATAAATACAAGATCCTGTATCAAGGTTCATGGAGGAGAGAATCAACCACAGAGCAAAAGCTAGAGAGAATGCCTGAAAAGTGTTGATTATATTTAAAATATCCCTGAAGGGGATTGGTTGACTAGCAACTCAGTATAAGCTGTAGGTATGATGTAAGCTAAAAAAGTGAATATAAATTCATGCATTGATAGAAGAGTTATTTTCCTAAAGTCTTGGCTTTATGGACCAAGAAATGAGTGCAGGGTTTAGTTCTGGGGCCATCTCTTAACTAGGTCACCCAGAGGAGGGACCAGCAGGATGGGACCAGGTCTGGAAACCGTATCATATGAGAAAGTGATATTGTATCAAGAAAAGCAATCTGGTGGTGGGGGATATGGTGGCTCTCTCCAAATTCTTGAAGTGCTACCCTAGACACAATGCTTATGATTTGTATTAACTCCCAGAATTAAGATGGATGGGAAGGTAATGGGATGTAGATTTCAGCTCAGCATCAAAATTCTGTCACACCGAGGGCTGGCCTTTTGCAGTGGATGATGTTGCCCAATTAGTGGTAAGTTCCTTGTCACTGGAGTAGTTCAAACAGGAATTGGATGGCCTCTGACCAGGGAAATTGCAGCCAGATTTCTGCACTGAGAAGGAAGCAGGCTAAAGTGATTGCCAAGTTCTAAGATCCCTTGTTACCCTGCACTTATGAAAATGCACCCAGCCCACACAGTGGGCGTCCACAGCTGGATATTGGCAGTGTCTACCATTGTGTGAATCAGTCTCTCTCTCCCTCTCCCTCTCCCTCTCCCTCTCCCTCTCCCTCTCCCTCTCCCTCTCCCTCTCCCTCTCCCTCTCCCTCTCCCTCTCCCTCTCCCTCTCCCTCTCCCTCTCCCTCTCCCTCTCCCTCTCCCTCTCCCTCTCCCTCTCCCTCTCCCTCTCCCTCTCCCTCTCCCTCTCCCTCTCCCTCTCCCTCTCCCTCTCCCTCTCCCTCTCCCTCTCCCTCTCCCTCTCCCTCTCCCTCTCCCTCTCCCTCTCCCTCTCCCTCTCCCTCTCCCTCTCCCTCTCCCTCTCCCTCTCCCTCTCCCTCTCCCTCTCCCTCTCCCTCTCCCTCTCCCTCTCCCTCTCCCTCTCCCTCTCCCTCTCCCTCTCCCTCTCCCTCTCCCTCTCCCTCTCCCTCTCCCTCTCCCTCTCCCTCTCCCTCTCCCTCTCCCTCTCCCTCTCCCTCTCCCTCTCCCTCTCCCTCTCCCTCTCCCTCTCCCTCTCCCTCTCCCTCTCCCTCTCCCTCTCTCTCTCTCACACACACACACACACACACACACACACACACACACAGAAGGGATGCCGGTAGTGTGTGTGCTCTGTGCTCGCCTCTCTCCCTGCCTCTTCACAACCTTGGCCTTGAAAGTAGGAGCAGATTTCTTGCCCTCACTCTTCTACATCAAAGTGTAAGAGCTAAAGCTGTCTCTCGATTTCCCCCGGTTAGGGGCCCATACATTCACAAGTGGCCAAGAGTGGAGTGTGGTCAAAGCAAAGGGTCAGTTAATGCCTTCTCTGTGCCTTGGAACCTCAGGTGTAAATGACTGGACTAGTTCAATGAATGGGATGCGGCCACCCCATCTCTTCACAGCCATACTTTGCAGGGATGTAACCAGCTCTATAATATCCATCCTCCTTGACCTCTGGAGTTTAGGGACAGATCACAGACCATTAGAGATGACCCTCATAGGCGTGGGCCTCCTCAGGAACACACTGGAATTTCTGAAGCAAGAGTGGAAGATAACTGCATCAGTCTAGACCAAGTTCATCCCACTCTGGGATACCAGGGACATGAGTCACTAAGCCCTGGGGCCTAGCTGATGGAATTTCACTCAGTGAGCTCACTGCTCCCAGTGGACTCCTTCTGCATCTGCTTGGGGCATCCTTGTGGCCCCTTGACATTTCATAAATTCCTTTCTAAAGAAGGGAAAGAGCACACCTTCTTGTGTGAATGACCCCATCAAGAGAGTTCACAGGTGTGGATCCTGAGCTACTTGTTGACCAGCAGGTAGGACACTGGGCAAGTCCATTCTCTTCTTTACGATGAGCGGGTTGAATCCAATCCCTTCTAGCTATGACGGTCTGTAATCCAGGGTGGCAATGGTTTCGCCATCAGATCGGCACAGTGTGCATTCATCATCTACAGGGTAGTTTTACATGTTCTGTAAAGGAAAGCAAATCCAGTGACTTCTGTAAAAATGCTTGTAGACTGTATAGAGTTATTCCTACCACTGATTTCCAGCCTGGGTTCATTTCATCCAGAAAATTAGCCAGGCAGAGTCTCAGCTCTCCCTTTTCTGTCACCTCTTGCTATGTATTCTAAGTTTTAGGCCCCAGAGCTGAAGGCAGGACACGTGAGTTCCGGTCCAAGTGGAGCCTGAGACTTGCAGCTGTATGTCCGGAGTGACTAGCCCTTCTGTCTCTGGACACCTCACTGTAAAATAGTGTTCTCATAGGGACAGGGGGTCTCAAACTCTAAAACCACAAAAATCTTGCAGAGAGGTAAGCAGGAGAAAAAAATAAAATGGGAAATGCTGTTGGTTCCAACGGAACAGATCTGTTTCAAACCTAGAAAACAGAGCCCCAACCAAGCCTCGCAGGATTCCAGAGGTTCTTAAATGGAGAGGCTTTGTTTCCTGTCTGTGGCGGGTAGACAGATTGGAAAAAGCATTAGATAAGGAGAGATTACAAATCCAGATGCCCTCTGAGCAGACCTCTCTGCGCTGGCTGTTTTGTGCATTGCTAAGACATGCGCTCATAGAAGGGCTGCGTCTGGGGCCATGTGTGGTTAGATCAGGGAATAGTCAAGTCTTTTCCTTTTCTCTACCTCCCCACCCCACCTTCTTCCCCACCCCCTTTTTAAAGACTCTTTTGCAAAAGCTGTTAGGTTACCAGAACTGATTGGAAATCTGTAGGCTGTGAGATTTAGGTGTGGCCTATCCCCCAGTGGCCCCGGAGCCTCAGTTTTTTCTTGGTGACAGCAGGCAGCCCCGGTGGTCTGCAGGGTCCAACAGAGGGCTGAGGGGGACAGAGCTAGGAGGATCGGGTGCCCCTGCCCTCCACTCTCTCACATCCCTCTGGAAGGGCACTGAGACCTGAAAAAGCTTTTTCTTCTCATAACCAGAGACTGAAGCTGTTGCAAAAATGTTAATTCCAGGAGTCCAGGTTTTTATTAGTCACAGACAGCTGCCAAATGCTTCAAGTGTGTTTTTTCTTAGCAGCAGCCTTATCTCACCAGCATCGGAGGCATCTGGGGGTGGAGGCCTGGAGCCCAAAGGGAGTAATCAACTCTTAAAAGGTCCCATATTCCCAGCCAGGAGTTTTGTTCTCCCACCAGAGAGGGGGTGCAACAGGTTGCACTGGGTGGTTTAGGAGAGAAAGGGAGGCTGTGTTCATCTCTGCACAGTTTAGAAGGTGGTGGTCCCTCCAGGCCTAAATATAGACCTGCTTCCCTGAATGGCCACAAGAGAGCTGGACGGCCTCCGTCTGTGGCAGGAGAAATGGTAACAAGTGGGCAGTGTGTGCCGGACTCTTCAGCAAGGCAGTGAAATCCCCAGTCCTGCTGGACTGTCGAGCCATCCTGGGTTTGGTGTCTCCAGCTGACGGAGCCTGTCCGGTGCTAACATTCCATGATTCTGTTTATCGAGGGCCTCCAAGTGGCCAGGCTTGCCAGCCACCGCAAGGGACACAAGAGAAGTCGTTCTAAGGTGACCTATTTTCCCAACTAAAAATAGGTCACAGCATCTGAAAAGCAAAAGGGCATTTATGCAGCGAACACAAAATGTTTGAAATTACACACATCCTGGCAAGTCTGGGAATCTGGTTCGTGGCCAGGGCATTGCACATGCAACCCTCTCAAAAGCATAAATACCATTATCATTGTTTGTGAGATGAAATACATGAATAAGAAGCAATATAAATTGTTTTAGATGAAATAAGTACTCACACTTTGAGCAGTGTGGGGTAGATGGTAAGTTGTGTGGCAGTTTGGAAAGGGAGAGATTAATGGGAAAAGAAAGTATAAGGGATGCCCTGTGGAAGGAGTGGGGGCTGAGCTGGGTGAGAGGATGCTTCTGTCTGGTGACCTGCTGATGTGACTAGGGCAGGCTGATAGTGTCCAGTCTGGCTCTACAATGGGCCCCAGTGGTTCATTTGAGTCACCTCAGCCGTGCTGGAGGGGTCAGTGCCATGGAATCCACCCACCCCATCCCCATGAGGCTGTTGCTGAAGCAGCTGGATGCTGTATCTGTTCATTCATTCATTCAATATATTTCAATTGAGCGCAGACCCTATGCTAGGTCCTGGGAATAAAGGGATTAATGAAATGAATGGACAGTCTTGCCCTGCTGGAGCTTGCTGTCTAGTAGTGGAGAAAGATGATTTCACAGATCATTACTTTGTTACCATGGCGATGATTGCTATGAGAAGCATTGGATACCCCACCTGGGAGTGTGGTGAACTGTTGAGCCTGGCCCAAGACTTGCCTGGTCTGTGGCCTCAGCCCTCCTGCTGGGTCAGAGGGACTGGTTGCTGGAGCAGGTGTCCTGCCAGCTTCCTGCAGACAGCAGGGCTTGCCTGTTCTCCAAAGAAGCAGCCTCTGTTACCTATCCCAGTGCTTTGGGTTGGAAAATGAAACAGAGCGTTTGCTTTTCCAGCAGCATTGCAAAGCTTTTGATTTATAGGAGGAGGGCCCAGACAGACTGTGGCTTTTTCCTCTGGTAGCTCAGCATGACCTCAGCTCTCCACACCACCCCAGCCCTGTCCCCACTGGCCCAACTAGTCTCCATCACAGAGCTGAGGAACAGACATCCTGGCAATGCCTTCCCTCTCCCCTTTCATCCGACACAAGTCATGGGCTGGAGAATGTTACAGTCAATTCCTACTATGAATTCCCAATTTGATCATCAAAGGGGATAATCACAGCATAGCCAGACTCTTCTAACACAACGTGCCTCGTATGCTTTACAAAAACACCCACTTAGCTAAACTGTCTAAATGTGTGCTGATGGTCAGATCCACTTTCAGTTCAGTTCAATAACTGTTTATTCACGTCAGGTTTCAGGGGGGAAAGGAGGGTGCTAAATAGGCCAGATGACAAGAGAACGCATGGATAAAGGGCAGACATGCTCCTCGTCTGTCCATAAGTCATACAAGTAGTGCGCATGCCGTGAAGGGAGGCAAGCGCTGCCTCACTGTTTACGTTGCAGTAAACAAAGAATAAAGGGAGTCTTTATTACATTTTTGGCCTGGGAGCCCAACTTCTCTAGCTAAACTGAATTCCTGTAATTGGATATTTTAGAAATTATTATTGGTTCATTCCAAAAATATTTGAGGACCCACTATGTGTCTCTCTGGCAGTAGGAGCTGTGGGTAATACAAAAATGAAGGAGGCACAGTTCTGTCCTTGAGGGACTCATAGTCCAATGAGGCAGCAAAAACATGTGGACAGATAAAGAGCAGTTTAAGATAGTCAGTATAACCAAGGACTAAATGAGCAACTCAGAAAGCAAATGCTAGAAGGATATAGGAGAAATCAAATCTACGTGGTTGAGATATTTGGCTGAGGGGACTACATGCAGTAGGTGGCCTCCCCTCTGTCATAAGTGACAGCAAGGCTTGCCTCATTGACCTATGTCCCAGGGCCTCGAACAGTGCTGGGAAGTTATAGCCCTCAACAGAATTTTTTTTTTAAAGATTTATAAATTGATTTTAGAGAGGAAGGGAGAGGGTGAGAGAGAGAAACATCAATGAGAAAGAAACATCAATCAACTGCCTCCTGCATGCCCCCTACTGGGGACTGAGACACAATCCAGGCATGTGTCCTGACTGGGAATCTAACCGGCAACCTTTTGGTGCAGGGGACAAAGCCCAACCAGCTGAGCCACACTGGCCAGGGTGCAGCAGATATTTTTTGAATGAATGAATGAAATTGTTCCTGAGGGTCGGTAGGATTCTGGTAGAGAAGAGAGAATTGCAGGAATTCAGAGAGTGAGCTTGGAAAGTGGGAGTTCACTGGCTGGAAAATGGGAAAGGAGGGAAAGATGGAAAGATCAGGGAAACTCTAAACTGGAGCATAAGGCCTGGGGAGTCACAGGAAGGTTCTGAGCAAGGCACATGAAGACACAATGGTCATGGTGGATGAATGTGCCAGTAACTCGCCCAGACTGAGGAGACACACCGGGCCCTCGTGAAATGACTGAATTATAATGCCCTTCTACCTGCACGATTTGCACTGCACACCTGACTGGGAAACAGAAGTGGGGATGGAAAGGTGGTGGAAGGATAGCAAAGGCCTTGCTGGGCAGAATGGGCTATAAGAGTGAGGAAGAGAGAGCATGCAAAAGGCATGTGAGGCTTCTGGTCTGTGAACTGGATGGGCTGGAGCCTCTCTTAGCGAAAACAGAGAAGACTGAGTGCATCCTGGATGTGCTGGGGTTGAGGTGCTGAGGAAGGTGCCATGCTGGCAGTTGGGAAAAGGAATCTCTATCTGGAAGGCCATTTTTAAAAAAGAGCTGAATAAAGAAAGCTGCAGGCTTTGAGAGCAAGATGCAGAAACCTGTTAGCAGCAGAGGGAAGGGGCTTGCTGAGTGAGCGGAGGTTGTGTAGAACTCGCCAGTCGTGCATTCCAGTTGGGATGATGGAGGACTGGTGTATCTCCATCATGGTCCTCCCACCCCAGCACCCCTCCTTCCCATCTCAGGTGAGAAGGCTGGGCTGATGTTAAATTATGACTTAGCAGAGGAAAGGAGGATCCTTGGCGAAGACCTTGTCCTTGCAAACGTGCCTCCCAGGGTGTTCAAAGAGTGACTGATGTTGGCACGGCAGTGGGAGAAGCTCATTGGCTGGAAGAAGGGGAGAGAGGGAATGAGAGAGGAAGATCAGGGAGGCTTTTCATGGGAAGGCTGTGTTGGTGCCCAGTTTTCAGACAGATTGAAGTGCATTGTAGGCTTGTTTGTGTTGCTGCCTTGCCTCCCCCTGTATCTTTCTCTGATGCAATCTCCAACTAGACTTTCAAAACTAGTGATTTTTCCTCATTGGCAACAGCCCTACACAGTCACATTGTAGAATTTGCAAGTCATTCACAGAAGCTACAAGTGTGAAATATCAATCAAGCACATGACTGGGCTCCAAGCTCTTTCCCAGCCCACTGGCGAAGCAGGCGGGTCCCGCCCTGGCTTTTCCATTTTGGAAGCAGGTGATAATCACTCCCAGGGCTCAGGCCCTCCCTGGGGATGTGATGAGCTCTGAGAAGGACATACACAGAAGGTTTCTGTGGATTCCCTGGAGGAGATCCTTTAGGAGAGCTGGGGGAACTACTGTCTCTGGAAAGAGGAACAGAATTCAGATCTTAATTTGAATTTTTAAATGTGCCAAATGTGTTACCAGCTTCTGGGCTATTGAGCTTAATGTAAAACTAGCAAGTCTAGAGAGCCCTTTGTTAGAAAAGAAAAATGTGTGTATGTTTTAGTGTTTCAAGTCTTTTCTTCTCTTTTGGAGTTGAACTTCTGGGGAAAATAATCCCAACACTTGTGGTTATGGAAGGGATTCCACAGCAGTGAAATAAGCAAGGAAGTGATGTGTGTCTGCATGTTTTCCTATACAGGAGTCTCTGAGCAGCCTGTGTGAGCTCCTTAACTAGCAGTGAGCGCTGAATTTGAGCCACGCAGGGTTTCCCTGCTCCCGCCCCCCCCCATGAGTCAAGAGCAGCTGGGAAGCGGCTCTGCCCTCAAGTGTGTGCACTTGGGTCTGACTCACAGCTCCTCCAGTCGGGCGCAGGGTGGACTTCTAATGTGCACAGCACTAGGCAGGACCCCAAGAGACCACCCAGAGGCCTGAGCCCCAGGCCCTTCCCCAAGTAGCCCTTCCACAGCAGGCAGTGGACAGGGCATGGGGGAGGGGGCGCAAGTACCCCCCAGAGACCAGTAGTTAGGAGCCTAGAGCACGGGCTTGGAGTCAGAATTTGGTTTTCGCTCTTGCTTTCCTACTGATTGGCTGTGTAAGCCTGGAGAAGTTGTGAAACTTTGCCAGTTTTTCTCGTTTTTCCCCTAGAGTGTGGTAGACCATTAGCCTTCTCATAGACTGTCTTGGGAATTGAGCGAGGGGATGGACGGAAAGTTCTGAGCAGAGAGCCTGGCGTGTAACGACTTGGCTGGTGTTTGATAAATGGGGGCCCTTGCAGGCGTCATAATTCATAGAAGAGGCAGGCCCTGTGGTTGGGGGAAGCCTGGCAGGGTCCATGAAGGAGAGAGATGTATTCTGTTGAATGAATGAATGAATGAGCAAATGAGATGGATTTGAGTCTAACAGAATGGGAAGGAATTGTTCTGTGGAGGGTGAAGGAAAGACTCATTTTGAAGGAACCAAATATAAACCTACCCTGACCACTCTCCTAAGGCTTTGAAAGAAACCAGTCCCTCTGGTTCTGTCCTCGACCGCATAGGTGCACAAATAGACACATACTCCACACATACAGAGACCCTCAAACACACAGATGCACAACCTGGCACATATACATTGTCACCCTCACAGACACACACAAAAAGGCCCATCCCACAGAGACCTGTGCAGACACATGGACGCACACACGCACACACACACACACACACACACACACACACTAGCAGTGAGTTGGTGAAAGAACAAGAACAGTGACATCTGTTCTAGCACTTTCACTCCTCCAAGCCTTTTTTGGGGGGGGGGGTGAGGGTATTTTTTCCATTGATTTTTAGAGAGAGTGGAAGGGAAAGGTCGAGGAGGCGGGGGGGAGAGAGAGAAACATCAATGTGCAAGAGACACATCGATTGGTTGCCTCCCACACATGCTCTGACCAGGGGTGGGAATCAAACCCCTAACCCTCTGGTGTGCAAGTCAACACTCTAACCACTGAACCACACTGGCCAGGGCTCTCCAAGGCTTGCTTTCCACATCCTAGAGCCTGCCTGGCTTTCCTCAGCCATTATACTTCTGCTTAGGGGATGCTGTCCTCCATCAGGACCAGGGGTACTGGGGTCTTCTGAGCTCCGCCTACCTCCTGGGACTTCCTTCTTCTCTTGTAATTGGGGTGCTGACTGGGGTGCTGATGTCCATATGACACACCTCCCTTAACCAGCCTGCCTGCTGCCCCATGGTGGGGGGTGGGGGTGTGGGTGGGGTGAGAGGGAGGATCTGTGAATGTAATCAAGTCCTCCTTGTGCCTGCCCAGTGAAGCCACAGGGCTGACGTTGCAGCGGTAAATTTCCTCTGGGCATTACGCATCTCAGGCTGGAATTCCAGCCTGGCTTCCGAGGTGGGGAGAGGCAGGAGGGGCTGGCCCATGGGCTGGTTTAGACCTCAGGCACTTTCTTGGCTTGCCGCTGTCCACGTGTCTTGGTGGCACGGGTTCTGTGGCCTGAATGGAAGCTGTAAAGAATCTCGGATCCAAGCTGGCCAGCATCCTTTTGCCACTGGCGGCTTTCCTTCCTTCCACTCTTCGTGGAAAGGAACCAGGGCCAAATGCCATCACTGCCACCGGCCCACATACTTTCCGCCGCCCTGCAGGCCTGGCAGAGCAGGCCTGGCTTCGCACCCTGAAGCCAGTAGTGAGGAAACACGAATCCCTGGGCACCCAAATAACGGTCCTGTTCAACCTTGTGGTTCGTTTGCAACCTTCATTGGCATTTGGGTTGGGTCTCCGAGTTTCTCCCTGCCAGCACCCATGCCCAGCCCCACCTCTCCCACCCTGGCCCAGCTCAGAGAGCTTCTCACCATGGACCTCGGGTGCTCCTGCCTCTAGGTGGTCCTGGGGAGATAATTGGAGCCAAGCAGCTTTCTCACCTGGATAATGGGAGGACAATAGCTATAAAGCACCTTGTTCTATTGTTTGAGCACTAAGTGAGAGAAAGCACCTGAAGCCTTACTGTAGGACTCACACACAGTAACTATTATTATTACATTTTAATTCATCGGATCTGAGTATAGATTTGGGGCTGGGGACTGTGAGGTGGCTAGAGGGGAGGTGGAATTAGTCATGTTGGGCTGTGGGCACCTCGCTAAGTAATTTGGACATTACTACATAGGCAAAAGTGGGCAGTCAAGGGAAAAGATTACAAAGAGTTTTCTGGTGGCTGGCCTGTGGCAGATGAGTGGAGGGGAAAGATGGAGGCAGGGACTCAAGAAGCCTCGCAAGAGCTGGTGGCCCCATGTGTGGGGCCAGGGGCAGGGGCAGAGAGGAGGGGCTGGAAGTGAGAGATTCAGGAGGAAGCTTCCTTGGTGTTTGAGGGCAGATTGGGTGAGCCTTGGAGAAGCGTAAGCTCTGGGGCAGCCCCCCATTCCTCCCACTCAGCTTGGCCTCTCAAGGCCCCCTGTCCTTCTGCCAAATCCCTGTGACCTGGGAGGAGGTATGGGGCAGGGACATTGCTGCTCAGTGTCAGGGTATGGGGAGGAGAGCCCACACTGCAGGGAGACAAGAGTCTACTCCCCACTGAGCTTCTCCCTCCTTCCCCAGGGTCCTGCCTCTCTCACTCAGCCTCAGAACGATGGATGGGATGGGGGCGAGGAGGGTGCTTTCCAAAGGCCTCAAGACATTCAGAATCTTTCCCTTTCTTGCCACAGATTGTGTCCACCCTTACCTTCTGGTCCCCAGAACATGTCCCTCCACTAAGCATGCCTGGGTCCCTGCACACACTCCTCCCCTCCACTTTTCTCTCCAAGCCCTACCCATACTCTCCTGGGATGTTCTCACTCAGGAATGTCCTCCCCAGGATACTAGGTGGTGTGCAAGGTGGCACCACCAGCCTCAGGATAGCCGAGGCTCATCTGCCTGAAACTTCAGTCTTAGGAAAGATACACACATACACACACACACACACATGCGTGCACACATATGCTTTGGAGTAAAATACAAAATCCAAATTAATTTTAGTATAGAACATGAAAATTCAAGGAACACCTCTCTTCTGCTGTAATTTTGAGACCCCCTGCAGGAGGAGGCTGTTGGGGCCCTCTGAGTCTTCTGAGGGCACAGGTCACCCCTGCCCCCTCTCCTTGGGTCCCCGCAGTCACACTCCCTCCCATGTGTAATGCTGCTTTATCACCATGGCCTTGTGCTCTGTGCCCTGTGCTCATGGGGAGTGCCCATAGCCCCTGCAGGGCCTGAGGGTGGAGGCAGGCTGGATGCGTCCCCTCTCCATGGCTGGGCCAGGAAAATAACCGTGTCCTTTGGTGCCGCCTCCTTCCCAGAACCTGAACATCCAGGTGGAGGACATCCGGATCCGACCCATCCTCTCTGCCTACCGCAGGCGCACCCCCGTGACCGAGGGCTACGTGGAGGTGAAGGAGGGCAAGGCCTGGAAACAGATCTGTGACAAGCACTGGACGGCCAAGAATTCCCGCGTGGTCTGCGGCATGTTTGGCTTCCCTGGGGAGAAGACGTACAACACCAAGGTGTACAAGTAAGAGGCCCGCACAGAGCGAGCTTTCCTGGGTGGGCCGTTGCCCGCTTTGTGAAGAGTCGGCTCTTGCGGTGGGCGCTGGGCAGAGGCCTCCGCCAGCCGGCCGTCATGTGCGGGCCTCACCCCTGAGGAGCTCACACTTCTGTGGGAGACACACCCACATGGATGACAAGGGCAGAGCGCGGGGAGGGGACGGCAGAGGGGACCTGCAAGAAAAACCCTCTCTCAGTGCTGACAGCCACCTCGGTGACCACAGGGGCTGGACCAGGGCACCACCAACTTAAGGAGAGATGTTTGCTTGCCTTCAGTAAACGATGTCTGGAAAATTAACTGTTAGGAAATTTGATCAGTTATACCAACCTCAATGAAATCTTACAATTTTGTTATGGTTTCCAAGGTTAACGTCTCCCGGGGGGAAAGGAGTGGTTGATATCGGGACTTAGAGTAATTCTCCAAGTTAAGGGGCTTCCCCCATGAGAAGGGGGTGGCGGGCGGGCGTCCTGGTTGGTGCTGGGCCTTCCTGTCTCTAATGATGACCTGTTTCTGAGTGCTTCTTGCGAGCCAGGCTCTGTTCTTAGTCATTGAGTCCTCACAGTATTAAGAAGTAGGGGTTGATTTTACAGTTGAGGAAACGAAATCAGAGAGGAAAATGGCAGATCTAAGATCCAAACATAGGTCTCCAGCTACGGGGTCCAGTTTCCTACAGAGTGAGTGTAGACTCCCAGCTCTTTCCTTTTAAGCCTGGGGAAGTAAGGAGATGTGGGATCCAGACCCAGCTCTCCCTCCAGATCCCTGGGGTCAGGGCATAGTGCAAGTCCCTGGATTTGGCCTGGCTATTTTGGGTCAGAGTCCCCAGCCCACTGTGAGGCTGAGTGCTGGTGGCTGAGCTGCTCAGCTGGGCGGGCTCACCTACCCTCTAGGGATGATCCTAGTGGTGATCCCCACCCCAGACACCCTCAGATGTGGCCCAGACCTTCCTGTTTGCACCAAGGTTCCCGTCCTCTGAATACTTTGGAGAATTCCTGCCAGCTGGCCAGCTCCTTCCCTGGAGACACCTTCTCAGCTTTTTCTACCCCTGGAGCCAAGAAAAGCAAACCTCACTCGTGCACCCCCCACAAGCTCCCATCTGGCTGCCCCACAGTGTCCTAGCCTGACAACTGGTCTCAGTCCAGTCCCGGGCCTGGGGAGGCTGCCATCAGCCCTGCCCAGGGTTCATGGGGTACCTGAGGCCAGCAGCACGTGCCTGTTCAAAAGGCCTTTGAAAGCCATCTTCCCAACTGTGGCGGGTCCAGAGTCCTTTTTCTGATTTTGAGGAGGGATCTCAGATCTATTTAGGCAGCAGATTCTCTCACATGCTGGTTTTGAAACCCCCTCCTTGGCCCTCCCACTCTTCAGTCTGTGCCTTTGGTCTTTCACATGGGGGCAGAAAAGGACTTCAAAGGCTGGGAGCATCTGAAGTGGTGATGGGTGATATTTTTGCCTAAGGCTGCTTGAGACCAGCTCTTCCTTAGGACTTCTAGCTGGAGGTGGCATGGAGGAGCAGGAGCGCGGGGCAAAACCTTCTCTGCTTGTCTCTGATGTTTTGTGTTAGTCTCCAGGACTCAGCGGACAGTTGGGCCCCAAAAGAGAAAGGTGCGCTGGGAAGAGTTATCTGTGCGTCAGTGGTGCTCTTAGGGATTGAGATGGCAGCCAGCTGGAGAAAGCTGTCAGCAAAGAGCGGGGACTCTCGGGGCATGGGTCAGCCTCAGAGGTCACCAGGTCCAAGTCCTCAGTCTGCACAATGAGAGATTCAGGCCTTAAGGGCAGTGGATTTGGGGGTCACAGGGCCCACCCCTGCCAGAGCCTGCAGGGCTACTCAGGGAGAGCTGTCCGCACTGCCTCCTCCACCTTCAGACCCTGCTCCAGCTCTGGCCACTCAGCCCAGGCTCCCACCACAGGCTGGCTGTTATACTTGAGAGCTGGAGCAGGGCTGGCTTGAGGATGGCATGTCTGTGAGCCCTGCTCAGGAGTTGAGGAAAACAAAAGCCTGGGAGCCAGAGAGAAGATCACACCCTGTGTGGCCCCTGAATCCGTGGCCAGTAACGTCTTTCCCCATTCCCCTATGTCCTTCTCACCCAGCCAGGGGAAGTGGCTTCCCAGGGAAGCCTTTCACTCTAGGAAGGAAAGTGTTGGAAAAGTAATTCTGTCTGAGATGGTGTTAGTAACCTCTGTGCATTCACCATGGCCCTAAGGAGCTTTGCAGGCTTGGGAACTCACCAGGGCAGGGACCAAGGCCTCTCCACCCTGGCTCCCTCTGCTGACTCCTAGGTCTGGTGGCCACTCAGAATCTCCCCAAGGCTGGAACTGCAGCTCTTCCTCAGAGCCTCTGCTAGCCACCCCGCCCTCCAAGTCAGAGGAGTCCAGGAGGCTTACCCACATGTCCCCAAAGATTTCTTAACCCCAAGACTTGCCCAAGAGTGGAGTCCAGGGCTCCCCAAAACTGGCTGCTTTGCTATGAGCTGACTTCTGCTCTTGAGCCTCACGTGTACCTTCAAGCCAGTGAAGCTGAAGCCTCAGGGTCCACCCTGGGGGCAGGAGCATTTTGTACCTTAGTCTTTTCTTTTTCTTTCTGAAAGCAGCATCCCACTATTGACACAAACTCACTTAACAGGAATTCTTCATCTATCGTTGCATCTGGGGAGTTTGGAAGGGCTCTAACAGTTTGCTTGGTTGGTTGGTTGGCTGAAACATGGAACCAAAGGTCCATGAGTGAAATGAAAATGCCAGCCTCTCTTGGTTTCATGTAGAGCAGAGATGGGGAACCTTTTTTCTGCCAAGCGCCAATTGGATATTTATAACATCATTCAAGGGCCATACAAAATTATCGACTTAAAAACTAGCCTGCTATATTTGGTCAAACATTTAATTAACTCACCCCTAATATGATGGCTAGAACTGCTTCTCTTTGGTAAGGCCTTCGCAGGGCCAGACCAAATATGGCCTGAGGGCCGGATGTTCCCCACCCCTGATGTAGAGGAAGGAATTCAAAGTATCATGTAAGAAATGTCCAAAACCTGTAGAATTTTTATGAGTTTATTTGAGCCAAACTGAGGACAATTGCCAGGAAGCAAAATAACAGCAGATTGAGAAAATACTCTGTAGAAGGGCAGTTTTACAGCCTATTTTATACATTAGAGTGAAAGGGGGAGACGTGAGGGTTACATGAAATCCATTGGTGAGAGATTAGGGAGGCAGGAGAAAGCAAGGCAGGGAGATCTCTGAGACTGGATAAAATGAAGAGACAAATACTTTGACATTGGTGGGTATAGGATAGTTAACAATTTATGTTTACAGCACATAAAGATGGCATTTGGGCAACAAGATAACAATGAGGGGTTCTGTGGTTTCATACTCTGGTGTGGCCTAGGATGTGACTACCCTCCATGATCTGCTTTTATTTAGGAATTTTTATGTTCAGACCACCCTCTGTGGTTACTTTTGGTCTCTGAGTTTGTAGGGCCTGCCGTGCTGGCCTCCCTTGAGCTTGTCAGGTTTAGTAGGTGGCCTCTTTCGTCCATCAAATGGAAGCTTACAATGGGTTTGTCATTTGAGACCTACTCACTCACCCGGGGAGGGTCCAGAGGACATACCTGTCACCACACCTGAGGACTAACTCTGTGAGTGGAGTCTCGGAACCCATGGAGAGCTCTGTGATTGCTCTTCTCTTTAGGCCAGACCTCACAGTGGGACTACAGTCATTGAATTGGGTAACCTCAATGCAATGGGGATAACTGATCCTGAGGTGGCAGTGGCAAGTGGCAGCACTTAGCCACCAAAGGCAAGATAGGCTTGGTTATGGGGTGGACAGCAGAGTCAAAGCAGCAATAGAAGTAGTCTGACCTGCACAGACCTAAGGCATTGATTGGATGATCATGGTGTTCCTAGAAGTGAAGTACAGTCGTGTGCTGCCCAACAACAAAGGTACGTCCTGAGAACTGTGTCGTTAGGTGCGAACATCACAGAGTGCGCTCACCCAGACCTAGATGGTACAGCCTGCTGCACACCTTGGCTATATGGTACGCCACCGTCATATGCGGTTCATCATTGGCCAAAAGTCCTATGTGGCGAATGACTATAGATAGAAAGCCTACTAAGTACTTACTTGTTCTGTATAAGCAGAAAAGTTCTGGGTCATGTGAACGGAAGTCTAACCTGAATCATAAAAACAGAGAGTCACAGCCCTCAATCAATTCCCAGACTTAAGCCAATTTACAGACCCAGAGCCCATTGAATGAAGGGGAGGCTGGGTCCCTTTGAGGAAGGACCCTGGTACACCGCTCAAATTTTATACTGTTAATCTTTCTCCCAGCCTTCCTCAAAGGGATCTAGGATCTTTTATCAGGATAAACTGTCCATTGGGAGAGAGGAAATAATCAGAACTTTGGGGCACTTCCGGGTACTGGCTCTGAACTGAAACGACACGGAGACCTAAATGTCACTGTGTCCCACTGTTGTAGGTGGCGGTGTGTGTTAGAACCGTGGGGTCAGACCAGACCTGGGTTCAGCAACCTCAGTACTTGAGTTCTGGCTAGGAGAGAATTCAGAGCCAAGACTCAAGCTATAAGAGAACATTTATTTGGAAAAATCACAGAGGTGGAAAAAGTAATACATAGAAGAGGTTGGCTTAGGAAACAAGTTATAGAGGTAAAGAAGGGCATTGGAGCTTGAAGTGAGAAAGGTAATGGTAACTCGGGGTTGAGGGCTTGGGGGTAGGAAGGGAAAAGGAAAGGCTGGAGCACATTCTCAGGAGGGAGAGTGCACTGGGTCCTCAGTCCTAAGGGTTTTAAGGGTGGAGATTTTAGGGCAAGTCCCAGGAGAAGACCTTAATTGAATATTCATCCATTTTCCAGGTGTGTCCTTTCAGGGTCTAGGTCTCCACTGATTGATTGGTTGGCTCCAGGGTCATTACCCAATGCTGCTGGTCTTGAAGTCAGCCATGGGGTCGCTGGTCTGGTTTTGTTGCTTTTCTGAGCCTGGAGCTGAAATATAACTGAGTCCTAGATGTTACCTCTAGGGAGGAAAGGTCAGGGGGTCCAAACCAAATGACCAATGATGTGCTAGGGGAGGAAAGGTCACCCTGGAGGCGAGGTCCCACCCTACAATTGTCCTTTGCTAGGCACCTGGGGCTTCCCAGCTGGTGACCTTCTGTACCTGGCCCATTGTCCTTGCTCTACTCGGGTCTGCCTAACTGCCTATCACACCACCAGTCAGAGTAGGGAGTTATGGATGTCAGGTGATCAGTTGAGTTTCAGCTCAAGTCTGTCTCAAAGTGGGTCCTGTACCCCCATCCTGTGTAATATCCCTGTGTCAACGTAAGAAACGTCCAAATGGGTAAGATTTTTACGAGCTTATTTAAGCCAAACTGATAATTGCCAGGAAGCAAAATCTCAATGGACTGAGAAAATGCTCCGGAGAATGGAGTTTTGCACCTTACTTTATACATTACAATAAGAGGAAGGGGCATAAGAGGGTTACATGCAACTCATACGTTAAGGAAGGTGGGAGAAAGCCAAGGAGGAGGGAATCTTTGGAATTTGATAAAAAGTATAAGGAACAGATACTTCTTTCACAAGGTGAGTACAGGATAGTTAACAGTCAACAATTAACCTGATAACAATAACAGTCAGGGGATTTGTGTTCTCTGCTTTGTGCAGTGGTTGTGGCCTGGGGGGGGGGGGTCTGGGGGGGAAAAAGGGAAGTTACCCTGACATTCCAAAGGTATATTAAGGTAGATGCAAAAAGGCACTAGACAGGCTCAGTTAAAGTAAAGATTGACCTTTATCAGGGAAGATACCGGTTTAGGAAATGACTACCTGCCATGACCTGCTTTTAGCTGGAAAGTTTTCATTTCAGATCATTCTGTGTGGTTACTTTAGGTCTCTGAGTTTGTAAGGCTGCCATGCAGGCCTCCCCTGAGCGTGTCAGGTTTAGTATGTGGCCCCTTTTCCTTCACACCTACTTCCAAAGTATGTAATTGGAACAGACATGCTCAGCAGCTGGCAGAATTCCTACAAAAGCAGGGTTCCCCTTGGCTGGAAGAGAGCCAGCAGGACTTTTTTTATTTTTAATTGAATCAGCCCAGCCCCGTGTTCTTGCTACCCAGCCATAGACATGGACACTTATTTCTCACGCAGGCTTCCCATCCATACCAATGGCTGTCCCCTAACCCCGGTCCCTCTCCAATCACTAGGCCTGGAGTGGGCTGCCCACCCATTCTCCCCAGGGCTCATCTGCACCCCCTGGGGCCTGTCTGGCATGAATCATGGGGGAGGGGTGGGCGCTGTGTGATGGGAGCCTGTGGAGAGTCAGGGAGCATTACTGTGAGCTGATGTAAGTGGGAGGCGGGGCTGCCTGGGAGGCGCAGCATTCAGCACATCTGTTCCTGGCAGAGTTGGTGTTCTCTGAAAGCTGAGAGCAAGAGGATTCTCCAAGCCTGTGCGAGCTGACCAATCCTTGTACAGCTAATACCGGGAGCGTGTTCCCTTTCCTGATGTGGGGGTGTCGTGGGGAACACACTGGAGCCTCGGCTCCCAGCGCAGGGGCCTGCAGGAAGTGGGAAGGGGCAGTGCTTCTGGGAATTGTCAATAGCCCTCGTGGGTAGTTCTTCACTCTGGGCTGCAGCTCTGCTGAGCACACACCCAGAATTTTCCAGGACAGTCCTTTTCTCAAAGATTCCGTGTCAGGGTGTCTGCAAGTATACTAGAATTGTTACAGGCCTCAATTTTTGGTTAAGAAAAGATATTGGTGGTATCTGTAGGGTTCTTCCTCCCTCTGTGTTCACATCCCACTCATTTTGAGGCAAAGCAGAAACTCCCAGGTCTGCTGGACCAGCAGGGACAGGACCTTGCTTCTGTTCCCTCCAGGGGCCAGGCCGCCCTGGAGCTCCTCCACTGAGCCGCCAGCAACAATGCTGTCTGGCTCTCTCTGTCGTCTCTCTGGGTTCTGGCAAGCCGGGACAAGCACACAGACCCCAAAGAGCTAGGACAGCATGAAAGGACGGGTGTTCTCTCTGCCCTCTGCTGTCACAAACACCATCATTCAAGGCCCAGTTCAAACCCTGCTCTTCCGTGAAGTTGTCCCTTGTCACTGCAACCACAGGGATCCCACCCTTCTCTGTTTTTTTTAATTTATCTTACAAACTTGTATGTAGCCCTTCCTATGTGTTGGACATGGTGCTCAGTGCTTCACAAGTATTAACTTGTTTAACTTTCCTGGTGATCTTATTGAGTGGATCCTAATGCTACTTCTAACTTGTAGATGGGGAAACTGAGGCACAGTACCCTTTCTGTTAACCAGTTCCTTACTCATTGATTGGTTATTGTTTTAAAAAAACTTTGACTCACCTTAATCCATATTCTGCCTTCCAGAAAAAGGACAGGTAAGAGCCTCCTTAGTTCGTGGTACGGAGACAAACAGCCTCACTGCTCCTGGGTAAAGATTTGACAAGGCCCATGGCTGAGTTTCATCACCATTATAATTTTTTTTACCAAGCAAAGTATACTTTAACTCAGCAGATGGGGTCATTTTAGACTGTTCTCACTGGATTCACATTGTTGGGGATCTTGTATATCATCAGGAGAGAGTTTAACAATCAAGCTATACTGTTCATAGACAAAGGGAAATAAAGGCAGAAGACAACAGCAAAATGTTAAAATTATCTCAGCAATACAGTTTTATTTATTGATTGACTTTGAGAGAGAGAGAGAAACATCGATCAGTTGTCTCCCTTACACGCCCTGACCGGGGATTGAACCCATAACCTAGGTATGTACCCTAACAGGGTCTCGTCTCTGTTATATCCCTTTTTGCATTTTGTGTCTATAGGCTTTAGTATTATCTCACTACACTGAGCTAGTCCCTTGTCTCCAAGCATGTAAGCTGCCTGGGGGGGACAGGAGGCCGTGCCCCTCTCCCGGTCCTGCTCCCCAGCGCAGAGCCTGGCATGACAGGCGCTCAGGGAGTGCTTGCAGACACGCTGTGCAGATCCCTGTCTGGGAAGCCACCTGAGCTCCAAGAGCAGAGACCATGTCGTCTGGTTCTCCCAGCAGGTCCCCAGGAGCAACCCAGTGGCTGGCCCAGGGCAGGTGCCCAATGCCCAGTGGTAGAAGGAATGAGGGGGGGGTGCCATGACACCCTGGTCACCTGCCCCTCCTGCCCTCTGCAGAATGTTTGCCGCCCGGAAGAAGCAGCGCTATTGGCGGTTCTCCATGGACTGCACGGGCACAGAGGCCCACATTTCCAGCTGCAAGCTGGGCACGCAGGTGACGCGGGACCCCGTGAAGAATGTCACCTGTGAGAATGGGCTGCCGGCTGTGGTGAGTTGCGTGCCTGGCCAGGTCTTCAGCCCTGATGGACCTTCGAGATTCCGGAAAGCCTACAAGCCAGAGGTGAGGACGGGGCAGGAGTCTGGCCACTGGGCACTTGGGGTGGGGTGGGGTGGGTGGTGGCGGTTAAGGGAACAGACAGGGACCCCCAGGAGAGAGTGAGGAGAGCCAGCCCCAACTCAGACCACTTTTCTAGAGGGCAGGACCAGCCTCATCAGCAGATACCACCTGCAGGGTGTGGCAAGCAACCGAGCCCCTGCCCCAAATCGTTAGCACCCCCTTCCACCACCGCTGCTCCACTATAAGACCCAAGTCCCCTCTGTGTGGGACAAGTGCCCAGGAGAGGAGAGTGACTCATCGACACTGGTGCTTCTGCACAAATTTCCAGAGGAGAAAATGCTCTAGAGCCTTTGGAAATGCAATACAACCCTCAAAAGCACCTAAGCTCAGCCACAAAGCATATTTTGGTTTATTCTGCAACAGAACAGAGAAAAATTTTTAAAAACTCTCACAAAGATAGAAAACGAAAACCTGCCATTACCATGTTACCTGTACCCATTAGTCAAATATGTTTGTGCACTAGCACCTGTGCGTGTGTGCATGTGTGTGTGTGAGTGTGTTCAGGAGATGTCCCTGCACGTCTGCTCACAGAAATGAACACCCCCGTTTCAACAGACTGATTTCCTAGGACAAGTGAACTACCCCAACCAGAGTGGGCTTGACACTTCCTGAGAAAGAGATCGTGCACTGTTCTGTCTTCCCTCGAGAATCAGGGAGAAACTTTCCTTTTTCCTGCTCTTCTGTTTTCCTCTGTTCACCAAAGTGTCCCTGGGATTTGCATGTTCTGGAAACTGCTAACGTGGCCGGTGGTTGGGAATAGTGGGTGGGAAATAGCACAAGGAAGAGGAGAGGGAGGAGTAGGCCAGAGCGTTGAGCATGTATTAGGGAACGATTCCCTGTGCCAGATAAAACCTTGGAACTTTGAAATTAGGCAGCTGGGCAGCGGTGAGTTCCAAGTCCGCTCTGATCACAGCAGGGGTAGGAGGAGGGGGAAAGGTCGTGATAGGGGCAGATGGCGTGTCCAGGCGGTGGGGCCGGAGTAGCAGACCCTCCCCAAACCTGGCAGGTTTTATTGGCCGAGGCAGCATCATTCTATTCTGTCTCCTTTCCCCTCTCCTTGACTGCCCTCCTGTCTTTCCCCTCTGCCCTCTCCAATCGCCCCTCCCCACTAACATCAACAACCGGCTCACCCACCGGGAAAGGGGAACCAGAACAGGAGACAGATAAACCACACCAAGGTCCCTCCCAGACTGGGGATGGTGTATTTGGACAAAAGAAGAGACCTGCAAGGAAAGGGGTGAAGCGAAGGCTGCAGCCCCGCATCAGCCAGAGGGTGTGGGAACTATTTGGAGTGCCTTCCTGGCACTTCTGGTGGGCAGCCAGCACTGCCCCCTCAGTCCCCACGGGGGCCTCCGAAGTGCACAAACCTGGCCACACAGGTGTGCAGCCTGGCGGCACAGGCGCACTGGACAGTGCCAGTTCCCCCCCTGCTATCCCACCACAGCCTCACTTGGTCCCCTGCCATGTGATTTGACGGCCACATCCTTTGTGTGACCTCAGCCTGAGCCGCTGAGCTTTCCTCACGTGTTACCCAGATCCCACGTCCTACTGTTTGGAAATTCCTCTTACTGTGTGGTTTAAAGCAAAGGAATCAAGTTCATACCAAACCAATTAAAAAAGCAAAAGGGCCGGGAACCCTTACATCATATTTTCCCTTGGTTCCTCTCTTTCCTCCAGGGCCAAGTGGCTCTGCCTGGCCACTGCAGGCTGCGGTGAGGCTGTTGGCACTGCCTCCATTAAGCTTGGGTCGTGGATAGTCCGTTCCATGGGAAGGGGCCCTGGCATCAGCTAGACAGCTTGGGAAGGGGGGTGGGAGATGGGAGGGGTCACAGACTACAGGAAACGGGCCGGAGCCAACAGCTGTACTTGTTTTGTTTTCTAAAGCTAGAATCGGGTCCTGAAGCCAGAGGGTATTTTGCACCCACCCCATCTCTTTTTTCTTCTCCCCCTAGAGCCAGGGTCAGAGCAGTCCCTGAGATCTGTAAAACTGGGTGCTGTCACAGCACCCCATCCTGCCATGGTAGCCGTGAGGCGCAGTTGGTGGGGTACAGAGATGTGCCCGGGTGGGAACCTCGGCTGGATGATGGAGACACAGGGCTTCATTTGATCCCTTGGCCCTCAAGGTGAATGTTTAAAAACCACCACCTCCAGCCCTGGCCAGTGTGGCTCAGTTGGTTGGGCGTTGTCCCGTGCCCCAAAAGATTGCTGGTTCGATTCCCAGTCAGGGTACATGCCTGGGTTGCAGGCTCGATCCCCAGTAGGGGGCATGCAGGAGGCAGCCGATCAATGATTCTCTCTCATCATTGATGTTTCTATCTCTCTTTCCCTCTCTCTTTCTCTCTATGAAATCAATAAAAACATATTTTTAAAAAACAAAACACACCATCTCTAGCCAGGCCTGCTTTGCCTGGGCCATCGCTGGGGGTTGGAGATAGGGTGAAGGGAGTCCGGGGCTGAGGATTACACGGCCAGAGTAGGACAGTGACTGGTCTGATCCAACACACATTGACTAGCTGCACAGTCACCCCTTACTCCCCCTGTGTTGAATTGGATGAGAGTCAGCAGTAACTCAGAGCCCCAAAGCCTTCTGAGTCCCTCACCCCAACACATATGCACAGGTACACACTCATGGATGCACAGAAACTGATGCAGCCCAGGGTACGTGGGCAGATGGAGTCCAGTGACCTGGATCTCATCTTGGAAGATGTGATCCAGTGGGATCATGATGCTGGTGGGGAGTGGATCTTACTCCTAAGCAATGAAGTAGACCCCACAGGAGATAAGGCTTCCAGGCAGTCAGTGAGCAGTTAGGGGTGTTTAAATTGTAACCACCCACCCTGTCTGCATGCCTGTGGGGCTGCATCTTCTGAAGAGTGGGACCGATTGGACTTGGAATAGAGTCAGGGGTGAGAGTGGTGGCCAGGCAGGAGCCCTGGTTTTACAGCACTGTTATAAATCAGGTAGAATGATGATCCGTCTGGAGTCTGCAGACTTTGGGGGGTAGGAGTGTCTTTCTATAGCTCTCAAGCTTGAGGTTCTGGATAAAGGGGTGGAGGGAGGTGCTGGTGGTAAGGCCCTTGAGCCAGGCATGGGTTGGGGGGACGAGTTGATGAGGGTCCCAATGGGCTCCCCAGTGGCCCAGGACTAAAGTGCCGCAAGAGACTGCCAGGGGAACTTGAAGCAGAGCCGACCTTGCAGAGTGAGTGAGCCCTGCCACACACACACACACACGCATGCACGCACGCACCTAGTACAGTTTTTGCTTCCAGCCTGGTGCCTGGGCTTGGAGTGGGGGTGGTTGGGAAAGGACGGGGTGGGCAGTGACTGCCCGCTGAATGTGCATCAGCCTCTGCACTTAGCAGAATCGTTTGTCTCTTCAGCAGCCCCTGGTGCGGTTGAGAGGTGGTGCCAACATCGGGGAGGGCCGAGTGGAGGTGCTCAAGAATGGTGAATGGGGTACTATCTGCGATGACAAGTGGGACCTGGTGTCTGCCAGCGTGGTCTGCAGAGAGCTGGGCTTTGGGAGTGCCAAAGAGGCCATCGTTGGCTCCCGGCTGGGGCAAGGTAAGGAATAGGGAGGACATCCCATAGCCTCTCCACAGAGAACATGGCATGGGAGCCCAGCCCGGCTGGCCGGCCTGGGGCTTCCCAAGCTCTTCTTGCTCTCCTCCTGCCCCCAGCAGCTGCTTCTCTTAGAGACTCTCAGGCCTCTCCCTGGAAGGGCCTTAGGGAACACTGAGGCCCCATTTTCCAGTTTTGGAAGCTGAGGCCCAAAGAAGGGAGTAAGTTACCAAGATGAGACAACATATTAGCAGTCAAGGAATACTTTAATGGGGGCTCCCAACCCCTAACCCAGGGCTCCCATTGCCCCACTGAGAAACTGAAATCTCAGGAAGGTCCTCCAGGAGGAGAGCTGAGGGTTCATCAGACTGTGGACCACCCTGGACACAAAGGAGTCCCGTGTCCTCTTACTCTTCCACTCTGGCACAGCCCCACAAAACTCCCTGCCACTGAAGACTGGGAACATGATGCCCCCCCTTCGGATGTCATGAGATGCTAAGGAGAAGGGGCCTGGTTTTTATTAAGTGTCCTGAACAAATGTTCCATTTGAGCAAAGAACAAAATATAAGAAACTTTCAAGCGGGTCAATCCCCTGAGAGCAATGTTATGACCCTGACATGACAACACAACAGAGAATGTCCCTTCCCCCTGAGCCTGTGAAGGCCACTGACCCTTGCAAGCCCCTGGTCTTCAGAAGGAGGCTCTTCATCCCGACACACTGCAGCCCAGTGAGTGCCCAGCCCTCTCCTGGGGAGCTGTGGGCTGAGCAATGGAAATCAGCCCTCTGGGTGTTGAGCAGCAGGGAGGCTGCAGAGAACCAGGGGCTGCTGTGGCTGGAAGGGGTTGGGGAGGAGGGAGAATGGGCTGGGGAGGAGGCGTGCGGTGTCCTATCCTGTGGGGAGAGGATGTTTCCATGCTGTCAGACAGGGCCATTGCCCCACAGAAAGGAATGTGGTGAGGTCATAGATCACAGCGGAGAGGAAATAATAGCCCAGTGGACTGGCGAGAGTCCTGGGATCAGACAGTCCTGGGATTAGGGGAGCTCAGGCCATCTAATCCAAACAATGGGGAATTTGAGGCTCAGGAGAACAAGCCTGAGGTCATCAAGATAGTTAATGGTAGAGAAAGACAGAAACCCCAGTATTCTGACTCAGATTTGGGCCTCCCCCTTTGCACCCCATCGCGCTCGCATTCAGAACACCTCTCTACCTGCACTCTCCAGCCCCTGCAAACTTCCTGGGCATGCACTGGTTTGGCGTCTGGGGTGGACATTAACGTCACAGTATGCCACTCAGCAGCTGTTAGGCCTCATGGCAGTCCTCTCTGGTCATGGTGAGTAATTCAGGCTTCCCTTAGGTCTCAAATATTCCTACAGTTCCATTTTATTGATTGCTGATGTGATGGTTTGGGCTCTCCCAAGGCCAACAGGACAGAGACCACTGATTCTGAGGAATAAACAAGGCCTGGGTGACATAAACATTCCATGTCTCCTGGGTATGTGCTATTTGACCTAATTACTCCACTGCCCAGAGCAGCCAAAAGTTTCTGAGGGCCTGCGGAACCCTGGGAGAATGTGATGTCTGGCATTTCTGATGCTGTCCTTGAAAGAACCATTGGATGATTTACTGTCTGTTGCCACACTGGGTGTGGTCAACTCTGGTTGGCAGAAAAGGGAAAGTCCACATTCAATGTCAGGTCACAGAGCAGATGGGGTCAGTCCCTCAGTCCTTGCTGTGGCTGGTGGACCAAGTGACCACACCCAAGTGAGGGCAGTGAAAGGGTGACAACGGAAGTTGGGATGTCTGAATCCCAGTCCCGGCCCTGCCCCTACTTGCACAGTGACTTCTGGGCCTCAGAATCTTTACTGGATTTATGATGCCTGAGGTTCTGTCTGACTCCAGTCTCCTGTGATTCTCCGAAACTTGTCTTTTTCACCAGGATGGATGTCAGGTCAGAGTCAGGCGGTGCCCTTTGTGCTGCGGGACCCCGGCACTCGGACAGCATTCCAGCTGTCTGTTTATGCATCCGCTGGCCCCATGACCAAGTGCTGCATGCGGGGAGGACCTGTGTCTTTTATCTCTGTGTCCTTGGTGCTGAGCCTGTGCCCAGCTTGTAGTGCTCCAAGAATATTCATTTCATCAAGAGTGAATGAATGGACGGATCAATGAAGGAATGAAGGAATGCGTTCCGGTTGCATAAGTAGGGTCAGCTGAACTAACACTTAGTAAAGAAGTTTCAACTTTCAAGACTTGCACTGTCCAATAGAAATACTATGCAAGCCATATACATAACTTAACATTTTCTAGACATAACTTTAAATGTTCTAGTAGCCATGTAAAATAAATAAATAAATAAACAAGAAGCAGGGGAGCCCTGGCTGGAGTGGCTCAGTTGGTTGGGCATTGTCCCATGCACCAAAAGATTGCTGGGTCAACTCCCAGTCAGGGCACATGCCCAGCTTGGTGGGGGCATGTAGGAGGCAGCTAATCAGTTGCTGTGTGTTCAGTCTCAAGTTGTTGTTTCTCTCTCTGTCTCCCTCTCCTTTCCTCTCTCTAAAAAAATCAATAAAAGTATTTTAAAAGGCAGGTGAAATTAATTTTAATAGTCTATTTTCTTTACCTAATACATATGAAATCTTTTGATTTCCACATGAAATCAATATAAAAATCTATGAATGAGATAGTTGACATTTTGCGTACTAACTCCTTGAACTCCAGGGTGTGTTTTACATTTACAGCACACCTCAGTCTGGACTGGCCACTTTCCAAGTGCTACTGTATTGGACAGGGAAGCTCTAGAGTAGGATTTTCAACAGGTGTTTGCAAGAGTTTTTAAAACATGCAATACCTGACTGTTGAGTCAGAGGCACTGACCTCTTTTCCCTTAGACTATCAGATAAAAAAGTGACAACAGCCAGCACAACAATAGCCGTCTGGTATGAATGAATCAAAGTTGTACCTTCTTTTTTTTTTTTTTTTTGCCAGATTGGCAAAAAATAAAAATTTTTGGTGTGCCGCAGAATTTTAGTAATTTGTTTATGTGCCGTGAGATGAAAAGGTTGAAAATCGCTGCTCTAGAGCACTGGCTTTAAAACCCTTTTGCTTGCAATCCCCGATCAGAAATACATGTGACAGTATATGCCATACACATAAAGCTGAAATAACCCTTTGTGAAACAATGCTAACCTTTACAACATGCAAAACACTGCTATGTCCTATTCTCTTCTACTGGGCTCTTAAAAATCTAGTTGTAACCTGCTGAGTTGATTGTGAGTCCGGAGTCCATACCTTGTTCCCTGTGGTCACCTGGGGCCAGGGCTTGTACAAGTAGGAAGAGCAGGGCCAAGGTGGAGGTGTGGAGCAATTCTGGGTACAGTCCAGAACCCAGGAGTAAGGGAAAGCTGGGGGTCAGGATGCAGGTCAAACCCAGGTCAACAAGAGAAGCCAGGGGCCTGCAGATCCCACTGGGTGTGCTGCAGCTGAACACCCAGGCCAGTGCCCTCTCTTGATATCTCCTGCCCTGCCCAACCCACCACAGAACCGGGTGGTGCAGAAAAAAGGGTGATAAACACTGGTTTGCCCATCTCTGTGCTCTGACCCTGGTGTCCCATGAGTATGCGTGCTTCAGGAAAGTGGGCCCTGCTCTCTGGGCCACATCCCCCAGGGTCTGAGAAAGACATGTAAGTTTACATCAGGCCAGAAGGAGACTTAACCAGGTGTTAGTTGGAGTCTAAAGCGTGCTAAGATCTTGTGTTAATGTTTCCCCTACAGTCTAACAATCCACAAGCACTCATTGAGTAGTATTTGGGCTGGGTGGCGGAATGGAGAATTTATTTATTCCACAATCATTTATAGTAATCATTTCTGTTCTCCAGGAGCTCACTTCAAGTGGAGAAAAACGATACAACCCCAAAGATAACTTACACTAACAGGTGATGATGTGTAAGAAATAATACTGAAAATAATACCTACCGTATTCAGCGTCCCTAGTAACTTGACATACTTTGTCTCATTTATTTCTCAAAATCTCAACCCTGCAAGATAGACATCATTGCTTTTTTTACAGATGAGGAGAGTGCAGATCAGAAAGTTTCCGTCATTTCCAAAGGAGACGCAGGCTGAATTCGGTATCAGGCTGATTGCCCGGCTCATTGCCTGGTGAGGGAGCATTGTAAAAAGTAAAGACTGCAGACTTTTAGACAAGGGTGAGGTCATTTCAAGCTGAGCCATGGAGGACGGCTTTGAGGTGTCCTTGAAGGCAGAGGTGCTCTAGGAGGCAAGAGGACGTAGTGCTTCTGAACGTTCAGCTCTTTCCCGGAGCAACCTCTGTTCTTTTCCAACATAGGGTGTCCCGTCCCCCCACCTCCCTGGACTGTCCTAAATGAGCTTCAGAAACTTAGCAAGATATTCTATGGAGTCAGACTGCCTAGTCTGAATCCTGCTTCCTCCATTGGGCCCTTTACTTAATCTTTTGTCTTCATTTTATTGGGTTGTTGAGATGATTAAATGAGTTAATAGAAGCATTGTGTTTAGGACGGAATTCAGCACAGAGTAAGGGCTCAATAAATATTAGATATCCTTATCACCACCACCATCGTCGCCACAATAATTATCACCATCACCACCATCATCACCACAGTCATCACCACCATCATCATCATCCTCACAATCATCAGACAGTTTCTGTCTGATCGAACTGGGGTCCAAGGTTGCTGCTCATTTCTATGCCCATCTTAATTCATGAGCTGTGGCCTCCGCTTGCTCCAAGAGCCCTGGTTAGGATCTGTATTTTGTCATAGCTCTCCCACTCCGAGTTCTTGGATGCTTCCAGCCGTAGCCACTGATGTGTTTTGATAAATTTTATAAAATTCCAAGGAATTGGAGGCATCATCATTTATGAATTTCCAAGGAAATGGATCTTGGCTTTTACAACATGGGTTGGTCTTAGAAGTTAATTTTTGGCCTCAGTGAGCCTAGATACTGGTTTCTTCACAACCCCTTGACAGAGCCAAGGGCCCTTCCTTTGGGTTCAAAACATAGGTAGGCCCTGGCTGGGTGGCTTAGTTGGTTGGAGTGTTGTCCTGTACACCAAAAGTTTGCAGGTTTAATTCTCGGTCAGGGCACATACCTAGGTGCAGGTTTGATCCCGTTGGGTACGTATGGGAGGCAACCAATCGATGTTTCTCTCTCACATTGATGGTTCCTCTCTCTCTTTCTCTCTCTATAAAATCAATAAAACATCCTCAGGTGCGGATTTAAGAGAAAACATAGGTAGTCACCTCCATCTTTTACCACATTATATTTACAAGTCTATTCATAAGTGTCTGCCTCCCCCATGAACTACCTGTAAGGTCTTCATGGCAGGGGCTGCCTTCATCTATGAGTCCCCAGCACCTAGCACAGAGGCCGACATACAACAGGTTCTCAGTGGAGTCAGGATCCATTCAGATGCTGTTTGTAGCACTTCCCCTTTGCCCAGGCCTGGTCAGGAATACAGAGGGAACAAGGGCAAGGCACCTGCCCTCGTGGGGCCTCTAGCCTAGTGGGGAGGCAGACAGACATTGAACAGAGAGCCCCCTGAATGAGCGTGAAGCAGAGTGCTCGGGGGGGGGGGGTGCTTCCCGGGAAGACCCAGCCTTGAGGGGGTCAGAAAGGCTTCTCCAAAGAAATGGCGTTGAAGCCCAGCCCTGAAAGGTGAGCAGGAGTTGGCTGGTGAGGACTGGAAGGAAGACAGTCCAGGCAGGGGGGTCCATGCAGAGGGAAACACTCGGCTCAGTGGAGCAGCCGAAGGAGACGATGTGGCTAAAGGCGAGGAGCTGGCAGAGCCAGGCGGCTAAGTGGAGGTCAGATTCTGCAGGGCCTCGTAGGCCATCTGAAGGCAGCCATGCAAAGACTTGTAATGTAATGTGGTAAAAGGTAGAGGTGACTCCCTGTGACTGGGTTTTACCATTAAGCACAGTGAGAAGCCGTTGCAGGGATTTCAGGCAAGAAGTGACCTGGTTCGATTTGCATTAGGAAATCTCTTGGGCCGCCGTGTGGAAAATATTTTGGAATAAGCAACGGGGAGGGAGACTAGAGGCTGTTGAATTTGTCCAAGTGGGAGATGGCAGGGTTGGACTAGTGTCGCGTGGCAGGAATGAAAGAACAAAAGCACTTGGCTTTGGGGGAATAAACAGAACGTGGTGATGGATTGCTTGTTGGTGACAAAGGAAGGGGTGCTAGAGATGACCTCTGGGCTGTGGTGAGAATCGCCAGGTGGGTGGGGGAGCCGTGTCCTGGGGTGGGGAAGAGCTGGCGGAGAAACAGACTGGGGGCGATCCTACTGTTGGCCATGGAAGTAGAGAGCAAAACAGACGTCGCTTTCAAGAAGTTCTCCCTGAAGGGGACGAAAGAGACTGGCCAGAGGGAGGCGTAGGGGGCAGGGGAGGGTGGTCATAAAGATGGGAGGTTTTAGCAGGTATCTGAGTGATGAGGGTCAGGAGGATGGTGAGGATCAGGAGAGGGAGAAGGTCACAGGCAGGGCAGGGACCAAGATGGGAGTCGATGCAGCTCAAAGCTCCTAGGAGGAACTGGGCTTTGATCCATCGTGATGGGCTGGACAAAAGAGAGGTGGTTTTATGAGCTGAGTTGAGCTGAATGCTGGTCAGCCTGGGAATTCTTTCTCCCCAGCAGTGGGAGGCTTTCCCTTGTTATCTCTGCCTGTGAAAGAAGCTTCCCCCATGCTCACCATAGGTCATTTGCTGGATTCTTCCATCTGCCCCTCCAGCTCCACTCTCCACCCTTGCCCATAAAATGAGGAGGCACGCTTGGGTGTGACCAGCAGGGAGCCCTGGCGGCAGGCTGGAGGTGCGGAGAGGAGAGAAGCCAGGTATTTCTTCTCCCTGCAAGGTCCCTTTTGGCCACCATGTCCCTCAGCCAAGGGTAACAGCTCTTATCAGGTGCCTTTTCACACAGCTCTTTGCTCTCCTGGATTAGATATTGGCATCCTCCCCTCACGTCTGCAGGCCTGGGGCTGATATCTGTGCCCTAGTGCTATTAGACCCCGAGCACTGGACTGTCCTTTGTGATTTCCCTACAGCCTGTTCATACCTCTATTGTAAAGGTCTATTTTTCTAACTTTCTTCAGATCATCCAAGTTGAGCATGTCCTCTGTGTCCTAAAGGGATCCAGACTGTACAGCAATAGGCACCCTTTTCAGGTTCATAAATGCATGGAAGATGAAAGTTGGGGAGGAAACCTAGATGTCTTCTAGTCCAGCTCCTTAATTTAAGGGAGAAAACCAATATTCGGGAGGCTGAATGAGTTGGCCAAGGTCACACAAGTTAGTACACCCCTCATTAGCTCTTATGGGAAAAGTGGATCCCAAGACAAGAAGCAACTCTGTCCAGGGAGGAAAGGCTGAGTCATTGAGCTGACCATGGAGGGCAGTTGGGAGAGTTTTGAAGGTGGGAGAGACGTGTTCTTATTATCTGGGATTTTCTTGCCAATTGCAGAAACTTTCCTTCAGAAGCTTTCATAGCCCATGTTTATTTTCTTCCCCAGGGATAGGACCCATCCATCTCAATGAAATTGAGTGCACTGGGAATGAGAAGTCCATCATAGACTGCAAATTCAATGCCGAGTCCCAGGGCTGCAACCACGAGGAAGATGCTGGTGTGAGATGTAATATCCCTGCCATGGGCTTCCAGAAGAAGGTGAAGAGACTGGACGCACAGACGGAACTGTGTTATGTTTAGGTCATTGAGGCCCCAGAAAGTACAGACCTGGTGGCCTCACTTGGAAGGTTTCTAGGTGGTGGTATTAGGGTACTCTGGCGATGATCTTAGGAAGGGCTCAGGCTCCGCTGTTATCATGACATTGCCACCTAGCATTTGTAAGTGTGCCAGAATGAGAAAACATACGTATAAGCACCACTGTCCTTAGTGGCAGATGTTGAGCGTCCACTGGGTGCTGCATCCTGCACTGGGGCTGGACGTATGTGCGATCCCAACACAGTTCTTTCTGAGGGACTCCAGGTCTACAGCACCTGTGGCACCCTTGGCATGGGCCTTTTCCAAGCACCCAGAGGAACCAAACTGACATCAGATCTGCAAGTCACACAGATGTAAGCACAATACAGATAGTATTTTAGTAACCAGAGGGAAAGAAAAGGGAACCTTAACAGCGTTAAGCCAGAGGCACACCTTCCTATCCTGAGATGGGGCCTCAAAAAACCTATGTAGTGTCTCCTAGCTTGGATGTCCTTGCCCACGGGAGTAGCCAGCAGATGACTTCCTCTTGCCAGGAAGTCTATCCAGTCTTACCAAAAGGCCCAGTAAGTCCTATTTAATGTCCTTCATTATGCCATGAATGTGGTCGGGTCTGTGCATCATCTGGTGGGTGGCACGTTGGAAGAGCTTCCTGGGTGCTTATTTTAAAATGAGCAAACTCAGACACAACAGGATGCAGGATGGTTCCCCAGCTGACAGTGATTCTTGACCTTGGCACCAGCATGCCAAAGGCACTATTGAACTTGCGCAACTCACTGCCCAACAGGCCAAAGGTGTGCACCTGATAGACTCAGCCAAGCCATGCGTTCGCTTATGGGTGAGCAGGACTGTGGGTCAGGGCCTCACAGCTGTGGGAAGAGGGGCTGGGCCATCTGTAATTGCCCAGCAGCATTCTAATAGCCATAACAGATCTATAAAAGCCAACGTGCTCTGAGTCTGGCTTGCTGTGGCACCGTTCACTTCAGACAGATTGGAGTTGGGTGGAGTGGGGTTTTCAACCCAAATGAAAGATCTGGGCCAAAGAAAGTGAAATTTTGCAGAACTATTTTATGGTGGGAATTGCTGAGCCAGGCCCAGTGATGCCCCAGAGGCACGGAACTCCCAGCACAAACAGCCCTCACCCTTTCATGGGCCCTCCAGGCTCCAGGAGGTGGCCCCTGCTCTCATCTACAGAGTGTGGGAGAGTTTTACACTTAGATCTGTTTCTTACCCCTGGAAAGTAAATGGGGATAGTCACCTGTGGAAGAAATTCCTATGGCACCAGTTCTTGCCACAGCAGATGGTCAGGCTTCCGTGTGGCTGGCTTGGGGCCCCCAAAGGTCCTGGCAACAACACTGGGCAGAATAATCGAGACTCCTAAGTTTTATCACTGTGTCAGTTTGCTGGGGCTGGCAGAACAAAATACCACAAACTTGGGTGGTTTAAACAATAAAAATGTAGCCTCTCGTAGTTCTGGAGGCTAGAAGTCCAAGATCAAGGTGCTGGCAGGTCTGGTTTTCCTGAGGCCTCTCTCCTTGGCTTGCAGACTTCTCACTGTGTCCTCACATGGCCTCTCCTCTGTGCTTGTGCATACCTGGTGCCTCTTCCTCTCCTGGTAAGACCACCAGTCAAATTGGATTAGGGCCTCACCCGTATGACCTCATTTAGCCTAATTACCTCTTGAAAGGCTCATCAAATACAGTCATTTGGGGGATTTGAGTATGAATCCAGCATATGGATTGGAGGGGGGGCACCACACACACAAATGAGCTTAAACAATCACTCACTAGCTGATTCCTTAATCTCTTTGAGCCTTCAGTTTGCTCCTCTAAAAATAGGCTCAAGAGAGATGATTCCTAGAAAAATCAGTTGACTTTTCATTGAATGGCTAATGAAGGCCACAGGCTGGAACTGGTTTTGTCTATCCAGCCACAGCACAGCCAGAGGCACTCAGGAAGACCAGCGTTGGCCTCCTGGAGGTCAGGCCTCTTGCCTGTTCTGAGCCCCTCTATCTGTTTTGAGGAAAGTTTTGTTTTCTGATGGGACTCCCAGCTAAAAAGGATCATTGCCGTGATGATGCCTAGCATTTCTCGAGCACTTCCTGAGCGCCAGGCCCTGCCTGAGCTCTTTCTGTGAACTGTCTCATTTCATTCATCTATTCAACAACCCTGGGAGGTAGATGGAATATCATGGCTGCCCTTGGCTTGTCTGTTTGACGGCTGACCTCATTGACCCTTACAGCCCCTAAGTCCATAACAGGAATTAAGACCTGTGGCCCAAGGGCCATGCTGTTGCTAAGGATTGGTCAGCTATTGTGCTGTTGTTAAGGACTGTTGACCAGGCAGCTTAACTTGCTGAGGCTTTCTTTAGGTATCATGCCTTATCCCAAAGGCATGAATTATTGGAAGTGCACAGTAGGCTCTCAGTGATGCTGTTGACTCTGTGTCCCAGGCAGGACCCTGTGGCATGGGAGAATTGGGACTGATGGCAATACAATGGGGCTGCTCCTCTGTATCTCCTCCTGGTGACCGTGCCTGCCTTTCTCTCTACAGCTGCGCCTGAATGGGGGCCGAAACCCCTACGAGGGCCGGGTGGAGGTGCTGGCGGAGAGGAACGGGTCCCTCGTATGGGGGACGGTGTGTGGTGAGAACTGGGGCATTGTGGAGGCCATGGTGGTCTGCCGGCAGCTGGGCCTGGGGTTCGCCAGCAATGCCTTCCAGGTGAGAAGTCCCAGCTTCAGCTCCTCCATCCAGTCTTATCCTGCCCACCTCTAGTCAGCCCCCATCTTCCACAGACCTTCCCCAGCTACCCAGAAGGAGGAAAGCCAAGTGCCGTGGGCTGGGAGGCAGGAACCTCATCCTGGCCTCAGTTCTGCCCCTCACAAATCCAAGTCCCTGAGCGAGTCATCCCCCCCCACACACACACCCTGCTTTTCCTCTCTGTAGAATGAGGGCCTAGACTGGTTTCCCAGTTCACTCAGCTTGCACTGGGATTCACCCTAGGCTGAGGGCTAATCTTGGGGTGTCCTCTGCCCTTTGCAGAGGGAAACAACTCAGTCCTATGGGGTAGTGGAGACCACCCAGGCCAAGGCCCAACATGCCATGTGCCTTAGCTTGCTCCCCTGGAGGCCCCTCAGGCCAGAACCTGTTCCCAGCTGTAGTCCATGCTCATGCATTCTCTGGTTGATCAGCTGCTAAATTTCAAAGCCCTTCCAGAACCCTTGTCACAGCGCCTGCACCCTCCTCCCAGGGGCCCCTTCCTCAAAGAGAGTGACTCAGCGGAGGGCAGCCAAGCTCCTGCCCCAAAAGGCAGCAGAAGAAAGACAAGTAGCATTTGGCTTCTAAAATTATTCCCTCTGGACTCTTCTGTGAGGGAACAGGCACCCACAGCATAGAACAGTGTCAGAGGTGGAGTGCGGGGCAGGGGACAGAAGGCTTGGAATCTATTCCCAGCTACACTCCCAGCAGCCCGCGGCATAATGATCTGGGACAAAGCAGCCACCTTCGCAGGCCTCACTTTCCCTCCTGTGACACGGAATGAATAGTCCCAGGTTCATAGTGTCCTGGCTCTAAACACTTTCCTTCAGCTTCTCGCAGGGCAGGAAAATGGCTGGAGCACCCCCTCCCGCACTTTGCTAACCCTGACCCCGGCTCCTGTGCCCAGGTGGCCCTGCTTGGGACGAGGGTGAGATATGGAAGAACTCTGGCAGCCTTGCTGACCCTGACTACCGGCCAGGTCCAGGCAGTGAGTCCTGAGCAGAGGCTGCCCCATGGCCCCTGACATTGCTCCCCATGCCCTCTGGGAGCCAGCTTCCCGGGCCAGCATAGGATCTCTGCTAATGCTGCTTAGGACAAGCCAGGGTACTCTCTGTTTCTCTGAGGAAAGTTGACAAACAGTGCTCATTACAGCCTAGTGGCTGTCCAGCTGTTTTTGTTCCTTGTCAACTCATTGCTACGACATCTGGGCCTCAGCTGAGGTTGTGACATGGGCCTGCACCTGACATCAGTCACCGATTATAAGTCCTGTCCCTTCTCTAGGCCCCGGTTTTCCATCTAGAAGATGAGGAATGTATAGTCAGGTTCTCTAGAGAAACAGACCCAATAAAATGTATGGATATCAAACTAACTACTGCCATATATGAATAAATTTCTTCTCTCCTGCCAGTTGTGATCAGTTGGTAGTGTGTTCCTGGAGCACTGTGTTGAGAAGGACTCAGATCACAGTCAGGCTTAGAGGAGAGAGTGCCGTGATTGATTCATAATGTCAGGATAAGTCAGTGGAAGCATGAGTTGCAGGTGCCTGCCATTCCTGACACACAACACACAACAGTTGTTTGACCAAAGCTACCTTAGCAATGCTCTCCAGAGGGGGGAGGGTGGGAAGTGAAATAATTAATTCTCATGGTGAGAAGACCTGGATTCTCACTCAATCACTAACAAACTGCATGACTTAGGTGATTCTTTGTGCCTCAGCTGTCTCCATCTGGAAAATGGGATCATTAAGCTTTGAGACTTTTGTGAGGCTGAATGTTAATAGAATACGAGAAAGTGAGCATTGCCGGTGACATCCTGGCCATTTCTTCTGTTGATTCTCCAGGAGACCTGGTATTGGCACGAAAACATCAATGCCAACAAAGTGGTCATGAGCGGAGTGAAGTGCTCGGGAACGGAGCTGTCCCTGACGCACTGTCGCCATGATGAGGACGTGGCCTGCCCCCAGGGCCAAATGCAGTATGGGGCTGGAGTCGCCTGCTCAGAAAGTGAGTGTTCCTCGTAGTCTTATCCGCCCTCCCTGCCAGGCTCCAGGAAGGGACCAGTCTCACTGGTGTTTCCTTGCAAGGCTCTGGGGCCTCTGCCATGAGCTGAGTCAAAAAAGAAAGCAAAGGGTTAATTCCTGTGCGGTGAGAAGGTGGGGGCAAAAGGCAAAAAGGACTCCCCCAACCCCAACCACAGAAACTTGCTTGATGGCCGGATAGGGGGTAGAAGAAAACAGGAGGGAGAAGCCGGGGTGTCTGGGGGCCTTGTGTTCAAATCTCAGAGCCACTGTAGACTATTTAAGCGACCTCGGGCAAATTACATGGCTGCGAACTCCTTGCTCTTAGCAGTTAATGATGAAGAGAACACCTTCCTTGGAGGTGGTTCTGAGGTTAGTGAAGCATGAAGCCTATGCTAGTTGCCTGGTACACACAGCTTTCTTCCTTCCACTGTCCTCCTCCCCGGATCATTTTCTGTTTCACACCCTGGAGGCGATTTACCTTCCTGACGATTCCCCGGGTATTCTAGAAAGACTGGAAATATAGAAGGGGAAGCCCCACCAGGATGCAGAATGACCCAGCTTGTGAAGTTTCCCTTCCATGCTGAGAGAAAGGACCAGAGGCCATCCTGCAGGCATGTCACTCTCCTGATCCCCAGACTCTGCTCTTCCCACCCCTGGCCTAATAAAACCAATCCCCAGTGAATCAAGGAAGCAGAAGGCCCAGGATCTGGCCCAGCAACTTGAGGCCAGCCCCTGCCTGCCACTTATTGCTGATTTGGCAAAGTTAGTTAACTGCTATGATCTACAGTTGTCTTTTTTTTCTAGAAACTGAAAATTAAATATGACAATGAATCTATGCAGGTGCTTAGTAAAAAACAATGCGCTGTCTTTTACCATCAAGGAAAACTAGGGAGAAGATTAAACCTTGAGCTCAGTCAATTCGATTCTCCCATCAACCCCTTTAAGACTCACTCAGCATTTTCCTAAGTCCTGTAAGGCAGGACTGTGGGTGGATGCCGGCGCTGGCTTCTTTGGGCAGACATCCCAAGCTACTGCATCCTGTCCGAGAGGAGAGACTGAGAGCATCACCCTTACCGGCCACCCAAGCAGAGAGAAGCCGTCTCACCACTGTCAGGGGACTTTGCTTGGCCTGTTAACCCATTTATATTTATAATATACCAATTTTTCCCCAAAAGGAAATTTAGATAACATAAACTTAAATAAAATTCAAGGTAGCATAAAATAAAAGCAGATGAAAGAAAAATAGATATTGGCAAAAGGGTAATGACTCCAAATGGTGTGCAGGATGCAGCCAATAAATGACTCTCATCATTGATGTATCTCCTTCCCTCTCCCTTCCTCTCTTTGAAGAAGAAAAAAAAAAAGATGGATGGATCTTGTAAATAATTCACATACAACATTTTTTGTGATATGACGTGTACTAGAAACATTCAATGGAATCCCACTTGTAAAGGGAAACTTAGTTCATCCTTTGTAAAGAAGTAAAACCTAATATATTTATACCGAAAATATAGATTGTAGCCATCAGTAATTTTTTAACACTATGTGCAATGTGCTAATTGAGTAAGTCATCCTGTTTTAAAGGATGCACTTTGAAAAAACCCAGCCTAGAGCCACTGCAAGCAGAAACTGGAAGAACCTGTTAAAGTGATTGGCAGTATACATCAGAGCCTTGAAGATACGCAGCCCTTCCTCCCAGCAATTTCACTGATAGAAATATATTCTAGACAAATAATTTAAGTTATATACACAGATTTACTACAGGATGTTTGTTGCAGCTTTCTGTTTAACTGGGAAAAATTCCCAGCAACCAGTGTATTTAAAAATATGGACTAGGGTTATGAATTAAATATGTAGCTATGTTTTGAATGTTGTAATGGATATTTATTAACAAGGAAATATGTCAAGATGTATTTGAAGGGAAACAGTATAGCAGACTATAAATCTGCATACAATATTGCACATGTTGAAAAATAGATCTGTATCACTCCCAGAAGAATTAGACCAAGGTATTAAGAGGGTTCTCTCTGGGTACAGAGGATATTGTTATTGTTTGCCATTGTCCTTGTCATTGTTTGCTTTTCATTACCGAAAATCTCAAGCTACTGAAAAGTAGAGAGAATATTATAATGAGTCCTCATGTACCCATCACGCAGATTGCACAATTTCCAACATTTTGCCCACCTGCACTGATACCTGCAGAGGTGTCCAAGAGGACACTCAGAGAAGGAGAGGAGGAATTGGGGCTGGCATTCCTCAAGGAAGGTGACCTTGAGAGGGAGACCATGAGTCAGTTCCAGAAGGTGGTGCCAGGCAGGGAAGGTTGGGGGGTTGTCCCAGTTCAGGAATCAGAAGTCACATACTCGGGAAGGGGGGAAGGGTCTCGTGTCTTGCTTGAGCACTGTGTCTGCCCTCCACAGCCGCCCCTGACCTGGTCCTCAACGCGGACATTGTCCAGCAGACCACCTACCTGGAGGACCGGCCCATGTTCGTACTCCAGTGCGCCATGGAGGAGAGCTGCCTCTCGGCCTCGGCCGCCCAGACCAACCCCACCACGGGCTACCGACGGCTGCTGCGCTTCTCCTCCCAGATCCACAACAATGGCCAGTCTGACTTCAGGCCCAAGAACGGTCGCCATGCGTGGATCTGGCACGACTGCCACCGGTAAGGCCTCCCTTCCACCGTCCACCAGCTGCCCCACCCCAACATGCTGCAGGGCCCAGATGGGAAGCTGGAGGGAGTCTGTCTGCCATACTGACTTGCCATTCTCCACTCCCAGTTGCCCTGGCCCACCTCCCCTTCCCTGAGCCATTCTCTCTCTTGCCTCCCATGCCTCCAACATTAGGAAACAAGCTTTGTTTTGAGTACCCCATGCCCCTCCACGGACCTCAGTCATCGGTTTTCAGGTGTGTCCACAGGAAGTTCGTGCTCTACCGGGTGCTTGGGGGTTCTGCAGTGATTGGACTCTGAGTTCATTTAGAAATATATTTTAAATACCAGTATGTATTTTAAATATTTCTAGGAAGACAGTAGGTTTGGAGGTACAGTTCTAGCCCCAGGAGTCATGAGATCTGGTCTCTCAACCCAGCTGCACCTCTAACCAGCTGTGTGGTGTCAGGACAGCCGGACCATGTCATCTACTCTGATGTCCCTTCCGGGCCTCAGTCTGTGGATCTGATCCCAGGGCTGTAAATCTTGGACAAGAACAGAGTGAAAGCCTAGAGCCAGCCCTAGCTGGAGCCAACAGAAGCCACCCCGTTCATCTCCCAGCCTTTCTATTTTTTTTTCTTCTTTGCCTTGATTCTCACTCTAATCCAGAACCTGCTGCCCCCGCTCATTCGCATTCTCCTGCTCAGACCTGAGCTGGGCAGATAAAGGGAACAGAAGCGAGCACACTTCTGAAAAGGGAAGGGGGGAGGCCCAGACGTGGGTCCAGTGAGTGCCCATGTCTGTGCTCAGAATCCCACCTACACCGCAGAGCTTTGGCACCTGGTCCCTGCTTCTCCCAGGGAGGCCCGTGGGCTGGTGTGTCTGTCAGTGCTGCACCCCGGGGTCTGGTGCATTAGGATCTGCGTTTTAACAGGATCACCACGTGCTCATGTGCACATCGCAGTCTGAGATGCCCCATCTAGGCCATCTCTAGCCTTCTTCCTGCCCTAAAATGCGGTGATCACTGGGGCACAAGAGCTAACATTTCTTGACCCCTTCTAAGTGCCAGGCACGGGGCACCCTCATTTTCACTGCGAAGGGAACAAAGGCTCGGTGTTTGTGTAACACAAGAAGTTATGGGTGGGGAACCCGACTTGGGCCTGTCTGAGCCCAAAGTGTGAGCTCTTTCTGTCACCTCTGCTGACTCTTCGTCAGAAATCTCTCTGTCTGCTTTGTTATGTGACATCCGGTGGCCTAGTCACATTGGAATCGGTTTGGCGATAGAGTTGTTCAACTCGTTTCAAAAGAAGGGACTAGGACAGAAGGTAGGGGTGCTGGTTTTTCTTTATAATGACTGTCTGTATGTTCTGAAAGCCGTAATCATCAGCCAGAGTTGTTGCTCTTTATATAGAAGCATGTCGGTCTTCTGCGGGGTGGAAGGCCGAGGGTAAAATCAGTCATGACCGTGCTGGTGCCTGAGTTCCTTGGGGACACGTGATGGAGGCCCGGGCCTGCAGGGCTGACGCTGTCTGCGCATCTATAAGGGGAAGGTAATTGGATCTCTGCCCCACACATGGCGGTCCACCCAGACATTGCACGGCCGGAGCCTCTGTGTGACACATGCTTGCTCTCCCGGGAATGGTCTCCCCTCTGAGCGTGACATCGTGGAACTGCTTCTGATTGCCCCACCCCTGTGTTTCCTGTGGTCTGTGTTATTTCTTTGCTTACACATGTTCCAGTAAGTGGTTTGGGAGGGAAGGGTGGGGAAGAACATGTGGCTAAGCATATGTCCCTTCAGACCTCCCCTGCTGGTCTATAGCTGAGACCCTGTGACCATAGGATCCCACCCAGCCTCCAGGGCTCTGGGACTTCTCCAGGCTCTGTGGGAGGACCTTTTGACAGGACTCCTGGCCCCAAACCTCTACTGGGTCCCTTTGGGAGTCTGATGAAACCTGGCCCTTCCTCCACTCAAAAAATATTTTTTTCTAGAATATTTAACATCCTGGTTCAGCAGATGTACAGATACTCTGAGCCCATCTGTGGATGCAAAGTTGAGAAACCTGGCTCAAATTAGTGCAGATGGGGGAAACTATCAGTCCCAGTTTAATTAGTGCTACAATGAGAAACAGAGCTCTGTTCTTTGAAAGTCCCAAAATGACACAGAGATTGACCACCTTAGGAGTCTCCTTGCCAACGAGACACAGAGGACAATGTCCTGCATCATTCTCTCTCACGTGCATGGCCCTTGGTTGATGATCTTGAAGAGGTCCCCCTCCTGCTGCTTGTGCCCCCAGGTAGAGGGGCCAAACGTGCTTACCTGGCATATCACGTCACAGCTTTGACAGGGCCAAGATCAAGCTGGGCACAGACGCGCACACCAAGACACAGAGCTGTGTCTCAGGGCTGGCCCTGCCACCTTGGGAAAACCCGGGAGAGCTGCTGGGAGCTGGAGAGGCAGGAAGGTGGACATCCAGGTCCGGGGCCAGCCCTCCGAGTCAGGGGTGTCTTTGCTACAAAGGGGAGACCTTTGTTTGCTCCATCCTGCCTCCTCCATGTGTGGAGCAGACCCTATGTTGGGTCAAAGCCCCAGAAATGTAATGTGGCCTCTGTGAGCCAAGTTTAGGCCTCATCACATCTGGGGGGCCTTCTTCCAGCTGGGGGGCTGCCTTCACATCAGGAAGACAGGATGGAGTGAGCGGAAGGGTCCCTTCCCAAGTGGCAGCACCTCCTGAGACTGGAACACATCCTGAAATGGGGGCAGGAGCACTGTCCCAGCTCAGCGGAGCGCAGCCAGGTCCATCCGTTCTGGGGGCGCAGGGGACGGGTGGCTGGTGTGGGAAAGGACAAGGGGTGAAAAACAGCTCCTCCAACCTGCGCCGCTTCTCCGGTTAAAAGTTCTATTTGGGTCCCAATGACCTAGGATAACAAAGAAAATACCCAAGCATCTTGCCTTTCTCTGGTCCAGTTCTGTCTGTCACGAGGATGTGTCCTCAGGGGGTACTGTGTCCTCGAATACTGGGCCCCGGGGTCTTCGGTAGAAGGCAGTCCTCCCTTTATCCAGATTACAGGGGCCTCCACCGGGGGAGATGATGGTCTCCTTAGTGTGCTGGTTCCTTTCCAGGTGAAGTTTCCCATCTCTGCCCCCTCAGTCCACGTCTCAGACTTCCAAAGGTTGGGACACCTCAGCCTGGAGAGAGGAGGTGTACCCTCGTCACCAGCACCCGCCTTCCCGCCTCCCGGGGTGGGGCGTGTATGGGTGGTGGGGTGGGGTGGGGTGCCCCTGGGCTCTCTGAGAGGGAGACGTGGCCCGGGGGGTGGGGGTGTCCACATACACTGGAGCAAAGCAGAGGGCTCCAGGACTGCAGCTAGCTACGGCTGGGAGGCTCCAGCCCAGCTGTTTCCTTCGCAGGGTTCACAGGGGAAAATCTGAAGAGCTGGGGAAGACTCTTAAATCAAGTTTGCAGAAGCAGGGGGAGCAGGAGGAGGTCAGCCTCACAACAGTTTGTCTGTGGTCTCCGTCTGAGTTCTGTTTAGACAACGGAACGTAAACCTATTTCTCTTCCATCTTTCCAGCTGGTAAACAGGGTAACAGAAGCTGTTCCCTGAAAGATGCAGACATGTTTTAGGCAGTGAGTCAGACCTCATGCCTCATCTTGCTCCTTCGAGAAGCCAAAAGAGACTTTCAAAGTCATCACTTCAGCTGCCACAAAATGCGTCCCTGTGACTGCTCAGCATCGTTTACCCAGAAACATGAGTGACCTGGGAAAAACCCAGCGTAGGAACTTATGACATTATTTTTAGCAAAGGCAAACACAGGAGGAATTGGAAAAGAACCTCTGATTTCCTCTCCGAAAGTCCACCCTCTTAATTCCCCTCTTCCCCCGGCCTTCTGCTGCCCAGCACAGGGAGCCTGAGGCCAACCACAGGCGGCCTGGGAGGCAAGGAAGGCACCCTGGGCCTGGGAATAAGGGTGGGAATGGTAGTGGTGGGGGTCATAATAAAAATACTCCTCCTGTCACTGCAGGGAGGAGTGGTAATGAGGGAGTTGACGGGTACCCAGGACCCCTCTGTCTCTGCCGCGTGTTAGGCATTTCTGCGATTTCTCCTCCTGGGTCCTTTCCGCACGCCTAAGGCTGGGTCATGTGACCGTTCTCTTCCCCAGGAGACACCCATTTTCCAAATGTCCCCTGTAATGAGAGAGACAAGCATGTCTGGTAGTTGCAGACTGTGACACACACGTTGCAGCCTGGCCAGCCCAGTGCCGCAGCAGGCCGGCTCCAGGGCAGCCCCGTTTCCCCTGTGCGCTCTGAACCAAATGCATCACTTTCCAGGAATCTGCATCTGATCTCAATTCCGCCCCCGGCCGCCCAGTGAGGACAGGGGGCACCGTTATGTAAACGATCAGCCCGCCTGCTCAGCTCCCTCCTCTGCTTCACTCCTTCCCACAGGCTTCCCGAGCTCTTTCCCCTCTTTTTTATTTGCTCTCCTGCGAAGAGCAAGACTTCCTGCTGCTGGCTTCCCGCTGTGGCTGGTCACCCCTTCCACCCTGGTCCCGCCTCCTGGTGGCCTGTCCCTGGGACATGTTAGTGCCGGCTCGGCCTCTCCCCCTCACTCCACAGACCCTCCCCCATTCTCTTCTCTTCCCCTCTCTACCATATTCCCACTTTAAAAAGTTTTCAAAAGACAGCGAAAAGTAACTTTTTCTAGTCTGCAGAAAGTATACCAAAAGGGAACGGGCTGTGAGAGCCACTGTAGTGCTCAGGAGGGTTATCAGAGGCACTGAGTACAAATATCTGTTCATTGAGCTTATTCTATGCCAGGCCCTGTGCCCGTCAGTTCACCTCACTTATTCCCACGGCACTTCATGCATTCCATCCGTTATTATTCCCATTTAGCTGATGAGAGAACTGAGGCCTAGGAAGGGGAGCTGCTGCCCCACTCCGGAGCCCATGTAAGCCCCATGGTACCGCCTCATGAGGTCACCCCCTCCTCTCCCACAGGCCACCCCTTTGGGCCACGCTACTCAAGGTGTCCCCAGAAGTAAATCGCCAGCCAGGCAGTTGTTTGCAGGTGGCAGTTGCTCCCCAAACTGACCCCCAGGTCCTGTCTCCCGCTCCAGGCACTACCACAGCATGGAAGTATTCACCCATTATGATCTCCTGAATCTCAATGGCACCAAGGTGGCAGAGGGCCACAAAGCCAGCTTCTGCTTGGAGGACACAGAATGTGAAGGAGGTATCTTTGTAGGGGGGCTGGGGGGCTGCAGAGGGATGCAATACTCTACCAGCTGTGCCCACCCAGCCCAGAGCCCAGGTCTGATGCTGGACTCTGGCCACCTCTGACTCTCCACGTGACCTTTCTCTATGGGGCCTTCCATGGCTATGCTTGGGGCTGGGGGTGTGGGCAGGGCCTGGTTAAAAAGGCACCTGGATCCCCCAGAGTTATGCTGATGGGCACCAGTGGGGCCACACAGTATCCCAGGTAAGGCCCAAACCCTTGGACCACAGACACAGCCTCTCCCACTCTGGCTGCCACAGCCATTCTCCCTGTGTCCCGATGCCTAGTGCCCCTGCCCCTCAGGCTCTTACCCTTCAAGATCAAGCTCAAATGAGCCCCTGTGCAGTTCCCAGACTCTCTCAGAGGCAGCACCCTGCTCACACTGCTAGGAGGCCACCGCACCTGCTCTGTGAGCACACCTGCCATCCTGACATGCCTGGGGCTCTTCAAGGGGAGACACATGATTCTTCTCGATAAACCCAGTGCTTAGAGTAGTGCCCAACGTGGCAGCCTCTCAGTAAATGTAACTCCCACTGATGTGCCGTGAAACCACACAGCAAATGGGTTTTGAGCAACTCCCATGTGCCATACAAGCGGTTGGTCCAGTAAGGGTCAGACAGACAAACCAGACCCGAGGCCAAATTCAACTGCTGATTATCCAGAGAGAGACAAGATGACCCCACATTAAGCTAAATGATAAATACCAGAGCTTTCCCCCAATAAGCATGCACTTCATTCCCAGGCTAATGATTCCTCAGAAAGGCCACAGTGGGCCACAGTGGTCAGGGAAGGCTTCGTGGAGGAGGGGGACCCTGGCTGGGTCTGGAAAGAGGGCTGGGATGTGGGTAGACAATCGGGCAAGGGATTCTATAGAAAGGAGAGAGGATTAGACACCACACAATGTGGGTGGGATGCTGAGCCCTGATGAAGCTGAGGCTAAAGGCCTTGGGGAAGGAATCGAATGCTGAGGGTGGGGTCTGGGATATCACCTGCCTAGCAGGGCTGTTTGGGGTGCATTTTGGAGAGGGGTGGCACACAGAGTGGAGGCACCATGTGTGCATGGTGACTGGGGTTCCCTCGGCACCTGCCTGCAGACATCCAGAAGAATTACGAGTGTGCCAACTTTGGTGAGCAGGGCATCACCATGGGTTGCTGGGACGTGTACCGCCATGACATCGACTGCCAGTGGGTGGACATCACCGACGTGCCTCCTGGAGACTACCTGTTTCAGGTGAGGGCCGTGGGAAGGCATTCCAGGACCCTGCAGGTGGAAGGAAGGGTCTTTTTCCCAGTGAGGGGAAGGCAACCTCCCTTCTCTTGGTGCCCAAACAAAACAGGTGCATGGAGGCCAGGCTGTCTAAAGTGCAGGAGCCCTATACCCAGAGGCCTGTGCGGTCAGTCGGGTAACCTGAATATGTAGGGTATGCAGGCCGGGGGGGGGGGGGGGAGGTGGACTGCAGACCTCCTGAGACATTGGCACTCAATTCATTTAACATCTGGTGCTTTCAAATCAAAATGCATCTGTAGCCAGATTTGATCCTCAGGCCAGGAATTTGTCCCACAGACTCTAAGGCCACCTATACCTTTTGCTTCCTTTAGAGCTGTACTCTCACCTCTATGCAGGTTTTCCTGGTGTCCTCACCCTGCCTAGTGTAGAAAGCAACCTTAAAAACAGGCTCTTACAAATGTCTGTGACTTGCCTCTCCCAGAAATGTTTGCCTCGTAAATGAGGATCTGCAGAGGGGTCACTTCTCAATGCAAAGAAATTCATCTATAATGGTAGAATGTCTGGCACTAGAGACAGCCTGTCCAGTGACTGTGTGAGCACTTGCCAGGGCTTCCACGTACTCTGTCTGGGTGGAACGCCAGCCCTGGGGAGGATCCAAGGAGCCTTGGCCTCCTACCTTCCTGCAGATGGCTTGATGCTCCAGCCAGGGCCCTGACCCGTGCACAGGTGCACTTGCTCCTACAGAGGCTTCTTCACACCCTCTCATTTTCTCCACATTCCCACCCGTCTTGCTTTCCAACTTGCCCCATGGGTGGCAAAGTAGATGACCAGAAATGTGTCATTGTGCCTTGAAAGCTTTCCCAAGGGGGCATTCAGCCAGCCCCGGGCCTGGCCCATAGTTTCTACCCTATAGACAGCCCTGGGATTAACCAACACCTGCAGAGAAGTGACCACAGAGGGGCTTTAAAAGTCTCACTGGGCAATTTCAGAGGCTAGAAATCAGACAGCCAAGCACTTTTCCACCCACAAGCCCAAAACCACAGACTTGGAGAGGCCCAGCGAAAGAGCTGAGTGCTCTGTGTTTTAAAAACGAAGCTCGGTGTCTGTGCACGTACACTGTGGAGGGTGGCTTGCGTTTGAGGTTTGCTGTCACTTTGCTGGGTGAATATGTATCATCGTGCAAGCTGTTCTGACAAATGCCATCTGTGTAATAACTGTGGCTCAGTGAAGACTGATGGCAGGCAGGCCCTGCTGAAGCCCTGTGGATGCACTGTCCTGTGTCATCACCAGCAATGGCCATTGCTAGTACCCTCACCTGACAGCCAGGCAAACCCAGCTCATAATAACTCTGTATTTCATTCTGTGTTCTTGACCCCTAAACTATGCAATTCACAAATTAACTCATTATGGGCATGTTAAGGCCTCCGATTAATGAAAAAGAATGTTTCCCTTGGGGTAGACACGGAGCTTTACTTGTGTTCAAGCCCTGGTCTGGGATTCCCTGGCCCTCCCCATTCCATGGATCCCCATGCAGACATCAGTAACCCTGCACATGGCGGGGGGAGCCTGGCCAGGACGAAGTGGTTCCAGGCAGAGGGGCCAAGGCTCAGAAGCCGGCTCTGTGGGTGACTAGTTCCTGGTGGCCTTGCTCTAGCCTCCTACTTATCATTTCCTGGATTCACAGCAGATCTTTTGTCTGAGAAACTACAGCCACATCCCGTAGATTTAGAATCATAGAATGAGAGTCAGATGGGATTGTGGAGACCACACATTTCAGTCCCCACCCTTGCCCCCAAGTGGGTCAGGCTGACCCTGGTGCCCCTGGGGTAAGCCCGTGCTGTACCTACTGCCCTGATGGCCGCACTGTGAGGGTGGCTGGGTGTGCTCCCTGGGGGCACAACTATCTGTGGGCAAGGAGCTGCACAAGTCTAATTGTGCAGGGTGTGCTTGCCCGGCACTATGGGCCATGCATGGGCTGGGGTCACGGGACGGGACAGCTAAGGTTTTTGGGTAGAAAAGAGAGAAAGAAAAGTAAGGCCATCCCAGAGTGAGATGTCTACCAGCCTTAGCAGAAGAGACAGTGTCAAAGTGGGACATGGCCTAGGGCAGGTCTGGCAAGCCAGATGGCCTAGGGCCAGATACAGGGCCCAAGAATGGCCGGCACAGGGCTGGGGCTGTGCTGGCCTGTTTCCCTCTGGGAAGGCCCAGCCAGCCTCCTAAAGGGTCATGCCCAAGCCCTCCTGGAGGGAAGGGTCCTTAGGGCCCCAAACTAGAAACTATTCCTTAACTGTCAGGATGCAGCTTCCTCTATCTCTACAGACCCTGGACAGCATGGTCCTTCTTGCCCACTGGGCGTGGCAGGGCCCTCAAAGGAAAATTTTCGTTTTTCCCCCATACCTCACAAAAGCCCAGGTGCAGCTTTTGTCTCTTCCCCCCCTCCCCCTCCCCTTTCTCCTTTCTTGGTTCCTCACCTCTGATTTCCCTTTTCTGTCCACTCACAGAAACCTCTAAATGATGACGCTCCCTATTCTGGCTCCTTTGGGCTACACCCCTTTAGCTGGGGCGATCAGAGGAAGGGGTGCAAGGGGGTCCAGGCCCTTGGACTGGCTGAGCAGGGAGGGCTTGGGGATCGCCCCTAGAGCAACCCCAAGGCCCTGACAGCAGGAGGGACAGTTCAAAGTCACACTGCCAGGAGCAGTATCTGGTCTCCAATGCTCAGGGCAGCCCTTCTCCCACTCCCCGCAGTGCCTGTCCTTGTCCCCACCCTGTCTCAGCATGTGCTACTCCCCAGCCCCCTTCTGTTCCTCAACAGCCTGTTTGTGCCCTCCCCCAAGCCCCAATTCCCACCTCTCTACCAACCTCAGGCCTCCCAGGTCACCCAGGAGAGGGAGACCCCTTTCAAAGGCTGTTTTAGTAGGTTGTGTGTGAATCACACTGAGACAGACAGAGGTACATGGATATCTCACTCCCTGACCTCGGCTCTGGCCAGTCCTGCTCTGGCTCCTCTCGGAGCACAGTATCTGTCATGCTCCCTTTCCTAAGGTCACCTGGCTCTGGAGGCTGCACTGGCCTCAGCAGGGCCCTGGGCTGGGGTGGTGGGTGGCTGAGGCAGGACTCGGCAACCAGTCTGTCCTGACTCTCCCCCAGGTTGTCATTAACCCTAACTACGAGGTGGCAGAGTCTGACTACACCAACAACATCATGAAGTGCAGGACCCGCTACGATGGCCACCGCATCTGGATGTACAACTGCCACATAGGTAAGGGCCCTGGACAAGCACCCCAGGTTGGGATTCCCCAGGCCAACTAGGTCCCCCCTTGCAGGAGACAGGCAAGAGCCTCCTTTCTTCCTCGAGGAGCCGGAGCCACTTCCTAATTTGGGTATAGAGCTCGGGGAATGCAGCCAGCCTAGCCTTTCCACTCACAGGAAGACATAAGGCCTGGTTGTGGATTGGGTTTTCACAGCCAGCTCTGGCAAAGGGGGCGGTACAGAACCGGCTGGCCCAGCATGGACCCCAAAGCTATTTAAGGGCGGGAGCTGAGGCCACCACCTCATTATGCATGTGACCTCAAAAATGTGGGCGTCAGCGATTTGTGGTTCTGTGTATCAGTTTTCCGGTCCAGAACTAGAAGCTAGTGAACTGATGTGGCTTCTGGCCCCAAAGAAAGGAACTTTTCCTTGCGTTATACAGCCTGGGGCACGCAGGGAAGCGGAGCTTTCTCCTCTGCAGGAAGAGTGCAGGTCCTCACTTGGGGAGGGCAACCTGAGCACACTGTATTCATTCACTCCTTCGCTTAACCTGACACAACACCTGGCGTGTGCCCGGCCCTAGCGCTGTCCTGGTGGCGTGACATAGAAGTGGCCCCAGCGGGCCACCTGGTGGAGGGTGGTGGCTCCAGGATCCCTGAGGCCGGCCGCTCCACCCAGGGCGAGGGCCGAGCATCCCGTTTGCCAAGCTCTGTCTTCTGATGCCCACCCCTCAGGTGGTTCCCTCAGTGAAGAGACGGAAAAAAAGTTCGAGCACTTCGGTGGACTCTTGACTAACCAGCTGTCCACGCGGTAAGGCAGCCCGCGGGCCACCTCCTGCCTCCGGACCACAGCTCATCTTCCCCAGCCGCCGGCTGATGGCTGGATCGCCACACTCCCCCTCGCCCAGCCCAGCCCCTGCCCCGTCTGAACACTGCGGCCGCGTCCGAGCCCAGGAGGAAGGGGTGTTCCTGACATTCGCTGGGCGCTGCTACATAGAGCCTGGGAGGCCTCTGGGAACGAGCTTGTCTGCAAGGCCATGGCAGCAGTGCCACCAGCCATCTTGTCCGGGACCCCAGGTTGTCATCAACTTGTCCCATCCAAACCCCAGCCCCCGTCCCCGCCAAGTCTGACACCACCCTGCTCAGCTCACCACTGATCATACGGGGCTTACCAGCCCGAGGTAGTCAGGCTGAATCCCATTTCTCCCCCTCTTAGGTCCTTTCCAGCCAACTTGAATGTCTAGAGCTCTCTTCCAATTAAACGAACTGCCTCCCCCCCACCCCATTCTATTCACATATAGAAATAAGCTGCCATGTTTTCTGAGCGGTGAGCTCAAGAGTTGGTGCTTCTTCCCCCAGCCCTTGCGTCCTTTTATTTTTCAAGATGCCATTATTATATTATATTTTCATGGACTTTGAAATACAAAGTAGTGGTATTTAATACTGGCGATCTAGGCCTTTGAAAATATAGCTCAAAAGGAAAGCCCGCCCACCTGTGTAAGTGACTCACGTTTCTGTCATTCTGATTCTGCGGGTAACTGTTAACGGTGCTATAACCAGGGTCCTGGGTGACAAGGACACTACCGAACACCATGTGTCATCATGGACACTTACACATACTTGAAACTTGGAATAAAAGATCTATGATTCTCGTCTGTGTTTCATTTGGACTGCTGCACCCAGGCCGAGCAGCAGAGCTCCTGCCCAGCGGGCCGTAGGGAGCCTTGTACACTCAGGTCCGCTCCTGCAGAGAGCTGTGGTCCAGTGTGGCTACAGGGGCCCCCCTTCCCTACACCCCCAAAGGAGCAACCCTGCCCCTTGAGATCTGTCCAAGGAGGTCACAAAATCAACAAAAATACAAGTCACAACTTCTCTTGAGCTCTTAGTTTTTATTGAAATGTGTCAGGGGGCAGGCACAGCAGTTGTGTTAGGACGAGAAGGGACACCTAGCCTCGGCACTGACTCCATCCAAACTAGAAAAATGAGTGCACGGGGACCTGTCCCCACAAAGATGTCCTTACATCTGCTCTTGTGAGGGAGGCAAACTCAGTGGTCACGTCAGATTTTACCTCTTGGCTTTGTTCATGTTTATTTCTCCAAGGAGCCCTTCTGTAGCTCGTACTGACAGGAAACATTAGGACAAGTCCACGGGGCAGAGCCATTAGCACTGCCATAGCCCACAGCTCTGTAGCTCCCAGCGGCAGGTTAGGGTACCTGACTTGTGAGGGAAGACTGCACAGGTGTCACACAACAGGTGACAGGCTCTGTGCAAAAATGATTTCTAGGCCCAGCGGAATCCTCCACGCCAGTCTGGAATGACCAATTTCTTCAGCATCCAGGTCTAAACTGGAAGACAAACAGCACCCCCTAGTGTCCCACAGTTGATCATAGTTTGAAATAATCATAACAGCTTTTGTTGTTAATCCTCACTGGAGGATATTTTTTCCATTGTTTTTTTTTTTCAGAGAGAGAGTGTGAGGGGGTGAGGGGAGGGAGAGAGAAAGAGAAACATCAATTGGTTGCCTCCTGCATGTGCCCAGAGGGGGGCCGGGGATTGAACCTGTAACCCAGGTATGTGCCCTTCACGGGAATTGAACCCATGACCCTTAAGTGCACGGGCCGACCCTCTTAACTACTGAGCCACACCAGCCAGGGCAGATTAAAACAACTTTTAAGTTTTTATTTTTTCTCAGCTTCTGGAACTAAACCAAGCTAAAGCCCATGCCCCACAGTGACGCTGCAACGGGAATACAGGGCCATTCTGGTCTCCGTAAAGGCTTGTGGTGTTGAGGCACCAGCTTGTCATGAGGGTGTTGATCCAGGCTGGCTGGGCCTCTCAGGGCCTCGGGGAGGTAGGAGACTCAACAGCAGGCCGCTCTCTCTTTTTGTGTTGAAGTCCCAGGGCCCGGGCCACCAGCCTCCGGGCCACTGCTGTACTTGTCTGTGGTCTCTCCTTTGCCAGACGCAGGAGCTCTAAAAGGAAAGCCCCATGGGGTGGGGATTTGAATTCAAGGCCATGGCCACCTCCCCTCCCTGCAACACAGCAGCCTCAGAGGCCATCTGAGCCAACCTCTAAGACCAGCTGTGCCCACAGCCTGGCCAGATGCAGTGAGGGGGCCCACTTAGGGCTTCTGGGTCCTGCCCTAACCCTGCTACCTCTCTGTGCCCTCCCTGTTTCTCCACCTGCACAGTACTCCTCCCTGCTTTGTAGGGCCATTTGGGAGGGAAATCACCATGTCAGGATGGGACACCTAGAGCTCTTGGACAGACAGGATATTTATAGTCCCCAAAAAGTAAGGGGGAAAGGTCATATGATCCACGAGAGCATGGATGGCATCAGCAGACCTCTTCTGGGCCAGTTTTTCTGGCCACTGCTTTGCAGCCACAGAAAACTGGCCTCTAAAAGTCCCCATCATGCTTTCTGGAAGAAGAGCGAAGGGGAGGAGCTATCATTTATTTGGCACCTTTTGTGTGCCTCTCGCCTCTCCTGGCAGGTCTTCCAGGCCCTTTAATCCATGCCTGTAGCATAATCTGTATGATCTGCTTAGTTTATAGAGAAAGAAACCAGCTGACAAACAAGAGGTAACTTACTCAAAGTCAATTTAAATAAGTGACAAAGCCAGGATCACACGCAGTGAGGACTCTTTTTACCCCACTGCACAATGCAGTTCCTAGGAACTTGCAGAAAAGACCAAGCTTCTCCCTGAGCAACACCCAGCAGAGGTGTGAACAGGAGGGCAAGCCCTACACAGAGGAGCTGGCACACAGCCCTTTCTGCTGGGCCCTTCCGTCCCAGGGCGTCCCCAGACACGCAGTGTGAGAGGAGCACCCCACTGGCCATTGAGCCCGGGGGTCCTAAAGCAGAGAGCTGAACAAAGGGGGCTGAATCACAGAAAAGGCCCCACGGCCTAACCACCCACACACAGCCTCCCCAGCGAGACACAGCCACTCCCTTACTTGGCCTCTGCAAGGCTTTCAGCTTGGACTGCTTGCTTCCCTGCATGAGGGGCCGGATCTTGAGCCCTGAGAAATCCTTGGTCAGGGCTTCGGCAGCTGTGGAAAGAAAACAGATCTGGAGCCATCCTCTCCTCTTCCTGGTAAGGCCCCCTCAGGGCCCAGGAACACACACGCCACCCAAAACGAATGCAGCCGCTTCATGCACCCATTCAAAGTCCTGGGACAAGGAAGCCTGGAGGCCACTGTGTCATCCGCCCACCCTGCCCCCAGCCCCACATGCCTGCACGGGCCACCTGTGCTCTCAGAAGGAAAACCCGCAGACTCCAGCTTCCACCCTCCGCCCTGGGCTGCTCAGGAGCACAGCAGAGGCAGCCTCCGCCTTCTAAAGCCTGGGGACTTCAAACTGTACCCCTCCCCTGACTCAAGACCCTCCCGGGGCGCACACCCTCACTCTGAGTTGTGCCTGAGCTACTTACAGACAGTATGTCAGAGCCAGGAGGGGCTTCATGTCCAAGCCACCCATTTATAGATGAGGAAACTGAAGCTAGGGCATGACCTGCTCACACCACACAGCTTGCAGAGCACACAGGCAGCCCTGGCCAGGCCCTGCCCAGTGTTCCTTCTTTCCATAGCTCCAGGCCTTGCCTCCCTGCCTCCCTTTCAGTCAGCTCCCACTCTGGGGTTGGAGCCCCCACTGTACCCCGGGCCTCTGCTCCCTAAACACCACCCCCTTTCCCTCAGGTTCTCTTGAGGACGGAGCCCACACCAGCTATGGCCTCTCAGCTTCGGCATTTGGAAGCCCAGCCAAGAGGGGCAGGAGTGTTACTCTTCATAAATACACCCAAAGTGAGCAGTGGTGTGACGGGGGCGGCCTAGGAAAGTGGCCAAGAGGGAGCAGGAACACTGGAGTGACAGGAGGCTGGCTCGTGTCCCCAGCTTTGACACTGAGGATCTTCATAACCTCGGTCTCCCCATTTAGAAAATAGAGGTGACCTGACCCACTTCTTGAGGATATAATAAAAACGGAAAAGAACGCGTGTGCTTGAACCACACGAAATGGCCAGTATTTGAACACTTTTGACCTATAAAAACAGTATTTCATATTGTTTCATTTAATGCGTGGAAGTGCCTAGGGCTTGGCCTGTGACATGTGTTCAGTGTCACCTGAACCCGAAGCCTCTGGACTGAAGGACTAACGTGAATAGGACAGGCTGTGAGCTGCTGGCCCAGAGCCCTCTGCCCCTGGACTTCTGAATTAGGTGGGCTGGGAGGGGGCTACAACCTGGACATGGATGGTCTGCATCAGGGAGACCAAGGCGCCTTCCCTTCTCAGTGACAGAGGAAGGGCCCAGCCCACCGTGAAGCTGCATTACCTGAGGCTAGGCAGGGAAAGACGCCGAGAGCATGCGTGTCGTCCACCCACTGAATCTTGAACTCCTCCCTGAGACGGGGAAGAGACGGCAGAGTGATTAAGAAAGCAAATGGGCAAAACCCTTTGTGCTAAAAGAAGTCCCCTCCCACCTCCAGTCCTCAAACACTAGGAGCCCAAGACAAGTTCCATCTCCTCGGGGAAGGAGACAATCACCTGCAACAGACTTTCTCTGAAGACCATGTGTTTGGCTTCAGAAAGACAGGAATCAGTCCTGCTGATCAGGTGGGCCCTCATTCCTAGGTCTGAAGAAGCCCGGACTAAAAGAGCTCACAGAGCACACCACCAAGGGAGATGGGGGCTCCTACTGGCACTGGCACAGCCAGGCCAAGGGCGTGGGGTCTGCGGCTGGAGACAAAAGGGTTATGTGGTAGGGACAAGGGACAGGACCTAAAATATGCTTGTTTCTGTTCCTGCTCCTGCTCAACTTTCTTCCCACTGCTCAGGAAAGCAGCACTGAGTTTGAGGGCCAGGAGAGGCCCAAAGCAGTGCCGCCCACCCCCAGCTCCTCTGCGGGCACTGACTACGCTGGCTGAAGAAGTCACGGGTAGCCCTGGGTTGGCCACCTTCAGGGGTCGAGAACAGGTGAGCCCCTCGTGCCCCACCAGCTGCCCCTCCAGCTCAGACTCCAGGAGGGCATGGGAGGGCTTTTGCAAAGCAGTCAGAAAAGGGGGCCATGAAGAAAGGGGATTTTTAAAAGCCTACATAGGAAAAGAAGAGTATTAAAGAAAGAAAAGTGAACATTAAAGAAAAGAAAAAGAGAAAAGACAAGTTGGACTTAAGGAATTTGGGGGAACAGAAGTCTTTCCTTCAGCATATCCCTTCGGCTCCCATCTCCACTCCGACTCTTCCCAGGACATCCACCTCAGCACCCCCAGAGGTGGTTCCTGCACGGAGATGGCCCTCAGTCTGTCGACTGATTGGGTGGCTAGGATGTGGAACAAGGGTTAGGGGTGGGGGGTGGACTGCCTGCGTCCTGCATCCAGACAGAGGGTCCCACTGGGGCCTGGCAGGCATGCAGGGGCAGGATGGAGGTGTGCGTGCACCAGCAGGACCAGCTCTAGGGCCTCAGGAACAGGCCTACAACCAAAAATCGCTCTCCTCTTCCCCAGTCATGGCCAGTAGGCTGAACTGCCCAGAAGTATGGAGCCCAGAACAATGGCATCTACTTTCTGCCTTTCTTTCTAGATAGCTAGGCACTTGGGAGAGGGGCAGGCAGGTATACCCAACCACAAAGGGATGTCCTAGCTCCTCTTAAGAGGGAGCACCCTGCTTCCTCTGCCTCCCCGAAGCCTCGCCTGTACTCACTGGAACTCGGAAAACGCTGCCAGCAGGTCCTCAGTCCTGAGTGTCGATTCAAAATCGTAGATCTCCACCACGTGGGCAAAATCCTGCTCTCCGGGCAGCTCCTCGAAGAAGGATGTGTCCACATGGACCTTCTCTACCTGAATCTCCTTCTGGGTCAGGTTGTCCATTATCTGGGTGAGATTGTGCCTTTTAGCGAGAGGAGCTCTGACACAAGGCTCCACACAACTGCTTTCAAACAACACACAGAGTCCTGCGGGCTTCTGGGTGCGCAGGGGGAAGAGTGCTAAGGGTGAGTTCCCATGGGAGCCAGAGCTGTAAGAGACAGAGCTAGGCAAGTCCATGATCTTTCCTTCCCTCCTTAATGATGTGATATTAAGCAAGTCTTTCTGGTCTCCATCCTTCATCTATAAAATACCAATAAGACACCTGCCCTCCAAACTGAACACCACAGTCTCGGGGGGAAACACAGTTCCAAGGAAACAAGGTTTGTAAGACAAAGCTTCAGAAAGAAGAATAATTTTCATGACCAGCATCTATAGGCCCTCACAAAGCAAGTCCACATACGTCCTATCTGTGTTACCTTGGGAAGGATGTATTATCATCTGCTTTTCAAATGAGGAAACTGAGACTCAGAAAAGCAAAATGACTTGCCCATAGTCAAATGGCTCCTACGTGGTTGAGCTGGGACCCAAATCCACACCCCTGACCCAGTATCCATGAGCTTCCTCCCCTCCACTGTGTCAGTCCTGACTCCTTTGGGCAAAAGTCCCATGCTTTCCCCCATGTCTCCCAAGGGACCCCTATCACCCAACACACAGCCCTGCTCGGCCAGCACATGCCCAGCCCCTCCATACCACAACCTCTGGTCCCTTCCACCCAGAACTGCACCCACCTCACTTCTGCCCTCCCTTTTCCGGGCTTAAGAGCTCATCACCTCCTGCAGCAGCTCACTGTAATCTTCCTGGGAGAAGCTGCCAGGCCCAACTTCCACCTCTTCCTCTTCCTCCTCTGCTGCCAGGCTCTTCTCCAGCTCACTTCCATTCCCCTCTTCCAAGTCCAGCTGCAAATTGGGCAAAAGCTGTGTGACCTTCTCCAGGCTGTCTCTCATCCCTGAGTGGCTCCTGGGCTCCGAGGGCTCAATGCTCATTGGGTCCAGCAGCTGCTCATTCTCACAATGCTGGCCCGAGCCCTTTAGGTCCTCTGTTGCCTGAGTCATCAACACAGGGTGTTCCAGATCAGAGCTGGGGTCCCCATCACCAACATCTCCAGGCTCTTCCTGGAGGCTGCCAGCAAGAACATCAGCCTTGTGCCCCTGGGTAGGGGTTAGCGCCCATTCTTCTTGCCTGCGCAGTACCCGAGGCACATACAAAGCCTGGTCGGGCTTGCGTCCTCGATGCCCCCGCCCCCGGCCTGCCCGAGCCCCTCGGGGACCAGCAGCCAGTCCCTGGTTTGAGGTGGGCCAAGGACCTCGGTACTTGTTAGGGTGAGAGGCAGGAGGGCAGCGGGGGCCAGAGAGTCCATCAGAACTGGGCGACCTGAAGCAGGAACAGAGAAGGTGATCAGAGCATGTCTGCGCCCCAAGGAAAATAATTTACTGGAGCTACCTGCCTTTCAGAAATGAGGCCCTCAAGTCAGCATTAGGCAAAACACAGCGCCAGAATAACCCTTGAAAATACCTTAGGAAGGCATCATAGTGGAGGAGGAATGCTATTTCTAAACTAGCTAAAGCAGACCAACGCTCCCTCCAGTGTTTAAACTGAGTTAGAGATGGCTGAACCTCCAGTTACGTACTAGATAAATACTTGCATTTAGGGACTATGTTATTAGAAAAATATTAAACACGGTTTGATCCCAGGTTTTGGCAACAACAAAAAAATCAAACACTAGGCTCACAGTCATTATAAGACCCTGAGAGATGCACACGGAAAGAGGAGTGAAGGCTCAGATGTGCTTCTCACTTTCATTCCATGGCCTCAGGGGCCAATGCTCCGCGTCATGGGCAGACACCCTCTTTGCTTAAACTGCTGTCTCTTTCTTTTGGCCCAACATGTATAGTTGAATTTGCTAAATGAACTCCACAAACAATGCACGTCTACACCACTACTGAAACAAAAGGCAGCATTGACTTTAAGCAACTGAGGCTGGGGATAGAGGTAGCAGCCTGGGGGCTCCCCACCCTAATTTCCTGACAAGCTCTCCCCTCCCAGGAACTGACCAGATCACTCACCTGCCCACACCAACAAGGGACTACAGAGAGCCCTCGAAGGCAGTAGGATACACACCTGACGTCCAGGTGACAGATCACTGTCCTCCTCTTCCAGCCTTCCCCAACAGAGAAGCTGCTCAAAAGATCAAAATTCTCTGCTGTCCTGTGGATCAGGTACCGAAGGCGACTGGAGAGTGGGGGGAAAAGAAGTACCCTGGGAAGGGGCAGAAGGAGTGCTGAGCAGGAGCTCCAAGTACAGCCTCTGAGGCCTGACCCCCACCAGGTGCACTCTCGGTTTAAAGGTGGCTTAACATTAGGCTCCCTCTGCCCCTTTGAGTCCCAGGCTGAGTGCAAAGGACCTGAGCATAGAGGTTATCACAGGGAGTTACTGGTCCCATCCCCATTCCTGGGCTGGGGCCTTCAGTCTGGAGGTAATGCTCAGAATTACACAGGAAAAATATAGCTGGGAGAGGCCAGAGAGCAGATCGTTAAACCTAAAGTCCAAGGTCAAAGGCAAATGCAGGCCATTTACCCTGGATGCACCACTGGGGAAGGGAGCAGAGGGGGCGAGGTGCACCCTGCCCTACCTAGCAGCAGGGCGGGCCCCTCCAACACCTCGCTCCAGCTTACTTTGACAGCTGCTTCCCCAGCAGGAAACGGTCCAGCTCCTCCTGGACGCGGTGCACAAAGTCATTTTCGGTCGGGGAGAGGAAAACGCCATCCAAGCAAAGATGGGCCAGGGTGATAGGTGGGAGAGCCTGTGGGGCAGAGGGCCAGGGCCGGGGTCAGAGCACAGACCGCAGCCACTCCAGCACCGCGGTGTCGGTGCTGCAAGGGACTCAGAGGCACCGCGGTCCAGGTCTCGCCTCCGACGAGAGAAGCAGGCTCCGAGGTGGGGAAGGGACGTGCCCAGGTCTCCCGGCACAACAGCGGCTGGGCATTGGAGGGGTTCCTGGTCCCCGCTGGAGCACGCTGCCCCCGCACGCGAGCCCGACGTTTCGGGGCCTTTGTGCCCCAGTCACCGCCCCCCCCCGCCCCAAGCTCACGGGGTCTTGGGCTGGGGCAGAGAGTCGGAGAGGCCGGGGCCGCCTCCAGCCTTCTCAGCGGGCGCCGTCGGCCCTCCCCAGACGCGGAGCTGGCGCGAAGGAGGCGACCCGCTCCATCCCCGCCCGCCGCACTCACCGCAGGCCCCCGTCGTGCCACTGCCCGCTGAAGGATCCCCAGAAGGCTGCGCGCCCCTTCGCGGCTCTCGCCAGGGCCTCGGCGGAGGCGCAGCGCCACCGCGCGGCCCGGGGGAGGCATCGCAGAAATAGAGGGCATGTAATTGATTTATTACCCAGGAACGCTCACTGGGTCCTAGGGTCAATTAAATCCAGCCAACACTTTTGAGTGGCACCTAAATAATAGGTAGTGTGGGTGCCAGATTTTGGGCTCATTGTTTCTCTCCCTGGGAAGTGACAGAGTAATAAAGAGAAAGGAAGTTTCTGGGCGCCAAGTATTTCTCTCTTTTTCCTTTGTATTGAATTTATTGACCCTGGTTAACAAAATTATACAGGTTTCAGATGCACAATTCCACATCATCTGTACACTGTATTGTGTGTTCACCACCCCAAGTCTCCGTCCATCACCACTTATCTCCCCTATCCCCCCCCTTCACCACACTGTTGTTAGCTGTCTATGAGTTTTTTCTACTTTTTTTTTCTCAATCCCTCCACTCGCTCAGCCCCACCCCCACCCCAACAACTGTAAGCCTGCTCTCTATCACTCTGTCTCCATTTTGCTTGTTAGTTCATTTAGTCCATTAGATTTTACATATGAGTAAAATCACATGGTACTTGTCTTTCTCTGACTGGCTTATTTCACTTAACATAATGCTCTCCAGGTCCATCCATGTTGTTGCAAAGGGTAAGATTTCTTTGTTTTTTTAATTTGTTTTAAAATTTTTTATTGTCTTGAGAAACGGGAAGGAAGAGAGAGAGAGGGAGAGAGAGATCGATTTGCTGCTCCACCCATTCATGCATTCATTGGTTGACTCTTGCCTTTGCCCTGACCTGGTTGAGACCCCGAAACCCTGGCATACTGGGTTGTTCCAACCAACTGAGCAACCTGGCCAGGGCAGTCAGCTTCCCACCAACAGTGCACGAGGGTTCCCTTTTCTCCACATCCTCACAAACACTTGTTGATTTAATGATGATAGCCATTTTGACAGTTGTGAGGTGATATCTCATTATGGTTTTAATTTGCATTTCTCTGATTAGTGACTTTGAGCATCTTATGTCTATTGCCATCTCTATGTCCTCTCTGGAGAAGTGTCTATTCAGGTCCTTTGCCCATTTTTTTAAATTTTTTTAATTTTTAAATTTATCTTTATTGTTGAGAGTATTACAGGTGTCCCATTCCCCCCCCCCCAACTGACGCCCTCCACTTTGCTCCCACCCCCTCCCCAGGCCTTCACCCCGTTATTAACTGTGTCCATGGGTTATGCATATATGCATATAACTTCTTTGGTTAATCTCTTCCCACCCTCCACCCCTCTTCCCTCTTTCCTCTGAAATATGATCGTCTGTTGCATGCGTCAGTGTCTCTGGATTTATTTCATTTGTCAGGTTCTTTTGTTCATTAGCTTCTTCTTAAAGAAGACCCTTCAACTTTTCCTGTAGTGTTGGTCTGGTGGTGATGAACTCCTTTAGCTTTTTCATATCTGTGAATCTCTTTATTTGACCTTCAATTCTAAATGATAGCTTTGCTGGGTAGGGCAATCTTGGTTGTAGTTCCATGTTTTTCATCACTTTGAATATTTCTTGGCACTCCCTTCTGGCCTGCAAAGTTTCTGTTGAGAAATCAGCTGACAGTCATATGGGTGTTCCCTTGTAAGTAACTAACTGCTTTTATCTTGCTGCTTTTAAGATTCTCTCTTTGTCTTTACCTTTGGCATTTTAATTATGATGTGTCTTACTGTGGGCCTCTTTAGGTTCCTCTTGTTTGGGACCCTCTGTGCTTCTTGGACTTGTAAGTCAATTTCTTTCCCCAGGTAGGGGAAGTTTTCTGTAATTATTTTTTCAAATAGGTTTTCAATTCCTTGGTCTCTTTCTTTCCCTTTTGGCACCCCAATAATATGAATGTTGAACCTCTTGAAGTTGTCCCAGAGGCTCCTTATACTATCTTCATATTTCTGGATTCTTTTTTCTTTTGTTTTTCTGGTTGGGTGTTTTTTGTTTCCTCATGTTCCAAATTGCTGATTTGATTCTCAGCATCCTCTACTCTACTGTTGATTCCTTGTAAATTATTCTTCATTTCAGTTCCTGTAGCCTTCATTTCAAATTGGTACTTTATGTTATCAATTTTCTCAGTTATTTCCCTAACAGTCTGCTTAAGCATCCTTATGAACAAAATTCTGAACTCTGTTAGCTTGCTTGGATCTATTTCATTTAGTTCCTCTTCTAGAGATTTCTTCTGTTCTTTCCTTTGTGACATGTTTCTTTGCCTCCCCATTTTGGCTGCTTCCAGGTGTTTGTTTCTATGTATTAGGTAGAGCTGCTATGTCTACTGGAACTTGTAGAGTGGCTTTGTGTAATAGGTGTCCTGTAGGATCCTGTGGCTCAGCCTCCCCAGTCAACTGAGCTGGGCCTTCTAGGTGCTCCCCTGTGTGGGCTGTGTACACTGTCCTGTTGTAGTTGAGCCTTGGTTGCTGTTGGCATCACTGGGAGGAATTGAGCCCCAGGCCAATCAGCTGTGAGGACCAGCTGCAACTATAGCCAAAGAGCTGCTGTGCTGGAGACACCCCTATGGAGCAGGACTTACTTCAGTGGAGCTTTGGTGTTCACCAAGTGTGCCCCTTGAGTGTCACTCGTGGATGTGGTACAGTTGTAATCCAGCGTGGCCGAGTCTGACCACCAGGTGCACTGTCTCTGGGGCCTCCAGGGAGGTGCAAAGTGAGCCTCTGTCAGTGCCTTGCTCAGGGCCACCCAGCATGAGCTACACAGCAAACAGTAGTTGGCTGCTACTTGTGCTGGGCTTGGCATTGTCCAGGAGAGGCCAAGCTATGAGCCAATGCAGGCTGCCACTGGTGCCAGGCCTGGGGCCACTTACCAAGCTGTATGGGGTCTGCTGCTGCTTGTTTGCGAGATTTTAGTTAAGTCCTAAGCATGAGGCTCAAGAGGCCACTTGCACAGAAAAGCCCCTGGAAATGGCCTGGATGAGCTGCAGGTGAGGAGGGGCGGGGCCTCTGGGAATCACAGGGTGGGGCCAAAGGCGTGAGTCAGGTGCTGGCGATTCAAATATGGTGCCTGCCTGCTGGCTGTGTGTGGGGAGGACTCCCCACAGGAGCAATGGCCTCTGCTGGCCCTTCTGCCTAGGAGAAAGCTGCCCCTCCAGCTCTCGCCCCAATTTCAGGCAGGTTAGTTCCTCCCCAAGAGTCCCAGGTTCCTTTCAAGCTGCTGCCCGGTGCTGGGCTCAGAGGGAGCGCGTCTGAGTCCGTGCGCGGACCCTTTAAGAGGAGAGCCTGGGGCTCCCGCAGCCTCTTCAACCCTCAGGGACAGTCCCTGCTGGTTTCACAGCCTGGAGTTGTGGGGGCTTCTCTTCTCGGCCCTGGAGCCCTGGGCTGGGGGCCTGCTGTGGGACTGGGACCCCTCGCTCTTCTGGGAAACCCCCACCGCCGAGATGTCCCTCCCGGGTTTAAATGGCGGCACCGGGTGTGGGCCCGCAGCGAGTCTCTGATTCAGCCTGGATCCACCCGAGTCTCCGCCCCTCCTACTGGTCTCGGTGCTTCTTCAGTTCCCTGGTTGTGGGGCTTCTGTTCAGCCAGATTTCAGGAAGCTCTGAGTGATGGTGGTTCTGTATTTTAGTTGTAATTTTGACATGGTTGTGGGAGGCGGTGGGTTCAACTGTTACCTACGCCACCATCTTGTTTCTCCTGCCCATTTTTAAATTGGATTGTTTGTTTTTTGGGAATTGAGTTTTGTAAGTTCTTTGTAAATATGGATATTAATCCCTTATCAGGTGTATTGGTGAATATGTTCTCCCATTCAGTGGGTTGTCTTTTCATTTTGTTGATGGTTTCCTTTGCCATGCAAAAACTTTAGTTTGATGTAGTCCCATTTATTTATTTTTTCTTCCATTTCCCTTGCCTGAGGAAATATATCAGAAAAAATATTGCTATGAGAAATGTCCAAGATTTTACTGCCTATTTAAAGGATTTTTCTTCTAGGATTTTTATGGTTTTGAGACTTACATTTAAGTCTTTAATCTATTTTAAGTTTATTATTATGCATGATATAAGAAAGTGGTCTAATTTGTTTGTTTTGGCACATATCTGTCCAATTTTCCCCAAACCATTTATTGAATAGACTATCTTTACCACATTGTATGTTCTTGCCTCCTGTGTCAAATATTAATTGACCATAAAGGCATGGGCTTATTTCTGGGCTCTCTATTCTGTTCCATTGATCTGTATGTTTGTTTTTATGCCAGTACCATGCTGTTTTGATTATTATGGCCTTGTAGTATAGTTTGATATCAGGTAGCATGATTCCTACAACTGTGTTCTTCTTTCTCAAGATTGCTGTGGCTATTCATCTACTTTTGTGGTTCCATATTAATTTCTGGAATATTTGTTCTAGTTCTGTGAAATACACCATTGGTATCTTGATAGGAACTGCATTGAATCTACAGATTGTTTTGGGTAGTATGGACATTTAATGATGTTAATCCTTCCTATCCATGAACATGGTATATGCTTCCACTTATAGTATCTTCTACAATTTCCTTCTTCAGTGTTTTATAATTTTCTGAATACAGGTCTTTTACATCCTTGGTTAAATTTATTCCTAGGTATTTTATTCTTTTTGAAACAAATGTGAATGGGATTGTTTTCTTAGTTTCCCTTTCTAAAAGTTCATTATTGGCGTATAAAAATGCAACTGATTTCTGGATATTTATTTTGTATCCTGCTACTTTATTGAATTCATTTATCAATCCCAGTAATTTTTTGGTGGACTCTTTAGGGTTCTCTAGATACAATATCATGTCATCTACAAATAATAAGTTTTACTTCTTCCTTTCCAATTTGGATGCTTTTTGTTTCTTCTTGTACTCTGATTGCTGAGGCTAGGACTTCCAGTACTATGATGAATAAGAGTGGTGAAAGTGAACATCTCTGTCTTGTTCCCGATCTTAAAGAAAATGCTTTTAGTTTTTGCCCATTGAGTATAATGCTGGCTGTGGGCTTGCCATATATTGCTTTTATTACATTGAGGTATGTTCTCTCTATCTTCACTTTGCTGAGTTTTTATCACAGATGGGTGCTGGGTTTTAACGAATGCTTTTTCTGCACCTATTGATATGACCATGTGGTTTTTATACTTCATTTTGCTTATGCTGTGTATCATGTTTATTGATTTGTGTATATTGTACCAACCTTGCATCCCAGGAATAAATCCCACTTGGTCATGGTGTATGATCTTTTTAATGTATTGCTGAATTCAGTTTGCTAATATTTTGTTGAGAATTTTAGCATCTGTGTTCATCAGGGATATTGGCCTATAATTTTCTTTCTTTGTAGTGTCTTTATCTGGTTTAGAAATTAAGATAATGTTGGCCTCATAAAATGAGCTTGGGAGTCTTCCCTGCTCTTGAATTTTTTGAAAGAGTTTGAGAAGGATAGGTGTTAGTTCCAGAATGTTTGATAAAATTCACCTATGAAGCCATCTGGTCCAGGCCTTTTGTTTGTTGGGAGTTTTTAAATTACTGCTCCAATTTCACTAGTTGTGATGTGTCTATTCAGATTCTCTGATTTTTTTCTGATTCAGTTTTGGAAGATAGTATGTTTCTAGGAATTTATCCATTTCTTCCAGATTGTCCAATTTGTTGGCATATAGTTGTTTATATTTTTTTACAATCTTCTGTATTTCTTTGGTGTTAGTTGTTACTTAACCTCTTTCATTTCTGATTTTATTTATTTGGGTGATCTCTTTTTTCTTGATGAGTCTGGTTCAAAGGTTTGCCAATCTTGTTTATCTTTTCAAAGAACCAGCTTTTAGTTTCATTGATCTTTTGTACTGTTTTTTTAAAGATTTAATTTTGTTTATTTGTGCTCTAATCTTTATTATTTTCTTCCTTCTAATCACATTGGGCTTTGTTTATTGTTCTTTTTCTAGTTCCTTTAAATATAAAGTTAGATTGAGACTTTTCTTGTTTCTTGAGGTAGGTCTGTAATGCTACAAATTTCCCTCTTAGGACTATTTAAGCTGTGTCCCATGGATCTGGGGTTGTTGTATGTTCATTTTCATTTGCTTCATGGTATCTTTTGATTTCTTCTTGATCTCATTGTTAACCCATTCATTGTTTAGTAACATGTTATTTAGCCTCCATGTGTTTGTGTGTTTTTCAGTTTTTTTCTTGTGATTGATTTGTAGCTTCATACCATTATGGTCAGAGAAGATACTTGATATGATTTCAATCTTCTTAAATTTATTGAGACTTGTTTTGTGTTCTAACATGTGGTCTCTCCTAGAAAATGTTCCATGGGCACTTGAAAATAATGTATATTCTGCTACTTTGGGGTGAAATGCTCTGAAGATCAATTAAGTTTATTTGATTAAGTGTATCACTTAAGGCCACTGTTTCCTTGTTGACTTTCTGTCTGGAAGATCTATCCATTGATGTCAATGAGGTGTTAAAATCCCCTACAATGACTGTATTACTGTCAATCTTTCCCCCTATGTCCATCAAGGTTTGCTTTATATATTGAGGGTGCATAAATGTTTACAAGGGTTGTATCCTCTTGTTGGATTGCTCTCATTATCATTATGTATTCCTCCTTTGTCTCTTACTATAGCCTTTGTTTTAAAGTCTATTTTGTCAGATATAAGTATTGCTACCCCAGCTTTTTTCCCCTTTCCATTTGCATGAAATGTCTTTTTCCATCCCTTTTAGTTAGTGTGTATCTTTCGCTCTGAGGTGAGTCTCTTGTAGACAGCATGTATATGCATTTTATTTTCTTATCCAATTCAGCTACCCTATGTCTTTTGATTAGGGCACCAAGTATTTCTCTACTTTTTGTGCATCACTTCCCTTCCTTGGTCCTCATTGATGGAACCAGCAAAGAGGTCCAACCCACATCAAAGAGTCACTTATAAGGTGCACCAGCCTTGTGGGCAACAGGCCAGGGTAACCACTTACATGGTGATTTGCAGGCAATCAAATTATTCTACCTTGCTACATCTAGAAAAAACTCCTGCACCCACCTTAAATAGGGCTTGTAATTCTTGCCATGGAACAGAGGCTATAGTAACCTAGGAGACCAAGGTTGAAATCCATCCTACTGTTCCCTGAAAGGCACTGAACTGTAAGCCCCTTGGTCATCCTGAATTCAGAAACTGAGCTACCAGCATGTAAATTCCAGGTCTTAGGACAGGGTGGGATAGTCTGAGTTGGCTGTTATGTAGGCTATGTGGGCGAGGTCAGTATACCTCAGAAGGCTGGCTGAGAGAAGAGACTGGGAACAGAAAAATTGAGAAAAATTAAGATGCTTTTTGCACTCTTGTAATTTTTCCCAGAGTATTTCTAAAAATGATGGTGGTATTAGATCACATTTACAAAAACTATCTTTCCAATAATTTTTCAGGAATAAAAAGGACCTAGACTAAGTGCAAAGAGAACTTAGGAGTCAAGTCATGATCCTTTGGGTGGGAGGCATGACTGTGAGAGGAGATTCTGAAGGCTTGATAGGTCCTCTGGCCCCAGCCTCCATCCTGGAGGGGCATCCAGCCCCTAGGGATGGGTGGGAGGGAGGGCAAAGGGTGAGAGGGCAGCAGGAAGGACATGGGGCACCCATTTGAGTTCCGACTCTGACAGGCCCCCCCCCCCCATGCTGGCATAATTAAAGTGGGAGCAGACCTGAGAGAATGCTGAGTATCCATATAATGGTGTTATTTTGTCCATGAGGCTTTCCTGACAATAGGTGTGAGCCTGTGAGCCTTGGAGGCAAGCCCAGTTAGCAGCTGTGGACCAGATACAACCTGGGAGACATATACATGCTGACTGGAAAACAAAGGCCCAACTTTCTCAACAAAGCTACCCTCTCTCCTCAAAATGGAGGGACAAACCTAAAACCCAGGAAACAAGCCACGCCTCCATCTCTTTAGAGCTGGCCCATGAGAGAGGAATTCAACACATTCAGAAACAAAGTTCTCAGCCTTGACCAGTGTGGCTCAGTTGTTAGAGCCTTGACCCGTGCACAGAAGGGGTTGTGAGTTCAATTCCCAGTCAAGGGCAGTTACCTAGGTTGCAGGTTCGATCCCTAGCCCTTTCAGGGCACATGCAAAAAACAACCAATCAATGTGTCTCTTTCATATCAATGTTTCTGTCTGTCTGTCTGTCTGTCTGTCTCTCTCTCTCTCTCTTTCTCACACACACACACACACACACACACTCACACACTCTATCTGCCCCTCCTTTCCACTCTCTCTAAAAAATAAAAATTAAAAAAAAATCAATGGAAAATATCCTTGGGTGAGGAGAGGATTTAAAAAAAGAAAAGAAAGAAGCAAAGTTCTCAGAGAAAGGCTGCCCATGAACCTTGTTTCTACCACAGCCTCTTCAGGTAACTCAGAAGCTGAACAGAAGAAGTGTCAGCATACAGATCTCCACCGTGGGATGCCTAAACAAGTGGGGATCAGAGTGCATCTACCCACACTGTTTGGGGACAAATAGCAGGTGAAGATAGAATGGTTCCCATTCAGAGGAAAGTAAACAACAAAAGAGCAGCACAAAGGATATGCAGAAGAATTTCTACAGCAAAGAAATAAAGAAAAGCATAGCAGAAAAAAGAGGAGGAGAGTGTATTGAAAGATTTTCTTGGAGGAAAAAAAGAAGGAAATTTCAGTTAATAACTGCTTCACATTCCCAAGGAAATCAAAGAAAGCCTGATTTCCATGTCACAACGGATAAGCCACCAGATTGAGATGAAAGAGAACTGTCAGAGCAATGGAAAGATGTAAAAGAGGCAATCATGCTCATCACAGCAACAGCAGAAACTAGAGCCATTGATGCTGAAAACAAGTCAGTGGCTCAGAGAAAAGGCTCATGAAAATAAAGATAACTACTGGTTATGTAAAACTTGCCATATAAACTGCACATGTTTAAGCTTCACAGCGGCCCTTTCAGATGGAGATCATTACCCTTATTGTAGGAAAATAACCCCAGGTCTCTCCAAGGGCACCCAGCTACGAAGAGCACAGTTGGAACTCATTCAAATCCAGATCTAGCCTGACTGCCACTAAACACTACAAAATTAAAATTGTCTATCTTTAGAATGGCATTAGAATTGCCTTGACACTCTGGCCAGTGGCCAGATGCAGAAGTCAGGAATTCAATAAATTAGGTGAATCAGGCAGTTGGAGAAGTATGCTAGGTGTGTGCTGTAGAATTTCATCTGAAACAGGAAGCATGATTGAAAGAGCATGAAAAGGTTTAATGCAGGGACATGGGTTGCAAGCAGTCCTATCTGAAGGGAGGGACCTAGAGTCCCCTGCTGCCATAGTGACCCTAAAGTATAGACCAATACACCTTTCCTTGCCATGGGCAGGATCGCTGTGGGTGCCTGCAGCTCTGGAGACTTTGTCCCAGTGTCATGTCTCCTCTAAGCCACCTCAACTTGCCTGAAATGGAATACAGGCATTGAACTGTCAACCCAGTAACCTCAGCTGGCTTGAGATGACAAACTATTCTCTTCATGTTTAAGGTTAAGTTTAAGACTATCCAGTTTATGTTTGTTATTAAAGGTCTCTTTGACATCTTTCAGCTAATCACAAACCAAAATTCACTCTTCCTAGACTGGCGCCTTTCCCCCCCTCTTTTCCTCTCCCACTTTCTTATATAAATCCTTCCCTCCACTAGCACCCCCTTTTTTTACTTTGTTCATTGATAAGAATCTAATGACTCCTTGGTGTACTTGAGAGTTAGTTATATAACTCACTAAATGTTTCTAAGTTATGTTTTGACGTTCATTATCCTTCTTGGGAAGCTATGAGAAAACATAATCCAGACAACCAAGAGAGGAATCAAACTAAATGACTCACAAACTTGGATGTCATGGGAGGAAACGTATCATGATGAACATTTAACTTGCTTGAACAGTTAATTAACTGAAACAATCACAGCAACAAAACGGTATACAAATATATTTCTTGAAAGGAGGGCTACAGAATGTAAAAACAAAAGCATTTGTTCTTATCATAATAGATTAGGACAGGAATCAGAATGCATTCTAAAGCGTGGAGGAGAAAAGAAGGGAATAAAACTGTAGCAAAGTCAACAAGTACTATTTTCTCCAAGTAACTGACAAAGTCGTGGGACGTTGGTTAATAAAGAAACGCCCACCATATAGCAAAATATTACATGGGGGGGGGACTTAAAAAAACAAACAAACAGAAAAGCGGTGATAGAAGTAACACTAAAAAAACTTTCATGGCAAAACATAAATGGAATAGATTCAATGATATCATAACCATTAAAATGGATTCAAAATCAAAATGTCATTCTGTATTCTTTACCAAACTCACATCTGGAACAACTCTATAAAAATTCATTTAAGGATCTAAATGAAATAGTCAAAACACTACATCCGGCTTAACAGGGAAACACTGGAGGTGCCACATTAATTTCAGGACCAGACTGGGATATCTACTAACACCTCTATTATTTACCATTTTGTTTTTGTTTTGTTTTGTTTTTTAGAGACACTAGGAAAATTTATTAGGCAGAAAAGAAGAGGAGAGGAGAGGGGAGGGGAGGGAAGGGGAGGAAAAGAAAAAGAAAAAGAAAAGAGAAAAGAAAAGAAAAGAAAAGAAAAGAAAAGAAAAGAAAAGAAAAGAAAAGAAAAGAAAAGAAAAAAGAAAAGAAGGAGGCTGGGGGGGAGAGAGAGGGGGCAGAGAGAGAGAGAGAGGGAGAGATGTTTGGAAATGTGATGAGATTAAATTACCATTGTTTGCAGAATATTTGCTTTTTTTCTACCTAAAAGTCCAAAAGAAATCAAATAAGAAATTACTATAAGCAAGAATTATCTCCAGAAATGAAGACCATCTGCAGCAGAGAATGTGGGAGTGACAACAGAAGGGCAGAAAGGGGCAGGAATGGGGAAGGTGTAGAGAAAGTTGGGACAAGGAAAATGCGGAGAAGAGAGAGAGCTGGGAGACATGAAGAGACCAGAGGAAGAAAGGAATGAGAAATCCACCCCCCAGTCCCTGCTCTACCTGGTTGGCCTCTGGTGTGGCAAAAGCTGCTGAGGAGGGTCTCCCTCACTCACTCCACCCCCCAATCTCTGTTGTGTTTGTTGTCTCTCAGTTCCTGGGAGACCACTGCATCAGGCCTGCCCAGAGTTCCATCTTCCTTAAAGGGCCAGAGTAAGGGAACCCAGATGGGGTATAAGGGGGCGGGGCAGTCTCGAAGATGGTCTGTGGGGCTCAGGCATGTCCTCATCTCAGCCTCCAAACTCCTGCAGGAACTCCTTACAGTGACTTGAAGGGACTCCTTATGGTGATGTGAATTTGCAGATGTTTACACACCCACCTCCAAACCCACATCCATTGTCCCCAGTTCAAGCACCACTTCACATTCTGCTTCAGTGGCCCCAAGGGACATAAGGAAAGATGAATATTAAGACTTTGTAATGGCATAGGAAATGCCTTTGTTTAAAGAGCTCAGGGGAGCAACATCAATCTCCTCTATTTAAAGAACGACAACAAGAAAAAATATTGGAAGGAAACACACTCAATTGTGGGCAGTGGTTGTTTCTGAGTGGTTGTTTTGTTTTGGTTTTTGTTTTTAGAAAGAATTGTTAATTTACTGAACCTGGAGCAGATTTGATACACAACCAATTTTAAATTTACATATTTGAATTCAATTTTGAAGTGTTTTCTTACACATAAATCTTGCAACAGTTGTCCTAAGGTACAAGTTTTTTTGCCCAAGGTGGAAAAACTTTTCATCCTGAACATGAAAACCTGTAACAAATTTAAATTAATTATATAGAACTCATTACTTTTAGTTTTACCTTTGCAAAGATTTAAAAAAAAGTACAAGTAACTAATATACATCAGCCACTACGTAATCCTGGATCATCCCCACACCAAACCTGATGCTCCTTCCATTTTAAACCATCATCAGAGATCAAGAAGACATCATTTCGTTTTATAAAAAACAAAATTCACATGTGCCAAAAAAGACCCAAGAAAAACAAAAACCCTAGTACAAACAGTGCTGTCAGGACCCTAACAAACAAGTGGCTAAATGCCACTGATCAAAAATAAAATAGTGGCTGTATATCACTCACTGCAATGAAATCCAAGAGGCTTAACCCTTTGCCATCAAGAAAAACCCAGGTTCCCAATCCCATGAATGCCAAGAGTGGAGCAAGTGTGTGCTAGCACAGAAAGAAAAAGAGCTACCATTAGCCGAAATACCCAGAGAACTGGCTCTAATAGAGACAAGGATAGGCAGAAATCACAAAAGGGTTATTAGCTGCTTGTGTCATCAGTTTAGTAAAAGTGAAGTCCTATGATTCAAAGTAAAAATTTAGGGGGGAAATTGTTGTTGAGTTGTCTTATCTTTAAAGCAAAAACAAGATAGACAAAGTGCAAAAGAACCAACTTGGCAGCACACTCCAAAGTCACAGAGCTCTGCCATTAGGTGAGCAGAAAATGCCAAGATTCAGACTGTTGTTTCTCATAAGAACTAAACAAAATGAATCTTTAATGACTTGAACTGCAGGATAAGGGGTCAATAGAATGCAGTTGTTTTAGTAAAGTACTGTCCTGAACAAACTGCATTTATTATGAAAACAGGAGATGAGAGAATAAGGACCACGTGCCTACGTATCACTTACAGGCTCTGGAAGGGCCTGTATAATGGAGGCAGAATTCAAATAAGAAACTGTGCTGCCTGGCCAGGCGTGGCTCAGCGGCTGAGCATCAACCTGGGATCCAGGCAATCGGGGTTTGATTCCCGGTCAGGGCACATGCCTGGGTTGCAGGCTAGATCAATGACTCTCATCATTGATGTTTCTATCTCTCTCTCTCTCCTTCTCCTTTCCTCTCTCTGAAATCAATAAAGATTCATTTTTTTAAAAAAAGAAAGAAAGAAATTGTGCTGATCAAATGTCAAATTTTCACTATCCTTTTCCTTAAAAGGTTTTTCCCCAATATCTATTAATCACAAAGAAACAGGCTGTGAATGTACAATTCTGAAAATAAAAATGTAAAAACTAATGACATTATTCTGACCAAGATGTTTGGTAAACAGTGAATTATGAGTTTTGGATCATCAGGAAAAGGCTTTTTAAATGATCCTCCAGACTTCAAAAAATCTCTTCAGTTAGTAGATCTGTCCCAATGTCATGGCAACTAGAACATGAGCTTCATAGAAGGACCAAAGGACCACTCTGCTGTTTGTGTTGTTGTTGATTGCTCTGTGTATCCTGTCCCAAACTTCCATGTACTCCTGTTTGTGCTTCACAGCTGTTATCACCACTGCTAGTTCATTAATCATTTCTTCTAGCTTGTTCTGGTGAGCTTCTGTTTCCATGCCTTGTCCTTTTGGGGCCTCCCCAGTATCAATGGTGAACATCACTATCTTTGGAGTCATGGTGGACATCCTATTGCTATAACAAAACTTACATGTTCCAGCCATGTGAGCAGCAAATGTGTATTTCCCACTGGACTCCTAGTCTCCTTTATAAATTCCTTTATTATCAGGTCTTATAATCTCCACATTGATGTCCAGGAAGTTGCCCTCAGCCACCTCGAAGATGAGGCCCATCTTGGTGCTGAGGTGACTCACTTGAAGAAGCACTCCTCTGCATGTGCGTAGATGCTCATGAAGTAGCCTGAGGCCATGGCCAGCAGGGTGGCCAGGAGCACCATCAGCTCAGTGAGCGTCACCATGGTGGGGCTGGGGCCAAATCCAGGACCGGGACTGAGGCCTGCAGAGCCACCACCACCTCAGCTCCCTCTGAGTGGTTTTATTATGTTGTTTTCTTCTTTAGACTTCTGACACAAATTTTCTATACTATATGTATAGGATATGTGTAATTCTATAATATATGTATAAATGTATGTTATTTTTATAAGCAGAGATAATACACCTATTTTCCCAAATCATTCAAAGTGGCACTACATGCAAATTCAGCACAACCTTTTAATGAACTTAGAGCAAACCTCAACAGCATTAAAAAGGACATAGGAACCATAAAAAAAACAAACCAGTCAGAAATGGAGGATACACTAATTGAAATGAAGAATAATTTACAGGGAATCAACAGTAGAGTACATAAAGATGAGAATCAAATCAGTGATTTGGAATGTAAGGAAGCAAAAAACACCCAATCAGAAGAGCAAAAAGAAAAAATAATCCAAAAAATGAGAATAATGTAAGGAGCCTCTGGAAAAACTTCAAGTGTACCAACACTCACATCATGGAGATGCCAGAAGGAGAAGAGAGAGAGAGAGCCAGAAATTGAAAACTTGTTTGAAAGAATAATGACAAAAAACTTTCCCTACCTGGTGAAGGAAATAGACATACAAGTCCAGGAAGCACAGAGAGTCCCAAACAAGATGAACCCAAAGAGGCCCACAGCTAGATACATCATAATTAAAATGCAAAAGATTAAAGACAAAGAGAGAATCTTAAGAGCAGCAAGAGAAAAGCAGTTAGATACCTATAGGGAAGCTCCCATAAGACAGCTGATTTCTCAACAGAAACTTGGCAGGCCCGAAGGGAGTGGCAAGAAATATTCAAAGTGATGAAAGCAAGGACCTGCAACCAAGATTACTCTACCCAGCAAAGCCATCATTTAAAATCCAAGGACAGATAAAGTGCTTCCCAGACAAGAAAAAGCTAAAGGAGTTCATCACCACCAAACCAGTATTACAAGAAATGTTAAAGGGTCTTCTTTAAGAAAAAGAAGAAATATTAAAAATATGAACAATAAAATGGAAATAAATACACATTTATCAACAATTGAACCTAAAAAACAAAATAAACAAGCAGAACAGAAACAGACTCATAGATACAGAGAACATTTTGATGAGTGCCAGATGGGAGGGAGGGTTGGGGGAATGGGTGAAAAAGGGGAAGGAATTAAGAAATACAAATTGGTAGTCACAAAATAGTCATGCGGATGGAAAGTACATCATAGGGAATATAGTCAATAATATTCTAATAACTATGTATGGTGGCAGATGGGTACAAGATTTATCAGGATGATCATTTAGTAAGTTATAGAATGTCTAATCGCTGGTGTGCACACCTGAAACTACTATAATACTGTATGACAACTGAAAAATAAAAAATGATTTAAAAAATAAAAAAGAGGGAGAGCGAAGCCTAGGGTAACAGAATACCAAACTGGAAACCAACAAACCCAAAGTTGTCCTGCAAGCTCTGTGACCTTAGGCAAGACACCGGGCTTCAGTGTCCTCACCTGTAAAACGGAGGCTTTTTCTGCACTTGTTAGGGCTCCTTACGGCTCTCACGTTCAGGTGTCTCTTACTGTGCATTGCTTGTGTGCAGGAGGAGATAAGGAACCACACTTTTCTCCTAAGAGTAGCTGCAACTTGAATAAAAATGAGATGCTGGTGAGGAAACAGTAAAATACTTCAAAAGCAAAGAGGGTTGCCAAGCTCAGCCGTGAACCTCGAAGCCAAGCTTCATTGGTTCCTTGTGAGTCAGCAGTGCTGTCAGCAGCCTCATTCTTCTGAAGAGCTTTGGTGGTTTGCTTTCCGAATTGCCTCGATTACATTTCCAGCAGACTGAACCAAAATATCTCCACCTCTTGGGGGCAGAGGTACAGGAGTCAGCTCAACTTGAATTCTGCCCTCCAGGCAGGCAGTGATCAATAGATGCAGTTTAACCCTTGCTCTTCCGTCTCACCAGCAGGGCTTCTGACTCAGAGCCCACCCAGGTCCCCAGCCTATGGCTAAGAGCCCCTTTCAGAGAAGCCCAGAAGGTTCTGAGACTTCGCCCTTCCTCCCACCTCCCCAAATGCACACTTTCCCCTCTTCCCACACCGCCTCTCTCTCTACCGCATGACCATCCCCCAGGCAGCAGTGACTGGGGATTCCCTAGCCACCTTTCCAGGCTCGGCATTGCCATGATACTGCTCTGATCTGTCCAGAGGCAGCAGGGATTCAAGAGAAGGGAGAAGTGGACCATACACAGGGGGACACTAAGACAATCAGAACTTCTGGAGTCATCTGCTTTACATTACAGATGGCAAACGAGGGGCTGGTGTCTCCAAAGGTGGCTGAGATGAAAACTGGAACCAGGTTTCTTGGTTCCCAGCCAGGACCAGCCCCTACCTGATTGATTTCCTGACTCCCTGCTTGATCTCAGCAGAATCACGCATAGACAAGATTTTAAGACTTGTAGATTGCTTTACAAGGTTTTGAATACCCAAGGAAATAGTCAAGGGAAACAACAGCTTGGATGTCATCTCTCAATGAAGATCCCTGGGCTCTCCAACTTGAAGTGTTTATTCTCCAAACTTCCTTACCTCTCTCTGTACCCCCCACAGGATACTTCTGTTTCAAAAAGGCAGTATCTGAACCTGGTCCCTCTGGGCCTGATCTCTCTCCATATGGAAGACAATTCATCTGCTCCCTTAATAAACCAGATCCATTCCTTCGAGAGGAGAATCCTGATTAAGAGTCTGCCCCCCTCCCATTGGGATCACATGCTGAAAATGCAGCCATCACTGGCCAGAGGCTCCTTTTTCTCAACTGATTCAACCTGGACTCAACATTTTTCAATTTTCTGTACCTCAGAAAAGAACCAGGCCAAGACATTTAAACAAGGACCCCTCAGCAGCTCAGGTCAGCAAGGAATGAGACCAGATGAGACGCTCATCAAGTCCAGATCTCTTGCTTTCAGCGGGGGAGGGGGGCACAGTGGGGATAAGGGTAGTAAAAGTTGGGGGGTAGTGTTCCCTATTTCCTGGAGCCTCTGTGAGAACCTGGCCTATCTTCACTTTTCTCTGTTTAAACGGTTTGTGCTCTGGGCTTTTCCTGTTTGGTTCACCTGCTGACTTACCTAGAGCTGTGAACCTAGTGCTGTGGCAGATCTAGCCTGTTCCTAGCTCTGCACTCAGACTCAAACAAAGCCCATCCCTCCTCCCCACCCCCACCCAGGCAGTGACAAACACCAGGCATGTAGCAGGTGCTGAGTAAATATTGCTGCCATACTAAAATATGGTAGGATCCCATGGCCAGAGGAAATTGGGTCATTTAAACAAACAGGCAAAGTAAAAGAACTCAAAGACGGAACACTCCTATAACCAAGGAGACTATTCAATGGACGCGGCCTCCCCCAGAACAGCGTCAGTGCGAGTCACCAGTGGGACTCGCCAGCTTTCAAAGAGCTCAGCACTCACACCAGGAAGCTGCACAATTCTCCTGTGGCCCCAAGTGAAAGTACTGTGAGTGTGAATGTTGGAGGTGGGAGTGGAGAGGCATGAAGGAACAAGAAACTTTATGCAACCTAAAGAAGGAACAAGGACAAGCACTTGGGTTTTTTCTTTTAATTATTTACCAGATAAAAAAGAAAAAATAGTGATTGTTTCTCTTCACCCCCAACATTTCAGTTGACCCAGGTCCAGTGGGAGAGAAATCTGTTGAAAGGTGATCTGAGCTCCTGGCCTGGAGCAAGCTCTTCCCTCTGCTCCACACCACCTCAGGCAGGAGGGCCAGGGGTGGGCTCCAGGCAGAAGTACTTGCATTGCACTGTGGCAGCAAAGTGGCAGTGTGGCTGTCATCTTCTCTTCTCCATTGCCACAGCATTCAGACTCTCTTGTCTGTCCCACTATGCTATCCTCCCCCCATTCATCAAAGGAAGTAGGAAGATGGGGCTTGAGGAGGCAGGGATGGGTGGAGAGCAGGGCCTGGAGGTACGCAGCAGATCCAGCAGAAGGCCCCCCAATCTTCTGCTTCTATTGCACAGCCTGGCTTAGGTCCCCTGCCCTGAGCAGTGGGCACAAAGCAAAATACCTCTGAAATTCAAAGAACCTGTTGCTGTGCCAGGCTCAAGAAGGGGAGGTGTGTTGTTGTGTGGCTTGTTCTGATATATATGTTACGTTTTAAGTTATTCCATGATGGGGCAGGGCAAAGATTATGCCTCTTTAAAAAAGCATATGGGGTTTGGACACTGGGGGCCCTGCAGTCACCTGGGCTTCTCCCCTTCAAGTTCAACAGTCCAAGAATAACCTTTTCTCCAGTCAGATCTTCTTCCACTAAGACAGAAGAGGCAGCAGCGACCATCAACCCCACGAGCCCCCTCCAAATGTCATGATTCTCAGCCACTCAGGGTGACCTCTTTTTCTGAATGTCTGGAAAATTTGACAAATGACCTAGAGAAAAACCTTTTACACTGTATGTTTCTGCATAAAGTGGCAGCTGTGTGATTTTCATTCTTCTCGTTGCAGTGAAAGTAGAGAGGGACCGGAACAAGCTGTTTAACTGACCTTACAGACAGAACACATTCCTCTATGAAACAGTAGGGGTGGGGGAAGAAGACTGATTTTGATTTAGCAAAGCTGCAAAATTTCACCTCCATTGGCTGGAACAAAGCTGGTGGGTGAAGACAAACCTAACTGAGCCAATGGCAAGAACTGCAGGCTATGAGAGACGACAGGTCAAACACAGAACTGTATAAATTGTGGCACTATAAAGATGAGAAGGCAGGTCCATGATACCAGCTGGGAGCAAGCCTTTGGAGCGCGCTTCCAGAAACTGTATCTGTCCTGTAGTAAGTAGTAGCATCCAGATAAATCAGAGTGGTTCTCCTTCCTCCTCTTCCCAAAAATTCTGAGTTTCTCATTTAAATAACTATGTACACACATACAAGCCTGGTCTCTCTTTTATATGAAGGTCCTTCACTTGAGGGTCCTACAATGGCTTTAGAGAGTCGGTTCCAATTGCCTTTTTGGAGATTTACTGCTTGGGACCAAACCTGCAAGGAGAAAAAATGATGAACACAGTATCAGGAAGATCTTTAAGATGGAAGCATCCCAGTGTTTAAGGCATTGAGTCCTAATATAAATAAATAAGGAGTCCGCAGCTCCATTACTGGGCTCTGGTACCCTGACCAATTAAGTAACTGGACTGGGATTCATCAACCCTGTGTGGCTCCTGTCAGCCAGAGGGCCCCATGCCCACCAGCAACCCTGGGAATACAGCTCCATACCTCCCTCTGATAAAGACAGTTTCTCAAGTTCAGCTTCAAGTTCAGCATCCGAGATCCTAGGGATAGGCACACTGTTGGTATAAAACAACTCATGGGGGTTGTTGGGCAGATCCAAAGGTTCTTTGGTGGTATCCTGAAGAAGGCTGTCCAATTCCTTCTCTAGTTCCTCACTGTCAAAATCTGGAAAGAAAAGAAAATATGAGGACACATACAGTCCAGGGAGGAAATGTATTTATGAGTCAAGGACTGAGGACAGCAAATCTCAGTTCAGCTTTACAAAGGAAGCCCAAGCCTTCTCTGGCCAGGTGGCTCAGTTGGTTGGAGCACTGTCCCATACACCAAAGGGCTGTGGGTTTGGTCCCTGGTCAGGGCGCATGAGGGAGGCAACCAATTGATGTTTCTCTCTTACATTGGTATTTCTCTCTCTCTCTCTCTAAACATATCCTTGGGTGAGGATTAAAAAACAACAACTCCAGGCCTCCTTGCAGGTTAAAAAAAATCATGTGCCCAGCCAGTGTGGCTCAGTGGACTGAGCGTAGCCCCATGCACCAAGAGGTTGCTGATTCAATTCCCAGGTAAGGGCACATGCCTGGGTTGTGGGCTCCATCCCTAGTAGGGATGTGCAGGAGGCAGCCGATCGATGTTTCTCTTTCATTGATGTTTCTCTCTCTCCCTCAGCCTTCCTTTCTCTCTAAAATCAATGAAAATGTTTAAAAAAAACCAAAAAAATCACATGACTTGGAAGGCAGAGGGCACCTTCAAGCAAACACTCTTTTTCCATACACGGAGCTAAGTCATTAACAAGGTATATTTTGTTAACCCCACAGAACTGACCCTGCTTCCTCTTGCCCTTAAAGAAGCATCTTCCAGTCAGAAGCCTAGTTAGTAAGGAATGCTGGAGCACAGTGGGAGGAGATGACAACTCCTTCCAAATAGCCCTGTGGATAAGCCCCAGAGAGAAGGGAGGGCAGGAGAGCCCTGCCTGCACCAGGAAAGGCAGATCCATGACCAAACCTACCACAGCACAAGGGAATGAAGTCCTCTTAGGAAGAAAGAAAGAACCACCTTGCCAACTCACCTAAGCCATTGGTTACCCCACCAGCCAGAGTCTGAGACACTTCATCCTGGGTGTCACACAGCTGTAAGGGAAAAACACAGGCCTTGAACTCCGGGTGATGTCTCTGTGGACCTTTGGTCTCAGTGTTCAGGGTTACAAAGTAATGCTACCCCATCCAAGAATCAAGGAAAGCTTCCTCAAGTTCACAAGGTAAAGAGTCCAGCTTGGGAAAAGAGGAAGTGCAGCATAGTCCCATCTGTCCTCAGTAACTTCCTTCTACAGAGTCCCTCCCCAGCCCCTTCCCATACCTCTTGAATCTGATCCACGAGGCTCTCTGCCTTCTCCACTGTGACATCCTTCATGGAGAGTTTTAGGGCTCCTACCCCAGCCTGATAGGCATTGAAAACCTAAGGAGAAAGCAGTTATCAGTGCAAATGAAGAAGACTGGGAAAAATACATATAATATTGTTTCACCTCCAAAAGACAGCTTTGGGTTTGTTTTTTTTGCTACCCATGCTTGATTCACCCCACATCCACTAGGCCAAAACTTCCCAACAGAAGAGGCTAAGGCAACCATATCCTAAAAGAAACCATGCTTCCTCCAAACAGCAGAGCCACAGTGGAGGGGATAAGGAGTGGGTGCCAGAGAGACCAGACAAGTATTGGAGCAGAGGGGCAGTGGCTACCATCTGATCTGTCTGGGAGGCATAGATCCGGTCCAGGATGCCTTGAACAGTGTCCAGCTTGGCATGCAGGGCCTCAATGCGCTTCTCTGTCCGTTGTTTGGCCTTGAGGGACCTCAGTGCCTAGAGGAGGTGCATGGAGACTTGGTCAGAGTCAGATTGGGCAGAACAAAGGGCCAGAGGAAGATAGCCATTCCCAGATGCTAAGATCATCCCAGGCCTCCTTCCCTCTCACTTGTAAAATAAGCTGTGGTGCCTGGCCACCCGCAGACTGTTGCCCTTGAGCCCCAAGTTCCTCTCTGAACTTCTGGGGCACCTGTCACCAGCTCAGGGTGGAGGTACACAGTTGGAGGGGGGGAAAAGAAAACTCACCAGCTGCTTCTTTCCTGTTCGGCATGCCCGACGGGCTTCTTCTTTACACCTATGAAATAAAAGTTCATAGGATGGGGTGGCAGGGTCCTGAAAAGTCCCCAAGAGTAGCACTGAAAAGTCCCCAAGGTAAGGTACGTCCACATCTGAAGATCAAATCCATATCACCCAATGGCAAGAAAAATGATGCCCGGCAGCCCACTGCCAAACTCTTGCAGCAAGTTGAGAAATAAGCTTGAGTTCCCACAGGGGGAGAGAGCATGCCAACAAGGCCCCTGGGTGCCAGGAGAGCGGAAATCAATTCCTAACACCAGCAATGACTTTGGACATATCCCTTAGGTTTCTCCCAGAGTAGGATGGAGTGAATAAATCAATCTTAATCCAGTGTCTATATACCCTATTTTTTAGAGAAGTGTCCATGTGCCTCTGGCAGGGATGCCTTGTACGGTCATCCAAGGGGAAGAGCAGGAGTCCCTCAGAGACCTCTCAAAGGCAGAGACTTGTCTTGCTCACTACTGTACCCAAGTCCCCAATCCAAGTCCCCAAGACAAGGCCCGGCTCAAAAAATATTGGTTAAATGGATACCAGCATGAGAGAGCATAAAAATGTTATCAGTCATAATCTTTGGAGGAAGAATTAAAATTCATTTTTTCGCCCAGCAGGCATGGCTCAGCAGTTGAACATTGACCTAGGATCCAGGAGATCTTGGTTCAATTCCCAGTCAGGGCACATGCTTGGGTTTCAGGCTCAGTCCCCAGCGGGGGGGGGGGGGGGGGAGGGCAGGAGGCAGTCAATTAATGACTCTCTCTCCCTCTCCCTTCCTCTCTCTAAATCAATAAAAGTATATTAAAAATTTCATTTTTTCTCCTTTGTGATATTCTGTGCTTTCCATGACTGCTGTATTAACCGGTGAGTACTCTTGTAATTAGCAAAAAAAGATACCCCCCCTTTTTTTAAAGAGCCCACAGACACCAATGCTTTTTGGGACTGAGGGCCAGCAGGGTGGGGGTTGGGGTGCTAGGCTCAGGGGTAGTTACCTCTCTGCTTCCTGGGATAAGGACTCCACTTTGCGCGAGAGCAGCCGTTCACTCTGCATCAGCTGGTACACCCCAACATCTACGTCGTTGACAGGAGAGACCTTGGCATGTGGCCCCCGGGCAAACTTTACAATCTGAGGGACAGGGACAAATTACTGCTGCCCCAACCACAAATGCTGAGACATCCCCAGGCAGGAATGCTGGTGGGCATGTCAGTAGATGCTTAATAAGTAATTGGGGAGTCAGTGAATGAACAGCTGAACTCCATACCTTTTCCCCATTCTGCTCGAGGACTGTGACTCTCTTCTCTTTCTGTAGCTGTAGCAACACCAAGTAGAAGGTCCTCTCGTCGGGACAGGAGCCCGCACAGAGGGTACTCAGCTCTGACAAGGCCACCACAGGGTGGGAGGAGAGAGGTGAGCTCTGATACAGACGATACACCTCCTCAGCCTTCTCCTGCAGGCAAGGCAAAACATGCTCACAAGCGCTGACCACCACCCACAGAACCCGGCAAGCCCTGACCCCCTGCTTCCAAACAAGGATCATGCAGGGCATGAACAGGGAAAATCGAGACATCTTCCCTAAAGCCACGGCTTTGAAAAGAAAAAGGATTTGTGTTGATCTAGCCAGTTTGGCTCAGTGGTTAGAGTGTTGGCCCCTGGACTAAAGGGTCTTGGGTTCTATTCTGACAAAGGGCACATATCTCAGTTGCAGGCTCGATCTCTGGCCCTGGTCAGGGCGTGTGTGGGAGGAACCAATCGATGTGTCTCTCTCACATCCATGTTTCCCTCTCTCTCTCTCTCTCTCTCTCCTCCCCCCACCTTCCATTCTCTCTGAAAAAGCAATGGAAAAAATACCCTCGGGTAAGGATTAAAGAAGAAAATAAAGAAAAAGGTTTTATGTTTTTTTGTTAATACTCACCTGAGGATATTTCTCCATTGATTTTCAGAGAATGGGAGGGAGGAGGAGGGAGGAAGGGGGGGGGAGAGAGAGAGAGAGAGAGAGAGAAACATCAATGTGAGAGAGACGCATCGATTGGTTGCCTCCCACATGTGCCCTGACCGGGGCCAGGGATCAAACCTGCAACCCATGTACATGACCTTGACTGGGAATCAAACCAGAGACCCCTTGGTGCATGGGCAGACACTCTAACCACTGAGCCACAAGGCTGGGGCAAGGATTTGTGTTTTTCAAATGCTGGAGGAGCCCGGCTGGGAGTGGCTTAGCAGTTGAGCATTGACCTAGGATCCAGGCGATCAGGATTCGATTCCCGGTCAGGGCACATGCCCAGGTTGTGGGCTCGATCCCCAGTTTGGGGCATGCAGGAGGCAGCCGATCAATGACGCTCTCATCATTGATGTTTCTATCTCTCCTTTCCTCTCTCTGGAATCAATAAAAATATATATTTAAAAAAATAAATAAATAAAAGAGCAATGATATGGAGTATAAGTCTATATGGTGTTTACAGATCAGACAGGAAGGGGAAAGAGTAGAAGCACTTCCATCTTGTACAAGTGTAATATTTCTCTCTCTCAAAGGTTACTATAACCTTGTCCACAGCAGTTTTGGCAGACTGGTAGGACTGCAGTAGGTGTGCACTCAGTCAAAGAGAGTGTGGGAGGTGAGAAAGTGGTGACAACAAAAGCTTGGACCAGAAAGAGACAGAGTGGGAACTAGGCAAGGGCCCAGGTCCCACACAGGACTCGAGTGGGTTTAGAGGCTGAAGATGGTGAGCACCAAAAGAGAGGGAGATGGAATACACAGATCATGCTACAGAATAAAGTATAGAATAAGGGAGGTCAGGTAAACTCAGTTATTGCCTATCACCATGTAAAAAGATATGTTCTTTTTCTAGTGATACATACAAGAGATGCTGAGGAGCCTGTGATCACACAAGATGACACCCAGACCTGTCCCTTCTGAATACCTACCTTAAGCAGCTCCACAGCCACAAGCACCTCCTCAGCAGGAACCTTATTATCCCCTAGCATGTTGGAAAGAGTCCACTTGAGGGGCTTCAGCAGGAAGACTCCGACGCCCCAGGAGATCCAACTGCTGTCTACACTGGCCATGAAGTCTGACTCCCGCTGCAGCTCCCCTCGACTGCAAAAAAAGAAAGGGGCATACAGTAGGCGTAATGCAATGTCCCATTCCAGTCGCTAGATCCCTCTTACCCCAAATGAGGAATCTGATCATGATCACCATCAGCACCATTTATTAGGCAGCCACTCTGTGCCAGCTATGATGAGCAGCTACTGTTTACACTCCAGCTCTAAGCCACACAACTCATTTTAGCTAATGAGAAAACTGAGAGGTGAGAAGGTGAGAGAGGCCAAATCTAAACCATAATTTGGCTCCAAAACAGAAGCTCTCCACTAAGACTGCAGAGGCATAGAAGGCTGCAGGGCCTATGATGAGACTTTTACAAATGAAGCTCAAAAACGATAAAATGAAAATAACAATAATGGATCACTGTGAAATGCAAGGCATAATGAAGAATACAAAGAAGTCAGAGAAAGGGTTTTCTGCTATTCCCAAGGTAGGGTGGAGAGAAGACATAAGCATTTCATGGTACTGGTAGTGGTAGCTACATTTACTGAAAGCTTACCATGGGCTAGTCACTATGCTAAGGGCTATGCAAGGAATTTCTCTTCAAATCTTCACAATAAACCTAGGTACAATAATCATCACCATTTTATAGTTGGTCAAACTGTGGCGTAAAGAGGGTACATAATTTGTCTGCGGTAACAGTTCATCCATGGTCACATAATTTAGCAAGTGGCAGAACTAGGATCTGAGCCCAGGCCATTTGGCCCTCAAGCAAGGTCGCTTCCATGGAGCGTATCTTTCTCAAGAAATTCTTCAGGTGCCTGATGCCATCAAACACCAGGAAGCGTCAGCAGAGTGCCAGCAGTCAGGAAAGGAGAAACTGAGGTATTAAAGGACTCTGGACTGGAAGTGGTAGAGGATGGTCCTGCTGCAACAAGGAAGCCCAGACTGTTCCTGTCCTTAAGTGACTTCTTCAGCTACCACCTCCCCTGCCTTCCACTTCAAACACGAACTAAAACTTTGTCCACAGTGCACTTGCTCAGAAAAGAGAAGTTTGAGAAATAGCTTGTTCCATCAGTCTCAGCCAATGGAAAGGTACTGGGGAGAAGGGACACTTCCGAATTGGGAAGAACAGCAAGCTAAAAGCAACATTTCAAAGTTGACTTTCTTCTTCATTCGCTGAGGGAGGCAGGCACTAGGCCGGTTAGGCTGCTCTCAGGGTGATACACACAATGCGAAGTGCAAGTGATTTAGAATCAGAAGACGAAGGGTCCAGTCCTGGCATTATATCTCTAACTAGTTGTGTAACCCCAAGTAAGTTGTTTGTTCTCTCTCAGGCTCAGTTTCTCCTGTCTGCTGAGGATAATTCTATCATCTTGTCCACAGAACTGCTGAGGGGGTCAGACGAAACGGTGCGTGTGAAAGTATCTACACACTGTGAAGTGCAATATATCTATTAGATATCTACGTTATTGCCTCAAAACACTGTACCTGTCGCACAGGTAGCACCTACAGGACCTTCTCAGAGCACAAAGATATTTAGTAAAGCCCTCACCATCCGTCATGTACTCTGCTCCAAACGGCCTGTGCCAAGGACAAGCCGAGATAGGCCAGACACATGACTTCTGCTTGAGGTTGTTGGCAAGATCCCTACAACTTGGCCTCTTCCCCACCACTGCCCTCTTAGCTCTGACCTCCCTCAATTCAATAAATCTTACAGACCTTCCGTTATGGGGTAATTAAAATTTGGAAGGCCCTATAAAATAACTCCATAACGGGATTCCAGTCCAGACAGGCCATTGTCACCTCTGCCAGGCTGGCTTCTCCTCTTACCATCTGGGTCTCATCTAATCGGACTATCCCCATACCCCATCTCCATTCCCCTCCACACATGCCCATCCAGGCCTCCTTCCGGTCTTCCTCTGCCTTCGTTTACGCACAAACACAGAGGCTGCTCTGAGGCAGGCGCCGGGCTGGGTGCGCGGCGCGCTGTCGGAGAACCGGGGGAATCCCGCCCCCCCCCCCCCCAGGCCCGGGCCCGCCCTCACCGCAGCAGGTCCTGCAGCACCGTGGCCAGCCCCAGCGGGACGCTGCCCTTGCGCTGAAAAGCCTCCTGCAAGTCCCGCAGACGCAGGCGCACCACCCCTTGGCGGCGGCTGTGGCTCAGCACCAACGGCGCCCAGAAGCCCATCTTGCTGTCCCAGTCGGTGCTGTTCACCTCGCGACTCCTTTTGAACGCGGAGAACAGGAAGGACATGCGCTCCTCATCCTCCTCCCACTCGGGGGGCAGTAAGCCCGCCGGGTCCCCCCCGGCCGGGACTTGGGCCTCCCGCTCCGGGGACCACATCGGAACCCCAGCCTGGCCAAGGCTCCAAACACTAGCCGGGACCTGGTCCCCTTCTGCCCTGGGTCCCTCCCGGCTTCCGTTCTTTGACCAACGCCCCCTCTGTCATTACGTCACCACCGCCCCAGCGTGACGTGTCTTACGTGCCTTATGGCGCATGCGTGGCCCTGCTCCAGGAGGCTGAATGGCGACTATTTTCGGAAGTCTTACAGCGCCTGCGTCGCTCCTTCTTGCAGCGGCTTGGTTCAGAAAGAAGCGTCGGTAGCGGTACCGCCCTTTCCAGAGTCAGTTTGTGGAAGCGTTTGGTAGCGGCAAGTGGTGTTGCCTCTAACTTGAGGTTTCAGGTAGTGGGCCGGCTGAGGTTTCATCTCTGTTAATAAATAGCTGTATGACCTCAGATCGGCCAATTTCCTCTCAGATTCCTCCTCTATAAATTAAAGGTTTCTACACTATGCTCATGAGGTTTTTTCTTAGCACCCACTTTCTAATTCTAAATTTAATATCTACTGTAGATGTATGACTTTAGGAGCTCTTTAGATCTGGAGAGTTCGAAGAACAAAATGTCATCCAAACATACCATGTCATGGAAGTGATATTTATTTGCTTATGCCCCAATGTGGCCTTTATTATGATGAGGTATGTTCCCTCTATTCCCACTTTGCTGAGAGTTTTAATCATAAGTGTGTGATGGATTTTGTCAAAAGCTTTTTCTGCATCTATTGATATAATAATATAATTTTTATCCTTCATTTTGTTTATATGGTATATTATGTTAATTGATTTGTGGATATTGCACCAACCTTGCATCCAAGGAATAAATCCCATTTGATCATGGTGTATGATTTTTTAAAATGTATTGCTGGATTCAGTTTCCTAATATTTTGTTGAGGATTTTAGCATCTATGTTCATCAGGGATCTTGACCTGTAATTTTCTTTCCTCGTACTGTCTTTTTTTTTTTTTTTTAAATATATCTTTATTGATTTCAGAGAGAGGAAAGGAGAGGGAGAGAGAGAGATAGAAACATCAATGATGAGAGAGTCATTGATTGGCTGCCTCCTGCATGCCCCCCACTGGGGATCGAGCCCACAACCCGGGCATGTGCCCTGACTGGGGATCCAACCCTGATCGCCTGGATCCTAGGTCAACGCTTAACCGCTGAGCCACACCTGGCTGGGCTTTTTTTTTTTTTTTTTAATATACTGTATCTTTATTGATTTCAGAGAGAGGAAAGGAGAAGGAGAGAGAGAGAGAGAGAGAAAAACATCAATGATTAGAATCATTGATTGGCTGACTCCTGCATTCCTTCTGCTGGGGATCGAGCCTGCAGCTCAGGCATGTGCCCTGACAGGGAATTGAACTGAGATCTCCTAGATCATAGGTCGATATGCTCAACTGCTGAGCCATGCTGGCTGGGCTCTTCGTACTGTCTTTATCTGGTTTTGGAATTAGGATAATGCTGCTGCCTTGTAAATGAGCTTGGGAGTCTTCCCTCTACTTGAACTTTTTGGAATTGTTTGAGAAGTAGTTGTTAGTTCCTTGAATGTTTGGTAAAATTCACCTGTGAAGCCATCGGGTCCAGGATTTTTGTTTCTTGGGACTTCTGCTTCAGTTTCATTAGTTGTAATCAGTCTGTTCAGATTTTCTGTTTCTTCTTTATTCAGTTTTGGGAGAGTGTATGTTTATGGAAATTTATCCATTTCTTCCACATTGTCCAATTTGTTGACATATTGTTATTTATAATGTTTTTTTATAATCCTTTGTATTTCTATGGTGTTAGGTATTACTTTCCCTCTTTTATTTCTGATTTATTTATTTGGGTCCTCTCTTTTTTTTCTTAATGAGCCTGGTTAAAGGTTTTCAGTCTTGTTTATCTTTTCAAAGAACCAGCTCTTGGTTTCCTCAATCTTTTGTACTTTTTTAAATTTTTAGATTCTACCTTGTTTATTTCTGCTCTGATCTTTATTGTTTCCTTTGTTCTACTCACTTTGGGCTTTGTTTGTTGTTCTTGTTCTAGTTTTTTTTTTTTTTAAGTGTAAGGCTGTATTGTTTATTTGAGATTTTTCTTGTACCTTGAGTTAGGCCTGAAATGCTATGAATTTCCCTCTTAGGACTACTTTTGCTGTGTCTCAGATTTGGGTTGTGTTCTCATTTTCATTTTTTTCAAGGTATCTTTTGATTTCTTCTTGATCTCATTGTTAACTCATTTATTGTTTAGTAACATGTTATTTAGACTCCATGTGTTTGAGTGTTTTTCAGTTTTTTTTCTTGTGATTGATTTCTAGCTTCTTACCATTATGGTCAGAGAAGATGCTTGATATGATTTCAGACTTCTTAAATTTATTGAGACTTGTTTTGTGTTCTAACATGTGGTCTCTCCTAGAAAATGTTTCATGTGTACTTGAAAAGAATATATATTCTGCTATTTGGGGGTGAAATACTCTGAAAATATCAATTAAATTCATTTGACCTAGTGTGTCACTTAAGGCCGCTGTTTCCTTGTTGATTTTCCGTCTGGAAGATCTATCCATTGATGTCAATGAGGTGTTAAAATCCCCTAGTATGACTGTATCACTGTCTATCTCCCCTTTTATATTCATCAAAATTTGCTTTATATATTTAAGTGCTGCTATGTTGGGTCCATAAATGTTTACAAGGGTTATATCCTCTTGTTGGATTGATCCCTTTATCAAGATGTAGTGTCCTTCTTTGTCTTTTATTATAGATGTTTTGAAGACTATTTTGTCCGAAATAAGTATTGGTACCTTAACTTTTAAAAAAATTTTCATTTTCATGAAATATCTTTTCCATCCCTTTACTTTTAGCTGTGTGCATCTTTTGTTCTGAGGTGGGTCTCTTGTAGACAGCATATATATGGGTCTTGCTTTCTTATCCATTCAGTTCTGTGTCTTTTGATTGGAGCATTTAAGTCATTTACATTTAAAGTGATTATTGATAGGTATGTATTTATTGCCATTTTATTCTTTATAACTATTTTCCTCCCCTTTTTTTTTCTTTCTTCTTAAAGAAGACCCTTTAACATCTCTTGAATACTGGTTTGGTGGTAAAGAACTCCTTTAGTTTGTGTTTTTTGTCTGGGAAGCTCTCTATTTCTCCTTCTATTTTAAATCCTAGCCTTGCTGGGTATAGTAGTCTTGGTTGAGATCCTTGCTTTTCATCACTTTGAATATTTCATACCAACCCCTTCTGGCCTACAAAGCTTCTGTTGAGAAATCAGCTGACAGTCTTTTTTTTTTTTTTTTTAATTTACTTTATTGATTTCAGAGAGAGGAAAGGAAAGGGAGAGAGAGAGAGACAGAAACATCAATGATGAGAGAGTCATTGATTGAGCCCACAACCGGGGCATGTGCCCTGACCGGGAATCGAACCCTGATTGCCTGGATCTTAGGTCGACGCTCAACTGCTGAGCCACGCCCGGCCGGGCTCAGCTGACAGTCTTATGGAAGCTCCCTTGTAGGTAACTATCTTTCTCTTGCTGCTTTTAAGAGTCTCTCTTTGTCTTTAACCTTTTGCATTTTGATTATGATGTGTCATGGTGTGGGCCTATTTGAGTTCACCTTGTTTGGGACTCTCTGCACTTCTTGAACTTGTGTGTCTTTTTATTCACCAGGTCAGGAAAGTTTTCAGTCATTATTTGTTCAAATAGGTTCTCAATCCCTTGTTCTCTCTCTTTTCATCATGGTACCTCTATGATGCCGATGTCATTACACTTTATGTTGTCCCAAAGTCCCCTTAGACTATCTTCATTTTTTCAAATTATTTTTTTCTTTTTGCTGCTCTGATTGGGTACTGTGTCTTCCAAATCACTCATTTGATCCTCTGCTTCATCTAACCTGCTGTTTATTCCTTCTAGCGTATTCTTCATTTTAGATATTGCATTCTTCATTTCTGACTGGTTCTTTTTTATGGTTTCTATGTCCGTTTTTATGCTTGTAATCTCCTTGTTGACGTTCTCAGTGAGTTCCTTCAGCATCCTTATAACCATATTTGAACTCTGTATCTGGTAGAGTGCTTGCCTCCATTTAATTTAGCTCTTTCTGGAGATTTCTCCTGTTCTTTCAGTTGGGGCATATTTCTTTGTCTCTCTCTGTTTTGGCTGCCCTTCTGTGTTTGTTTCTGTGCACCAGATAGATCTGCTATGTCTCCCAGTCTTGATAGGGTAGCCTTATATAGTAGGTGTCCTGTTGGATCCAGTGGCACAGTCTCCTTGATCACCTGAGCCGGGTGCTCCTGGAATGTCCCTTGTGTGCTTTATGTAAGCCCTCCTGTTGTAATTGAGTCCTGGTTGCTATTGGCCCATTCATGCATGGGGTCGATCCTCAGGCTGGCTGACTATAAGTGTCAACCCCCACCACAGTATTCGAGCTGCTATGAAAGCAGAGCATTCTGCACAGAAGGAGTAGCAAAGGTAATAAACACCTGTGTCTTTCAGAAATGGGAGGGGCTGACCGGCCAGGCGTGGCTCAGCGGTTGAGAGTTGACCTAGGATCCAGGAGATCGGGGTTCGGTTCCTGGTCAGGGCACGTGCCCAGGATGTGTGCTCAATCCCCTGTCGGGGACGTGCAGGAGGCAGCCGATTGGTGACTCTCTCATCATTGATGTTTCTATCTCTCTCTCTCCCTCTCCTTTCCTCTCTCTGAAATCAATAAATATATATTTAAAAAAAAAAAAGAAGAAATGGGAGGGGCCATCAAGGGCAGAACCTTGGAATGGGAGAGGCATGTAAGCACCAAGGCCACAGGGGCCACCCCTTCCTAAAACTCCATTGACACCATACCCTGAACATGCCTAAATGTTTAAACAATTCCATTTTCGGCCCAGCCACACTAGTCCTGGAACAAGACAACACACATAGCCTTGAGCTGGAAAAAAACAAGAACCCCAAGAATTGCTTCCTCTGTAAAATTATCCTGACATGAATGGAATACTATGGAGAAGAGTTTAATGGAAGAATAGAATTTTTTTCCTCTCACCTGAGGATATTTTTTTTATTGATTTTTAGAGAGAGGAAGGGAGAGTGAGGGAGAGGGAAGGAGGGACAGAGAAGCATTGATCAGTTGCCTCCCATACATGCCCTGACCAGGGATCAAATCCACAAGGTAGGTATGTGCCCTGACTGGAAATTGAACCTACAGACTTTTTGGTGTATGGGACAACAACACTCCAACCAACTGAGCCATCTGGCCAGGGCTAGTGGAAGAAGAATTTTATTTTTAAAACACACAAAAACAAAGCAGTAAAAGGACAAAACCTAATGTTTCAGCAATTCTAGGCCAGATCTCACAGCATTTAGGAATTGGTATTTCTGTGTGAGACTTGCATTCAGGAACAGATGCTTACATAAGGGCTAAGATCCATAAATAGTCAATCTGTGTCTAAAAGTTGTTCTGGGGCTCAGATTCACAAACCACCAGAAGAGAAAGGACTCATCTAGTACCAAGTTAGCAAACACATAACACAAATCAGAAGCACCATCCATCCACTCTCCCTCTCTGGGACCAGGGCAGACAGCGGGAACAGATCCCTGTCCTCTCTCCTGAGGCCAGATGGGGCTGAAGATTCACTAACATGACCGGAAATGGTACATGACATGGAACATATCTGACCTCCTATCTAACCCATGTCTCACCATCTCCACCCACATCCGTAGATGAGAAGTGACCCATGCATGACTGCTCAGTTTAGGGACACCCAGACACAGTTCGGCACATGGATACCACTTCCCTGCTTACTTGTAAACATCTACCTATATATAAATATTCAGCCCTGGCCAGATAGCTTACTTTGTTACAGCATTGTCCCAATCCACCAATGTTGCAGGTTTGATCCCCAGTCAGGGCACATACAAGACTCAACCAATGAATGCATAAGTAAGTGGAACAACAAATTGATGTTTCTCTGTCTCTCTCTCTCATCAATAATTAAATAAATTTTTTAAAAATACACCTGTCAAGTGGAAAAGAGTGGTCCCTGTAGAACTTTCCAGTCATCTAATCCTGGACAAGTTCAAACAGCATATGAGAGAACTGGGACCCACTAGGCTACTCCCACAGGTAGGGTTTTCCCCTCCTTTCTCTACATTTTTTTTCTGCATATTCCCATTCTGATCAATCCATGTAAAAATCTAATAAGTACATTTTCACAAGATTTCCATCCTCCTATAAACAAATAGAAAAATAGAAAGATGCACATCCCATAGTATTAAGCCATAGCTAGACATAAGGAAATGTATACCTATTAACATGGATGGATCTTACTGTATAATAAATATGAGTAAAAACTGCAAGCCTATTAGGATGAAAAAGTATTATGAATCGAAAAGAATGATATACTAAAAGACTCTCAGTACACATATGAACATACAACCATAATCCTTATACACAGTAGAGTTTTCTTATCAGCAACATTTCATAAAATGTACTCCATTATTAGTCACCTAGTCTATGATGTTTGTTATGATAGCCCAAGCCAACTAATACAGTTTTATAAGTGAGTTGTTCAACACTGACCTCACAGAGAGGGAGTTTGTAGACTTTGCCAGACAGACAATCTCTTGCACTTGGTGAAACTCTACTGCGAATCACCAATAAAACCAGATGAGTTTCTCCCTACACTTTTGATTTTCTATCCTGAGAACTTGGTTTTGGAAGTCAGCCTCCCTTCTGGTTTTCTGCCTGACACTAGTGCAGATAAGTTGGGCCTGTGTCTAGAAGTGGCCAACACAACTTAGGGACACACAAGCCAGTATATTCTTACTGACATGCTGACAGTTGTCCTGGGATTCTCTAAATCTAAATCCTCTTCTATCTCAGAGTCTTTGTCATGTTGAGAATTTCAATTTCAGTACCACCCAGTATTACAGATTAGCTGTCTCACTTTTGTAAAGGGACCAGAGTTTCATTCTTACTGCAAATTAGTTTCTTTTCTGCTATCTTCAGGTGGGGCATTGGATTAGGGTGCTGCATCTTCTGGGCCCTATTCCAGGGTGCCTCTTGCATCCATGGTTAAGTTGTTGTCGGTGGGAAATTAGGCTCTTCCATGGGATCTTTTTTTTTTTTAATATATCTTTATTGATTTCAGAGAGAGGAAGGAAGAGGGATAGAGAGATAGGAACATCAATGATGACAGAGTCATTGATCGGCTGCCTCCTGCACACGCCCAACTGGGGATTGAGCCGGCAACCCAGGCATGTACCCTGACCAGGAATCTAACCCCGATCGCCTGGATCCTAGGTCAATGCTCAACCGCTGAGCCACGCCCGGCCGGGCTTCCACGGAATCTTGAGAAAAGCATTTCAAGGATCCATGCACAGGAGATTGTGGTGTGGCTGGGTTTATTCTTTTTGTTGTTGTTAATCCTCACCCATATTTTTTCCATTGCTTTATAGAGAGAATGGAAGGGAGGGAAGGAGAGAGAGAGAGGAACAGCAATGTTAGAGAGACACATCAACTGGTTGCCTCCTGCATGCGCCCCAAGTGAACGGGGGCTGGGGCTCATACCTGCAACCTAGGCACATGCTCTCCACCAGGAATCGAACCCATAACCCTTTGGTGCATGAGCTGGTGCTCTAACCACTGAGCAACACTCGCCTGGGCTGGGTTTATTTTTGCCCTGGCTGGTTTATCTCAGTGGTTAGAGCGGGCCTGCAGACTGAAGGGTCCCAGGTTTGATTCCAGCCAAGGGCATATAGCTCCGTTGCATGCTCAATCCCCTGTCCTGGTTGGGGAGCGTGTGGGAGGCAGCCAATCGATGTGTCTCACATCGATGTTTCTCTCTCTCTCTCTTTCCCTCTCTCTCCCTCTTCCCCTCCCCTCACTTCCACTCTCTCTGAAAAGCAATGGAAAAAATACCCTCAGGTGAGGTTTAAAAAAAAATTAAAGGACAAATAATATGTAAGATTTTTAAAATGTTGTACATGGCTTATTGGAAGTGTATATTGAGCACTGGAAATAATTCATAGATTCCCAATGTCTGAAGTACCACTGCTTGACACCCCCACAGGGAACCATCACTCTTGGCTTGCCCAGTGTCACTGACTAGACACCTGCTACCCCTGAGAGTTTCCTGTTTGAACTTGGCTCTGAATCTTTGCAAGTTCCTTTCTAGAGCAGAATGAAATTTCTAAAACATTTCTTTTATAAAAAGAGAGAATAAATCCCTGAGGTATTCCAGGGCCCATTGGAATGACTCGAAGTCATCTCTCAGTTAAAAGTCTCCTAAAACTTGAATTTTGGGAAGGTTGTCAAATATATTTAACCAAAAGGTTATATCTTAAACTCTTTGTAAATCTAGGTAAAAACAAACATATATTTTATGGTAATAACTCTAAAAGACATTAATCAAACTTAAACCAGTTTTAAGATTAAATATTTTGTCCAGACCACAGAATTCTGCTTAATTTATATAAATAATTAATCTTTTTAGGCCAATAAAATATCACCCTTTAGTAATGCCATCCAGAGGCAGAAAACACACCACATATAACACACAGAAAAACATGTAAAGACTGTACACATGAATACTAATACCTAAAGACCATATATGTAATCCAAATTATTACTTTTTGTAGAGAAGATGCAAGAATTTTTTTATATAAACTTAAAAACTTTCACAAACTTTTATAACCTTCACAACATTTTACAAACCTTTCTACAACTTTCACAAACCTTCTTACCCACTTAGAAATAACTGTCCTTAGAATAACTTACTTTCTTCCTTTTCCCTCAAAAATGAATCTTCATACCTCATGCCTTCTATTATCACAACCATATAATTTCTTCCAACTTAACTTGAACTTTTAACTCTTAGAAGCCTCAATTTCCAATGATAACAGCATACATGACCAGCATTCCTTAGATTAAGGTTTATGAACACATTTTAAACACATTCTCACTTTCAAGAAACACACCTTCAACAAAGCACAAGCGATTACATCAATATCTCCAAATCTACTTTATGGACGTTCTGCAATGAAAAGACAAAAGTAGATGAGAGGGAAGGAAGAGTTTTTATCTCTCTCCCTCCCCTACACCTTAGTGGCCCGCCAGCTGGTCGGGTGGGTGGCCACGTTTTCCAAGTACTAACTTCATCAAGATGCCCAATGACAGGCAAAGGTCCAATGATGAGAGCCCCAGCACCAGCAGTGCTAGTTCAGATGCAGACCAGCGAGACCCAGCCTCTCCAGAGCCTGAAAAACAAGAAGAAAGAAAACCTTCTGCCACCCAGCAGAAGAAAAACACCAAACTCTAGCAAAACCACTGCTAAGTTATCCACTAGTGGTAAAAGAATTCAGAAGGAGCTAGTGAAACCACCCCGATCCTCCTCCTCACTGCAGTGCTGGGCCAAAAGGAGATAACATTTATACTTGGTCCACCAAGTTTTGCATATGAAGGTGTTTTTTCTGGATATCACATTTTCATCCGATTATCCATTTAAGCCACCAGAATCTATCACTGCAACATCAGTAGTCAGGGAGTCATCTGTCTGGACATCATCGAAGACAACTGGAGTCATGCTTTGACTGTTTCAAAGGTTTTGCTGTCAATTTGTTCTCTTTTGACAGACTGCAACCCTGCAGATCCTCTGGTTGGAAGCATAGCCACTCAGTATTTAACCAACAGAGCAGAACATGACAAGATAGCCAGACAGTGGACCAAGAGATATGTGACATAATTCACATAATTTGTATGCAGTGTGAAGGAGCAGAAGGCATCTTCTCACTGTGCTGCAAATCTTTTTTTTTTTTTTTTTAATATATCTTTATTGATTTCAGAGAGAGGAAGGGAGAGGGAGAGATAGAAACATCAATGATGAGAGAGTCATTGATTGGTTGCCTCCTGCTCGCCCCCCACCAGGGATTGAGTCCGCAACCTGGGCATGTGCCCTGACCGGGAATTGAACCCCAATCACCTGGGTCCTAGGTCGACACTCAACCGCTGAGCCACGCCAGGCTGGGCTGCAAATCTTTATAAAAGCCTTTACAATGTAGACTTCTGTGTATATGTTATACTGATTCTACTCTCTGCTTTTATCCTGTGGAGACGGGGAGACGCCCCAAAAAGGTAAATGCTATCAATAGTAGAACTTTGTAGCTGTAGATTAGTTATGTTTAAAATGCCTACTTGCAAGTCTTGCTTCTTTGGGATATCAAAATGTATTTTGTGATGTACTAAGGATACTGGTCCTGAAGCCTACCAGATATTATAGTGCATTTTAGCCTAATTCATTATCTGTATAAGTTATAAAAGTTGCTATGGATGACTAGGAATTATGTCATTTGTATTAAACCCAGATCTGTTTCTGAGTATGTGGTTAATGCTGCTATGAAAAATGTTGTACATTTTACGTTTTTCAGTTTGTAATGAGAGGATTTCCTTTTACCTTTTGTAGCTCAGAGAGCACCTGATGTGTCATCTCAAACACAATAAACATGTTCCTGAAGGCATAAAAAAAAAAGCAGGTGAGAAACTTAAGACTGTCTAGCAATCAGTGTTTTAGTATTTCATGTGATTTCAAAATATCTAAATATTCAGTAACTTTAAAATTCACTAATTTAAAAAGGGCCCGGCTGGGCATGGCTCAGTGGTTGAGCATTGACCTAGGATCCAGGGGATCATGGTCTGATTCCTGGTCAGGGCACATGCCTGGGTTTTGGGCTCGATCCCCCTCAGGGGTGTGTAGGAGGCAGCCAATCGATAACAACTCTCTCATCATTGATGTTTCTATCTCTCTCTCTCTCTTCTTCTCTCTGAAATCAATAAAAATATATTTTAAAAATAAAAAAATAAAAAGGAAACCCTGAAATATGTTTATTTAATTGATGGCTAAGGTGGTGTTGTTCTTGTTTTGCTTTTCTTTCAATAAGGACTACCTCCCAGAAACTTGCATTTTAAAAGATGGCCCAAAAGGGAAGATGGCGGCACTGTGAGAAGCAGCAGAGGCCCTCGCTCCCAGCCACAGACTCCATTTACTCCTAAAATACTATGTAGCCAGCTTGGAAAAACCAGAAAAACATACCTGAGTGGACGGAGTGCGAGTAGAGAGCATTGAAGAAATATCATAGAGTCCGGTAAGAGAGGGGGGTGTAGAAAGGGGGATCCCCCCTGACACCAGTGCTGGGCTCCGAGGCTTGGAGGCTGCAAAGCTCCCTCCCCTCCCCTTGGAGTGTGGACTGGCCTCCAAAAGTGGGGATCTCACACCTGGAGTGGAGGAGAGGGGAAGGAGCGCCCCGCATGGTAGGCAGAGGGACCCAGGGAAGCAGTGAGTCCACGAGGAGGGGACAGTGCCTTCCTAGGAAACAAAGCTGCTTGTGGCGGATGCGACCAGCATCTAATGCTCAAGGTGCCGACCATAGGAAAGGCTGTCCCAAAGTGTGTGGCACCTGAGTAGTAAGGGACCAGAGGACTGTGCTGAGCAGCTGCATACAGGGACCCTCTGGCTCCCTGTGGGGCACTGTGTTGAGCCCCAGAAAGCACTGAATCTGTGTGGCGTGGGGGAGGGGAGGAGAGCCCTCCTGCCCTGAGCTCCCGGTGCCAAGAGGCTGGGACCTGTGACCAGACCTGAGGGGTGCTGTGGTGGCCCTGAGCTCCCAGTGGGGAGCGTCTAGGATTTGTGACCAGCCCTGAGGGTGCCCAGGTGGCGCGTGGAGCCACCCCAACTTTGCTGAGTCCAGCGGTGTGGGGAGCTGCATGGAGCTGACTTTGGGTCCCCTCCCGCTGGGTGCCTGGCGCGTGGGACCCTGTAGGGCAGACTCTCTGCTTGTGCGTTGCTTTGTGCCTTTTTAAGTTCTGATTGGAACTCCCACCTTCCCAGTGTGCATTGGGCGGACAGACTGTTTGAGGGGACCCCTGGTGCGACCAGCCAATCAGAGCTGGGCAGGGAGGAGCGGGGCCCACCTGCCTCTCCTGCAGCCAGGAGCACTGCTCCCAACAGGAAAGGGGCGGGGTCCGGCTCACTGAGGCCCCAGACACCCCCGCAGGGCACAGCCCTGAGGGGGAAGGAAGAGCAGCTCACAGGAGGGCTTTACAGGAATAAGACTCTCAGGGACTATTGTTTGGGAACTGGAGGAAATGATGAAAACCCCTGCTGGGGGCTGGGCAGGCAAAGAGCTCACTGGAATGTTCTTTAATCAAACCCACTCAGCCCAGGCTGCTGAAACGGCCCAGACAGAAAAGGCAACAGACTGAAGTGAGTCTGGAACTGCAGCAGGCCAGAGCATGGGGAACTAGAATCAGAGGACAGGGTAGGGACTGAGGAGCTGGTGGTGGAGCAGAGACTAACTCCCGCTCAGTGAGTGCTTGACAGCGAAACCTCTAAGTAAGGGGAGTGATACCCTGAGCTACACTAGCCACCCTGCACCCTAAAGACTCTACAGAAGACTCTGGAGTAAGACCAGGCAACTACAAAGTTGGAAAGTAGCTGACAAGAGGAGGTGGTCCACAGAGAGCTTCAGATTAACCATCTACCTAAGGACACCAGAGCCAAACCTAGACAGCTCCTGACATTGGCTGATACACAAGTACCTCCCAGGAGAGTGGAAATCAGCACACAAAACAGTGAGCCACAGACGACACAAGCTGCCAGAAGAAACTCACCTGATTGTCTTTTTTTTTTGTTTTTGTTTTGTTTTGTTTTGGTTTTGGTTTTTTTTTAATGATTGTGTATGTGTTTGTTTGTTTTTTCTCTTTTTCCCTTAGGAAGAAGAGAAAGGGGGAATACATTTATTTGTTTTTTCTTTTTTAAATTTTATAGTAATTTTTTAAAAAACATTTTTTGCCAGGTCGGGCATGGCTCAGCGGTTGAGCGTCGACCTAGGATCCAGGCGATCCGGGTTCGATTCCCGGTCAGGGTACAATGCCCGGGTTGTGGGCTTAGTCCCCAGCCGGGGGGCGTGCAGGAGGCAGCCAATCAATGACTCTCTCTCATCATTGATGTTTCTATCTCTCTCTCTCTCTCTCTCTCCTTTCCTCTATCTGGAATAAAGATATATATTTTTTTAAAAACATTTTTTAACTAAATTTTTTTTTTTTTTTATAAAAGAATTTTGTTTTGCTTAGCTTGTTTTTAGTTTTGTTTCTCTGTTTTGTTTTATTCATTTACTTTGTTTTGTTTTATCCTTGCTTCTACTATCAAGACTTTCTTGATATCCCTGCTTAATGACTGGGACTTTATCATTATAACCAAGTTTACTGCTTTCCTCTGTAGTTTCCCCCACATCTCTTACCAGACTCCCTCCCTGCCCAGGCTTTATCTCTCTCCTCTCGATCCATTGGCATAACTTTTTTTCTTCTTTTTTCTTTTTCTTCTTTTCTTTCATTCTTTTGTTATCCTCCATTCTGTCTTCCTGTCTTTTTGTTTGATTGTTAGTTTATCTTATTCTCTTTATTGTATTTTTATTTTCTCATTTTCAACTATTTATTCCTATTCTCTCCCTTAATTTTTTGCTGGCCCTTCTTTCAGAATCTTTTCTCTGCCTCGGTTATCTCCCAGTAGTTTCTCTATTTTTTACATTTTAGTTTATTATTTTCTAAATTTTCATCACTGTTAACAACAATATACATCTCTGTCTCTAAGCGTTACTTTTCTTTCTCTCTGTTTTTTTTTGTGTGTGTTCTCCCTTTACTCTTCCAGTTCTATCTTTACTTTGGTTGTTTTCACTGTGACTGTCAAGATATTTTGTAAGATACCTCTTGTTTCTTGGAAGTTTAGTTGTGTATTGCCCTGCCTTGCCAGCACCCGTACAACAGTTTACACGATGAAGTTGGGGCTGAGACACAGCCAACCTGAGAGGAGAGTCCTCCCAAAGACTGGTCAATGACAATCTAGACCCAACCACAACAGGAGAACATAAAGAAACCACAAAAGGGACACCCACAAAAGGGACACACCTTGAGCAAAGAGCTCAGAAGTATAAGGAAGACATATCTCTGGGCTCCACTGGACCCACAAGACAAAATCCCATTCCACAAGACTGGGAGACAGCAAATATATCTAATATATAGATACAAACACTAAGACCTACCAAAATGGGGAGACAAAGAAACAACCCCCAGAAAAAGGGACATCTGTAATACTTTAAACAAAAATAAAAATTATAAAAAGTTAAAAAAAAAAGAAAGAAATGAGGAAATTAAAAAAAAAACAACAACAAAACAACCCCCAAATTAAAGAAAAGGAAACATCACCAGAAAAAGTCTTTGATGAAATGGAGTTAAGCAAGCTATCAGAAACAGAGTTCAGAGTATTGATGATGAAAATGTTCCAGGAACTTAAAGAGAAAAACAAGGCAACAGAGGATAAGATCGAGGACTTTAGGGAAAACATGATAAAAGAGATACATAACATAAACAAAAATCAGACAGAAATAAAGAATGCTGTATCTGATATCAAGAATACACTGGAAGGAATTAAAAGCAGGCTCAATGAAGCAGAGGATAGAATAAGTGACTTAGAAGACAAGGTAGAAAAAATCACACAATCAGAGCAGCAAAAAGAAAAAACACTTAAAAAGCATGAGGACAGTCTAAGGGAACTTTGGGACAACATGAAGCACAACAACATTCGCATTATAGGAGATCAGAGGGGGAGGAAAGAGAGCAAGGGATAGAGAACTTGGTGGAGGAAATGATTACAGAAAACTTCCCTATGCTGGCAAGGGAGAAAACCACACAAGCTCAGGAAGCACAGAGTGTTCCAAACAAGAAGGACCCAAAGAGACCCACTCCAAGACACATCATAATTAAAATGGCAAATGTCAAGGACAAAGAGAAAATATTAAGGGCTGCAGGAGAGAGACAAGCAGTGACTTACAAGGGAACCCCTATAAGGCTGACAGCTGATTTCTCAACAGAAACTCTTCAGGCCAGAAGGGAGTGGCATGAAGTTCTCAAAGTAATGAAAAGCAAGAACATGCAACCAAGATTGCTTTATCCAGCAAAGCTATCATTTAAAATTGAAGGTGAAATAAAGAGCTTCCCAGACAAAAAAGGCCAAAGGAGTTTAGTACCACCAAACCAGCAATGCAAGAAATGCTAAAAGGACTGCACTAAGAAAAAGAAGGAATAGTGAGAGAAAGGTACGTCAGCATAAAGGGAAAAAATGGCATTAAATAAGTTTATATCAAGAGTAACCTTAAATGTAAGCAGAATAAATGGTCCAATCAAAAGACATAGGGTAGCTGAATGGATATATGGGAGAACCCAAATATATGCTGTCTACAGGAGACCCACCTGAGAGCAAAAGACTCACACAGGCTAAAAGTGAAGGGATGGAATAAAATATTCCATGCAAATGGAAAGGAAAAGAAAGCTGGAGTAGCAATTCTTATTTCTGACAAAATAGACCTCAAAATAAAGACCATAACAAGAGACAAAGATGGTCAATACATAATACTAAAGGGATCAATCCAACAGGAGGAAATAACCCTTATATAAACATTTATGCACCCAATATAGGAGCACCTAAATATATAAAAAATTTCTTGGGGGACTTTAAGGGGGTATTGACAGCAACACAATCATAGTGGGGGACTTTAACACCCCACTGTCAGCATTGGACAGATCATCAAGATAAAAAATCAACAGGGAAACACAGACCTTAAATGACTCACTAGACCTAATGGATTTAATTGACCTTTACACAACATTTCATCTTAAAGCAGCAGAATACACATTCTTCTCAAGTGCACATGGAACATTCTCAAAAATAGACCACATGTTAGGGCACAAGGCAAGTCTCTACAAATACAAGAAGACTGAAATCATTCTCGGATCACAATGCCATGAAACTAGAAATCAACCACTGTAAAAAACTCAAAAATATTCAAACACATGGAGGCTAAACAGCATGTTATTAAACAATGAATGAATTACCAATGAGATTAAGGAAGAAATCAAACACTTCATGGAAAGTAACGAAAATGAACAGACAACAACCCTAAATCTATGCGACACGGCAAAAGCAGTCTTGAGAGGGAAATTCATAGCATTACAGGCCTATCTCAAGAAACAAGAAAAAGATCTAATGAACCATCTAACACAACAACTAAAAGAACAAGAACAAGAACAGCAAGAAAAGCCCTGAGGAAGTAGAAGGAAGGAAATAATAAAGATCAGAGCAGAAATTAATGATGTAGAGACTAAAAAAAAAAACAATACAAAAAGTCAATGAAACCAAGAGCTGGTTCTTTGAAAAGATAAATAAGATTGGTGCACCTTTAGCCAGACTCACTAAGAAACAAAGAAAGAGGACCCAAATAAAAAAATCAGAAATGAAAGAGGTGATATAACAAACTGACCCAACAGAAATACAAAGGATTGTAAGAAAATACTACGAGCAACTATATGCCAACAAATTGGACAACATGGGGGAAATGGACAAATTCCTAGAAGCATACAACCTTCCAAAGCTGAATCAAGAAGAGGCAGAAAACCTGAATAGGCTGATAACAACTAATGAAACTGAAGCAGTAATCAAAGAACTCCCAGCAAACAAAAGTCCTGGACCAGATGGATTTACAGGCGAGTTTTACCAAACATTCAAAGAAGAATTAACACCTATTCTATTCAAACTATTCCAGAAAATTCAAGAGGAGGGAAAGCTCCCAAACTCTTTCTATGAGGCCAGGATCATTCCTAATCCCAAAACCAGATAAAGACACTACAAAGAAAGAAAATTACAGGCCAATATTCCTGATGAACATAGATGCTAAAATCATCACTAAAATACTAGCAAACTGGATCCAGCAATACATTAAAAAGATCATACACCATGACCAAGTGGGATTTATTCTGGGGATGCAAGGCTGGTACAACATCGCAAATCAAAAAATGTGATACATCACATAAACAAAATGAAGGACAAAAATCATTTGATTATATCAATAGATATTGAACAAGCATTTGACAAAATCCAGCACCCATTTCTGATAAAAACTCTCAGCAAAGTGGGAATAGAGGGATCATACCTGAACATAATAAAGGCCATATATGAGAGACCTACAGCCAATATCATACTCAATGGGCAAAAACTAAAACTATTTCCATTAAAAATAGGAATAAGACAGGGGTGTCCAATTTCACCACTCTTATTCAACATAGTACTGGAAGTCCTCGCCATAGCCATCAGACAGGAAGAAAACATAAAAGGTATCCAAATTGGAAAGGAGGAAGTAAAACTGTCATTAATTACAGATGACATGATATTGTACATAGAAAACCCTAAAGATTCCATCAAAGTACTACTAGGTTTGATAAATGAATTTGGCAAGGTAGCTGGATACAAAATCAACATCTGGAAATCAATGGCATTCTTATACACCAACAATGAACTTTCAGAGAGAGAAACTAAAAAAACAATACCATTTACCACTGCAACTAAAAAACTAAGATACTTAGGAATAAACTTAACCAAGGATGCAAAAGACCTGTACTCAGAAAACTACGTGACACTGAAAAAAGAAATAGAGGAAGATTTAAGCAAGTGGAAAAATATACCATGCCCATGGATTGGAAGAATTAATATCATTAAAATTCCCAAAGCAATTTATAAATTCAATGCAATTCCTATTAAAATACCAACAGCATATTTCACAGACCTAGAACAAATATTTTGAAAATTTATATGGAACCAAAAAAGACCCCAAATAGCTGCAGCCATCCTGAGAAAAAAACAGAGTGGGAGGGATCATATTACCGGACTTCAAACTGTATTACAAAGCCACTGTAATCAAAATGGCCTGGTATTGGTACAACAACAGGCATATAGATCAATGGAACAGAACAGAGACCCCAGACATAGACTCACGCCATTATGATCAATTAATATTTGACAAAGGAGGGAAGAGCATACAATGGAGTAAAGACAGTCTCTTCAATAAGTGGTGCTGGGAAAATTGGACAGATACATGCAAAAAATGAAACTAGACCAGCAACTTTCACCATACACAAAAATAAACTCAAAATAGATAAAAGACTTAAATGTAAGTCAAAAAACCATAAAAATTTTGGAAGAAAACATAAGCAGTAAAGTCACAGACATCCCATGTAGTGGAATTCTCGCTGATACATCTCCTAGGGCAAGAGAAACAAAAGGAAAAATAAACATATGGGACTACATCAAACTAAAAAGCTTTTGCACAGCAAAAGAAAACAGCCTCCAAATACAAAGGAACTCCATGGTCTGGGAAAACATATTTGCCAAGGATGTGTCTGATAGGGGGCTAATCTCCAAAGTGTACAAAGAACTCACACTACTCAGCAAGAGGAAGACAAACAACCCAATTAAGAAATGGGCAAAGGACCTGAATAGATACTTCTTCAAAGAGGACATACAGATGGCCAAGAGACATGAGAAAATGCTCAACGTTGCTAATCATCAGAGAGATGCAAACTAAAACCACAATGAGGTATCACTTCACACCTGTCAGAATGGCACCATCAACAAATCAACAAACAACCTGTGCTGGCGAGGGTGTGGAGAAAGGAGAACCCTGGTACACTGCTGGTGGGGATGCAGACTGGGGCGACCACTATGGAAAACAGTATGGAGGTTCCTCAAAAAATTAAAAATGGAGCTGCCTTTTGACCCAGTGATTCCACTCCTAGGAGTATATCCTAAGAATCCTGAAACACCAATCAGAAAGGATATATGCACCCCGATGTTTATAGCAGCACAGTTTACAATAGCTAAGATCTGGAAACAGCCCAAGTGCCCATCAATAGCTGAGTGGATAAAAAAGCTGTGGGACATTTACACCATGGAATACTATGCAGCTATAAAGAAGAAGGATCTCGTACCCTTTGGGACAGTATGGATGGACCTGGAGAAAATTATGCTAAGTGAAATAAGCCAGGCAGAGAAAGACAAACATCACATGATCTCGCTTATATGTGGAATCTAAAGAACTTAATAAACTGATGAACAGAATAGATTCAATGACATGGAAGCATGGATCAGACTGATGAATGTCAGAAGGACGGAGGAGGGCGGGTGGGTGGAGAGGGAGAGAGTAACCAAAGAATTTATATGCATATATGCACAACCCAAGGACACGGGCAATGTTGGGGAGAGGGGTTGGGGAGGGGAAGGGGACGGGGTGGAGTGGGTCATTGAGGAGAAAAAGGGACATCTGTAATATTTTAAACAAAAATAAAATTAAAATTGCTCACCTTTAAAAAAATAAATAAAAATAAATAAATAAAATGGCCCAGATAAAAGATTTTTCTTATGTTTGTTTGTTTGTTTACTAGGCATTTGCATTTCAAAGGTCTTAGGACTTTGGTTTCATAAACTTTTGAGCCAAACAGGGGAGGTTTTGGGGAAGATAAAAGGATTTAGTGGGCTCTAATGTTCTGGAGTCACACCTCTGTCCCAGTAAAGACTGCTTTGTAAAACAAGGACAGTACTTTTTATTTATTTATTTTAATACCTCAACATCGGGCTGACAAATCTATTCACCCATTTTTAGAATGTTTCTTCCCATTTGGGTATATTTTTCTAGTTTACAGAAAACACATAGCTTTGGGTTGTCTCTGAAAGCCATAAAGGCTTTTAGATATATGGAATCTCTGTCAATTTCCCTTGGAAATGGTAAAACAGGTCCTAGCTGCAAGATAGTATTAAAATTAATGGTGCCATTAACTGGCCAATCTCTCTTTTATTGGGACCAGGCCATGTTACAAAAGAAGATTAGCCTTTTTCTTGAGGGACAGAGTCAAATTTCTCCCAGTTGGCAAGTATGTACCCCCAAAGGGGACTCTCAACGTCTTGTGGACTGGTTCCCTGTTTACAGAGAGACATATGTAGCAAGCTGAGAGTTAGAGACATCTCAGCAAGTCTCTGGGCTGTTTTAGGCCATTCCGAGTAGGGCTGGTACCCTGTTAAGCTGTCTCTCAGTCTCTCATGAAAGTTAATAACGAAGAGAAGATAGTTAGCAAACATTCAGTGAGTCTCGAAATTAGTTACCTCTTGGATGGTTACTTTTGAAAAAAAATTTTTTTTTCAAAGCAAAGAAATCAAGCACTGGTTTGTCAGGCTTTCTTTTACATTTCTGGCTCTTGGTCCAGTCCATTTTCTGAGGAAAAATCTCAGGTATGGCTTGATAAAGCCGGTGGGCTAATTCCATCTGTCTCTGTTTTAAAAAATCTTCTACAGGGGTATGCTGGTGAACTGTATTCAGCCATTCTGTTGCCTTGCTCTCAGAAACCAGTAGGTGTATTAATTGGAATAGGTCACAATAGCCAGGATTACATGTTCTAACAGTTAAATTTCTTTGTGAACCCATCAGGGTCCAGGATAAAATCGGGAGCAATTGCTGCTTTCTCTCTAGCTGAGACCAACTTTTTCCCCAAAGACAGCTGTTAGAATTCTTATTCTCTTTTCCCTTTAAGGACTTGCCTTTGGATGTGTCAGAGGGCATCAGATTGCCCCTCCCGCCCTTGTCGCTCAACGAGGAAGTGAAGCTTCCGGTGACTTCCCAACTTGCTGCACTGGTCAGAAGCCTCTCCGACATTGTGGAGACTTTGGAGTGACATCGGAGGCTTTCCCCGCAAGTTAAGTACCGAACCTCCGGCAGGCTGAAGGGACACGACCCCCCACCGAAATACACTAAGGATCCTGATGAATTTGCCAGGTTGTAACCCCCCGCCGCCCGTGCTCTCCCGCTGCACGAGGCGCACTTGGCAGCGCCACGTTGGGCGCGCCCCAGCCCTGAGGTCGGAGGAGGTGAGCGCTAGGCGTAGACGCTGGAGACCCAAAACCCCGGTCTTGATTGTCTCTGCTCTCCTGCAACTGGTGAGTGCCCGCCGCCTTGCCTGGCAGGGAGGAGGCGAGGGGAACAAGACGCGGTGGGGTGGGGGTCCCTGCCCCAGCCTGTTCGGGCACGACGAACCGTGAGCAGAGTCGTGGTGAAGAGAGGGGACCCTTGGCTGAGACCCGAAGCCGCACTCCAGCCCGCCTCGCCCTGCCCGGTCCCCCCTGGGCTGGCTGGATACTTCAGAAGAAATGCCACTCAGAAATCCCGGAGCAGGGCTTTGCCCTGGCACATTCATCAGTCTCATCTATGCTTCCATGTCATTGAATCTATTCTGTTCATCAGTTTATTAAGTTCTTTAGATTCCACATTTATGCGAGATCATGTGATGTTTGTCTTTCTCTGCCTAGCTTATTTCACTTAGCATAATACTCTCCAGGTCTGTCCATACTGTCCCAAACGGTAGGCGATCCTTCTTATTTATAGCTGCGTAGTTCCTGGGCTGGAAGAAAAAGCTACAATACCTTCCACATCAGGGTGGGGAGTGGGCAGCAGAAATAGGCACTGAGTCTCTTCCAGCAGCTTGTGTCCCGCACTCAGCTGGGCACTGTGCTTTCATTATTCCATGTAATTTTTCTAACAACCTGGGAGATTAGGGATAGTTTCTCTCTACTTTGCCCACGAAGGAACTGAGTCGGAAGGAAAAAAATTTTATTATTTTTTTGCCTGATCTCCTTTAGAATAGCAGCTGTATTGGGCCTGGGAAAGCATCTACTGCCATTCCTGTTCAAGTAACTGGGAGAAGTTGGGAAAGGGAGAAAGGATCTCCTAACAGCCTAGTGGGCTAGCACTTTAGACAGCCTCCTTGGACCTTTACTTTTATTTTTCTGGGTATTTGCTTTTGTTGTGTTCTCTTAATGAGGTTTGGGTACGGTTTTGGTCACAGTTAAGAAGGTATTTGCTTTTAAATTTTATGCCTGAGCTACATTTGCCTTACTTGGCTAAATTCGTTAGCTGCTCTTGACTAGGCGTACTAGGAAAGAAGAAAATGGTTGTAAGTCACCTGCACCCTTTGCCTGGCGAGATGGGAAGAGGAAGCTGAATCATAGGCTTCCTTTCCCTTATTCTCCCGAGACTGCTGTAGAGGAGAGCGTTGGATAAGCCCCAGCTTCTGTCATACAACTGCCCGACAGATTAGGTTTTCTTAAAGTTCCAGTTTTTACCATTCCCCATCCTCTGTTGATCAAGAACTTTCTGAAAACATTGCTGATCAACAGTCAGGTCTTCCAATTTCAGCTTTTTTGCCCCTCCATGTTAGGAAGGACCTTTTCTAGGTGTTGTCTCTCACAAAAGAGGAGGAAGAGCATGGATCCTGTCCAAGGTTAACAGGCATCTGGTGCATGCTTAACACCTTGCTGACCAGTCACTCAATAACTTGTGTCTGCACTTACATTAACTTAAGTAATATATATATTTAAGTATATCTTTATTGATTTCAGAGAGAGGAAAGGAGAGGGAGAGAGATAGAAACATCAGTGATGAGAGAGTCATTGATTGGCTGCCTCCTGCACGTTCCCTGACTGGAAATCGAACCCTGATCTCCTGGATCCTAGGTTGATGCTCAACCGCTGAGCCAGGCCCGGCCTGGCAACTTAAGTAATATTAAACATGTTGCTGACCAAAGTAGCCAGCTTCACGGGCTAGGCAGTCAGCAAGGTGTAAGAAGATTTCAAAACAGAATTAGGACAACATAACCCAGTCTACATGAATTTAAACTAGGAGCTCAAACCTGTAGATAATGAAACAAAGACCATTATTATCTTGGATAGATCAAAGTTCTTTTTTTTTAAAAAAAATTGATTTTTAGAGAGAGAGGAAGGGAGAGAGAGAAACATTGATCTGAAAGAAAAGCTGACTCATTGCCTCCCATTCTTGCCTGGACCCGGGAATCAAATGCACACACTAGAAGCCTTCCTTGGCTGGAAATCGAACCCACCCACCACCTTACATGGTGTTAGGTGCACTGCTCCATCCATATCAGGTAAACTGTGCTACTGGGGACAGGGCCGGTCCAAGTTCCTGATGAAGGCTTCAATAACTGGAAAAGTTTCCCTCTTTTTTTTTTGTTTTTGTTTTTATGTCTCTCCCTTTCAGAATAGCTTAGGAAATGTAAACAAGGGCACAATCCTTTCAAAGAAAAGGGAACAGTAAGTAAGTGTTGTACAGGCCAGATTCAGTCGTTTTGGCAATATGTTTAAGTAAAAAAAATCTCCAGGTTGTCGAGTATGGATTTTAAGTCTTTCATTTTCTTGGAGGGCACTGTGAAAATATTGTTCTACCAAAGCATGATTATTTTCAATAGAAGCAATTAAGCTTTTACAATATTGAAATATGTCTCCTTTACCAACTGTGGATCAAAAGTAGCAGTAGCCAAATGCACGTGGCATCCTGTAATTCTCTCGAAAGGTGAAAGCTTATGAGTCCCAAAAGGGACTAATGGCAATGCTTTTGGCTAAGGTATTTGAAGAGTTTCTACAAAGTTTCCAATTGAATCTTATTTTTTTTAAAAGAGAGGATTTAAAAAAAAATAAAAATGTTTTTTATTGATTTTAGAAAGGATGGGAGAATGGAAAGGGAGAGAGAGAGAAACATTGATCAGCTGCCCTACTGGGGATTGAACCTGCAACTTGGGCATGTGCCCTAATATGGAATCAAACCAGTGACCTCTCAGTGCGTGGGACAATACTCAACCAAGTGAGCCACACCACCCAGGGCTGCCAATTGAATCTTAATAATGCCATTAGTATGTTCAGCTAAACCTGAGAATTGAGGATGTAAGCACAATGAAAATGTTGTGGAAGTGGCCAATTAGCACAGACTTATTGTAGCACTTGACCCGTAAAATGGGTACTTTGATCACTGAAGTTCAGTAGGAGTCCCCCAAGTAGGAATAATCTTTCCTAACAGGACTTTAGCTACTGTAGAGGCATTAGTTTGTTTGCAAGGGAAAGCTTCAGTCCAGTGGGAAAACATACATATCATAACTAAAACTTATTTATATCCATGAACTGGAGAAGCTGTATATAATCTATTTGCCAAACCTCAAATGGTCCGTTAGGCAGTTTTACTTTATTTTTTTATATTTTAATTGATTTCAGAGGGAGAGGAAAGGAGAGGGAGAGAGGTAGAAACATCAATGATGAGAGAGTGTCATTGATCGGCCACATCCTGCACAACCCCTCCTGGGGATCGATCCTGCAGCCCCAGCATGTGCCCTAACTGGGAATCAAACTGAGATCTCCTGGATCCTAGGTCAATGCTCAACCACTGAGCCATGCCAGCCAGGCCTGTAAGGCAATTTTAAATGTCCAGTGTATCTGGTCCTGATGTCAACCATGGCATTGCTTCATCTGGTTTTGCTGCTTTTCTGACCTGGAACTGAAACACAACTGAGGCCTAGATGTTATCTCTAGTTTGAACGAAACTCTGTCTCTGGGGGTCCATAGTCCTGAGGCTTTCTTCCTAGATTATTTGATGCTGGCCAGTATCTGACTGTCCTGAGAACTTAATGATACGGGAGTAGAGTGTGCAGGGCAGAAGAAGGCAGGTGATTTATGATGGTGGGTGAGGCTAGTTTGAATCGAAAGAAAGGAGGAAAGGTCATATTAGTGAAGTTTCTACGTGGTTACGGTTTGAAGGCTGAGAGAGTCTGAAATAATTAAACATGGTTCAGTAATCCCTTTTCCACTGTACTGACTCTGCAACAATAGCAAAAGTTTGGAGTCTTTTACTTTCACGTAGGGCCCCTCATTTGCCAAGGCTGAAAATTAATAATTCTGGCAATCTTACTTCTAGGTGGCTCATCTAGAGTATGGGCAAGCTGATTGACCAAATTAAACAAATCTAGGGTGGCTGTGGTTTCTCATTCCCTCCTGGTTCTCTCAACTAGGAAGGAAAGATCTCTGTTCAACCCATTCAAAAACAAAGAATTAAAAGTTACCCGAGTAGAGTCAACATCTGAAGGAAGACCAGGATTTTCCTTAAAAACAGCCTGAAGTCTTTTGTAACGTTCATGAACACATTCATCAGACTTTTGTGAATAAGTCTGAATTTTGTTCTAATCAAAATGGTGCCCAGGAGTGGGGGGAGGGGGGCGCCCAGGAGTGGGGGGAGGGGGGCGCCCAGGGAGGCCAAGGGAGGCCTCAGCCCAATACTGGATCCAGGTTCTTGTCACTGCCCAGGAAAGGATTCAAAATTGGATGGGAAGATTTAGCAAAGCACAGTAAATTTATTAAAGCAAAAGTATACACTGAAGAAGTGAGAGCGGGCGACCTTAGAGAACGAGACGTCCTGATGGTGTCTGGATGGAAGGTTTTTATTAAACATAGGCAAGGGCGGGATAGGGTAGCCCTCAGCTTCTGATGCTGGTGGGGGTGACTGCTGACGTGGCTTGTCCTTGTCCCTACTCTCCAGATAGCAATTTCTCTTTTGGTCTTCCCAGAACTGTCATGGCAATTCAGGGTGTCACAATGCAAATGGCCCTGTTGGCCCTGTAGAATCTGGTTGAGACCAGTTCAGATTTGTTTGTCTCAACTATAGGAAGTTGGGGAGGGAGAAGTGGGAGATCAGGTGGTAAATAAAAGTCATGCCTTTGATGTTCCAGCCAGGACAGAAAAGGGGAGGGTAAAGCTTAAGGCCTTTGTTTCCTATTTTAACTTTCCTGCCTCACCCTGGCTTTGGGAAAGCCTTAGGAATTGCTTGGTATTGTTTTCAAGCAAGTTCTCTAGCTTCTTCCCCCAAACTGGAGGTTTACTTTTCTAAGTCCCATTCAAGATGTTTCCTTCTGGCAATTTTCACCCAGTGCTGAGCCTGGCCTTCAACTAAGGTATAAAGAACTAGCTGATATAAATCAGAAAGCCCAGACCGATAGGCCTGAATAATAATATCCAACTCCTCAGCAAACTTGTGAGGATCCTCAGTTACCCCACAGAATTCCTTTACAGTGGCTCATAACTCAGCCTTAGGAGCCATATGAAACTTGTATCAGGACTTTGTAGACTCCGGAGATAATCTCCAATATGTAATATCCAGTGAATAATAATGTATACACAGAAATACAACACTACTATTTCCTTAGTTGACAAAACTTCCTGTGCCATTTAAACATATCAAATAGGCCTGATTAGTTCAAAACTACTCCCTGCAAGGAGAGAAAACAGATCTTTTCAGGTGTTCCAGGGAGCCAGTGGAACAACTTAAAGCCATTTCCAGGTTAAGAAAAAGGTCTCCTGTTAAAATTTGAACCCTGGGCAGTCTGTCAAACACAGTTGATCAAAAAGATGATATATTGCCCGGCTGGGTGTGGCTCAGCAGTTGAGCATCAACCTGGGCTCCAGGAGTTTGGGGTTCAATTCCCAGTCAGGGCACATGCCCAGGTTGCAGGTTCGATCCCCAGTCGGGGGCATGCAATGCAGGAGGCAGCCGATCAATGACTCTCATCATTGATGTTTCTGTCTCTCTCCCTCTCCCTTCCTCTCTGAAATCAATAAAGAAGTATTTTTTTTTTTAATCATATATTATTATAAAACAACATTAAATTACCCATTTATGTAAAGTGATAATAAAAAGGCATCAAGTAAAAACACAGATTAGCAAAACTTTAGTTCTTAGTATTGAGAAATTTTCTTAAGTAATCAAGGACCTGATTAAGACAGCAAAACTATTTTAATAAAATATAGAATTCCTGCTTTCTAGGTAGAAAACTTTTTATAATATCTTGTCTAGAGTAGAGTAAATACAGGAAAAAAACTTTTTAACCAAGTGAAAAAGAAGTAAACTCCACATAAAATTTTCTTTCTTAAGATTCCTTTTCCACAAACCCTCTACAACTTTCTTAGTCCCTCTTAGTCTTTCTCTTCTTACTCAATCTGAAATAACCAACCTTATTTTAGTACAAACCTCATTTTTTAAATCACTTCAAAAATGTATTTTCATACCTTATGCCATCTATTACTTAAAACATACAGTTTTGCCCGGCCGGCGTGGCTCAGTGGTTGGGCATCGACCTAGGATCCAGGTGATCGAGGTTCGATTCCAGGTCAAGGCACATGCCAGGGTTGTAGGCTCGATCCCCAGCAGGGGACGTGTGGGAGGCCAAAAATTTATCATACCCAGTTATTTTTCTTGCTGACATATTTTGCAACAGAGATAACATGAATTTACTTAACTAATAAGCCCGGGTAGAATAAAAGTATTATTTAATTCTGATAACTTTACAATAACATTCAATGGTAGAAATATGCTATCTCTAGAACATACATATAGAAACACAGATAAACGTAAGCAGAGAGTTCATAACTTTTTTTTTTTAAAAAAAGTACATGTTTATTGATTTCGGACAGAGGAAGGGAGAGAGAGAGATGGAAACATTAATGAGGAGAGAGTCATTGACCGGCTGCCTCCTGCACGCCCTCCACTGAGGATCGAGCCCGCAACCCCTCACTGGGAATCGAACCTCGATCTCCTAGATCACACATAGGTCGATGCTCAACCACTGAGCCATGCCGGCTGGGCTGATTATGTTTTCTTAAGGTTCCAGTTAGTCTTTATCACTACCAAGGATGTAATAACTAATTTCTGATAGCTATCGAACACCCCTTTTATGAGATCTGATCAAGGGGAACATGAACAATTTTCCCAGGCCTGGGTGTGCCTCCGGTCCTTTCTGTCAACATAAGAAACATCCAAACCTGTAGAGAATTTTTATGAGTTTATTTGAACCACACTGACGACAGTTGCTGGGAAGCAAAATCTCAACAGATTGAGAAAATGCTCTGTAGAATGGCAGTTTTACAGCTTATTTTACACATTAGAGTAAAAGGAGGGTTCCATGAAACCCATGGAGGCGGGAGGAAGCAAAGCAGGGAAATCTTTAAGGTTAGATAAAGAGTAAAATGGAGAGACACATACTTCTTTTACATTGATGGGTACAGGATAGTTAACAATGAACATTTACAGCAAATAGAGATGGTATTTGGAGAATAAGTTAACCGTGGGGTTTTGTGGCCTCTGGTTGTGGGTATGTGTGCCCTGAGGGAAACAAGGATTACTCTGACATTATTACAAGGGTGTGTTTATCTTAGATACAAAAAGATAATAGATAGGCTTACTTAAGATAAAGATTGACCTTTGTCAAGGAATCTACGGGCCTAGGATGTGAATACCCTTGTGAGTTATTTTTAGTTAAATTGAGATCATCCTCTGGACTTGTGTCTTGAATTCTTTCCTGCACAAAGTCAAGAACCCACACATTCCAAGATGTGCCAGGACAGACCCACCTCAGCCCCATCCCTTTCCAGTGACAAGTAGACCTGCACTACACAAAATGCTAAATGAAGATTTTAGGATGAACACCATGGAAACACGGATCTTATGAAAGAAGAAAAATCAGTGGAAATACAAATGTAAAGGATTGTTATTTCCCCTTAATTCTGTGATATTATACACTCTCAAAAATTATACATCACTTCCCTAACCGGTTTGGCTCAGTGGTAGAGCATTGGGCTGTGGACTAAAGGTTCCCAGGTTCGATTCTGGCCAAGGACACATAAAAAAATTATGCATTATTTGTGAGGTTTATAAACTATATCCATGTTAATCCAATAGCAACAAGAATGGTGGGGTGGGGAGCAGGGGACAGGGTTGAATGGGAGGTGTTGAATGTTGTTGCAAATCTCAAAAATTTTAAAGATTTTTAAAAACATTTTTTATTGATTTTTTTAAAGAGAGAGGAAGGGAGAGGGAGAGCGAGAAAAACATCGATGTGAGAGCAAAACATTGATTGGCTGTCTCCTGCACACCCTCTACTGGGGATTGAGCCCGAAACGTGGGCATGTGCCCTGATCGGGATTTGAACCAGCAACCTTTCCGTGCATAGGCCGACGCCCAACCAACTGAGCTACACCGCCCAGGGCTTAAAGATTTTTTTAAATTTATTTTTTAATTGATTTTAGTTAGAAAGGGAGAGAGAGGGAGGGAGAGAAACATTGATTTGTTACTCCACCCATTCATGTATTCATTGGTTGATTCTTATATGTGCCCTGACTGGAGATCAAGCCTGAAACCTTGGTGTGTCAGGACGATGCTCTAATCAACTAAGCTACCCGGCCAGAGCCAAAATTTTTTATTAATGTAACACTATTAATTCAGCAATACCATTCAGTAATGAAAAGGAATAAAGTATTGAGGTACATGACAACATGAATGAATTTCCAAATGATTGTCTTGAGTGAAAGAAGCCAGGCAGAAAAGAACATACTATCTGATTCCATTTATAGGATTCTAGAAAGTACAAAGTAATCTCTAACATTAGAGAGCAGAAAGTAGTTGCCTGGGGCGAGAATGATAGGGCAGAAGAGGCAAAAGAAAACTGTTGTGATGTTGACATGGTCATTATCTTGATGGTGGTCAGATTTTCACAAATGAATACATATGTCAAATGTTATCACATTTTATTCCTTAATTATGTTGTTTATTGTGTCAATTATACCTCTAAATCAATTATTAGAACTTTAAATAGACAGACTGTAAACAGTTAAAAGTATGTAATGCAATTCTTATAGGAACTGCTAAAAAATAATCCAAACGTATAGGCAAAAAGCCAACATGGAATTAAAATGCAATTCTAAAAAATAATAATAATAAAAATATTTTGTTAATGCTAAAGTCTGCAGGGAAGGAGCAACAAGAAAAAGAACAGACTGGAGAAACAGGAACTGCGTGATTTAATTTATTTCTGGATCTACTTCAGTCCTATCAGTAATCGTATTAATTCCAAATCAGTATAATTCAAAAGTAGAAAGGTTAGAATGAATGAAGAAACAAGACCCAACTGTATAATGTCTTTTAGAGATGCCGTTCAAAAGCCAGACAGATATATTGAAAGTCATGGCTGGGGGAAAAAATAACATCCAAATAGTAAGCTTAAAAAAAGTTATGCAACTATCTTTTTTTTTTTTTAATGTTTTTATTGGTTTCAGAGAGAGAGGGAGAGAGAGAGAGAAGCATCGATCGACTGCCTCCTGCACCATCCCTGCTGGGGATTGAGCCCATAGCCCAGCCCGGTCATGTGCCCTGACCAGGAACTGAACCAGTGACCTCCTGGTGCATGGGACATCGCTCAATCAACTGAGCCACACCAGCAGGCTGCAGCTATCTTAATATCAGATGGAGTTGATGTAGGACAAAGAATATTGCCAGAGATAGAGACCTTTTGTAGTGTTAAAGGATTAACTTATCAAGAAGTCAAAATAATTATCAATGTGTGTATACTTAGTAATAGAACTTCAAAATACATGAAGCAAAAATCTACAGGATTCAATGGGAATTATAACAAACCTTCCTCAGTAATTGATAAAAACAATTAGATGAATACTACTTGGTAAAGTCATAATCTGAATACTATCAACCACCTTGACTTAACTGTCATTCAAAGAAAAGGCTCAACATCTATTGAAGACTGATTCCATATTGGAAAAAAAATAATCACCTTTTGGGATGGTGTTGCAGATTAGGATTACCTAGGAGAGGTCATGAGGGGATGTTCTGTGGTCATGCTATGTTCTATGACCTAGATAGAGGATTTGGGTACACACATGTATGAATTAATAAACTCATTGATGATACACTTAAGAAATATTCATTTCTCTGTGGCTGTTCATTGTATGAGTCTGTAAATTTTACTGAGTGTGTAAAAATTTTCATAATAAAATGATGAGGGAAAGAATTGATGAGAGCCTGGCCAGCATGGCTCAGCGGTTGAGCATCGACCTATGATCCAGGAAATCAAGATTTGATTCCCGGGCACATGCCTGGGTTGTGGTTTCGATCCCCAGGAGGGGGCGTGCAGAAGGCAGCTGATCAATGACTCTCTCATCATTGATGTTTCTCTCTCTCTCTCTCCCTCCCTCTCTCTGAATCAATAAAACTATGTTAAAACAATAACAAAAAAGAATTGATAAGAGACAGAGCCAGTAAGCACAGGAAGGAATAGCACCGTGAGAGTGAGAAAGGAGACTGCATCAGAGGAGGCCCAGCCTGGGAAAGGAAGGACTGAGGGACACACATGAGCTTAGCTGTCATTAAACACTCGAAAGGCTTTTCTGTGGAAGGCGGCTGCATTTTATCTTGTTTAGATACAGTCGGTTGTACTACACTCAACAGTGTTTTTATTCTGACTTTTTAACTTTTTATTTTAAAACACTCTCAAAATTACAGAAAAGTTGCAAAAACAATACAGAAATTTTTCTGAACCATTTGAAAAACAGGTGCTAACGTGAAGAGCATTCCTGAACACTTTAGTGTGTACTCTCTACAAGCAAGAATATCTTCAGCAATAACATGAACAACCTTCAAATCAGAACGTTAACATAGATAATTTACCACCGGTTCTCAAATTCCATTCAAATTTCTTCAATTCTTATGTCATTTATAGCTCAGAAATTGTGACCATATCATCACTATTCTGGGACTTGGGTATTTAGCAGGACACTGACAGGTTCCATTAGGGACCAGCTTATAAGGCACTTTTCCTTTTTTTTTTTTTTTTTAATAGCACATAAAATGTACCATCTTAACTATTTTTTATTGCATGGTTAAGTAGTGTTAACTATGTTCATGTTGTTGTGCAACCAATCTTGAGATCTTTAATTTTGCAAAACTGAAACTCTATCCATTAAACAATAACTTTCAATTCCCTCCTTTCAACCCAGCCCCTGGCAACCACCATTCTACATCTTGACTCTATTAATTTGATTACTCCAGGAACCTCACATAAGTGGAATCATACAGTATTTGTTTTTGTTGGGGTTGGCTTATTTCATTTAGCATAATGTCCCTGAGCTTCATCCATGTTGTAGCATGTATCAGAATTTCCTTCCTTTTTAAAGCTAATATTCCACTATATGTGCAGGCCATATTTTGTTTATCTGCTACTCACCCATCAATGGATACTTAAGTCACTTCTACCTTTTGGCTACTGGGAATAATGCTGCTATGAGTATGTGTATGCAAATATCTCTTTGAGTCCATGTTTTCAATTCTTTTGTTTAAATTCCTAGAAGTGGAATTGCTGGATCACTTGGTAATCTTATTTTTAGTTTTGTAAGAAACCACCCTGCTGTTTTCCATAGGAGCTGCATCCTTTTATATTCCCATGAACAGTGCACAAGTCTTCTAATTTCTCTACATCCTTGCCAACACTTATTTTTTTCTTTCCTTTTTTTTTTTTGCCTTATTTGGTAGTAGCCACCCTAATAAGTGTGAGATGGTATTTCATTGTGGTTTTATTTACCTTGGAGGTCTTTCTAGACATTGATTTCCAGTGTATTTTCATTGAGATCAGAGTATATATGATATAATTTCACTTCTTTTAAGTTTATTTGGATTCGCAAAGTACCATGTTCACCAGAAAAGGATGTGTCTTCTGGAGATGTTGCACATCTGTTATATGAATGTCAATTAAGTGTCCAAATCTCTTATGACTTTACTGTTTTTGCCAGATCATTCCATCAGTAGCTGAGAAAAGGGTGTTATAAATTCATTTTAATTCTTTCCATTTTTGCTTCGTGTGTTTTGAAGCTTTATTGTTGGGCACATATACATTTATAATTATTAGGACTCTCTGGTGAATTAACCCTTTTAACACACAAAAGGTCCCTCTGTACCTGTGGTAATGCTCTTTGTCTTAAACCAACTTCATCTGATACTAAGAGAGCCACAGCAGTTTTCTTAGGCTTACTATTTGTATGGTATATCTTTTTCCCAGCCCTTTGTGTTCAGTATATCTGTGTCTTGCTTTTAAATGGCATCTCTAACAGACAGTATGTAATTGGGTCTTGTTCTACATCCATACTAAGCATTTTTACCATTAAATTGAAGTGTTTTGGGGATTTACTGATATAGTTGAAGTGGTTCTTACAATTTTATGATTAATTTTGTTTGCACATGTGGAATAAATATATTTTGTTTTAGTATAAGAGAAAAGAATACCAGAAACGTTTTCAAGTGAAACTTACTTGCTAGTCAGTCCCAAAGGCTAAAGGGCAAACATGAAACAGAAGAATCAGAGTGTAGAGCTGGAAGAAAGGTCCCAGCTCTTTTTGCTTTTGGCAGCTGGGATGAAGAGAACTTGAGAGGGATCCTGGGAGGGAGGAGAGTCAGGAAGCCACTGATGCCCGTCCCTGCTTTGTCCCCACAGGTGCTAGCTGCCTCACTCACAACCACAAGACTGAACAGAGTTCACCAGCAACTAGCTGCCCCACAGAGATGGAATGCCACACTCTCAGAGAAGTGTCCTCCAGGTACATTCTAATAGTGATCTCCAACCCTTACCCCACTTGTCTCCATGTCCTCCCAGCCCTATGATTTCCAAAGTTCCTGGTTCTTAATCCACAGGTATTTATTTATTTATTAGATGCCTTCTGTGTTCCAGGCACTGTGCTAGTGGAGGGCACGAGGCCCCTGCCCTTCTGGAGCTCTCCTTCTGAGATGATGTCTAGACAGACAGATGAATGTGACAGAGAGATGAGATAGGAACCATGATGATAACTGAGTGATGATGGATGGGACAGAGACTGGGTTGGTGAGGCGTCCCCAGGATGGTGACTTTGATGCAGAGAGCCACTGTCTTTGGTGTAGAGAGCCAGGTACAGTGGTCCTGAGAGGGTTCCCCAGGAACTATGGCCCCAGGGGGCAGGAGCTGAGCTTGTTTGAGCAAAGCTAGGGGGCAGCTGGGATGAGTACAGGGTGAAGTGGTCACAAGGGCAGGTGGGAACAGATCACAAACCCTGGACACTCTGGAGGGGGGCATAGGTTTCACTTTTTGAGTGAGGTATTCAAGAAACTAAAATATCTCAATGTTTTATATTGATTACATGTTGAAATGATACTATGTTGGGTATTTTAGGTTAAAAAATACATAGTTAAAATTAATTGGACCTCTTTTCACCCTTTTAACGTGGCAACTATGAATTTGAATTTTATGTGTAATACATTTCTTTTGGCAGTGCTGGTCTAAGGTATATGAGTGGATTTCCATTTGGATTCCACCGGTGGTCCCTTAGCTACCACTGCCAGCCTCCAGGAGTCCTGTGGGCATTCACTCACCAGCTTTTCTCTCCATTCCCAGGGTTCTATCTATCAAAACACAGTGGAGATTGTACAACACGCACAGATAAAGAGGATTTTACCGATCACTCGAACACCCTCCCTTCTTGCCACCTCTGCTCTATATGCCCTCCAGGTGAAGAACATGTGGAGTCCTTGCCTACATTAGGGTGCTGGACAATGAGATGATTATTGTATCAGACGGGGAGTCAGAAACCTGATTGCCAGCCCAGCGTGGTCTTCATCATACCCTTTTTCACGATATGACTTAAGTCAATAAAATAAGATGAAAACAGAAATTATTTTTATAATGCATGCCACACAGTAGGGACATCTTTTAAACCATCAGATGAAAGTGGTGGGAAAATAACCTGCTCTTGATGGGGGGACTCTATGGCCACAGCATGGAAGATGTGGCTGAGTAGAAACGTGCTGGTTTGGAGCTGGGATGTGGGTCTTGTCCTGGGCCTGACCCCTCTCAGCCCTGTGCCTCCTGGCAAGTGCTCCGCCTTCCTTGGTCTTCACAGTCTAAGGCCCCTCCTCAGGGTTAGGTTTGCAGAAAGTCACTCAAGGGTTCCTCTCCACCCAGGGACTCTCAGATTATACCCCGCCCTTCCTAATCATCCTGTAAGCCAATAGGTATTTCCTCTGAAACCTGATGTAATAAGTAATAAATTGTGGTGTTTTCTGTACACCTGGTTACTAGGGACAGGTGAGCAGTGGTTGCCCTTTTTGCGCCTCACACATATTGCTGCGGAAACCAACCCTCAAATCTATGGCGAACTGAGTGAAGCTGAGTGGGAGGGGGTTTGGGTGATGAAAAAGGGTTGAGGGACCCATGAGGGAAACATCTCCTCAAAACCTTATCCTTTGTCTTCAGATAAAGAAGAAATAGCTCCATGCACCGGGACGAGGAACACCCAGTGTCGATGTAAACCTGGCACTTACCAGGATGAAGATTCTACTGAGTTCTGCCAAAAGTGCAGCCCTAGGTAAGACATGAGTGCCAGGGGGCCCCCAACCACAGAAGCCCCAAGTCTCCTGCACCCCTTTCTCTCTCCTGCTTCCATGCAGCCTGGCCACACCCTCAGGGCTTCCTTGGGTCTGTGGGGTCTTCTGAGCCGGCAGTGGCCCTTTCTTGTCCACTTGCATGTCCTCACGCTGCCCCTTGCAGTGTCCTCTCCCCACCCTCCTCAGCTCCGTTTCCCTCTGGCCGGGCTGACCTTTCCACTGGGCACAGTAGGCTGCTAGGTAGGGCCCATGAGCCTGTCAGTGGCCCATGCAAAGTTTTAGGGTTTTTTTAATATCAGAAGGAAAGAATTGTGTAGAATGCAGCCATGCTTATAATCATCTTTTTTTTTTTTTTAAAATATATCTTTATTGATTTCAGAGAGAGGAAAGGAGAGAGAGAGACAGACAGACAGAAACATCAATGATGAGACAGTCACTGGGGATCGAGCCCGCAACCCGGGCATGTGCCTTGACTGGGAATCGGACCCTGATCGCCTGGATCCTAGGTCGACTCTCAACTGCTGAGCCACGCCCGGCCAGGCTATAATCATCTTTTTAACAATTCAATCATAAAATGTTCTTTTTAATATTTTTTGGTGCAGGCATGGGCCCTTGAACACCTAAATGTCCACAGCCAGGTCATAGCGAGACAGAGCCTGTAGGTCCTTCAGGGTTCCCCAAACCCCTGAGCCAGCTCAACCTGTCTTCCCCCAGGGCCCTGATCCCTCAATAAGACTGTGTTTTCCCTCTTATTGGGATTTAGGGACCAGTAGTAATTTGCTCTTCTCTGACCTCGTGTGGCTGTGATTGGTGGGGACAGTCAACAGGTAGAGGACAGGAGAGTCCTTGTATTGAAGGTTAACCAGAGGGTGAGGCTCAGCTTATGCCCAAAGGGCTCTGACCCTTGCCCTGGAGTGAGATACTTCCTCACTCGGCTCCCCCGAAGCCCAGGGAGGCCCAGCTCCTGAGGGTGCAGCTCTGAACACTTAGCAGGAGCTCTTCGGGCACCAGTGTCAAGCCCAGCTCCCTCCCTAACCCTGCAAGAGGGTGAGGGGACCCATCACACAGACAGGAGAAGGCTGGTTTTTTTCCACCCTCTGGTCAGGGGACACTGGGTGGGAGGTTTGCTCCCTCTTTCTCTTCTTACCTCACAGTACCCTTTCACATCTCCCCTGTGTCTGAACCTAGGTGCCCTGATGGCAAGGTTGAGGCCAAGTCCTGTACGCCCTGGAACGACCTCAAGTGTGTGGACCAAGAATCAGGTACCCAGGCCCATGGGGACGCCCCGGATCCTGGACAGCTGGTGACCACCAGTCTTCCCACAGCTCTCTCTCCCTCCTCAGGCACTCCAGAGTGGGTGATCCTCGCATTTGTAGTCATAGTTGTGATTGTCCTGGTGTTCGGGCTGGCTGTATTTGTATATTGTTGTCTCAGGAGCTGTATCCTTCAAGGTGAGGCTGGCAGGGGCGATGGGCAGGCACTGGCACTCTCCGCTGCCTCCCTCACTTCCCGCTTTGTTTCTTCAGACAGAAAGGTCCTTCTCTCTGCCTCCCAAATCCTCTGAGTCTTTCTGGCCTGGCTCTGATCTTGTTCCCTGGGATCACCCCTCCATCTCCCACCTCACCTGCACCTTTGGAGGGCCAGGATCATTGGGGCTGATGGTTGCATCCTCTCCCTGGCCAAGCCTGGGAGGGCAAGCCAGTTCTTCATGTCTTCAGGGCTCCCAGCCAAGGCAGAGACGTAGTCAGTGCCTCAACTGGGTGACAAGAGTCAGGAGAAGGTCAAGGTAGTGTTGTTTTTTTAACAGCTTTGGTCAGAACAGAACCCAACAGAGATTTGATAAGTGTTTCTTTTTACTTCTTTCCCTCTTTTCTTCCCCTTTCTGAGGGTGTCCCAGAGTTGGATTGCCATACCCTGTCACCATACCCAAGGCATCTTGTTCAGTGTCTGTGCCCCAGCCCATACGCTGTGCCCGGCACTGTCCTTGTGGGGGGAGATCCTGCAGAGAGGCCCTCCTCACTGCTAAGGCAGACACCCCTTCTCTTCTAGGTTCTGGAGCGGCCACCATGTGCAGGAACAGAGTGAGTTGGTTTCTCCAGGACCTGGTGGCATAATGCCCTCAGGAACTGCTTCCTGCCCATAATAAGGCCCTGGGTGGGCATGGTCCCATTTTGTCCTGTGCTGCTTTCCCTGGCTCTCTAAAATGGCCTGGGCCCTTGGGCTGACTAAGAGAACAGCTGGCCTGCTGAGTAGCCCAAAGGCTGGGTACCGGTCCTGAGCCCTATCCTTCCTGCTGCTTGTGACACCCACACCTACAGCTGTGGATTCTGGGCTGTGGGAGTGTCAGGCAGGTGTGCTGAACCCCCTTAGCACAGCATCAGGGTCCTGGTGCCAATAGCAAAGTCCTGGATGTGCTGAGCCTGTGCCAGCCTGAGGAGAGGGATAGCCGTGGGAGGGGTGGAGCAGTGGAACTTACCGTGCTCCCTGAGACTCTTTAGGGAGCCTAGGTGTGGACTCCTGAGTCAGCTCTTTGCCTTCCCAAGCTCTTTTTTTGGTGCTCACATGCCCCAAGAGGGCCTGAGGCTCTGGACAATGCCTGCAACATGGCCCTGAGCAACGGAGATTTGCTACCTACGCTGGCCTCTGAACAGGAACTGGAACACCAGGAGCATGCAGAGCTGGCAGGTGTCATGGTAGAGTCCCCAGGAGAAACAGAGCATCTGCTGGTGAGTGGGTGACAGCCAGGCCTGGCCCTGGCCTTTCTGATTGTTAGAAACAGGGAAAGGCCAATGCTGGTCAGGTTTGCTGTCCGGGGGAAGTGGTGGTAAAGGGAGATCAGGACCTGAAGGGGAAGGGGCTGCACATGCAGGGAGCTGTCAGCTCTATGGACTGTCTGGGTCTTCTTATCCGTCCAGTTGTCACTCTATCTTAGAGTCTGAAATAGGCAAGCACAGAATGGGCATCCCCGTCTTTGCTGAATGATTGAATGAGGGCTGCAAATAGTCTACTGTGTAGTTGTAAAATAATTTAGTAAGCTGTTCCTCTTAACAATAGGAACATCAGTTTTTTATTACAAAATTATTATTACATTGAACCTATATGAAAATAAATCTGAGCCTAGATATCTAATCGCATGTGTATGGTGGCATTTAGAAGTAGAATTTCTGGGTAAACTTGTAGGAATGTTTTTTAACTGTATGCGCATATATGCGTGCATACAATTTTGGTTCGTATGTCAGTTCATCAGTTTTAATATGACATTGAATGGTAAATATGTAGGAACATTTAAATTTTTTATTCCTCATAAGCTTAGAAAGTCATTCCCCTTAACATAAGATGAAATTCACTAATTTGTTAGTTTTAAAATTTTATGATGATTTTTGGCATATAGCAATGTTATCCAAATGGAATTGATTTTGTGACATGATGTGACATGAGTGTCTGAATTGTTCTGAGTCACTGTCTCTTTCCTCCAACCCCATTTCACAACTGATTCGTTTCCCTCTGCTTTTGGCTGCTCCTTTATCTAATGTGAAATGTTTAGGAAGACACAGATCTCTTTCCACCTTGAATGTCCTTTTCTGTATCTACAGTATGCTTTATTTAATTATTTATTTTAGTACGCACCCAAGGATATTTTTCCTCATTGATTTTTCCAGAGAGTGTGGAGTGGAGGGAAGAGGGAGAGAGAGAGAAACATCGATGTGAGAGAGACACATCGATTGGTTTCTTCCCACACTCGCCTGACTGGGGTCGAGCCTACAGCCGAGGTACATGCCCTTAACCGGGAATCGAACCCGGGACCCTTTGGTCTGTAGGCCAGTGCTCTAACCACTTAGCCAAACCAGTGAGGCCTACAGTATGCTCTTTTTAAATAAAGAGAAAGTATAAAAGGAAACAAACCAACCAAAAAGGCCAATAATCCCTCAATCTTGATTAATCACATTTCACATTTTTTGAAGTAGTACCTACCCACAGTGAGAAAAAGTGAATAGTACAGAAAGGTTCTGTACTCGGGGAGTAGTGGGAGCCTCCTGCAGTCTTCCTCCAGCCCCCTCACCCTTTTCATTTCATTGAGAGACCATTCTTCGTGATTCTTTGCTGAAATCTTTGTGCATATGTCATCCATGTACGATACTCTACCAAATGAAACTTTTTAATATGTCTCAATATCTGAGAGTGCACATACCTCCTCCTCACCTTGCCAAAATTTATTATTTCTACCCAGATAGAATTTAGAATTATTTTTAAAGATTTTTCTCTCCCCTCCCCCCTTCCATAAAAGTCATTGGAACTTCTTTTTATATTACCTTACATTAGACCAGGAAGAATTGAGATCTTACAATATTCAATATTTTTCTTATCAAAGAAGATAGCATTTCAGGTCAGGGGTTTTATTATGACTCAATTAAGGTTTGTGTTTTTCTTCAGATTAATGATTCCTATTTCTAGTAAAAGCTGTGTCTTTGTTTTTTATGGGTTTTGTTACCCTTACTGGTTGGATTTCATTGCAATTCTGTTTTCTAATGTATTGTTTTTAGTGTGTTTATTAACATTCATCAAGACATGCATTATTTTTGAATAATGTAGTTTAAACCATAGGGTCTTAAAGATATTTAATCACGTCTAAAATAATGATGATTATTTCTGCCCCCTTCCACCAGTCCTGCCTCCTTTTTTGTTTCCAGAACTTACAGTGTTCAGAGGTGCTTAGAGAAGGCACTTGTTCTGATCTTGATTTGATTTCATTGGGAGGGCCTTCAGTGCTTCCCCCTAAGGAATGATGTGGACTCCTGTTTTCATAGAGAAAATCTTATCATTATCAACGCAGCCCCCTATTTTTGAGGTTTGTTTTGAAAGATCAGAATTCATGTTTAATTTTACAAAATGCCTTTTCAGTCTCCATGGAGACAATCTAATAGTTTCACTTCCTTATTTTAGATTATTGATATGGTACATTATTACTGATCGAAGCACCTTCACATTCATGAAAGAAGCCTTACTTAGATTTTGCAAAGTGCCCTCATATATATTCCTTGAGTCATATACACACCTGGGAGGGAGTGACTGTTTCCTGGTGGGGTGTGTAGACTAGAAGGGGCAGGAGGCGGCTGTGCTGAGTGGTGAGAATTGTTCCATGTCTTGATTGGGTGATGGTTGCTCAGGTGTATACAGTTTTCAGAGCTGGAACAAACACTTAAGGAGCATATTACCCCAGGGAACATGGGCCTCCTTGAGCACACAAGCACAGAGTCTGTGAGAGGCATAGCAAGGAGGTTCCTCTTTGTCTCTATAGAGACCAGGAGGGAAGGTGGCTGCCCCTGGTCACAGTTGGCTGGTCACAGGCTCACTTATGGAATCCAGGACTCCTGATGAACCAAGGGGGTTTTCCGCTCTATTTTACAGAGACCAGCAGGCACGGATGGGTCTCAGATGAGAAGGGGGCTACTGGTTCCAGCAAATGACGAAGATCCCGTAGAAAGTGAGTGATTTGTTGGGGGATGTGGAGCAGTGTCCTAACTGCTGTCCCATAGCTGTTAGGGCAGTACAGAGCCAGGGATGCTGGAAACAGGGGGGCCTATGTTGATTGTCTCTGGACCATCCGTTTTCAGGACACTAAATCCCCTCCCCCACCTTTCTCCCTCCACTGCCTTCCTCCCACTGCACACCATCCCATCCCATCACGAGTGTTCTGTATCTCCCTGTCCTTCCCTCCACCGCCTTCCCCCTTCCCTTGTTCAGGGCAAGGTTCACCACAGTGAGGGCACCTAAGGGGCTAGTGCTGTCCAACAGGGCACCACTAGCCCCAGGAGACTTATGAGCTCCTGACCTGTAGCTAGGCCAAATTTAAAGAGCTGTAATTATAAACTACAGATCAGATTTCAAATATTAGTAGGAATATAAAATATCCCACTGAAAATTTGTTATTGATTGCATGTAAATATAATAACATGCAAATGTAAATGTATGTACTGAGTTAGTACCAGATAGTATTAAAGTTAATATCACCTGTTCCTTTTTATTTTCTTCAGTTCAGCTATTAGAAAAATATAAATAAGTATTCCTGGCTCACCTTATATTTCTGTGGGTTGGTGGTATGCAGTGTATTCCACACACATCACATTTAATCCTCAGTACAGTCTCATGAAATGGGTGGAATTTGCCCTGTCTTACGGGTTAAATTCTTGCCCAGAGTCTGTTGGTCTCCGTCTCACTCTGCCAGTTTGGTGGGTGAAGCCGAGCTGGGTGTGAAGCGAGAGATTGTCCCCCCTCCAGGCACTGGTGCAGATGTGGCAGCCCCCCTGGACCTCACTCAGGATAAGTGCAGGTTCCCTCCTCTGAGGGCCTGTTGCACCACAGTCTGTCCCACCCTCTGTCTCCTATCACATAGTGCTCTCCCTTCCCTTGATCTCCATCTCCCTTCCCAGGTGGGCTATTGGCCTCCCCTTAGGGCAAAATCCTGTTGACTTTGAATTCAGAAAGTGCCATGAGAGTAGGTGAGGCCCAGACCGTTTGGCCTGATTCTCTGCCAATGGGAAGCAGGTAAGGGACGCAGAGATCAGGTAACCAGCAGGGGGCACCCGTACCTTGCCTAATTGTCTCTGGCTTTCCCTCCATCTAGGCCTGAGGCACTTCTTCGATGACTTCTCAAACATGATTCCCTTTAATTCCTGGAACCCACTCATGAGGTCGATGGGCCTCACGGACAATGATATCTGTGTGGCCAGAGCACGAACCACGGACCAGAAGGAAGCCTTGTATGAAATGCTGGTGACCTGGGTCAGCACCAGGGGGCGAGATGCCTCAGTCAACACCCTGCTGGATGCCTTGGAAAGACTGGGGAACAGAAATGCAAAGGAGAGGATTTGCGACCACCTGGTGAAATCTGGAAAGTATGTCTATGAAGTAGGTGAGGCAGCTTCTGTGGTTTCCTAGTGAAAAGACTCTCTTTAGGAGACCAGAGCTTTCCTAGCTTACCTTTTCTCCTCAAAAGGGGTGTAAAACTGCACACTACCCTGGACGAAGCTACCAGTACTGGAACAGTATTTGAAGTTCTGTAATCCAAAAGCGTACAGCTCTTGAGATGTCCTACAACTTTTTCAATGTTTGTTGTTTTCTATGGATATTTATATGTTTATGTGAACTGAAAGTTATTTTAGTTGTGGTATTTTTTCATTTTTAATAGACCTGCACTTTTTTTGTTGCCGTATTGTAAAACCAATGTTGCTGTATGCCCATTTATTTATGACTGTGATATGCATCTGTGAAAGCTTATTCTTGTATTATTATTTATTAATTGTATTACTTTCCATACTCACAACTCAGCTATGGATATGGGTGATGAGGGTGGGAGGCACACCAGATACATTCTGTCATATGCCATTTCAGGTCATATTAGTGACCTTCAGCCCCATCAATCAGGTTTCAGCTTAGTTGTCTCTGTTAGTGAACTTAAGTGTCCATCTAAAGTAGGGGTGGGGAACCTTTTTTCTTCCAAGGGCCATTTGGATATTTATAACATCATTCTCAGGTCATACAAAATTATCGGACTTAAAATATTAGCCTGCTATATTTGGTCAAACACTTAGTTGAATTTATTGAATTTCGAGTCCTGCCTGCAGTTGCCTTGGCAGAGCCTTTTTGTTTTATATCACGTCCAAATAGCACTTGGCACATAAGAGGTACTTACTGTTTCATTAGTGGTTAGATATTTTTCCATGCTTCTCTCCAGTGGAAGATGCCACCTTCGAAGGAAATATCAAACAATGCAAAGACCACTGTTTACAAAATACTCATGTATTTATGAATTCATGACCAAATCAAATATGAAACCTTATATAAAAAGTGTGGGTTGTGCCTGGCTGGCGTGGCTCAGCTGTTGAGCATCAACCTATGATCCAGGAGATCCCAGTTTGATTCCCAGTTCTCGGACTCAACCCCCAGTAGGGGGCGTGCAGGAGGCAGCTCATCAATGACTCATCATTGATGTTTCTCTCTCTGAAATAAATTAAAGACATTTAAAAAAAAAAGTGTGGGTTTTCTTCCCTCCGCACCCTCCTATTCTCTTCTGGAACAGCTCTGAGTGACGTGAGGAGTACAGGGCTGTGTATTGCTGTGGGACTCGCTCCTTTCTCCCATGATACCTTCAGACTTGCCCCACATGGCCCGGTTTCCTGCTCTAACTGGATTTCCAAGTGTCAGGGCCATGAGGGACTGGAATTATAGCCTCTCCATGCCCTTCTCCCTGGGAGAGAGACCCCAGTCCTGGCCTGGCTCCCCCACAGCTTCCCAGGTGGTGTCTGTGGGTTACACCTGGGACTACTGGGCTCCCCCATGGTGCAGACCATCTCTGACAGAGCAGTTGGGATGGGGTGGTGGGTCCCTGAGGGCTGAGCTGGCCCTGGTTGCTGGGGTGGATTTGTGGTCCCTCCCCTGTGGGCTTCCTGCACCTTCTGGGTCACCTTCACTTTCTCCCCACACTGGCCCATGGCTCCAACCCTGCAAGCTCCCCTCCCCTTGGACGTTAGTTCCTGGCAGACCCTGTGGCTCCTCCTGTTTCCAGCTCTAGAACAAAGGTGCTGGGGGCAGAGCTGTTCCCACCCTACACTACCCCCTGCCCCTCAGCCTTCCCTGAGGCCATGGACCGGCCAGCAGAGGACAGTACACATCGGGCATACCCAGCAGCCACCCTGGAGGAGACTTGCAGGGGAGGCAGCCAGGGCCTTGGGGAAGTTGGGCTCAGACAGCATGGGTCACAGCCGCTCTAGGTCTGCTTCACCTGCCACCTCCTGACTCTTCTTTTGACTAAGACTTAACCTCAAATCTCTAGGTCTTGGCACCACTAAATCGTTACAAAGTCTTCCTTTGTTTCTAAGTTTGCTCTCTCCCAGACCTAATGCCTGACTCTTGGTGGTGGAACCCACTCCAGGGCCCTGGGACCTAAAGCCAGTCCCTCCTTCTCAGGCCAGGCGACTCCCCAGCTCTGATCCTGGGAGTTCAGTGTCCCTCGGCCCCACCATCATTAGAGGGACGCTCTTTTAAGTTTAAAAGGATGTAGGAGTAAAATATGATCCTTGTGGCCCAGCTTCTCCCTGTGGGGCTACCAGCCACCGCCCTCACCCTCCAGCCTCATCCAGCCTCTTCTCCGGACTGATGCTGGAGCTGCTCCTCCTCAGTTCTCCCTTTTCTCCTTCCCTTTTACCCCAAAGCAGCACTAAGTGAGGTCCTGTCCTTTAATCCTTCATTACCAAGATTCCTATTCCCAAGTCAGTGACCTTTTTCCTGACCCTTGACCCTTACCCCAACCCTGCCTCCTAAGCACATCCTGTGGGGTCACCTCTGAAGGTGAGGATAACCTGATTCTCGTGATGGGCAACAGTGATCATCTAATGCCATGTTCAAACCCTGAGGCCGCCCCGTCCCTCCCATCCCCACCCCACCCCACCCCCGCCCCCTCAATCCCAGCAGGCTGAAGGCATGGGACTCATACTGCCCCACAGCCTGCCAGCAGGCCAGGCCATCCTCAGTCCTTTCCTGATAGGCCCTGGAAACAATACTATAATCTAAACTTTCTCTCAGCATGGGGGCCCCTGTTTGGTTTTATTAAAATGTAAGCCATAATAGGGTCTTTTTCTGTTCTTTCTTTGAGGGGATAGAGGCTAGAGTGTTACTGTTGGTGATTTTGTTGCTTCCCCCTCCCCCCCTAAATTTTTCCCACCCCATAAGAAGCCGTGCTAACTAGAGGCAGGGGGCAGAGCCCAGAGGAGCACAGGATTGCTGCATCCAGACCCCCAATCCAGACCCCCATCACCCCCTTCCTTCTTTCCCCCTGTTCCAGCTGTTTCTTTTGGTTCCCGTCTCGAAGTGGTGAAGGAGAGGGGAGGGAGAAGTCTCCCATTGCACCAAGAGGCCCTGCTTCTAGGCCTGGAGCGCTAAACAAACTCCACCGCCCTTTACCAGGCCTGGATGCTGACCGCCCCGGGAGACATGCCGGCACAGGGCAAACCTTTCCACGTGTGGCCTCTGCACCCAGGAGTGGAAGCCTTGAGCTGCGCTCTGAAGGCTTAATGTCTACCCTGACTTCTCCAGTGAGGATCTGCGTAGGCTCCATGTGGAAATACCCACAAAACGTCTGCAACGCTCAAGTCCACTGGTGGAAAAACATGGCCAACAGAGGCAGGGTCCTCCCTGTGCACTGCCGCTCACCGGGGGGGGGGGGGGGGGGGGCTGCCTCCCCAGACCATAGCTCTCACGGCTGGAAAAGTTTTCCCTTTGACTCTAGGGTTCTCCAACCCAGGGACAAGATGCCAGTATTCTCAGCTCTTTCCTGCTCCCACTTCCCAGGAGATGTCCCCTGCCCTGTTTCAGAACTGGGGACCTCTGAAGGGGGTCCCTGTGCCGATCCACAAGGCCCGGCTCCTCTCCTGCTGAGCTATGTTGCCTGGTGAGAACAGCCCGGCCCTTAGGGTCCTGGTTATGTGGGTCCCCTTGTCCCTGGAAGGTGGAGGGGGGGATGCAGAGAGCAGAGGAGCAAGGGCAGGTGGACACAAGAGCAGCAGGGTCAGGAGAGGGTGGCAGCGTCTCAGACCACGGCTGAGGAGGAAGAGGGGGACGCGGAGGCGGCAGAAGGGGACGGTGACGAGGGACTGTTCCAGAACAGCCACCGCCGCTTGGGCTGCCGCTTCAGGTGGAGATAGTCCTCCTTCTCCCGCTCCTTCCGTGCCCGCTGATAGTGGTCTTCCTCCTTCAGGTACCACACCGGCGGCCACCGGTGCTTCTCGAAATACTCCTGGTTTTCTGGAGCAGAATGCAGTGGGGCTTGGTTAGAAGGCAGCGAAGGGGAGGGGGGAGCACTGGGATGTGGAGGGTGTCCAGGGATACCCACCCCCACCCCGATGCCTTGGGGACCTGCAGCTGGCCCTGTCGGTGGGGGACACATCCCAGTCCCTGGGGCCACAAGTGTAAGCCCCTGCCTTCACAGAGCCCCCAGTCTGGCTGCAGAGCTCCCTAAACAAAGTCCCATGGGAAGGTCTCAATGGGAGTTTCCGATGTATTGGGTATAAAATAGGCTGGGACAAAGAATGAAGGAGGGAGCAGGTGCTGCATGGGGGCCAGCGGTACCTGGCAGAGCTAAGGTTCTGAGGGGAAGGGGGACATGGCGTTGGAGGGGAGCAGGAGGGTCAGAACGGAGAAGGCTAGGCTGAGGGCTTGGGACTGATTCTGAAAGGTGCAGGGGGCCGTGGGAAGGTTGGAATCAGGGGAGTGTGATTGGAGCTGTGCCTTAGAAAGAAAACGCTAGAAGGGTGAAAGAGAGAGAATGGGAAGGGTGCAGAGACAACCTGGTAGCAGGGAGGAGGGTCCCAGCGGAGTGGAGGTTGTCCAGTGAAGACCTCAAGGACACTGAGTGGCAGGAACTCGGGAAGGCCAGGGACACCTCTCCCTGGTACCTGTGCAGTTCTTATTAGGCCCCAGGACCTGACATATTAATTAAGCAGAGGCACAGCCCCAGGGACCTCAGAGGCTATCGGGATTCATGTTGTCCACGCTGTGACTTGTGCCCATTCCTAGGCTGTGAAACCAGTGTAGCAGGTCATGAGCAGAATTACAGACAATTTATGTATTTTTCTACATGGGTACTGGGTCACAATATAAAATGTAGTTCTTAGTGTAGAGGCCTCACCAAGAAGTCTGGAAAAAAAAATACCTATAGTCCAACATCCTCTTTATACCTGTGAGACACAGAAGCCCAGACAGGTGGAGTGAGTTGTTGCCATAGGTCCCTGCTGCCCTGCCCACCAGACCAGTGCTTTTCTTGGGCCCCCTTCTGCTTGGCTGGATGCAACTTTGTAGGCTACACCCCTCCCGCAATGTCAAGTTAGGCCCAAGGATTTTTGGCAGCTTCCCAGTGCCCTGGGGTCAGGTCAGAGATTTGGACCCAAGCTGAGGCCCCTTCAACGTGAAGCGTGGGATCAGCAGGTCCTGCCGGGGATGCTCACCTGGGGACATGGCCTTCATGTCTCGGGGGAACTTGCGGCACACGTTGTTGTAGTTGGTGCAGATGTGGTGGAGACACCAGTCCGCCAACTGGTAGGCGCAGTGGAACTGGGGAAACACAGAAGGGCGCCTGTGCTGGGACCCAGGGCGGGGTCAGCATAGACTGCTCCAGTTGCTGTCAGAGCGGAAGCTTCAGGGGCAAAGGCTCTGTAGTGAGCGGGAAAGGGCCCACCTGAGAGGCACATCCGCACAGCGCTGTGAGGGGACCGCGTCTGATTGGCTCTGTCCTGTGCCAGCATCCATGGAAACCCCTAGCCCCATGTGGAGGCTTCCTACCAGGTCCACCTCCTCAGATCTGACTCCAGGTGATGTACTTCCCTTCCCCATCGAGGGCCAAAGCAGTGTGTACTAAGGTGCCGGCGACTAGGCTTAGAGCTGGCTTTCCCAGGTGTGTCCGCAAGCCTCGAATCTGCCACGCTTTAACTCCAGAACTAGTTTTTAATGGTAGAATTTCTGACACTCTCAAGGCTGGTGTGGGAGATTTTGCTAGTTTGCATGGGAATAAAAAGGTGGGCAGTTAATTTTAGAGAGGGCATCCTCAGTGTCCCTTCACTGACCTTGGGCAGGCAGCAACCACGTCTACACATGAGGCTGGGGTCCGCTCCCCTGCCCTATGGTTGCCTGAAGTCTCAGCCCCATGCCCCCATGCCAGCTTCTCCTCTTGGCAGGTCAGGGTGTATCCTCTGGCCTGGAGGACAAGAGGGACTCTACCTAGTCAGGGAACTGAGTCTGACAATGGGTTCCCTTCCTACCCATCACCTCCCAGCCCCTCCCCATGCACTGCCGATGGGCAGACAGAGCCCAGAGTCGAGCCTGTTGGAGAGATTCCTTCCCTTGACATCATACCTGAGCCAGTTCCAGGAACACAAGGACGTCCCCATCGATGTCCACCATCATCTGAGTTGCTTCCATCAGCCCGGTCACTGTGTACTGCTCTGTGACACACACAAAGCCAGGAATCAGCTGAAGAACCACATGAGTGGACATGTGCTCACTTATACTCCCCCAGCAGAGGCCTACTGTAGGGCAGAGAGAGATCAAGGCCAAGGGCAAGTCCCAACAGGCCCAGGAAAGGCCACAGGCGAGTTAAGTCTGCTCCCACCAGTGAGGAAACTGGAATTAGAGCAAGACTACCGCAGTGGAATAGGGTAGGAAGTGAAGGAGAATATCACTATTGTCTAAGAGGATTTTTTCAAGCTATATATGCTGCACCAAATAGTCTGATACACCTAGGATGAAAGCCCCCAATGGAATCAGTCATTGAAACTGCCAGGAGAGGGTATGAAGTCTCAGGTTGGCTGAGAACTATGAATTAGAACTACCAATTAAACCTAGCTGTTTGTATTAGTTTAAATTTTATAACAAATTGTGTACTAATGTTGCATTTTAAGTTAAAGCCTTTACATTGAAAAAGCCAATGCTTTTACTCCTGAATTTTTTTTTTTTTAAAATATATCTTTATTGATTTCAGAGAGAGGAAAGGAGAGGGAGAGAGAAATAGAAACAACAATGATGAGAGAGTCATTGATCGAGCCCGCAACCCGGGCATGTGCCCTGCCGGGGTATCGAACCCCGATCTCCTGGATCCCAGGTCAATGCTCAACCACTGAGCCACGCCCGGCCGGGCACTCCTGAATTTTAACAGTATCAGTATAAACTGAGGTCTTTTATCTTTAAAAATATAAATATATTTTGCCTGATCAATGACTCTCTCATCATTGATGTTTCTATTTCTCTCTCCCTCTCCTTTCCTCTCTCTGAAATCAATAAAGATATATTTTAAAAAATAAAAATAAAAATAATAATAATAAAAAAAAATATATATAAATATATTTCCCAGCTCAGTCCGTGGAAAAGACCCAGTGAGAACAGCCATCACAGCAGCAAGGAGCATTCCTAGTGCACAGGCTACAGCCTTGAAATGCCATTTCCAGCTCTTGGAAACCAGGATCTCATAGAGAAACGGCTGACTCCAGGTCTGGGGCAGGAAATGAACACAAAGGAACCTGGAACATCTTGTCATTCCATATAACCAGAGACTCTGGAGCCAGCTTGAAGAGACTCCTACTGGTTAAAGGTTCAGTATAGTATTTGAGCTTCAATAGGATAAATGCAAACATTTGAAACTCAAGTATGTTCAAATCTAAGGGCTCATAATAATACTTAAAAATAAAAACGGTCCAGCCAGGCGTGGCTCGGGGGTTGAGCATTGACCTAGGATCCAGGCGATCGGGGTTCAATTCCGGGTCAGGGCACATGCCCGGGTTTCGGGCTCGATCCCCAGTTGGGGGCGGCAGAAGGCAGCCAATCAATGACTCTCATCATTGAGGTTTCTATCTCTCCCTCTCCCTTCTTCTCTCTGAAATCAATAAAAACATATTTTAAAAAAACAAACCTAATTGGTCACCCTCAAAGGATGAGAGGATAATAGGAAACAAACTTATCTTGACACCTGGTAGATAAAAGGAAAGAATCAAGCATTCGCCTGCCTTTCCTGTGTCAATTATATCACTGGTTAACCAAACAGTAGGTGTGGGGAAGCTTTCCTCTTTTTAGAAGTATTCCAACAGATAAACAAAGATGGAATGATTGAATTGGAGCATTACCATTTCACACCTAATAAGTTAATGGATCCAGGCAATGATACACAATGGCTGGTAACATCATGAAAAGAGAAAAAAACAAAGAAACAACCTATTAAGTTTTCTTACTAAAAGAAAATTGAATGTGCATGTGATCTAGCCTCTATATCCAATAACCGGTTTATAGAAAATATGGTGCGTTATAAAAATACAATCAACTAAAATCTAGATTTTCTAGATCAGTGGGTTTTTTCCAATAATTGCAAGGGAACATTTTCTCTTTTTTTTAACCCTCACCTGAGGATATGTTTTTATTGATTTGAGAGAGAGGAAGGGAGAGAGAGAGAGAGAGAGAAACATCCATCAGTTGCCTCCCATATGCACCCCAACCGGGAAACAAACCCGCAACCCGAGTATGTACCCTCACCAGGAATCGAACCTGTGACTCTTTGGTGCACAGGGCAATGCTCCAACTGAGTCACACTGGCCAGGGTGGGAAATTTTTTTTTAATGAACAAGGTACCTATAGATTTAAAAAACCTTAAGAGGTATATAAAAAATAAAACCATGCCATAGTGTTTAAGGATGCACACTTAGATGATAAAACTATGAAGAACAAGGAAGTGAGGCGATAAAAAGTACCCACCCCCCAAAAGTCTAATAGGCAAAGTGGTAACTCCTGGGGAGGAGGGAAGGCCTGTGATTGGAAGGGACAGATGGGAGGCTTCTGGTGTGGCTGGAAGATTCTAGCTCCTGATATGGGTCATTCTGCTTTATAATAGTTCATTAAGCTGAACATAACGTGTATTTGTATTGTATTTAACAAAAAAGTTTTAAGTTTGAATTTATAACTTCAGAGAAAGCATATCCCACAAAACAGAAAGCATCACCAACTATACCATACCCAGCATTTTCTGCTGATCCTTGACAAGATATGTACAACACATTTTTGTCCATGTTTTCTGGCGTGCATAGACCATTTCATGGGAAAAGTCATTCAACATTATTTTCTATGAGCCTCTTCATGCATCAGTGCCGTTAATTTTTAACAGCTACATCATGAAAATCACCCATGTGTGCTTAACCAATGGTGCGTATTTGACTTGTCTTTGATTGCCTGCCATAATAAAGCAAACTCATAGAAGCACCTTTACATACTTTTTTCCTTTGAGTCATTTCTTTGGAGATAGTCTTTCTAAACTTGACTTACTTGGTCCAAGGGTTGGGACAGCTTTATGTGCTCTGGGCAGATGGCACCCCTTTCCATGGACAGCGTGCATGACATGCTGTTACAGCTGTGATCTTTAGAAGCCTCTCTCTCATTTCCCTGCCCTTACGCCCTCTGTGTCCCCAGCTGGGGCCCTGGACTCCCTCTGCAGGCTCAGCACTTAACAGCTGGTTCAGGTCAATGATTCTGCCTTCTTTCTACGACCAAGCCCCACCTTATAACCATTTCTCATCATAAGACTGATGTTTCCTTCATACCTGAGTCTCAAATTTGGTCATCTGCCCAGGGCCCCAGCAGCCCTGACACTGAGGACTTCCCTGAACCTCAACTCAGTATCAGAGGCCCTGCTCTCTGCCCGTCAGTCTACCTGCTGAAGAATACAACCCTGATACCAACACCAGCATAGGTACCAACACCAACACCAATATCACGCAAATTCCAATTCCAGTATCATCAGGGGCTGTCTGTCTGCCTGCATGGCTGGCCCCAGACTCTCTGGGTCTGGATAGCGCCATTTCTCTTTCCAGCCCCTTGGACCTGACTGCCTGCTGCTTGGCTTCCTTCTTGCCTCAGTCCCTGCTCCATCTGAGGCCCTAAGGTTGGTCCCTTCTAAAAGCTGAGCTCCAGCCCCGCTGGGCGTGGCTCAGTGGTTCAGCATTGACCTAGGATCCAGGAGATCATGGTTCAATTCCCAGTGAGGGCACATGCCCGGGTTGCGGGCTTGATCCCCAGTAGAGGAGTGCAGGACGCAGCCTATCAATGACTCTCTCTCATCACTGATGTTTCTCTCTCTCTCTCTCTCTTTACCTCTCTCTCTCTCTCCCTCTCCCTTCCTCTCTCTGAAATCAATAAAGATATATTAAAAATAAAATAAAATAAAAGCTGAGCTCCAGCCCTGGCCAGGTGACGCACTTGGTTGGAGCGTTGTCCCATACACCAAAAAGTTGTGGGTTTGGTTCCTGGTCAGGGCACATACATGGGTTGTGGGTTCAATCCCCCATCAGAGAGCATACAGGAGGCAACCAATCGATGTTTCTCTCTCACATTGATGTTTCTCTCTCTCTCTCTTTCCCCCTCCTTCTTTCTCTAAAATCAATAAAAAAAAAAAAAAATCCTTGGGTAAGAATTAAAAAATAAAAAATAATAACTAAGTAAAATAAAAGCTGAGCTCCAGCTCTCACAATCTTTTCAAGGAATTAGGAGTGGCGGGTCAATGTTCATTGTCTGTTTCTGGAAGAAGACAGAGAAAATGAAGGTGGAAGAGAGAAGGGAGGAGAGGAGAGGAATAAACAGGAAGGAAAGCACAGCTATGTGACCAAACAACACGGAGAGGGCGGGGGACCAGGGTAGAAAGGTGGCGTTGTGCCCGACCCTTTCTGGCCTCTCAGGCAGGCTTGAGTGAAGCCAGCTGATGGAACACCAGGCAGGCGCTGTCACCTCCTGGACACCATTTTGCTGGGCGGAACTCACCTTTGGAGATGACCCACCAGCGACCCCATCGAGCATCTTTCTCACACACACTTCTTCACATCTGTGTCCCCACCCAACCCCAATACGCATCACCATGCTTCCCTGTACGGATTCGGGTCCCTTGGTGCTCGCGGTCTATCCCCAAGGAGGAGACAGGTGAGAGAAGTCACCACTCCTGCAGGCTCCCCGCATGGTTACCTGTGAGGGCGACCAGGTGTGGCAGGCAGAGGCGGTTAGCCAGGATGATGAGCTTCATGTCGTCCAGGTCGGGGCTAGAGGTGAACATGCCCGTGTACAGGTACTCCAGCACTGCCCGCATGCAGCTCTTGCTCGTGTGAGGAAACACCACCTGCAGGGGGAGGGCAGCAGCCGCAGTGAGGGCCGGGGCTACGAAAAGAGTCGCTCGGTTCTGAGAAACTCAGAAAGCCCTGGCGCACGCAGCCGGTCTCCCCCAAGCAGGGAGCCACCCCTGTGCCGCCCCTGTACCTGCTGAGGAGCACCCATAGGCCTGTCTCCCAGAAAGACACCCTGTGCTAAGCCCATCGGCTGGCAGCACCAGTGAGCAGGGCTCTAACAGCTTTTAATAGGACCTGGATTCTCACTGGCATCCTTCCAAAGCCATTCTGGCTTGGAAGATGCCGGAAGGAGTCCTTCCGATCACCTAAACCTACACCCTGCCCCTTCCCGACCCTGCAGGGAGCAGCGCAAGTGGAATAGAGCATGATCAAGCCAACATCAGCTGGCTTCCCGAAGCCGCTACTTTGGGCCTCCAGGACTCCTCCGAGCAGCGCTGCTTCAAAAACTGCTTTCTCATGAGACGCAAGTCTCTCAGGCCGTGCTGGAATCAGCTAGAGCTTTGAAGCTGCTTCTATGGTACTGAAGAGCTCAGGGCTGGCTGACCCTGGGGCTTCAGAGTTCCTAGTCTCTCACTTAGCATATCCCAGCCCGCTTCAAGGATCAAAGCTCAACCCTCCGCTTAGCTTTTCTTCTGTAAGGGCTTCCTTCCCAGAGCTCCTAGGAAATTCCTATTCTGTGTCGCAGGGAGGTGCTGCATTGTTCTTAGTCCGGTTTTTCATTCAGGTACTTGGTGAGCACTTACTAAGGGGCCAGCACTGGCTGAGGGAGCACTTGGCAGAAGTAAAGACCTAGTCCCCGCACTCAGGACATCACAGACCAGTTGGGAAAACTGTGTGTGGACATTCAGCACTTTAAGCAGCTGCACAAAGTAGTACCTTGTTAACAGCAAGGCTGAGTTAATGAATAATTAATGTTACAGAAGTTCAGAGAAGATGGAGAAAACCAAGGGCCATGGCCTAGGCTACTCTGCTTAGCTGGGAGAATGCCAAGAACAGGCTTAAGAGAGTATCTCTACGGACACACTGATAGGCCCCTTCCAACTCTGTTGACACTCTCTATGCCTAAGGTGAGTTGGAATGGCCGTAATCAGAGGGAAAGCATTTCTTTTTATTTTCTGTATTTTCATGCTTTGACATCTGGAGCCTTGCTGACCCTGGAGGGACTGACCCCCTCCCAGGGTTAGCCAACTCCTAGGGACAGTAACAGAAATCGCCTACAAGCGCGCCTTTTGTGTGCAAACCTACCAATCCAGAATCCACGCCCCTACCACCTCCTTCATCAGCTCTCCCTCCTAGCCACTATTCACCTGCCCTAATCACCCAGGCCAGGTGACTAAGGACAGTCCCTATGCCCCAGAGCCTGCTGAAATTATTCGAACCAGCAAACTGAGAGCTTTCTCTGCCTCTCCCTTCCCTTCGTTCCCAGGGAAACCACAATAAAGGCTGTAGCCCACAGTGCCCCTTGCTCTGTCTGTCCCCTGATCAACCCTGGTGCTCTACTCCACCCCACCCCGCTGTGCATGTCATTGCTTATTAGATCTGAGTGTAACAATTTATCTTTTCAATGGCAATCTCGTCCTGATCTGCTGTCATGTTCAGCATGCCTCAATAATAAAACTGACGTTTGAAAACACTGCTGGGTTCAGCCTGGGACACCCTGAACTTTTTTCTAGTTGTTTCACATGTGTCAGGGAGAAAGCAAGGTACAAAGAAACAGAGGTCCTAAGTTCAAGTTCTAGCCCCTCCTTTCCACTTAGACAACTTTGCACGAGTCATTAACTTTTTAGGGCCTCGCTTCCCTTATGTATAAAGTGGGAATGCTAAGCCATGTACAGGAGTCATGCATGAGGTGACCTGAGATAATGTATTGAAAGTGCTTTCTAAACGACAAAGTCAAGATATTATTATAATTCCATCCAGGTTTATAGTAAAATCCTTGGCTATGGGAACCATCTCATAAACCTCCCTCAGGCCCACCACTCACTGGTTAGCACACAGTGAACGCTGAAGAAAGCACCATTAAATGACAGAGGTCTCAGACGCCAAGAGTCTAGGTCCCCCGGCCAGGCTTACCTCCCTGGTGGAACTCTCCACAAACGGCCCCCCAAACATGGCAGCCATCCAGTCACAGCTAGAAATCAACAAGGGCTTGTGGGCGCTGATGGTGCCATCATCCAGGATAAAGGTCACATCTGTCCGGGAGGAGACGAAGCATCACATGAGGGTGTGGTGAAAGAATGTGGGACAACCAACCCCAAGGGTCAGCACTGCACCCAGACAACACGCTTCCCTCCGAAGCTGCAGCTGGGAAGCCCTATGCGACCACTCTCCAACTCCAGGCAGAGCCAACACACCTCCAGGACGTCAGCCGCTGAGTGCTAACGGGACCAACCTGGGCTCCTCGGAAGGCTACTGGGAGGGCACCCCTCCGCCTTCTGGCTACGAGTTCCTAAGCCCAGTCCCTACCTGAGAAGGTGCCCTTTGCCAAGCACTCCTTCACCCGGTTGGTCCGGCGCACGTGGAAGGCCTTGGTGATCTCCTGGTTCATGAAGGCCTCATTGTTGAGAATGTTGGCCACCATCATGCGCAGGTCGAAGACCTCGAGCAGCTCGGCGATGTGGGCGATGTGCATGAGGTCCCGCTCGTTTTCGTCCAGCTCCCCCGTGTACAGGTATTTGAGGACGGCCCGGAAGGGCCCCGGCTGGATGGAACTGTCCATTTTTACCACCACCATCAGTCTGGATTTGTAGGTCAGTGGATCTTCTGCCATCTCCTCCTGGATACTTAGAAAAGCTCGGCTCCAGGAAGACAGCACCCGGCCTCTGCCAGGCAGGTACCCCGTGCCGTTGCCCCGTAAGATGCCGTCGCTGGTGGAGGCCCGGAGCCCAGCGGGCCCGGCGCCCGCACCGTCCTCCAGGCTCTCACACACGTCGAAGCTGGCGGCGCGCAGCAGGAACTCCCGGCCATGGTGGTGGTGGTGGTGGTGGTGGTACTGATCCGGGGGAGCCCGGGGGTCCTCCGGGCGGGGGCCCCCTGGCCCCGAGGGGCCCCCCAGCTCCCCCTCGCTCAGGTCCATGAGGAACAGGTCGTAGAACTTGGAGGAGGAGGTGGAGAGGTAGATCTTGTGGGCAAAGATGCGCACCCGCTCCTGCAGCACCAGGATGACGTCCGCGCACAGCGGGTCCTCCAGGAGGTGGGCGGGGCACTCCTCGCTGCTGGAGGGGGGGTCCGGCACCACGATGATGGGGGGAGGGGGCTTCGGGGGCAGGAAGGGCGCCTGCAGCAGGGGCCGCTGCACGTTGCGGAGGTGGGACTTCCAGAACTGGAGGTGGCGGCGGGAGATGAGCGCCGCCCGGATGGCGTTGTCAAAGACGTCCTTGATGCCGAACTGGGCCACCACGCTGGTCTCATAGTAGGGGATGCCCAGCTCCTTGGCCACCTCCCGACCCTTCTCGGGGGGAAGGATCTCATTGGGCTTGATGGGCCTGGACGTTCAAGAGGGCAAAGCAAAGTCATGTTGGTGGGGGAGGGTGGGGGACAGGGAGTGGCAGGTCCCTAGGGCCTGCCCGCTCACCAGGCTTGGGGGTGGGGAGAGTCTCTGTTCAAGATCTATGTTCCTGGCCCCACTCCTGCCCCGCTCAATTCTAATGAATCTCTGCCCTTTCTCTTCTGTCTGACCAAATCCTACCAGTCCTTCAAGGCCTACCTCCAATCCCCTCCTCTTCCGGGAAGCCTTCAGTATCTGTCAGGCCCCAGAGATTTCCCCAGCCCAAAGTAGGGTTAGCACTAACTCCCTCTCTGGCAGTCAGCAGGCAGTTTTCCACATTTTTTTTTTTTTTTAATTCTCCCTCGAGGATATTTTTTCCATTGCTTTTCAGAGAAAGTGGAAGGGAGAGAGAGAGCGAGAGTGAAACATCAAAGTGAGAGAAACACATCGACTGGTCGCCTCCCACCCAATCAGGGCCAGGGATAGAGCCTGCAACTGAGGTACATGCCCTTGGCCGGAATCGAAAACCTGGGACCCTTCAGTCCACAGGCTGGCACTCTAACCACTGAGCAAAACCAGCTAGGGCTCCATATTGTTTTTTAACATGTTCTCATATGAAGTTCATCTCCCAGCAAGATTATAAGCTCCTTTCACGCAAAGACTGCCTCTCTCCTTCTTTCGTCCTGCTTAGTCCAGTATTACCAACACAGTGTGTGAGAGATAAATGAATAGATGAGCAAATGAATAGATGGGTGGAGTAAATGAAAGACTGAACACTCTTGTTGGCTCCCTACATGGACTTGTTACAAATGAAGGGAGAGATGTAAGGCTAAGTGGATTCCCTCAGGGCTGAGCAGAGAGTGCTAGAGACACATACCCTCTCCCTCTGTCTTCCTCATTGCCCCTTCCTAGGCACCAGCATCCCTACCTAGCCAAGGGTCGCCTGGCCCTATTGACAGCCTCCAGGTCAGCATAGCGCAGGTCCAGCTGGCAGCCCACCAAGATGACAGGTGCTCGGGGGCAGAAGTGCTTAATCTCTGGGTACCACATGGTCTTGACATGGTGAAGGGAATTAGGGTTGGCAATGGAGAAGCACAGAACCACCACGTCGGACCTGGGGGTGGGAGAGTGAGGTTAGGGGTGGAGAAAGCTAGCAGTAGATTACTTGCCCCTGGAACAAGGGACAACAAGCATTCTTATCCCACCCCTACATGACAGTCCCACATCTGTCATATGATCTGTTCACATGATCTTACCCAAAATGTATAATAACAGTACCTCTAATTTATGTACCTTTTATTTTGTGTTTTAGAGCTTTCAAAGACTCTCATTTTGACCTCATGGCTATCTTGTTAGAAAATACAATTTTTACCATCCTGAGGCTAAGAAAAATCATCTCTGAATAGTTCCCCTAATTGCCCAAAGTCACAGAACTAGTCGGCAGCAGGGCTAGGACTGAAACCAGGCCTCCTGACTCCAAACCCCTTCTTCTCACCTCCAGGCTGCCTCCCCTGTGAGGATCTGCCAGTCCTGCCTGCTCTACTCCTTCCTCTCAGTCAGAATATCTCAGAGTTGCTCTGTTCTTTGGGAAACCCACCCCTGGCCTCCCTTCAAGCAGCAGAGGCTTCCCTACCTCCCATAAGCAAATCGACGGTCTTTGTGGTGGTCCCCAAAGGTGTCCCAGAGGCGCAGGGAGACGCTGACATCATCTACCACATCTCGGGAGCGTTCCAGAACCTGTGGGGGAGACAGAATGCAATTAACTCAAAGGCAAGAGTTCTTGGGGTCCCTGCGTGGCAGCTCAGGGTGGTGCCAGCCCACCCCCAAGGATCCTGGCAGCATGATGAGTGGAGAGGAGGAGGTAGCACTGCCCCGTGTGTCCCACACAACACTTTTATCTGGTGCCGTCTCCATAGACTCAGTAACAAGGGCATCCTCCAAGCTGACCACGAGGAAAGAGACTCTAAGAGGGCAGCCGGTCATGGGCGTGGAAAGTATCCCTCAGGGAGCCTACCCTGTTTCCAGCTTCACCTGCAGATCACCTGTTTAGAAGCCTCTGACCTTTTGGTATCAGCTAGCCGTTTCTTTCTTTCTCTCAGCTCTCATCTCTCCAAACCCCCACCCCAGCCCACCCCCTACTGCTCCCCATTACTGGGGCTGTAACTGCACAAGATGCTGTGCCCAGGCATCAGGTCAGCCATACAAGACACAAACGGTGGAGGAACCCCACACACACACTGGGGTGGGCTCTCCTCAGCCCTCTCTCCAGGGCTCCTTCCTCTTCAGCCGCCCTACCTACCCCCACGGGGCTTCTGTGAGCTCAGCACAGGCCAAGGTTGGAGACACCAAGCAAGGGCTTTGGAAGAAGCCCAGAGGCATGGTATGCACCCCTGCCCAGTGGCCTTGCAGCCTTACCTCCTGGCACACTCGATACTGGTCGATGGCCCAAACTGTGGGCACATGGGTGGCAAGCAGCTGGTACTGGGTGAGGGTGGCATTGCAGGCCCGGGCACAGATGAGCCTGGTCTTGCCCACGGCGTTGTCCCCCACCACAACACACTTGATGGTCTCTACGTTTGGCCTTTCATAATCCATGTCAGAATCCATTAATTGGGACCTGAGGGAGAGGAGAGAAGCGGTCAAAACGGCTTCGCACACCAGGTCCCAGAGGGCCAGGGCCAGGGCCAGGGCCAGCAGCTCTCCTTGGCCAGGGCCGCCCCTTCTTCCAGCATTTGAGCAGAGAGGAAGAGAAAGGAGTGGGCAGCTTTCTGGGCAGTAGCTCTGCAGGAGCCCAAGGAGCCAGGAGCCCATTCAGGCTGAGAGGACCCTTTCTACCGGATGAACCACTTGTCTCCCTCTGGTTGCCACCATCCTCCAACGGGGCTTCTGGATGGAGGAGCCCATGAGAGAACCCCAGGTAGAGCCTGCCCAGCACCTGTCCCCTCGCTCCCAGAAAGAGGAGAGTCTGCCCAAGAAGCTCGCTCATCACCCACTCTCCTCCCGCGGCAGGGCTGTGGCAGCAGAACAACAAATAGCTGAGAGAAGCAGAGTCAGGGCCAGGTCCCCACCCCTTCCCAGCACGCCCAAGGGCAGGGCCACTTTAAAATTTAATGGACTTGTCAGAGCTGGGAGGCAGCTCTCCTGGCCTCCACCTTGCCCTCTCTCCTCTGGTTGTGGATTCCAAGCCCCCAGTTCCCTTGATGGAGATGCCAGAGATTTTCCTCCCAACCTCTCTGGGTGGGGAGGCTTCTGGATGCACCTGAGCAGCCCACAGGCCTCCCATCCCTCCTCTGGGTCTATCATGTGGCCTGTGTGGCTGGCTCACTCAGCTGTAGGCCCAGTTTTGAGATGGAGGCGGGGGGTAACCATGGGACTATGACTATATGCTCCATGGCCCATAGGCCTTGCCATCCCCTATCCAGGCCTGTCCTCCATGCTCTCCTGCAGGGAGAGCGAGTTACACCCCCTTCTGCACCCCCCATTCCTAGGGAGAAGTCTCAGGCTGGAAGCCCCCAGACACCTGACACTCCTATAAGAATGCTCCCTGAATTGGCTGCAAGGGTAATGAGGTAGCTGGGGGGAGGGAGCGCAGGGTCAGAAACGGACCTGAATTTCTGGGCAAACGTTTGCCTCACTTTCCTTCTGTGTTGGGCAGAGAGGACGTGGTTTGTCCATCCTCAGGAAGGGATGGCTCAAATTAACAATCAGAAGGACCTTCTGTAATCAAAATGTCATGTCAGTGTTTAAAAAGCTGTCACCAGGAGGGGCCCTTGGCTTGAGGGGGCTTTCGTTGGCACCCTCCCTGCTGGCACCATCCTCGTGGAAGCTGGGGCAAGGCAGGCATTATTATTATTAGGCCTTCGTTTGGTCAGTGTTATTGGTCCGCCCCTGCTCACATGCCCTGTGTGAATGAAGTCCGCTGGGGGCTGGAGCAAGCTGGAGAAATCCTTCCTAGGCCAAGGAAGGCTGAGATCAGAGGAGTCCTGGAGGCTGCCCAGGTGCTCTCACTGCTGAGCCACCCAGCCGGAGAGCCAGGCCACTGGCAGCAACAGAGCAGCTCGGTTCCTGCCGGGCTGTAACTGGATGCCAGCATGCAGGAATGCGGAGCCCAGATATCCAAGGAACAAGTGGATGCATCTCAGCAACCTAAGCAAAATGTGCAGCAAGGACTTCTCAATGAGACAAGTGCCTCCTCCTTCTTGGAATTTTACAGGATCTGGACCCCAAACAACAAGGGTCTCCATGCAGGTCCCTCCCCAGTTTCCAGGGTAACTGTCTGCATCATCCTCTCCCTCCTCCACCCCCCTCTTACCTCCCTAGCAGGCAGCCTTTATTTTAATCATCATGCTGCCTCCTCCCTGATCTCTCCTGAGCTGAGGCCCAGGAACCCTACTTTGACGGCTCCTGGACTGAAGCAGGCAGCTGGGAGGAATCCTCTGGGTTGTGGTTTCTGTTGTATCAATTGAAGAACAAAAGAGATAGAACACATATACACAGCTATAGGAGAAAAACAAAACCCACTAGCCAGTAGAACTTCTTTCTCAAATTTAGATTGGGGGGGCGGTGAGGAGGCACAGAGGAGGAGGATCAGTTCTTAAGTCCAGGAGCATCTTGATAGCGGGGAGGATGCCAGAACAGCAGAGCAGAGCTGGTCCAAGATCAGCAAGTTTATGATTAAAACCCTCACGCACAAGTGCATAAGCAAGGCTACCAGCACGAATCCCAGCAGGTCATCTTCCTGCTTTTGGTCCAAACTTTATATCAGTCCCCTCAAGGCTGGGTTTCCCTTTCCAGATCATCATGGCCATAAAGATCCTCACCATTTGTGTTGGAAAGACAGTGTGATCTTTACATAATGTGGAATTGCGAGTCAGAAACACTTGAGTTTAAAGTGCCTTATGCACGTCTAGGGTAAAGTAGGGACAGCCACCCAAGTAGGAGAGTGGCACACGCTGTGCTGTGAGTTTAGACACCAGACCTGCTGGTTGCTGCTCAGACTGGACCACCTCTCCCCATCCTTCCCCTACCACTCCTTCCACTTTCTCCCTATTTTCATCATTCCCACCCCCTCCACCCATCCCAACTGCCTGGACTGCTAAACTTCATTATCATATCTAGGAAAGGGCAAATCACTCCACTTCTCTGTGTGTCAGTCTGTCCTTCTGGAAAATGGGTATGAGGGCTTTGGAAGAAAGTCTCCTGAATCTTGGTGAATTTGTGCCAATAGAGGCTGGGCTGAAAGGAGGTCCTTGCCTTCTTATGTAATGTGGGATTATATAATGCTAAATTACATATCTATATGTGTAATTATATCGCTCTTTACAATACAGCCTGGCCCAATTAAGTCAGCAGAACTTTTAGTCTCATCAGGCCAGTCTTAAACAAAGATAGCGTGCCACCCCAGCAATAATGTGATTTTTGCTCTAAAATATTGCTACTTTACTGTATCATTGATGATGTATGATGATATAATCCACTCAATGAGCTTGTCAACTTCCCATTTCCTTCTGGCACTCTCTCCTTCAATGACTCTTGACTTTTCTGCACAAATTGCCTCATCCCCATGCCTTCTGAGACTCCTGAGTAACAACCTCCATAAACTACAGCTTCCATGCCACCCTTCCCTGGCATCACAACACGCAATTCATTCCTGTCCCTCAGTGATCCTAGAGTCACCTAAATGCTCCCTCCCCACTTGGTCCCATGATCCCTGTTCCCTTTCCCAAAACAGCCTCTCGCCTACTGCTCTCCCAGCTCTTTGTACTTAGGGCAGACCAAAAAGCAAGGTGTGCTCAGATTATCTACAACCCTCACCAGCTCCCAGTCCCACCCCCACACCCCTACAAACACTCTTTGCAGAGCTCAGAAAAGTCCCCCTTTCTCCCTAACAGCTGATAGGAGGCTTGTTCATCTGCGGCTGCCCTAGTCTGGTTGTCAAGGAAACGACAGAATCTCCCTGGGAGCCTGGCTTGTCTCCTAGCAACCAATATCCCACACCCCACATCTTACAAAATGCGAAGGAGAGGAATATCCTACAAATGAAGGTAAAAATAAAGGAGGATGGGTGGGAAGGCTGGATAGGGAAGAGATGAGCGGAGAGGGTGGCCTTAGAATTAAAGGAGGTTCCCACCAGAGTCTCTGACATTGTAATATGAAGGGAGACCGAGAGATGAGTCCCACTGAAGATCCAGTGGTCAGCAAGGCCCAAAGGGATTTTGAATGACCATATTAACAAAAATGCAAGCCTAACCAGACTAAGCTTTCTCAAACAATGCCAAGGATTTCTCCCAGTAGTTTGCCAGAACTCAGATGCACAGACTGCAATGGAGTTGGGTTGAAATAAACATCTCTGGAACGACAGGCAAAGCACCCAAATCCCGTTGGTTTTTAAAGGAAACATTTGCACCACTCTGGACCGTTTTTCCTGACACGCTGCTCTGCACACACACACAAAATAAAAATAATTTTAAAGAGGGAAGGGGGAAGGCCTCCACACATCAAGGCAATCAAGTCGTCTTCCTTTCCCTAGAAAAACCCGGAAAAGACTAGTCCCCCGCCACCTAAGACCCCAGCCGCTGAAACTACAGCCCAGGGAAGAGTGGGAGCCCAGGGGAAGTCAGGAGGGGCGCACACAGGGCCGGGAGGGCGCAGGAGGGCGAAGCGGCGCGTTCCCAGAGGCTGCTTGCAACCCGGCCATAATAGAAATTAATCATTTACTTACACCACTACATGTGACGGGGTGATTTCTAGTGTAAGGAACACATCTCTTCCTGCTAAGCACGCTCATTTTAGTGAAATGTCTGGGGTCACTCCGCGCGTGCAAGTTAGGACGATGCCAGCGCCGCCGAGCTGCTGCTGCTGTTGCTGCTCCCGCTACAGGCTCCGGGCCCTGGCGCTTTAGATCAGAAACTCCGCCGGAGCAGCCGGGGCAGGTCGGCGGGCCCGGAGCGGCCGCGCGCGCGCCACTGCAGCCATCGCCTCTTCCGGATCAGCATCGCCCGCGCCCCGGGCGCCCAATGTCACGGAGGCGCGCGGGACCCGGGCTGCGCGCGGCCGCCCCGACCTCGGGCGGCTGGGCCGCGCCGCTGCCGCCGCCGCCGCCGCGGGTCCTCGGGCAGCCGGGCTGGAGGCGGCGCGCAGGAGCGGGGACGGGGGCGAGGCCCGGCCGGCTCCGAAGGCGCGGCCGCCGAGACGCCTAGCGCTGCAGTCCCGGGGACCGCTCGCGACCTCCTTCTTTCATTCACAAAAAAAGGAAAGGGGGGAAAAAAAAGAGAGAGTGAGAGAGATGAACCCGAGAAAACACGGGGGAGGGGGTGATGAATCGCACCAGAAGGGTGCGTGACAGGCACCGCCCACCGCGGCGCGCCGTTGGTGGAAAGGGCTGGGGGGCGGGGAAAGAAGGGGATTGGGAGCCCCGGCGACCCGGGCCCCGCCCACGCGCCGCTCCCTCGCTCCCCTCTTCCCTCCCTTTGTCTCCCCTCCCGGAGGGACCCGGCGCGAGTAGTCTCGACTCCCCCTATTGCTGGGTCGCGTCCTTCTCTCTACCTGGTGAGGCGCAAAAAAAAAAAAAAACCCCCCCCCTCCCCTCTCTGGACTCCCAAGGGATTTGCCCCTTCCCTTCGGGAAGCTGAGAAAGAACTCCAAGGGGCACCCTAATCAGCCCTAGAAGGGATGCAAGTTAGAGGAGGGGAACTCGACATTGTTCACCTGTCCCTTGAACCCAGTCCTCCGCTGCTTGCGGGTGGGGCGAGGGAGACAGTTTTCCTATACACGCCCTCTGCCGACCTGGGAGTTTTCACAGCGCGTGGGGTCTTCTCTCCATCACCACCCTTGCAGGGGCAGCCTATGCCTCGGACTGCCTGCGGTGGCCCTTAGTAAGTTTCAGGTGCCATCTGCACCTGTTTGCCATCATCAGGCTCCCTCTTCTCCAGTTTCCACTTCCATCCCACCCGATCCTATTGCCGCCTGGAGTTCACCAGTATCTTTTGACCTCTGAAAGAAATATACCATGAAGACACTAGCCCTGGAGATGGTACCCAAGACACCTCTGGGCTCTGTCTCAATTTACTCCTCTGTAAAATAGAGAGGTTTTAAGAGATGACATCTGTAATATGAGTGGTCCTCAAAGGAAGTTTCCATGTCCAAGGCTAGTTTGATTATAATGATGTTGACTGCTGGCAATTACAATAGTTATCTCAGTCTGCTTTTATCCATCCTGTTGATTACCTCTGGACAATTTTTTTTTTTAATTTTTAAATGTATCTTTATTGTTGAGAGTATTACAGGTATCCCATTTTTCCCCCCAATTGATCACCTCCACTTCGCTCCCACCCCGTTCCCAGGCCTTCACCCCGTTATTAACTGTGTCCATGGATTATGCATATATGCATATAACTTCTTTGGTTAATCTCTTCCCACCCTCCACCCCCCTTCCCTCTTTCCTTTGAAATATGATCATCTGTTGCATGCGTCAATGTCTCTGGATCTATTTAGTTCGTCAGATTCTTTTGTTCATTAGCTTCTTCTTAAAGAAGACCCTTCAACTTTTCCTGAAGTGCTGGTCTGGTGTTGATGAACTCCTTTAGCTTTCTCTAATCTGTGGGCACTTTGAATATTTCTTGCCACTCCCTTCTGGCTTGCAGAGTTTCTTTTGAGAGATCAGCTGACAGTCATAGGGGTGCTCCCTTGTAGGTAACTAATTGCTTTTCTCTTGCTGCTTTTAAGATTCTCTCTTTGTCTTTAACCTTTGGCATTTTAATTATGATGTGTCTTGCTGTGGGCCTCTTTGGGTTCCTCTTGTTTGGGACCCTCTGTGCTTCTTGGACTTGTAAGTCGATTTCTTTCCCCAGGTAGGGGAAGTTTTCTGTAATTATTTTTTTCAAATAGGTTTTCAATTCCTTGGTCTCTTTCTGCCTCTTCTGGCACCCCAATAATACAAATGTTGGGCCTCTTGAAGTTGTCCCAGAGGCTCCTTATACTATTTTCATATTTCTGAATTCTTTTTTCTTTTTGCTCTACTGGTTGGGTGTTTTTTGTTTCCTCATGTTCCAAATTGCTGATTTGATTCTCAGCATCCTCTACTCTACTGTTGATTCCATGTAAATTATTCTTCATTTCAAATTAGTACTTTATTATGTTATCAATTTTCTGTTATTTCCCTAATAGTCTGCTTAAACAAGCTTATAATCAAAATTCTAAACTCTCTGTTAGCTCGTTTGGATCTATTTCATTTAGTTCCTCTTCTAGAGATTTCTTCTCTTCTTTCCTTTGTGACATGTTTCTTTGCCTCCCCATTTTGGCTGCTTCCAGGTGTTTGTTTCTATGTATTAGGTAGAGCTGCTATGTCTCCTGGAACTTGTAGAGTGACTTTGTGTAGTAGGTGTCCTGTAGGGTACAGTGGCTCAGCCTCCCCAGTCACCTGAGCTGGGCCTTCTAGGAGCTCCCGTGTGGGCTGTGTGCACTGTCCTGTTGTAGTTGAGCCTTGGTTGCTGTTGGCGTCACTGGGAGGAGCTGACCCCCTGGCCAATCAGCTGTGAGGACCAGCTACAACTACAGCCAAAGAGCTGCTGTGCTGGAGACACCCCTATGGAGCAGGATTTACTTCAGTGGAGCTTTGGTGTTCACCAAGTGCGCCCCTTAAGTATGTCACTAGCGGATGTGGTAAGGTTGTAATCCAGCATGGCTGAGTCTAACCACCAGGTGCACTGTCTCTGGGGCCTCCAGGGAGGTGCAAAGTCAGCCTGTGCCAGTGCCTTGCCCAAGGCCACCCAGCATGAGCTACACGCAAACTGTTGTCGGCTGCTACTTGTGCTGGGCTTGGTGTTGTCCAGGAGAGGCCAAGCTATGAACCAATGCAGCTGCCGCTAGTGCCAGGCCTGGGGCCACTTATCGAGCTCTACAGGGCCTGCTGCTGGCTGTTAGAGAGATTTTAGGAGTCCTAAGCATGAGGCTTGAGAGGCCACTTGCATAGAAAAGCCCCTGGAAATGGCCTGGATGAGCTGCAGGTAGGGAGGGGCGGGGCCTCCGGGAATCACGGGGCGGGGCCAAAGGCGTGAGTCAGGCGCTGGCGATTCAAATATGGCGCCTGCCTGCCGGCTGTGTGCCGGGAGGACTCGCCACAGGAGCCATGGCCTCTGCCAGCCCTTCTGCCTGGGAAGAAGCTGCCCCTCCAGCTCTTGCCCCAATTTCAGGCAGGTTAGTTCCTCCCCAAATGTCCCAGGTTCCTTTCAAGCTGCTGCCCGGCGCTGGGCTCAGAGGGAGCGCGTCTCAGTCCGTGCCGGGCCCTTTGAGAGGAAAGCCTACGGCTCCCACAGCCTCCATGACCCTCAGCCACAGTCCCCGCTGGTTTCATAGCCCAGAGTTATGGGGACTTCTCTTCCTGGCCCCGAAGCCCTGGGCTGGGGGTCAGCTATGGGGCTGGGACCCCTCGTTCCTCCGGGAAACCGGAGATGTTCCTCCCAGGTGTGGGCCCGCTGCGAGTCTCCAATTCAGTCCGGATCCGCCCACATCTCCGCCCCTCCTACCCGTCTTGGTGCTTCTTCAGTTCCCTGGTTGTGGGGCTTCTGTTCAGCCAGATTTCAGGAGGCTCTGAGTGACGGTGGTTCTATATTTTAGTTGTAATTTTGATGTGGTTGTGGGAGGCGGCGGGTGCAGCTGTTACCTACACCGCCATCTTGTTTTCTCAGTCCCTATTTTCAATTTTCTTAAATGATCAGTCACAATATTGGGACTAGTTTGGACAAAGAAACTTCTAGAATTTCAGGAGAGAGAGGGCATAATCAAGGACAGGCTTGGAGAGGCCAGCCCGACACCTCTGGAAGTAGTGTGCACTGGGTTGTTAAAGGGTAATGGAAGGGCATCTCTGTCACAGTCCCCAAGGAGCAGGATGGTGATAAGACAGAAGAAAGCCAAGGGAAGAAGAGTCCCCAAGTGTGCGCAGAGATGTGGGCAATAGCAGCCCTTCTAGTCTCCCCTCCACCAGGAATTGGCTGTGCAATTTTGGACAATGAACTTAGGCTCTCTGATCCTCCATTGGAGATAACAATATTACTTGCCCAAAGACAGGGGGTGGCCAAATGATCTTCTCATGGCACCTTCCAGGGCTGAGATCAGAGGTTGTATGATCCTTCTAGCTCTTCCTCCATTTCTGCCTGCTCCCCCTCACAGACCTATGCTTAGCACCTGGGCGTAAATCGGGACCCAACCCCATTTGTGCCTATGCCACCTGGGCTGCCTATGGAGAGCAGATAGCACAGAGGAAATAGGCAAAACTGGGGAGGGGTGTTGGATATCTGAGAATCTAACTAGCAGGGTTGGAAAATCTATGCCCACTTTGGGCCTAGTGCCTAGTAGGTCTCCTGAAGAAATGAACAAACAGGATGAGGCAGTAAAGGGAACACAAGTGAGAATTCTGCTTGGGATCCTTAAACCCCAGCTGGCCTTTTGCAGACTTCCTATAGCCACACTATGGGCTGGCAGGGCTGCTCAGGGTAGGAACTGAAAAATCCATACCCAAACTGGTAGACATATGAGCATGCAGACCCTCTGCCCACTCACCCATGCTCCTCTACCCTGGCCTTGCTTCCCGGGGGAGCCACAGCTGGCTAAGGCCTCCATATACTCCACATACTGCAGCTTTGAAGCAGCTCTTCGTTCAGCAGAAAAACGTGAGCACTTGGTTTATGTCTTTAAAGAGCTGCAAATACCACCATCACTAACGCCATGGGGGAAATGCATGATCCACCTCCAGTCTCCTCAGATGTTAATTTCTTAGGACAGGACACTTTGGAAACCACCACCAGGCAGGCAGAAAGAAACTAGATGTTGTTACTACTTCTGCCTTGTTTTATAAGCAGAAAAGTTATAAGAGGGGGGCAAAAATGTACCCCTAGCCACAGCATGTCCAGAACTAAGAACCTTTACTTCAAGCAAGCTGCAGACCTGACAGAGGGCAGGCCCATTCCTGGAGCTCTGCAGAGCTGCAAGGGAGAAGCTCTGAGGAAGCTGATCACCCCAAAATAGACTTGGTTTTGTTTTCACAACTTTTTCATGAAGCATTGGCATCTCTTGCAGCATGGAAAGAAATAGCCTGAACTGTTATCAAATAAAGATTATAAAAAGCCCCAACTGTTCCCCCATGAGTTTTCATGTGGCTGTGGTGCTCTAGAGGGGCCAGGGAGGAGGCTGAGGGAGGGGACAGAAGAGGTATGTGTTCAGGACCCTTCAGTCTCCCCTCTTCTGACCCACTTTGTCCCTCAGTAGCTTATCTCACTATAGCTCACAGGGCTAATAACGGATGTTAGGGATGAGAAGCTTTTTGTTGACCCTCAGGGGTGGTCCATTGTGAGTGTGGATTGCTGTTTACTGCTTCCAGGTAAAGGAACGGGTGGCACAGAACCAGGCATCTTAAAAACAAATCGAGTTGCAATGAGGCTGGTTTAAATTAGGCTGCCTCACTGCGTGGACACTGTTTGTTTAGTAAATACTTAGAGGGATCAGTGTTCTTGTCAAGGTCAGCTTACCCTGAACTTGAAGCCCCCCTTGAGCATTGCTGCGTGTCAGTAACCAGAGATGAGTTGGGGATTGCTGCTGCTTTTGGCCCAGGTTTAAGGATTTTGTGGTCTAGTGGGGCATGAGTCGTTCACTTACCTGCTACCTCTCCTCTGGGACCAACTGATCCCCTATCCAGAAATAGTGTTCTGGGCCAGGTCAGTGGGCGTGAATGCATGATGAAACGATACTTGGATTTTAGGGGCTGGGACCCAAAGCCAACCTATGGGGAGCCAGGTGAGGGACATGGTTACTGTATCCAGGAGTGGGACCAACAGGCTAGCCTCCTGGTCAGTTCCCTCCCCATCTAAGGCTGTGCAGAGCCCAGAGATAAGCTGCCTGAAGGCCATATTATCATCTTTGGTAATAAGGTGAGGATTCTTGGAATGGCCCAGCCTCTGATCCCCAGGGCCACACTTTGGTCTGCCTGCAGGCTCTCATTCAAGCTTCTGCCCAGGCCTCTCTACCTCCAGTCCCGGGTGGCTCACACTGCTTTGGAATTTCACACAGGGCACTTCTGACGCACATCCTGAAAACCTGGCCTGGGGCCAGGGAACAGTGCTGTTGCTTCAACCCCATGGTGGCTAATTTTGGCCCCCTGAACTAGGGGCTATATAGAGTTGTGGAGAGGGAAAGCAGGCTGAGCAAGCAAGGTTGGTGCGGTAGGGCTGCTGGTGGACAGCAAGGCTTTCTTCCTGCTTCTGCTCACCTGCACACCGACAGAAACCAGAGAGTGGGAAAGCTATGGGCTTGTAGTGGTGAGCCAGGAAACTCATGACTGTTGAGCAACTGAGTTCAAAACCAAGACTGGCCATTGTGCTTTTTAGAATGGGTTTCTGGACTTCAGTTTACTCTTTCGTGTCTTAAAGGTTTGCTAGCCCCTAATTTTGAATGCTAAGAATGACAGCCTCATTACTGGGTTGATGAAGCTTCCATATCACTCCTAATAGCTTGAACCCTGTTATCTCCTCATTTTGAATATTAGTGAGGGGTGGCCCCAGGTGAGACTGAGGGGAGAGTTGTCATGATGATGCACTGGGCTGGGAATGCAAACCTGGATTCATTTCCAGGTCTGCGATCACCCCAACTTCTCCCCATCAGGCACCTCAGCAGTGAAAAGGGAGCAGACACCCCCACAGCCCTTATAGCAGTCACCTCCTACAGGTAGCTCAAAGGGGCCCCCTGTTCTGTATGTTTCTCCTACCTCCACACCTTCAGAAAGTGACGACTCTTTCCACCCCTTCACCAGACTGTCCTTGACCTCTTACCTCTCCAAACTGCCCAGGGCTCACAGCTCACTCTGGCCCTCCCAGCTGCTTTGCTGAGAAGTAAAAGGCTCTGTGCCACTTGGCTTGACTGACCCCTGTGAGTGCACAAAAGGAACAACAGAGATCCTCAGTGGATTCTGAAAGCAAAGTCCTCATACCATTGGCCAGCCCCCAAAAGTGACTTTAGTGAGAGGACCCATCAGCCAGGCCAGCGAGTTGGCCTGTCAGTGAAGATGACGCCCTGAGGCCTAGCCAGTACCCTACTCGTTGGTAGGGTAGATCCGGAGAGTAGGGGGCGCTAGAGAGGCATGCTTTCAGCACTCATGTCACCTCCCTCCCTCTTAGCCACAGGTGGTGACCATGATCATTTGGGAAGATACAGAGGAGCAAAGAGTGGGGGTAAGGAAATATATTAAATCATCAAGGAAATCATCAATTTCCTTGATGATTTAATATAGTTTATATCTCCCATCTGTAATTGATTTTTATCAGTTGGGTGTTTTTTTGTTTTGCTTGTTTTTGTTTATAAGAAAAAACAGTATTTTATTTTAAAAATATTTCCCTGGTTCTATAATTCACAGATGTTCATTAATAAATATTAATAACTGCAGCAAACTTGGAAAATATGAAAAAAATTAAAAACGACTACAATTTTCACCACCAGTAGATAGAAATATCTAAACTACATAGTTATTATAATATGATGTGTGTAGCACTATATATATAGCATTATATCCTTTTTTATATCTTATTTTTTCTGGCCATACAGGTTCTTAGTAGAATATTTAGACAGTAGAAAGTAAACAAAGAAAAAATACTGTGTGTTTCACACTTCTTTGTGTGTCTCCCAGCATTATAACTGGTTATTCAAGAGCAACCTTCTCCACAGGTAAGAAGATTTCAGATCATGCCCATCACCCTGGCCAGTGCAAAGGCTTTCTGGCCATATCTTTGGTCAGGGAGAGACTTGTATACACCCACTGGAATAAGCATATCATGAGAAGGGGCACCATCAACAACCGCCAACAATACAACCTAATTCCAAATGGCCCCATTCCAATTCCAGGAAAAAAATTGTGCTATTGAATATTTATTTAACAGAATCATCCAAGGTACGTAAATCAGTTACTTAAATGATAAATATGTCATACCTCTACCAAAACCCTTGATTTCCTTAGGTAGGAAATAAAAACATAGGTCATGACCATCGCCAAAACCAAGTTGTTTTTCCCTCCATTTTGTTTATGCTTTTCTGTGGCCCAACTATCAGCCTCAGAGTTTCAGCTCTTTTTAGCAAAACTATCTGGACTCTGTTTCACTGGATTGGTGTACAAGTAGTCCACATATTGGTGCAAACATGTCTACATGCTGTCTGTATTTCCATTCATGCACGTGGCAGGCAGATCCACAGGACAGTGTCCATACCAGTGGATTGGAGTTTGCACAAAATCGCAAGTCTAGTTTGTTAGATAGTTCCACCTGGTATGTAAGAAAGACTGGAGAATCAGGAGTGACTGGAAGGGCAGAGGCCAGCTAGGGGAGAAGTTCCAAACTAGACATTGCCATCTTGCCCAGGGCCTCCCTTGGCCTGCATGCTGAAAGCAGAAACCATGGCCAAGCAGGTGGCCTGAGTGTCCTGCACCTGGGCTAGGTGGACTGGTGGGAGGACAGGACCAGAGATCCCTGGGAGCAAGGGGAGGTTCCTCTCTTCTAGCTCTGCTGAAGAAATAAATGCCTGGCTAGGTCCCAGCTCTTAGCCTTTTATAGACTGGGGCCTTTGAAGCCTCAGTGGGGAGGCCTGGGGCCCGGGGAGTGGGCAGAGGGGCCCGCTGCACCTGAGTGGAAAAGGTCAGGATATGGGCTGCCTGGGCTGAGCAGCATGGTGCCGCTGCAGCTGCAGCTCAGCTGACTGGGCTCCGGGCCAAGCTTAGGGCCTAGACTCCTCTGCAAAAGCTGGCACTTTTCTGTAAGCGCATGCCAGGCGGAGGGGGCCCGCTGCTCATTCTGCAAACTCTGGAGAGCAGATGGAGTTGCTTGAGGGGCAGGTAGGAGGAAGAAGGAGCAGCGGATGGTACCTACCTTCTGTCTCTTTCCACCCTTGCCCTCTCCCCTCCCCCACCCAAACCAGGGAGGAGGAGCCTGCCCCGGCTGCGGCTGTGAATTCCTGGCAGACTACAATGGTGACTTATTCAAATGACTCTGGTTAGCAGAGGACTCAGTTCTCAAAACCAGCCTACTTGGAAAGATCTCCAGGGGTCTGCCCTAGTGAGGAGAGCATCTCCTGGCTCCATCTAAGCGAAGAAGAGTGTGGGGTGGGGGTGGAAGTGGGGGTGGGGGTGGGGTGGGGATGGTGGTGGGGAGGTGACTGTAGTCTAAGAGGCTCCTGAGCTGAGGGTAGCTCCTCCACATTTTCCCCAGGCTCTCCTTCAGTCATCTCAGTCAGCGATAAAACTCAGCATAGGTTTAGAAGCAATTGTCAAACAACCAGAGTTAAAGAGATGGTTCACTTATACCAGTGGTTGAATCAACTCCTGTCAACAAACATTTATTGAACTGGCTATGGCTGGCACTGTGCCAGGCATATTTTACAATAGGAAATGAGATCCTAGGGGAAAAATATATTTGACAAGCAGACCTTTTATATATCCTGCAGTAGAATTCTGGAAAATACTTGTAAATCTCAGAGAATTGGTAACTAGTTAAAAATCAGCAAAGTTGTGAACAAATTATTTTGTTTTAATCTCTACAAACATGATGTGTCACCCTTGAAAGAAGGAGCAGCTGAAAGCAATTTAGTGGTTTCTTTTTATTGGCTATGGTGAAAAGAGAAAGTTAAATATAGGAGATTTGAACAAATTTTTAAAATGTTGTTTTGGGGTCATAGTTATGGAGCGAGATGCACTTAAGGTAATCAAATCGAAATACAAAGTTGTAATTTGGAATTTCTAAAGTATTCGAGACTTCACATAAAATTGTTAGATTAGATTTCTTGGAATTTAGAGCTCTAATTTTCAATATCCACAGAGTTTGTTTTTAAAGAAAACTTGGTATTGGACATTAGTTCAAACTTTCACTTTGAAGATAGCTAGGATAACAATAAAAATTGTCCTGATTAAATGAATTCTTATTTCTCTTCTCACTGGTAAGATAAATACACAATTTTTCACTGTCCTCAAAAATATTCTAATGCAACAATTGGGCATTTAAAATCTGAAGGATTTTAATTTTCTAGTAAACTTTTTTAGCAAATAAAAATAGGCAAAGAACATGCAAATATGATTAACTTTAGAAAAGAAAATAGATATGGAAACAAACTTTTTAAAATTTCTTTTTCAATTACCGTCGACATACAATATTTTATTAGTTTCAGATGTACAACATAGTGATTAGACATTTATATGCTAACTAAGTGATCACCCCAGTAAGTCTAGTACCCATTTGATACCATACATAGTTATTACAATATTATTGACTATATTCCTGATTCTGTACTTTATATCCCTGCAACTGTTTTCATAACTGACAATTTGTACTTCTTAATCCCTTTCATGTTTTTCACCCACTCCCTCAACCCCCTACCCATCTGGTGACCATTAATTTGTTTTCTTTGTTTTCTTTGTCTACGAGTTTATTTCTGTTTGTTTGTTTATTTTGTTTTTTTAACTTTCACTTATAAGCAAAATCATATGGTATTTGTCTTTGTCTGATTTATTTCACTTAGTGTAATACTCTCTAGGTCCATCCATGTTGTTACAAGTGACAAGATTTCATTTTTTTATGGCTGAGTAATATTCCCTTGTATATATGTACCACATCTTTATCCAGTCACCTATCGATGGACACTTAGGTTGCTTCCCTATGTTGGCTTTTGTAGATAATACCACAGTGAGCATAGGGGTGCCTATGTATTTTCTAGAAAAAATATGTCTTTATTGATTTCAGAGAAAGGAAAGGAGAGAGAGATAGAAACATCAATGATGAGAGAGTCATTGATCAGCTGCCTCCTGCATGCCTCCTACTGGGGATTGAGCCCGCAACCTGGGCATGTGCCCTGACCAGGAATTGAACCGTTTGCCCGGCTGGGCATGGCTCAGCCGTTGAGCGTCAACCTAGGATCCAGGCGATCGGAGTTCGATTCCTGGTCAGGGCACATGCCCGGGTTGCCGGCTCCATCAGTGACTTTCTCATCATTGATGTTTCTATCTCTCTCTCTCCCTCTCATTTCCTCTCTCTGAAATCAATAAAGATATATTTTTTTTAAAAAAAGGAATTGAACCGCAATGTCCTGGTTCACAGGTCGATGCTCAACTGCTGAGCCATGCCGGCTGGGCTGCATATGTATTTTGAATTAGTGTTTTGGATTTCTTCAAATCAACACCCAGAAGTGGAATTGCTGGGTTATATGTTTGTTCTATTTTTAATTTTTTTGAGGGAAATCCATACTGTTTTCCACAGTGGCTGCACTGATTTACAATCCCACCAACAGTGTACTAGAGCTCCCTTTTCTCCACACCCTCAGCAACATTTGTTTGTTGACATATTGATGGAAGCCATTCTGACAGGTGTGAGCTGATATCTCATTGTGGTTTTAATTTGCGTTTCTTTGATGATTAGTGATGTTGAGCATTTTTTCGTGTCTATTGGCCATCTGTATGTCCTCTTTGGAGAAATGTTTATTCAGGTCCTCTGCCCATTTTTTAATTGCATTGTTTGTTTTTTGACGTTAAGTTCTATGAGTTCCTATATCTTGGATATTAAGCCCTTGTTGGCTGTATCATTGGCAAATATCTTCTCCTATTCAGTAGGTTGTCTTTTGGTTTGGTTGATGTGGCAATTATCTTCAGATCTTCTATTTTCATGTTATATGCTTTTAATACATTTTTGGTTTTTTTATTTATCAATCTTAAAACAAATACTTTCTTTTGTTTCTTCTAGCCTCATGTTGTATGATATACATATTTTTAATCTTTTTATTATAAATTTTTGCAAACACAGAAAAAATGAAAAAAAAGTTCAATAAATACTCATATTCCCATTACCTAGATTTAGCAATTGTTAACATTTCTCCTATTTGCTTTTTTTTTTTTTTTTTGCCAAAACGTTTCAAAATAACTTATAGACATACTGACACTTTACTACTAAGTATTTTAACATGCATTTTCTCAAAAAAGACATTCTCCTATGTAACCACAAAACCACCATCACATTTAAGTAAATTAACAAAAATTCCCTAATGTCATCTACTACCTAGTTGTTATTCATGTTTCCTGAGTGTCCTCAAATATCTTTTACAGCTATTTGCTGATTCATACCTGTTTAACAATTGCCTAACATTACCAACAGTGGATATTGTATGGAATTAGCCAGTATTCCTAGCGCCGACCTGCAGTTAACGAGAAATTTCTTCCTTTGCAAATTTGTTTTCAACAAGTGTTTTTTGAGCACCTACCATGTTCCAGCAAAGTGCTGAGTACTGAAATTATGGGGTGAAAGTTATTTTCCTATGACAATATTCCCTTTATTGAGATTTTTTTCATTAGTTTTGTTTTGGTATCTCATTGGGTAGAAAATTATATTGCATTTTCTTTAGTCCTTGATGAAGCAGAGTGGATTTTTCTTCCCAAATCCCTCAATTGCCTCTGTTTGACTTTGCTTCCATGGTCTTTTCCTTTGGTCCTTTTGTCCCGGCTTCCCCACCTCTTGAGCATTCCTGCTCCTGGAGAGAGGAGGCCCTACCCAAGTATTTACTGCCTGGGGTGTCCTGGGAGGCAGTGGGCTCACAGACTGGGGGTTGACAGCCCTCTTCTACAGCTGTCTAATCTCAGCCTGAGATGATGTTTTACAACTTCCACTGGGGGTGATGGTCATCCAGGCTTTGTCATGCCACAGAGAATGGGAAGAAATAAGAGACAAGAGGAAGGAAAGGAGTCACCCAGCTGGAATGACACATTTGAATTCAAGCCCCCCCCCCTTCACCTTCTTATCCTAACCCACCCTTCTTCGCAGAGCATCCCACATGCCCTGTGCGATGGGCCTGCTGTGCCTTAGCTGCTTCTGCTCCTTCTCAGAGCTGTGTCCCTGCCTGGAATGCGCTGTCCACTCTCTCCTCCATTCTCATTTCTGCCACCCCTTGAGGTCAAACTTAAGTTTTTAAATTTCCTCTCACTTCTACACTTAGCTGACACCCCCTTGTCCAGCCCTCCTCAACCTCTGCAGCCCCCTAGCTCTCTGTCCCTCTCCCTCCTCACCCATGCCAGCCACCAACTCTCCCAGGGCGTCATCCCCCTGCTTCCTCAGAGGCTTCCAGCGAGCTATGGTGGGAGTGACATAATCGCTTTGGTGTGCAGGGGAAGCTCAGCATCTTGAAGAGAGCCCTCTACCAACTTGATTACAAGGTTTCTGGCAGCAGACACTTGGCTGTCTGCTGTGTGGCACAAAGCCAGGACTCTTTTCCAATATCAGCATCTCCCCAGCTGGCTGGAGAAGTCTCCACCATGGTCCTTTCTACCCAAAGGTAGAAATAGCATGAGGCATACAGAAGTGGCAGGCCAGCAGCAGCAGCCACAGGGAGGCCCTGACTTGCATGTGGAGGAGGTGTGCAGTTCTGCTTTGAAATTTTTGAATGTGCCATTTCAGTGGGACAGCTGTTTGGAGATAGGTGCTTGACTTTCAGGAGAGAGGAGGCACCAGAGCTGTAGGTTTTGGGGTCAGTAGCATGGGGCAAAGGTTTAGACCCTGGAATCAGACCTCTGCTTCCTGGGATATGATAAAAAGAGCCTCAGGAGAGAAAATTGTGCTTCAGGAGACACCCCCATTGAAGAGGGACAAGTGGGATGCTTAGTGAGTCATTTCTGTTGTCATTTTATCCAAGGCCCTCAAAGTGTTGGGAACTCTGGAGTAGTACCTGTTTGTGCATAGAGGGCTCCCAGCAGCCCTTTCTCTCCCCCTGCTGGTCATATGATTTAATTATTAACTCAGGGAAGAATTCCCTATGGAGAGGAATTAAAACTCTTCTAACATTTCACAGGCCCAAACTCTTCTTGGCCTGTCCTGGTAGATGCTTGGCCTACAGGGAACCTAAATTTCTCCCAGACCAGTTCTGTAGTGACCTCAGGGGGAGGCAAGTCAGAATTATGGAATAGGAAGGGGGCCTGGGCCTGCACTAGGTAGACTGTCTAAGCCTCAGTTATCTGTAGCCTGATGCCCTTGAGTCTCAGCTCCCCAGCTCTGGGCACCAGCTTGTCTGGTTTTCTCACCCGTGACACTGAAAAAGCACAAAGAGCAAGCAGGCCACTCTGCACCCTGCAACTTGCCTCTGCCTTGTGACTGTGCTTAATATAGGTCAAATGAAAACAGCTCCCAAAATAGACCTTCTCTGAGAAGCAGCTGGCTTGTGAAATGCTCCACAGAAGGGGAGAAGGTGTGGGTGACAGGGGAGTGTAGTTTTCCCCAGGTGTTACGTAACCTGGGCTTGAAAATTAGGGCCAGAGAAAAAGTGAGTCTGCCCCTTCCCCCGCCTCGCACCACCACCCTGCCCTGCCCAAGAAGCAGCCCAACCATTCACCTCACAAACTAACAAAGAGCCGGTTCTATCCTAGACATCAAGGTCACCCATCAAAGCATCACTCCAGGGAGCTTGTCATACACCAAAGTGATCACATGACTCCCATCAGAGCTGGCTGGAAGCACCAGAGTGGGGAGGTGGCTCCCCTGGGAGGCCAGGTGCATGGGGTGGGTTTCATCTGACCCCCATGAGGGGGTGCGGGAGGGGTGGAGAGAAGTGGTGGGCTGAGGGGTTAAGGGGGATAATGAAGCAGAAGGGAGCAGGGTAAAACTACCCTGAGCCCCTCTTCCTGTAGCCTTTTCCCCACTGTCTTCCCAGGGGCCACCAGTGGGCCCAGCACTACCCATAGTGGCTTCTTTTGTTTTTTCCATTTTTGTCTCAGCCAGGAGGAGGGGGATTTCTATAACTAAAGAGAGTTGCTTCCCCCAGCATTCATTTTTACACTCACTCTGGGGTAACATTGTAAGGGCTGCCTATGAAGGGAGGCAAGCAGAGGACCAAGACTTCCCTGGAGAAGTGACTTGAGAAGAACAGGGAAGTTGGAAAGGGGCTAGCCAGGCGGGGGAAGTACAGACAGAGCAAACAAAATATGCGCAAAGGCCCAGAGGTGAAAGGGAGAGCGGACAGCCATGAGAAACAACCAGAGTGGAGGGACCGATGACAGGCTCCGGCAGAGAGAGGTGGGGCAGGCAGGGTAAAATGAAGCCACATCCGGAAGGGCCTTGTGAGGCAGTGTGGACCTCATCTGGACAGAACTGGGGGGCTGCTGATACAGGGACTTCTTTAACACAGGAGCATGTTGGAAAAGCAGATTGCTGGGCCTCACCTCAGATCTCCTTGAATCAGAGACTTCAGAGGTGAGTCCTGCAGTCTGTGTTTTTGCAAGCCCCCCTCCACATGCTTCTGATTCATGCTCAGATTTGAGAACAGCTGAGCAAAAAGTGTGGCGTCAATTTGTAGATGTGAGACGGTGAGTAGAGGTTGTACTTCCAAGAAGCTCGGCTGTGAAGGGAAGGAGAGAGGTTGGTGGTGGTTAGTGGGGTTGTGGCGGTAAGAGACTAAGATGTCAAGTTGGTTCCCTGGGAAACATGCGCGGAGGAGGTCTGCAGGCAGGACATTATTGGGGGCATGCTCCCAAGAGCAGGGGCGGCATGACGGACAGAGGAAGAAGCTGGACTGTGACATAGCGATACCCAGGCCTCAGCAGTGCGCTGGGAGCTATGATGGCCCTTCAGAGTTGTCCCAGAATCAAGGCAAGTGGGGCTGGGCCTTTACAACATGTATTAATCATACCATTTTATTTTCTGATGTTTTGATGTCCGGGGCCTTGCTGATCCTAGAGAGACTGCCCCTCCCAGAGCTAGCCAGTTCCAAGAGACAGAAACTGACTCCCCTGCGAGCACAACTTTCAGATGCAAACCAACCAATCCAGAGTCCACACCCCCACACTTGAGAGACACTTACAGTGGGAGCCACTGTCCACCGGTTCTAACCACCCCAGGGTCAGGTACCAGACTAGCCTATCCTAAACCTGCTTACTCTGCCCGGCCCTAGCCTTGCCCGTGGAAACCATAACAGAGGTTACTGTGCACATTTCCCCCCTATTTTCTCCTCATTTTCTCAGCCTTGTGACTAAATCAGGTGCTGTGTGGCCCTGCGTGATGTGCTGTGTATACTGTTTCTAGGGATCTGTGAGTATAAAGCTCTTCCTTCATGACAGTCATCTCTGTGTCTACATGTCTTACTATACCTGTTTAAAAACAAAACAAATCTTGAGTATCCTTAAATACCAGTCATGGGATGTGGCCTGCCCTGGAGAATGTGTGTCACCTTGGGCAATTCCAGAGGGGGACTGAACTGTGAGCTGTGAGCAGCTGACACTCCTGGCAGCTTGGAGAATGAATGCCTCAGTCCAGTAGGGGCCATGGAGTTATGAATCACAGCATCTACTACAGAGGGATGTTAAGGTGGAAGAGTCATAAGCGTATTTAAGTACAGGTAGAAAGAATCAAGGTGAAAGAGATTAAAGACACAGGAAAGGATAGAAACAACTGGTGGGCTGAGTGAGAGGGAGAGGACTGAAGTACAGTCGCGCATTGCTTAATGACAGGGATGCGTTCTGAGAGATCTGTCTCTAGGTGCTTTTGTCATTGTGCAAATGTCACAGAGTGCACTTACCCAAACCTGGACGGTACACCAGGGCTCTGTGACCCCAGGAGTCATAATATCTGATTTATTGTTATCTTTGCAAATGTTTTTTTTGGAAACAAGGTTGGTCATGGCCAACTATTCTTTTGTCATGTTGCTGGATTTGACTTGCCAGGATGTTTGGAGTTTTGCTTTTCTATTAATAAGAAAGCTCAGTAATTGTTCCCTTTTTGACTTTGTGAAGTTTTGCTCTTACACTTGTGCTAGCTTTAAAAATGTATTAGGAAACGTCCTATATATTTTTTTAATGATCTTTTTAAATGGAGAATATCTGCACCCATTAAGTTTATGTAGTGGGTATGAGTTTGACAGAGGTTCAGAGATATAGACATGTAACTGTCTTTATTTCTTCATAACAGACACTTAGTTCAGGACAGCCCATTTCTGCTAATGAAAGAAAACTTACTCTTATAAATTTTGCCACTTTTGTACCAAAACATGTCAATCCAGAGTATAAACTGCAATCAATGCAATTTTCTCCCCTTTCCTCTCTCTTCCCCATGGTGATCTGAATTTCAGGAGATTTGCTTGTCTTTCTAGTCTGAGGTGAGTTGTTTGGTCCTTGTGCCACCTACTGTCTCTGAGTCCTGTTGCCATGTGCCCAGCTCAGTTCTAGAGATTGGCCATGGGCCCGTGAACACTGCAGATCCTTGTCCTGATGACAGAACTCCTCAGATTTGTCTACTTGCCTACTCACTGCTTCTCTTGACCCCTGTGGCTTGGATGCTTTCCCTTAACTGCCCAGGGTATAGGGAGCAAGTAAGGCTTCCATTCAACCAGACAACCCACTCAGCCATTTGATTCACCACCCTCGATCCTCCAAGGCTTTCACGGCCGTGGAAAGCCAGTCTATGGGCCTCTCTGCTCTGGGATTCCTTTAAGACTACCCGGGATTTCTCTGACTCTGCCCTCAGTTTCAACCAGGAGAGTGCTGGGGTGCCGAGAACTCTTAGAGACTCTTCTTTTGGGTGTCAATATCACCTTCAAATCTCCTTCCGTTCTCTCAGCTGGTTACCCTCATTCATTTTGGGGTGAGAAAACTGTCCTTTTGTGATCATAAACTCTATATTCTCATTTGTTTCATTAATGGCCATTCATTTGTAAAGTCAAGTTCTCTGAAATACAAAACAATCAAAATAATTTTTCCCCTTAAAAATATAACTCTTAAAAATCAAGTGTTTTTTGGCATTCAAGCATTATCTTTTCAATAAGGTAAAATGTGCTTTGAAACTTTGAGTTGAGCAAGAACTTTCTGTTCCACTCTCCTTACTGTAGCCATAAAGTGGTGAGTGCCCTTGAGTTAAGGATGGGTGATGAGTCTCTGGTAAAGTAGGAGAAATCAGGAGTCACTTTTAATGAGAAAAAAAAATCAGTTAATGTTAAATAAACTATTCCGCTAATTTTAGAAATTATTTTCTCATAAAATCACCTGGGTCTAGTACATGTCCAGAAGGTAATTATTATTTGATAACATTTGCAAATTTTCCATTGTTATTTGTCTCTTTGTATTTTTAATAAATTTGAACACCTTCTATATTCTGAAATGCTATTAGTTTTGTCAGTGTTTTCAAACTGATTAGCATACTCTTATACATGGTACTCATAATTTTAAAAATATCTTTCTATCTATGATTATAATATCTCTTTCCTTACATTATTGGTCATTTTTCTCTTTGACCCACATCTGTCAGGATTCAGTTCCAGAAAATAACGTACTTCTTACTGGGGTAAGCAGAAAGGAAACTATGTCAGTGTGGAAAATAACTTACAGAATTGTTGGGAAGGCTGAAGAAACAGTCAAGGTTGAACTTTCAAAGCCACCTTCCTAGGGCACATGTGGACATTCAGGGATTCCTTACTATGGACTCACTTCCCCCCCCACCCCACCTTTTAGCTCTTTGCAAAAATCACCTCAATGATGTCTCACAAAACTCCATGAGGTAGGGTAAAAACAAAGACCATGACCACATACAGGCCAAAAGGACCAGGATCTGACATCATTTTCCAAGTGCAAGGTAACCAGGAGTCAAAGTAGAGTTGGGATGAGCCACTAGGCCTTTTTTAAAAAGTGTTTTAATTTATCTTTATTGTTGAAAGTGTTAGTACAAATGTCCCCTTTTCCCCCCTCCACCTTTTACCACCCCCCTCCTGGCCTTCACCACACTGTCTGTGTCCATAGGTTATGCATATATGCATATATGCATATAAATTCTTAGGTTTATCTCTCTCCATGCACCCATGCACCCAGCCCTTGCTTTCCCTCTGAGATTGGTCAGTCTCTTCCATGTTTGTATGTCTCTAGATCTATTTTGTTTATCGGTTTATTTTGTTCTTTAGATTCCACATATGAGTAAGATCATGTGATACCTGTCTTTCTCTGACTGGCTTATTTTGCTTAGCATAATAGTCTCCAGGTCTCACGATGCTGTCTCAAAGGGCAAGGGATCCTCTTTTTTATAGCTGCATAGTATTCCATGGTGTAAGTGTCCTAGGAGATGCTTGATATGATTTCAGTCTTCTTGAACTTGTAGAGACTTGTTTTGTATCCTAACATGTAGTCCATCTTTGAGAATGCCCCATGTGCACTTGAGGAGGATGTATATTCTGTGGATTTGGGATGAAATGTTCTGTAAATGTCAACTAAATCCATCTGATCTAGTGTGTCATTTAGAGTCACTGTTTCCTTGTTGATTTTTTTTGTCTGAAAGATCTATCCAATAAAGTAAGTGGGGTGTTAAAGTCTCCTACTATGATTGTATTGCTGTTGATCTCTCCCATAAAGTCCTCTAGAAGTTTTTTCTTTTCAGCCTGTGTGAGTCCTTTGTTCTAAGGTGGGTCTGTTCTAGACAGCATATATTTGGGTGTTGTCTTCTTGTCCACTCAGCTACCTTATGACTTTTGATTGGAGCGTTTAATCCATTTATATTTAAGATTACTATTGATAGTTATCTATTGCCATTTTATTTCTTTATGCCTATGTTTCTCATTCTCTCTATTTCAACTTATTATTACAGCAGTCCCTTTAACATCTCTTGCAAGGCTGGTTTGGTGGTGATAAACTCCATTAGCCTTTTTTTTTTTTTTTGGTCTAGGAAGCTCTTTATTTCACCATCTATTTTGAATGACAGCCTTGCTGGATAGGGTATTCCTGGTTTCAGATCCTTGTTTTGTATTACCTTGAATACTTCATGCCATTCCCTTCTGGCCTGTAGAGTTTCTGATGATAAATCAGCTGGCAGCCTTATGGGAGCTCCTTTGTAGGTTACAGCTTGCTTTTCTCTTGCTCCCTTTAGGATTCTCTCTTTGTCTTGGATTTTTGGCATTTAAATTATGATGCATCTGGGCGTGGGCCTCTTCTTGCTTGGGACTCTCTGTGCCTCCTGAACTTGTGTAACATTTTCCTTCACCAGGTTAGGGAAGTTTCTGCCATTATTTCTTCAAACAGGTTCTCTAACCCTTGCTTATTTTGACCTCTCCTGGTACTCCTATGATGTGAATATTGTCATCCCACAGCTCCCTTAAACTGTCCTCCTGTTTTTTAATTGTTTTTTTCTTTTTGGTTCTCTGATTGAGTGATTTTTTTTCTACCCTGTCTTCTAATTCGCTGATCAGATTCTCAGCTTCCCCTAATCTGCTGTGTATTTCTTCTAATGTTTTTTTTATTTTTTATTTCTGCTATGTCATTCTTAATTTCCTTTATAGTTTCTATTTCTTTTCTCATGCTGTTGAGCATCCTTATGATCAGTATTCTGAAATCTATATCTGATAGATTGCTTATCTCTAGTACATTTAGCTCTTCTTCTGGAGAATTATTTTGTTCTTTCATTTGGGGCCTTTTTTTTGTCTCCCCATTTTGGCTGCCTATTTGGATTTGTTTTTATGTATTAGGTAGATCTGCTAGGACTCTCAGTCTTTTGGATGGTCTCTGGTGCAGGCCAATGTCAGATGCCCTTTGTGACTGGCCTTGAGTACCCTGTTTAAAGCTTTCTGCACTCCACAGTTTGTGATTCCCTCTCTAGGGCTGGGTGTATTTGGACAGGGCCAAGATGTGCACCAGAGTCTCCTTTTCCAAGCCCTGGTTCCAGAAGCAAATCAGGCAAAGACTCAAAGCACCCAGAGGTTGATTGTTATTCAGTCTCTTAATGAGCCTCGGGCTGTAGAAACTCCACAGGGTGGTATTTGTCTTTCTCTGATTGGCTTATTTCACTTAGCATAATAATCAAGGAGCCACTAGGTCTTGGTGATCATTTCAGGTAAGTACCCAAGACCCTCTTCCAAGAAACTTCTATTGTTTACATTTATGGGTCAGTCTGGTGTCCTGAGGAACTGGGCCTGGAGCCAGAGTGGGACACAGGTGGTTTTGAGGGAATGTCTAGGCTACACTGTGTCTCTGGGCTACTTGGAATGGTTTGAGGGGCTGGTGCTCATCAGAAAGACATTGGAGGGGCAGGTGGAATAATTCTTGAGAAACCTGTACTCCCAGTCTCTTCCTGTAGTTTTCCTTTCCTTTCTGCTGGTTTGTTGATCTTTTCTTAATCTGATTTGTATGAGCTTTTTATGAATTTTGGATATGGAGGTGTCATTGGCTATATGCAATGCAGTATTTTATATGTGGGGTCTCTTGATAAAAAAAAAAGATTTTTTTGTTTTAATATAGTTAAATCTATCAATCTTTTGTCATATAGTTTTTGTCTTTTCTATCATATTTCCTTCCCTAGCTTTTGGTCAAAAAGATACTCTCCTGTATTTTCCTCTGAACATTTAGAAATTTCTATTTTAATGTTTTGTTTTGTTTTTTAATTCACCTGAAATTTGTTCTGTGTAAAGTATGGTGTCATAGTCTAATTTTATTTTTACATGTGGAAATTCAGTTGTCCCAGCACCATTTATTGGTTAGTGTCTCCTTTATCCATTGACTTCGAACATCATTTTTGTCATGTAGAAAGTTTGTAATAAGCAAACAAGATTTCTGAGTGCCTGCAATGGAAAACTGCATAGAGTGCACTCTTCCAGGTTCTCTGATTCTGTGCCTTTCATTGACTTCAGGTATTACCCAAGTCCATAAATTGTAGATAACTAAAAGCAGTGCAGAATAATTCTTGTATATAGACAAGTAAATAAATTCTGCCTGGTGGAAAGTCAATTGACTTCCCTCTCCCACTGTGGAAGAAACCAATTTTGCCACCATTTGCGTGTTCCTTTCAATATTCCTGACCTATCAGTGTGTCCATTCTTTGGGTTACTCTTTGAACTGGTTTGGTTGTAAGAGCTTACTAGTTCCCTCATTCATAATGACTTATATAAAAATTTTAACGTGTTCATTTTATATCTGTGTGAAAGTGATGATTTTACCCTTATTAAATATTATACTTTTAACAGTTGCATATCAATGACAAATAACTTTAAGCAAACCCAAAGAGAAACGATTATTAGGTGATAATTACTCATATAGGTTTTCCCATGTGAGCAGTTACAATAGGATCCAATTCACAAGTGCTTAGACCTTTTTCAGGAGCACAACCCTGAGTACAGAGCACATGTACATCTGACAGTGCTCTGGATGGTGAGGGGAAAAAACAAGCAGAATACATATTTTGATGTTTCATCAGCATTACAGGGAACCTTTCCAATGTTGTGCTGGTGGTATAATCAACACTAAGCATCTGGAAGGAAGGAGCCTCATTCAACAAAGGAAAAGACATGAGCTTTCCAGAAGCTCCCATTCGTCCATTTATCCCTCAACAGATATTTACTGAGTACCTGCAAAATGCAGCACTCAGTGCTAAAATGCAGCAGGGAAATTAAAAAGTAAAAGTCTCTGGTCATCTCTAAACTAATTTCCTAATTTCACAGGTGGAACTAACCCCATAGGCCCTGCACAGAGAGGTATGATAGAATAGGCTATCATGAAGTGATACAAGATAAGAGATATACTCATTAGATGTGAACAGGTGAAAAATCAAGTCATAATGCTGACCCCTGTCTTAACCAGGTTGGGGACAAGGGAGGAGCCCAGCCTGGAGGAGAGTGAGGAGTTCCACTTCTCCCCACTGTGGGCAGGGGTACATTGTCAGTGCTGGCAGAGAGGGGCTGGCACTTTTCTGGACACCCCATGCTCTTGAGTTGGTCATCTGTGGGGGCTCCAGTGGGTGTGGTGACTAGCTGTCCTGCAGAGAAGAACCTCCTTCAAGGGTCCCCTCGGGGAGGCCATTGTGTCATTTATAATTCAAGGTCTGAGGGCTCTTCTAATTTAGTATACAGTTTGGTGACTAAAGGAAGACAGTCTCATTACCAAGTGGCATTCGCATGGGGGGGGGGGCAAGCTCCTTAAAGGAGGGTTTTCCCAAGGACCTCTGTCAATCTGAAAACAGAGTAGCTGCTCTCAAGGTATTTACCATCTACTTGAGAAGGCAAGACTTGTGTAGGTAGAAAGTCAAGTAATGACATGTCAGCTTATGAGTTATAGATAGTCCCAGAGGACCACTTAAGGAAAACTTCAAGAAGGAAATAGGCATGAGGTGGGCATTGGAGAGAGGTCAGCTTTGGAAGCAAGATAAAGGAGGGCAGAGGGCATTCTGGGGCAGGGAAGAGTGGCACCCTGGGACAGAGTGGGGAGTAAGCCAGAGGGCTCTCAGAGGCAGTGCAGTGGGGGTGCCTGATTGTGGGAAAATGTTATTTCTCAAGCATGAGAATAGAACTGGGAGGTGGCTCCTACAGTGGTGCTCTCCCTGAGAAGGGGCAGTCAGAGTTACCCCCGTGTGACCAGTGCTCCTTCCTTGGCCAACCAGCATAGGAAACCCCCCTAAAGCCACTCATTTCAGAAGCCTCTCCCTCTCACATCTATCAGAAAATACCCAGACTGTAGATGCAATGGGCTGGACCCAGGCCGGCCTTTCAGGAAGGCCCATTCCTCCCACCAGATTGCTTTCCTCTCCCATGGGATCAACAGGGGAAGTCCTTGGTGGCCTGGAGGGGACCCTGAAAGTGGGACACAGGGCTTGTCAGAGGGAAGGTATTCATGATGCTGTCTAGGGTCATCTGATAAACACAGAAACACCAAGTCCCAGTGCTTAGAGTTGGAGAGGCTCTAAGAATCAAGAGCACATGGAGGGAAAGAGCAGAAGCCTAGAGTCTCTGGCTTCAGCCCAGCCGGGGGTGGCTTAGCGGTTGAGCGTCGGCCTGGGATCCAGGCGATCAGGGTTCGATTCCCCGTCAGGGCACATGCCCGGGTTGTGGGCTCTATCAATGACTCTCATCATTGATGCTTCTATCTCTCTCTCTCCCTCTCCTTTCTCTTCTCTGAAATCAATAAAGATATATTAAAAAAATAAAAAAATAGAGTTTCAGGCTCAGACTTCTATTCACCAGCTGTGTGCCTTCGGCAAGTTTCTCACACACTCTGAGCTTTACTATCCTCACCTGAAAAATGGGGATATAACTCCAAACTTCATGAAGTAGCTGTGAGGGTAAAAATTGATAACATATAGAGAATGTAGATGAGCAGATAGCCAAGTCTCAAAAGAAATAAGTTAATAAATCAGGTGAGCTTTTTAAAATTTTTATTATTTTTTTGTTTAAACAACTTTTTTCTTTTCTTTTTTTAAAAATATGTCTTTATTGATTTCAAAGAGAGGAAAGGAGAAGGAGAGAGAGGTAGAAACATCAATGATGAGTCATTTGATCGGCTGCCTTCTGCACACCCCCCTACTGGGGATCAAGCCTGAACCCCAGGCATGTGCCCTGACCAGGAACTGAACCATGATCTCCTGGATCATAGGTCGATGCCATGCCAGCCAGGCTCAGGTGAGTTTTTAAATATTTACTAGCAGAATCATTCCTGAAGCAGCTCCACAGAATTCAGGTTGAAGCCACTGCTCCAAATCCACCCCTGACCTGACAGTGGAATTCCTTCTGCGTGGCCCCAACCTGGCACCATGGGACCTATGTCTAAACATTTGCTGATAGGTCCCTGTGGTTCCCTAGATGGCCCAGGAGGGGGACAGGCCATCCCATTGTTGGGAGCTGGCTTTATCCTGGGCAGAAAACTGCCTCTGGTCACTAGATCCATTTTACCTCTAGAGCCATGGAGGATGAGGCTCCCCAGCCTTTCCGCCCACATCCACCTGGTGTTGCTTTGAAAAATAATTACACCCGTATATGCCACATATAGAACAAGACAGTCTGCCCGAGTGGTGGGCTAGGCTTATGGCAGCTCCCAGAGCACACTTGGTGTCTGTTGGTGGTTTCAGGCCTAATGACTTGGATGCCTTCACTCCTGCACTGGGCAGCACTAAGCAATCAGCCGTCAAACTAAACATTGCTCAGAGGGATTGATTGGTGCAAGGACTTGCTGGAGAGGTGCTTTGTAGGCCCAACCAGAAGCAATGAGCCAGCGGCAGGTATGAGGTGTTCAGGGTCGCTGATCTAAGGAGCCTCTGCAGGGACACAATCAGATGTCACAGCTCGGGGCTCAGGCAGGCTGGAGGATTTGATGAATGAGTTCCAGTCCCCCTCAAGGGAAATGGATGAGCTCAGAATAAGCAGCCTCAGAGACTCATTGCAAATACTCCTCCAGGTGAAGTCTTCCTTAATTCTGGTCTCATTTCCCTTCTGTGTCCGTCTGTTCACAGGTCTATCTTATTATAGCTTTTATCACAGGCTGCCTGATTTCACTGTTGGTTAAGTAAATACCCATCTTTCCCATTAAACTGTGGAGGCAAACATTGTGTTGTATTTATCCTGGAGGAAATCCCTAGAGTTTAGAATACTTTGCACATGATGGGCCCAGTGGATGTTTAAATTGAATTTGCAGCTATTCCAGTCACCTCTCTCAGAAGGGACCAATTAAAGTTGTCTCCAGACCCAGTTTAGCACTTACGTTTTTCTAATTGCACACAGTTGTGGCAGGGGGTGATGCATCCTCACAGGTACACAGCACCTGGCCCAGAGAGGACCCCAGTAAATGTCTGTCAACAGAAAGAACTAAGGGCCAAGATGAGACATGGAGATAAGTGTCAAAGAGGGAGAATCCAAATAATCCTGTGGCCATTGCAGTTTGGGTGAATCATGAATCAGAGATAGAGCTTGTTGCAACAAAGGGATGCCTGTGTCAATGGGCGCTTGGACTGAAGCTGGGAAATGTAGGTGGCTCAGGATATTCTAGTGCGGGAGTAAGAAGACAGGCTTTGGATTCAGGGAGATTTGGTTGAGAGATTTGAGATTTGGCTAACTGTGTAACTCCAAGCTTCAGCTACAAAATGAGGATAATTGTGCCAAGGCCATAGGGCCACGGGAAGGACTAAGTGAGATAGTGCTGGTTGCATGCCCTCACACTGCTTGACACATGGTCGTACTCAGTGAATGGAAGCTGTCATTGTCATCAAAAGGAAGGAACTTGGCACAGGGGTACATATATCTTTACAAATTAGTGTTTTTATATTTTTCAGGTAAATACCCCAAAGAGGAATTGATAGGTTATATGGTAGTTCTGTTCTTAATTTTTAAAGAAAATCTTCTTTCAGGATCAGCTCCCCACCATACCAGTTTCTCTACCCGTAGAATGTTCTCTTACCTTCTGTCCAGCTCTTAGAGATGTTGTAAGCTGTGTGACAAGGCCAAAGGAGGCATCCTGTGCTGCCCCTGAGATTTTTATTATTATTATTTAATTTAATTTTATTTATCTTTATTGTTGAAAGTATTACAGGTATCCCATTTTCCCCCCAATTGACCCTTTCCATTTTGCTCCCACCCCCTCCTCAGGCCTTCACCCCGTTATTGTCTGTGTCCATGGATTATGCATATATGCATATAACTTCTTTGGTTAATCTCTTCCCACCTTCCACCCCCCTTTCCTCTTCCTTCTGAAATATGATCATCTGTTGCATGCGTCAGTGTCTCTGGATCTATTTCATTTGTCAGGTTCTTTTGTTCATTAGCTTCTTCTTAAAGAAGACCCTTCAACTTTTCATGTAGTACTGGTCTGGTGGTGATGAACTCCTTTAGCTTCCTTGTCTGAGAAGCTCTTTATCTGACCTTCAGTTCTAAATGATAGCTTTGCTGCGTAGAGTAATCTTGGTTGTAGGTTCTTGCTTTTCATCACTTTGAGTATTTCTTGCCACTCCCTTCTGACCTGCAAGTTTTCTGTTGAAAAATCAGCTGACAGTCACATGGGTGCTCCCTTGTAGGTAACTAATTGCTTTTCTCTTGCTGCTTTTAAGATTCTCTCTTTGTCTTTAACCTTTGGCATTTTAATTATGATGTGTCTTGCTGTGGGCCTCTTTGGGTTCCTCTTGTTGGGGACCCTCTGTGCTTCCTGGGCTTGTAAGTCTATTTCTTTCCCCAGGTAGTGGAAGTTTTCTGTAATTATTTTTTTAAATAGGCTTTCAATTTCTTGCTCTCTTTCCTCTCCTTCTGGCACCCCAATAATATGAATGTTGGGCCTCTTGAAGTTGTCCCAGAGACTCCTTACACTGTCTTCATATTTCTGGATTCTTTTTTCTTTTTGCTCTTCTGGCTGGTTGTTTTTTGTTTCCTCATGTTCCAAATTGCTGATTTGATTCTCAGCATCCTCTGCTCTACTGCTGATTCCCTGTAAATTATTTTTCAGTTTGTGTAGCCTTAATTTCTGATTGGTACTTTATTATGTCATCTATGGTCTCACTTGTTTTCATAATAGTCTTACTAATATCCTTGAGCATCCTTATAACCATAATTCTGAACTCTGTATCTAGTAGCTTGCTTGGTTGTATTTCATTTAGTTCCTTTTCTGGAGATTTCTTCTGTTCTTTCCTTTGTGACATGTTTCTTTGCCTCCACATTTTGGCTGCTTCCAGATGTTTGTTTCGATGTGTTAGGTAGAGCTGCTCTGTCTCCTGGAATTGGTAGAGTGGCTTTGTGTAGTAGGTGTCCTGTAGGGTCCAGTGGCTCAGCTTCCCCAGTCACCTGAGCTGAGCCTTCTAGGTGCTCCCCTGTGTGGGCTGTGTGCACTGTCCTGCTGTAGTTTAGCCTTGGTTGCTGTTGGCATCCCTGGGAAGAATTGACCCCCAAGCCAATCAGCTGTGAGGACCAGCTGCAACTACAGCCAAAGAGCTGCTGTGCTAGAGACACCACTATGGAGCAGGATTTACTTCAGTGGGGCTTTGGTGTTCACCAAGTGCACTCCTTGAGTGTGTCGCTTGTGGATGTGGTGGGGTTGTAATCCAGCGTGGTCGAGTCTGACCATCAGGTGCACTGCCTCTGGAGCCTCCTGCCAGGGCCTTGCTCAGGGCCACCCAGCATGTGCTACACAGCAAACCGTAGTTGGCTGCTACTTGTGCTGGGCTTGGCGTTGTCCAGGAGAGGCCAAGCTATGAGCCAGTGCAGGCTGCTGCTAGTGCCAGGCCTGGGGCCACTTATCAAGCTGTATGGGGCCTGCTGCTGCTTGTTTGAGAGATTTTAGGAAAGTCCTAAGCATGAAACTCGAGGGGCCACTCACATAGAAAAGCCCCCAGAAATGGCTTGGATGAGCTTGCAAATTGGGGGGGCGGGGCCTAAGTTGTGAGTCACATGATGACAATTCAAATATGGCGCCTGCCTGCCAGCTGTGTGCCGGGAGGACTTGCCACAGGAGCAGTGGCCTCTGCCAGCTCTTCTGCCTGGTAGAAAGCCGCCCCTCCAGCTCTTGCCCCAATTTCAGGCAGGTTAATTCCTCCCCGAATGTCCCAGGTTCCTTTCAAGCTGCTGCCCGGCGCTGGGCTCAGAGGTAGTGCATTTGAGTCCATGCGCGGGCCCGTTAGGAGGAAAGCCTGGGACACCCGCAGCCTCTGCGACCCTCAGTCATAGTCCCCGCTGGTTTTCACAGCCTGAAGTTCTGGGACCTCTCCCTGGCTCTGGAGCCCTGGGCTGGGGGCCCTGATGTGAGGGTGGGACCCCTCACTCCTCCGGGAAACGTCTGCCTCTGAGTTATCCCTCCCGGGTTTAAACCGCGGCACCGGCTGTGGGCCCGTGTCTGCGTCCCTGGGATTCAGCCCCAATCCGCCTGCGTCTCCACCCCTTCTACCGGTCTCAATGCTCCTTCAGTGCCCTGGTTGTAGGGCTTCTCTGTTCAGCCAGATTTCAGGAGGTTCTGAGTGATGGTTCAGTATTTTAGTTGTAATTTTGATGTGGTTGTGGGAGGTGGTGGGTACATTGGTTACCTACGCCACCGATCTTGTTAAAGAATACGCCCCTGAGATTTTCTGATCCAGCCTAAGACCTGCATGCTGTTCCCATCCTAACTCCACTTGGTTACTTGTGCTCAGCGCTCCAGCATTTCCATCGCTTTAGTCCACCTGGGGCCCTTCTAAGCCTCAGTTCCTTTGCATATGAGATACCCTTCTCCAGTTCCTTTCTCAAAGCTTTTGCTGATCATCATTCCTATAAGATAACCATAGCCTCTGTCTTGACTGTAATAGTGAGATTTTAATTTATAGAGGTGACCAAGTGATGACACAGAGACGTCAATGCCATTGAAAGAAGAATTTATTATAGTTTCCAAGATAAAGGACCATACCACACCACCTGGGAAAGTACCAGAATCTATGGGGAGACAGAAGGAATGAGGAGCATGCATGTCCCAGAGCTGTTATTGTGTTTTCTGAGGTAAGGAAGTGGTGAGGCAGGTGAAACAGCTGAAGAAGTTTAGGGTGAAGTAGTTTGAATAATATCAGCAGGCTCTGGGTTATAGGGGAGACCTCTAGTTATCTGGTACCTGGCCCTGGGGTGATTAGGGCAGGGAGATATTGGCTTGGTGGGTGGGAGTTAGACAAAGGAGGTGTTTGTGGTACAGACTTGAGATTGGTTTGTATATGAAAGGTATGTTTCAAGGAGACTTGCTCACTATCTCTAGGCATCAGCTAACCTTGGGAAGAGCAGTCTCTCCCCAGTCAGCAAGGCCCTCAAGATATCAAACCAAGATAGAATGCATAAAATACAATACAGGATTACTATACTCTCCTCTTCACCCTACGTATGCTTCTGTGGCTGAACTCAGCACACTGTTGGCAATCTTGTTGTGGTTGTTTGTTTGTTTTAAATATATTTTTATTGATTTCAGAGAGAGGAAGGGAGAGGGAGAGAGAGATGGAAACATCAATGATGAGAGTCATTGATCGGCTACCTCCTGCATGCCCCCTGCTGGAGATCAAGCCGGCAACCTGGGCATGTGCCCTGACTGGGAATTGAACCGCAATCCCCTGGATCATAGGTTGATGCTCAACCACTGAAACACACTGGCCGGGCTGGTTGTTTGTTTTGATGCTAATCTTCCTTGCTGAGCTGTGAGTTCATCAAGATCATGTTGTTCATCTTTGTACCCTGGGCATCTGGCAAGTGCCTGCCACCAATCTGTGTTTAATACAGTGATTCCCAGGCCTGACTGATCATTAGAATCTCATGAGAAGCATTTAAAACATACTGATGTCTAGGCCTCACCCTCAGAGATTCTGACTTAATTCATGTGGAGTACATGAATTTCCACTGACTCCCTGAATTTCCTGGGAGAAATTTTCCAGAAGGAAACCAAGGCCATGGTCCCAGATGTGGTCATTAAAAACACAGCAGGAAACCCAGCTCCTGAAAACCAGGGACTTGTTCTGGGTTGGTTGCCTGTTACAGGAGCATCAACTGCCCATTCTGGTAGAACATTACCTGCTGAGTTTTGGCAGGCCTGGCAGGCCCTGGACTTGAATCAGGATTGTTCTGTGATCTTCTGAGGCTCCAGGTCACACTCATTGAGGAAGGGACTCTTGTGCTGCTTGGCATGAGATTCCCAATCCCATCTCTCTCCTGCTAGTGTTCATGTACCTTTTGCTCTATGCAGTCAAATGCTGTTCATCTCTCCAGAGTGGTCTCAATGGTTTCTCCCTCTGTCCTTCCTTGGCATTCTCTGTGTGCCTCTCTAGTGCCTCTCCCTCATGTCTCACAGTGTATCTTGAAAGGTGGGAGAAATGGTAAGATAATCAATCATCTCTGTGGTTTCCACTCTTTTCCTTTGAATCTTTGGAAGGAGAAAGGCCAAAAACCCACCCAAGATACAAAAATGAACAACATGCTCTTGATGAACTCATAACTGAGCAAGGAAGATTAATACCTTCTTTTCCTATTCTCTCCCACCCTACATATTAGCTCCTCCCTGGAACTTTCTAGAACTTTCTCCAACTGCCTCCCCAACGACCAACTGCTGCATTCTCCTCTCCTGCCACTCCAGGAACTGCCCCTGACACCCTCACATCTTCAACACTGTCAGACTCTGATTGCCTTAAGGGCCTAAACTGTGGGGCATCCTGGAGGGAACTGAATTCTCATCTTTTTCAGCCCAGAAACCTGCCAAGATTTCTCACCTCCCCGCAGTCACCACCCAGCAACTCCCACACTGCTCCGGGTAAGTGACAGGGGCTCTTCCCCATCAGTGTGAGGAGGGACTTTCCATAAGGACCAGTCAGAGAGACAGAGAGAATGAGCACACCTCTGGACAGAGCTGTGACCTGGAGAACTTAAGGGAGTTAGTGTTTAGGGTGGTATTTTGGTTTCCTCACTCTGATAATTTAAGGCGACTTGTGGCATTTCTGCATGCTTGTCTCTGAGCATCTACGTTTCCCAAAAAAGGGCACTTTGACACATTTCTTGCTGTTAGAGTTCTGGACTAGGATGAGCATTGCTGATTTCAGTTCAGACAGGCCTTACTTCCAACAGACTTAGGAAATTTCCATCCTTTGTGGGGGTCCCGATTTCCCTTTCCATGGAAGGAAGAATCCTATTTCCTCCCATCCTTAGACATGTAAGGAGAACTAGAGATTGGATCTGTTCATGAAAGGAAGGGGTAAATACACAGCTCTGTAGGCTCTGAGTTCAATTCTGAACTCCATGAGGACAGACAAATTTTCAACCTTCTGAGGATGGCAGCAAATGAATCTGAAAAATGCCACTGGGCCTTCTGTCCTGTGGATGAAGTAATTTGCTAATAAAATTTGTGGCTGAAGAAATGGGCTTATTAGTTAATGGTTGAGACCAATAAACTGAGGCTCCTGGAAGGGAGAATTTTTGTCCCTGGAAAGAAGTGGCCCAGGGCCCCAACTTCCTGCCAGAGTCTAACAGAACCCTTGGACTGAAGGAGTGGTTGGGGCAGGGGCATCGCCGGGCTTATCCCATAGACACTCTCCTAGTTTCCTCATTCTTAGGGAATGTACCTGCTAAAAAATAGGATTCTGGAGCTCTCTCTGCTATTGCCTTATACCCTGCCCTGTCACCACCACCAATTCCTGTATCTTCTGTTTGATAAGTTAAAAGATCTACAGTTGAAAATACAATAGAAGGAAAGCAAGAATTTCATAAAATAACAACAAAAGAAAGTACATTTTGATATTTTACATTCCAGGACAATTTCCAACTTGGTTATCTGATATCAATGCTGCATAAAAAGCTATAAATAGTAGTCAATAACAAAAAAATATGGCCCAGATGCATTTTGGGAGACTTAGGGGATTTTTTCCTGTTATATATATATTTTTTATTTTTCAATTACAGTTGACATTCAATATTTTATTAGTTTCAGGTATATAGCATAGTGGTTAGACAAGCATATACTTTACAGAGTGATCCCCCAATATTTCCAGTACCCATCTAGCACCATATATAGCTATTACAATATTATTGATTATATTCTCCATGCTATGCTTTACATCCTTGTAACTATTTTGTAACTGCCAATTTGTACTTTTTAATCCTTTCATCTCCTTCACCTGTTCTCCCAACTTCCCTTCCACCTGGCAACCCTCATTCTGTCTTCTGTATTTTTGATTTTGTTTCTATTTTGTTTGTTCATTTAGTTTTTTAGATCCCACACATAAGTGAAATCTTATGGTATTTGTCTTTCTCTGTCTTATTTCATTTAGCATAATACCCTATAGGTACATTCATGTTGTCACAAATGACAAGATTTCATTCTTTTTTTATGGCTGAGTAATATTTCATTACATGTATGTACCACAACTTTCTCTATTTACCTATTGATGGACACTGTGGTTGCTTTCATATCTTGTCTATTGTAAATAATGCTGCAATGAATATAAGAATGCGTATGTCCTTTCAAATTAGTGTTTTGGGTTTCTTCAGATAAATACCCAGAATGGAATTGCTGGGTCCTTCTTTGTCTCTTGTTCATAGCTTTTGTTTTAAAGTCTATTTTGTCTGATGTAAGTATTGCTACCCCAACTTTTTTTGTTTGTTGATTTCCATTTGCATGAAATATCTTTTTCCATCTCTTTACTTTCAGTCTCTGTGTGTCTTTCAATCTGAAAGTGGGTCTTGTGTAGGCAGCTTATGTATGGGCTTGTTTTCTTATCCATTTAGCCACCCTGTGCCTTTACATTTAAAGTAACTTGTAGTAACTTTTGAAATCAGGAACTGTGATTCCTCCAACTTTATTTTTCTTTTCAAGATTGTTTTAGTTAGTTGAGTTCCCTTGAGATTCCATATGAATTTTAGGATGGATTTTTCTATTGTGTGAAAAACATCACTGGTATTTTGATAGAGATTGCACTGAATCTGTAGATTGCTTTAGGTAGTATTGGCATCTTAACAACATTGTCTTCCAGTCCATGAACACAGGATTTCTTTTCGTTTATATGTGTCTTCTTTAATTTCTTTCAGCAATGTTTTGTAGTTTTCCATGTACAAGTCTCTCTCCTCCTTAGTTAATTCCTAAGTATTTTATTCTTTTTTATTCCATTGTAAATGGAATTCTTTTCTAAATTTCTGTTCAAATTGTTCTTTGTTAATGTATGAAAATGCAGCTGATTTTTGTGTGTTGAGTTTGTACTCTGAAACCTTGTTGAATTCACTTCTTAGCTTTGTTTGAATTATTAGTTTTCTATATAAAATCATGTCATCTGCAAACAGAGGTAACTTTACTTCTTCCTTTCCAATTTGCCTTTTATTTGTTTCTCTTGTCTAATTGCTCTGGCTGGAACTTCTAATAGTGTGTTGAATAGAAGTAGTGAAAGTGGGCATCCTTATTATCATGGGCTGAATTGTGTCCCCACCCCCGTCCCAGCATTTACATGATGAAGCCCTAACCCCAGTGCCAAGAATATGGTTGTATTTGAAGATACAAGTGATGAAATAAGTGATTAAGTTAAAATGAGACCATTAGGATAGGTCTTAATTCAATCCTACTAGCATCCTTATAAGAAGAAAATTTAGACACACAAAGAGACACCAGAGGAAAGACTATGTGAGGACACAGAGAGAAGGTGGCCATCTGTAAGCCAAGGAGAGAGGCCTCAAGAGAAACCAACCCTGCTGACAACATATATGAAATCCCCACTGCAAACATCATACTCAATAGTAAAAGACTGAAAAAATTTTCCTGAGGATCTGGAACAAGACAAATGTATTAGTTTTCCAGGCTTTCATAGCAAAATACCACAGATGTCAATCTTAAGTCCTGGTTATCACCTGGGCTTCTTACCTGCTAGCTATAGATTAGGAGTTCCAATGACCCCCCTCCTTGGGTTTGATTAATTTACTAGAGTGGCTTACAGAACTCAGAGAAACATTTTACTTACTAGATGGAAGAGATGCATAGGATAAGGTATGTGGGAAGGGGCATAGAGTTTCTATGCTCTCGGAGTGTGCCACTTTCCCCAAATCTCCATGTGTTCACCAACCTGGAAACTCTCTGAACCTTGTCCTTTTTGGTTTTTATGGAAGTTTCATCATATAGGTATGATTGATTACATCATTGGCTACTAGTCATTGATTCTCCATGGGGGTGAGGGTGGTGGTGATAGGTGGGGAATGGAAGTTTCAACCCTCCAATCACATGGTTGGTTCCCCTGGCATCCAGGAGGAATTTGGTCACTACAGTTCAGAGATTCTAGAGGGCATTAGTGGAAAAGTTTAGGAGAAAGGGAAAGGATAAGAGTCTGTGTCTGGATAAAGAAAGGAGATGACACCTGGGTAGTGACAGGGAGTGTCAGGCACAGGAGGCCTGGAGGGATGAGAGAGGGACTTAAGCGTTCAGCAGCACTGGTCCAGCAGATCCCGGGGTTTGGATGGATCAAGGCATCTCAAAAAGCTCACAGGTTTGTCCTGATTGATGATGTCGGGAAATCATCCCAGCCCAGGTGACTGAAATAAGAAAAAGGGGCTTCAGAGATGGATCTGGAGATGGGAGCTTCCAGAAGTGAGTCAATTGAGTAAAACAGACTGGTGATGGGGAGGAGGAGCTGTGCCTCCCTGGCCCTGAATGTGCCCCTCCTAGATCTAAGACTGAACATGAAGCAAAATCCTGTGAACCCCCAAGAGAAATATCAGATTTGAAAATACCAAGAACCACTATATTCTGTCAGATATCTCTGTAGGAAAACAAGCCAGAGAAGGTTCGATAAATAAGCAAAAGGAATCCAGGGCCAGGTGCCAACCTGTGTGGTTAGTTTCCTACAGATGTTTATAGAGCGTTAGGAGCTATTGAGTGAATAGAAGGACTATGAGAAACAGAAGTGTCAAGTCTGTCAGGCATTCAAACAAGAATTTATGAAGCATCTAGACAGGCTGGGGACTGCACTTGGAATGCTAGACACAGACTGAGTGCTGCCTGGAACTATGAGCAAATCACTAAGCAAATAATTACAAAAGAATTTATATAAGAACAGTAAGGAAAGGACTCAAGGGCTCCAATTCTGTCTAACTGAAATCTAATGGACCCTGGCGGTCAAAGTAAGTTTCTCTAGGGAAATGAGCTTCTGCTATTTACCAAAAGGGGGTGGGAAGTGGAGCAGGGCATAGGAAGGCCCTGGAGCAAGAAGGAGCTTGAGGGAATAGCTGGAGTTAAGAAGTGAGCAGTGGAGAGTAGAGAGCCAAGGCTAGAGAGGCAGGAAGAGTCAGATCAAACAGGGCAGTGTGGGCTACGTGGAAGATTCTGGGCCTATTCCAAGAACAAAGGGACTAGAAGTGGAGCAAGTGAGAGGACAACCACGCTGTAAGAGGGGGCAGTAGAGCAGAGTGGTTAAGGAGCATCGAGTTTGGAGTGAGATAGCATGGGTTCAAGTCCCAGGTCAGCCACTTACTACCCAAGTCTCTGGTACTTCAGAGGATCATCATGAGGATTCAATGATAAAAGCCTGGAGCATACTGAGTGAGGAGGAATTGCCGATGTGAGTGGGCTCACCAGGAGCAACCCTGCACTGAGGATGCTCCCCCTCCTCCAGACAGACATTCATTGCTGGTGCTAAGGGCTATTGGCACCCAGGAAAGTATTGGCTTCTCTAGTGGCTGCCACTCTGAAGACAAGAGACTCTTGACCTTGAACGATCATTCTGGCAGCACTGTCCTCTGGCTTGGCTGTCCTGTGAGCTCCATGAGGGCAGGAACCTTATACCTCGGGACAGGCATGGGCCCAGCACAGGGGATGCACTCAATACCTGTTGGATTGTGAATGAATGAGCAAATGAATGGATGGATCTGTGGAAGAATACCTATACCATCCATAAATTATTGAGCATTCCCTAGGTGCCAGGTAGTTCACTAAGTGCCTTACCTAATTAATTTCATTTCATTCTCACAACCATTTTGTGAGGAGGCTACCAGGAGACACTTTCCAGTTGGGGAGTTCTTGGGAATGAGTTCTCTGTGGGGGAGCCCTCGTCATACTTCAGGGAGTCTCATTATTAAGAAGTGTAGCCCCAAAGAAGGGCTTTTTGCTGGAAGCTGGAATCCTGAAAGCAGGAATTCAACCAAAAAGCAAGCTATGCTGAAATAGTTTCTCTAAAGATCTAGCTGCATAACTTTATGGCTATAATCTCATATTCCTTAGCAAGGCACAGGGGCCACAAGGTCATATTATTTGTTTCTGAAAGGGGGAGCTGGTGCATGTTAGAGTGGAATAGCACTCCCATTCCACCAGCAGCCTGAAGGAGCTCAGAGCAGAGCTCCGACTTCCTCCCTTCAGGGCTGGTGAACTTCCCCACACCCCTATCTCATAGAATAGAGCAGATCAATTGGAAAGGCTGTAGGAGAACCGCCTTTGACCTTCCCCTGCCAGTTCTGTTTCCAATCAGAGTCCCACCCGCCCCTTCCTGCAGGCCTGTTTCCTGAGGAGGAGTTTCGTATGTCTCAGCCCTGGGCCCCCCTTCCTCAGACCAGCTCCTCACCCTGCCCTCACCACTTGCCCTGTGTGTGGTTGGTTGGTCAAGGCCCAGCCTGCTCCTTTGGCTTTAAGGAAAACCCTGGGAAGCTGGTGACCCCAGGCTTCGGGCTGGGGGCAGGTTCTGGGGTGCTTGCAAGAACCTGACCTTAGTTGTTTTAATTCAAGCAGGGGTTTGGCTGGGCTGTGCCTCTTGGACAGCTCTGCTTTTCCTGCCCACAGTTCCTCCTTCACTTGTTTTGACAGCCTCGGCTGCCCAGTAGTGGATGTGCTTGGATGCAGCCATCTTGTGTAGGAGGAGCTGCTCACGTGGGGCAGGGCCACCTCAGCCCTGAGGCCAGCGCTGAAGGGCCAGCTGAGGACAGAAGGGCTCGTCTGACTGCACCTTGCAGCAGTGCTGAACTCAGCACTCTCCCAAAATAATTGTCTCCAGAGAAGGCGGCTTGTAGAGCTGCAGGAAAGGGGGCAGCATGCACCAGCACTGTGCCGGGGCTTGTATAAGCACCTCTGCTTTGCAGCCTGCTCCGGGCCCTGGCAGCCAGGAATTGAGTGACAGAAGAGCCTTGCTCTGACAGCGGAGGGGCCTCGGCCAAGACTGCAAACTGAGTCCAATTTGGCATAGGCCCAGGTCCTCCTAAAGCACTTGTGCCCAGCAGCTGCCCGCTGCTTTCCCTCTGCTCTCTAGAGGGCTCTGTTCCTCCAGGTGGGCTCCTGGGGTGGGGCTTGCGAGGTGACAGGGGCTGGCAGAGCTAAAGTCTCCTTCTGTTCCAGGTGCCCATGGGCTGGACAATGAGGCTGGTCACGACAGCCCTGTTTCTGGGCCTCACAATGATGATCACCAGAGGCTGGGACAAAAGGGACGTGTGTGTGTACCAGCAGCTGCCTGCCGAGGATAATGTCTTCTGCACGTAAGGCTGGTGGGACCCCAGAAAGCAGCTGGGCAGAGGTCTCGGGAAGGGTATTTCCAGAACCGAGGAGCACCTTCTCCTAAGGCAGCCTTTGCAGACAGGCAGAGAATGAGACCACCTTGATGGGGACGGCACTGAGAAAATAGAGGACTCTGAGCTGGGCTCCTGCCTTCCAGAGGGTTGCTCTCCTGGGACTAGGACAGTATGTGGATGTGGCTGACCCTTCCTGGGGCTCTGAGGGGCAGGCCTCACCCTCCTTCCTGGGACCCTGAGAGACCATCCTGCGCTATAGCCTGAAATGCTCCCACCCCCCACAAAATGGCATTTTAAAGAAAAGTGGCAGTTTGAGAGCTGCTTGTTTGCTTTTCAGTAACAGGCCCCAAGAGTGTTGGGATGGGCTGGCCTTTCAGGGGATATGGCCACTGGTTGCTGTCCAGGGAGGAGGCTGGGTGGGGAGGCTGGATTTTTCCCTTCCCAGGGCAGGAGATTCTCTCTGGCTGTGTGGGATTTTAGCTCCCTCCTCATAGACTGCTGGTTAGAAAAGTCAGTCTTACTCATCATGGGTCATCCTGAGGGCTGCCCCAGCCACTTTGCCACCCCCCCAGTGGCCAGTGTGTTTTCCCACTGAAGCCAACAGAAGTGAGAGAGGGAGGAGGAACTTCTTTCTCTATCTTCTCATGTATGTTTGAATTCTTACAGACATTGCTTTTAGAAAGATAAATACATCTTTTCCCTTAAAAAGTTAGGTAGTTGAAGCCCCCCCCCCAACAAATTTTGTCCCCATCAGTACATTTTTTAAACTCTAGTGAAACAGTCCTGGGTGAAGTTTTGTGTGGGAGAAACGAGGGAATATGTCTGCCTCTCACACATGGGCGCCGGCCCTCTAGGTGCTCTGCTGAGCGGAAACTTCAGCGGTGAACTGACTTCTTCCTCCGGTAGGCAGAAGGTCAAGTCCCCACAGCTGGCAGGTCCACTGGGCAGGGCATGCAGGGCTGGACCATGGTGACTGTCCCCTTGTGGGGTGCCTCTGTGCTTCCCTGTGTCTCCCACACTGTGGAAAGCATAAGAAATGATCAGATGTGTGTGCTTACTGGAGTTGACATGAACATTCAGACCATAGCAGGAGCCATTCTTAGGACTCCCCAGAACACACCAGTTTGAGAAACATAGACTCCTGACACTAAAGTTGTGTGCTAGGAAATGTCTTCAGGTTGTAAATCATTGTTGCAAAAAGGAAGCTTTATCTTTATTCCTGCTGGAGATTTTTGCTTATGAAAGCTCATCACTGAATGTGAGCACATCATGGACACATCAGAGCCTTGAGCAGGGATCAGTACATCCTACGCTGGGGCCCTGCCCCAAGAAACCTACTCAGCTCAGGCTTCTGACCTACGAGAGACAACCCCCCACAACCTGAAGCCACTCCTCCTATGCGTATTTAGAGTCTAACAGGAAATTCCTCAAGTAAGAACTTGATACCTAAAGGGACTGATCTATAAAGGAGGAATTTTATGTATAGTGACAGCAGCTGGAAACATTAAGAGAAAAGCTCTTCTGGAACAAAAGCTCACCTACTCCAGACTGACAAAAACATAGAGTCAGAACCCTGGCTCCATCTCAGAATCAAAAGAACCATAGTTGTACAACCCCCTTTGTTTGGGTGAGTCCACTCAACTATCTTCTCTCTCCCTGCTGCCCCACACAAGTGGCCCCAAAGCCCTTTCTTCTGTGCTGAAAAATCTCCACCCTTCAGAGTACATCCTAATCTCAAGAAAGGGGCTGCCTTTCTTCTTTTTTCTTTTGTTTATTGATTTTAGAGAGAGGAAGAGAGAAAGAGAGCCAGAGAGAGAGAGAGAGAAACATTGATTTGTTGTTCCACTTGCTTATGCATTTATTGGTTGATTCTTGCATGTGTTCTGTCTGAGGAGTGAACCTGAAGCCTTGGTGTATTGGGACGACACTCCAACCAACTGAGCTACCTGGTCAGGATGGTCCTTTGAATGTTTGGAGACAGATGTCATGCCCCCTGCCCCTGTCTTCCCCCACAGCTGGGTTTCCACCTCCATTTGTCAATTCCTCCTCAGGGGCCTTGGCTCTGGGCCTGCACTTTCAGGAAGGGTCGGTTGAACACAGACCCATTGCTCTTTTTTAAGTGTGGCATCCCACACTTTCACATTGAGGACCATGCAGTAGGGGGTGGGGTTGCCCACTGAGAAGCCTCGTGCCTCTGTGAAAGCAGCTTCATCTCCACCCTTGCTTTCGGGCAGCTGGAATTCTGAGCCGTTTCTAAGGGCACAGCTGGGAAGCTGTTTTTCTTTAATCCAATTCTTACAAGGACAAAGGGTCAAACAGAAGCCTGGAAAAGATAAGTGACTCCCTGGGGAAGCTGTGTGGTATGGGGGGGAAAGTGTAGACAAGCCTGCTGTAGTCGCTTTCTATTGCTGCACAACAAATTACCCTGAAATGAAGCAGCTGCACACATTTGCTGTCTCACATTTCCTCCGGGCCTGGCTTAGCTGGGTGTCTCTGGCTCAAGGTCTCTCAGGAGGTTTCAGTGAAGCTGATGGGGCCGCAGTCTCATCTGAAGGTTGGACTGGTGGGGTGCTCTGCTTTTGCGCTTGCTCATGTGGCTGTGACAGCCTTGGTCACCTTGCCATGTGGCCTCTCCATTGGGTTGTTTACAACATAGCAGCTCAAAGTAAGGATTTGAGAGGAAGAACATGTGAAAGAGGGCCTCCAAGCACAAGCCATCATCTCCTTATAATTCTGGAAGTGACATCCTATCACTTCTGTTGTATTCTCTTTATTTGAAGCAAGTCATAAATCCAGCCCCCATTCAAGGGGAGGGGTAACACGAGGGCACAGGGATCATTGGAGGCATCTTGGACACTGTCTGCTACACCCATGTCCCTCTTTCTACCTCAGTTCACGAATTATGAGAACCTGGGCTAGTTCCTTAGCTTTCTCTGGGTCTCAGTGTACTCATCTGGGAAATGAGAACAATGACAGTAGCTGCTACAAGATATTATTGTATGAAATGGAATAATATTATGTGATGCACCTGATCTATTGGGGTGGTCTAATAAATGACATTTCCTCCCCCGAACCCCCACCCCATCTGTATTGCAGTGTCAGATAATGCCCAAGGTGAGATTCCCCCCACTTTCTCGGATGCATTCTAGTCTTGTCAAGAGAACAGGAGCTGCCCCAAATCTTGGGGTAGAGATTAGAACATGCCCAACGTAAGGAATACCGTGAGCAGAGCAAGCACTCACTGCAGGAAGATAGCCCTTCAAGGTTTATGAACTTGAATGCAAGTTTTAAAGTGTATTTTTACTAGATTTAATTTTTGATTCCGTTCATCTTCGGCTTGTCCAGATCTTCTTTTAGGCTGGTTTGATCGTCTGAAGCTGCTGATCAGGACAGAGGCTCGTGCATGACCCTTGGCTTGTCCTGCTATGTCAAGCAACAGGAAGTTTCACACCCTGCCTGGCAGTGCCCCATGGGTGTGACTGGGGCTTGGGGCACTGACCCTGGCCCCCTGGCATATACCTTGCAAGTCCACTCTCAGTGGCTTTAGGCCCATTCACCAAATGTCAACCTGCTGATTTTATTTCACTACTTTAGCACATGCAGCAACTCTACCCGGATAAAAACACGAGACCTGTTTGTTCCCCAGGGAAGGCCCCTCTGGCCCTCAGTTTCCCTCCTCCCTGAACCTTGGCCTTTCCCAGTTCTGTGCCATGTGATGAATCTCCACCTCTATATCTCTCTTGGCCTCAGTTCTCACAAGCTGCAGCAGCAGGAGTTGTGGTAGAAACAAACCAAATGATCCTTGAAAGGCTGCTGTGAAGATAAATGAAAACCCATCCTCTAAAAGTTCTTCAAAAGCTATTATAACCATGCCATCCAAAAGCAATGACTGTAAACTTGGAAGTTTGCTCAGCAAGCCAGTGGTTCAGCTACGTGGCATCAGTGAATTGTCCTGCCTCAGTTGGCCTGCGTGCTGGCATTGGGGTGCTGGCCTGAGGAGTAATCTTGTATCTGACGAGTGTTGCATGTCCCAGCTGCCTTTGCCTAGATAAGACCTCAGAAGCCTCTGGAAGAGTGGGGTCAGAAGGGGGAATGTGGGGCTCCTCACCAGAAAGCTGTCCTTGCCTTTCTCCCAGGTTCAGACTTTGGGATCTCCCCCTCCAGGTCTACTACCCCAAATAAATTTTCACTGGATCCCCTTCAGGCATCATGCCCAGCAGGAAACCATGGGCGGCTCTGGGTGACCAATGGTGGGCTACGGAGCTGCTCAGCCATGCTAGGCTATTTGGAAAGGCTGAGGACTCACACCTCCTTCTCTCAATGAATCATCTTAACCAAGTGAATCTGTTGACCTGAGAATGAATGCCCCTGTTGAGAAGGGCTCCTGGTGGCTAACTGGGCTAAAATTTATAAACAGAGCCTAGCAGCTGTTGCCAACAGGAGCTTTTAACACAAGCCTGCAAGCTGCCCGCCTGCACTGTGTTCCTGCCATCTGAGCCAGCCCTTATAAAGGAGTTCCCCGAATTGTATTTCAACCAATAGGAATGAGATTTTTCCTGTCCAATTGGAGCTGCACAGCTATATCCTCATTAGCATCTTCACCAACCAATCAGAGCAGCTCCATTCTGACCAATCAGGACAGCGTTTTGTGTTTTTTTTAAAAAAAATATATCTATTGATTTCAGAGAGAGGAAGGGAGAGGGAGAGAGAGAGAAACATCAATGATGAGAGAGTCATTGATCGGCCGCCTCCTGCACGCCCCCGCTGGGGATCGAGCCCGAAACCCGGGCATGTGCCCTGACTGGGAATCGAACCTTGATTTCCTGGATCCTAGGTTGATGCTCAACCACTGAGCCACGCCTGGCCAGGCAGAACTGTGCTTTTTGGACCAATCAAATTGTGAGGATTTGGGGTCCTCTTTTGCATGAGAACAAACTAACCAGGGGATGTGGACTTCTCTGCATAGAAGTCAGCTCTCCTCCAGCTCAGAGAGCACACTTTTTCTATCCACCGAAGACTGTTTACTCCTCGCCGGAGTGGAATTTACCTGAGTGGAGCAGAGCTGTCTAGCTGGAAAGGAGCCATGCCACGTCACACCCAGGGTGCCTTGCAGCCTTGCTGCTTCGTAATTGAGATGTAACACTATTGAGCTGTTCCACAGTCATGCTGTATCACAGCTGAGCTGTGAAGAAGTCGTCTCCTTCACCATAACCCAAATTGGGGATTACTGTTGGTTTTGAATTGGCACCAATGACCATCAGTTGACAAACCCTATGGAGACCCTGGGTATTTGTGACAAAACATCACGGAAGGGCAAGAAGAAAGAAGCAAGTAAAAAAAAAAAAAGACACAAAGATTTTATTTTTAAAAAATCTATTTGAAAGCCTGGCTTACATCTCTGAGTTTCAAATACAGGTGAGCCCTTAAGGCTCACCTGGTGGTGGTGTGGGATCAGCCTTCCCATTGAGTCCAATCCTCAGAGCACTCAGGCTGTTCAGACCCATTCTTCTCAGAGAGAAAGTAGATAAATAAATGCATACTATAGTCTTAGTGACTAGGTATTTCACCCGCTGAGAGATATTTGCATTTTGAAAGTGCAATGAATAGTAGTTCAGGAGCCTAGGGTATGGGCAATACCTGACCCAAAGAAGTAGATTACTTAAGTGGTGGGACCTCCAAACATTGAGAGGATCTCAATTGTGTAGGGGAAAGAACAGTCTGTGCCCATGAAGAAGGCTGTGTTAATTTGCTAAACCTTTCTTTATGTGATAAAAAATTCCTGAAAAGCAATGTTTAAATACTAGTCTTATAAATCAAATACTACTTTAAAGACACTGACCATGTTTGCCTATGATGTATGTTCTTTTTGAGAAGGAAACCCTGATGATAGCTAACACTTCCTGATCTCTTTGCACTAATCACTTACTTCTAGCACCAACCCTGTACTAAGATACTGTTAGTATCCCCATTTTACAGGTGAATAAACTGAGGCACCAAGAGGTTAAGTACCTCTTAGGCCGGCCACACAGGTCACATAGCTAGTTAGTGGCAGGTCTAGGATTCAATCCCACTTGACTTTACATTCCCAACAGTGCTAGACTGAAGCCTTATAAACCCCAGGCTCCCTAAAACCCTGACATGGGCCAACCACCTCTCTCTCTCTCTCTGTAGGGGCCTTCACATTTCCTACGAAGAGTTGAAGAATCTCACCTGCATATATGTTCCTGAATGCAACAACTACAGGGAGAAGATCACCAAATGGCCCCATCCAAATGTCACGTTCCCAGAGGCCATGGAGGTAAGTGAGCAGGTCTGGCCTGGACGATGAGAGCCTCTGAGCTTGCTCATCTCAGTGACTAGAAGCTGTGTGCAGAGCCATCTGGGTTGAGTCTGGTGGTGACAGATGGCTGTTGCCATAAACATGTGCCTTCCTTAGAGCAGCCCCACAGCCTTGGAGGAGATTCGGTGGGTAGGCGGATTGCAGATTGGGAGAGCTTTGTCCAGGCTCAGGGGCCACTCTGCCCGGGGCCTTTCACTGCTTCTGCAGTTCCTGAGCCCCCAAGCCTGGCCCCTCGGTCATCGCAGAGACCAGCCGGGGCATGCTTTGGAGTCCACAGGGGAAAGGAGGAGAGGGGTATGGGGAGTTCTTTCCCAAGGCTCAAGGTGGCTGGGCTTTCAGAATGATTTTCTGAATGGGGAGGAGCTTGTTTGTAAAGGGCAGCACATCTCATGTAGGCTGAACAAGTGGGGGTCAGTGTGTCTGGACTCAGTCATCACAATATGAAACATGCTCAGAAGCTCACCTGAAGGTGTCTAAAATAGAAGATTGGAGAACTTTAGAAACTGGAAATAACTATTCCTTTTACTGGGAAATGATTAGTATCATATTGATCTGGAAGGTTCCCTTGGTTTGGGGAAGGGCCATGGAACCGGGAAGTGGGTCTGTGGCTGCTGCTCCCAGTATCCGAGCCATGTCCTGGCAGAGCTGCTCCAGTGTTCTGGTCGCCCTTTATTTCTTCCTTGACTCCTGGGCCAGACTGAGTCCCCAAAGCATCCAGGGGTGAAAGGTGACCTTCACTTTTTGCTTTGCTTTAGTGGAAGGTGCCGGTGTCAACCCAGGAACAAGGACTGTCATATGTCCAGGGCTCAGACCACGAATGGGTGGAGACAAAGGGTCATCATCAGTGTGTGATGGCAGGCACACCAAGGCCAGCCTCCAGGGCTCCTCTGCATGGTGACATAGAGAGGCCATGGCAGGCTCCTCCCTTCTGTCAGCGCAGCCTGCAACAGCAGGCAGAGCAAGGTAGTCAGTGAGGGTGGGGTCACGCAGATTACTTGGAGGCAGAGGGGTAGGTTTCTCTTTCTTTCTTGGACTGTTTTTCACTATCAGGGACCGAAGCGTTGACAGGCTTTGGCAGTATGTGTTTGCAAATGTGACAAGAATCCTTTCCTCTGGGAGTCCTAGCAAGCAAGTAACCAGGAGACCTGCTGAGTCTCCTCTCCCTCCACCCTCCAAGTCCTCTGCACACGCATGCACACTGATGCACAAATGTCAACTCTCCCCCCGTGGAGACCCTTGGCCTGGGCCACACCATGGACAGGTGGGAGAAGCAGGGGAAATGTAGGTTGCTGTGATTCTAACTCTTGGGACAGGGGGTGGAGGGCTGAAGAAGCAGGGCAGGAGCCCAGTCCTTTGGAGATGAGAATGATGTCGCCTGGTGGGACAGAACTCTCAGCTCACCATTAATTCACTCATCCTGGTGTTTGTCACTTAAGGAGTGAGGAGGTTGGACCAGATGATTTTACAGCCTATTAACTGTCCTAAGAGGGATTCTCAGCAGAGGGTTAAGGATTCTGACACTCATGGTATTGCTGCAGATGTCCACTAGATGGCAGTGTAGACTTTCCCTGAGTACCTGGTGTCCTTGCGAGGGATACATTTGAAGTAAGTTTGGAAAATCTTTGCCTTAGGTTGGGTTTAGTTCATACTGATTGTCCTGGGGTATGGGCACATAAGGCAGAGAAGATATCACCCACTCCAGATCCTGGAATCTCCCATCCTGTCTCATCCCTGAGGTGGGGTGAGAAAGAAGACCTGAACATTTAGGAAGGACACAGAGCTGCGGTTAAGAAAGTCAAGGAAGGCAGAGATTTCACAGAGAAAGGTTGGTCGAAGTGGTGGAAAGAAAGAAAAAGTAGCTTTGTACTACTATAGAACTACACATTATGGAAATTCGACCTTCAAGAAGGCAGATTCAGTTAGTTATCAAAAGCCACCATTCATCAGGTGGTACCCGCTTTTGCCGAGTACTATGCATGTGTCATTTCATTTAATGCTCTCATCAAGCCTGCAAGTTAAGTTTTTCTTTAATTGAGATTGTTTGTGGCAAGTGACAAAAACCAACTCAAACTAGCTTGAGCCAAAAAAAGAAAAAAAGGAAGACGTTATAGGTTCACAAACTGAAAACTCTGGGGATGCCTTCAGGCATTGCTGTACCCAGGTGCTCAAACAACATCACCAGGAATCTATCTATCTATGTTCCTTTTCTCTATTTTTTAATTTGCAGGTTATGTGTATAAATTAGACTTTCTTTGTGGTGACAAAGACTACTCTCACCAGCTTCAGATTTCTGTTTTACTAGCTTATCAATCCCAGTGGGAATAGATTGACCCTTTCTAACCATTAAAAGTCCCAAGATTTGTCCCAATTGGATCACATGCCCATCCCTGAACCAAACAGTGAACTGGGCAGCCCCCCTTAACCTATGAAGGCTAAAAGCAGAAGAGGATGCTTCCCCCAAAGGAGAAGCAAGATGCTGGTTATCAGAATGGGAAAGGTGTTGGGTAGGAAAAAAAGAGTTTCTACAGAAGGAAGTAACTAGGCTAAGCGCAGAGCTGGAAAGTGGCAGAGACAGGGTTTAAACCTAGGCCTACCCATCTCCAGAGGCTTGACCCCTGGGCCACTGGCAAGGGCTCCCAGGGACACCCTGGGGAGCTGGCATGGTCAGGGCAGGCTTGATGAGAAGATGCTTTCCTAGGACAGAAAGAGCAGTGTTCTAAGGAAGGTGGTGGCAAGGAGATAGCGACAGTCCAGGGACAGTGAGAAATGAGACAGTGGCTAGCTTCTCTTTAAGGGTAGAGGGACACACACCTCTAGAGAGACAATGACCAGGAAAGTTGAAGGGGAAATGGGTGCTATTGCTCAAAAGTGTGTGTGTGGGGGGGGGGGGGGGAGCTTGAGTCCTAGTGACAAAGAAGATAAAGGAATTTCCTTTGGGCCCAGGGCCTGATGGAAGAGGACAATGCCTTCCTTAAAAGGTGATTAAAGCAGTGTCACCAAAGCAGTGAATGTCAGTGGACATTACAAGGAGCACCTCCCCCTACACACACATATGCAGGCTCCCAGGCCCTGGAGAGAGGGTTGCAGTGGGCACAGGTTGCCTCTGCCTCCACACCTTTGCTCAGGTTACTCCCTGTATTTGGACCCTGCACTCTGGGGCACCCTGCACCCACCAAAATGCTTCCTCCTTAAGAAGCCTTCCCTGACTGCCTCTCTCCCTCTGGGATCTGCCCCCATTCCTAGCTGATCTCTTCTTTCTCTGAGCCTTTTCAATGTCGTCTACCTTCCAAACTCAGCGTTTACTTCCTTCTGTTTTGTATTGTTGTTGTATATTCATAGCTTCAACTCATTTATAACAAGACTGTGTGTTGTATTTCTTTGAGCCACCCACAGCCCCTAACAGCATCACAAACCCCATGTTGGCTGACTGGGTGACCAAGGACACGGACAATGGTGGGGAGAGGGACTGGGGAGGGGGAGGGGATGGGTGGAACGGATCATTGGGGAGAAAAAGGGACATCTGTCCGTGTCCTTGGGTTGTGCATATATGCATATAAATTCTTTGGTTATTCTCTCCCCCTCCACCCACCCGTCCTCCTCCATCCCTCTGACATTCGTCAGTCTGATCCATGCTTCCATGTCATTGAATCTATTCTGTTCATCAGTTTATTAAGTTCTTTAGATTCCACATATAAGCGAGATCATGTGATATTTGTCTTTCTCTGCCTGGCTTATTTCACTTAGCATAATTTTCTCCAGGTCCATCCACACTGTCCCAAAGGGTACGAGGTCCTTCTTCTTTACAGCTGCATAGTATTCCATGGTGTAAATGTCCCACAGCTTTTTTATCCACTCAGCTACTGATGGGCACTCGGGCTGTTTCCAGATCTTAGCTATTGTAAACTGTGCTGCTATGAACATCGGGGTGCATATATCCTTTCTGATTGGTGTTTCAGGATTCTTAGGATAAATTCCTAGGAGTGGGATCACTGAGTCAAAAGTCAGCTCCATTTTTAATTTTTTGAGGAACCTCCATACTGTTTTCCATAGTGGTCGCCCCAGTCTGCATCCCCACCAGCAGTGTACCAGGGTTCCCCTTTCTCCACACCCTCGCCAGCACAGGTTGTTTGTTGATTTGTTGATGGTGCCATTCTGACAGGCATGGAGTGATACCTCACTGTGGCTTTAATTCGCATCTCTCTGATGATTAGCGATGCTGAGCATTTTCTCATGTGTCTCTTGGCCATCTGTATGTCGTAAGGCAAACATCTTAAAGTGCGTCCCTTCTCAAGCCCATGAAAACCGAAAGGCCCCCCGAGAAGCTTCTTGACCAGGGCTTATTCTTTACCTTGAATTTAAGCAGCTGGAATCCTTTGGAAGTGAAAAGACTGCCTTTAAGCGGGGGAATGTGCATTGCATTCAAGGAAAACACCGACCACTGCAGTCCTGTCCCGCTGTCCCTCTGCTTTCTAATGGGGCTCAGCTAGGCCCTAGGTCTCCTCCCCAGGAAGCAGGTGACTCTGTCCTCCCACCAGGAGGGGCAGGCAGTTCCCTACACCACCCTGCATCTGTAGTGTCTGTGTTGCTTAGAGGCCTAGATTTGGGTCCCCAGCACTCGGTGGTGCGGAATGGAATCTTCCAGGTGGCGGAGCTTACTGAGGTGAAGATATGGAGTGGTCAACAGTGGCCAACCTGCAGAGGTCAGGTCAGACACACAACCGGGAGGCTCCCACACAGCCAGGCTGGGGGACAGCCTGCCACTGGTCTTGAGCAATGGGGACAAGAGTTCCAGGACAGTGGGTAAAGTCAGGACAGGGTGAGGGGTCTACTCAAGGTGGGGAGGGCCCACCAATGTACCAGTGATGGTTTAGGGAAGAATTAGTGAGATTCAACCATAACCCAGTGCTCAGCACAGGAACTTAATAAATAAATGGCATTAGTTGTCATTGTGATAAGAGGCTGCCTTGTAGTCTAAGGGGTGGAAGGTGCAGAAGAAGGATTTGGGCTGCGGGAGGCTCTGGGAGGCCTGTGTGGGTCTGAGGTCCAGAGGCAGGAGCCAGTGAGGTTGTAATAGAGAGGGGGTGGAGTGACAGGTAGAGCCAGGCCTGGGGAGGCAGCACCCAGCGCCTAGACAAGAATGCTCACATGTCATTTTATCCCTTTGTCCCTGGTCAAAGTCTGCTAAAATCACCCATCTGTGTCTCATCCCAGCCCAGGCTGCTCAGCCATCTGTTAAGGGGGTGCCTGTGACCACAACAGGACCAGGTTAAAGAGGAGCAATGCTTATCGCCATTTCTAACCATGGCAGTGGGATTGTTAGGTTGCAAAGAAACTTCCAGGATTCCACAGCATCCTTCCAGCAGCATTGGGAGCTGGCAGGGCGGGGATGGTCCCTACAACTGCAGACTGGGGGCGCTACCCAAAGTCACACTTGCCAAAGCTGGGACGTGGAGGAAGCAGCCCAAGATGTCAGGTTTCCTGTTTCCCAGCCCCTGCTCTTTGCCACTCTGATTACTGGGAAACAGTCCCCAATGAGGGTCAGACTCAGGGTCTGTCACGCGTCGGCTCGCCAGAGCAGATCCTGGTGGAGCTCTCCTCTCTGCCCCTCTGCCAGACACTGTTCCAGGAGCCAGGGACACAGATAAAACCAAACCGCAGCCCTGCCCACATGGGCACCTGGTAGTAGTGAGAATGTGAACTGTGGTCACTGTGAACAGAATGGACTCAGAAGCACTTGTGTGACTGTCTGTGGCTCCCCGGGCACTTCATCAGAAGCTGCCTGGCCTTGATCTGCATTCCCAGCCCTTATCCCCCATTGCCTCTCCTGCTGTTATACTCATGGCCCCAGGGTGTGCAGAACCCCTGGTCAGCCCTGGGCCCAGCCCTCCAGGAACTTTGTAATAAAGCCACCTGTCCCCATCCGCCAGTCCAGAGGTGCCCCTGGAGGCGCACAGGATGTTTGCTCTGCAGTTGAGCAACAGATGTCAGCCAGAAGCTCCCAGGCAAGTGCTGGGGAAGAGGGCTCCAGATGTTTTTCAGATCAAATAATGTTTCTTTGAAAAGCTGTGTGGGTTGCTCCGTGGAGGGGGCAGAGGGCACCCAAGAGCAGAGTTCAGTGGGTTTGTGTCCTGGCTTAAAAAAAAGGTCACTTGGCAAGTGTCTGTGTGGGGCTCTTTGCAGGTTCGGGATCTGTTCACAGCGGTCTGTTGGGAGTGTGGGCAGAGGCTTCTGGGATTTTAAAATAGCTGCCCAGCCTTCACTGGAGCCATTTAAATGGACAACCGGTCAACTTTTGAAGGCTGCAGTGACTCACTGCTTGCTCTCACTGAAGAGGGAAGGTGGTGGCCTAAAGAGTTCAGACAAAGGTTTTGAGGATTTTTAAATGAGTAATAATGTCCCTTACTATTTGTTCAAGCTTGTAGACTTGGGGGCGAGGGGAGGAGAGGAGGAGGTAAGGAGGCCCTCCTGGGTGGAGCAGCTGCTAGGCACCCACTGCAGTCTGACAGTCTCCTGGTGGGTAAGGGGCTAAGAACAGGGCAGGGTGGCAGCTGGGGGGTAGCAGTGAGGGGAGGAGCTGTCATATCATCTGGACTTTGAGGGGGTCTCTCTCTCTTACCAGGGCACCCCAACTTCAGACGGTGCATTGTTCTATTTTAGAGCCCCTGTGGCCCTAACCGAAGCCGTGGGGAGCCGACAGGGCAGGGCTCGAGGGAAATGATATATCTATTTATTTTTAATAGACTATTTTTTAGAGCAGTTTTAGGTTCACAGCAAAATTGAGCAGAACGTACAGAAATTTCCATATGCCCCTTGCCCCCAACAACCCTCCCCACTCTCATCTCCCACCCGAGTGGTATGTTGGTTACAATGACGAACCTGCACCAACACCTTGTCATCACCCACAGCTGGGAGTTTGCATTAGGGTTCGCTCTTGGTGTTGGACCTTCTGTGGGCCTGGGCTTACGTGCAGTGACGCGTGCCTACCATCACGGTATCATACAGAGTAGTTTTCACTGCCCCGCAGTTCCTCCGTGCTCTGCCTTCTCAACTTTCCCTCCCTGCTAAACCCTGGCAACTACTGATCTGTTTACTGCCTCCACCGTTTTCTGCCTTTTCCAGAAAGTCATAGTGTTGTGATCCTACAGTGTGTAGCCTTTTCAGATTATAAAGAGCCTAGGCTGCAACCTGAGCCCCTTGACTCCAATTCTAGCACCTTCTTCACCACACAGGGGTTTGGTAACACTGTCCATCCTTGCCCAACCCAGTGAGTGGCCAGTTGTCACTTCTGGGGAAGCTAAGACATTGAAGTGGACAGGATCCACCCACTCCTGCCCCTGGTGGCCACGCTGGTGTTCTCACCCTTTGTTTTCCTGCCTGTCTCTCCAGCTAGAATGTAAATTCCCCAAGGGCAGAGACCTCTGCATGCTTAGGAGATGGACAAGAGAGTAGCCAGTTCCCCAGCAGGGAGCTAAGTGCAGGGTGCCGGGTAAGGGGGCTGCCTCTTGGTAACAAGAGTGTAAGCTTTACAATTTCATTTTTTTTTTTTTTAATATATCTTTATTGATTTCAGAGAGAGGAAAGGAGAGGGAGAGAGAGAGACAGAAACATCAATGATGAGAGAGTCATTGATCGAGCCCGTAACCCGGGCATGTGCCCTGACCAGGAATCGAACCCCAATCACCTGGATCCCAGGTCGACGCTCAACCGCTGAGCCACGCCCAGCCGGGCAAGCTTTACAATTTCAAACCACTTTCCCTGTGAGGACAGTCCTTCTCTCCCACAGTCCTGAGGGGTAAGCCAGGCAGGTGTCTCTGTCCACGGTGGGGAATCCGAGGCCAGAGGTCAGCAGGAGAAGGCAGATGCTCAGCCTGAGTCCACGCCTGTCCACATGCCGCCTCGCACTTCATTTGAGTCTTCTCACAACCTCATGGACATTAGTTTTGCTCCAATGCACGGATACATTAAGTGGGGTGGTGAAACTGGAACTCAGATCCCCTGGTTCCTGTGCCATGCTCTTTCCTACTCCTGCTCCATCCCCATAGTCCCTAAGTGTTTACCCCAGATGGGCTGAGCTGTTTCCTAGCTGTCACCTCAGCCACCAGCTGCAGGTCCAGGGAAGAAGCTAGACCCTAAGCCAACGCCAGGAAGGAGTGGGATGTGGAGTTCCCCTCGTTCCACCACCTCCCTTTATAATTGGGCCTGGCGATAATAAATGATTTAGCGAAGGGAAAGATGGGAGGGAGGTGGGGGCATGCAGGGATGCAGGGCCTGCACAAATCAGAGATCCTTGGTTTCTCCGCATCACTAACAGGAGGTAGAGTCTGGGTAAGCCATCGGGCCTTCTAATGCCCCTGAGTTCTTTTTGCAGCATTGGGAATTCAGAGGGTCAATGCCAGTGGGTAGAGACAAGCCCCTGGCGGACAAAGACAAGACCCAGAGGGACCCGGAATGGAGGGAGGAGAGCCAGGCCAACCCCAAGGCAAGGCTCTCCAGGCCTGCTCCTGGGAAGGCCTAGATAGCCTCCTGCTATCTCCTGGGGCTGCCATTGGAAGAGCTGACACCAGGGGGAGACAGGTGACCATCATCCTGCCCCATGAAACTAGAGCAGGCAGGCTGATGGGCCTCTGGAGCAGGAAGGCATTGCCCAGGGCAGTTGGGCAGAGGAGACGGGCTGGTATAGAGAATCAGAGGGTCCAGTATGCATACCTCTGAGCCCCTCGCTCCATCACTCCTTTTGCCAGTCAGTTGTGAAAATGCTCTTCTATTCAAATATAAATATCCCTGGACTGAAATTCCTTAAACCAGGGGCCACTAACTCAAAATGCCCTCAAGCTCCAGGCCCCTAATTTGGTGGATGAAGTGCCCCCCTCCGTTGAAAGGAAAGGAAGAATGCTGAGCAGAACCACTTGCACTGAAAAACGCTCCTCACATCCCAGCCGTCATTAGAAAGAGTTTTAAATTGTGCTGATGGTTCTCTGTTTATCACGTTTCCCTGACCTGCAGACTTTCTAAGTGTGAGCGGCCTAGTGAGAGTGAGCGCTGCTGGGCACCAAGCAGACTCCCTGGGTTTACAGAGTCTCGGGGGGGGGGGGGGCAGGGAAGCAGCCAGGCCCTGGCTTTGCACAGCCCTTATCTTGTGTCCTAGCTCATCTGTGTCCTAGAGCAAGTTACTTCGCCCTCAGATTCCTTTCTTCACCTTAAATGGGTATGATATCCATTTCTGGGCAAGGGCCAAATAGCCAATTCTCAATTCTCATCTTTTTTCACTGACCTGTAGCATTTGATCCAGTGGGTCACTTACGCCTTCTAGGTGACATTTTTTCACCTGGCTCCTGGGACCCATGCTCTGGATTTTCCTGCTTCTTCACTTCCCAGTCTCCTTCACGTAGATATCCTGGGCTCCCAGGTATGGCACTGTGCTGATCCCCGCCCATCAGTAGGTGCTGAGCACCTGGGATCAGTGTCCATGGCTTTCCAGAAGGATACCGGCAAGAGTAGTTTCTAGAACGGAGGGCTCAGATACACCTGTGGTCATAAAATCAATTCAGGGGCTGCAACCAGCAACTTAAAAAAATGACACAGGGTGACCCAGGTTGCTTCGCACGTGACAGCTGCTTGGTTGGCACATCCTAGCATGTGGCAGCCTAGAGGACAGACGGAAAGAGGGAGCTGGTATCTGAATTTCCAGTGTCTAGCCCTCTCTACCCCACATACCCAGTGCCCAGCCTAGAATGCTGCTGAACAGGGCTTTGAAGGATGAATAGGAGTTGGGTGGATGAGAGAGTGAACCAGCACCTCCTCGAAAGGTTCAGGGCATAGAGGATCAGACCTCATCCTTCTTCTCGCCTTTATTTACACTTTCTCCCTTGGTGGTTTCATCCAATGTCATGACTTTAAGTGTCATCTACATGGTGTCCTACTCTCAGGGCCACTGGGGTATCTGATAGACCCCTCGAAGGCAACATGTCCAATCCCGGGTGCTAAGTCTCTATGTTCCCCCAAACCTGCTCCATCTGCCTCTTTCCCCATCTCAGCAAAGAGCAGCTACAGCCTCCAGCTGTGTCGATTGAGTGTCTTGGAGTCATCAACAACTGTCCTTTCCCTCCAGCATGCATTCATCCCACCAGGACACCCTCTTGGCTTCACTTTCAAAGTATATCCAGAAGCTGACCACTTCTCTCCACCACCGTTAACACCCTGGCCAGGGCCACCCCCTTCTACCTGGATTATTGCAATAACCTTTTAGCTGGTCTCCCAACTACCATGCCTGCCCCAAACGCCAAGCATATTCTCAATACAGCAGTCACAGTGAGCCCTTAAATCTGCAGGCCGGATCATGTCACTCCTCTGCTCAGAATCCTTCCATTTCTCCCCAAGTCACCAGAGGAAGAGCAAAAGCACTCACAATGGCTTACAAGACCCTGCGTAAGCCAGCACACGGTCATCTCTCTGACTTCAACTCTTAATCATCCTTTTTGCTTCATTCATCTGGTCCGGGCCTCCTGGCATCCTTTCTGTTTCTTGACCACACCAGGCATGTTTCAGGGCCCTTGCACTAGCAGCTCCCTCTGCCTGAATCGCTCTTCCTCTTCACATCTTTGTGGTGCGCTGTCACAGCTGCTTCAAGTCCCTGCTTAAACGTCATCTTCTCAAGGAGGCCCTCCCGTTGCCCTGCCCCGGCACTCCTGAGCCCCCTTACCTGCTCTACTTCTTTCCATCGTATTTAGCACCTTCTAACCTACACATAATTTCTTCATTTACTATGTTTGTCTGTTGGTTTTATCCATTCCCATCTCACAGTTACCATCTGAGATCCATGAGTGCAGGAATCTCTGGTCTATTCACCCAAGTAAGTACCAGAACAGTCTCTACCACATAGTACGCAATTTAATAAATATTTGTTGAATAAAGATTATTTGATGAAGATTACGAGAGATTATGTATGTAAAGTCTGGCAGTGCTGACACAGGAAGCATTCAGTAAATGGTGGTGGTGGTGGTGGTGGTGGTGGTGATGATGGTGGTGATGATGGTGGTGATGGTGATGATGGTGGTGGTGATGATGATGGTGGTGATGGTGATGATAGTGGTGATGATGGTGGTGGTAGTGATGATGGTGGTGGTGATGGTGGTGGTGATGGTGATGATAGTGGTGATGATGGTGGTGGTAGTGATGATGGTGGTGGTGGTGGTGGTGGTGATGGTGATGACAGTGGTGATGATGGTGGTGGTGGTGGTACTCTTTCCTGAAGCTCAGGTGACCACTGCAGCCTGCAACATGAAAGCTGAGGCAGGCAATGGACTAGAGGGCGTGGCATTCAAGGTAGAGGGTTGTGGGTTTTTTTTGTTTTTTTTTTTTAAGGATTTAAAGATAGATAATGGAGACGGGGAGCTGGAAGGGAAATATTTTATCCCTGGTTGAAAAGGAACAGATCTACAAGGCTGGACACAGGGCTATGCAGATAGCAGACACAGTAAACCTGAAGAATGAATGAACAAACCCCTTGCCTTGCCAGTACATGCAGAGCTGATTTTGGAATCTTGGGGCAAGCATCCTTGGCAAAAAGTTTTTGGGGCTGGATTGAAATAGGGATGATGAAAAGCAGCCATCTCCTGGCCAGAGGTTCCTACCCTCTGCTCAGGGTCACACCATCCCACCTGGTACTTACCAACTCTTGGGGCCCCTTGGGAGGGTTGGACTGGAGGGAAGATGCACATCTCTGGGGAACTGAAGTCCCAGATTTCCTCTTCCACCAGTGCCTCTGCGTGAAAAACTGGTATTAGGTGATAATGCCAGCAAAACTGCCATTATTCATCTTGCAGATTGAATAGTGGTTAATTTCAGGTTAGGAACCTAATCCCTTGATTTCTATCTCACGTGCTAAGAAGGAAGCTGCTCACCAGCTCTCCATACATCTGGCACTCGCCATCCTCCCCCTTCCTCATTTCCGAAGGGAACCAGAGCCATGCGAAGCGTACCTTTTCCGGCATGTAATTGTGGAACAGCTATTTCCTCCTCCCTGTTCACTTCTTCCATTCACTAGCAAAAGCCCAGGGCCCAGCGTAAACCCCAAAACTACAAAGCCATCAAATGACTAGAAAAGCAACATACAGGTAAATATTTATCTGATCTCAGAGTAGAGAAGGTCTGCCTGGGCATAAAAATCAAAGGGCAAAGCCATAAAGAAAAAGAAGGATGGGTATGATTTACAACAATGTTTGAAACTTCTACACTTTAAAAAATGCCATAAAGAAATAAAATTCCAACGACAAGCTGAGAGAACATATGTGCCACAAATATGGCAAAGGACTATTATCTCTATGCGTAAAGAGTGCTTACAGATCGATAGGAAAAAGACGAATGCCCCACAGAGAAAGAGGGCAAAGCTTGTTAACAGGAGATTATAGAAAGAAGAAAGTTCATTGAAAATATGGGGGGAAAGCTCAATTCCATTTGTAATTCAAAAACTGTAATTTAAAAAACAGTATGGACATTTAAAACCAATAAAATTTGCACTTTGATTTTTGTATTTTTTATCTGTTAGTTTAAAGAGAGTATACATTACTGGTAGAAGCACAAATTGTTTTGTCTTTTCTGGAGGGCGATTTGATGATTTGAATTAAAATCATTAGCATGTTCATGGTATTTGAACAGTAATTTTAGCTCTGTGAATTTATTCTAATCTGATTACTTCATCAGAGACATCCCCGCAAATGTATGTAAAAGGATGTTTGTTTTAGTGTTATTTAAAATAGCAAAAGAAAAACCATCGAAACATTCAACAATAGGTTGGCTAAATAGAATATGCTCCATCCATATGAGAAAGTACCGTGTAGCCATTAAAAATCATGTTCTCGAGGAATATGTGAGGCTACTGGAAGTCTTACAATATATTTTTAAGAAAGAAACCAAGTGATAAAACAGTAATTTCACTATAGTCCCAATTTTCAAAAATTGTATCTTTTTATGCATGCAAAAAAAAAAAAAAAAACTAGACAGAATACATAAAAATGTTCACATTGGATCCTTTCGAGTGGTGAGATTAAGGGTGATTTTTATTTTCTCTTTTACACTTGTCTGTAATTTCCATATGTTCTCCAATGAATGTGTATTACTTTAATAATAAGGAAAAAATGCTATTTGGGGAGAAAAAAAGTGAATGCTAAGAGGAAAAGGCTTCAGCTACCCAAATGGTCTGAGTGCTGGTTGCTGTGGAAACTATAACTTTGAATTGCCCAACTTTTTGTGAATTACTTCCCTGCTCTGCGGGGTTAGTGCTCCGGCTAGATTCAGCCTTCCCCACGCGTGGGCATGTGTCGGGGGGTGGTAAAAAACTGAGGGGCCCTGCCTTAAGCAAAGGCCCACAGGAGGGCCCTAGGTTTCATTCTGGCCCCTTCTCCCCTTCTAGGTACAGAGGGACCTGGTGTCCCACAGGTGGTGCTGGGGCACAAGCTGCACATCAGCTGGGGAGCCAAGAAGAAACCCACTGCTCCTCCAAATAGGGGTCCCAAGCACCTGGGCAGAGTGGTTGATGGTTCTCTAATATTAATCAGCCTTGCCCCACTCCCAGCCTGCTGTCCAAGATGGGCTCCCAGCAGTGGTGTGGGGAGGTAGGGCAAGTGACTTTATTTTTCTTTTAGTATCTATGACAAAGATGGGGGTGCAACTGAGTCCCAGGGACAGTCATTTAAATGAGGCATCTAAAAGAAGCCTCAGTCCCAGCGTGAGCCTTGATTATTTGCTCCGTCTCCCGTCCTTCCCTTTGCCACCTAGAGAGCAATCCTTGCCCTGAAGGAGAGTCACAAGCCACAGGCCCTTCCAGAAGCTGGGGGCTGGGCACCCTGAGTGCAGAGGCACTTGCATATATGCCTTTACTCAGAATGTGAATGTCTTGCTGCCATTTGTGAATCCTGCTCGGAGCTCTGGGTGTGGAGAACTGGTTGATTTATAGATCGAGGCAGCCACAAGTTGGAATTTTAAAAAGCAATGTGTCCTTTGAGCAGGAGCCCGGGCTGGGGGCTTTGCAGGCTGTCGCTTTGTCCCAGCGACCAGATGGAACTTGTTTTTCTGCTCACTTGGGGGTTTAACCCTTCGTGCACTCCCTCCACCACAGCCCCATTCAGGAATCGCTGCCTTTGGGGCGAGGAGTCAGCATGAGTGAGAATCCATGCATGTGAGCCTCAGTGACATTTCTTGGAAATGCCTCATCGTTTCCATCCCCTGTCATTGCTGGATTATGTTGTTTTATTTAGCACACACTGACATGTGTCAGACACCCTTTCTAAGTGCTTTAGAAATATTAACTCACTTTCTCTTCACAATCATTTTTATCCCCATTTTACAGATGAGTATACTGAAGCACAGGTCAGTTAAGCAACTTGCCTAAGGTCACACAGCTGGTGAGTGATCAGGCTAGGGTGTGAAGCCCTCTGTGTGGTCCTCAAGTTTGTGTGTTTAATCACAAAATCCTGGCTGCATCTAAGAGAGCAGGTAAATGAATCCTGCTATTGATAGTTCAGAGCTCCTGGGGTGGTTCTTTGCACTCAAGCTACCACAGTGTAAGGCACTGTTGGAGTGAGATGAAATCTGTGTCCCAGGCATTTGTGCCTGAAACATCACTGCCATCCTGGATCTGTCTCACCTGAGACCCCAGCGTCTCCTTCAGGCCCATCAGACTGCAAAATCTCTAAATTACAAGGTCTGTGCAATGTAATGAGAGAGGATTTGGGGTCAGTGCCCACCTCCTCTCCACCGGCAGCGCATGCAAACCCAGGGGTGCCTGGCAGGATTTGGGGTCCCTGAGTTTAGAACTTTTGTTTTACTAGAAATCTCTGTGTCACATACAGCGTCCCTCCAGCAGGGGTCCTGGGGACTGCCTTTTGCAAATTCTCTTGCCTATATAGGGAGCAGAAAATGCAGGGCTCTCTGAACCTTTGTGAAATGTTAGAATCCTAGGCTTCCCAGGAAAAGGAGCTGTTCCTTACTCTAGAATGTCAGCATAGTTCTTTGTCCTCTTAGAGGCAGGCGCTGGACAGAGACCTGAGCTCAGCACTCACTGGGGCCCAGGGCTGCTACATGGCTGCAGTTAGGGTCTGGGGTCCAGGGCACCCAGGCTGTGCAGGGAGAGGCTCTCATCTGGGACAGGCAATGAGGCATCAGACCCTAAATGAAGCAGCGTGGGGGTTGTCACATCCTCACCAGGGTCACAAGTGCATGTAGGAACATGCTGCCTCATGCCTAACGTCACTGGGGACCCGAGAGAACTTGGGTGGTCTATTAAGGACCAGATGGCAATACAGTAATGCCACATTTGAGAGTGAGCTGTTCTAACCTCAGCTTCTGGATGATTGACCCTGGTTCATTCACATAGTCAAATTTCTTGTGTTAACTGTGTTTTGTATGGCAGTTTTTCTAACAGAGATTACATATGACCTTGCCTTCTTAAACAGTCTAACACACTTAAATTAACCTCTGTTAAAAGACGCCATGTCGTCACCATCAGCATCTGTCACAGAATGGTGCCCTTGCTGTGTATGAGCCCTTTGTGGTGCAGAAGTTGAGCTGTGTTCTGACACCCCGTGGGCAGGTCCAGCTCAACCCTGATGGGAGGGTGCCCTGGTTATCAATCCTCTAGGACAGGGAATTGGAACTCTGGAGGCCACTTCAGTCGCTCTGTGGGGTTTTCTCCTACTACATGTCTAACAGCAAATGTGTGGGGTTTTCTCCACCCTAATACCAGTTTTCCAATTCTTCATCCACCAACATGGAGTCCTAAAATTCAATTCAATTCTCACCCTAACTACTGGGCTTAGTGTCAGACCCCACGGGTTAAGGGCTCAAGTCACTCAAGACCATCCCCCACTTCGGATGCCAGTCTAAAGTATTGGGCGCCCAGGGTACCCACACTTCTCTCTGACTTTGCTAAAAAATCAGGGCTCCCCACTACATCACACCCTTTCAGGTTCAATAATTTGCTAGAACAGCTCACAGAATCCAGGAAAACAGCTTACTTTTATGATTGCTAGTTACTATTAAGGATACAACTGAGGGAGCAGCCAGATGGAAGAGGTGCGTAGGGCAAGGTACAGGGGGTTGCCTGGAGCTTCCATGTCCTCCCTGGGTGTACACTACCCTCCCAGCACCTCGCCGTGTTCACCAACCTGGAAGCTCTCTGAACCCTGTTGTTTAGGGGTTTTTATGGAGGTTTTATTACAAAGGCATGATTGATTAAATCATTGACCACCAGTGATTAGCTCAATCTCCAGCCCCTCTCCCCTCCCTGGAGGTCTGGAGTTGGGGCTCAAAGTCCCAACTCTCTAATCAAGTCTTTGACCAGCTCTCATCCTGAAGCTCTCCAAGGGCCCCCAGCCACCAGTCGTCTCATTAGCATACAAAAGACACTCTTCTCATTCTGGAGATTCCCAGGGTCTTTGGAGCTGTGTTGCCAAGAACTGGGACAAAGACCAAATATGTATTTCTTATTTATGCCACAGTGGTGTTGGGCAGTGTAGAGTGGCTGGGTGGTATTGTAGATGACTTCAGCCACACGGAGGCAGGCAGGACCACGACCGATTAGCACAGCACTAGCCCGGCCCGGCATGGCTCAGTGATTGAGCAACAACCTAGGACCCAGGAGATTGCAGTTCGATTCCCGGTCAGGGCACATGCCCGGGTTGCGGGCTTCACCCCCTGTCGGGGGCGTGCAAGAGGCAGTGGATTAGTGATGGCTCTCTCTTCATTGATGTTTCTATCTCTTCCTTTCCCTTCCTCTTTCTGAAATCAATAAAGATATATTTTGTAAAAAGTTAAAAATAAATTAAAAAAACCCAACAGCACATTCCCTGCAAGGACATAGGTAGCTCCAAGAGGGTGGAGAGGGTTGGTCAACTTCACAGCTGAGAGCCCTGGGCCTAGGACGGTGCTGGCACCTGGCTGGTGCCTGGTCACTGTTTACTGATTATGTAAATGATGAACAAAGGGCCATTGTGCAGCAGATCACCTGGTTTCGTGTCATTCTCTTCATCGGTTTCCCTTCTGCTGTGTCGGGGTCTTCAGTGCCTATGTTGATGCATCTCTCATTGCACAGTGGTACTGAGGACAAAGGCCCAGGTTCTTTGTGCTTGGCCCTAGATATGAAGGTGGGACAGGGGCTCAGAAAGGCGAGAACGGACCTCAGGCAGAGGAGTCAGAGCTGCCCCGTCCAATGTAGAGATTCTTCTCTGGAGTTAGGATTGCCTTGGGAATATAGGTTTATTTTATTTTCCTAAGGAATTAACTTTTAGATCATTCACAAGTGATATCTGTAGGGATCAAAGAAATTTCTAGGGTTATTTGCTTGTACACAAAACCACCCAACACTGCTAAAATTATTTTAAAAATTTGTTTTCCTCCCATCATCTGTCATTTCTTGCTACTGTCAAAGATGATTAGTATCCTTATGTCCCTTCTGATCTGTGGCAGGATGGGAAAGCTGGTAAGTATGTCAGAATTATTCCTAAACTAAGAGTAAATAGGCTCAAAATGAGGGTGTGAGCCAAGTGCCTAAGTTTTAGCCTATGAGCCCTGTGATATATATAAGATACCCGTGTGTGTCCTTTTCAAGGTACGGACCAGGAAAGCGGCAGAAGGAAGTTGAGCATGAGCCGTGGAGGTCTAGAGAGACATGTTCAAGTTCAGAGTCTAGTTCTGTGCCTGACCAGCTTAGCTAGTTTCTCAACCTCTTAGCCTCGCTTCCCTCGTCTCTGAAAGTGGATAATATCTACCCATCTTGAGAGCACTGAGGGAGAAATGTACTCGTAGGAACCAATTACAGTGCAGAGAGCTTTTTCCCATAGCGGGTGTTCGCCTTCCCTCCGGCCATTCTGGGCTCAGCTGTGCTGTGCACAGTGGGGCTGTGGGAGGAGGGCCCCCCAGGCTTGCTTGTCTTGTGCCTTACGTTTGGAGAGCTGGTTATATGTCCTATTCCTTATCCTCTCATAATGGTTGGTGCAATGGGTTTCATGATCCTCAATTTGCAGATGAGGATCATGGTCACGCAGGCCCAAGGTCACGCAGGCAGGTGGGGATAGAGCTCAAACTAGAAGCCACATCTCCTGACCATCTTCTTGAGCTTTCTCTGTGCCTCTCTCCTCCTCTTCACATTCTTGATTTCCTCATGTGCCACCCCTCCCATCCCAGCGTTGCGATGTGATTCAAGAGGCATGAAACCCGTGAAAGCTCTTTGACAAATTAAAAGCAGTACACATGGAAATTCTGCCACTTTCCTGCAATATTTTAATCCCTTTCTAATAACAGTGGCTGGGTGTGATGGCTGACACCCTCCTCTAGCTGTCCCGACCTGGCTAGGAAGAAAGCAACCAGGGTCAGGTGCCAGCACTCCAGGTGCTGCTCAGCACACACCACAGTAACGGGGTGAGTGGCAGGGGCTGGGAGCTCAGCATCCAGCCCTAAACAGCAGGGCACCCAGGTAGAAAGAGTTTTCCAGGTAGAAAGCTAACAAATAGGTTTTTGCTGCCTGAAAAACAGAGGTGCTTGTCATGCTCAGGCTTTTCAGAATGAATGATTTTGAAGATTCAGCTACTTCATGCAAGCACTTCAGACCCCTCAGACAGAGACACGGGCTCCCGCTCTCTCTGCCATCCCAGGGCCAAGTCTCCCCAGAAAACAGATGGCACTTGCCCAAAGGGCCTTGGGTTGGGAAGGGCCAAGAAAGGGTAATGGTGGCCAGATGCCCAGCAGTCCTTGGCTCCCTTGGTCTGAGGCCGGCTTACTTAGGGCAGCTCTTGCACCTCCAGAGAGCAGGTGGGATAAGAGCTGACTCGATGTGTCAGCTTCAATGCTATGAGGTAGTTGCTATTGTTATCCCTATTTTCCAGATGAGAAAACAGGTGTTAGCTTGCCCCAGCTAGTGAACATCAGAGCCAACCTTTAAACCCAGGTGTTCTGGCTCTAGAGGTTGTATATTAATAACCATGCTGTCTGCTTGTTTAGGACAATGGACTTTAATTCATCAAGCCACATTTCCCTGGAAACATCCACAGTAGGGACCAGCCAAGGGAGACTTGGTTGGGCTCAGTTTCCCTGTCTAGCCTAGTTTCCATGGTGAGGCCTATCCCTCTCTGGCTCCCCTTCTGGGGAGCATTGAAACCTCCTCAGGACTCAGCCCCTCAAAATTCACCCATTCATTACCTTACAGGCCTCTGTCCTGGCTGTCGTATTTCATTCAACCACAAATTTTCTCTTACAAGCAGTGTCTCATATACCCCAGACCTGAGAGAAACGCTGAGGAAGTAACAGACATCCCAGGGACCACTCTGGCTTCTTCCTGGGAGGCAGAGCATGAGAGCATACACCTAATTCCCTTGGGTAAGAACATCTATGGTTGTCTTTCAAATCTTACCCAAAACCGGAGGGTAGCGCACTTTGGTTGCGATCCCTTCATATTAGATTGAGCTGTTTGATGACTGCGAGGCTAGAATTACATTTTCTGCCATAACAAAATACCACATTCTGGGTGGCTTAAACAACAGAAATTTATTCTCACAGTTCTAGAGGCTGGGAAGTCCAAGATCAAGGTGCTAGCCAGTGCAGTTTCTGGTGAGAACTCTCTTCTTGTCTTCTCTTGCAGGCAGCCGCCTTAACTCTGTGTCTTCCCATGGAAGGGAGAGAGCGTGAACACTAATGTCTTTTCTTATAAGGACACTAACCCTATCATGAGAGCCCCACCCCCATGACCTTCTCTAAACCTGGTTAGCTCCCAGGTAGAGGCCGCACTACCAAATACCATCACATTGGGGTTAGGGCTTTAATATATGAATTTCGAGTAGGTACAAGCATTCAGTCCATAATAAATGAAAGAGTCAGTTTAGGGGATGCTGCGCTAAACCGAACGCAGGTAATCTGATCTGGACTTGCTGAGTTTGAGGTGTTATCGGACATCCAGGGAGAGATGATGAGTGAGTTTTTATATATGCATTCGATGTTCAAAGAAGAGACCCAACCTGGAGATACAAATGGAATGGAAACTTAACCTTTCCAAGCTACAGTTTTCTCAACTATAAAATAGGATCCATAATACCCACCTCATGGGGTTGTTGTAAGGTTTGAATAAGAAAACCAAATGCTTGGTGATGTTTTTATGCATGCTAAAACAAGAGAGCTGGCTCTCGAGAGTTAAATGGCCAAGATGAGTCTGGCTAGAAACACGACATGGACAGTTTGACTTTGGTACATCGGCTCTCCGCGTATCGTGTCCTTTCCCACATCTCTTTCCCCCTAAACATGGCAGCACCCTCTTTCTTCTCCACCCCACCCCCAGTGTGGTGGCTGATAGCAGCTTAAAATGTTAAATGCCCCCCCTCCCCCAGGGACTTGACATGCAAAGAGACTGAACAGTTTTAAATTAAAAGAAGAAAGAGAAGGAAAAGGGAAGAAAGAGGGAAAAGGGCTATATTTTTCATTTAGCAGAAAAACTATAAAATTTACTCAATTTAAGGTTTTTCCCATATTTTTCTTAAATTTTTCCTTTCCACATCAATATCTACATAAGCTTTAGTATGTCTATTTAGTATGTATATATTAATATACATTTTATTAAGTATATTTGGGTAAAAAAATATATATGTAGAGAGAAAAAACCATCATAATACTGTGCATCAGTATAAGTTTAGAACTACTGTGCTAAAGAAAAGAAACACCAATTGTGGATTTTCAGGCATCATATTTCATCAGATGGTGAGATGGCTGAGGCATCTGACACCTCTGAAGTTCTGCCCCATCATATATTGTCACCTCCTAACCTCTGTGTAATGCTGTTTCTACCAATGAGCAAATTAGGTTGGGACAGTCTTAAATATATGGTTTTTTATTATTTTCAGAGAGAGAGGAAGGGAGAAAGAGAAGGGAGAGAGAGAGAGAAACATCGATGACAGAGAAACATCGATTGGCTGCCTTGTACTGGGGATCAAGCCTGCAACCCGGGCATGTGTCCTGACCGGGAATTGAACCAGTGACCTCTTGGTGTATGGGTTGACACTAAACCACTGAGCCACTCTGGCTGGGCTGTTGGGAGAGTCTTAACTGCTGAGCCTCAGTTTGGACAGTCAGAGAGGCCAAGGACAGGTAGGGGAAATGAGAAATGAAATAGATGATGTGGTTCTCTAGGTATCCAGAACCAGAAAAATCTTTCTGGACAAATGTCAGGAAAATTGGTGTCGGATCATACCTTAGCCAGCCCAAGAACCCATGGGGTGAGGGGGTGGAAGGAAACTGAGGGTAATCTCAGCAAGGAGGATGGAACCCCAATAATATCCCCACTGAACATTGCAGCCATCAGGTAAATAAACCATTGGGGTGAGAACTGATAGGCAAGCAGGAGCAAAACTCCAAAAGCAGGGGGAAAAATCCTGATTGTTAAGGGATGTTAGCCCTGACCCATCATTGCTCCAGTTCAGAGCTTCATTATGCCACTCTTGGGCTATGACAATGGTTTTCTAAACTAACTCCCTGCGTCTTCTCCAAGATCAGTATGTCTTCCTCCTCTGGGGACCTGTATGACTTGATATTCTAAACTCATTTATCTCACTCTACCTCAGAATGTGGTGTTTGGAAACATGTCTCATCTCCATGAGTATGTCACCAGCAACTTTAAGACAGTGTCTTACCCCACACATCAGACCTGCCCGGAGGCAGAGGGAGCACAAGGCAGGCAGTAACTGGGAGTTGAGGCAAGCTGGCATGAAGAAAGCTTCCCATGGGAAGCAGGGCCCATGCCACTAGGCCGGGCTCAAGGCTACGTTTCATCCCCATAGGGGCAATTTCACAAAAACGGCAGAACCTCCATCAAGGAAAACTAGGCAGGTTACTGCAATGGAACTAGGTTCAGTCTATGAGCAAACTGGACATAGCAGATTAGAGAATTGATGAACTTAAAGAGAGATCAATAGAAATTATCTAAATACACATAAAGAGAGAGAAGAAGGGTATAAGGCACAGAACAGAGCAGCCAAGAATTGTTAGACAATATAAAATGGTCTAACATACACATAGTTGGAGTCCCAGGAAGAGAAAGGAGAACAGGGAAGAAGAAATATTTGAAGAGATAATTACCAAGAATTTGTATAATTTTGTAAAGTAATGAAAGACAACAAACCATAGATCCAAGAAGCTCAGAGAACTGTAATAAGGAATTTAAAAAACCCACCAAAAAACCCACCTAGACGTATCATGGTCAAATTGCTGAAAATCAAAGATAAAGAGAAACTTTGAAAACAAACAAAGAAAAAAAAATAATAATGCTGGCATTCCCCTCACCAAAGTATTTCTGAATACTCATGAAGGAAATATGTTCTCAGGGGTCAGAGTTAGGAAGTGCACAAGGGGGCCAAATGTGTTAATCTACGCCAACATTTCTGTAGTTCTCTAGGTATTTATATTCTATCCTTTATATTAAATCAAGGAATTTCTGCACCTGAATTTCATTCAGTATAGGATACAGATGACATCAGATAACCCACTGAGCAAACAGAACTGCACCCAGATGACAATCACCACTCAGTAAAGAAGAGACTGATTCAGGAACGTGACGGATGCAGGAGGTTGGACTAACATGCACAGAACCATAATTTATCAGGACAAAGCTGGATGCTTTTTTTACCTTGTGTCCTGTTAATAGTCTCCTTGTATAGAATTTATGAATCTGAAACGTCCTCACTGTGGTGATGAGGAAGTCTGTGGGCTAGAGAGAGTGGGACTTGGTAAATGTGAGGAGGTGCCCAGAGATGGAGGAGGGCTGTGCGCCCCAGGCCTTCACCGCGGGGTGGTCCCCAAGTACTCAGCCGGTGACAGCACAAACAGGGACCACCATATACAGCCAGATCCATCAGCAAAAAGAATTAGGGTGACATTTTTAGTGACAATTTCCTAGTCTCTTCTCCGAGCAGTGACACTTGAAGGCAGCAACCTGATACAAGTGCCAACCTTGATTTAAAAGGGATTGGAAAGGAAGAAAAGCAACACCTCAAGCAAAGGAAACACCTAATAGGTGTTCTATTGATGGCGTGCTCGCTAGTCCAGAGCACGCCCTTGCCCTAGGGGGTCAGCAATAGTCTGGAGACCCTGGGCAGGTTCTGGAAAAGCCACTAACCCCCTAAATTATTTGCAAATTTACTTCTGCAAAGTGTTTCCTGGGGTCCATATTTTTAAATTCTCTTTAGGTCTCTGTGATTTTTAAAAGTTAAGAATTCCCAATTTTAAATTGCCATTTAAAATTCGTTCTCTATTTCTTTTCTTTCTTTTTTTCTTTCTTTCTTTCTTTTTTTCTTTCTTTCTTTCTTTTTTTCTTTCTTTTTTTTTTTTCTTTCTTTCTTTCTTTCTTTCTTTCTTTCTTTCTTTCTTTCTTTCTTTCTCTTTCTTTCTTTCTTTCTTTCTTTCTTTCTTTCTTTCTTTCTTTCTTTCTTTCTTTCTTTCTTTCTTTCTTTCTTTTTCTGCCTTTGCAAAGCATGTTGTCTGAGCAGTTTTTGAAGCTGTTGTTTTATTAATGCCACAACAGTGTATTAACATGCCCATTTTCAAGCTATGAAAACTGAAGCTCAAGAAAATTGAATTTGTTCTAATTGCATGTTAAATTAGTACTTGAGCTATCATTTAGCCTGGAATCTTCTGGATTTCTCAGCGGTCACTTAACCCATTGAATCACGCTACGTGCCAGCAAACAGTCTCTGATTTGATCACCCACTGCCTGTCAAGACCAATTTTAGAAGCAGAACACGGGCTTCCTCTTCTGGTTTTGCTTACCATAAATCAGGGCAAGCAAAAAGGTCACCTTTAGATGTCCAGGACATACAAAGGAGGGAAAGACTAGAATGATTACCCTGAGTCAAGGAAGCCTTCTTGGTAGAGATGAGCCTTTAAGCCACTTGATGTTTACTTGGTACTGTCATGAAGAAGAAAGGGCTGGATTTTCAAGGTGAAGGTGTAGGGCAGAGCTCAGAGGCTGAAGAGACAAAAGGAAACTAGCATTACGTGAGCACATACTCTACTGAATCTCATCTAATCATCACAGTCCCAGAAGGCTGAGACACAATTATCTCTAGTTTATTTATATGGAAACTGAGGCTCTGAGAGGTAAGTAGCTTGTCCAACATAATATATTTGTGAATCATGATAAAAGCAAACAAAAACCTACCTAAAATGGAAGGAAAACACACAAAACTTTAGAAATTTTAATCCAGGAAATGTAGACTTATTTACCTGTACCTATTTTATTATTAACATTCCTGCCACTCTTTGGTAAAATATTACCTCCTAAATTTTGGAACTTGAAATTGACATTTCATTGCTATAGTCACAGTGATAATAAAGGTAATATAAAAAAAAAAAAACAACAACCCTGCATCAAAACATAACCTAGGATCCTTACCTTATACCATATATAAAAATTAACTCAAAATGGATCAAAGACCTAAACACAAGAGCTAAAACTACAATACTCTTAGAAGAAAGCATGGAGGAAGCGCTTCATCACATTGGATTTGGTAACAATTTTGTGGGAATGACACCAATAGCACAGGCAAGAAAAGAAAAAATAGATAAATTGGACAATATCAAAATTTTAAAATGGCATCCGAAGATTCAGTCAAACAGCGTAAAAAGGCAACCTACAGAATGAGAAAATATTTGCAAATCATGTATCTGATAAGGGATTAATTTTCAGAATATACGAAGAAGGCTTACAACTCGACAAAAAAAGAATCCAATTTAAAAAATGGAAAAAAGACTCGGATAGACATTTTTCCAAAGATATGCAAGTGGCCGACAAGCACATGAAGAGAGGCTCAACGTTACTAATGGTTGGATAAATGCAAATCAAAACCACAATGAGATGCTACCACATATGCATTAGGATTGCTACAGAGGAGAAGGAGGAGGTGGGGGGAAACAAGGATTGGCAAGGATGCGGAGAAGTTGGAACCTTGGTGCGTTGCAAGTGTAAAATGGTGCAGCTGCTATGGAAAACAGTATGGTGGTTCCTCAAAAAATTAAAAATAGAACTACCATATGACCCAGCAATTACAGTTATGAGTAGATATCCAAAAGAATCGAAAGTGGCATATTAAAGGGATATTTGTACACCTATGTGAGCAGTGTTATTCACAATAGCCAAAAGGCAGAAATGACTTAATATCCATTGACAGCTGAATGGATAAACAAAATGTGTTATATACATACAACGGAATATTGTTCAGCCTCAGGAAGGAAGGAGATTCTCACACATGCTACAACATGGATGAACCTCGAGGACATTATGCTAAATGAGATAAACCAGTCACAAAGAGGCAAATACTGCACGATGCCACTCATATGAGGCACCTAGAGCAGTCGAATTCATAGAGACAGAAAGTAGAATGGTGGTTTCCAGGAGCTAGGTGATGGGAGAACAGGAAGTCATTGTTTAACGACTATGGAATTTCAGTTTTGCAAAATGAAAATAGTTCTGGAAATTGGTTGCACAACAATGTGAATGTACATTTAAAATGGTTAAGATGGTACATTTTACGTTAGATGTATTTTTTCACAATTAAAAAAAATACAACCTATACATGTCACTTAAAAACAATTCAGAGCCCTGGCTGGTGTGGCTCAGTTGGTCGGGCATCCTTCTGTGCACTGAAAGATTGCTGGTTTGATTCCAGGTCTGGATTGTGAGCTGGATCCCCGGTAGGGGGCATGCAGGAGGCAGCCAATTGAAGTTAATCTCTCAGATGGATGCTTCTCTCTCTCTCTCCCTCTCCCCTCCCCTCTCTCTAGAAATCAACTTAAGAATCTTTTCTAAAAAATTCAAAAAAGGTGTTACTTGGAAAATTATTTCAAATATTTTAGCACTAAATAGGCTGACTGCTAAATTTTCATTTCTCTTAAGTTGGTTTAATGTAGTATAACTCTTAGGACATCTACTTTCTCTTTTCTTGGTTTCTTACTATATGAAAGAGGCTACAATATGTGGTGGAAAGATGATGGATCAGAGTTAAAGGACCCAGTTATAATCCCAGCCTCACCCCTCCTCAGATGTGTGAGGCAGGTCCCCCTAACTGAACTTTTACTAAAGGCCTTAGTCATCTCCCTGAGACTGCTCTCTAAGAACTCTAACATTTGCCTTCATAACCGTGAATTCTACATAAAGAACATCCCATTGTGTGCTAGAGGCAATACCACGCCTAACCATACTGTCATTCCCACACCTAGACTCCTTGTTCCCAAAACAGCTTTACCCTCTGAATGATAAATTGTTTGTGGCTGACCAAGAAGTCAAAATGAACATGTTATGCATTTGTCACTTGGGGTTCACTGAAGGGAGGTGAGGATGTGGGAGAGAGCATGTGGGGTGTCATGGAGAGCAGGAGGAGCCAGGCTTCTGCCTCAGCTCCTTTCTACTGTATGGATCTAGTATGAGCCACTTATACTTTGTTTGTCTCAGCTGCCTAAGTATTCACTCATTCATTTATTTGGTAGGTGCATACAGAATAAACACAAAAGGGAGATGGCCATTTTTGAACAGCCAGTTAAGTCAAGCTCTCTCTCTGTGTCATCCTATTTAATAATATGGGTAGGTTTTGAGGAAAGAACTTCATTCCCCAGTCACCAGTGAGGAAGCTGGGACTCAGGAAGGTAAAGTAACATGCTTGTCGGCAAGTGGAATGAGAGTTCAAACCTATCTTTATCTAATTCCAAACTTTGCTCTTTCCACCTGACTGCACTGCTTCCTGTCACCTGCCAGGTAGTCTCCAAACATGAGTGGCCTCCAGGCGCTCACTGTCCAGTGGCTGACGCACTGTGAGTCAGTGAGAAGAGCCACAAAGGTGCCCTCAGTGTGCTGAAGTGCAGAGGAGGGAAGCAGGGAGTTGGACATAGAGCTAATGATACCTTCCCCATGTGAAGATCAGGGAATGGACCAGATTAGTTCATGGGTTTTTTCCCAGCTCTGAGACTTGTGACTCCATGTCTCAAGGACACTCATGGTCTGGAGAACTGGTACCCAAAGTATGGCCCATGCACTAGCCACATTGGCACCCCTGGGAGCTTTTAGAAATGCACAGTCTCACCAGATCTACCAAATCAGCACCTACATCTTAGCAGAATTCCCAGGATCTAGAGGGCTTGTACTGTAGCTTCTCTGCTGGATAATTCTCCCACCCTTCACCCTTCAGCCCCTGGATGCTCTGGAGCACAGTCGTTGCTGGGTCCCCAGGCCAGGAGCTACCTCTGCTCCATCGTCATCTCCTTCAAGGGCCTTGTGCCTTCCTGCCTGCTGAGGGTGGTGAGTGCTGGCTTGAATCTCCTCACTCCTCCCAAGGAGCGTGAGGTCTGCAGGTAACATCTGGTAGTGCTCGTGGCTTGCTCAGAGACCTCAATATTGCTTGGCTCAACCAAAAATAAATTGGAAAAGAAAATTGAACATTGCATCAATTTGGAGCAAGTTTATAAATTCTGCAGCTAAGCAATACCAATAGAAAATGATAGATCGCTGCTGAGCGGGGCGTCCCTGCAGTGATGTATAGTCGCATTAGCTGAAATACCGTATTACATGATTCTGCTTTATTACCAGTGTTGGTGGCAGACAGAAAAACAGATTACACTGGAGTTCAAATCGATAGGAACTTTATTTACTGGCCTTTTAAAAACATATTTCTGCACTTTATAAAAACATACGGTAGATGCTATTGATAGAGCTTGTCTGCTTGTTAAAAAGCAATTTGCCCAAAACGAGGCTTTTAAGCTATAATTTACGGCATTACCTTTTACCTCCTTTTTCAGGGTTCTGTTCATCTGGCTGTGCTTTGACGACTTCCTTAGATTTCTCTTGTCTTTAATTTTCTCTCCTACTTATCATCTCCCTAAACTCTGAACTCCCCAGGGCCTTAGAGCAGGAAAGAAGAAGGGGGAGCATCTTCTCCCAATAAGGCTGGGGTCTCTCCCCAAAGCCCACCTTCTACCTGCAGCCCCATTCTGTTGCTCTGGTTTGTGAGGGGCTCCTGTGGGTTCACACGGCCTGCCCCCTCCCTCCTGCTGTTTCTCACTACCATGGACCCTCCTATGTGATCTCTCTCCCAAGCCCTGATTTTCAGCCATCCTGTGCATTTTCAGCCCATTATAACCGTGCAAATTCAGGCTCAAAGACGTCAAACCCAGATCTTCTGACTTCAAGTCGAGTCGTTTCTGAGGCCGGAAGGTGTGCATGGAGGAAGCAGGTGCTGTGGGAACGCCAAGAGCTGAGGCAGGAGCAGGGCTATCCGGGAGACTGTAATCCAGTTGGGGAGACACCACAAAGGTGCTTTTCAATGAACTAGGGGAGGCACTTACCAGTGTTGAAATCACACAGTGACTGACCCTCATTCGTGGGAGTTTGAGAAAGAGCATGGCAGGTGGGCAAAAGCCAGGAAAGCTTCTTGGCAGAGTGAGGACTTGAGCTTGGCCTTGAGGGATAGCTGGGGTTGTCCCGGGTCATCCAGGGGAGGGGAGAGGTGACAGTCCTCCCTGCAGAGGGAACAAGGAGAAGGAATGTACACCAGCAAAGCTGAGCCCAGAATGTTCCTGACAGATAGAAGAGCAGGCCAGGCTCTGTGCTGGGGGGAAGTGAGGAATGAGCCCGATGGGCATGTGGGACGTGGTGGCGGAGGACCCTGACACCTGGTAGAGTTGAATATAGATAAGAATAGCATGGAAATGATGGCTCAGGAAGATTTACTCCTGGTTGGAAATACAGGGACTCAGAGAAAGTGCCTGCAGCTGTGCCAGGGGTCGTGCAAGCCAGCATGGCCCTGCCGAGAAGGACTCCAGGTGGGTGGGCTGGAAGTGGGCAGACCTGGGCAGCCGCCTCAGTTGCAAGCCCCAGCCTCAGAGCAAGGGGCAGAGACTGTTCTTCCAGAAGCTCACCCTGTTAGAAGTGTCAATTGAAGACAGACCACGTGGGAAAGACGATTAAATGTAAAGAAATAGAAAGCAATTAAACTCAGCACTAACTCCCTTTTTTTTTATTGTCATTGTCACTGGTGTTATATTTCTTAGTATAACAGTCACAGTGAAGAGTGAGCCTCATGCTCAGCTTCCCACCTCTGAAGCAGCCACTGTCACCAGTTTGTATGTTTGCATGTCCTCCAGAGATGTTTTAGAGTTTTCTTCTAAAGAAAACAAAAGCTGAAGTATTTTAGTCAGAGAACCTCATACAGCTTCATTTGGTAAAATACTATAAAGATATACTAGGAGTTTCCTTATGGCCCAGCACCTTGGGAGGATTGAAGCATAAAGAAGTACAAGTCCTAGGAGTAAAGTAAGGAAGGCTGAGTCACAGTTAGACTGACGCGCTCCTTCCCAGCTTTGCTCTTCCTGACTCGAGCAGCACCCCCAGGGGGTGGTCCCTGGCCCCGCTCCAGCCCTTCTACCTCTCTCACTAGACTCCTGCTGCAGCTGACAGCTCTGCTAACTGCACCCTCCACCCCGACCTCTGCCCCTGCGCCTGCCTGAGGGTACCCTGTCTGCTTCAATGTGCCCAGGGCTATGGCTGTGGCCCCTGAGTGTCCCCCTCCCCCAGGCTCTCACATCTCAGGCGGCCCCTCCTCTTAGATGCTATCACTCTATCCTGTTTCTGCTAGGTGAGCTGAGGATTTGGACTACTACCCAGAGTGGCCAGCGCCCCTCCCCACTGCTCTGGGGCAGGCAGGCTGGTGGGGGACTGTCTCCTCACCAAGGGTGGCCAAGTGGCAGGGCCTCGCATGGCTCAGGACAGAAAGGGGTCCCGCCTCTCCCTGCCCCTGTGTCTTGGCCTTGACCCGAGACCTTCAGAAGTGCTGGATGCTTTGTACCCATGATTCCATTTAACCCTTACAACTCCATGAAGTCAGCATTGTTTCCAGCTGCATTTTAAAGAGGAGAAAGTCTCGGCTCAAGACATTTAAGAAGCCCTCAACATCCCCCAGCTACGAACCAATAGTCAGGGTGATCGGATACTGAGAAACTGAGTGCCAGGTTCGAATAGCCATGGGTTGCACTAAGTGGCCTCCTGATAACCAGCCTGGTATAAGAGTGTCTTTCACATACTCCAGAAATGTGGTGACTTGCAGCTGGAGAAGGGGAAACTGTAGCCAGATCACTGGTCAGGAGCCCTAGATGATCCCTCATACCCTGGCACCGGGCACCCTGTTGAAGCCCATGGTGGGTGGCTGCTTTCGGTCTCATCCAATCTATCTGTAAAGTGCAAAGGTAGATGGTGCTGGCACCTAACTGAGGGCTAATTTGCAGCAGTTGGTATTTGTCTAGTAAGGGTTGTATTATTGAAGAAAGGGTTGATGAACGAGCGAGTGAGTGAATGAGTGAATTGACAAACATAACTTCCCTCCTAAATTGTACTTCCATGCTAATTATGCTTAAAGATCACAGGAGAGAAGTGAGACTGACTCCTCAGAAGGGATGGATAAGTCAGCTCTTCACACAGTGGAAGTCACGAGGCAGATTCTTGGAGGGACCTATAAACTGACAGGAAAGGCAATTCCCAGGCACGCGTGCTCCCACACGCCTGCATCCTGGTGATGTGCCCGGGACACAGGCTGGCTTCCCCAGGGGGCCCCAGTGAACTCCACTGAGGAGTATTCATTTGGATGCATAAGTCCTGGCTTCATTCAGAAAGCCACTGGCAACATTTGCCTGAGCAGTTTCAACAGCAGCAATAACGGCAGAGGCCGGAAACTGGAGATGATGCCTGTGGAATGTCCTTCTAAGCTGGGCATAATCAGAGCATTTTTTAAAAAAAACCCTAAATGGGATTAGAGAGTTCATCTGGCTCCCTTGCTTCAGCAAAAAAGCAGTGTCCGCTTCCTGGAAGAATAGAGAGGGATCACAGAAGTGTCGTGAGCCTGGGGTTAGGGGTAGACAAATGGGGACTGGCAGCTGGCATAACTGATTCAGAGCTCATCTCATGGAAAAGACCAGTGCCTACCTGATTCTGTGTTTGATCTCAGAGGATAGGCCAGACCTGAGTGTGAGTTCTGTGGCCCTGAGCAAGTCACCTAAACTCACTAAGCCTCAGTTTCCTTGTCTGTCAAGGGAGAAATTAGAGAAGTAGCCTCACAGGATTGTTGGAAAGACTAAATAAGATTATTTACATAAAGTACTCAGCAGTCACAAGCTCTCGTAAGAAAGAGCTGTCTTATTAACTTCTCACTATTATCTCAATCTCCACTTGGGTTGCCAGCTGCCTGTGTTCCATTCTCTCTTCCACGCAGTGTGTGTGCAGGGCAGTGACTGCGTGCTAGATGTAACCTGATCATTTCCAACAGTAACGTCACTGTGAGTCAGGACAGAATAGCACTGCAGGGTGGGGCTTCCTGGAAGGACGATTTACCTGGCTACACCTTGAAAGATGGGTAGGGCTCACATGAGCAGAGAGGAAGGGGAGGCTTGTCAGACAAAAAAAAAAAAGGCAAGGGAATAAGAACAGCCAGGACCTGGAGGCAGAAATTCACAGTGCAAGATGCAGCAAAATTAAGGGAGGACACTGGGAGAAACTGGAGGCGGCATGGAATTGAACTGGTCAAGTCAAGGGCATGGGTGGTGACGCTCGAAACGCACGCCAACCTCCCCCCTTTTCTTTTCCTGGCATTCTCAGCAGTCGTGAGCTGAGGGCATCTGATCAGCTGGCTCTTCCCTGATTAACCTCTCTCCTGGAGACTCAGTCATAATTTGCACTGGCTTCCACCTAATAACCAGTGCCCTCCCCTATCCCACTGGGATCCGGGAACACAGGCCCTGACATTATAATAGGCTCAGCTCAGAAGGAAATGCTCTCATACCCTGGTGGGGACAGCGGGCTCCAAGCCCTGCCAGGTAGCTTTCGCAACTTCCTAGCCTCCCTTGTCTTATTAATTAGGAGAGCCTATCTCACAGATTGGGGCTATGAATCTCAGATAGCAGCTCTTCAACCTTCTTAACTGCTTCTAACTAGGTGGTAGAACCGGGAGCACTTCGCATTCATCGGAAGGAGGCCCTGCGTTTGCGGTTTGCCTCTGAGCCCTCTCTGCAGTGTGGGAGCAAGAGGGACGTTTCCCACACGCCTCTTCGAGTGCCTCCACACTTGCAAACTCCTCAGCCCTCGAACCAAACTGTGGCCACTGAGTCCCCACCCCAGCTCCTTTCCCAGATCCAAGGACATATGTCCAGGTGTCAGGGAGCCTTTGCACTTCAACATGAGCATGCGTGGATGCCAGAGCTGAGGACTGGTGAAATCAGCTGATGGTGGAGTTTTTTCCCTTCTTTTCATGCTCCCCGTAAATAGTGTACAGTAATCAGAGTTTAAGCCGCCCAAGATGAAATAATTGCTTAACAATCATATAAGATGAAATGATTCAACAAATGACAATGAGGCGCCGTGATATACAGAACAGATGCATTCAATGTACCATATTCTAATGTGCTAATGCGGGATTGACAGCCCAATAATAGGAGTGAGCAGCAATTCAGCCTATAATTCCAAACCAAATGCGAGGCTGTCCACAGAACTCAAATCCTAGCAGGCTGCAAAATTAGAGGTAACACCACGTAAGGTTCAAGACGACTCATTAGCAGGTTGGCAGAGTGTTTCAGGAGAAAATTTGTCTGTCGGAGGGACTAATTTTGTGCCGTCTTCAGCTCAACTTTTTTTGTGTGTGTGCAGATAAAACCGTCCCTGGAGAGGAAGGCAGGGTAGAGGTTTGGGACACAGGGAGGTCCCTGGTGTCAGCCTTTGAATGGCCAATATTAGACGGTAAGCTGGGTGTGTACAGGGCGTGCATGGGGCAGACAGTGGTGACGGTGACACACACTATTCAAGCCAATCTCAATGTGAAAGAGACAAGACTCCTCACTGACTCTTAGGGGCTGTTCCCACATTAGAAATGATTTGGAACAAGGGTATAATTAAGGGTGTGATAAGGATCCTTCAGGTCCTAAATTTCCGAACCTCTAAATAAGCATCGCAACCCCTGCTTTGTACAGGTGCCCCCATTTTTTGAAGGGTACTGGGATTTGTCTGAATCAGGTATGGGAAGACACACAGACGTGAGGATGACTGTCACGAAGGAAGCAGTTTATATTCACAGGCCCCTAGAAACAGGAGGTACAGCAGGCCACACAGGGGAGCACCAGGGTTGGTCAGGAGGCAGAGGGAGCAAGAGTCTTTATGGCGGTTTCCCAGGAGGAGGTGGGCGCCTCAGGGTGAACTCGCCGAGGACGGGCTGGTTTGGATGATTTCAGCGGGCTCTGGGGCGTAGGAGCTGTCCTTGGTAGTCTGGTGCTGACCTGGGGCAGGCGAAAGTAGCCAAGAGTGTGAGAACTGATAAAGGAGATAGTTGAGGGGTAAGGACTCTGGATTGGCTGGTTTGCAGAAGAAAAGCATGCTCTGCTTGTAGGAATTCACTAGTTGTGAGAGGCACAATCCCCCTAGAGTCAGCGAGATCCTGAGATGTCAAAGCTTCAGAATTCAGAATTAAAAGACGTGACTAACACACTTTCATAGCCCCACACCATCAGCTGCCTTCCCTTTCCTGCCAGTTGGAGCACCCCAAGATCCCTGATGCAAACAGGGCATGGTGACTTCACCACCCACACAGGACGAAAAGCCCCATATATCCCCCCCCCCAAGCCTGGATCTGTGGGGTCAGGAAGGGGGGAAGACTTTCACCAACCTTCGACCGGCAGAGCCGTTGCAAGCTTCTCCCCATCACTCCTCTTTGGGGCTGCCTGGGTGTGGACAGCACCGGCCGTGTCCCCCAGGCTGTCTTAGAGTGTGGCTCAGAAATCCTGGTCTCTCAATTCCACCACCAACAAGCCCACGTGGCCGTGGCAAGGCTGCCGCACATTTCTGGATTTCAGTTTCTTTTCCTTCAAAGAAATAAGATTGATCCAGTTCTAAATGCTTCAATTCTCTAAAAAGCTCGGGGAAAGGATGGGGAGAAGCAGCAGAAAACTAAGGAGATTGTGGGGGGAGGTCTCTAATCCTCACATAAAACCAGTGATGGCCACAAAACCAAAGAAGCCACCCAAGTCCCCTCAGCCCTCCTCCTGCATCCATCCCATGGAGCTGAGACCCTCCCGATGATGGTGATAGTGGTGTTGATGGTGATGATGATGATGGTGATGATCAGAATAACAGGACTTCAGCACCTGCAGGGCAGCCAGGCTTTTACATGAATTACCTTGTTTATTCTTAGAGCAACTCTAGGATGGAACAGCTACTCTTAGCACCATTGTATAGCTGGGAAAACTGAGGCTTAGAGAGAGGTTACGCCACTTGCTGGCAGTCATACAGGCAGTGAGTAACAGAGCCAGGTCTCAAGCCCAAAGCCCTTTCCTACTCACCGTGCCCTGCTGCCTCTTCTGTCATGGGCAGGGTCATCCAAGAAGGATTTGATGGAGTATGTCCCAAGCAGCAATAGATATCAGTTCCAGGCGGGCAACCCCAAAGAGGGAGCATGAATCCCAAAGGAAAGGCACTGCCCCGTGGGGAAGACTGTTTCAAACTTAAGGGGGTTCACTTATTTCTTCTCTCAGCAAATAGTTTGTGTCCTTTAGATGCTCTAGGCATGGAGCATGCACAGCCTTGAGTAAGACAGTTAAGGTCCCTGCACTAGGGGAGCACTCGGCCGGGTGGAGGGGGACAGACAGGAGAAAAGTGAACGAATAAATATGATGGCTGTATGAGCACCAGCTGGGCAGGCCCTGGCCCTTCCTGTGTCGAGGCTTACAGGCTAGAAAACTGGACACCAGGGAAGTCCTCCATCAGAGGCCAGAGGGCTGCCACTGCCCTCAGTGACCAGGAGAGCTTCTCTTAGAACTCAGGGAGCCACCAACAGGCTCGAAACAGGTCAACAAAAAAACCACTGTTAGTACTGAAAACAGAGAGGATTTAATGCAGGGAGTTGGTTATGCAGGTGATAGGATGTCTGAGAAGCCAGAGAAAGGATAGAAGGCAACCCCAAAATTAGCAACATAAGAAGGTCACTATTACCCCCAGGCTAGAGGGACAACTGGAGGATGTGGAGTCACCAGAGTCCAGGGTTGGGGTGTCCCTGGGGATGCTGGAGCCCTGAGGGCCTGGAAGACACAGTCAAGGCCGGAGACACTGTCCAGAGCCAAGAAGGAGGGGTAGAAATATCCCGGCTTCTCCCTCCCTCTTGTCAGCACCTCTCCATGTCAGCGTCTCTCCATGACCCTGCCCAGACTAAATCCAAATGCTGTGGAAAGTCTGGGGAACTCAGCCCACAGGAGCCAGTCTGAGCCCCTCTTCCCCACACAGAAAAGAGCAGGAAAAGGCGAGGGGTGGACTTGATGGTGAGCAAGCAGGCCCAGGCCCCACACTTCCCCTCCTCTGCAGGGACACATCAGGGTCTTGGGGCCTACAACATCTGTGGGTGGGGCGCGTGGGGAAACCAGTTGCTCCGAGAGGAGTCTGGGGCTGGGGCTCCTCCCCACCAGGGTCCCATTGGACCCTGTGCCCATTCCCTCTCTCACTGCCCCACCTTGGGCACCCTGTATCCCACCTCTGCACAGCCCACTGAAGACTGCAGAATGGGGAGAAAGGCCTCTCCCAGCTCCCTGGCTCTCTGAGACGTGATGAGAAGGGGGAGGGGCAAGTGGGGACGCCCCCAGCCCTGAGTGTGAAAAGCAGGGCCAGAAACAAGGGCACAGGCATCCTGAGGTGTCTTTGAGGGCTGGAGGCGCTGACTACGGGGCCTGTACCTACCTGCTCAGTGGAGGGTGGAGACTCGCGCATTAAAGTGCCTCAGTTAGTACCAGGAACAAAATAAATACCCAGATAGCTGTGGTGACAGTCAGTCCAAGTGTAAAGCAAAATATAGCAGCCTTAGGAGAGGTTTGAGTAGTTTCTCCTTTTAAACTCCAGGGTGGCCATCTACAGACCCGATCACCATGGTCCTGGCAGAATAAGAACACCCCCCATTTATGCAGCCACTTGAGTCTCTCAGAATAAGCTCACAAGTCATCTGACTCACAAAACCCCTGCGAGGTAGGTGGGCAGCGACAGTGCATAGATGGCCCAGGTGACACCAGTGCTCCCGGACAGGTGGCGCCAGATCCAAGCTTCTCTCTCCTGGCTGAGTGTGTGTGTGTGTGTGTGTGTGTGTGTGTGTGTGTGCGCTTCCCCCCTGCAGGCCCCGATTTCACACTCCCTGCTCTGTCCTCTACTCCCCATCATCTGCTGTCCTCTGGGCCCAGGCCCCAGGTCCGGTCCAGTCCTGTCCGGAGTGGGGACCGCTGTGGCCCTGGCACCGCAGGCTGCACCTCTCCCTCAGTCCCTTACTCAGGCCAAAGTTTGGGTGCAGCTTTTCCAATTTGCAGCCAAACTACAGTGCATGCAGCAATCTGAACAATATTTTCAGCTGCAAGAACAAAAAAGAAGGGTGTTTAGCACCCCTTTTTATGCAAATACAGCAAGCATGCGCCTCTGTGTGGTGCAGAATTGTCCATAGTTTACGATGAAATAAACATACCAGAAAATACTTTTTTCTTTTCTTCTGTGGGGGAGGGGGAGGAGATCTTGGTAATTAGAACTTCCGTCGATCAACGCTCAGGTCTCAGAGATAATTGCATTGCTGCTGCACATGGGTGGTGAATCACAGTTTTGTTTTCAAGCGTGCGTGCCCCCCCCCCAGGCCTGGAATCGCAGCTCCCCCTACCCCTGCTGCGGGAAGCACCCCTGCGTCCTGCTCACTGTCCTCTGCAACCAGTGGGGGAGTGCAGGGCACTGGGTGGTGGTCCTGGGCCTGCCCCCAATTAGCTGTGTGAGATTGAGTACGTGGCTTAACCTCTTGGATCTGTTTTCTCTTCTGTAAACTGGAGTTGGAACTCAATAATCTCAAGGTTCTTTCCACCGTTTTTGATGCTTCATGGAGTTGACATTCCCCTTGAGAGCTGGTCATGTCTCCCCACTGGGTTTTAATCTTGTCTCTGCTCCTAACTGATTCGTGTGTCCACGACACACTTATTGAGTGCCTGGGGTATGCCTGGCCCAGTACTAGGCTTGGAAATACATGGATGCCTAATGTCTGGCCCTGCCTCTAGGGAGCCCTGGGTCTGGTGGGCCAGACAGCCCAGATGCAGTCACATCATAAGAAAATATGCTGAGTGCCTTTCCAGAGATACGCACTTGCGTCGTGTGGGCTGCCTGCCTTGTGACACCATCAGCTGTGGGAAGATCACGATGGAGCGTTTCTCATGGGGAAGGGCCATGCTCTTTGCTTACCCCAAGTACATAGAGGAGATGCCATGGGTGGGTCCCAGGGCCACACGAACTTGGGAACAAGAATCATAATTTGTAGCTCTCGCTCACACAATTGTTCTCTGATAAGAATTCAGACCAGTCATTTCTGAATCATTCTGAACGCCCCTTACAGCCTCGAGGGTCCACGCATGGTAGCTTGACGGTGACGACTACACTTAAGGAGCAATAACACTTTTAAAAGGAGGGATATTTTCCCCTCGGCTTCCAGCGTGGACAGGGGTGTTCAGTTTGCCACCTATTCCATGCACTCGGAGCCTCCTCTGAGGAAACTGCGCAGTGCACCCTGTTCGTGCTCCGCTCGGGCTGGCCGGGCATGAAGAGGCCCTGTGAGCAGCCCAGAAGAGGGAGCCAGGAGACCCTCTTCCCACTGGCTCCGGCTCCAGGAGTGCCAAGCGCTGCTCCCTTGTCTACTTTGCAATCAGATTTATCACAATGGAGTAACCAATGACTCCGAGTCTCCACCGGCAGCAATCTCACTGATTTAGCTCATCAGGTAAACTGACACCCGAAAAAGTGTGAAAGTGTAACCCAGAGACAGGAGCCTTCTCGGTACCACCCAGTTCTGCCACCTCTCAGAGCCCCCTCTCTCTCCACATCCTCTGACCTTCCGGTCTCTCCAATAGTTTCCATATGAATTTGACCTGCAGTATAGGTTTTAAGCAGAGGCCACCAAAATAGTAGAAATGGTTCAGAAACCTTATCCCTGAGGCTGAGGGGCTCAGTTTAAGGAACCTGCCCAGCACAGAGGTGTCCCAGAGCCTCGTCACTGCTTGGCTGTCCTTCCAACTGTTAGGAGAGCCGCTAAACACGATGTCCATTTGATATATGCCTGAGGGCAGAACAAAATCCCTGAAACCCAAACCATAAATAAAATAGCTAATGTTCAGGGAGGGCTTCTTCATTCCAGACACGTGCTATATGATTTACAGTTAGATCTTCAACGGGCTTTATGAAGGAAGCCCTATTATCAACCCCATTTTAAAGATAAAAGAGGGTAAGTCACTGGCCCCAGGTCACACAGCAGCTGAAGGAGAGGATCCATCGAAACTCAGAGTCTTCCTTTCTACTTTGAACGTCACAGAAACTTGTTTATATCTTCCTGCTGACTGAACAGGTTTTGGCTTTGCTCCATGGAAGCTAATGGCCCACCAAGAAGTAGCTTTGTTTAAATACTGGAGGAAGCAATTCCTAGCTCATTCATTAACTTCTCATTTATATACGTAAGTCCTGCGTATTGACACAACCCGAGAACTGTAAACACGCACTGTCATCAGTGAAGCGTGTTGGTGGATGGTGCCTGGGTTGTGTACTGAGGTGGAGACCGGACGCCATGTGTCACGGCTGCATAGACACCTCATCCCTGGATAACAACCTCCCTCTTTCCTGAGTTTCTGGCTCTTCTAGTGATCCTAAGTAATCTCATGCAAATCCTTTCCTGGCATGCGGCCCAAAGACAGATCCTCAGAAGCCAAAGAATGAACTGGATACCATCTGTCCTGGGTAATTCACTCGTTCAGTCCTTCGGCCAACACTGGCTGAACATCACGGTGGACACTGTGCTGGTGATCAGAAAGTTGTAAGACACACCTCTGCTCTAGGGGAACCTGGCAGAAAGAGTCAGCAGACACATTGCTATAGTTGAATGGGATGCGTAAGGAGCTGCTTAGTAACCAAAGAAGTGATTACAGAGGACAGGACATTTGAGTCTTGAAAGCCAAGAAGACCAAGTCTAGAAAGATGGGAAAGAGGGTTCCAGGCGTAGGGGAGAGTAAAGGCAGTGACTAGAAGACCCAGAAGGCCAGGACGTGTTCTCAAGCACAGCATGAGACTTCGAGAGCTCAGGACAGTGTGAACAGGAGGGAGGAGGATAGTGGGCAGGGCCAGCCTGCCGGGGCTTTGGGGGCTGGAATTGGACAACCTGGCCCCTCCTGCCAGCTCTGCCCTCTCAGACACTGAGGAGCAAGTCAAGGCTGTGAGAAGGGCTCCAAGTATTGAGGTACAGACAAGAAGGTGCCAAAGTTTATGAGCCATTTCCTCTGCTTTAAAAGAAAATTGGCTCATATTTAAGGTTGTTACTAAAATAACATCCTATATGATTTCTTGACTAGGGAGGAAAGGGGTGGATTTACCATTTGGGGGCAGGGAATTGTGCCTAATAGCCAAGGTCTGCGCTCAAGGCTTGGGAATCCTTGCCTGTGAGTCTCACAGGTAAGCAGTCTGTGCACAGCTGCTCCCAGGGATAAATTCATTATTTCACTAACAAGGTCGACTCCCAGGGCGGCGAAGGGAAGAGACTGAGAGGTCGTGGCTATATGGCCTGAATGGGGAAGCAGGGAAGCAGCCAGAGACCCCACGTAGAAAATGAAATGGGGAGGTGGACCACCCAAACCTCCATTTCTTAAAGCCCTGATGAGCAGCTGAAAATGACTTACCCCTGAAAAAATAAAATAATAAATTCCTCATTATCATTTCAATGGCTCCTCACATAAATACCAAAAAACCCAAAAAGCTGGTGCCTCATGTTGCTCCCAGAACCTAAGAAATGGTATCTTTCAGCTATCGGATTTTATTTCTAGGCAGCGTTACATTTTATACATATTTATTCATGCAGAACAGAAGTGCAGCGTTATTGAGGCTGCTGTGGGAGCGGAAGCAAAAGCTGTTATACATAAGAATGCACCGCATTTACATTGTCGCACTTTGCAACAATTGAACTATACACAACTGTGTTTTTCTTAATAATAATAAAAAAAACACCTCTGGTTTGCATTTAACTTGCTGATTTCCCCCTTTCTCAGTCTTGACTTTCCCTATACCGCAGAAATGTGAAGGTGGATGGTCAAGATCCTTGGAGATACAGGGCGTCAGGGGCTAGCAAGGGGCAGCTTTTGTGGGGAGGGTCGGGGATCCAGCGTAAGTTTATAACTAGCATTTCTTTATAATGGATGCAGTTAACCGAACTGCAAAACATTCATCTTCTGACTTAATACCTCATTCCCTGCTTGGAGACAGGGGTATTATAGTGCCAGATATTGCTTTGCAGGCTTTTGAGTGTCAGTGATGAATCCCCGTCTTCTAATAAAATACATTTTCATAGTAATTGAAATAATAATTTTTTGCCTCTTCATTTTCCCAGGTACTTAAAAGGGGGGGCTCTTGACTTTTCCCCCTTTCCCCTGTCCTGACCTGCTTTCCTTTTCATCGAAACTCCTTCAGCCGGGGAGACGCAGGGTCTGTGCTCCTGGCGTCTGTGTTTGGGTGGGGTGCAGGCCTCCCACAGCCTCGGCAGCCACAGGGTGGGCTGCACAGCCGCAGAGCTAGTGAGGGGGACTGAGACAGCGAGGCCTGGGATTCTCAGCTGGGTTTGGCTTTTCACCTCCATTTGCTTAGCATTTGTCCCCTAGGGAAGGATGAATGTGGTAACCAGGCAGCAGTGGGGAGCCTGAACCTTTCAAGTCCTGAAGCTAGCACATTGGTCTGACCCCTAAGTCTCCCGTAACACCCCCAAGGTCAAGATCAGGGGCTATCCCCCCCATTCTGCATATACTCCTCAGGGCGCTGGGGACCTCTTCCCCAGGAATTAAGTGACTATCCGCGTGTTGATGAGAGCATTACCTTCTCAAGAATAAAATCTGCGAGGGGTGATGTGGGCAGTGACGATGTTGCACCGAGTGTAATGTATTTAGTCTGCAGCTGTTTGTTAGCAGGGTCACTTTAATGCTATGCCCGTGAACTTGAACGGAAAAATGTAATAGCTGGCTCCTAAGATATCTTTTCCTCTCATCCTTTCCCTTCGCGGTTGACAATGAGGAGAAAGAAGAAAAATATAAGTAGGACTATAATGAGCTTAAGAAGAACGATTGCGGTACAGCCTCTCTAGTACCCGTCCCAGCTTTGGAAGAATTTCTTGGCCCCTTTCTCTTCATGCCCACCCAGGGAAGAGTGACTTTGGTGGAACCTTGCTCAGTTTAAACGATAATTTAACTTTGCCGGTAGGAATTCTCCCCTTCCTGCGTCTAGTCTTTCCTAATCTAGCAAAAGGGGCTTGGCAGTCAGGAACCAGGACCTGAGAGTATTGACCAGGAAAATCAGAGGACCGAAAGCCTTCCGAGGCCATGCCCTTCCTTATAGTAATGGATATACCACTTTTCTGCATCTGTATTTTCCAAGGTACTTATGAAATGGCTTTTGACTTCTGTGTGTCGTCCCCCCCCCCCCATCCTGTCAGAAAACTCACACACGGCCCTGGCTTCCCCTGCTCCTTGCTCATATTCAGGTTGTGGCCAGCAGACTCAGCCCCTTTGTGGAAAAGACAGAGAGGGGTCCTGCCTATTTCCCTGATGCATCCCTAGGTTGTGGTTTGGCAAGGGGAGCAAGAGCTGGATTTTAGGCTCCAGCCATGCCTTTGCCTAGGGGCCTTTGGGCAGTACACACATGGCTCAACCCTGCTGGCAGTTGACAGCAGCTTTTGAGTTAGGAAGCCCCAGGTTTGAATGTTGACTCCACCATTTTCCTAGCCACATTACCTTGGGCAAGTAGCTTGATTTCATACATAATAGTACCCATCTCATAAGAATGCTGCAAGGACTGATTGAGATAGTATATGCAAATCTTTCAGTGCTCAATCTGTGGCCACTGTGACTATTCCAGAGAGGCCCTTTCCAGTCTTTAGTACCCATGAGAGGCAGGAGTAAAAATGTTTTTTACAACAGCAACGGGAATGACAAAATGTGGGCCCAAGCCTGGATGTGAACTGCTCTTAAGTCCAAAAGTGTTGGACTAGGACATCTGATCTGCTAAATACTAGAGAGGAGCAAGAAAGGAGAGAAACCGGACGCTTATTTGACCTTGGCTTCTAGACAGAGACTGGGCTCCAGCTCCTGCTTCTGGGGTCATCTGTCCCAGCTGTTCTGCTTCTCTATTTCTCCATCCCTCACCCCCAGGGCCCAGCAACATGTCAGTGGATTAAAGGGTCCTGCTTAGCCCTGGAATTTTGGGACTGGGGGGTTGAGGCAGCAACAGGGAATCTTTCTTTTATGCCTCTGCTCTAGTTCTTCGGTTGAGCAGGAAAGGAACAAGTCCAGGGCATCTGCACAGCATCTTCCAGGGTGTTCTGCCCATTCCCCATTCCGGGGCTCCCCCTGATGCTGAGAATTTTCAGATGAGTGTTGTTTCAGAACAAAGCCCTTTCTCAGCAGACACCAGGGTCTTCTTCAGATAGGTGAGAAGTAGCCAATCAGAGCTTGTGAATCTACTGCTCGGGATTCACAGCAGTAGCTTCACACGGCTGTGAATCCCACTCAAGTGGCCCACTCAAGTTTTTTTGTTTTTGTTTTTTTAAGAGTAGTTTTAGGTTCACAGCTGAACTGAGTGGAAAATACACGAAGTTTTCATATATCCCCTGTCCCTGCACATGCATAGCCTCCCCCACTATCAACAGCCTGGACCAGAATGTTATAGTTATTACAATCTATGAATTGTCACTGAAGGGTCATTATCACCAGAGTCCATAGTTTTCATTATGGACTCAATTGATTCACAATTCAGTGAGTTTGGACAGATGTATAATGACCGTATCCACCATTACAGCATCATATAGAAGGGTTTCTGTGTTCTGACTATTGATCAGTCCCCCCACTCACCCCTAGCAACCACTCTTTTTTTTTGTCTCCATAGTTTTGCCTTTTACAGAATGTAATATAGTTGGAACCATATAGTATGTAGCCTTTTCAGATGGGCTTTTTTTCACTTAGTAATATGCATCTGAGACTCCTCCATCTCTTTTCATGGCGTGATAGCTCATTTCTCTTTAGGACTGAATGATATTCAGTCTGGATGTACCAGTTTATTTTCCATTCACCTACTGAAGGACATTTTGGTTGCTTCTAAGTCTTGGCAATTATGAATAAAGCTTCTATAGATATTCATGTGCAGGCTTTTGTGTGAACATACATTTCCAATTCCTTCGGGTAAATACCAAGGAACACTATCGTTGGATTGTATGATAAGGGTATGTTTAGTTTAATAAGGAACTGTGAAACTGTCTTCCAAAGTGGATGTATCATTTTTCGTTGCCACTGGACAGTGAATGAGAGCTCCTGTTCCTCCACATCCTCATCAGCACTTGCCATTGTGAGTTTTCTATATTTTGGCCATTCTAATAGTATTCCAAAGTTGTTTTATTCTGCAATTCCATAATGACTGCAACATCTATGATGCTGAGCATCTTTTCATATGCTTACTTGCCATGTGTATATCTTCTCTGGTGAGGTGTCTGTTCACATCTTTTCCATTTTTTAATTGGGTGGTTTTCTTATTGTTGAATTTTAAGAGTCCTTGGAATATTTTGGAACCAGTCCTTCATCAGCTATGTCTTTTGCAAAGATTTGATCCCAGTCTGTGGCTTGTCTTCTCAGTCTCTTGCCCCCATTCAATTTTGTTTCCTCTTGCTATGTGTCTAGCAGACCCTCATCTCCTTATCTGCCTGCAACAGATACGAAGAAGCCAGACTAACTGTGAAGTGGGCATGGCTTCCTAGGGAAATGTGTGGGCCTGTGACCACTGGTCACTTCAAACCAATGTTTATTCATTCCTTCAACACTTACGTTGTGCCAAATGCTAAGTCCCGGGGATGCATTGGTGAACAAAACAGACAAAGCTCCGAGTCTTGCGGAGAACACTTTCTGGTAGCGGTGGCATACTAAAAAATACACATTGAGGCATAACTGACAATGGTACATAAGCATATTACACAGCCTTCTAGAAGTCCAATGTGGAAAAAAAAAATGAGCAGAACAAGGGAGATTAGAGATGTCAGCATAGGACAGATTTGCCACCTAAACAGGGTTGGCTTCATTGAGAAAGGGACGTTTAAGCAAAGACGATGATGCCAAGAGGGCGGACAGATCAGGCATTGGGATCAGCCAGTGCAAAGGCCATGAGGCAGGAGTGCGCCTGGTGTGCCTGAGGAATGGCAAGGAGGCTGATGTGGCTGGAGTGGAGTAGAGTGCTGATCGGGAGAGGATTTCCTGATGGACTCTATGTGAGGGTGAGAGGAAGGAGAATCACACAAGACGCCTGAGCCATTGGAAGTATGTCATTAATGGCGATGGGGGAGAGCAGGTCTCCCAGTGGCAGTGGGTGGGGGCGGAGATCGGGAGTTCTGTTTTGGATATGTTGAGTGTGCACCATTAGACATGTTGGTGGAGACGCCAGGTAGGCTGTTGGATAGATGGATTTGCAGTTCAGGGAGCTTGTGTCTAAGACTCTGGGCTGAGTGCTATGGGGAACAGAAGGAAGAATAAAACCGAGTTCCTCCACCCCTACCTCTGTTCAGGGAATCATTGGGAAGTTGGAGGGAGTGTGGGGAAGGCAACGCATAGAACAGGCACAGCCCAGAGAGGCAGGAGCCCCCAGCCTCTCTTGAGGCTGGCAGGTAGGTGAACAAGCCCAAGCTAGCACAGATTACACTAAAGAGGCAATCAGGTGATAGACAACCCCAAGACACCTTGACTGCCCACAACTAAGAAGGTAACTAGAAGGGGAAACCAGGTAGTGTTTTGCCTTCTCCAGCTGCAGTAGAATAAACACTTTGGATGTTTAAATATGATCACAAGGGCTTCTCACGGTCCGCCTGCCTTCCCATTCACCTACAAGGCAGGTAAAAGAAGAGGAGGGAGGCTGAGAGGGGCCCACCAGCCGCAGGGGTAGTCATTTCAACTCTCTGAAACCTTGGCTCTGCTCCCTAGCCACCCATCAAGCAGCAGAACAGCCCCAGATAGCACCAGGCTGGGCTGGGTCCTGCTGCCTGTGGTCTGGCATGCACAGAGCTAGCTGCTTAAAGGGAGAAGACCTATGACGATGGGTTCACCACTTATTAGGCCAATATTAGGCCAAATCCTCATTAACATGCCAGTTGTGGTCCTCACCCTGAAATACAGTCAACTGCCCAAGCAAGAGCAGTGTTTTCACATTCAATATCCCCGAGTCTCTCTTGTTCCAGTGGCAGATGGTGAATTTCATGCGATGACGTGAGCAAAGGCCCCTCTATTTGCAGCCTGGAACTCAGAATCTGTGGAGAAGTGGAGAAGCTGCATCTCTGCCTCCTATGCACTGAACCCTGCAGCTCTTGGGGTGGGATCCGAGGACCCAGAATGTGCCTGCGAGGGGCCAGGAGCAGGGAGAGCAGTGAACTGGCCTTTGTCCCAGGTTCTTTAACAGGGAATGGGGAAGCAGGCCACTGTGTGAAGCCTAGGCTGGATGTGGAAGACAAGACCTGCCATCCACAACCTGAAAATCTAGTGCTTTAATAAGCGGAGGCTGATATTAGAACCGTTGCGCCCAGGGACCTCAGAGAGATGGGCAGCATGGCGCGAGATCTGAGCGAGAGCAACACTGAGTTATGAAACGGGGCCAGGTTAATGAAAATGTGCATGGCAACAGCCCATCCTCAATGATTTCCACCCAGCACTTTGGCACCTTCTGACCCAAATCTATCGACAGCGCCTTACGTCCTACACTCAGCCTTTTCACCTCCAAAGACAAAAAAGATTTATAACACAATAATAACCTTCAAGAATTTCAGCCCACTCCTGGACTGCTCTCTTGCCTCCACAAGGGACTTAACCCCTAAGGGAAGGTTTCAGGATAATATTGGGGGTTTGGAATTCCCTACTGGAGGGGCTTCCCAAGAAATGCCATTGGGGCCTCATGCCCACTAGCTTTACCCTCTTCATTCCTACCGCACAGACAGGCTTCCTTGCAATTTCTTCAGCGGGCCTCTGTCCGCCTGCCATGCCTTCCCACCTCTGGGGTACCCAGTTCTCTCCTGGGGGTAGAGGGGCCCTTCCCAGCCTTTCCACCTAACTCCTCTCCTTCCTTGAGGGCAAAGTCAAGCATCAGCATTTTTTGGAAGCCTTGCATTCAAGCTGTACTTTAATAACACATATTGCTTCCCCCCCCCACCCTTATTATAAAATCCATGTTCAGTGTAGAAAAGATGGAGCTTATAAAATAATGAAGAAAACAAAAGCCACCCATCATTTTGACATATATTCTTCCGATCTTTTCTTTTCCCCGCCCTGTGTGTTTATATGTATTCTAATTGGGAGCATACCGTACATACCGATTTGTGATCTCCTCTTTTCCCCACTTAAGGCTACAGAGTTAAGCAAAAAAGGGTGGGCAGCTGAGCGCAGTGGTTACGTGTGGGTGGGCTCCGGAGTCAGGCTGTCTGGGTTCAAATCCTGGCGGCACCACTACAGCCCCGAGACCTGAGCAAGTTACTGAATCCGTTTCCGTGTTTAGAACAGTGTGGTTTACACCGAATTTTAATCTGTAATTTTGTGTTGTTTTTTTTTTTTTTCCTCTCACTCAACCGTGAGTTCCTTGAGGTCAGAGAGCGGCTTTTGTCCATCCCTTTTGTCCACAGCATCTCGCTCCCACATAGGAGATACCCCAAGATGTTAAATGCGGGGAAGACCCCCAAAGAACAAGGCCCTGGCGCTGGGAACCGGGGGAGAGTTCCTGAGACAGGGGACCCATTGCGGTCGCGGCCTTGTTTTTTACCCCTACGAACCGACGCGGGCCAGTTAAGCTTCCTGAGCCCCCCAGCCCAGCCCACCCCCGTCCTGCTGGGTGAAAGGGAGACGCGGGCTGGGCGATGGTGGGACGGGCACGGCGGCTTCGTGGACCTGCTCTGCAAACCCTAGAGCTTCGTGAGCGAAGATGCTCTCCCCGAAGTTCCAGGGGCTCCGCTGCGCTCCGAACGCAGACAGGAGTGGGGCGCGCGCCCTCATTCGGGAGAGGACCCAGCGGGAGCAGCGGCTCTGGGCCAGGCCCGCGGGCGCCCGGCCAGCCTGCGGGGGGGGGGGGCGCCCAAGCTGGGGGGACCAGGGGGCCCCCACCCCCAGTCCCGGCCCGGGTCCCAGCCCGGAGGCCCCTGCGCGCGCCGCCGCCGCCTGCACCTTCTGATCCGCCGCCTTCCTCTTCCCCGGGGCCATCCTTCTGCCCACCAGATCCGGAGGGGGATCCTGGCTCCTCTTCACTGGATCGGGCCGGGGGAGGGAGGGAGGTGTGGCTCCAACTGAGTCTTCCTTTGCCTCCTACTCTCCTCGGAAAGCCGCTGCCCGTCTGCTCGGGCCGGGGCGGGGGCGGGGCGGGCCCGCGCCGGGCGGAGGGGATTCCTGCCCGCCGCGCCCGCCGCGCCCGCCGCGCCCGCCGCGCCCGCCGCAGCGCCGGCCCTTTTTTTAGCTCTTCCCCGAGGCTCCTTTTCTCCGCCCGGCCGGGAGTGACGGCGCGCGCCCCCTCGCGGCGGGGACCGTCACCGGAGCTGCCGGGCGCCGGGCCGTGGGAGGTGTCAGGACCCCAAGGCTGGGGTCCCTCCGCCGCCGTCACCGCCCGGGGTGGGGAGGGGCGCCGGGAGACTGGCTGCAGGGGGACCCCGGGCGCTTCCCACCGCCCTCAGCGCTGCCAGGGCTGCCCGGAGCCAGGGCTGGTTTTTTCATTTTGAAAAAACACACACACACAAAACCCTTACCCCCGCGCCCCCAGGCTGTTTCAGAAGTGGCACTGAGTCAGAACTGAGTCACAGGAGAAAGTGCCCCCCCTTTCCCGCCCCCTGAGGTTCATTCTCGTCCCGCCTGCAGCCCAGCTCTCGACCCCCAACCCCCGCAGGGCCGCTGCCTGGCGACTCACCCCCAGCACCGCGGCCTCAGACCCTGCGGGACCCCGCAACCTCCTCTGTGATACCTGCCTACCCTCCCGGGGAGCGACCCTCCCCACCCTCCAAAAACACCCCTCATGCTGTGAAAACAGCTCCTCTGGAGACAGCCATCCGGTCCTCGGACCCTGAAAGGGCCACAGTTTGTCCCCTAGCTTCCGGGCACGACAGGCACCTGCCCCTGACCTTCCCAAACAGATGGCGCGCGCTGGGGGCCTGGCTGAGCCCAGCGCCTCGCGGGGCCCCAGCGTCTCCCGCGCTGGTTTACTGTGGTGCGTGCGCCCCCTGAGGACTCGGCCAGCTTCTGCCACCCCTGGCTACCTCCTTTGTCACCCCTTACCCCCTTTGCTGAGCTCTCCGCCCGGAAGGTGCTACACAACTCTATTTTTAGTCCTAACAAGCTGCCTGCCTGAGCAGCTTCCATCTGCAGCACTCAGAGCCCTTTACAAATGCTAATGAATGGAAGCTGCTGTCTCCAGAGTAACTTAGATTCCTCTTGCTCCCTGTTCCCCATCCCCCCACGCTTTCCCAGTGGGGAAACTGAGTCCTGGAGTTAGGGTATGCAGATACGATCAAGCCCGGGTCAGGGCCCCCCAGTTTCCTATGGACTGTTTGTTGGTGGTTCAGCCTTCTCCGTTGCCTTCTGACATCTACTTTGCAGTCAGTGACAGGTTCTGCATTAAGTTCAGCGGCCCCATGGTCTGTTTCCTCAGGGGGCTGAGGTCCAGTGGAGAGGTGAGCAGAGAAACCCATTGCAATACAAATAGGTGGTCCAACAGAGCAGTTTCTGCACAGAAGGCTTACCCAGGGAGGGAGGGAGGGTGGGTAAGTGCTATTAGTGTCCTACTTTATAACCAGGTAAGGCTTTCCGGAGGAGGTGACATCTGAGCTGAGTCTATAATTGAGAATTGCAGTTAATCAAGAGAAAGGCATGGGCATTCTGTGAACAAAACAGGATTGAGAAAGAAGCAGTTTGGAGTTGCTAGAGGTAAAAAATGCTCCCCCTGAAGAGATGGGAAGTGAGGTGGGGTGCAAGCCTGGAAAGTACCTGGTCAGATTGGAGTTTTAAGTACTTCATTCTGCTGGCTGGGAGCAGGGTGAGTTTAATAGGTTAAGAGTGCAAGGCGGGAGACCAATTAGAGATTATAAAGGCCTGGTTCAGGTGCCACGGAGAGGACAGGGTGCATCTGAGAAAATGTTTAACAGTTACTTAACTGGAAACCCAGGCTGATACAATCCCCCCCCCCCCCCCCCCCCGTGGCCCACTGGTATACTAGCAGGGCAAACATCACTCAGGTGGTACTCTTTCCTTTTGAGCTAGATGCCTGGAACTCCTGGAGGGTAGGACCTGCCCTCTCTCTCTGCCATGGCAACTAGCAGCGATGCAAACAGTCTGCGTTTGGGAAGGCTGGTTGAATGCACGGCGCTTTAATCAGATAAGGGTAATGAAAAGGAGTGGGAAATATTCTCAGCGTCTGCAGGTAGAAGGAGGTAGGCATGCAGGGCTCTCATCCTCAAAGTTTAAGCCCAGTGCACCCTTCATTGGGAAGCTGACCTTAACTGAGAATCAGAAAATGCTGCCAACTGCAACGAATGCACTTTCAGAATCTGTAGGAAGTCTCCTTACCAGTTTCAGTGCCTTGTTTTCCAACCAAAAAATCATGGAACTGTTCTTAGGACACCTGAAATGTGTTCCGGAGCAGGCTGTGCAGAACATGGGCATTTGTGTAATGGGCTTTGGGCTGCACAGAGAGGAGGGCAACTTGGAGGGACTCACCCACATTCAGCAGTTTTGTATATTGGAGTGGCAGAAATGGAAGAATTTGCTCATTTAATTCTCCATGTTGTATGTGCTGTACGAGTAGATCCCCACCGCTGCCTTTCACTGCAAGTCACTTCCCCTGGTCATCTTTCCAATATTAAATCCCAGTAGGTCTGCTGTGGTAATAAAAGGTCAGCATACTAGTTAAGAGGGTGGGCTCTGGTCCAGGCTCCTCCTACTAGCTATGTGACCTTAGAGAAGTGACTCACTGAGCGTTTTAAAACCTCAGTTTCCTCATCTTTAGATTGGGTTTATACTAGTCATTTTGAAGTTTAAAAGAGTTAATGCTGTTTAAGCACTTAGAATAGTGTCTGATACATTGCAAGCTCTCAATAAATATTAATTATTATTATTATGGCCAGAGTCCTCTATCCTATATTTAGTATGGCTGCACTTCCAGCTCCTCTACCAGCTAATCAACCAGCATTGCTGTTTTGGGATCCCAAGTAGTCTTCCCTTGGTCCCTCCCTTTAAGTCCTGGATACTTAGGAAGAAAACTAGTGACCCTATAGTCACTGGATCAATCTTCGGAGGCTAAAAAAATATGCTTCATCTAAAAGGAAAGTAGCATTTTTGATTGAAGATTTGAGACACCTTGTAGAGAATTGGTTAAAATATGGAATCATCAAATGCTGGAGCTGGAAGACATCTTGGAGGTACTAATTTAAGCTGCATTTTCCAGTGACCCAGAGAGACTGAGTTGCTTGTGTAATAAGTGGAAGATGGAGGGCAGGAACCCAGGTCCCCTGATCATCCCTGCTGGGCTTCCACCCCACACCTTCCTGACCCCTTTGGTCTTTGCTTTTCCCTCTTCCATTTCTACTTCTGGGTCCAGCCAATCTGTCCCTGTATCAGTCAGGGTTCAACCAGAGATACAGACCCAGTAGGAGCTGGAGAGTTGGGGATTTATTGCAAGGAATTGGCTTATGAGGTTGCAGAGGGCAACTAGGCAAACCCACAGTCCATAGTGCAGGCTGTCAGGAAGGGCTGGCTAGAAAATCAGGGGCAGGAGCTGACCCTGCAGTCTACAGGCGGAACTTCTTCCAGGAAAATCCAAGGGACTGAATCAGGCTCTCTCAGCCCCCCCCCCCCAATCTCCTTTACTTAAAGTCAACTGATTATGGACATTAATCACAGCTACAAAATACCTTCAGAGCAACACCAATATTTAAGTGAATAAATAACTGGATTCTGTAGCCTACCCAAGTTGACATATAAAACCAACCACTACAGTCCCCTGGTGGTCTCTGTCCTTCTCCTGTCTGACATACCTCTACACATTAATCTTCCAAAATCTCTACCTTGCCCCCTTTCAAGTTTTCCATGGTGGCCCATGGGTGATAAGAGAAAGCCCAGCTTGCCTACAGACAGATACAGTGGAAGTGGGAGATACACCCACTTCTCTTCCACGTAAACCCTCCATTCTACTCAAACCAGCCTCCTTACCCCTGAACAATAACCATCTCTATAGCTTTCCCTCATCCTGCCACTTTCCATTGCCCAAGCCCCACCCCTCCCTTCAAGGCCATTCTGTTTGGTACCTGCCTCAAAGTGCCCCCCCCCAGCCCCCTGCGGCCACGGCAGCCCCCTGAGTTCCATCCCTCGTTCCTACACCTCAGGTATTCACTCTCTCCTTGCTCACTTGCTGCTTAGCCCAGCAAGCAGGAGAGATTAACTCAGGATTGATGAGGTGGGGGAAGAGAATCACTCTTATTGTCCCTCCCTTTTCCCAAACCAGCCAGGACGCTGGTCAGACCCTAACAAATTGCTCCTAAGATCTTATTACTAAAGTGAAAAATTGGGTCTAGGTTATTACACATGGCAACTGAAACAATTTTCTCTCCATTTCTTTTCATCTCCCTTGCCCACCGCCTCCACCCCACACCTTTCTGTCAGGAGTTCTTAGTTTGTGATATCTCTTTTTAATCAAGTTGACATCCCATGGACCTAAGGAAAATCGGACTCGAGATGGGATGCAAACACTGAAGGAGCCAAAACAGAAAACAGATCCCTGACATCAAAGCATGCTCCTTTTAATGTTTTAAAGAGATCCTCCAGTGGGTTCTGCTAAATGTAATTTATATCGGATCTTGCCAAAGCAAGATGTTCATACCAGGACAGCAGAGTATGAAAAGTTTGCCTTCCTGAGTTTGCAGACAAATTTCCAGCAAATCTGGTATCACTTAATTTCCTGTATAGACACAGGATAAGGTACTTAGCTTCTTTGTGCCTCAGCTTCATCATTTATAAAATGTTTATTTATCCTAGATAAAACCCATTAGGTTTGTTGTGAGGATTTTCAGTCTATGGAAAGCACTTAGAAAGCCTGGCATGAGGAAAGAGCCCAGTGCATCTTAGCTATTACTTTTATTAGCCAACACAGGACAAATTGAACCTCCAAGTCTCCCTCTGCACAAGCTGACATCAGTAGGCTAAGGTAAGACACTTTGGTAAAGTCACCCACCCCACCATCAGGTGCTCTGCACCTGGATCAGGAAACAGCTCTGGTAATGAGGTGGCACTGCTTTCTGTCTAGTTGGGTCACTGGTTAGTCACTTAGAAGTCAAGAAGCCCACATCCCAAGGGGTGAAAATTTAACTATCTGAAGAAATATTTATTGATCATTTCTTATGTTCACTGTATTGTGCTGGGTATTGGGATGGCTGAGATAAGATGTGGCCCAGGTCCTCAGGAGCTTACAAGTTAGGCAACAAATGTGGAAACCACCAAGCAGAGTCCAGGCAGCATGGTACGTCATGAACACAGACAGGCAGGGATATCACAGGGTCATTCCTTGACATACTTTGAAAATGTCATTATGTCATTAATTGACCCTGTGACAGAAAAACAGCTAGGACATCAAAGGAGTTTAACTGTTTTGGTCACTGTGGCCCAAGAAGGAAACTAGCCTGGCTTTCACCAATGAGCATTCCGTGTAAGGCTTATCCTCAGTCTCACAACAAGAATTCTGTTTTCATTTTGGTAAATGTAGACATAGGGGCATACAAAATATACCCTCAGTGGCAAATGTTTAGTTCCAGAATCCTTGGAGAATGCATAGTATTATGTATACTTCCTGTTATTTAGATTTCAAAGTATGTCATCATCTCTTCACCATTCATCTTCTTGATATCCTTAGAGAGCCAGAAAGGGGGTATTACACTCACTTTAGAAATGAAAAAAAGTGAGACTTGGAGAAGATAACTAAAGCTTTAAAATTCCATGCTAGGTAGCTGGGCTTGGATGGGCTATGAGGGAGAGTCGTGGCTGCTCACCCACCCCTGTGTCCCTGTTGCCTAGCATGGTGGCCGGTACAGAACAGATGCTCAAAGGACCTTTGTGAATGACCAGATGTAACTGGGGGTCTGAGGAAAGCTTCAGGAAGTAGGTACCCTGGGTTTTAAGCTTTGAAGACAAAGTCAGATTTTGAGAGGGAAAAAACATAGGAACGGATAGCAAGATGTATATACACACACTAGAATATTACTCAGCATTAAAAAGGAAGAAAATTCTGACCCATGCTACAACCTGGATGAGACTTAAGGACATTATTCCAGTCACAAAAAGGCAAATACCATAGGATTCCACTGCTGTGAGGCACCTGGAGTTATCACATTCTTACAGACAGGAGGTAGAATGGTGGTTGCCAGGGCCTAGGGATGAGGGGCGTGGGGGATTGCTGTTTAATAGGTACAGAGTTTCGGTTTGTAAGATGAAAAAAGTTCTGGAGGTGGGTTGCACATCAATGTGAATATACTTAACACTACCCAACTGTACATGGGGAAATGGTTAAGATGGCACATTTTATGAGTATTCTAGCACACTTTAATAAAAAGCAGATAGGGAAAGAACCTGCAAGGACAAAGGTGTTAGGGAAGGTAAAGAGAACCTGCAAAGACAAAGGTGTTAGGGAAGGTGCAAGGGAAGGATGATTGACTGCTAGGGTCAGAACTTAAAGCACAGGGAGGGAGGGACATGGTAGGAGAAGAGCTCAGATGGAACCAATGGGCCTTGAATGCCGAGCCATGGAGTATGGAGTTTTACATTTTGGCTTTGATTTCATATATGGCTGAGATGGTCCTTCTAATATTCTCTCCAACCTTGGCTGCTATACAAATGTCAAGCTGTCATACCAGTTCTCCTCCAATCCAACCTCTTCTGCTAAGCAGACCCCAAGGCTCACCTCACCTGGGTCAGCAAGGGTCCACTGCACCTGGGTGCCTCTGGGGGGCTTCCTCTGCTGCCTTTGGTTTGAACCTATGTCCCCTGGGGTGTTCAAGCTCCAGCTGCACTAATGAAAACTAATGAGATCTCAGCCTGATTAGCGTGACTTCTTTCCAATTGAATATTAGTAAGCAACCTCAGTCTGCAAGCTCGAACTTGGCAAATTACTGGCTCTGCATAAGAAGCTGCTTGGATTTTTCACCCTGACTTCCCCCCAACCCCAGCGTGAGGCCCCACGGGGGAGTGTGATGGCCAGATGATAGGGTCCCTGGTAGATGCTGTCTTGTGTTGCTTCATAGGCTGGGCTGTTCTCAGTGTAAGACAAAAGGCTTACTTGTTGAGAGAGTAGAGATGAGTTGGCTTATGACATTTTGGAGTTTACTTTTTAAGTGTCGGGGTGTCATGAGGACACGCATGCCATGCTGACTTCTAGATGGAGCTGTGAACCAGCTAGCCACAGACAGGCCTTTCCATGTACCTCTCTTATTTATTTAACATGAAATTTTAGAGCTTTTAAAAAATCTTCTCTACATCTCAGTGTTTTCATTTCCAAAATGAGTGTAATAACCCTTTTCTGGCTTTCTAAGGATATCAAGATGAATGGCGAAGAGATGATGACATACTTTGAAATCTAAATAACAGGAAGTATACATAATACTATGCATTCTCCAAGGATTCTGGAACTAAACATTTGCCACTGAGGGTATATTTTGTATGCCCCTATGTCTACATTTACCAAAATGAAAACAGAATTCTTGTTGTGAGATTGAGGATAAGCCTTACACAGAGTGCTCACTGGTGAAAGCCAGGCTAGTTTCCTTCTTGGGCCACAGTGACCAAACCAGTTAAACTCTGATGCCCTAGCGATTTTGCTGCACAACATCTGAGAAAGGAACTTGATAAAAAGAGATGCAGGAATCTGAAATATTCCTTTCACCATTTTCACACCCACATCCCGCTTTGACCAGCTATGTCTGTCAACTACAGCTTCTCACTGGGACATGGAGAAGACATCCCCCCTTAGTTGTAAGAGCAGCAAGAACAAAATGCCTCAGGCCTGGTCACCTCAAATAATTCTACCACCCTGGCCCCACACTCTAGAACATGGTGGAGGAGGCAGTTGGGGTAACAGCAAAGAGTTTGCCCCATCTGTGGTCCATTAAAAATGGACTATGCACCTTGCACCACATACCAGGGAGCGTCCACATGTCAAGCCATGGGCAGCCCCTATTTCAGGTAGTGCTCACAGATGGCTCCCCTCTTGCACCCTACCTACTCATCACTTCCTATTCATCTCCACGGTCCACTGCTGCCTGACTCAGTGCCCTGCCTTAAACGTGTACAAAAGGAAAGATATTGAGAGAGAAGCTCAGTACCTCAGGAATACCTCAGTATTTGATATCAATTACTGGCTTTTCCATTTAGAAACCCACTTCCACCTCCTCTTTGATTCTAGAACTCTACATCCCACTACAATCAACTCTATAAGCTGCCCCAACTTAAGGTTTTCCTGTGGCTTCAGATGAGTCATCACATCAGTCCTGGGTTCAGGGACCTTACTGAACAGGCCAGCTCCTAGCCCACAGTCTTGGCTTCTAATTCTGGTTCTGCTATTTACTTGAATTTTGCTCACTGCATGGCGTCCAGAATACACTGGGCCTCTACCCTTCCACTCCAGGTGGTTCTCCAGGAACTTGACCCTGGCTGTGTTTCTGGAATGAGTGACTGAGAGCAAGAGGCAGAGAGAAGAAAATAGCCTTTGGTGTACAATGGGAACCCCACGTGGTATGGAGGGTTTGTCTATAAATTAGGAATTCTTTTCAGCCACATCAGGGCCGTAAACTAAAGTGTGTGTGTGTCTGTCTGTGTGTGTGTGTATACCACTTAGTGTACTTTAAAAGTAGCCCAAATATTTATTTTAAGATTTTGGACTACCCAGAATTTCTTTTTGGAGGGAAGGAAGGAAAAAAGGAAGGAAGGAAATACCCTTATTCCCACACTAAAAGATGACTAGTAATAATAATATTTTGGTGTAAATTTCTCCAAGCTTTTATATCTATAAATTATATCTTTACATTCTGGATTATAATTTAATTTTTTCACATAAATTGTGCATTTATTCATGACACTAAACACTCACCTATCATTTTGCATGGCTGCATGGTATTCTATGGGATTATGATCCTATCAGACTTCTTTTGACCGCCTTTGTTTGGACACTGGGTTGTTTCTGGGGATTATAATGTGGTATCAGGAAAACTTAGACCTAAATCTTTGATTATATTTTTAATTCCTTAGGATAAAATTCTAGAAGAATTAATAGGTCAAAGGGTATGCTTTCTTTCAAGGTTTTTGTTTTTGTTTTAAATTTATCTTTATTGTTGAAAGTATTAAAATGTCCCCTTTTTCCCCCATAGATCCCCTTCCACCCTATACTACTCCCCCCAGGCCTTCACCCTCTATTGTCTGTGTCTATGGGTTATGCATATATGCATGTAAATTCTTATGTTAATCCCTCCCCACCCACCTACCCACCCACCCTTGCCTTCCCTCTGAGATTAGTCAGTCTGTTCCATGCTTCTATGTCTCTGGATCTATTTTGTTCATCGGTTTATTTTGTTCTTTAGATTCCACATATGAGTAAGATCATGTGACACTTGTCTTTCTCTGACTGGCTTATTTCACTTAGCATAATAGTCTCCAGGTCCCACCATGCTGTCTCAAAGGGTAAGGGATCCTTCGTTTTTACAGCTGTATAGTATTCCATGGTGTAAATGTCCAAGAAGATGCTTGATATGATTTCAGTCTTCTTGAACTTGTAGAGACTTGTTTGTGTGCTAACATGTGGTCTATCTTTGAGAATGTCCCATGTGTACTTGAGGAGAATTCCTATTCTGCAGCTTTGGAGTGGAATGTTCTGTAAATATCAGTTAAAGCCATCTGATCTAGTGTGTCATTTAGAGTCACTGTTTCCTTGTTGATTTTTTGTCTGGAAGATCTATCCAGTAAAGTAAGTGGGGGTGTTAAAGTCACCTACTATGACTAATGCTGTCGATCTCTCCCTTAAAGTCCTCCAGAAGTTTGTTTGTTTTTTCCCAGCCTGTGTGAGTCTTTTGTTCTGAGGTGGGTCTCTTGTAGACAGCATATATTTGGGTCTTGTTTTCTTATCCACTCAGCTACCCTATGCCTTTTGATTGGAGCATTTAATCCATTTATATTTAAGGTTACTATTGATAGGTACTTATCTATTGCCATTTTATTTCTTTATGCCTTTGTTTCTCATTCTCTCTACTTCAACTTCTTATTACAGTGGTCCCTTTAACATTTCTTGCGATACTGGTTTGGTGGTGGTAAATTCCTTTAGCCTTTTTTGTTTGGAAAACTTTTTATTTCACCATCTACTTTGAATGATAGCCTGGCTGGATAGAGTAGTCTTGGTTTCAGATCCTTGCTTTTCATTACCTTGAATACTTCATGCCATTCCCTTCTGGCCTATAGAGTTTCTGATGAGAAATCAGCTGACAGCCTTAAGGGAACTCCTTTGTAGGTTACAGCTTGCTTTTCTCTTGCTGCCTTTGAGATTCTCTCTTTGTCTTGGATTTTTGGCATTTTAATTGTGATATATCTGGGCATGGGCCTCTTTGGGGTCTTCTTGCTTGGGACTGTCTGTGCCTCCTGAACTTGTGTGACTTTTTCCTTCACCAGATTAGGGAAGTTTCTGCCATTATTTCTTCAAACAGGTTCTCTAACCCTTGCTTATTTTTTACCTCTTCTGGCATTCCTATGATGTGAATATTGTTATGTTTTATGTTGTCCCACAGCTCCCTTAAACTGTCCTGTTTTTTAATTGTTTTTTCTTTTTGGTTCTCTGATTGAGTGATTTTTTTCTATCCTGTCTTCTAATTAACTGATCAGATCCTCAGCTTCCCCTAATCTGTTCATTCCTTCCAGTGTTTTTTTTAACTTCTACCATGTCATTCTTAATTTCCTTCATAGTTTCCATTTCTTTTCTTATGCTGTTGAGCATCTTTATGGTCAGTATTCTGAACTCTATATCTGATAGATTGTTAATCTCCATTTCATTTAGCTCTTCTTCTGGAGAATTCTTTCATTCTTTCATTTGGGGCTTGTTTTTTTTGTTTCCCCATTTTGGCTGCCTGTTTGGATTTGTTTCTATGTATTAGGTAGATCTGCTAGGACTCCCAGTCTTTTGAATGGTCTCTGGTGCAGACCAATGTCAGACGCTCTTTGTGACTGGCCTTGAGTACCCTGTTTAAAGCTTTCTGCACTCCACAGTTTGTGATTCCCTCTCTAGGGCTGGGTGTATTTGGACAGGGCCAAGATGTGCACCAGAGTCTCCTTTTCCAAGCCCTGGGTCCAGAAGCAAATCAGGCAAAGACTAAAAGCACCCAGAGGCTATTATTCAGTCTCTTAATGAGCCTCAGGCTATCGAAGCTCCACAGGGTAGGGTGGCTGATTGTTATCAGTCTCTTAAGGAGCCTCAAGCTGTAGAGACTCCACAGCATGGGGCCAGAGGTTTTCCAGCAGGGTGGGGCAATTGTTGTCGTGTCCTCCGTCGGTCCGTGTCCTCCGTCGGTCTGTGTGTGTGTGTGTGTGTGTGTGTGTCCCGGCAAAAGCTAGTTGGAAGGTAAATAAATGTCTGCCTGAGAAAGATGTACTCTGCAGTATGGGGGAATGACTCAGGACCAGGGTTCAGATGGGTGTCCTGTGAGATCTATTCCCCCAGCCAGCTTCAGTCCACACTGCCCTCCATCTGCTGGAGCCCAAGATGAGTGGCTGCACACAAAACTTTGTGTGTTGGCCCTTTAAGAGGGTGCCTATATTTCCAGCCATCTCTCCCTAGCAGACAGAAACCGGCTGTTTTTCACAGCCAGATGTTATGTGGGCACCTTTCTCAGTTCTCGTGCTCTAGGCTGGGGAGCCCAGCTTGGGGTTTAGGCCCCAGAGTCCTCAGTGGGAACCCCCCACAGCTGAGCTCTCCCTCTGGACCTTCATCTGCTGCCTGTGGGAGCCCGGCCAGCCCTCTCGCACCTTCACACTTCCTTCTAGTCTCTATGCGGTCTCCACTTTTTGTCCTTGTTATGAGGGTGCTCTCCAGCTCGTCTTCAGTTGCAGTTGATTATTCAGGGTGGTTTTTCTATATTTTAGCTGTATTCAGGTTTGGTCCTGGGAGAGTGTCAGTGTAGCTTCCATTAGGTCTGCTGCCATCTTGCTAGATCCTCTTTCAAGGTTTTTTATGTTCATTGCCAAATCAGCCCCAAGACAGTTAAACCAATTTCTACTCCTATACCTTACCAACTCTGGGTATTATAACTTGCACATATATATTTGGGGGGGTTGTTGGGAGAGGTGATGTAGAGGGATTGTACATTTTGCATGGTCTAACCTATCACTCCTTTTCATTTATGATTTCTGTTTCATATCATGATTGGAAAGGCCTTCCCTACTCATTAGAGCATTCTTTCTCATTTCATTTAACTGTGAATTCTAGGAACATGATACTTCAAGCTACTTTAGTTCCAGAATCCTGAACTTCAGGTAGGCAACTGCCTCCAGAAGACCTACATCGTAAAAGGGAGGAATGTAGAGAATGTAGTTGTAGGTCTGAGCACTGATCCCATGGCTCATAGACTCTCTGAGGGCTAGGAAAGAAATTTAAACCTTCTTTAGGCTCCCAGTGACCACCTGACAAGTCCGGGGTCTGCTTAAACATCAGTAGTTATCCTGGCTGGAATTTTCCTTCTTGTTCAAATCTTTAGAAAAGTCCCCCAAACATCTGCCTCCCAGGAGCTCTTTGTGTTACCAAACAAATTGGCCTGTGCCCTGACATGTCCACCCTGCAGGGGCAGAGGTCACCCCAGCCAATTACAGGTGGAAGAGGCACTGAGAGAGCAGAGGGACTGACCTCCACCATGATGATGGCCCTGCTGCACCGTCAGCAAAGGGGACACTGACTGCAGGCTATGTGCTGTTCACACCAGGCCCTGACACCTCTACTGGGTTTGTAAATGCATTTCTTTCCTCTGTGTGTGTGTGTGTGTGTGTGTGTGTGTGTAAGCATACATGTACATGCTCGCTTGCACAAGCTTGCACACACACTTTCTAACCTCACTCTTCTGCTACTTAATTCTAAATGGGAAAAAGTCTGTAATTTTGAAGAGGGGGAGGAAGAGTGGAGCAAAGAAAACATTCAGTAGAAATAGTAAGAAAAAGATGTTCATTGAGCATGTGTAGAATAAGTTCTCCTCTGCATGCTTTATTGAAGAATTATATGACATAATTACACGTTATAATGTCTTTACACTATTTATGGTAATTACGTCAATGCACATTTGATGTTCTGTAATTACAGTAAATACACAACAATGCTGACAAATTGCCTGATCAAGGACTCAAGTTCCCTAAGCGAGCTGGGGAAAAACACATTAGCTCCTCTGCTGCCCGACTGGCCCTCGCCTGGTTATTCTTCTGTCTTTTCCTGACAGTTTTGGTTCCTGGGTATCATTGAGGCACACTTACATTCATTTCCACCAGCATGTTCCCGAGACTGGTCCCTGCAGCAACACCACTTACTTTTGTCATAGTTGCCTCTATGACACTGTTGTGTGTGCTGATTGTGTGAGAGGATGTTGGGGGGGAGGGGCTGCCAGGCCCTAATAGAGCTCCTGAGGCAGGCAGGTTGTGAACATGCATTTGGTGCCCTCAGTGATGAGTGCAGTCCTGGGAGATGCAGGGAAATACAAAGAAAGTGCTGGTCAGGATCCATCTCTGGTGGAAGTCTGGCCTCATGGTGGGATGGATACCTTGGAAGCAGTTCCCTTGCCTATAGGCTGCTGTTAATCTCCAAGCCACTTTGTAACAGTACATTCCTAAAGGCAGGACTACATCCAGATAGTTCTCTAGCACCTGGGATCACAGTGGGTCTGCCATAGTGAGGTTCTGATACCCCCTATCTGTGGTCATCACTGTGCACATTAATTATACTGGATGGGTGGTTTTCTTTTATGAATATTTTTCATTGTCTTGTCATCTCTGGATTCTAGTGTTGGGGAGGTTGGTTGTTCTTGCTAAGTGGGACCTGTGGCCAATTTATCAAAAACAATCAGTAACTGGCATAATTGTCCCAACCTGAGGCATCTCCTATGATCTGTTCATTTGTGGGCCCCAATCCCTCCTGAGGTCTGGAGGGAGTGTATCTCTGGACAAGATAAGAACCATCCTTGGATTTAGGCCAGAATTCATTTAGCTCAGAGGAGCGCCAGGCCTCCAGGAGGCAACAGAAGAACCACGTCCAGCATTTGGACTCCAAATTCCCAAAGGGATATAACAATGGCTCGCCATACTGGGTTTCCTCCACGGAAGGAATTTACTGTGAGGGAGGTTGTAGAACTGAAAGAACACAGGGCTAGCCCTGGCCAATTTGGCTCAGTGGTTAGAGCATCGGTCCGAGGACCCAAGGGTCACGGGTTTGATTTCCAGTCAAGGGCATGTACCTCAGTTGCAGGCTTGATCCCTGGCTGGGCCAGGGTGCATGGGGTGCGTGGGTGAGACAATCAATCAATGTGTCACTCTCACATCGATGTTTCTCTCTCTCTCTCCCTGTTCCCTCCCTTCCACTCTCTCGAAAAATCAATGGAAAAATATCCGAGGCCAAGGATTTAAAAGAACAAAGCACAGGCCTAGAGGTAGGCAACACTCTCTCTGCCTACCTACTTCAGGAGCCTTGAACTAGTAGATGTTAAGGGAGTTTGAAAAGTTAAAAGCTTTAAATAAATGTAAGGAATTTGCAGTAGACTCCGGTGCCCGGCACTGACCTCCTTTAGCATGGAAGCAGGAATAACACTCCCCGTTGGCACCCACCGATTTCACCCCACCTCTGTGACCTAGAGAAACTAATTAGCCTTGAACAGGTGGTCTTGAAGGGAAAAGAAATCTGTGACACGCTCAGGCCAGCGTGGGGGAAGGACCAAAATGAGGGCTGACTAAATGATTCATCAAAGTAGCAAACTTATTGACTAACAGAATCCTTAGTCATGAAGCCTCTGTGTTCCACACAGGCCGATAGCAAAGCAATTACAGACGTAAACGAAGCTGGCATCCTTACTGCGGAAAATGCTTGTTTTAGCCCAAGATGGGGGCTGGAAGTGAGTGACCCGTTACTCCCCTTTAGTCCCCCGGTTATGAAAGTGCCTGGCGGCCTGCAGGCTTCTCAGGATGTAATTGCTGCGGGCTGACATGGGGATCTCAGTGCACTAATGATGCCCCGTGCCAGTTTCTCAGGCCTCACTCTGCTTTTCACGTAAGTGCCAGGACTGCAGAGGAACATAGCATGGTAGGCATGAATGCATGAACATGCACAGCTTAGTGTTTTGCATTTTTCAAAAACATTGCCATCATCTTTTAGTCTTCTTTTTTTTTTTTTTTTTTTTTAATTGTTAATTGCTTAAGACCTGGTAAATTTAGATGGATGCCTCAACCATGTATTTAAACATGTGAGCCAGTGAAATGGAAACAGATGTAGCATTTTCTTTCTTATTTTATTTTCTTTCCAGTGAGGACTTTGCATGGCCAGGAACCATAATTCATATTTTCTTCACACTCACAAAAGATTCTGCTGGAACCAAGTGCGTGTTGGGAAACAGATTTTTCTAGGCTCTTTCTGGTTGGGCGTTGTTGTGCTGTGTTTCTAACTGCTGTTCATTTAGCAACTGATAGAAAAGGTGGGCTCGGACGGAAAGTAGCCCCAGGCCTGCTCCTTTTTACATGGATTCTGAGAAGAAATTGGGAGGTCTGTGCTTCCTTGAAGGCAGAAATGAATGGGAACCCACAGTATTCGCTCGTATAATCAGAGCAGGCTATTCCACAAAAGCAATTTCTTATCTCAGAGCAACAAGTGGGAGCAGGGAAGAAGAAAGAAAGAAAGAAACAGCTCTTTTACTTTCTAAGGGTTACCACTTTGGAGGTGGAGGGCAGGAGTTTGAAATTAAATATGCGGAAGAGAAACCAGTAAGAGGCAAAATCTCCAGCAAGAGATGGCCATTTAGTCTCAGTGATGGGTTTGCCAATCAAGTCTGTTTCGGGCCCCCACTCCCCACCCCCTCACCTCATCTCCACCAGTGGCTTTTGGGAGTTCAATAACTCCCCCAGTAGGGCTGTGCTCTGTTCTCTCCAGATCTGTGTAATCCTTGGCTGCTGAGCTACTGACTGTGGTCCCTGGGGAGTGAAAATTAATTTCTTTCCCTGCCCCACTTAGCTGATCCCAGCTGGCCCATGGCTCAGCTGGGACCTGGGGTCAGATGCGTGAGACCACCAGGAGCTTGGAGTAAATGATCAGGGCCCTGGGCCGAGAAGGCTTCTAACAATACGGAAATGGCATTTTCCACTTAACTCCATTGCGGTGCACCTGGCTGTCTCTCTACACCGAGATTCAATTATCAGAGACAATGCATGTTCCCCCTCCCCCACCCCAGTCCTCACCTGTGTTTTCTGGGGAGCTGTGTGGTGTCCCCTTTCACTGGCAGCTGTGGGTGATGAAATTCCAACAAGCAAGAAGAGAGAGGATTTTTCTGCTCATTGTCAGCTTCATAGCTGACTCCAGTGTGCAGCGCTGGCACTGTAAGGGAGCACTGGAGTGTTCTAGCTATGAGGCCTTGGGCAAACCACTTAACCTTCCTGTGCCTCAGTTTCTTCCTCTGTACAATATACCAGAAGACCTTCAGTCTCTGCAGCTAGTTCTAAACTCCCAAGGAGTCTTAGTGCATTTTGCTGAGGATCCCAAAGCATTTCCTTGAAAAGAGAGTGTTCAGTCTCAAAAGGTAATTCAGAAGAAACTGGATGACAAAGTCATGAATAAAGGGTATGCGGTGACCCTGTAACTAGTGCGGCTGGAATTCAAGCCAGATGCTTGGCTCCCCACCCGGGGTCTACTGCATCCCCTTCCTCAGGAAGTCCCTGGAGTCCCACATGGTAAAACTTAGAGGCGGCTTGCAGGCCAGACAGGGATGGCAGGGAGGAAGTAGAGACTATCACCCAGGGCAACATTCGTTGGCATTGTCTCCAAGAGGTTGCCTTCCCAGGCCTCCAGCCTCTCCCTCTTCAGCTTATGAAGCTATCAATGGAAACCGGATCCAAGTGTTGCTGATTCAGTGATGTTTGCCCAAATGCTGTTTCCTAAGAGCTGTTGGATGCCCAAGATGCCTTCTGAGTCTGTTTTCTTTTTCCAACACACACGTTTCTTTTCCTGGAAGTGGGACATGGCATGAAGCCGGTGGAATCTGAACCCGAGTCTATTCCAACTCCTTTCTAAACTTGGATCCCATTGCAATAAGAGGATTTGGGAACGCAGCAGAGGCCCCTTCCTCCGAACCCTCCCGAAGGTCCCAGGAAGCTGTCGTTAGTAGGCACTGAATGCATGCGGCAATCTTGTGCTTATGCACTAGGCATTGCTCCATGCATCTCCGTTTCCCATCATCTTCTAACCGCATGGAGAGGAAGGTATCGGTGCCTCCATTATGTACATGAAGAACTACTAAGACTAGACGGAGTAAACGGCAGACTCCACATCCAGACCTAGGCCTATAGCTCTTTCTAACGTCACACACACACACACACACACACACACACACTGAAGATGTGCTTTTTTTTTCAGACAAAGGAGAGCCCCTTCTAGGTGGCACACCTTTGAGTCACTTTGTTAAAAAGGCAGCTACAGCCCCTGGGCCAGATCATAACTTTGGTTTGCTGTTGCGTATTTTCCTGGCTATTTGAACACAGCTTTCTTCCCAGGCTTTACAGTTCTCCCAGCAGACTGGCTCTCTCCAGTCAGGAGGCCCTGGCTTGGTTCCTTTCCCAGTTCCTCCTTCAAACCCTTCCCACTGCCGGGCAGTCCCTTTGGTCTTATCACTCTCATTGGAAATGCTGACCAGTGTAGACCAGCCCCATAACAGCCCACCCAGCTGCAATGGCCATGGCTTTCTGCAGCTCCCATCCACCCTGACCCTAAACTGGGGGAGGCTTCAGACTAAGAAGAGCAACAACCCCAGCCTTAATGCTCACTGGCTCGTGTCCTTGCACTCACCACTTGTCCTATCTGAGCCACAGATCTCTTTGTCTTAAGAAGGGGACAGTAATAACACTGTCTTCTCTCACAGGGTTTCTGGGGGATCCAGTGAGTCAATAGGTGTGGATGTACTTGGTGACTGTAAATCACCAGGCCAGACCAAGTCCCTCTGTGCCCACTACCGCCACCCTAATTCACTCTATTGCTTCTCATCCGGCATTTATCAAATGGCCACACATGCCATCTCCTTCTCAGTGGGTGCCCGGTCCCCTCTCCCAGCCACCCCCACAAGGTGGTTGCATTCCACGGCAAGGGAAGACAGACCAAAGCCACGGACACGTGGCTCCATGTGAAAGGAATCAGAAGCATTGGATTTTGACATCTTTTATAGTTTTTTTTTCCTGCATAAAAAGTAGATGTGAAGAGTGAAGACTTGTAGTAACACCCCAGGCCAAGTAGCACGTTCAAGACAGCATGGCAGGTGACGCACAGGATGTCAGGGAGCATGACAGCAGCAGTGGGGACGTGAATAGCATAATGCCACACATCAGCGTTGCCAGCAGAGCTCGTATAACTTGGCAATGGGCATGGAAATACCGTCTGGGTCAGGAGATGCCAAGAAGGGCTGGTGTGTTACCGTTAGCTCAAGCACCACGCACGTTCCACTAAGGCTGCTCACATGGAGAGGCATGTCTCCCACCCCATCTTGCTGCCCTCTAATTGGTCTCTGGTGGGTAGCTTTTTTCCCCCCTGCCCATGCAGTGGCATTTCTACCTTCACATCTACCCCGTAAATTGCCTTAAGGGCAAGGACCATGTCTTCAATGCCTCTGGTCTCCACCAGGCCAGAAATATGTCTCACAGGTAGAAGACACTTAATATCTATTCACCAAGCAGTAGCCATAATCCATTCTTACCCACTACCTTCTGCAAGTATAAAGTGGGAGAAAAATTTGAATCCTCTCCTAAAGGCTGAATGGGGGAAAATCTGACATCCATGGAGAATGCTGAAGCCACCCATTATAACTGCCTTGTGCTAGTCTTCATTTCTGATGATGACCTTCGCCATCCATTCCTGCCTGAAGTCAGTGCGGTCCTAAGCACTAAGCAGGAATTAGGGTGCTTGGTGCTCCCCAGATCTCTGCCGGTGAACTCTACTGAGGGCGGAGGGGGGTGAGATATCCTTCCTGACTCTCTGGAGTGGCAGCTGCCAGTGCTTCGCAAAGAGATCAGAGACTAGACAGTGCACTTTTGCCTTTAATGGATAGTTATTCAAAGGGAAGCTATTCCACTCCTTCAGCAGGCATCCCACCTTTTTGGCCACACCCCTTTTTTCTTGGTGACACTCACCTTTTCTTCCCTGAAAACACAGCTGAGGAAAGGAAATTTCTCCCTTCCTTCCTACCTGCCATTGCTACTATCAGAAATCCAGTGTCTCCACTTTTGGGACCCATCTTGTCCTTTCCACTCACCTCTTTTTCTCTGGCTACCAGGCATTTAAGATTGATCTGTTTCTCACGGCGCCAAGTGGAATTTGACTATGTGCATGGAAACAGCCAGGCAGAGCTGACGGTGCTGTCAGACAGTGAGCACAGCTCCTGACATACGTGCATGGGAGTGAGTGCACGCGCACACACACACACACACACACACACAGTTCCCCTTCTCTGAGCCCCCAGAGGATTTCCTCTCCATCCCCCTTTGGCGGGTCCCACCTGCCCGTTCTGCCCTGGTCCAGCCCACTCCACCATGCGGCCCATACTCCGCTGCAGGCAGGCAGACAGCCCTCCCCTGCCCCCCACCCCTCGCAAATCCAGCCTGGGGTGGGGGGCGGGAGAGCTGCACCCTGTTGGATAATGAGTTGAGAACTTGCTGCCTCTCGTCTCTCTCTGGCTGGTGACTGACACAAATGGAATTCATCTTTAATCATCTGTTAACTCGTTGTCTATTATAGCTCTTTAATAGCACCATAGATATTCTTAATGAAGCATGATTTAAGGTATTTACAGCACACGGACCGACAGACATCACTCACAGTGTGCAGGTAATGAGGCATAAAACGGCTTTTTCATTCCCCCCAAAAGAGAAAGCGACAGAGAAAGAGAGAGAGAGAAAGAGCTTTAGCACTGGGGCAAGAAAAAAACACACCCTAAAAGCCTGTGTTGTAAGGTTTGTTTTAAAATGTTTAGGCATTTAAAGTCATTTTAGCTTTTTCCAGGTGTTTGGCTCACAGTGTTCAGCAATTATCCCCACTGAGAGTGGCAAGCTCAGGTCCCAAGTATCTCCGCAGCCGCCTCAGACCCCAACATCTCTCCTGGTGCATTTTGGGGTGCGGGGGTGGTGCTGAGCTGGGCGCTCAGGGGGGCCCTGAGTGTTCCTCCACATGGGACGCAAGCCTTCGTCTGGTTTCCTCCACTCACAATGTGTTCCCTGATGGTGTTCAAGGGACATCACGGTGTCAGAACAGTGGTGGAGTGGGTGGTAGCCATCCCCACCGGGAAGGGGACTGGGGCTGGGGGTCACCTCCCCAGGGTCATGCTTTCTGGGGCTGGTGCCTCTGCTCTTGCACTTACTTAAAAGTAAAGCCTGAGAGAACCAGAGAGGACCTAGCCTATGGCCTCACACACCCCTCCTTTCTTCAACGAGGAGGCCCAAAGTTAGCTACAGTCAGTGACCAAACCAGAACTAGAACGGGGTGTCCTCTCCCTCGTGATGGCTGTTCCTCTCGCCACATGGCGGTACTCTGTTGTTCCTGCCAGCCAGACCCCACAACACCTCTAGGACAATGGGGATTTAAAGGGACCGGAGAGATGGGGGTAGGTGTGATGGGGGTCTCTTTTCCAAGGATATACTTTAAGTGTAGAGACCTCCAAAGCAGAAGAAACCCCCCACATACCCACAGGGTATGACAGGATAGAAAACTACAAGATCCAACTTCCAGCTCTGAGCCTCACTTCCCTACAGTGGGCATTTGAACAGACTTCCTTTCTCTCTGCCTCAAAGGGATGGGCCCAACCTGCCTTTCCTGTAGTCAAGAAATGTAAAGAAAAATACATGACTCAGGGAGTGGGGACCAGAGATGAACATCACTCATGGGGATAGGAGCCATGTTACTTATATTTCGAGGCCCAGTCCACCGAGATACCCATCTATATATTTCCTCTGCTCCTCTCCATCGCCTCCTGCATATGTGTCTGTGCTTCACCTGAGCCCAAGGCAAGGGCTGAGCAAGGGCTGAGCAAATAGTGTTTGCGTTAACATGTTGTTTCCATCCAGTGTCCTTCCTGCAGCTGCCCAGCGTTGGCCACTCTCGGGTTCTTGGTTGAGACTGACAGGGACCAGGAGCCCCCAGGCCCACATGGTTTCCTCTCAGGAGGGAGCAGAGTTGGGATGTTTGGGGACTGGTGCTGTGCCTCTTACCTGGCCTTGGCGGACACAGACCTAGGCGCTCTGTCACTCCAGCCTCTCCTCTCTCAGAGGAAAAGGACTGTGAGAATGGCGGTGAGGTGACTTCATGTACCACTGCTTCAACAGCCAGATGAGGTGGTGAGCCTTGGCTGGGGAAGACATGATTTCTCAGGATGGGGTGGTGAGGAGCCCGTGTCAGTGTGGCTAAGGTGACCAGACTCTCCTGCTAAACAAATCTGTTTCTGTGTAAGCTGCCTCTTCCGGTGCCTCTGAGGCTCCGGTGACCGTGGGAGGGAGCCAGACACCTTGATCTATGCATGCATGTGTGTGTGGTCAGGGAGTGACATTCAGAGGACACGGAGAGGAGAAGGGCGTCACCAGCGCCCATCCATGGGTGGAGGTCCATGTAGGAGAAGGCCACTGAACTCAAGTCAAAGGGCATTCTGCCTGGCATTTCTACCCTTTTCCATGTGCTACTCCCTGTCCCAGACTCTACCACCCAAGTTATCTTCCAGGCAGGTCTGACCCTAACAAGCAGGAGGAAAGGAGCAGGGAACCCATACATCCCAGACCTTACGAGCCACATCATTCATTCATGTGTTGATTCATGCATTCATTCCACACCTGGCCAGACATTGTGCCAGGTCCCAAGGATAACTGGTCTGCTCGCCCAGAGGAGCTCGTGATCTAGTCAGAAGATAGACGTGACTTCTAAAGAAATGATGTCTGATGAGAAGTTGAGATGGGGTGTGGGAAGTGAGAGGGCAGGGCAATGGTGGTGGAATAACCATGATATTTAGGATGGATCCTCAACCTTAGGGATGGGAAAGCCCTTCCCCAATAGACCATAAGGCCAGGTACAGAACGGACCATCCTTTCAATACACACAGACTCATAGGATGGCAGAATGAGAGAGGGCCTACAGTTTCCCCTACAACATCCCTACTGTGTGGTGGCGAGCTTACTCTTCTGCCCACCCACCCCCACTCCCAGCAGCCCATTCCATGTCTGCTCACTGGTCCAAGGGTGGACTCAGGAAGTCCTTCAGGCCACATCCTTTCCACTGAGGAGCCTGCTTCTAGAGAAAGAAAAAGAAGGCTTGTGTGCGGGATTCATGAAGACCCAACAGGGAGTGGAAGGCCTGCAGGCCCCAGGTGGCCCTGGGAGCAGGATTCCCTCTGCACCCCTGTCCTCGCCCCTGGACTCTGGTCATTCTGGCTCCTGTGGGGAGGAGAAAACTTCCCTTTTCCCCTCTTAGTTCTTCTGGCTGGTAAAATAATTAAAATGACAGATAAACAGGAGAAAACCAATGAAATTTCATTCCATATGTATGGATAGGCGTTCCATAAGGATATGGGGCTCCGAAACAAAAGTGGCAGTTGACGCTTATATGCCACGTTGAGCTTTGAGAAAGGGGGCTCACGGTTTGGACTTCAAAGGGCAGGAAGGAAATTCACATGGGGGTGAAGAAGGAGATGTTTGGTAAGCAAATGGTGCAGGGCCACGTTTAACAACGGCACACAGAGGACTGACAAACCCGGCCTTGCTAAGTTCCTTCCTATCACACCTAGTTCGTGTTAAATTATAGTTATCTTTGATAATAGCTCTTATCCCGGAGCAGGCCCTATAAATCCTTTTAGGATTAGGGGGAATCCGATGGAATAGCCATGGGATTTAGAATGGATCCTCTACCTTAAGGATGGCAAAACATTTCACCCAATAGGCCGCAGAGTGGGGGCCTTTTGTTTCTTAAAATAACCAACTTAAAATAATCCGTATCCCCCAAAAATCATATTTTGGGGTGGCAAACTCTGCTCCCCTCACTCCTCATGACTCTCACCTGTATATGACTTTGAGTTGCTGTGGCCCTGACTTTGACCACCCAGTGCTAATGAGTCTGGTTCATAGGACGGGCCCAGCTCAGCTTTTCCTGTGCTGGGCATACACCGGTTGGTTTATGGATTGCCTGCCCCAGGTCAAGTGTCTACCGTAGTCCAATCAGCTAAGGACCAAGATAAGGCGGCTATCCTGTGAGTGGGTTGGGGGCCCACCTCTAACACCCCCTCGGCTAGAAAGGACCCCCCTCTCTCTCAACATCTGGAGACTCCATCAGTGCTCATCTTCTAAATGAAAAAGAAAAGAAAAAGTAGGATAAATTCAGTGAAAATATAGGAAGAAAGCATGCAAAACCTTATTGGAATACTTGAAACTTTCTAACTGGGCAAAGCCTCGTGGTTTGGGATTTCCTTGTGCCCTGACCTCATCATAATCTGTAGCAACTTTCTTCTCTCTCAGCTGAAAAATGCCAGTCTCGAGTTGCAGAAATGTCTGTGGAGAATTTCTGGGGCCTCCTCTTGGTTTTTCTTCCCCGATGATTCCTGGGACAATATGAGCGCTAAAGTTAATGATTTCCATTTCTTTTTCTTTCTCAACCATGATTCTAGTAAGAATCAGCACCTTTGTACTTTCTGAGGAGGCTTTGAGATAACTTGCTCTGAAGATGGAGAAGCCGAGGCCCCCGAGAGTGGAGCGATTGTTAGAAATGTCACTTCAGTGTGGAGACAGGAGAGATGAGAGGAGTGGAGAGGCACAGCCTGGCCTAGGGCTCCTATGAGTGTCTCTTTTTTCTCATTCCATGATATCATTCTTACTCCTGATTCAGAGTCCAGGTCTTCAAGCTTCCCAGAGAACTCAGGAGTGGCCCTTGTCAGAAGCTAAACTCATTACTTAAGAATGTTTCCGAATAATACGTATGTTTGGAGGGGTGAGGCCAAGAAAAGGAAAAGGCTGCCATTCAGCCCCAAAACATGCACTGGAGACCAGGCCCAGGAAGACCTATTTCTCCCCTTTTCTGTATGATTCTGTTCGTGGATTGGCTACACAGCAGGCTATTGAGCAACATCAGGTGTGCCCCAGGTTCCCCCGGACCTGATTTCTCCTGTTTTATTCCCTGCCATTAGGAAATGTTTATAGCAAAGCATTTGTGTGACACTTAGATAGAGCAACTAGTTGCCTAGGAAACTGTCCGTTCTACACATGTTCCACTTCCTGGTATCATTGGGGTCCAGCTGCCTCAATTGGCCTTCCTCTTTAGCCTTCTTTGGACACCACCCCACCACCATTTTATGCCAACGGAGTAGCTCCTAACAAGGGCCGGCTACATAAATTGAGGGGCCCAGTGCAAAATGAAAACGCAGGATCCCTAGTTGAAACATTATTGAGAATTCCAAGATGGAAACAACAGAGCACTAAACCGAGCCCTGCCCTTCTCAGTGCTGCACAGGTCGTGGGCCTGTGGACCAGGCCTTGCTCCTAATGGCAGTAGGAGTGGCCCTGCACACACATCCCTATGGCTCTGCAGGGCTATGAGGATCCTGTCCTGGTGTCAGAGACATGCTTCTACATTATCACAACAGCTTCAAAAAGCTCCATCCATACACTCAACCTACAGATTTTTCAGGCTCTCTGTGTTGACCCCTGGGAGGCAGGGCTCATATGTAATTGTAGGAACCAGGCATTACTTTTTGAAAACCATATTTACTCTACTCATACTATATGCACAGTAGCTCTTGCCTCCTTCAGTCCAAGACATTCAGAATTGGCACCCTGGGTCAAAACGAACCACAGTCTGTCCAGCTATGATGGTCTCTGGCCACCACACCCAGAGACTTTTAATGGCCCCAATTCTCTGTTCTGCTATCAGTCCTCAAGGATCACCTCCTAGAAGTCACAATCTACCCAAGAAGCCGCTGCAGCCATATCCCACAGGTTTCTCCAAACCTTTTAAAGAGCAGTTTATATTTTCAACCCGTCTCACCTCTTGGGTAATGAAGTGGATGAGTTCACCACCCACAGTGTATGTTAGCAGTTCCTTTTGTCTGTACTAACTGCCCCCTTTTCAAGTGCCAAAAGTTCCCTGCAGTCCTGCCTTCCAGGACTTGCCGACCAAGACTGTGTTTGAACATTCACACTCTTAGTGATTTGACAGACTTTGCTCATTCCATGTCTCCTCCTCCTGTCCTCCTCTGGCCTCTCCCTCTCCCCATCCCATTCCTTCTATTTGGCCATTTTAGTGGCCCCTTTGTGCAGCACTGGAAACTGAGGACAGTGCCTCCATGCAAGCATATGGTGGCTCTTCATAAATGAAGCACACTCATTTGTGTGTGTTTCCTTCCAGTTAAGCCTGGCCTGTTGTCCTTCCTTGTCACAGGGACCCCTCGGGCTGGTGTCTTTAGAGAACCGTCTGTAGCGAGCAACTGTGATATGCTTGTCTGAGTTGTCTTTCCAAAAGTACCCAGGACTCTTTCTGCCAAGGCCCAGCCAAGCACAGGCCTGCCGGGAGCCCATCTGCCCACCTCTGCTCTCACACAACCTCTCAGGGTCAGCTTGGATTTCTCCCCATGGGGGAGGGGGGAGTAGGAGCATTTCCACCTGAGAAAGGATTCCCCCCATCATCTGATTACTTGGGGTTTCACTGCAATCTACGTAAAGGTGTAGAATAAAAGGTCTAAAATGGAGCCCCAAACAATTTAATCTAGAAGTGAACAGAGAAAGAGATCCTTCCGTGGTTTTGCTTATTGCTGTCCCCAAGCAGTTCCCTGTCAATAACAAAATATTTGGCACCAAAAGTTCATAATTTTGAAAGCAACTTTGTCAAAAGCTTTTGAAAGACTAAATACAATTTCATTTCCCACTAATTTATTGACCTCCTCAAAGAACTGTAACCAATTGAGGAGGCATGACTGCGCTTAGAGTAGTCCCACTTCCCCTCCTCAGAGGGCAGCAGAGCAGAGTGGGGGAGAGCCCCTCTCCGGAATCACACAGAACTGGAGTGACGTCTCCATTGGCCACTTACTAACCACGTGCCCTTGGACAGGTTACTCAATCTTCCTAAGCCTCAGTTTTCTCATCTTTAAAGTGGGAGTAATAGCGGTGGCCTCTATGTTGGCTCTGGAATTAAATGAGGTCAAATATATGAAATGATTGACATATAATACAATAGGGGTCAATTAATGGTAGCTATTACTTGCTTGATAATCTTTAATTAACATCCAGGATTTGTTTTTTTATGGAAAGGCATTTACTTAGTGGTGAACTCCGTGTTGTTAGCACAGTTAATTATGTATTTTATTCATGCATTCAGCACGTACATGTGTGTACATCTCATGTATGGAGAGGACCCTGAGACTCAGCTGCTGGTCCGAAGGCTGGCGATAGAAGCAAGCACACCGCAAGCTAATATAATGTAACTAGTCTTTAACACAGACATTCTCTCAAGGAACTGATTCACATCCCTTCCCATCAAGTCTTTAGCCAAAGAAGATGTAGCTATTCCTAACAGAAGTAGCTCAAAACCCTCCCCTTCCCAGACAATAGTGTATCCATTCACACCTATGTATTTTGAAAATTCTTAGATGAAGGCCCGTCAGTCTCTGTGACTCACTGAACCCAGTTTTATAGTAGATCTAGAATGTCCTGATCAGTTTTGAGGGTGATTGGAAGTGGGAAAGACAGGTAAGATCTATTCAAATACCTGGAAGATGTTTGGCACGGTGACCATCATCAGATGATGGTCCCTCTTGTTCTCCACCTGAGCTTTTCCAGAAATTTTTAAAAATGGTTTTATGGGTTTGGAGGATACTATTGAATACACACACACACACACACTTTTTCCCCAATAAATGTCTTGTTTGCAGCTGACCAGTCCCATTCTGTAGGTTTCTTTCAAATGAAAATATTTCCTTGAAATTGGAAGAAGACTTAGAAATCACATGGCTGTATTCTCTCGATTCCTTTTTTTTCTTTCCCCATCAAATGAACTCGAAAATCTCAGCAGTGCCTTCCCCCTTGACCTTTCCAGTGGGGGTTGGGCAAGAGGATAAGACCACTGTTTTCAGCTTCATAGGATGAGATGTGACACTCAGAGTCAGGCTCCTCACATGAACAAGCTGGTCGGTGGGAGGGAAGGCCCAAGAACAAAGACACATCAAGCCATTATACTTAGTTATGCCTTGCTTAGCACCCCACAAAGAAACGGAGACCCCACAGACTATACTTACAAATCAGAGCGCTTCAAACCCACACGTATTGGTTTCATACTTTTAATAGTTATTGTATTTCACACACCAAGTCTTAATTGTTCTTCATAGTTCTCTTAACCCTCCATCAGAAAATCCTTAATATTTTGTAGTAACCCATTCATTCTCCTAATAGTCCCTCAGGACAGGAGGTCCTTGAGATGATCCCCTCCCATCTTGTGTGAGAAATGGCCCAGCCATTTAGCTAAAACCTCTACGTCCCCACCGGCCCGTCTCGATTCCCCAGAATTTCCTCCAGGCCCTGATATCACCTCGCTTCTTCAAGCAGGACATGCCACACCATCTAAAATGCTTCTGTCTCTTCCTAAGGGCCCCACCCTTCTCAGCATCTCCTCATTGGGCAGCATGACCACAGGTCCACCCACCTGAACCGGGGCCAAATCCCCTGGTGACCAACACCACCTCCGAAAGGCTAAGCCAGCAGCCTAGCCATTCACCCCCATCTGGCTGGGCTTGGTCACCCGAGCAAGTGTGAAAACACCACCTTTGCAGGCCTGAATCCGAAAGAAATTGGAAACCTGCTGTTAGCTCCATTCCCACTCTCTTCTCATGTTTGCTGTTATTTTTTAACACTTTTTTTTTTCTCATAAAAGCACTACCCTCTTCCCCAGAGCTTGCCTGTAGCAAAGGCATGGTCTGTACAACTGCAATTATTTCAGAGAACAGATGGAGTGAGGAGCAGAAAGTCTGTTAATAGTAATAGAAATGCTACATGTTAACCTGGACAGCACATGATGACAGTCCCATGACTACCCGTTCTGTTCCCACCAGCTGGGCAACCAAAGTAGGAATGAGATATTCACAAACACAGCCATCAGCCACGTAGCCACCTAAAGTTAGAACTCAAATTCCTTCACACTAGGAGCCTTGGCGACTGCAGTGGCTCAGGCCGAGAGCAGAGGGAGCCAAGCCACAGCTCAGTGCGCGGCCTAGCAGAACTGCCCAAGCTCTGGTTCAAATGCCAGGGCCTCCTGGGCTGGCTGAGGCCCAGACCTAGCTTCTAGGCAAACGCTGGCCCTAGCAAGGAGCCAATCCAACCAGCACTTTATATCGGTGCTCTGGGGAGGAAGCGTTAGGTCTGGCTGGGCTGATCGTGACTTCCTGGGAGGCACAGCTCTGGGACCAAAAATGTCTTCTCCCTTCCAGAACACAAAAAGACCACAATGTCTTATCATGACAGAGGAAATGGGTACATTTATTCCAACAAATATTTCTTAAGTACCTACTGTGTGCAAGAAAATACGCTAGGCCCTTTAGGAACAACAGAGAAATCTTTGTCCCCACCTTCAAGAAAATTAAAATCTAATAAGAGGGACCAAGAGAAGCCTACATATAACCAGGTACATAGCAGACCGTGGTAAGTGCCCGGGGACAGGTATGAACAAAATGCTCCTGGGGTTCCAATAGCAAGGACAGCTTGTCTTGTTCAAGGGGCTCGGAAGAAGTCCTCATGGAGGAGGTGGGTGGCATTTGAGATGTGTCCTGAAGAACGGGACGGGTTTTCTGGTGGGCACAAAGGTGGGGAAGCAGACTCACCCTTGAGGTCAGAACCGTCTCCAGTCCGCGTGGGCACGTGTGGGGTGATGGTGGGACTGGCTGGCAGCCTGATTGAAAGCAAGCTATAGAAGGCCTCCAGTGCCAGGTCGCCAAGTTTACACTGAAGTCAAAAGTCTGTAGAGAGCCGTCCCTCAGAAAGATGATTGGGCAGCTGTGCGCTTGCAAAAGCGGGTCCCGTGACCTCGTGTTGGCAGTTTGGATGGACCATGGTGTGAATGTTCTCTCACGGAAATGAGCTAGCGCTGCAGATCAGGGAGCATGTTTGTTTCTTTATTTCTTTGTTTTCCAAAGAATTTGTGGACCAGGACACCCCTTGCTTACTCTAGTAGAAGGCAGCACAGGTACGAGTAGGAAGGGGGGCAGACAGGTTGTAGGCCAGTTGGAGGCCGTTGAAATAAGAGAGGCAAGAGCTAGTCAGACCTCACCCATGGAGTCAGAGAGAACGGGGAACGGTGAGAATGGATCCCAGAGAATGGATCCCAAAAGAGTCGAACATGATTGGAGGGGGAGGAGGCAGAAGATGATTCGTATGTTGAATTTGATGGCTGACAAAATGGTTGTGCCATTCATAGAAACAGGTAAGTCAGAGGAGGACCTGGCGAGTGGGATGGACGAATGTAGCTTTCGGAGGTAGAATTATTCATCTGATAACGAATTAAAGGAAGGATCCACACACTGTGTTTCTCACACACTCCCCTTTCCCTTTTACTTTCTTCGGTTTCCTTTTCACCTCCCCACTGAGCGGAACGGATAATAAAACATTCTTCACCTGAAATGTGGGGACTTCTGCCGCCTGCTTGGCTGTGTATTAGGCTGTGAGATTTAAATAAGTCCCTCAGCTTTATTAAGCCAGAAAAGTTGCATTGAACCAGAGAGACAGAGTGCAGGCTTTGGGGAGTGGGGAGAATACAGCGAACTCGGCAGGATTTGAACTCACCACTCGCTGCTCGAGTCCCCTTGGCATGCAGCCAGGAGCCGCTGAGCCAGGCGAGAGCTCTCCTTCCCCCAGCCATCTTGAGTGGGCAGATGCTACGGAGCGACCGTCATCCCCAGAGGACTGGGCAGCGCAGTGGCAGAAAGCATTTGATTCAGAGATGCTGGAGCATGTTGCCAATAAGTACATCTTTGTAGTATGTATGTTTTAAATGACACAAGTGTCCAGAGACCTAGGTGTAGAGGAATTGGCAACACACAAACAAAAAACATATTGTTTTTTGTTGTGTGAGTCAAGCCCAATTCTGTCCCCCTGCCTCCTGACCTGCGCCTGCCTGTCTGTGCAGGGAGAAAAGGGTGGAATCGGGAGACAAGGGACATGGTTTTAAGTCCCGGAGAAGCCTTTCACTTGTTCACAATGACTGGCATTTATTGATCACTTAATGCATGCCAGGTGCTGTTCTGCGCAATTTATTAATTCACTTAATGTGCATACCAATCTAAGAGAAAAGCATGATGGTTATTATAATCTCTCTTTTATACAATGAATCCGAGGCCCAGAGAGTTTAGGCAACTTGCCCAAGGCTGCACAGTAACTAGATAGGATTCATATCACTAAGGTAGATTGCCTCAGCAGATTCTCTGATCCTTCTGGGCCTCGACTTTTCCATCTGTAGACTCAGAATAATAACCTCTACTTAGAGGATTTTTCCTGCAGTGACCCCTTGTTTCCAGTAATGGGACTCTGGCCACACCAAATTATGGCCTTAACTGTTTCACACCCATATCACCTGCCACCTCTGACGACAACATCTGGCCCCTGCTGACTCATCTTTCATTCTTCCTATGATGACCTTCTCTAGACAGATGCACCCTCACTGCCACCCACAATCCGTACAGGAGCGTTTTATCCCTCACTTGTGTCTCCATAGCCCTTTTATAAGCCTCCCCCCAGCATGTCATACTGCACTGTTGTTGTTTACGGGTCTGGCTCCCTTGTTGGTCTGGGAGCCATGCCAGGGCATCTTTGTATAGACAGAGTGTAGGATGTTGCGCCAGGTAGCTGAACTCATTGAAGAAATGGGGATCTTCAGCCTGCGCAAAAGGGGAGAGGCTGCTGTGTGCAAGAAAGACAGGACTTGTTCTATGCGGTTCTCAAAGAAGGAACAGGAACAAATGTGAGCTTTAAGGGGCAGTTTTTGGCTCCGTGAGATGTGGCCTAGCTGTACTTGAATGAGTTACATTCGCAGGGAATGAGAGACACCCCTGGCTGGCAGTGCTAGGGCGGTGCTGGGTGGTTGCCCACTAGGTTTTTTGTAAAGGAAATGTGGCCCCAATTTCCTCCACTGTTACAGGGTATTGTGATCTGTCCCATTCCCAGGCAAACTTAGTCACCTGGCCCACTATCTCTGCAGTCCGCTGTCCCCAGGCTGGCTGCACTGGCGATGCCAGGAGCTCAGTCTCTCAGGCTCCAGGCACTGGAGACAGGCCTTCTGGAGCAAGTCTTCTGGCTGTCAAGGTAACTGCTATTCCAGGGACCGCTGGAAACAGACACGGAGGCCATTTGTTCACAATGACAAAACATGGCCCGTGGACGTTGCTTCACAGTCTTAAAAATACTCTCACACTTTTGACTCATTTTCGTTTTAGAATATCCCTGTTGTGTGAGACACAAATTATTGCCATTTTGCAGATCAGTAAACTGCAGCTTGGTAAGAGCGAATAACTTAGCCCCACACGCTCAGCCTATTCACGGAACCATTCAGGCCTCTGTCATTCACGTGAGTCATCTTCCCACAACATCGAATGCCTTTCTGAAGAGCAGCCTCTGGCACTCACTTGCCAAAACCAGCACAGAAAACTGAAGTATGCACCAAGTAGGAATGTGTTTGGGTGCGAGGAAGAAAAATCCCTGCCACAGGAGCTTGAGGGGTTTGTTTTATGCAACATCAATTTTAGGGGCTGGCAATCCTGGGTGGATTCAGCTGCTCAAGGACCTAGGTTCTTTCCATCTTCCTGCTTCACCATCCTTAATACACAGGCCTTCAACCTTATGCTTGCCCCCTCTTGGTCACAGGATGGCTGCTATACATCCAACATCACGTCCATATCCCAGACAGGAAGAAGGGCATGAGTAAAGGGACAAAAAACTACAACCGTTTTCTCCTGGTGGGTCTTTGTCTTGTATTCAGAAGGCAGTGCCTTCCCAGGGACTTTCTCCTACATCTTCTTGGCCAGAACATGACCTCCCCTTGGTGCAGGAAAGGCTGGGAAATCCAGTATTGTAGCTTCCCAGCCTCTTTTGTAGAGGAAGGCAAGGAAAAAGGGTAGCTGATCCACAGTAACTACATAACACCTCTGCCCAAGTGTGTCAAAGAGTGACATGAGCCCCAGCTCCGGGGTCAAGATGCCTCTGTCCGCACAACCCAGGAAGTGTCTTTGTCAGCAGCTTGGAGAGAAAGGATGGCCTCCTGGATGCCAGCCTGAAATGTGAGTCCGTCCTCGGAAAGGAAAGGCTTTAGGCTCAAGGGGCACCACCGAGCGCATCCTGGTGGGACCATCAGCCCAGTGAGGAGCAGCTGTTACACTCAGCCTCCCCCAGGAAGAAGGCTCTTAACTAGATTTCCCATGCAGAACTCTGTGGGGGAGGCTCAAACACAACCAACCCACCATCGGCTAAATTTGTATGCCAACCAACACCATAATGAATAGTGGGAGCGCTTCTCAATTCAGTGCCCGAGGCCCTAAATCTTCAGGGCCCCGGCATATGGGACCCCAGCTGAGGTCGTGGAAGCCTGTCGTCTTTATGTAGAGGACACATGGTCTTCCCTGAGAGTGCACCAACCAGGAAGAGAAACCTGGGTTTTAGTCAGTAGTGGGTTTGATTGGGGACTTTCAGGAACCAGACTTTTGGACTATATTTCTCGCCCCTAACTCTACATTAGTGTCACCTGGGAAACTTCCAGATTGACACCAATGCCTGGGCCCCACTCTAGATCCCTTAAGTCAAGGGTCCAGCTTTGGTAACTTTGAAAACCTCCCCTGGTGATTCTGATATTGAGTCAGGGGTAAGCACTACTGCTTTGAAGAGGTTGGCTCTCCACTCAACTTGACCATGAACCTTATCAGCTCAGCTCAGACTCTCATTCAAGGATAAGTGAGTGCTGTAGGCAATAAACAGCATATATAATCATATCAGAAAATGAGAGAAATACAAAGCCAGACTCTCCCCAGGTTCCTGTGGTCTCCAAATGAGCTGGATGAATATCTGAGTCATAAGGAGCCAAAGGCCGTGTTCTGGAATGTACCTGGGGTTTGTTTTAATTGGGTATGGTAAGACTCACAGATGGAAGTGATGGTCAGGAAGGAAGAAGTCTGTACTCACAGGTCCCCAGAAACAGGAGTCATGGGAGCCACACAGGGCCACACAGGGAAGCACCAGGTCCGTCAGGAGGCAGAGGGAGCGAGGGGAAAGCATGGGTGAAAACTTTGTGATTTTTGTGAGAAGCAATGGGTGAGGCAGGATTAGCAGGGTAGATAGGTTCAGGATTGACTGGTTTGAATATTTCTGGTGGGCTCTGGGGCATAGGGGCTGCCCCTAGTTTCCTGACTCCTGGCCCTGGGATGATTATGTCAGGGAGATAGTGGCTCAGCCCAATAATGGAGGTGATGCAGGGTGAAGCTCTGGATTGGTAGGGGTTTGCGTTTGAAGAGTCCGCTCTCAGGTGAGTGTTTGCTGTCTCTAGGAACCGGCAGCCTCTTCTGGGTCATCAAGGCCCCATGTCAAAGCATCAGAAAACAAAATGCATGATCAATACAGGTCCCACAGATATCCTGTCATATTCTGTCCAAAGAATACCTTCACTCCTCGCTGGGAAAGGCAGTTACGCACAGGCTCCTCACGCGGCAAGGTGGAAGGAGGGGGTCTCGGAGCCTCTAGACTTCACCTGCAGGTCAAGAAAGCCCCTGTGCCCGGGCACCACGAGTTACAGAGAGGGTGGCACGCTGGCTGGCCTCTGGGGATGACCACTCTTGTGCCATATTGAGCCATCCCTCACACGGATTGGCTGCATGGTGTACGTTTTAGTCCTGTCTTCTGGGTAGCAAACGCAATGAGATCATACGTTATATAAGATTGTGTAACCTACCCATTGTTTCTACAATGCCTTAAAAACTCTGGGGGCAAACATAAAAAAAATATGCATGTCAATTTTATAGGCAAAAATGAGACTTTATTATTTGTGTATCTTTGAAATCAACATTTGTTCATACTTGCATTGATCATACTTTTATTTATCATTTGCGTTTCTTATTTTATGAATTGTCTACCCATGTCACTTGTCTATTTTTCCATTGGGTTATAACTCTTTTTCTCATTGACTTAAAAACTACTTTATATAGTAAGGATATTGTAAATATTTTCTTCCAGCTTATTATCATTGAATTTTATTTTGCTTTATTTGTCATAGAAAAGTTTCAAAATTATACCTAAATACATAATCCTTTCCTTCATGCCATTTACTGTTAACAGTTTGGTGTGTACTTTTCCTGACATTTCCTATGCATGTGCAAATATATCTATAAATATATATATAGTGAAATATATAAAGTTTTCCTGCACATTTTAGATGATATCAAACTATTCTGCAACTTACTCATTTCAGTTACTAGTACAATTGAGAATGTTCTCCCATATTAAAATATAAAACTCTAACGCTAATGGAGTATTTCATTATATGAACTGCTATAATTTTCTTAAATCAATTTTTAAAGATATTTTTTCATTTTCACATTTAAATCTGGAAGTGTTGGGTGTATGAGAGAAATAGAGACTGAAGTTTATTTATTACACGTGTTGAGCCAGTTGTGTCAATAGCACATAAAGTAATCTACCATTTCCCCACTGATTTGAAATAACTCAATCGTAGATTTAATATCATACATTTGATGACAGCTTGATCACATATTAAATACACCTATATTTAGAACATAGGTTTCTTTCTAGATTTTCTATTTTGCTTCATTTGTTTATTTATTCCTAAATCAGCATCACATTGTTGTAATTATTTTAGTTTATATTTTAATATCTACAAAGTCAATATTATCCCATTTGATCTTTTTCTATATTGCCTTGGCTAATATTTTTTCATTTATTCTGAACTTTAGAATCATTCTATGAATTTCCCAAGACATCTATTTAGGGTTTTGATTGGATTGTGTAAAACTGATTAATTAATTAAAGGATTAGTAACATAATTTGCTGATGATTATTTCAGTTAAAAGCATAGTATGTCTCTCTCCATCTCATCAAGTTTTGTTTTTATGTACGTTCAGTAATTTTTTTTGTTTTCTGTGTAAGTCTTGCATTTTTCATCAAGTTCATTCCTAGATATTTTATATTTTTTATTACAATTTTAAATGAAAAATTTAAAGTATATTTTCGAACAGATCGTTATTATCGACTGTAGGAAAATACTCATTTTGTGTTCATTTTGTAACAACTCACTTTACTAAATATTAGCTTAATTGTTTCCAGCTGATTCTTTTGGATTTCTCATGTAGGCAATGGTGTCATTTGCAAAAAAATTAATTAAAAGACAGAGAGAGGATGGATTATTTTCTTTCTTCTTTTACAGTATTTACACTTTTTTTCTTTTTATTTTCTTATTGCCTTGGCTAGAACAAATTCTGGGTGTATCAATTAGACAGCATTTCTCTCTGGGATTTCATTGGGATCTCACACACACACACACACACACACACACACACGGGCAATTTATGATTTAATCCTACTTTCCTCCTAATATTTTCATCTCTTTAACCTTTTCTTCTGAGTTCTTGGAGATTTTTTTGTGTTTATCTTCATATTTCCCGATTTAATTTCCTATAGCATATAATCTCCCTTTCTACTGGGTCATTTCCATTGGCCTGCAAGCATGCCTCACTGTCATCTCTTAAAATGTAAGAATAAAAATAAAAATTCAAAAAAATCTCTTGACATTTCCTCGCCCTCTAAGAAGAACCACCATGCCTCAGCTGTCCTTCACATCAAAACTTTTAAAAAATCACCTTTAATAAATATCTCCAATTCCTCATCTCCTGTCTCATCTCCACCTAGTCCAATCAAACCTCAGTCCTTTCTGCTCCACTGGAACTGGTCTTGCCAAGATAACAGTCATCTAGTCATCAAACCACATTGTCACAACTGTCCCCTCAGCGTGCTCTACCATTCGGCTGCGTTCAGCAAAGTCGACCACCTTCCCTGTCTTAAAACACTCCCTGTCTCAGATTTCAGGACACCTGCCCTTGGGGTCCTTCTCAGTGTTAGAGCTCAGTCAGGAGGCCTCTTTTCTTGTCCGTGTCTAATCCATGAACAGCTTCACTATTCCATAGATGTAGGCCCAGCTATATGTTAATGACCCCCAAATTTATACATCTAGTCTAGATCGCTCCCCCAAACTCCAGACTGCGACTTACATTCTTGATTGTCTCCTAGGAGGCCTTTCTAAGTTACCATGCCTGAGACAGAACCCTGGAGGCTGCCCTTCACAACTCTCCTCTCCAAGTCTTCTCCACGCCATTGAACGGTACCATTTTCCCAGCTGCTCAAGCCAAAGGCCCAGGCACCAACCTTGATTTCTCTCCCCGCCCCCCCACCACTGCCCTACTGCAAAGCCGTTCATCAGCGAGTCCTGCTGATTCTACCTAAGAAACTCTTCCCTGATCGTTCTACTTGTTTCTGTCTCGGCTGCTACCATTTTGGTCCAAGGCGCCACTCTCTTTCACTATACTAGCGCCGCAGCCTCCGAACTGGCCTCCTGGCTTCCTCTCTTGCCTCTTGCCGACCATTCATTCTCCTCCCAGCCACCAAAATGATCTTTTAAAAATGGAAATCAGCCCGGCCGTGGCTCAGCAGTTGAGTGTCAACCTGGAATCCAGGCGATCGGGGTTCGATTTCCGGTCAGGGCACATGCCCGGGTTGCGGGCTCGATCCCCAGTTGGGGGCATGCAGGAGGCAGCCGATCAATGACTCTCTCATCATTAATGTTTCTATCTCTCTCCCTCTCCTTTCCTCTCTCTGAAAATCAATGAAGATATATTTTTTTTAAAAAAAGGAAATCACAGCATATCATTCTCCTAAAACCTTCCAATGGTTCTGCATTGCACTTAGGATACAGCCCCACTCCTCACCCAGGCCCACGAAGCCTTCCTTGTTTTGCCCTCCCACCTCCCCGACCCTCCCAGGCCAGCCCCTACCCTCACCCCCCTTGCTTGCCACTAGCCACATGGTGGTCTTCCTGTTCCTCCAACCCTAACTTTGTTCCACCTGAAAGCCTTTGCAGCAGCTATTTTCTCTTCTTGCAATGCCTACTCCTTCTCACCCTATTTTACTAATCATAGTACTAATCACAACTTAACATTTCTTTTTTTTTTTTTCAGGGGGGATAGATATTTTTTAATCTGTATCTCTTACCTAGAATAAAAGCATGGATCACACTGTCTTGTTCTCTCCTGGAATCCGAGCATCTAGAACAGTTGTAGGCACATAGTAGGTGTACAGTAAATGCTTGTTGAAGGGGTAAGCCCCGGCATTCCTTGCAACTGGCATAGTTCCTGATGCACAGTAAGCTCTTCTGTATTTGCTGAATTAATGGATAAGTCGCTTCAACTACACTGTGAGCTTCTTGAGAGCAGAGCCCTGTTCCAGGCTCCTTTGTTTCCTCCACAGCACCTAACATGATGATCGGGGTTTGCAGGTGCTGAGCAAATATGCTTGCCTGGTTTGTTCCTTTTCCCACAGGGAAACCCAACTCACTAAGCTGTCTTCCTAACGAGCTTCATTTCTCTGAGCGTAAACATGAGGCACAAGAGGAATGTCGTGGGGACCAAGATGGCCTGGGTAGGAAGTTACAGGGGCAGGTCAGCCAGTCTAGGTGAGAGTAGAGGTAAAGGAGGGTCTGCACCTGGTAGTTTTCCTCTCACGATTCTAGCCATAACGTTACATTTCTTTTTGGTGAATGTGTTACAGAATTCAACCTACCTGCTGGTGATGGTGGATCCAGACGCCCCTAGCAGGGTTAATCCCCTCGCTCGGTACTGGAGACATTGGCTGGTGGCAGATATCCAAGTAAGTTAGCCAGGAGGCACTTTCTGATTCATTGGGGGTTATAGCTGGAAGATTATTATCATTCTCCGCTGTTCTCAGCTCTCATTCATGAGGGTTGAGGACTCTGATGAGCAAGGACTTCTGTATCAGGTCACCCCCAGCACCCAGCTATTACAGCCCCTCCCAAGTTTTCTAACAATTTCAAAAAATGCCCCAGGATCCATGGTGCACAGACAAATAAGCTGTCAGAATAACGGGGTGGAAGAAGCCCCAATTTGTAGTATTTGCTGATTTCTGTAATGCAAATACTCCCACCACGGCCAATTTCAAGCTATTGATGATTTATTGACTGACTCACAATTTCTGAAAATTTAGCAATTGTCTCTGGCACACCACTGCCAGGGGCCTGAATTCGGGGGGGGGGGGCATAGGGTGATTTTGTGCAGTCCAAGGGGTGTGGGGGGAGTTACCCTGGCAACCAACCCTGCCCAGTGACCACAGGTCCTTCACAGGATGCTCAGGTGGACAGCTATCCTGAGGCAGCCCTGGCTACAGCCTTGGGCAGAGCTTGAGTGGGCCCCTGAGGAAAAACAGCGACACTGCTCCACACGCTGCCCAGCCAAGCATCCCTCGGTTTGGTGAGGAGCCTTGGAAACACCATAAGCATCTGAAGGTGCAGAGCTGGGAGAGGTCCATGCCATCAGGGGAGGGAAGAGAGCTGAGGACACAAAAGGAAGACACTGGATCCTGCCCCAATCTAGAGCATTGCCATTTTCTGTGCTTGGGACTCCCTGGGGGTCATAAGGGGCTGAAACTCTCAAAAAAGCTGTTACACTTTCAGTTTACCATCCACACAAGGCAGTCTCTAAGAGGGTTCTACTGGGCAATTCTGAGGCCAGAAATCAGAAGCTGTTGGGGGTGAAATAATTTCAGCATTGAGGCTGCCTCTCTTCCAAGCCTGCAGTTCTCCTGCCCATTCCCCTCACTCAAGACAGTTCTCTCACACAAGCCTTGTGGTGTAGGCATAGGTTCTGCCTCAACAGCCCAGCTCAGAAGCAGAGCAGGTGGCAGGTGGCAGGTGGCAGCTGTCTGGCAAGACTGCTAAATCACCGAACTTACCATGGTCACCTGCCCGGGTACAGCCCTCGGCCTTCCCGCTCGGGCCGGAGGAGGCTTGGGTTTCGGTTGCATTTTCACCCACTTTCACTGATCCAAGAGGCCAGCAGGAAGCAGCAGCTCTCAGCTATATCCACTTGACCTGCCCACCAGCCCCCAAAGCCCACATAAACCAGGTCTAATTTTGGTCTCAGGCTGTGGACCTTGGCCAAAGGAAAACAGGGCTCTAATCACACCCAGAGACACTTCCTTTGTGTTGGTGTTAGCTGCTGCTGAGTGGTCTCAAATATTAGAGCACATTCAAATCAGCTTATCAAAATGCAGATTCCAGGGCACCACTTTAATCAGAGAAGGCTCAGCATCTGCATTTAATGAGCATCCAGGAAGAGTTTAGCAGCTTGAAGAGTTCCGTGTCAGAATGCCTGGGTCATTGTTAATAGCACCCATTTGAGGAGCAATTTTCAAGTGAAAGGCACTTTGAAACTTTCTTTTGATCCTCACAGTGACTCTGTGAACTGGGCATCATCCCCATTTTATAGATGGGTAGAGCAAGGCCTGGAGAAATTGAATGATGCAGCGTCTCAGTCAGTGGGTTGTAGAGGTGGGTCTTCCATCCAGGACCCCAACTCCAAACCATACTCATTTCCTGCCATACCTTGTGGTCTGGGTTCACAGCACGTCTTTTCTTTCAGCTCCACTGTGGCAGGGGCATGCCACCATGCTCTCTGCAAAATGGGAAACGTGATCTCTATGCTTCCCCCACCCCCCATTCTAGGGCCCTATTTCTGGTTATTTTTTATGGGTGGATGTGTCCAGACAATCTCCCCAGGGAATGCTATCTTGGAAATAAAGTACCCCTGACAAGGATTTTGAACCCCATAAAAGTAAACCCTACATATTATCATTACCCTCAGCAGTAAGTGGCCTCAGCAATAAGGCATGCCATAAAGTCGCAGCAGACATGGAGTGACAATGGCCCTGCGATTCACAATGGCCACAGAGGGAAACTTGGTGGAACCTTGGTTGGCCTGGATATTAGGGACCCAGGCCTAGTTGGGTGATGGACTGGGCCATGCCTGGTGGAGCCCCTTAGTAGGGACAATTTTTGGACTGTCTGTCCAGGTTGAAACAAGACAGCAATCAGTTCTTAACAATACAGGTGGCATCTACTGCCCTGCACAGAGAGGCTGGCAGGGTCTATGACAGAGTAGTCCTTAAGTAAAACTAAAAACTAGAGAGAAGTCCATCAGTAGGGAACACATCATATGTGGTACGCATTGCTCCTGTAATTTCACAAATATGGATTGACCATTAATTGCTGTGGCATCTTGTTTAAGAAGAGCAAGGACTGCGGAGCCAGACTGCTGTGGCTCCAATCTGAATCCACCTCTATTAACCATATGACTTCAGGGGGCAAGTTGCTCAACCTGTGTCTCAATCTGCTGACTTGTAAAGTGGAGATACCAGTAGCCCCTACTTCACACTGTTGTTAGGAAGCTTAAACGAGTTATTTTAAGTCAAGTGCTTAGAACAGTAACCAGAACGCATAGTAAGCTCTACATACCTGTTTGCTGTGACGTCATCGTTACTGCTTGAAGTCAGGTCTATGCTAGCACTGGGGTTACAGAGGCAAATGGAGAAGGGGATGTCTCTGTCCTGCGAGAGCTTCTGTTCTGGTGAGGCAGGGGAAGGAGGTGGCAGCATGGGGTGGGATTGTGAGGGCACCTGGGCTCACTCCGGGCAGAACTTCCTATGAGCTCAGGGACAGGGCTAGGCTTCTGTCCCCAAACCTGGCCAGACTGGGGCAGGAGGTAACTGCTACATAAAACGTGCATCCTTCGTGCTCCCCCTTGGAAAATCTCTCCTTGAGCAAAAGAGATTTTCAACAGAGCACTGACACACATAGTATCTTCCTCTCCCCAGTGCCACATCCTCAGCTTTTCCTTAAGATGTTTTTCAGTTCTGATTCAATCTAACTAATGATCTTCATGCTAAAGCCTAATTAAGATATCAATTAATTTGCATCATTCCTTTCAGAAGAGACACTGGTTCATCTTCTATTTGTCTCTGAATGTAGTGCTCAGAGCTTTTCATGCAGATATTTTCATTAGACTTTTTATTGTTAATGAGAATATTGAACACAGGAAGATGGTATATTAATACTTTCCACAAAGAATATCATGATTGGTGACAAAGAACCCTAAGAACAATTAAGGAGACAAGAGTACCTTTTTTCTTCCAAAAAAAGAAAATCTTCCTAGAAACCATCAGTGATTCAAAAATTTGTCCTGAATATCTTTTTTGTTTTAAAAAAGAAAAGGAAACGGCAAGTTCGCGGTTCCCTTTCATTCGGTGCCCTCAACCTTTGGCAGCTGTAAGTGCAACCAATTCTGGGTTGAATTAGAAGGACCTCTAAGGTTTCATTATTCTGTCTACAATTTTCTATAGGGTTGGATTTTTCCATAATCAGGGAAGTGTTTTTAAGGGACCTCTAAGTGTGAATGAGATAAATGGGAAACCCAATGAACAGGGCCGAGGTTGCAGCCCCCTGCTTTCCAGTTATGTTTTTGAATATCACTCCCATTCCTGAGAGATCTCAGGCAAGTTACTTGACCTCTCTGAGACTGCTTCTTGTCTGTAAAACTGACACAAATCCCTTCTCTTCAAGACTGAGACAAGGAAAAAAGGAAATTACATATGCAAAGAGGAGAAGCCTCCCTAGAGAGAGGCACTGTGGAAACTGGCAAATGTATCCTTGTTTCTAATCAATTGAGCAGTAGATCCTATAGAAACTTAAAATATATATTTACATAATCGGGTTTTCTATATGCTCATAAGCAAGCTAATCATAATAAAAATAAGAATAAACAAACTTTGTCGGGACCACATTTTCAAAAAGGTCAGGCCAAGGAAATAGAATTAATGCATTAATTTCTTTATTTAGATCTGTATTTTTAGTTTCGCTGCTGATACTTGTGCAGTTGTCTGTGCATGCTTTGCCCTGTACTGTGAGGGTAGGTTTTAAAAGTAATAAGCACCTGCAACGCATGGCTTGTGCTCCCTAAGAGCACATGGGTTTAGATCTATGGGCTTGCACGAGCATTTGGTGATGGGGACAACGCTGAGGGGCCTTGGTTGTAAACCAGACTTGTGCGTGGCTGCCAGAGGGAGGGGAAAGGGCCTGCACTTTTGGGTTATGAACCAGGGGAGGTTCCAGACTCTGCCACTTTCAGATGGTAATCTCTGAGACTCAGTTTCTTGCCATTGAAATGGGCATGATAATAATATCTATTTCCCGGGGCTCAATAAGATCAAGACTCCTGAACCAGAACCGAATACGAGTAGGACCTGGGTAAATGTGATTCTCTGTCCCCCAACCCCCACTTTGAAATCTGACCCCAGCAGCCACGTATGATTTAGCAATTCCCCTTAGGCTACTGGACTCCTGTTTTGCCATGTAAGAATTCTAGACAACACTCAGCACACAAACCCTGGGGGCAGGGCACTTATTCTTTTGCCTGTTGAGTCTAGATGGATTCAGCCCAGCCTGCAGGACCTGACCTGACCCATACTTATTTTTTGGAGATCATAATTGGGAGAGAGGGGGTCTGTCCCACAACTCAGCCTCTGGGAATTCCCTGTGACCCTCTGGACCAGGCCAGGGCCCCCTGGAGGCATCCCAGACCACAGCCAAGGCAAGAGGCTAGGCCCACAGTGTGCTTCTCACACCCAGGGCTGTGCTCCATCCCTAATACTTGCAGCTTTTATTGCTAACACAGCCCTCGCCATCTCCTTCTCACTCACAGTCCCCACTTTGCTGTCACTGTCCCACCCCAGAGATGCCTTTGGTCCCATTCAAAATAATTTAAATAAAATGTTGCTACAAAGTGGAATATTATCTTTTGCTGAATGTTTTTAAAGCCCTTTAGGTTCTCATGGTAATTTGCAGTGTAAAATTATTTGGAGATAAGAGCCAAATTAGCTCTCATACACTGAGGTCACCGTGTCCTGTTATCCATGTGAGCAGTGTTTAAATATAATCAGCCCTTAGACTAATGCAGCATAATTGTTCATTTGAAATAGCTTTTTTTACTCCATTCAATGAGTCATTAAAATATTCAAGGGATAATGCAGTGAATTGGAAATGAATTTATCATATTATCCCATGCGTACTGTAGTGCTTCAGGTATCTAAGGAGGGGGAGAGAGACTAGGAATGTAATGCGTACAGGCAGGGAGGGGCCCGGACAGACAGGAATGTGGTAAACAAAGCGTTTTACTTGGTTCATGGAAAGTATGTATAGAAAGGCCAACCATGAGGGGTGGAAAAAAAAGAAAAATGCTGTTCTTCGAAGAGCCCAATCTCCCTCTCTCTCTCTCTCTCTGTACTCTGAGATTCTGTGCTCTCCGCTGTTAACTTATTTTTATCAAATATGTTTATATCATAAAGTCGTTATGGAAACCAATTCTGCCATCCAGGAGAATTCCTGGATCAGGCAAAAAAATTCTCTCTCTCTCTCTTTCTCCCTCTCTCCCCCTCCCTCTCTCTCTCTCCACTCTGAGATTCTGTACTCTCCGCTATTAACTTATTTTTATCAAATATGTTTATATCAGAAAGTCGTTATGGAAACCAATTCTGCCATCCAGGAGAATTCCTGGATCGGGCAAAAAAATTCTCTCTTTCTCTTCTTCTTTCTTTCTGTCTCTCACACACACACACACACACACACACACACTCATAGACAGCCCAAAAGGTACAGCACAGTCTTGCTCACTCAATTCTAAACTCAGCTCTGACGGGGACAGAGGGCGGCACCCTGGCTCTCCTCAGTGGGAAAAGCTGTAAAATGGATGAGACTGAGACCAACAGTCCGAACCCAGCCGCCCTAACATAGGGACCCCGGGCTCATGGCTGTCCATGGGCCTCAGCCTCCACCCCGAGCATATTCGCTTAGGAAGAGACAAAGGGGGGTGGGGACGGCATGTTCAAAACTGTGACCCTTAATCCCAGGAACGTTCTCTTAGTGTACATCGCCTATGCCACACCTGAAGCAATGTCTTCTGCTCTGGCCACACTATTGTCAGAAAGATAGTGAGCGAAAGCAACCGGAACAGTGGGACTCTAAGAAATCATATCAGGTGAACAAGAACAGAAAGAGATAAGAAGGACATGAGAACTGCCCTTGAAGATTATTTAAGGATTTCCTAAAAGATCTGAAGTAATCAAATTGGAAAACGGGGACGATCCTGCTGTGCTCCACTGGGGACAATGAGATCCAATGGGTGGCATTTGCATGGAAGTAAATTTTGGCTGCATATAAGAAAAAACTTTCTAAGAATTCAAACTGCCTAAGAGCTGAGCATACATTCTGTAGGAGAGGAAGCTTTTTATCACTGAAAGGACTTATTCATGGATCACCCCGAACTTACTCCCTGCGTAGAAGGCTAGATAGAAAACCTAGAAGATGTGCCCCTTGGCATCTACAAACAATGTTTCCACCTGCCTTATTTCTTCTCCTGGCTAGAGACACTATTCTTACAGCTTATATCTATATCACATATTAACGACAATAATAATTAAAGAAGAAGAATTTTTTAAAAAGGAAAGGGAAGGGAAGAAAGAAAAAACATCATTCGTACACTTAGCATGCGGTGATGGGCACTGTGCTTTCATGAATATCTCATTTAATCCTCACAAAAGCCCAAAGAGAAAGGTAACATAAACAAGAAAATTAGGGCCTAAAGGGGCTAAGCTAACCACAGCTAGCAAGTGGCTGACTGGTATTTGAAGCCAGGGCCTACATGCATAATCATGACTCCTATCACCTCTCCAGAGTTCAGGTAGATTTCACCCCCACTCCCCAGGCCCAGCTCGTGTGACAGCTTATGTCAGGGCCGGGAAGGGCTCCTGGAGGCACGGGTGCTGGTGTGAGTGGTGTGCAGTGTGAGGTTCCTGGCCCTTGGCCCTTAGCCTCCATTCTTGGCCGCGCCTTCTTCAGCCATATAGTACAGCTCTGAGCCTGACCCTTGGGGTGCAGCATGGACCCAGGGAGGGCGATTCCCTGACTTGCTGTGAGCAAATTATTTACCTCACTGAGTCTGCTCCCTCACCTGTAAAAGACACTAGCATCGACCTCACAGGAATGCTATGAGGACTCAGTGAGATGAATCTATAAAGCACCCAGCACCCAGCACATAGTAGGTGCTACAGATTTGCTAGTTCTCTACTTCAGTCTGCTATTGCCCTAAATCCCCCCACATGAAGCTTAGAAAATTGAGCCTTTGATGATGAGGAGCATTTGTCGCCCCCTAGAGCTAGGACAGGGCCTGGCCAGGAGAAAGAACTGCCTGCGTGGTTACCACCTAAAGAGCTTTTGAGGGGAAAAGGCACCTGGGCACAGGACTTAATAGGGATGTGTTGGGACCAACTATTTTACTTACTTATTGTGCTCAGCATTGTGGCTATTAAAAAATGATATGTGGGTAGATAGATAAAAGATAATTTGACAAATACTTATAAACGTTAAATGAATTCAAAATGTGTTTTCTCTGCTCCCCAGTTGGAAAGACAAGGTCCACACACAGGAAATAAAGAGAGGAACTCATGGGGTATAACATCAACTGGATTCTTTAGACTCAAATGGCTGTGAGAGTTCAGAGCACTCTCCCCTCTATGGTGATGCAACCCCTCCTTCAAGTGTCAGTTAAAATGTCACCTCTGAAAGGCTCACCCTGATGCCCCCAGACAGGTAGTCGGTCCTGCCCTGTGCTCCTACTGGTCAGTCAAACCTTCACTAGTACCCTCTTCACATGGGTTTGTTATTAGTTATGAGTCCCATTTCCTGATTGGAGCGTGCGTTCCAGGAAAGCAGAACTGTGTCTTATTCGTGTTCTACGCCCAGTACTTAGTGCAGCGCCCAGAACATAGAAGGTTCTCAGTATGTGTCGAGTGAGTCAATGAGTGAAGGCATAATAGAATGGCTGGATAAGAAATGAAGGGAGAAATAGATAGATGGGTGGATGGATAGTGGGTGGGTAGGTGAGTGGATGGACAGCTGTGGTGACATCATTCTGTGTTGACTTCACAGTGGAGATAGGAGTTGAGTTAGGGCTTTAATTATGAGCAGCCCTGGCAAAGTCAAAGGATACAAGAGACTGCATTCCAGGAAGGGAACAGACTAACTAAAAACTCAGACATTTGACTGGGGTAGAAAAAATAAACATAAACACAGAATTAAAATTCAACATGGCTAAGTGAATTAAGGTCCTTATCACCTCTCTAGATGTTATTGCAAAAGGCTATAACTCATCCCCCTCCTGTAATCCACCCCCTCCACACACACACTAAAGTATCTATCTTTCCTACAAGAGGTGATTCTTCTAAAACTGAAATATGATCATGTTACTTCCCTAGTGGAAACCCTTCAGCGACTCCTCAGTGTCTCAGGACAGAGTTCTATCTGGTCAGTGTTTTATTCAAGGCCTTTGAGGCTCTGGCCCCTGCCTGCCCCACCAGCCCACGTGGTATCTCAAATTTCTGAGCATCTCTGGCCTCTGTTGACCATTATTTGCACTGTTCCCCTCTCTAGGAAGTCCTTCTGTAATCTGCAAACACTTCATTGCTTTACGTGAGCTAAGATTTCTAGATGAATTACATCTTCGAGGTCCACCCAAGAACTTAGATTTATAATCACAAAGTCATTTACAGAAATAGGAGAGGAAAATGTGGATTCCTGAATTTAGGTTGGTGAGTGTAATATCAATCCATAACAAAATTCCATTAAATTTAATAAGCAGATGGTTCGAGGCTATATAGAAAACAGTGAACACTGGGAGTTAGCATGGGTTCACTGAAAACAAATCACAGCTGACCACTCAGATTTCTTTGTTGATAAATGCACTGGTCTAGTGGACCAGGAGGAAGCTATAAGTAAGCACAGCACAGCTTGATTAACCAAGGCATTAGACCAAGTCAATCATGGTAACCTTGTGGGCAAGGGGGAGAAATATGGCTTCAATGACTATTGTGTTAGGTGAGTTTGTGGCTTGTGAACAACCATTCCTGAAGAGTGTCGACTAATAAATTAGTGTCAACCTTAATGGCAATCCCTGGCAACATGCCAGAGAATTCTGTCATAGGCCCCACCTTGTTCAGAATCTTTATAGATAGCTTGCTCACCAAATGTTCAGGACCTACAAGTTTCAAGGAACTGCTAAGCTGATGAGTGGCACAAAACAGTTACTTCTGGCAAATTGGAATGGTGGGCCTGTACTGAAAAAAATTAAATTTAATGGGGATTATTCTAAAGTTCTATATTTAGGTTCCAAATCAATTGCACAAGGACAGAATGAGAAAGATCTGGCATAGCAGGAGTTCATGAAACATCACAGGGGAAAATATCACAAAAGTTTTAGTTAATTTTTAAGCTAATTTTAAGCTAATAATAGAATGTCAAACCGTAATAGAGGAGTTAAGAAAGTTAATATAATCTTAGATCACATCAATAGAAGTAGAGGCTTTTAGATCATTGAATATTATAGTTCCCCTTTTTCTGCATTGGTCAGACACCTCTGCTCATTCATTCATTCATTCATTCATTCATTTTGTGTTCAGCACATCCTTGGCAATAGTTTTATTCAAGCACTGTGGATTGAAAGTTCTTAAAGTCAGATCCCTTCCAGTGTCTAGCAAGGGAGCAGAGAAGTAAATCAATGACAACAGTACAGAGTAGGGAGTGTTAAGATGGAACTAAGTCCCAAGAACCATGGAAGAAGAGAAGGCTGGCAAGGAAGAAGGTCACCACAGGGGAGGGGAGCCTTGAGCAGGTAGGAATTCAGCAGGTGAACAAGTGAGGAAAGGGCATCTAGGCAGAGGGAACAGCGGGAGCAAAGGTCCTGGGGTAGGAACAGGTTGGATGTTTTCCAAGAACAGAACGAAAGCCAGTGCGGCTGGAACAGAGTGATCTATGGGAAGCGTACAGGATATATGCTTAGTGAGGGCAGCCGGGAGGCTGACTGCACACTCACCTGGGAGTCCATACCCAGACCAACTCAATCAGAATCTCTGGGAGTGGAGCCCAGGCATGGTTATTTTTAAGACTCCCCAGGGGATACAAATGTGCATCTTGGCGAGGGAAGGGGAAAGGAGAGTTGCTGTTGGATGGGTATAAAGTTTTAGTAATACAAAATGATTAAGTTGTAGAGATCTACTGTACAACGTCACTACTGTGTTGTAAACTTAGAAATGTGTTAATAGCATTAAGTCTCATGTTAAGTGTTCCTAACATAATAAATAAATAATGAAGAACAATGTGCACCTGGAATTGAGAATGTTGTAGGGCCTTGTATCCAGGCCTGTGCAAGGAGTCTGGCACATGGGCTATTAGAGGACGTTAAACAGGAGAGATGAGCGTGGCTTGCACCATGGTGAGAGTAGTGGACACGAAGAGGACAGATTCGGGGTCTGCTTTGAGATTAAGACCTGCCAGTGGATTAGGTATGGAGGGTGTAGGCTAGTCCAAGGATGACTTCTAGATTTGGGGCCTGAGCGAATGAATGGCAGTGCCATTTACTGAGATGGGCCACACTGGAGGATGGGCAGGTTGGGGTGCAAGGTAGGAAATCTAAAGTTCTGTCTCAGACATGTTAATTCTGAGGTGCTCTTCTGATTTCCATTGGATATTTCAAGTAGGAGATTGAAATGAGTCTGGCAGTCAGGAGAAATGCCTGACCCTGGGCTACACTGGGGGAATTTATAGCCATGGGCTGAGCGGCAGCCGGTTAAGGCTGTCTCTTGAGGAGTGGGCTAAGTTGTCTTTGGAGATGTTCAAGAAAAAGCCATCTGCCAGGGACTGGGCAAGAGGTTGGGCATGATTGGCTCTAAGCAGCTTCCTCTAGTTCTCAGCTGCTTTGATTTTATTAATGAGCCTGACACAGACTGCTGCGAGCAGAGCACCATACTGGGACGAGAGCAGAGGGCCTTGGAGGCCACAGGGAGCATGCAAAACGAGACAGTTAGGTAGATTCGGGTGATAACGACCAGCTCTGAGGGTCTATGATTCCAAATGTCATCCTCTGACCAGCAGTCCTCGACCTGTCCTCTGCCAAAATGTTGTTCATATGCACACCACACTCCCCTAGGCCGCCACACACATAGAACAAGCCCCATGTTCCGGGCAGTTCCCTGCACACTTGCTCTGCCAGCCAACAAAGCATTTCTGAGCGCCAGAGAGAGTGACATTATTAGAGGGAGAATGCGGAAGCTGCTCCCATTTATCTTAAAAGGCAAATCACTAGCTGGAGCTTTCTTATTAGCAACACCTGCCTTGGAACCTACTTCCCCAGTGATTTGCGAACCCCAGGTGGGTGTTGCAAACTTCAGCTACAGACCTGAGCAGACTAGACTAGCCCAGTGAACAGAGCGAGGCCTGAACAGCTCTGGTTTAGGAAGGAGTCAGCGAGCAGCCTGCTGCACCAAATGGAGGGCAACCCCAGGACAAGAGGCGTGTTGGGGGTGGCTGGATTTCTGCAGGCCTTGAGTGAGGATGGGGTGCAGGATGGGGAGGAGGGTCAGGGTGCTTCCTGGCACTCCCCGGCCTGCCTCAGCCCAGAACCACATGGTGATGTCAGTGTGGAGACATCAGAGGTGACGGAGGGGCAGGAGAAAGCAGCCCCCCTCAGAGCAGTGGGCTCTGCTGCTTCCCAAAGGTGAAGAGGAGGGAGCCACCATCCAGAGCTCAGGAAGAATCTGGGGCTCTGCTTGGGTATGGTGAAGGGGCAGCGGGGAGGGACTCAAATGGGGTGGAAGGACAGCGCCCAGAGTTCCTTGGACTGCTGGCCTGTCAAGCCCTTGGCTAAGAATTAGGTTTTTCCTTTCAAAGAGGGTGGAAGTCACTGTTTTCTTGTCTCCGTTGATGAACAGATTCTGGGTGGCAAGAGTCACCATAGAAACAGGTGCTATCTTAAGCAAATGAGCCTTATTAACCTTAAGAGTGGTGGAGTTTTCACAAGATTGCACATATAGGGTAGGAGGGAGAGCGGGGTTTGGTGGGGGGAGGGCCGCAGTGGCTGGGGAGCTGTGCTGCATGGCTCTGGGTGTAGATGTGTGTGTGTGTGGTGTGCATATGTGTGTCGATGGGTGTCTGCGTGTGCTTTTGTAAAAGTGTTTCTCAAGGAGTAAACTCATTCTGCCTTTTCCTTAAGAAATTCACACATACACCCGCAAAACCCCTCCATTTCCTTAGGATCTGGCCTCCAGGTAGCAGAGGCCAAGAGCCCTGCCTCCACCTCTAACTCTTCCTCCCACTGCTGTTTCCAGTTCCAGCACCTACTGTACATCAGGACCAGGTGCACCCGGAGGACCCAGCTCCAGGACGCAGGGCCCTCTGCCCCAGGATGCTGTGTGGTGCAGTGGTGGAGGCAGGGACACTGGCATCAGGTGGACCTGCATCCATATGGCTGCTCTGTGATTCTGAGCCAGTGACCTGCCTCTGTGAGCCCCAATCCATAAAAGGCAGAAGCACCACACACTTCCCAGGGCTGATAAGATGACAAATGAAATGTATGTTGCCCGTGACAAGCCTCCCTGCTGGGCTGAGGGAGGGGGGTGGTCTCTCCTCTCAGGCATAGCTGTGACCTCACAAAGATTTTCCAGAGCTGAGGTTAATCTTTCCCCGGCATTATCTGTTCATCCAGGTTCCACTCGTACCTGCTGTGCAAGGTTCTGGGGGAGGTATAAGCGATGTTAGGACACACAACCTACCCTCAGGGGGGCTACCATCATTTGGGGGATGGGGGGACAGAAGACTAAAACTCAGGGACACCACCCAGAGGTACTGAACTGGATAGACAGAAGAGCTACAGCCGCTCAGAGGGAGTGGGCAGGGAGGGAGTGGAAGGGGCAGGGAGTGGGCGGGGCTTTGAAGGCCAGGTAGGATTGGGGTAGGCAGGGAGGAGATGTACAAGAAAAGGGGTGTATGTTCATCTCTTCAGGCAAAGTGGGCCAAATCCTGGACTGTTCCTACATTATGAAAGGTAAATAAGACACGGGTGCACTCCTGCAGGATCTGGGAGCCTTGCGTGTTGGCTTCAAGAAGCAGGTCTGCTGCCCTCTGCAGCCCCGCCTTGGGCAGGACACTCACCCAGCCCCAGGCCAGCTCCAATTCCAGGAAATAAAACTGAACTGTCGTCCCTGGGGCTCTGAGGAATAGTCCCATGTGGCCCCGCCATGTATGCAGTGCAGCCTGAGGTGCCATTTGCCCCAGAGAAACAAGCTGGAGCCAGCCTGCCCAGGAGCTGTGCCCTGGGAGGGTACCACACAGGGGGACCTTTATCTTCCTTTGCCATGCGCAGCAGAGTCTCCACACACCTGAGCTGGGGAGGGGTTGGCAGCATGGCCAAGGGGCTGTTCCCTGCCTCACAGATTTCTAGATCTCCAGAGCTGGAAGGACCCTCAGATTTATGGGGTCCTACTCCACTACTTTACAGGTGGAGAAGCTGAGGCCTAAGGTCATCTAACCTTATCAGTGCAGAGTGTGGGCCAGAATTGAGGTGTCCCTACTCTTAGTCCTACTGCTCTTTCCTTTCACTGCCCCAAGCTTGCTGAATGAGAGAAGCTACCACCTGGCATAGGCCCCTCAGGCCTGGGGCAGTCACTGGGTGATTAACCAAGTCCCCAGGGAAGGAGAAAGGGACTATGCACCCTGGGCTGCTCAACTCTCACCTCCTCTCCCTTTCAAAATCAAAATTTGGCATTTTGTGGGTTTCACCTAGCCCTCCAGCCAAGGACTACAATTTTAGCAATTCTAGGTAAGTTCTCCCAACCCACCCATCCCTGCCTCCCCAATTCTCTTCCCATTGGCTTTAGAGGTGTCTAAAATTCCTTCACAGCAGGGAAAGCCTCATACCATGATTGGAGGTGAGGCCGAAAGGACTGCTTCCTTGGGGGAGGTCATGGGCTGACTAAAGCCCCAAACTTGAATGAGCAAAAAGCAATATTGGAACTTTGGCTGGAAAGCAGAGCAGGAGGCCAGTGGGCAGTGAGGGAAAGTCAGATATGGGGAGACTGAGCAAGATGGGAGCCAAAGGAAAGGAGGGGGATCTGAACCTAGCTGTGTCCGCCACCTCCCAAAGTTCATGCTCTTTCCTCTACATCAAAATACGATGGCTTTCCCTTCCTACTGTTTTGGTTGTATCCAGAATTTAATTTATAGAAGTGACTGAGTGATGACACAGAGATCAATGCCATCTATTACTCACAATTCCCAAGAGAAGGGAGCCTGCCATGCTTTACCATGCCACACCATGCAGGGCCACATAAGGAAGCACCAGGGTTGGTCAGGAGACAGAAGGAGGAATATGCAAGCATGGCCCCGGGGCCCTTACTGTGATTTCTGTGGGAAGGAATGGGCAAGGCAGGCAGGCAAGTTTGAACAAGTTTAGGATTGGAGAGTTTGGATAATGTCAGCAGGCTCTGGGCTATAGGAGTGCTCTCTAGTTGCCTGGTACCTGGCCCTGAGGTGATTAGGGTAGGGGAGGTATTGGCTTGGTGGGTAAAAAATGCAGGAGGAGGTGGTGGTGGTGAGGTATGGGCTTTGCATTGGTTGGTTTGTGCATGAAAGGCTTGCTCAAAATTGAGTCGTCTGCTCTCTAGGAATGAGCTAGCCCAGGGCAGTCTCTCCAGGATTAGTAAGCCTTCAGATGTCAAGGAATCTTAAAATACAGAAAATAAAAAGCATGATCAATATACCTGGAATGCTCTTCCCTCTGAAAGCTGCTCTTTTTAAAAAGTTCTGCACAAAATCCACCTTATTCAGCATGCCTTCCTTATGACTCCAAGACCTCTCCCCTTCTCTAGCCTCCCACTTAGCACTTAGTCTGTGCCGCACAATTGAACACTGGGTTCCACACTGTCTGGTTTCCTAGTTGTCCCAGGGCACTTGCCCTAGTTTCCCAGCCTCTTGGGAAGATTCTGCTCACCTACCTCCTGCCCTGGGGCACACCCAGGCCTCCACCCAGAGGGTAACCATTCTGCACAGCATCACTCCTTCCCAGCCACCATCCTAGCCAGGGTTGTCACCCTCACCACCTTGTCTTTCATGCTCTCATCTCCTGGCCAGTGTGTCACAATATACTACATTGTCCCACCCACAGACAACAGAAAGACTGTATTCTCTCCTTCTTCTGACCACACGGACCCTGCAGCAGTCTGCCAATGGCCTGCTCCACCAACTGACAACCCACCACTGACCACCACTTCTGCTCACAATCGATGACTTACTCCTACCTCCAAAATTCTTCTCTGCCATCCCCTATCCCAAAGTATCCTCTCCCTTCTCCTTTCCCAAATCAAAGCCTCCACAGTTTCCAAATGCCTACCACGTCACCTTCAGAATCACACTGAACTCCTGATAGCTAGTTCACTGGCTGAGAGGAATCTCTCTGAGCCTTGGTGCCCTCCCAGGTAGAATGAGAGTTGGCCTACAGGGTCCCTTAGATCCCTTTTAGCTCTAACCATCTGGGGTGCTGACATTCTCTATAGACTTGTTGCTTGATAAGTGGAAAGTGTATCTTCTTAGGCAACATGTAGGCAAAGAATAGGTCTTTTATGCCTGGCCTGTCCTCACCGCAGAGCCAGTGCAGAGTGCAGCCCAAGGACGCCCCCTCAGCTGCTTATTACTGACCAAACTGTCACTGGTTATAACAAGATACAATTTCATTCAACTCAACCATGATTTACTGAGCATTCCATCTGAGTTCAGCTCTCTGATGGGCATTGTGGGGACTTGAAAAGGCTAGGATTAAATTCCTGACCTCAAGGAACTTAAAACTCTGGAGAAATGAGTTACACATACATACATGTAAGGTTGTCCCTCTGTCTCTGTGGAAGGGACTGGTTCCAGGACCCCTGCAGATACCCAAATCTGAGGATGCCCGGCTCCCTTATGTAAAATGGCATAGTATTTGCGTATAACCTATGCACATTAAATGATCTCTAGGTTACTTATAATACCTAATACAATGTAAATGCATGTAAATAGTTGTTATACTGTATTGTTTAGGGAATAAATGACAAGAAAAAAGTCTGTACATGTTCAGTGCAGACACAACCATCATAGGCCTAACTACATAGTACACATTAGCAGCAATGTAATGTTTTTTTCTAATATTTTCCATCTGCAGTTGGTTGAATTGGAGAGTGTAAAACCTATGGATGCAGAGGACTGTCTGTATATATACTATTTGAGAACTGCCAAAGGAACTGGGTGAAACTATAGGTTAAAGAGCCAACTTTTTGCTGCTTTTAATCCTTACTTTGGATTTGTCGACATTCAATTCTAAGTATCTGACATTATGCCAATGTGCAACCACCCATAAATATTGATGTCTACCATAGTGCGGCAGGCACTATACTGGGCACGCTGAGCTGGGAGACCAGACCTTTGGGATGTGGCCATACTCTTCCAATGTTAAATATTCCCACTCTAAATTTTAAATTCCCAATTTTAAATATTGTCCTCTTAACTATAGAAATGCTTCCAAATGACCCCATTTCAGCATACAAACTGTACCTCCTAAAATGTCTTTGACACTGAGAAGCATAAAAAAACTTATCAATGTGAGTGTTGATTTTTGGTTCAGAAAACATGATAAATCCATTTATATTTTATACTAATAAACAGTATAAAATACTGATAAATAAACTGCCCAATAAATGTAAAGAATTTCTATTTAAATCTCTTATGGAAAGTATGAAAGATTTTAATATACAAAGTCTTAATACATAAATATGAATAAAATTTTGTATATATTTATTAACTATATAAATATATTTTATATATAACTATATTATGTAATAATAGTATATCTAATATATAATAGATAAACATATACTATATAAAGTATTTAATATATAAATTAATATTTCCCAAATTAATTTTCATATGTGCTCCTAGCTAATAAGAAAGGGATTTTTTATTGGAACTAGACAAGATAATATTTATTGGAACTTTAGGTTACTTCTAGATATTAATACATATTCTAAAACTATAATTATTAAAAAGTATGGTACTCATGAGAGAATACACAGACATATCATTGAAGCAGAAGAGAAAGATCTGAAATAGATTAACATAAATACTCAGTGGCTGGTAAAGAAGTCATTTCAAAACTAGTTTGGGGGTAACTGGCTAACCCTTTGGGGAAAAAATAATGTTGAAGCTCTTTCTCATACCATAATCAAAATAAATTCTAAATGGATTAAATATTTTAATGTTAAAATTAGACCAGAAAGTTCCAGCTGGTGTGGCTCAGCTGGTTGGAGCATCAGTCCATACACCAAAAAGGTGGTGGTTTCAATCCCTGGTTGAGGTGTGTGTGGGAGGCAAGGTGATCAATGTTTTTCTCTCACATTGATGTTTCTCTCTCTCTCTCTCCCCCTCTCTTTCTCTTTCTCTTTTCCTCTCTCTAAAATCAATAGGAAGCATATCCTTGGGCGGGGATTAAAAAAATTAGACCATAAAGAAACCAAAAGAAAATATACATTAGTATGTATTTCTCTGATCTCAAGATAAGAAAATGTTTTAACATATATTTGCAAAGAAGTGAAGACAATCAACATTTTGAAAGACAAAAGTGATATATAGGAGAAAGGGTTACTGTCCTTAACATATAAGGCACATACAAATCAATAAGACAGTCATTGTAACTCATGGGGCTGTTGGAAGGATTAAGGAAATAAAGCGGTATATAAAATGCTTAGGACAATGCCTGACATGTAGTAAGCATTCAATAAATGTTAGCGCTTATTAATTTGTTTAATAAATTGAAAAATGGGCAAAGGACATAAATAGGAAATTCTGAAAAAGAAATACAACACAAACATATAAAAAATGAAAATCTACACTGGTAGTCAGAAATGCAAATGAAAACAAGAAAGCGCCACACCAACTGTGGCATTAAATTGACAATGTGTGGGCTTTATTTCTTTAAAAATAATAATAATAACATCCAGTGGCCTCTCACATAGTGCTGATGGGAGTGTAAATTGTTAAAAACCCTTTTGTGGGGTTATTTGACCATATGTATCAACCATCAAACACCTTCAAATGTATATAGCCTTTGACCCAACAATCTCCTTCTAGAGATTGGTGCTAAGGAAATTATAATGGATGTGAGAAGCAGATTATTCACAATGCTATTCATCAGTGTTGCTTATAATAGTGAAAAGCTAGAAACAGCCTATTTGTCCAACAAGAGATGATTGGCAAGTAAATGATCTAGGGAGTACTATGCAGCCATGAAAATGACTGAAGATGAATACGTAAAGACAACAATAAAATACTTGTGCCATATTGTTATGAGGAAAGAAAAACAAATTAAAAATAATTATATAGAGTACAACCCGTATGTGTTGCATGGGAAATATGCATGAGGAGAAGAAACTGGAAAATGTGTGCACCAAAATATTCATAGTAGTTAGGTCGGGGTAGTAGGATTACGAGCGACTTTTACGTTCTTTTTTGGGCTTAGCTATTTTCCCAAATTTCCTATAATACCTTTTTTATATATATATAATTAGACTTTAAAATACTATTTAAAAATTAAACTGCAGGGAAAGAAAATACTATCATTACAACTATGGGGGCTATAAAGAGAATTAGGTAAGTCCCTGTTCCCAGGAGCCTGTAGTTTCTTTGCTTTTCCTCGGCTACAAAGCCATGAGAGCGGCCCCGCCCCTTCATGCTGCGCCCACAGCGCCCTGTGCACCCCCCGCACTCTGTCATCGCAGGTCTGCTCGCCTGTCCCCCTCCTGGGCTGGGAGTTCTTTATGGGCAGACCCAGGGTCCTCCGCCTGCGTGTCCTGCAGAGCACAGGCCCAGGCCCCGGCCCGAGTAGAAACCCCCTGAGTGTTCTCCGAAAGCGCAACATAAGCTCAGAACAAAAATGATACCTATCAACGTAAGGCAGGACATGGTGAGTGTCTGACGAGTTGCACACAGTAGGGTCAGCTCCTGAGAGGAAGACGTCAGTGGTGACCGGGATGAGCACGGAAGGCTTCACGGAGGAGGAAGGCCTGGACACGCCCCCGGAAGCACGGATGGGATACGCCACCCTCTCCTCCCCACCCCAGCTCTGCCTGCTCCACTTTAACACTTAAAAGCACCCAGAAGTATTCTACAGGACGAGGCCCCCGAAACCCTGAGAGGTCATCTGTTCAGGGAGCCCCGGTGCCACCCTTACCTGCCACCCGGAAGGGCCGCCTCTCCCGCGGGAGGGGACGTGTCCTGCTAGCTCGCCGGGTGGCCGTCGGTGCAGACTTCTGCACATGGGTTGGCAACCTTGCGCTTGGGTTCCAGGGGAACTCGGAGTTAGCCCCCTACGGCAGGGCTTTCTCTCTCTTGTGGGTGGCTTTACGCCCAGGGCTCGGACAGTGTTTCAGGAATAGGAAGTGCTGATTAAAGGCTTGTTGAAGAAATTAAATATAACTTCAATACTGGCTTTCGGGAGTCTGTGCTGGATTACACATGTATGCGATGAATACATACGATATATATGGTATATATGATGTATATACACTTCTGTAGCCGCCTCGTGAAAATGCATTGCGTTTGTCCATAAGCGAAGAACCCTAAAACTAATGCGCATGCGTGAGTGCGTGTGCGCGCGCGCACGTACACGCACGTACACGCACCCGCACACGGAGTTTGGGAAGGTATCAAAAGGAGAAGCCCACAGCTTTCTCAGCAGCCAGTTGCATCCGTTGAGAATAGGACTCCAATAAAATAGAATTTGGACGGAGTCGCAGATAAATTTGCCTTTCTAAAAGCTCCCGAATTAAAATTTGAGAGAGGCTTGAACGTGAAGACAGGATGGCAATGACTAGATATGAGTCTGCTTTATTTGTGTGGCTCAGAAATCCTCTCGGTGCCATATGGGCTGAGGAGAGGAGGCAAGATGGGGAGTGCTGAGGCTCACCTGGCTGCCTCCAGCCGCCCCCGCTGCCCCACAGCCCGAGCTGCTCCGGGAGCCCGGGGCCCTGCAGCCTCTTCCTCGCCTGCCCCCCAGGCTGGCCCCCCAAATCCATGAAATTCAGCTTTCTGAGGGGAGAGGGAGGTCTGCATAAAGGCAGCACTTTAGGTTAATGGCGCCTGAGAATCACCCAGCTTAGCTGCCTGTTCTCCTGGGCCCCTGGCCCACCAAAGGGCGCTGGCTGTACCCTCCCCGACCCCACCCCCACCCCCAGTAAAAAGGTTGCGGCTGTCACATTGTCCCAGCATCTTAAGCCCCGGAGGATCATTGTGTGTCCCAGTCCCTCACAGATCCTAGCGCCTCAAGCTAAAGACTGCATTTAAGGGTAATATAAACAGTTTGATCTTTAAAGTACCCTGGATGCATAATATCTATACATAGTTCTTGAATTTTTATTCTAAAAACAATTAGCCAAAAAGCCCTTTTTATATGGTATTTGCAACTACACTGACAGTAACAGCAATTAAACCCCGTCTGTTTGCTGAGAAAGGAGCCAACTCTCTGTTTCTCCAGAAAGAAGCCTGTAAAATGTACAAATTCAGAAAAAGAAAACCAAGACTTCCAAGGTAGCCGCCCGACCCTTCAAGGTGAGGCCCCAGCCCAGTTCTTACACGACCCCCCCTCCCCCAACCCCACAGGAGCCCACCATCCCAACCAGCCACAGCAACCCCAAAATATTTCTAGTGTTTTTCTCACAGCTAAGCCTCTGCCAGGTGTGCTTGCTAAGACGCCTCCCTTCCTCGTCCCTCTCTTACCTGCCCATACTTCAAGGCACGTTCGAACTCCTCCTGACTTAGGAAGGCTCGTCTGCGGCCCCGTACGAGGTGCTTCCATGTGCCTTGAGGGGCAGTCAGTTTCTACCCCCTACCGACTATTATCTCAGGGGCGTGACTGCACCTGGCTCTGTGCCTGCACGTGTGATGAATACACGAGTGAGTGCGTGAGTGAGTGACGAAACACAATTGAAGGTTGGGTTGTTGAAGGCCAACAGAAGGAGGATTCCAGGTACATGGAATGAAGACTGTGGTTTCGGGGTAGAGAGTTAGAGCTCCAGGTGTGGGGCAGGCAAACTTTCCTGTAGACTTAAACCAGGGTTTTTACCCCTGAGCGTCAAGTTGCTTCTCATTGAGGGCAATCTTAAATTCCCTCTGGATGTTATCCTGATGGGGAAAATGTTTCTAAGTTCTTAACTTTTACCTGCGTGTTGCTTTTATTTAATGAATATTTTCTGAGTGGCTACTCTGTGCTCCTCTATCCTGGGCACTTTGAGTACATCAGTGCACAAAGCAAAGATCCCTCCCTCCGTGGAGCTTACTTTCTAGAGGAGGGAGAAAACAAGCCTCAGTAAGCATAATGAATAAAGAACCGGGTGAATTAGAAAGTGGTAAGTACTGTGCGAGGGGATGCAGAATAGGATTGCGGGGCAAGGGGGGATGCACAGTTTACAGGATTAAAACTGTGCTCAGGGTGGGGCTCCTTGAGAAGGTGAGATTGGAATGGAGACAAAGACTTGGAGGAGGTGAGGGAGCAAAGCTCAGAAATCTGGGAGGAGGGACCAGCTAGTGCAAAGAGCCTGGGCAGGTGCATGCTTGCTGTGTCCAAGTGAGATCTGGGAAGGTGGTGTGGCTGTAGCGGTGGGGGATGACAAGTGAGGAAATGTGAGAGGAGATCTGGGAAGAGAGGGAACCAGATGAAGCAGGGCCTGGTCCCGGCTCAGGCTTGCTCTGTGTGTACCGGAAGGCACTGGGGCATGTGAGCAGAGCAGGGGCATGCTTTATTTGGGTTTTAGCGGAATCTCTCCGGCTGCTCTGGATGAGGGGTAGGAGCACAGAGGCCTGTCAGAAGGCTGCTGTGGTTGTCCAGGCAAGAGATGGTGGAGTGGCCGTGGCAGTCAACTGGCCATGGGGCCAGAGAAGAGACCAGGCCCAACACCCTCTCTCCTGCATTAGAAAGAGGGCTGCAGTGTCATTGCGCGAACATAACAGGGCATTTGGTCTCTCCAGAGTTCAGCTGGGTGAAAATGAAGTGTGCAGTAAACCCAGGAACAGTTCTGCAGCCTGGAGCTGCACAGGCCTCTGGGGCTTGAAGGGAGGAGGAGCCCACAGCCCCCCAGCTGCTTAGGATGCAGTCACCTTGTGAGCATGTGGGGGGGGGGGGTGTCTCTGATGGGTGGCGTGTTGGCATAAACCTGAGACTGGTCTAGGCCTGGCCCCTCTCAACCACCTCCCTGACTAGTAACTGTCCTAGACATCCCCCAAGCTTAAATTTCTTCATCTGAAAAGTGAGGACTTTGGGCCCCATGATCTGTAGGGTGAATTCCACTTCTAAAGTTCTATAATTTCAGACTTTCTCCACTTCCTTGATTCAGTGACAGCCTACTTTCCATCCTAATGACTTAAAAAGTCACACAAACGCACTTGGTGTATAACTCTGTCTTTCTGTTTAGATTTTTAGTTACATTACTCCAGATAATACTCTACTTGCTTGCCAAGAGAAGAAAAAAATGACATTAATTAAAGATTTGGTCTGTGTCCTAATCAAAAATTTTTAAATGAATGTATCATACTGTACATTCTGTGATGTAGCTTGCTTTTTTTACTTAGCAATATATCATTAACATTTTCCATGTCAACACATATTCTTCTAAACCATGCTTTTTAGTGCAGAAGTGGTTTACCATATGGATGTACTATAATTTACTCAGCCAATCCCTTACTATTGGACATTAGGTTGTGTCTTTTTATATATATATTATTACCAACACTACAATGAACAGAGTTGTGAATACTCACTTTTCATTCACCTTTGTAGTGACTTTCTTAGGATAAATTCTCAGAAGTCAATTCACTCATTTGAAGCCTTTTTGTTAATTATTACTGAAATGCCATCCAGAATTTAGAAATTCTGTCCATTTAGAATCCTACCAATAGCATATGAAGAACCATCAGGACCATCCGATTTTAGAGCTGAAAGGAGGAGACCTCGCAAGGCTGCGTCCAGCCCCTTCTTCCTCCACATGGGAAACGGAAGCCCCGGGAGGTGTGGGACTAGATGTGTGTGCTGGGCACTCCCACAAGCGTGCGTGAGACTTGAACTCAGCCGGGAAGCAGCCAACATTGCTCATGCCCCAACCCAGCCCTGCCAGCCTCAGTCCCCACTGCCAGAACACAGGTTCCCAGAGCCCCACAACCCCAGCCGTGGCCACCCCGCCTCTTACCTGCCTTTCCCAGCCAAGCTGCTTCTCAGGCAGGCTGCATGCACAATTTTCCCTTCTCTTCCCGTTCATCTCTCCCACACTGAAACTGTCCCTCCTTAGATCCTTTTCCTACCACAACTGATGCAGACTTGTCAGTTCTCATCCCAGTGGCATCTCTGTGACCCTTGGATGACATCTCCCATTTTGAAACTTGCTTTCTCCTGGGCTACTCTGATGTTCTTCCCAGCTTCCCTCCATCTGACTTCCAAGGGCTGTTGCTCGGGGTTCTCCTGGCATCCCTTTCCCATCGGGCTTTCCCAGGATGAGCTTGTCCATTCGCACAGCTTCCAGCACACCCCTTCCCTCCTCCTGAGCTCGAGACCTGGGTGTTGATTGCCTGGGTATCTCTGCAGTGCATCCAAAATGAAAGTGATTCTCTTCCCCACTCTACTCCACCGCCCTGCCCCAGACCCCTCGTCCTCTGAAGTTATCACAGCCACCTGAGAAAACTGTGACTCACCCTGGAGTCTCCTTTCTCCCCTGATGCACCCATTCTCCCATCAGCCTCTTCCTCATGCCTCCTGGGTCTCTTGTCCCACCCTCTCCTTTGCAGGCCCTCACCCAGCTCTGGCTGGGAGCGAAGCAGCTGCTTCCTAACTGGTCACCTGTGTCTAAGTCCCTGTGCTCCCTAGCCTGTCCTCTAGCCCATCACTGGAGACTTCCTCATGAGACCCTCCCCTATTCAACCCTTCGACTGCTTCCCATGTGGAGTTAAGCCCACACACCTTATTTTGTTGAGGATTTTAGCATCTATGTTCATGAGGGATATTAGTCTGTAATTCTTTTTGTAGTGTCTTTATCTGGTTTTGGAATTAGGCTAATGCTGGCCTCGTGAAAAGAGCTTGAAAGTGTTCCTTCCTCTTGGATTTTTTGGAATGGTTTGAGGAGGAGAGGTGTTAGTTCTTCTTTGAATGCTTGGTAAAACTCCCCTGTGAAGCCATCCGGACCAGGGCTTTTGTGGGCTGGGAGTTTTTTTGATTACTGAGGAAGCAGGCCCAGCCACAGCTCACAAGCCCTCGGGGCCTGTTTGTGGCCTGAGCAGGTGCTGCTGCGTGGCCCACCTCGGCCCCCTTGCCCAGGCTGTGTCTCCAGTATCTCCAAGAGGTGGCGGAGCCCCAGATGGAGCTCAGAGCATGTCTGATGGTCCTCCCCCCCACCCCTGCCTTTCTCCTGATGTCATCGCTGTTGACAGAGGATTATGTAACCTCAAAGGAAGGGAGGCCTGGAGTTCTCCCCAGAGCGGCAAGTGAATCTGTTCTGGCTGCCATCATTTTCTCAGCAGGTTTCTGCTTTATGCTGACTGGATTTAGGGGTTTCTCCTGGATGCTTCTGTTTCATTTAACATGCAAGGGCTAATAACTTGTCACAATTCAATAAGGCGGTGGTTACAAACACCCAGGCGGCTGCTTATTTAAATGCAGGTTTGTTAATTAGCTTCTCTTAACAAGGCGTGCGCTAAATCAGGCAGCCAGCTGGCAGCACCCAAGCCTGGCATGTCTCCCGGGACAGGAGGTTGGCTACGAGGTCACATCCAGCGGCTGGAAGCAGGGCAAGAATTCAAGGCTAGGAGGCCTGACCCGGCTACCTCACTGCCTCAGTTTCCTTAAAAATAGGCGTTGATGACAAATCTTAAAAACAACTGCAAGATAGCCACAGTCTGTCTTTTCCTGGCTGTCCTGGTCCTTTTTCCTGCCTTGGAGTCTGAACCCATCCCCACTTCCAAATGTAGTGTTTGTGTTTCATCTCGTTGCTGTTCTACCTGGTCCTCACTGCTGAGCCTTTCTTCATATGTTCCATCACCCCTCTCTGGCACCTTCTCCCCTTACATGTCACTGTGTACTGTTTTGGGAGTGGGTGTCCAGTGATGGGGACAGAAGGAAGCAGGTGCTCCAACAAAGATGGAGCACCTGCTGCCTCCAGGGTCCAGGCGAGCACTAATATGAGTGATCTGTGTGATCGTCACAGTGGCCCAGAGCTGGGGTGTCTTTGGCCTCCTGAGCCCAGAGGGGTTATGTAGCTTTCCCAAGGTCACTCAGCAGTGAGAGTCACTCTGGGTCTCACTCTCCAGGCCTGGCTCTGAGGCCTGTGCCTTGTCCACTCCATGTGTACAACAAGCACTTGAACAACAGGTTTATTAAGAGACTGTTACTCATAGTGATCACTGCTCTGAGATCTTGTGGAGCACAATGGCCCTGCCTGAATCCTAGTTTAATTCTAGAATCTGATTCCACCTGGATCTTATAGGCTTCTCGCAGGCACCTGACCACCAGCCATAAGTAAGCCACTGCAAGCCAGCAGGAGGAGCTCTTAGAGGACCTGGCCCGTTGTGAGTCTCTCCAGGGCAGCCGGGCACCCTAGTCTAGTGAGGAAGTTGAGCTGGGCCAGGGCCAGAGGGAGAGGGCCATGCAGAACTCCCATAAGACGTGCTTCTGCAGACTCCTGCCCCTCCCAACTGGATGGATGTGACCATCTCTCCTTATAGGAAGGAGGACTGGAAACACAAAGTGAATTGCTGAGCATCATTTGCTTATTCTCAAGAAAAAACTGAGAAAAGATCTAAATATAGAAAGGAAATCAAAGTGAGGTCAAAATAGGGGAGACAGAGCCTTGACAAGCCCCAGGTTGCCCAGGCCTTCCCAGTGAAGCAGGAAACCCTCCCCTGGACCCAAACCTCAGTGAGGCCTGCTCAGCAGAGAGGCCAGGTATGAGCTTATGGGATAAGAGAGCCCTCTCAGTATGCTCTCACTAAGGTGGGAGCTGGGGCCTGAGTTGGAAGACTAGGGGAGCCAATGCATCTTCTTGTGACACTGGCAGAGATGAGCTCTGGGATCCTGGGAAGCTGATCACTAAGTTACTGTAGCACTGCCCCTGAGGCATGCCACGCGTGTGGGCTCTCACTCTAAGGAGTGCCCTAAGGCAGCTGCTTCCAAAGCTGGCCCAGACTCTAATATCAGGAAGGGTCCTTGACCCTCTCAGGATCACAGACCCCAATCTGATTAAAGTGATGGGCCTCTCCCTAAAGAAATACACATGCAAGCATATGAAAATGTGTATAATTTTGTAAATCTGGTCATTTACAGACTCCCTTGAAGACCTGCTCATGAATCTTGGGTTAAGAATTCCCGCTTGAAGGAGTTCTAAGAGACTTCTCCTGATTAGAACCCCTGTGTGCCCGGATATGATTTTCTATATGTGGTGCATGGACCCTGCCTAAAAATTGAAGTGCTCTAAAATGCTCTGGTGGATGGTTTGGGTATTTTCATGCTCTGGAGGCAGAGGTCTTGGCCTGATGGTTTTTCGAGAACCTGCACAAAGCTGAGCACATAGTAGGTTCCCTAAAGATTCGTGCTGGATGAATGAGTGAAAAGCTCCCACATGCTCTATGATTCTGCGCCATGTTTTTTTCATAGCTCACGCAATCGCCCTTAATCAGTGGTATCAAACCCAGTGGTCAGCACCTTTTATCCTCAGGACCAACATCAGGGCCTCTGAAAGGGGAGTGTGGGAGGGCAAACCAGGCCTAGGCTTCTGGTCCTCTGCCTACCCCAAGGGGCCTCCCTACCTCACCCTCACCCAAGTCTGTTTCACTAGCAATTGGGCATCTCCATCGAGCCGAGGATGGCATGGGCAATATGAAGAGAGCCAGAGAGGGCCTAAAGAATGAACACATCGCCCCAAATCCTACTCCCCCTGCCCCAGAAGACATTGAGAGTAAGGAGGGGACCCAGGCCCACAGGCCCTGTTCTTAGGTGTGGTGGCACAGTGGGCAGCTCCAGCCCTAGGTTTCCTGGGTGCCTTATTGAAATAGGCCCAGCTCTGCCACCTCCCCCAAGAGAGAAATGAGGAGAGCCTGCCATGTCTAAAGTCAAACTGGGCACCTCTAGACATGAGCTGGGAGCCCTGAGCCCAAGCCACACTCCAGGCCTGGAAATGTGAGGGTCTAGAATGGGGGCTGACACCAGGCAGGGCATTTGGTCTCCCAGATTTCTCTGTGGCTGAGCCACATGACATCGCCCACTGAGGCGGGGTGTGGCTGTGTGGGAGGCCGGGTACAGGGGGAGGGAACTCCTACCCCCGCCCAGGCCTTGGATCATTTGGAAGGCAAATGTGCTGGGTTGCCTAGGGAACGGAAGGAAAGGGACTTCCCTAGCACCGGTGACTAGTAAGGGATGGAGATGGGAGCTGTGATGCTGAGAAAATTGTTTCCAAAAAAAAAGTAAAAAGCAGTGACTAAGCAGCCCTGGTTATGTAAAGCGATCCCTGAGGAAGTGTGGGGAAAAGCCTGGAACCCACCCCCGTGTCCCTCCTCCCCACTCCCAGCCCAGTTCCTGCTGCCTCGGGGAGTTTCCACCAGCCCTCCCCTCTTCTCCCCGGAACTCCCTACTCCTCCACAGGACCAGCCCCAGCCCTGGCAGGCTCTCACTGCCAAGGGCACCCAAAGGTGGCAGGCAGGGCACAGAAGAGGGGTGCCTTCCCTTTCCCAAAGGAGACCCTTGTGACAGTTCTGGGGGGACCTCTGCTCAGAACAGGGCACCCAGGGTCAGCCCAACAAGGGGCAAAGGGTCAGTTGCCATCCCAGAATCCAGGGCTAGTCCACTCCCAAGACAGAGAGTTCCAGATTTGAACCCTGGCATAGCTGGTTGCTAACTGTGAGCTTGAGCAAGTTATCGAACCTCTTTGAGTCAGTTTCCTGGGCTGTAGATGGGAGGGAGATACCATCTACCCCTCAAGGCTATTAGGGTAAGAAACTAAGACAACTCATGTACAGTTCCAGGCACAGCGCTGACACAGGGCAGGCACTTGACACCCATTAGTTTCCTTTCCCCACGGTGGGGAGAACTTCAGAGATTCTCCAGTCTTCATGGGAGGGAAAGTCAGAGGCTGATCATTAGACTCACTCAGGATCTAAGGAGTCTGTCACCTTAGTGCTTCTGTCCACTGATGAAGGGCCGCTGATCCAGGCACCTTATCTACCTGGTGGGTATGTGGCAGGGTGAGCCTGTGCCTTGGCCTCATATTTCCCACCCCAGGTATTCTCCCAGTTCCCAGGAGAGCAGTGGAACCTCACAGCATCCATGAGATGTTGCCCCCCAAGCCCCTATCTGTGGTTTAGGCAGAAATACAAGCACCTCTGGCTCCTCCCTTCTCCCTCCAGTGCATTCCCAGGGAGAGAAGAGAACCTGATTACTCTGGACAAATGTATTTCAAGGCATGAGTTACTCTGGGCCTCAAAAAGCTAGAGAAAGGGGTCTAGAAAACAAGGGCATCTGTCACCAATGGAAGTGACCAAGCCTAAGTGAGGGGGGAGTTGTGATCTGTCGCCTGCCACAGGATACCAAAACCTGGAAAGTGACCTCACTTATACTATCCCTAGCAGGCCAAAGTGCCGGTTCTCCCTCAGGAGGGTTTGCACATGCAGTCAACATACCCTGGGGTGTCATTTAAGCCCCATGTCTTCTCATCTGTCCTCCTTGGAAAACAAAAATAGCTAATCACCTTCTGTATGCTTATACTTCATAGGCCCAAAATACAAAGGAAAAAACATCATTTAGAGATGGAAGCCTGAAACCTAACATTTCCTGGAAGTCCAAGGGGTTGGGAAAGCCCTTAGTTCCTTCTCAAGTACTGTCCCCAGCATTTCTCTTGGATTGAACTTCAAAAGGGCACCGTGGATCATGGGGACAAGTTTGCCATGCTCATGGAGCAGCTGGGCTGACTCCACAGCAGAGGCCCTGGGAGAAGAGGTGTGGCCACCTTGGGTCCCTGGCCGCCCTTCCTCCCCACTGCCCACTGGCAGACCCTGTTCCACTCTGCCCCTCACTCGGGTTCAAATCCACCTCCTCCCAGGCCCAGCCAAGCAGACTGTAGGTTTTCTTCTGCGATCCTCAGTACCCCTGCCATTTGCTGTGGAATTCATGTGACCCTTCCCGCCCTTCCCACTACTAACTAAGCATGGTACTAGGCCCGAAATAAGTAATCGACAGGTAGCCGCTGGGCCAATGACCATTCCCAGTGGATGGCCTCCAGAAGAACTACTCTTCCTCTCGATGGGAGGCAGTGGGGAGGCAGGGTCTTTCAGTTCCCCTCATATAATTGGGGGGGGGGGGTGCAACTTATGGCCGGGACCCTAGATGATCTTCTAAGACTCTTAGAGCTTTTTGCCTGGCACCTCCAATCAACTATAAAAAACACCAGTCTTGGAGTCAGGGACATATATGCATCCAGCCTGACCGCTTCTGGGCTGGGTGACCTCTGGCAAGGCACTTACTTCTCTGAACCTCAGATTCTTCTTCTGTATGTAGAGGCCAGTACCAGCAACTTCGGGGTTGTGAGGACCCTGGGATAGCCCAAGGTCCTTGGGAAATATTAGGGGAGTCCAAACAGGGGGCACCCCAGACCCAACAGGGGCACAAAGTTCTCCTGTGCAGAGTCTGAGTCCACATGGGCTTCCTTTCTTGGGATCTGAGACTCTCCTCTGGCCCAAGCAGCCTGCACAGGGAGCCAGGCAGCTGATGAGGTGAGGGAACCCCAGCCCCCACCTCCCCCGCCTCCCACCACCTTCCCACCACCTCCTCTCCAGAGGCTCATCATTGGAGTTGTGAGGATTAGTCACCGTGCCAGCCCAGCACAAGGCTGCCGCCCCCACAGCCTAGGCCCCCACACTGGCAGACTGGCTGAATGCTTAATTGGAGTTCCTCACACCTCCCAGGACAGCCTCCTACAAGATGACAAGGACTCTGAGCCCCACGGCAGGCCCCGGCCTGAAGGGGTGCCAACAATGGGCCAAGGGCTTTGCTTTCTCCAAAAGGGCACCTCCAGGTGGCCTCAGCAGAGCAGGGAGAGAAGGTTGGGAACCTGTCTCAGTGTCTAGCATTCCAACAAGACAGGACTTCTAGAATCTTCTCCTAAGAGGCTTGCTGAGACGATCTCCACTCAGGCCTCAGGCCTGATCATTTCAGTAGAAAGAGTGGTCCCAGCCCAGCTCCATCAGCAGAGGCCTCTTTCCCCCTCCTGGGATTATAAGAGAGGGAAGTGGGGACAGCAGAAAGGCAGAGACATCATTTGGGTAGAGCAGCTCCTACTATGTGCAGGGCACCTGGGGAGACCTAGAGGAGGCAGAGGGACTCATGTGTGCTGCATTCACCCTCCTGTACACATGCTCCTGTGTGCCCATGACTGCCTCCAAAGAAGACTGAGAGAGATGTCTTAGAGGCAACAGGATCCTGGGTTTACTGATTTGGCTGTCTGAGGCCCTTGGGGGTCGCTGGCACCAGGGGAATGAAGTCACTTGGCACCTTACCAATGCTGAGCTGGGCAAGATGGACACTCACTGCAGAGCTCTGATGAGCTCAGAACAAGCAGAAGAGCCCAGGTTCAGAGGGGCACACAGCTCGGGTACAGGAGGCAGCCCTCCCCCCATTCCAGAGCCAGGAGGCCAGCGGAGATGAAGGGAACCATGGTGGCTGCTCGGTGGGAGTGCTGCTGAGGGGTCTCCCACTGTGGAGCTCTGTGTCTTGCTTGTGGGGGACTGTCCCACCCTGAGTTACAGGGAGATGAGTGATGAGAGGACTCAGAAAGTGATGATGGCTCTGGGAAGGGTAGTTAGGGCTGGAATGAGGGAGCCGGATTGTAATTTCTCATTTAGGGCCCAGGGAAGTCAGAGAGCAAAAGAAAATCTCCACGTGCCCTCAGCCTCCTCAGTTTGCCCTATTTGGATCCTTTGCCCTCCTGCAAGGTCATTCTTAGCGCCAGAAAAATGTGTCATGGTTGCATTCTCTCTTCCCTGGAGCCCAGAGAGCTCTGCCATTGACAACTTTGCTGGCCCCCAGTCACTGCCCCCAGCTCTGGGAGTGACAGGAGTGTCATGCAGGGTAAGTGAGGATAGAAATCTGGCCACCACAAGGCAGGGCACAGCAGGGCTGGGCAGGGTGGTAGCCAGGGGTTGAGCTGTTACCTGGAGACCCTGCCAAATGCAGTCCCACTGACGAGGACACTACCTCTTTCAGGGGCCTACCTCTCCACTAAGGGTCCAAGGGCTGCATCCCCACTGTCTTCACTGCCCCTCTTACACCCCGAACCAAGCCCACTCTGGCTCACGTAGCTCTCACAGCCTAGAGAGGGGATCCCACCCATGCTTCTTCCCCCCCCCCCCAATCTAATATAAATTCCTCCCGCCCCTCAGAGCTCTCTCCTTCCCCAATCCACGTGCAGTGACCACAGCTATCTGGATGGAATTTCCTGCAGCGATCTAACTGCTGCGTGTGCTCCATCCCCAGCCCGAGAGCTCCTAGGACAGGGCCACTTCCTTCACCTCTCTGAGCTCCCTCATGAGGTTGGGCCCAGAGAGGCCTGTTAGTGACTGGTTGTGCACTATTAGGACCCAAGGCCCACAGCGCCTGCTTAACCTGTGTCTAGGGAGCAGAAGCAGAGAGGAACTTCTTCCGACAGAGAGAGGTGTCTTCTTGGGTCTAGGGTTCCTAGAGGGCAGGGTTGGGTCATGTGGGAGCCGCACAACACCTGACATCACTTATCACAGGGGCTCCACAAAGGGAAGTGGGCCACAAGAAAGTGAGATGGCACTGCCCCCTCACCTCATGGGTCACACAGTGTCACTGATGTCCACCGAGGACAGCCAACCTCGGCCAAGCCTCTGCCACACTGCCTGTCCCAAATGGAGCCCAGTGCTGTGTCTCTACCAACCCCAGATGGCCTAGCGGGCCCAACAGGGAGCAGACCCAAATGTTTTCTGAAATCATCATTTGCAGCCCCAGGTCCTGAGAAGAGGGTCAGGAGGAGATTCTGGGCACTGCCCGAGCCACACTGCACTGTGGTCTCCCAGCACTGCCACCTGGCTGTGTGACTCGGGTGAGGCACTCACCTGTCTCCCAAGTTTCCATTGACATCAAAAGACTTGGTTTATCCCACCGACACTCAAAAATAGCCTTTGAGCAAAGTTCCCACACACTTCGCTCTTCACCCTCCTGGCCCTATACCTACTTAAGGAAATACTAAAAAACAAAAACAAAACAACTTACATGTTGCCTGATTTTACCATTTTATCATTCCCAATGCAGACAAACGGCTCCCTCCCCTTAGTCTCTCCTTTTCCTCTGACCCCCTTGCCTCCCTGCCTCCCCCTCCCCCTCCCCCCCTTTCCTCTAGGCCTCTCTCTGTCAAGGGAGGGGAGGCAGAGAGGGGGAGGGGCTGCAGCTGCTAGTGCAGGAGCCCACCTGTCCTCCTGGGCAAACCCAAGCCTTCATCTTTTTGGGGCAGAATAAGGAACTCTGAAAGAGCATCTTCCGGGCTAGGGCAGCAGGTCTCCTCACCTCCATCCCCAGAAGTTCTCCTGGAGCGGCCGCACCCCCTTTTTCCATTCTGAAAGTGAGAAATGATATGGCTGGGGAAGTGGGAGAGAAAGGAGGGTGGACCAAGGCCAAGTGGTTGGAATGAAGAAAATCAGAGAGAACGGGGAAGGAGGTGCACCTGCCCAACCAAACTTCTTTTCCAGCCTTTCCCTTATTTTCTCTGGTCCATGCTGCTTATCTGCACAATTGCCTCTTTTGCAGACCCCTCCCCTCAGACCTCAGCTGGTGTTTCCCCCTCCCCTTCCCCTGTTTCCACCCAAGCCTGCCCTCCCTGGAACCCGTCACATGCCACCCCAGTGTCCCAACCCCACCCCACCCCCGAGCCATGCCCCCATGCCACCTTTCAGGTAGGGCCAGCTACTAAGGGGAGGTCATGTTGGCCACCACCTTGGATGCCTGGATCAGAAAAATTCCCTGCCACGTCTTCTCCATCTCCCATTCCATAACCTGTTTCTAAGTTCATTATGTCAACAAATGATTGTGTTTTAACCAGTTGGGAAAGAGACAGTAGAATCACAGTTAGGGAGAAATCAAGCGTTTGCAAGACAGAACGAGCAATAACATCAAGAAAAGATCAGCAAAAACGCAGAGAGGACTGGACTCGTGGGGAAAGTGTTGGTGGAGGAGGGTGGAAGAGAATGGAGTGGCCGCCTAGACGAAAGGCCAGTAGTTTGGAGGTTAAGAACAAAGCACCTGGCATGCCCAGGGGGCCCGGCACACCCTGAAACCAGCCTAGCTACTGTTCAAAGGGTCCCACGTGTGGGCCACCCATGGAAAGCCCCTGAAACCACATGATGTTGCTGTTTAAAGACCAGCTTCAACATGGACTGCTCTTTGAACCTCGGAGAGCATTCATGCTTTCTACCAGATCCTACCTATGAGTAAAAACAGGGAGGAAAGGATGGCAAAAGGTTTGCAATGGCTTCTGGAGGCCCACATACCCCCAAAACTCCTTGGTGTGACCCTTCCACCCAACATGTGAGCCCCCAAGCACCAGCCTTTCAGGATTCTGTTCTTCAGAGAAACCGTTCCTCTAACTGAGGCTTTCTAAGTGCTCCTCTGGTGTTGGGAGGGGGGTGCAGGGGAGGGCCCAAGTGGTCCTGGTGGGGACAGATGGGCCAGAGAAGCTCACTGCCAGCGCCTCCAGAAAGGGAAACCCCCCCAAGAGCCAAGGAGTCAGGCAAGCCTTCCTGCCCACTCAGAGATTCCGGAAGCCCTTGGAGTCTGGAGAACCCGCCTCCCCAACCTCTCTCCCGCTTCCTCTGTCTGTCTCCTTCTCGAGACTCCTGTGAGTGCACAGGAGGGCTGAGGGAAGCCCCGTGCGCCTGTGATGAACGGAGCTAATTTCTGGTTTGCTGGTATGCCACAGAGACTCTGCCTCCGTTCCCCTCCTTCCCAGCAAACCCTCTCCCACACACAGACAAATAGGCTGCATATTTAATTGGAATTCCTCACACCTACAGGGTAAAGCCTTGTCAGTAGAAATAGAGCCCACAGCCAGCTGGCTTCCCCCATTCCACCCACCTTGTCTCTTAAAAAGAAATCCCCCCCCCATACGTGAACACCCACCCACGAGCCCTCACACGTCCCTCCCAGCATGGTTGTAAAGGAGAGATTCGTTGGCAGTGATGCTCCTTTCCTGGGCTGCTCCAGCTGGGCCCACCCGGCAGAGACCACCCAGCAGCTTCTCCCTGGCAGACAGACCCTGCCTGACTGCCTCCCCGTTGCCCACCGCCGGAACCCCCAGCCAAAGCTCTTGGGGCCCCAGGGTCCCTGAAGGGTGCTGAGTGGGGCTGGCTGTTTGGGTATCAGATATCAGGTGATATGAAGAAGGAAGGAGAGGAGAACAGTGCCCTAGAGGAGCTCTGGGAGCCCACCTGTCACGGCACAGGTGGGAAACCTGTCACCCAGAGCTGGGCCCAAGCCGGTTCTCCATTCTCCTTATGCTGTGGCTTCTCTCCCCATGTGGGGGTGTGGGAGGCTGTAGGCCCGAGGAAGGGAACCTCTGAGGGAAAGCAAGTGAGAGACTGGAGGGCACACGAGGGCAGGACCAACAAGGGAGTGAAACACACTGAGGAGCCCTTATGGGGAAAGTCTGCTTGGTTTATTTCCCATATGACAACAGAGAGGGAGGTCTGGGCCAACAGTCTGGGCCAACAAAAGGTCAGGGTGGTGGCTGGCGTAGGGAGGCTGTACATCTTAGGACTTCCTCAGGGACACCCAACCAGAGCTCTGCTCAGGAACCACATCCTGGTGGGGGCAGATGGGTCAGAAAAGCTGACTGCTAGCCCCTCCAGAACAGGAAACCCCAAGCCTCGTGTTGAGATCTCGGCATTCAAGGTCAGCAACCTCAGTTAATCCCCCAATGGGTGACTGCCGTCCTCTCCTTGCCAGGGAGGGGCTTCTCTCTGGCTGGCTCTTCTGTCACATTGAGCCTGGCACAAGGCCAAACCAAACCTGGGTGTCAGGGAGTAGACAGCTGCCTGTGGGGCTCTGAGGAGAGCTGTGACATCTCATTCTCCCCCACAAAATATCATCTCAGTTTGCCTGAAAGTTCACCATTAGTGACTCATTTCTTTGGGTTAAACATAGCCCTCCCTTTTTCATCCCAGCTGCTCTAGGAAAGGGTAACTCATTGAGTTCTTTACATCCTAGAGTGAATGGGGATAGAGACGAGATCTAGGAGGCCGAGAGGAAAGGAGGAAGTGGAAGGAGACAGAGAAGGGAAGCTACGGAAAGAGGAGACGAGACGACAGAAAGGAACAGCGAGCGGCCCCTCCGTTCTGCCTCGTGGGCTGCCTTTCCCAGGTCATCGCTGTTTCACGATGACTCAGGGAAAACCCCTTTATTTAGTGCAGCCCTCTGTGATTTACAAAACACTTCTGTCTCCATCCTCATAGCTCTGTGAAGCCAGAAAGAGGGAGGTTCACGTGCCCATGTTACGACTGAAGAGACGGAGGCTCTTGGAGTTTGGAGACTTATCAGCTAGGCAGTGAGCGGGATTGCCAGTTCTCTCTACCTCCCTTGTACAGAACCTGTACCCTCAGCGAGCTCGCCTTCTCGCCAGTTCACCCACAGTCCCCTGTTTAGAACAGGAAAAGTCCCAGGAGGGGAACAAGAACGAAGCACGGCCAGGAAGGGTGCAGGGGGATAGAAGGGAGACATGCAAGCCCCCCCCCCTTGGGGGCGGCAAGCACACACTACACGTCCCAAAGTTCCCCACAGAGACCCAACGTGGAGAGGAGACATGGGTGAAGGTCAGAGCCCCCACTTGCTTACTAGTAACAAGTCTGATGCCAACAGCTGGAGCATCCCCTGGGTCCTTCTGTCGGCAGCTGCACTCCCCAAGCATCCACACAGGGGTCCAGAAGGCCTGAGGGGCACTCTGCTGACCTTGGGTGTGTGGAGGAGACCGGTGCCAGGCAGACTAGGGCAGGCTGGACCCAGAAAGGTCCCCAGGGAGACAGCGAGGGGAGCAGGAAGAGACCCCAGGAGCCCTGCTAAGAAATCCCACAGGCTTCCAGACCCAGGTTTTCCCACTTCGCTCCTCTCCCTTCTCCTGTTCCCTCCTCTTTCCTCCCTGGAGCCACAGTCCTGTCCTCAGCTCTCCATCACGCAGGAAGAGGCCCGTCTGCCATATTGAAACTGTCCCCCCCCTCTTCCTCCTAACAAGCCAGGTTAAATATGCTGCAATCAGAGTAATAGCACACCTGGGCTGGTCCTCCAGCGACCTGCCTTTTGTACTGCAATAGGACATTAATAGCAATTATTCTGCTTTGTAATTGGAGCTTTAAATACTAATTCAAACAGCCAGAGGAAAACCAATTAGTGCTAATTTATCTCTATGTGTTTTCCAGAGCTGGTGTCTGTCACACTGTGAAGAAATAGGTTGGTAATTAGTACAGTTGGGTGGTAGATAGAAGTAATTATCAGATTCTTTCATTTTTCTTTGGGGGAGGGAAAAAAGGGGGTAGGGGGTGGGGAAAGCCAAGATGGGTTCTGTAAGTCTTTGTTCCCTTGAAGTTTAAAGAAAGGGCCCACGTGAGTTCTGAGATCCCAGCCCTCAGCACCTGAACTGCCCAGGTATTTCTGAGAGGCAGGTGGGCTCTGCTAGAGGCTGCCTTGAAGGCCTTAATGGGGACCCTCCAGCTGACAGGCTCACTGAAGTACCACCAGCAGCATTATAGTAATCGGAGCAGTCTGATTTGTCTGGGGAAAGGGTCATGAGCCCCAAACAGCTGAGCACAGGGTAAAGGGGACAGAGGGGCCTGGGTCCCAGGCCAGCCTCTCAGTTTCCAGCCTCTTGGTGGAGGCTCTGAACATCAGTTCCCTCATTTGCAAAATGGACAGACATATAGGGATTGAATCAAATAAAATCCTGTTTATAATGGGCCTAGAACCCAGTAATAATAGGTATAGGTTTACTGAGTGCTTGCAATTTGCCTGGGACTCCTCTAGAAGACTTTGTATTATCTCTAACCCTCCAAAGCCATGTGGCTGATTCACCAGTTAGTTTATGTCCCTATTTCCTCTCCTGTCCTACCTTTCACCAGCTGTACAACTCTGAGATATTATTAATTTCACTAAGCTTCAGTTTCCTCACCTATGGAATGGGGGTAATAACAGCACCTTCCTTATGGATTTACTATGAAGATTAAAGGAGATAGTGATTATAGAAGCTCATGCACAGCAGCTGTCATGGAGCAGGGGCTCCATTGTCTTTGTCACTATTATTATATTATTTCATTACACAAATTCTCTCCTGAAAGAGGTAGCTGTGGTACTGTAAGTACCTTCTATTAATGAAGCCACTGTACCAAGTGCCCGAAGTGTCCGCACTGCTGTAGGGAGCCTGCTCACACCGTTCAGAGATATAAGGCTAGCTCACCCAGAACAACAGAAGCTGGATAACAGTGGCAATTCAGAGCTATTTTTACAAAATGCAGTTTACAAAATGCTTTCACATGTATGGTTTCAATGCCGTTTCATAGGTGAGTGGGTTGAGAATTATTTAAACCCCATTTTACAGGTGGGAAAACGAGGCTCAGAGAATTTAAGTGACTTGCTCAAGAAAGTGGTGGAGTCAGAACCCAAACCCAGGGTTTTGACTGCAAAACCTGCATGGGCACTCACTCAATGCTTGATGAGTGCATGAATGAGTGCGCTTTCCACTAAACCCTGTCACCTAAGCTGCCAGCTGGTATGTGGTACTGCTGTGTGAGGAGCTAGGCTGAGGAAGGAGAGGCAGGTGGACTCGGAAATCTCCAGAGGAGTGATGGGCAGTGACAGGGCTGGACAGCTCTGCTCAGCCTGGGCATGGTCTAGGAAACGTGTTAAATCAGTAGGCAACACTGAGAACTGGGAGATTGCATTTAATAATCTGGCTGAAAATCTGGCAACCCAGGCGATCTCCTGTTCTCACAGACCCCACCCCGCCCACACAGGGGACCTGCCTGGACCCTGTAGGCATGTGAGGTACAACCCCTGGGCCAGGCCTTCAAGAAAGAGCAGTATGAAGGTAGGGAAGGGGGAGTGAGGGTGTAGAGGGCACGTCTTTGTCAAAGACTCGTGGAGGGGCCTGAGCACAATATATGAGAAGCAGCAAGGAGACTGGTCTGGCAGCTCCAGAGGGTCGGTGCTGGGGAAGGGAGGGACCGGGGTTAACAAGGTGGCTTTGGCAACCACATGGCAGAGGGCAGGTTTGATCAGGGCCACCTCCTACACTTATTTACTGCCCCCACAGAAGGGGCACCCAGTCCAGGAGCTGCCTCCACTCCGAGGAAGGGGAGCCTTCTTTCTAATCCCACAGAGGCAACCACCACATGCTTGCCAAGCTATAGGCTTCTACCGGAGGGACCCCTGTTTTCTGTCGGCTAGTGGCTGCCCTCGATTCAACATGTTTGGAAGGCAGTGTTTAAAAAGGTTAGCCTGGCCAAGGTGGCAGGGCGGGCGGAGGGGAGGAGTCAGAGACGGGGGAGTAGAATGGAGGTGAGGGGACAGGGGCAGGAATGGGAAGGCGCGGAAAGAAAGGGGTAGGTCTGAAGATGGACAAGGGGCTAACTGGGCATGTGCCAAAATAATACTGATCATTAGCCGTGGTGGGAGGAATTGTGGGTAATTTTAGGGGTTTTTTCTTTTTGATTGTTGGTATTTTCTAAGTTTTCTATACTGAGCATATTTCTCTTTTATACTAAGAAAAACAATGAAACTTTTATTAAAAATTGAAGGGACATATGCTAGAGACATTTTGAAGGAAGAACTGACAGAATTTGATAAGTGACTAGATAAGGGTGATAAAGGAGAGAGATGAATCGAAAATAACTCAGGTTTCAAGACTGGGTGATGTGGGAAATGACAGAGGAAAGGAAGTGAAGTGCGGGAGCCAGAGAACCGGGGAATGATCCCTTCAGCTTCAGACTGTGCAGCCAGGGCTGCAGGCAAGGCGGTGGGGGTTGGGGGTGTTCATGCAGCAGAGAGGGGGAACTGAGGCACAGAGGGGAGAGGCTGTGCTCACCAGGCTTCAGGACAGCCCGGGGTTGAGAAAGGAATTTGGGATCTCCTCGCCAAAATGCTAAAGTCCAGAGCCCCAGACCTGCCCTTCTCTGCAGGGCCCTTAAAAGGAAGGCCCAAGACAAGGCCCTAAGGGTAGCCCCCGCCTGAGGACCAGCTGGCTCTCCAGGCTTTGGTACTGGGCTGCTTGGTTGTCTGAGAAGCGTGAGCCTGAGGAGGCCAGGCCAGGACGCCAGGCCAAACTTAATGCTGACAGAGAGCCAGGCCAGGAGTGAAGGCCGTTAGGCCTGAGGCCCTGCAGGCTGAGGCTACAGGAAACAGACACACTGCCTGGGAGGTCCCAATGTCATTAGTGATGGCGATGGAGGGATGTAAAGCGAGGCAACTCATCTCTGAAGGATACAGGAACCGTTTCCCACACTGAGAAGGGTCTCCCTGAATTTCAGTTCCCAACCAAGCCCTGCACCCCCAACTGTCCACAAATGCACTGTCAGTGCCCAGAAACCCATTCTGCCTGCTGCTGATCTGATGGTCTGCAGGGGCTTTGGGAGACCAGGTGTCCCAAGTCATGCAAACGCCCTCTGGCCTCTAGAACCACTGCCCTGTATCTGGGGTGCGTGGCCAAGGGTGTGTTTCTTGAGGCCCCTGAGCAAAAAGTTGCACCCTGACTAGCGCCACCCAGCAGCCAGCAGTGAACCTGCCACCTCTTCCATGCGGGTCACCTCTCTCCAGGTCCCCATCAGCCCTGCCCCTACACCCCTGCACCAGCCCTGGAGCACTCAGTGAACCACCATTGCCTTAGAAGACTCTGTGTAGACTGAGCCTGAGGCCCCACCCGAGGCTGCATCACGGTTTCCTTGGCAACTGAAGGGGTAGTTGAAAAGTAACTCGCAAAGCAAACAACATGAGCTCCACATGGGTGACTGGGAGAGTCACCTCAGCATCATGGGGCTCCTCTTGCTGAGGCTGCTCGAGGGGGGGCTCCATGAGCCCCCCAAGCCCCAGGCAAGGAGCACTTCACAACACACCGCAGCATGCGCGCTCTTGCTCCGCTAGGAGCTGTGTTGCCAGGAGAAAGGAGATTATCACCATTATCTCGTGGTGAGGGTCCTGCCTCTGCACGCACTGGGCGCTAATGAGGCTGAGATGGCAGCCCCAAAAGTTGTCAGACAGGAGTAGCACAGAGCACTGGGGAGAGCTCCTGGCCAGCCACTGCAGGTCAGTGCCTGCCAGTAATGGCCTGACGTGACCCCAGCACTCCCAGGTCTCCTATACTAAATGTCCTCACCAAGGCCCTGGCAAGTTTAGGGACTTTTCAGTGGGTGCTGTAGAAAAACCCTGACAGGTGTGTGCCTAAGGTTCCAAAGGGCTTTTCAAAAAAATTTATTAAGTTATAAATATATGTGCCAAGTACACAGGTCTTAAGTGTAAAACTGCATGGCTTTTACCCATTGTCTTAATCAGTTCCGTCTGCTCTAGCAGAATACCATAGACCGGGTGGCTTCTAAACAACTGACATTTATTTCTCACAGCCCTGGAGGCTGGAAGTCTGAGATTAGGGTACAGCAAGGCCGACTTCTCAGTGTGTGCTCATACGGAGGAGAGCAGGGAGGAGGGAAGCAAGCTCTTTTGTGACTCCCACAAGGGCACTAATCCCAGTCACAAGGGCCCCCCTTTTATAATCTAATCCTAATTACCTCCTAAAGGCCCCACTTCCTAATACATTGGAGGGTAGGGTTTTCACATATGCATTTTGCGGGGACACAAACATTCAATCCATGACACATGTAACCACCACCAAGTTAAAGACGCAGAATATTTCCAACATGCCAAAAGGCTCCCACTTGCCTCTTCCCAGTTAACATCCCCACCCCAAGGCAACATTATTCTGACTGCTGTCACATCAGTTAGGCTTGTTTAGCTCGCGTAAACGGGACCATAGAATGGGTGCTTCCCTGTGTCTGGTTGCTTGCACGGATTGCTGTCGTGAGGGTCAACCCCGGGGTTGTAGAAGACAGTGGCTCATTCTTTCACTACACGGTATACCTAGTGTTTCTAAACTTCTCAAGGGCTTTCACATTTGTGTTCTTCTCCAAGTCAGTGCCTTGCAGCTGTCATCTCCAGGCCACATGTTCTGCAGACCTCCATGCCCAGGTTGTGCTCAGTTCTGGGTGCACCCGTTTCTATCCCACTAGAAAAATCACATAGGAATGTGAGTGTTTATAATGATATCATGGGAATTACCTTGAATTCCCTCTAATTTACATAAAAAGGGGGGGATTGTTCGAAAACAGCCGCACTTTATTATTAGTAACATATTTGTGATACATCTCTCAACTGCTGGTACCACACCAGCGTGTCACAGCTTTTAGGCTGAGAACTGCTAGGCTAAGTGGTGTGATTTCAGGTAAAGGAAGGTCATTTCCTGTCCCCAAAATATCTCTTTCCTCTACCCCACTGCTTCCCCTGAAGTTTCCTCCCAGTGGATTTATTGTGCTTTGACAAACAGCCCCAGGGTCCTCTTCTAAAATGCAAGAGCTCCTGAGGGGAGAGAATCCATTAAACCCACTTACCTTAGTGTGACTTACAGGGGAACTGGAAACTCCTTGCACTCTGTGGGACACTTTCCCCAAACTGCCTCTCCCCGTGCCCACAACGAGGCCATGAGGATGTTAATATTATCCCCATTTTGTAAATGAGGAAACTGAGGCTTGGGGAGATGAAATAACTAGCCTAAGGCCACACGACTATTCTGTTGCAGAAACAATCATTCGAGCCCAGTGCAGTCTCCTCTGAAGGCCGGGATGAGACGGAAGAGGGTGGGCAGGGTGCCATAATAGTGGAACTACTACCTGTGGTGTCAGGTGGATACTAGAATTATAGGATCGCTTCATAAATTATAAAATTATCTGAGCACCATGCTGTACACCTGAGACTAATATAAAATAATATTGAATGTCAATGCAATTGAAAAAATTTTAAAGAATGAGGAGCTTTAAAAACTAAAACCATACATGGGCCCTCCTCACCCAGTGGAATCCCAGTTTTATTTAACAAGCACCATAGGCTGTGTGGGTAACAGACACAAGGACTGAAGCTCAGATATGCTGCCATTTTTTCTCATCCCTGGTTTATTTCTTCAAATGATTTCACATAAGGAAAAAGGGGCCGGAAAAAAATATAAGTGAGGAACATACAAAGAAACTGATGAGTACTTCTCCTGGGGAAGAGAAGCTCTGCAGACAGACTGTAAGTTCTGGAGTGTTAACTCCATGAGACCAAGGATCGAGTCTTGCAGCAACCAGAGGGGTGGACTAGATGACTTTCCAGACTTCTCCCAGCTCTCAAAGAAGATAACTGTGTCTCTGTCCATTTGAGTTACTATAACAACCGCCATAGATGGTGTGGCTTAAAAAACAAATGTTTATTTCTCAGAGTTCTGGAGGCTCCAAAATCAAAGTGCCAGTTGATCCAGTGTCTGGTGACAACTACCTCCTCCTTGTAACCTCAAGTGGCCGAGAGAGCAGAGAAGAACCAAGCTCTCTCTTGTCACCTGAGAAGGGCGCTAATCCCATCATGAGAGCCCCACCCTCATGACCTCATCGCCTCCCAAGTCCCACCTCCTAACGTCATCACACTAGAGGTTAAAGTTTCATCAAATGAGTTGGTCGGGGGAGGGAACACAAACATTCAGTCTGTTGCACTCTGTCCTTTTATTCCTTTGTCCTTGGTCATTCTTGCAAGGTAAGAGTTGCTCAGAGTTACTATTTGAAGTAGAAAGAATTCTGGCCTGGGGTCGACCCCAGGTTCCAGCCTGAACTGCAGGCAGCCCTATGATATCAGGTGAATTAAAATTCCCCTTGGCCATGGATCCTTCAGCATAAAACAAAGAGGATAGGAAATCTCTAATTCCTTCGACTCCAAGATCCCACACTTCTTTGACTTGGTGTGGGGGAGGCAAAGATTATGGTAGGGAAACAGGGCCCTATTTTGCTTCACAGAAGTTACTACCTCTCTGGGACCCTGCAGTCCCTTTTATCTTTAGAGGCATGATAATTGGAGGCCTGACCAAGAAAAAAGAAGCTGGGTCACTATCAGGCCACCCATCCCCATAGAACTTGGCCTTTACCTCCCAGGGCTGAGAACCTGACAGTCTAGGGCATCTCAAGTGGATCATGCTTTTTTCTTAACCATGGGCCAGGGTCAATGTCAGAAATACCCAGGAAAACCAATGGAGCAGAATTCTGACTACATCTGTAGACAGGCATTTTGAAGGACCACCCTGCATTTTTTGCTGGAATGCTCCCTGACACATGGTTTTCCACCCCCCTGTTGCTTTTATAGATATATATTTATATACATATAAATATCTCTTTCCCTGAGGGACAATGAAGCTCAGCCAAGTGGGAATTCAGTGTGATCTAGTGGAATTGTTTGTGAAGGAATTTCACCAGGGTGGGGGGTAGAGATTATGTATTCAGGACATCACCTGGTTAATAAAAAATTGCACAGCTCCCAAGAACACATAAGATTTCCTTTCTTTTTTTATTTTTCCTTTAAATAACGAAGGGTGTGTTGTTTCTCCCATTTTTGCCAATTTAAATTGAGATTTTTTTTTTTCTCTCAAAACAATAAGCAAACTAATAGTAGGGGTTAAATAATTTGTTAAAGGGTGGGGAGTAGAGAGGAGATGGGGCTGGGAAAGGGGGTTGGGGGGACTGGAATCTGCCTGTAGCTGCAATAACTGCAGAGTTATGCCTCAGGCATAATATATCAAAGAAAATATAATGCATCCAGCTTAAAACTAATGATTGCCATATAATTAGATGAGAAGCATTGTGCTATAAATGTGTATTCTTTAGCGTGCTGTGATTTTACTGTAAAAAGAGAGAGCGAGCGCGAGAAAGGAGACAGAAAAACACAGAGCCCAGCAACATACTATAAAAAGAACCTTCTGTTGACTTCTCTACTGTTTAGTATTCCTTGGCTGTTCTCCCTTGGGAGTGTGTAATTAGTACTTTATGAAGAGTACATTTAAAGCAGTTTAATATTCACCTCATTCAATCTGAAACAATGTGATCCATGCTTAGACAAATCAGTGCTCCTTGCTGACATAATCTGTCAGAACATTACCTCTGAAAAGACCTTTCAAGAGGTTTGGATGTTAATTAGTTGTCTATCATGTATAAACAGAGCAGTGAGCAGAAGGGGCTCCGACAGGCCAGAGGGATACGTTGGGAAATGCATTTTGTATGAACGCGGCTTGCAGGGGGGTCTCCTCCCTCTCCCTGCCTCCCCCATGTTCCGCCTCCCCTGTGCCAGCAACCACACGGGCTTTGGACTTCTTCCGGGCAAGAAAAGAGCTTTCTGCTTGGCTTCATGGGGCACCACCAGCCCCTAAAGGGTACTGTGAATGCTAAAGGGGTTCCCCACACACCACACCACCACCTCTGCCCCTGAGGCCTGGTGCTCCCCGGAATGGGGCCACCTGCAAGGTGTGACAGGAAGCATGACCTCACAGGCCCACCTGGGCTTACTGGGAGGCTGCGAGCTTTGGGGCCAGCTGGGTTCCTTCTCCTGTGGGTGAAGAGGGCCATGAAGAGATGGAGAAGGGGGGCATCCTGATTCACATCTTCCCGCTCACCTGGAAGCTCAGTCCACTGTAAACAGAGCTGCACAGTGCAAGAGAGACTCATACACAAGGAAACTCACACACATGCAACTTCCTTTACACCCCAGACTCATGAAAGGCTGGCCAGGCTCTGCATCCACAGGCACATCTTCCAGGCCCTGCCTCCAGGGTGAACCTTTGCCAAAGTGTGTCCTGCAAAGCCGGGCTCTAGGCTCTGCCTGTGTGCGCCGTCTAGGGACTTGAACTAGCTCTCCTACATTCTGGACTCAGAATGCCCATGTGTGAGGCACTTCCTGGCATACTGGTGATGCTTACTAAGAGTGGGTCAGCACATATTCTGCTGTTCTTGCCAGACCCATGATGACAAGATGGCATGGCAGCTGGCAGCAGGAACCTCCTTCCCCCCCAAGGGTCAGATGCCCCCCACTGGCCCCTCAGCTGTCTCCCCCTACAGGTCTTCCTTTCCCCACTCCCAGGCACCCCACTTTCCTTCAGTGGCCTCAACACCTACAGCCTCTTTATTCAACATTCATTCCGTAGGTGTCCACTAAGCACCTACTGTGTACATTGCATTGTGTTACATTCCAGGGCCACAAAGATAATTAAGTCATGGCCTCGGCACATGAGGCATTTACATACCCATAAACCAACCATTACAGTTTGGGGTAATTATAAGTAGTGTAAGGGAGGCAATGTAATTTAGCGGTTAGGAGGGAGGGCACTAGAGTCAAATCCCAACCTTACCACTTAACAGCTAGTGATCTTGGGCAGGTTATTTAGCTGCTCTGAGCCTCAGCTTCCTTGTCTGTAATATGAAGGTATGAATATCTACCTCATAGGTTTTTTTTATGTTAAACAACATAATTCAGTAAAGTGCCTAGTGCAAGGCTTAGGGTGTAATCAGTGCTCAACTAATGTTTGCTCCCCTCAAAAAATAGTGCAACAATAGGAGCTCAATCAAAATGCCTGAAAGTAAAAGAAGGAGATACTAACTGTGCCTAGGTAGTCCTGGAAGGCTTCCCAAAGGAGGTGACATTTGAGCTGCATTTTAAAGGAGACGAAGTAGAAGTTTACTTAGGTAAAGAAGTGACAGAAGAGCTTTCTAGAAAGAGGAACAGCGTGTTACAGAAGGGAGCGGGCTGAGAAAGGTGTTTGAATATGAAGACATGGTCCTTGAGCTCAGTGTCATACTGCTGGAATCACTGTCACAGCCTGGGAGGCTGGTCCCAGGTGAGCCCTTTAAAACCAAGCCATGGGATTGCACAGGTGTACAGAAGGGGGTGCTCCAGGTGAGTGACAATGGGTTCTTCCCACAGCCTAGAAACCAGTCGCTTTGCACTGTATTTCTCCGAAAAGAGAGTTAAGGTCTCAAACACCCTTGGCTTGGGTATCCACCCAAAGGTGAACTCACAGGCAGAGCTAGGCTCTCAGGGAGGCAGCAGGACATCGGAGACAGCAGGACCACTGACTCCGGTCCATTCCCACCCCACTCCGGCCCCTGCGGCCATGAGCCCTAACCCCTCGGCATTGCCAGGGTCTGCTGAGGACAGCACGCAGCCTCCAGCACAGCCCTGGGACACCAAAGACCCTAAGTACGAGGTCGCTTGTGTTATTAGTGAAAAGAGTTTGTTCTGGTCCACACCTTTTTCAGAACTGCTGTCCTTCTCTGGTTTTTCACTTGACAAGAAGCCAGGACTCGAGAGGTCCAGGTAGCCCCCTGGGCCTCCCTGGGCCATGGTCTGCATTGGGTCTCTTCTAGCCCTGCAGACCCCTAGCGCTCCTCCTGCCCAAGCCAGAGGCGGTGGGGGCGCCCATGTCTCCATCCCTCACAACCGGCCCCTTGACACAACCTCCAGTCTTCCTTTCCTCATGAAAACCCAGACCTTTCCCTCCTAGCCAAGGCTTTGGTCACCTTATAAAATATCCTAGATGCTGGGAGAGTGCTGTCCACCCTGCCACAGCAAGGACAGGGCAGGCCGGCCCCAGGTCCTCTATTCTCTCCTCTCATCAAACAGTAATAATGATATTTGCTCCCATCTACTGGGTGCCTGCTGTGAGGTAGGAACTTTATGTGTAGTGCTCTCACAACAGCCCTCTGAAGCAGGCACTGTTACAGCCATAAGGCAGACAGACTAAGTCCAAGGGAGGTTAAGTGACTGGTTCGAAGGCATACAACCAGGCAAGTGGCAAACTGGGGATCTAGGCCTCCTCTGTCTATTTCCAGTTCCCACCACCCTTACACTTACTAGACCAGGGGCAGCAAACTGCAGCCCACAGGCCAAATCAGCCTGTTTTTGTAGGACCTGTGAGCTAAGAGTGGTTTTTACATTTTTGAAGAGTTGTAAGAAAAACAAAAAAAGAGCACGTGACCAAAATCATACGTGACCCACAAGCCTCCAATATTTACCACCTGGGCCTTTACAGAAAGTTTTTGGACCCTGAACTAGAGCCCATGGAACATTCTATTTGGTGCTGGACATTGGGTACTAGAGACACCAAGTGAAAAAGCCACAGTAAGGAATACTGACGTTTGCCCAGGACAATTCTGCTGTGTCACCATAGCTTCAAAACCATTTTTTAAAAAGGTCTTTAGTAGAGATGAAATTGAGCAAAAGAGAACACCAGTGATTTCTCTCTATGCATAGTTTCTGATGGTGTATTTCACACATGATATCTATTTCATGTAGTTAGAATCCCCATTTTTTGAGTGAAAAATGGAAAAGCTGAGAGGTGAAATGAGTAATTTAGGGGCCCCTGGTGAATATTTTCCCCAGGTCCCATGACCTCAAGGCCAGTGTTCTTTCCATTTCATCACAGCTGCCCCTGAGCCCCAAGGCATCTGGGAGGGGAGCTGGGGCTCAGAGGCAGATGCAGGGCTACAGGAGACTGGCCATGAGGGGAGCAATCCTGGTGACTGTTAGTTCCAGCTGCCTCCCTCTTTTCATGCAGATTGAATTTATATGCATCTCAGATTTCCTTTTTCAACACAAGCCTCAGTATCTTGGAACTATTTCAGCCACTGAGTCACCCCTCAAGAACACCCCAACTTTCTATATCTCGGGGGTGATTCTAGCTCACACCCATCAAGCTAAATAACAGTCCCAGCTCTCCTGCCAACTGGCTGTGTGACCTAGGGCAGGCCACTGTCCCTCTCTGTGCCTCCCTTCCCTCCGAGGAAATGGAGTCAATGCTCCCTCCACCCCCTTAGCCCTCATGGACTCTGAGAGTGGATGAGATCATGTCTGTGTGCTGCTTGGTGGAAGGAAGCAGCAGGAGGAGTACAAGGTAGCATTATTTTCTGGGTCGAGTTGGGCAGTTGCCATGAAGTTGCTAAGATGTATAAGCATTTCAAAGGCCTGGGAACTGTCTCAGGAATGCTATGGGCAGGCAGTGTGTCAGAACCAGTGTGAGTTCAAGCCCAGCTTAGCCCCTTCCCAGCTTCAGCCAAACCACCCAAACAGTTTTGGCCTCAATATCCTCACCTGTAAAATGGGAGTAAGCCCAACTACCAAAGGCTGTTTGGTTACAGATTAAATAAGTAATCTCTGACACTCATAATTATGAATGCTGTGGGCCCTGTCAGGACTCTTCTTAGGGTTTCTCTATGAACTGTCTCGTAAGTGCAAACGCCCCCCACCCATGTCCCTCTCGGGCAGCCTTCTGCAGTCGGGATGGGCTGCCTTACCAAGCACCTCCGTTTGGAAAAGAAAAATAAGAACTGAGTGAGTGAGCATAGCCCTCTCCCAGGCGTCACCCAGGCAGCCAGCGACCTGCTGGACCAGGGGTGTAAAGCCAGGGGACTGGATGAGGCCAGATGTTCCCTGAAGCCCTATCCCCTTGGAGAGTGGTGGAGAGAAGCCCCTGAGTTCTAAACCCAACAGTACGACCTCGGCCCGGCCCGGCCATCGCTCCCACAGCACTGGATGCAGAATGAAGGGCCCCAGGTAAATGGCTCTTGGAGACGAGCATAAATGATCTCTCTCCCTGGCCTCTTTTAGCAGGGCAGGAAGGGACATAAAGGTGGGGACTGGATGCACACGGAAAAGGTCTAAGTGGGGAGGACTGGTGAAGGGGCTCGGTAGAGGTTGGCCGAGCGAGGCCAGCAAGGAAGCTGAGAGATCCATCCAGCAGAGGGGGTGAGAAGCAGCCGCGAGCTGGCCAAGGCCTCCTGCAGCTAACAGCAAAGCTGCTGAGCAGATCTGGCCCAGGCGGTCTGAATTAGTCACCAGTTTTGACAAGGAGTTAAGTGGGTTGCATAACAGCCTCCCTCGCTCTGCATTGGCTCTCCTGAGCTGGGCTTTCCAGGTGAAGGGTCTGGGAGCCCAGGGGCTAGGTGCTGGCACAAGCCCTCCCCAGGCCTGCTCCAGCTCTGCAGGGCCAGAAGGAGGCGCCAGCCATTCACCTCCGGTCTGAGTCTCGGCTACCTGGCCTTCCAAACAATCCCACGCTAGTCTTACAACCCAGGACTCTAGGCCTTCGTAGGGAAAATGCCAAGGAATTAATATGTTTCTCAGCTCACGGCAGCTCTGTAGCACTCTGAGCACTGCCAGCCCACTTCCTCTACTGAGTTTATTACACAGCATCATGGTAATAATTACCAGTAAGCATTTAGTGAGCACCTTTAGTTGTGGCTCTATTCAAGGCATTGTCGGGGCTTCAAAGATGAGTGTGACACAGATGTGCAGCAACAGAAAGGTCTTGGGATCCTAATGCCTTTCCCCCAAAGAGGAGCGCACTCTCTCACAGAGGAACTCTAAGTCACTGGCCCACTGCCCGCTGTGGGTCAGACTCCATCCCCATGGGAGGGTTAGAGTAGCCAGCCCTGACCTGAGATGTACCAAGTATAGTGCAGGCTTCTTGTAACCAGATTTCCTTGCTTATTTATTCATTCCCCTGCACATAGCCAAATGATGAACAATAAATGTTTAACAATATTAATAATGGGTGATGGCAATGATGATGACAATGACGAAAATGTTAGAGATGAGTATACGTGTCCTGTTTTGGCCTCAAGCCCTTGGGACTTCAATCCTTCCTTCCTCCCCACTGGCACTCCTGTTAAACTCATTAGATCATAGAAAACAGGAGTAGACACTTGAGAAATTTAAGAATCATTCACAAAGACCTTCTGACTCCAAACAGGACTAACTCATCCAGGAAGAGTCCCCATTGCAGCGAGAGGTGGGCAAAGAAGTCAGTGAGTGGGGAGGGGCCTTTTCTGGCCCCTCCGCCCTTTCCCAAGCCTAAGTTAAGGGAAAGTCCCCAGCCCAGGCTCTCCAGGGAAAGGGAAAACATCATTCCCTACTTATTATCCTACCAGGTTTATGACAATTAAAACTGGAAGAGATCTCAGAGGTCATCTAGTCCAGCTTTCCCATTGTACAGGTGAGAAAACTGAGGTCCAGAGAGGAGAAATGACACACCCATGGCCGCACAGCAGAGCTGGGATTCAAACTCCCATCTCCTTTCATTACAATGTGAAAACCAGACAGAGAGAAGTGATGGCGGTGGAGGGTGGGGAGGACAGATGGGAGGAAACCACCAGCCCCCCCCCCACTTCTAGAGGTCCACTTGATCCGCAATTCCTGCCTGTCTGGCCCAACCCCAGGAAAGTAACAGCTCTGCGCAGAAGGAGGAGCAACTGCCCCAACCAGCACATGCAAACGATCATGATGCCAAGTCATTGTGCACAGTTTCTAGAACAATGAGCCTTTCCTCTCTGCTCAGCTCCCTAGAAAAGAGCTAATGGGGGAAGCAAGCAAGTTCCTGATGAAAAGTCCATCCAGCTTCTGCGTCCCAGATATCTTTCCGGATGTCTTCTTGGGACACACTTTCCCAGCAATACTTAAAGCCAACTAGAGAAAATTTTAAGGGGTTAAATAGGAAAGCTTGGGTCAGTTTAAGCCACAAAATCATTCACTCATTCAATAAACTTCTACAGTATCTACTCTGTGAGCATTCAGTTACGAAGGAGATGGGGTCTCTGGTCTTAGTACACCTGTAGTCTAGCAGGTAAGACGGAAAGAAGCTCTTGGGGAGCGGCAAGAAGGGGAGACCATCCATTTACTGGGGAGGTGAGGGGTTGGGCAGCTTTACAGAGCAGGAGACACCGAACCCTGGTCGCCAGAAGCCCATCCTGAGCAGATGCAATTTGACCCATTTGCTTCCACTTTTCACTTTGCCCAATGTCCTCCTCGAGAGCTCAGCGACACTCTTTTTTTTTTTTTCTTTCATATGAACATAGGCCCTCAGCAACCCCCAGCTCCAGCCTCTATCTTCAGAGTTTCCTTTTCCATCATTTTCCCCATTTGGGACCCAAACCCAGTCCACACCCCATCAATGAACCAGTAGACTGGGTGTAGAAGTTGTGAGGTGGGGCCCCACCAGACTCACCCGGACAGATGTGCTCTGTTCCCTGCACAGCTGTCCCAGCAGCCCATCTGTGCTCACTTCCTGCCTCCCGGCTCCAGCCCCTCACACCTCCCACACAGGGGCGGGGAAGTCTGGTCCAAAAGCCAATGTTGAGCCGCTGGCAGCACAGCAAAGCCTGTAGGCCAGGACCCTGGCTGCTGCCCTCCACCATGCTCCACAAGGAATGGTGATCTGGGCAGGACTGCAGCAACGTAGTCACTCTGGAGGGCTCTGCCTTGGAGGCCAACCTCAGCCTCTTGGCAGCTGTGGCATCTGCCCAGCTCTCAAGTTCTCCCAGCACCATCTGTCCACGTGAGACACATGAACAACACCACAGATCTGGTGTCATTATTTTGTCAAGACTAAGAAGTCTGCTTCACTCTTGCCTAGGTGTCTCCAAGGGAAGAAAAAACTATTTTCAAAGAGAGTAGATGCAAGAAGATGTCCCAGCTAAAAGTCTGTCCCTGTGCCCTTGAATGGTTGACTCCTTGTCAAAAATCCATGTAGCTCCCCCAGTTTCTAAGCTGGGAGGTGGTAGAAATGGGAAATCACCTGAGGAGGTGACTTGTCTGGAAACCTGCATGTTTCGGGGGTGCTCACAGCTCCCTCCTGGCTCCTGAGCAGGGTGTTTGTTCTCTGGGACCATAGGAATGGTGCAGGCAGCTCTGCGGCTCCCATGGGCCAAACACTCCTTAAGAGCCAGGCCTGTAACCCCGTAGCCCCCAGCCCTGTTCTGTACACAGGAGGCACCCAATAAAAGTGTGCTGAACGGGGCTGCCAGGCCACTTACTCCCTGGCCGCTTGCTGCATCAGGGCAAGTGGGGAATCTCAGTTTGCTCACACGAAACTCAAATTGGGCAAACAGAAAAAGGAGAGACCAGCAGCCATAGATATCTGTGATGGAGAATGGGTGAGAGCGGGAATATTGGAGGAATGGAAAATTTGAGTGTAAAGTTAACAGGTATCCCCTACTCAATCCAGAGCCTTTGCTTTAATACTCTGTCCTAATGCGTTGAAAGTTAGGCAGAAAGATGATAAATTGTTCCCTTTTCCTGGAAACAGAAAAGTGTTAGGAGTGTGTGCAGATCCCAGAACCCTACACCTCTTGAACAGTGGGATTGTGGGGTGGGAACTGGCTTCCTCAGGCAGAAATGAGCCCCCAAAACAAGGACTGGTACCCAGAACAAGAGCAAAGAGCTCACCCAAGCTGTCCAGGTGCAAGAGGGCTGGCCTTCCCTGACTGCCATTTGTAAATGAGGGGAAATTCCAGTTCACTCTGCTCTCCCCCATCCACAGACACACGCGGCCTTGAATACTTCAGGTGAGGGGCAGTACTGGTCTTTCTGCCAGGCTGCTGGCGCTGAGTCAGGTGTTTTTAAATTGCTCCCTTAAGATGAGCTGCCTCAGGGTGACCAGACAACCGTAGACTTAGGTTACTTTATTTTCAAAGTGTTTTGCTATGTATCTAAGACAGAAAATTTCTTTCACAAAGATAGAAATTGTCACCATTTTTTCACTTTGCAAACCTGGCCACTGTAACTGTGAAGGAGTCCCTGAGATTCAGGTCCTAACCTGAAAACTCTGATTGCCCGATAAGTCTGAGTCCAATGAAACAAAAGGAGAAGATGGGGCGAATGGCTGATGTCGAGAGCAAGAGATACTAAGCCGGCAGCAGGCAAAGAGCCCCATCCTCAGCCAGGGCCTTTGAGGCAGGCTGCTGGGCAAAAGGAGTTGCTACTTTGTTTTAAAATTGCTCAATTTATGCTCAACCTATAACCTGTGATTTCAACCCAAAGCTTTCTTTAAATACAAATATGTAGACGGGGGGGGGGGGCTCCTCCTCCTCTAAGGCAAGGGTCCTTTCCACCAGCCCACCAATTATTGGAGCTTCTTTTCCTGCTACAGATTTAAGAGAAAGGGGAAATCCATATTCACATATTCGCTTAGATTCTCCCACTAGTTCATCAGGGAAGCCCTAGGATCTAAGAGATGTTCCTGAGTATCAGACCCAAGTTACCCAAGGCAACTGGGGCTCAGAGGGAAGGGACAAAGCTTCAATCTGAACACCCACAAGGGTTACAGCTTGTCTCGGGGGCCCCTAGAGACCCCCAGGTCTCACAGGGGCATCACAGCATTCCAAGGCTTCTGAGTGGGCCCCAGCCTTTGCTATCTTAATCTTGGGCTCTTAGTTCGGGGTGGCCACCCTGCCCCCCCCAACCCTATCTAGAAGCAGGGGGCTTTACCTTGGAGCCCCTGCAGCGCAGATCCCCTGGGACAGATTTCACAACCCAGCGCTGAGTTTTACTACAAGTTTCAGACAAAGAAGGTGTGTCGGAGCCGAGAGCATGCTTCTGCCCGCTGCGTGGGCGTCAAGTTCAATACCTTCTTGTCAACACTTGAATGTGCTGAACATCACTCACAAGGGCATTCTTTAAGAAACCTATTAACTTAATTACCCAGGCATTTTTTTCTCACTCTCCCCCTGTCCATGCATCTCATATAAAAATTTGGCTTTCTTCCTTTCTGAGATACTTTTGATGTAACTCCTCTCCTCTGGCACAATACCATCTTGTTTATTTCTCTAGTTAATCAGAGTGGCTGCACTGTACAGACTGGCTCCTTCGCTCAGGTCTTAGCACTGAAGGTAACTGTGAGAGAGCAAAGTGGGACCCACGGGATGGGGACATGGGCCACCTGGCATCCTCCTTCCTGACTGCCCAGCAGGAGTGGGAATGTGAAGGATGAGAGCAGGGAAGGAACAAACTAAGCTCCCCCAGGGAAAACCCCTCCTTCCTACAGAAGGTGAGAGAGGAATCACCAGAGATTCAGGTCAATCAACAGTCATTTATTAAATACCAGCCATGTGCCCAGAACCATCCACCTGGGTTTTGGAAAAAGGGAAACTTCTGCCCAGATGAATTTTTCCAAATTCCAGCTCCATTGCACACCCAAGCCCCTAAAAAAAATTAAAAGAGTTAATTTGTTATAAATTATCTCCTACTGGGAATCAGGAGAATGAGGTTCTAGACCCTATAAGTGGCCTTGTGGTGCTGGGGCCCTGAACTGGACCTCGCTAAGGGATTTCCAAACCCCTTTTAGATCTCGTCATCCATGGCTCCCCTGTGCTTCCACAGCTGCCTGCAGCTACCCACCTAAACGGGGAATCTAATCAAAGGAAGGAAAGGCATGGCAATGTTCAGACCAAGAGGCAGATAGGGATCATCTTGGGAGGTACAGGCTGCATTTGGTGGCCACGCTCTGGATAGTGCCTCCTCTGTCCAGGGAGTGAGGAGACAGGTAGAGGCAGGGGCTGGGAAAGGCATAGCTTTCAGCTCTAGCAGGGCAGCGGGGGAGGACCCAGGGAAGCGGCTGTGCTCCTACGACTGACATTACGTAGAGGGAGCCTCTTGTCCACAGATTTAAGCAAAAAGAGCTACACAGAGGCCCCCAGAAATGGGGGGAGGGGGCGTTTACCAACCAGCCAGACCTTGGGCTTTTATTCACTGTACTGTGGGGAACCTGGTGGCAGCTATAGTAATGGAGGAACACACCCCATGGCTTTCTTGCCAAGACCATGTGTAACCAAAGAGCAACTTGCAGACCTTTCCAACCATCCCCTCTCCCTTACCTACTTCTGGGGAAGCGAAAACACTGGAGCAAATTCAGAAAGTCCAACAGAGATCTGCAGGGTACCCCCTTCTGTACCCACCCAACAGTGGACCTCCCCAAACTCTCAATGGACAGTGTAGGTCTGCAGAACCAAGAGACATTCATGCGATGAGTCCTCTGTGTGGAATTACAGAGAAAAACCCAATGGGTCCTCTGGTCTAACTCCCTGCCTCCAGGCGGGTCTGCTTCTAAATCATTCACTTGTAGTGACCTCTGTTCCCCTGGAGTGTACAGTGGTGGTGGAGAAAGACCTAGTGTGAAGTCAGGGCTCTCTCTTCCTAGGAAGCTCTTGTTTGTGGGGATCCCCAAGACTACCTGAAGTTGTTTCCACCCACCTCTCTGACTCAGGGCTGATTAAAGCCTGGTGACCTCTGATTCACCCTCCCCCCCCCATTCTTCACTCACCCCAGAGACCACCCTCATCTGCCTAGTGAATGCTGGGGAGGGGCAGAGCTGCTGGAGGACTGGGATTTGACCCTAAGCACCTGAAGGTTGGGAAATTAGGATCACAAGCCCTCAGTGCACTCTCCCCCAAGGCATCTAGCATGCAGTTTCACTCTGACGCAACTCTCCACCAGGCGGGTTCTATGACCTAGGATCCCTGAGGCTTGGGCACCTTCCGGGGCAGAGGAGAAGGCAGCCTCTTCTCTCCACGCTGTTGGCCATGTCCCACCACAGACTGGCTAGTGGGGCTTCTCTCTCCTCCCCCAGAGGCCTCCTCTCAGGGTCCCTCCTACCTCAGCCACAGGCTTGGAGCCTCCAACACACTCACGGGGCCTAAGAACAGCCCTCTCTTGGGGCATCTCCCCCTTCTTTCCAGATGTGGAGGGAAATCTGCAGCAGAGGCTGGGCAGGGGCAAAGCACCAAATGCTAATTTATCTTCCTCCCAAACACAGTGCAGTGTGTGCAGTGTGTGCACACACATGTGTATGCACACGCATGCCCAAGTTGTCCAAGTTGACTAAGAGGCGAAGCATTGCATAAGCCAGGGCCCTGGCCCTGGTGAAGCCCCTCCTCCTCCCTCCACTCAGGCTGGAACAGACATCCCTCCAGTGCCAGGGCTGGGGAGCATGAGCCTGGCCTGGGCTCCTGCCCCACAGCGTCTGCGTGCGCGCACACACTTACACATTCCCTAAGAAAGCCCCTGGGGCCTCTGTGGGAAGGCTTTCCGGGATACTTTTATGGTAGAAGAGGAAGTCTGGGGCATCACTGGAACAGCCCGGGGCCAGGGAGCAGGCAAATGCTGCCAACAGTGTAGTCAGGCTGCAACCTCCCCTAATGACAGAGCCTTTAACCCTTTTCTTAGTCCCAGGATGCTCAGTAGGCATGATAAGCAGGATCTCCTAGGGGCTCACTGCTGCCCCTCATAGCCCCCTCCCCACATGTACACACATCTATGCATATGCGCAAGCACCCCACCCCCCCACACACACACACACTGCCTGCCCTGCTGCTCAAACTGACTCACCCAGATCGGATCAGAGCAGGCTCTGACCCGAAGAAGCACGGAACTTAAAGCTGAAAGGAAACCTTGAGGCCTGCAAGAAATTATCCTCATTGTTTTACAGAAGAGGTCACTGAGGCTCACAGATCCAGTGGTGAAGGTCACCTAGCTCCAAGCCCAGAACCCAGGCCTCCAGGGCCTCTCACAAGTCGCGGATCAGGAAGCTGATTATAAAGGCACTTGGGCTAGGGGGTCAGGGCTTGGACAGAGGTAGGGGTACCTCCAAGGACCTCCTGGGAGTTCAGCACTCGGTATCATTTCGAGCTCTGATGTCCAGCTCAGTGGCCACTAGCCATATATGCCTACTAAAATGAAAGTTAATTAAAATGTAATGAAATGTTTAAAAATGCAATTCCTTGGCAGCACTAGCTACACTGAAGTGCTCAACAATAGCCTCCTGTGGCCAGCAGCTACTATATGGCCCAGAGCTGGGACATTTCCTTCATCACAGAATGTTGTTGGACAGTGCTGGTCAGGAGGAGGTAGACTTGGAGCTCAGATGGTCTGAAGGAGCTGTTTCGTTTCCTGATAGAGGGCTGGGGTGCCCTGTGACAGAGGGAGAAGAGGGGAGGAATGAAGGGGAAGAGCCTGGAGAGAGGAGAGAGGGCAGAGGAGGAGGAAGAGGCTGGAATAAGGCAGGAGAGGAAAGAAGGGCAGGGCAATCCTGTGGCTTTCTTTCCTGTGTGGCTGAGATCTAACCAACTGTTCCTAGTCCGGGGGCCCAACACTGTCCCCCTACCCTACTCCGGAAGGGCCAGAAAACAGAATCGCAGACCCACAGCCAGGACCCACAGCTGCAGCATCTGGTCATTTTCCAGACCTAAAGAGCCCAACCTGTCCCCAAACTGATCAGCCCTTGTGCCCAGGGCTCTTCCATCACGCAGGGTGGCTCTACATTTGAGTCCCTGGGTTCTTAGAGAGGTGGGTCTGCTCCTTCCAACAAGAGGACACAGCCAACAGGGATGACCCTGCAGCCCTTTCACAGTTCACTGCAGCAAAAATGTTTCTTGGACAAAAGGAAGGAAGAAAGGGAGGGGAGGAGGGAGGAAGCTGAATCCAGTGAAATGAGTCTGCTTCTCCTGCCACAAGTTGGGTGGATTTTTCAAGCCAGTGGACAACACCTTGATTCAATTCCATAGACAGAATCCATTTTGTCACTTTCTCCCACATTCTTCTAAGCAAACATTTGAGAGACAGCATTGAGCTGGGCAAAGAGCATCATGTCTGAAAACAGAATACCTGGGTTTAATTCCAGTTCTGCCACCTAATGACTTGGACAAGTCGCTGCCCTCCCCCAGCCTCAGTTTCCTGCTTTGCAGGGCCGTTGGGATGACCAAGGGCACTAATGGATATGGATCTCGGAGAAGGCAGTGTGCGTCGGACCCTCCCTGCTGCCCCAGGCACTTACTGTGAGTGCGAGATGGAGAAGTATGGGGACAAGATGCCCTGGAGGAGCTCATGGCCAAAGGAGAGAAGAGCTAGCAGCTGCAGTTCTAGGCCGAGTGGGGCCCGCACCACCGTAGAGCCAAGCAGAGTGTGAGGGAGGAAGCAACGGGAGGCGAACAGTTGAGGAAGGAATCATAGCAGAAGAGACGTGTGAACCAGACCAGAAAGAAGGAAAACCAGAAGAGGGCCTTTGAGACTGAGAAAACACATAGCCAAGCTCGTAAGGAACCTCAACTCTTATTGATCCAGCTGACAAGGGCCCTAAGGAGAGCCCTCAGCCTCAGATGGTTAAACCTCTCACTACTGGGCACCTGGGAACTCCTCCCCAAGTCACCTGGCCACCCATGTCCCTTCAGGTCCCACTTCCCCATCAGGTGGCCAACGTCTCTGCAGGACCCCAGGCTGGTGAAGCCTACACCCCTCTCCGACCTCCCCAGGGTGACACTCAGGGTCCTCCAAGTCAGGAGAGTGCTGGAGAAAGTGCCTGTCCCTCTTCAAAAAGCTTCCTGCCCCCAGCCTGGGCATGACCCAGGAGAGATGGAGGAAGTTCTAGACTGGTCTTTTAGCCCAGCTTGAGCACATTAGGACACCCAAGCAATTTCAGCAAAGGGGAAAGAAATCACCTCTTCTCTTCAGAATGGATTTCTTTAATACAGCCCCTTCTGTTGTGAGGTGCAGGCCAAAGAACACTGGACTGTGAGTCAGGTACTTAGATCATGGGCCAGGACACCTGGATTCCGTTTCCAGATCTGCCACTGATTGGGACTAGAATCTAGAGCAAGTCACTTAACCCCTCCAGGGCCGTGTCCCCACCTGCAGATTGTGGGTGATCACCTCTGCCCTTTCTGCCTCCTTGTGAAGAATTAAATGATACAGTGGCATAAAAGTGCCTGAAACGCCTCGAGAGCGGAGAGTGCCTGCCACGCGTCTAGGATGGTGGTTGTAACTCTCTAATACCCATGGCACCACCTCTGAGTGACTCACCTTACCTGTTACTTCCCACTCTCCCAAACCCAGGATTTAAACCTGTGCCTCTCTAGGTGTTCCTTTCATACTGTGCTGCCCCAGCTGAGAGGCTAAGTGGGACCTGGGACAGTGCTTTTTCTGCCCTACATTGTAAGGGGGACATTGCCTCTTAAGGGGAGGAAGGTGGGAGGTTGGTTAGGGGCACAGGAACCTGCAGTCTTGGGATCCTCCCCTCTCTGGACCCTTATATCTACAGATGGCCTGGAGGCAGGGCTGGGCCAGCACCCAGATGGGAACACTGAGGCTACAGCTGACTCATTAATGAGTTTCTTGCCACTGGCAGACCCTGTCATGGTGGCCCATGGCTCCTGTCCAAGCTATGACCAGAAGACCACAGTTAGGTAGTTCCAGAGCTCTGGGGTAAGCAAACCAGACTGTCTCTCCATCCTCAGGGACTTGGGGACTCTGCTTCTGCCCATCCCACCTCCCTGGGATGCTACCAGTCACCAAGAACCCTACAACCACCCAGAAGCTTGTCCATGGCAAGTGGATTGTTTACTTCCACTACACATTTTTATCCTAAGTGATTTCATGATCCCTGACCAATTTTTACAATCCAATGGGGGGGGGGGGAGGACAGGGCAAAGAACAATTTGAGTCTCTCATTAAGCTTATCCTGGGAACACAGGGGCAAGTATCCCTTTTAAAAATCCTCCCTGCATAGCAGGTCATCCTGGCCTGCAGCCACAACACCCCAGGCTGTGATCTCACCAAGCTCAGGAAGCCAAACAGGGTCAGGCTTGGCTAGTCCCTGAGCGGGAGACCTCCCAAGCAAAACACAGGTGTTGCTGGTGATTCAGCAGGCCAGTCTCTCCTTCCCCGAGTCTAGGGCTTCTCAGGTGTTTGAGTTGAGGCTGGGATGATTCTGTGAGATCCTATCAGTACCTGGGCAGAGGAAAGGGGCGTGGTGCCTCCAGCGGTGCTAAATGCTCTTTCTCTGCCGCCACCACTATGTCGACACTGTTCTAAAGAATCAGGGTGTGCTTCTCCCTCCCCATCCCCTGCCCACTTCCTAAGGCTGCTCAGCTATCGACCTAAATTCCTTGGGCTGGTTCAAACAGATAAGAGATGGAGAAGGAAATGAGGCTCAGGAACCAACTGCCCCTATCCCAAACAGCTAAGGTGTGTGGCTGCCACCAGGCTCCTGGCCTGGGCCCCTAGGATGGTCCCTTCTGGTTTGGGAACAGGTGAGGATGAAAGGGGTCCATTAAATGAGGACGGTCATTAGCCTGTTTTATGAGTACACAGATATTCATTACACCCCAACCCCATCATTAGAGGCTGCAGGGAGAGCTCAGGCCCCTTCTTTATTGCAGTAGAAACTGAGATGTTTCTCCCCCAAAGGGAGTTCTGCTTCTCTTCCTGTCTGGGGGGCCTTCCCAGGAGGTCAGTAGCCTCTAGTAGGCCTGACTCTCACTCCCTTTTCTGCTCCTCCAACCCCAATCCTTCCTTCCCCAGAAGCCAGGCAGCCCAAGGGGAGGGTCAGGCAGCTCAAGGAGGAGGTGATAAGGGTCTGGGGCCTCTTGGGAACGAGGAGACCCTGAAAGATCCCAGGCCTGGTAGCTGGAGTCTGGAAATAGGGGCCTCTCCATCCCAGCACACAGCTCTCCCTCCCCTTCCCCTGCCAAGTACCAGTCTTCTCAGGTGGAGAGCCTATTCATGCCTCCTCCAGGAAGTCCTCCCTGCTTCCCAGACTAGGCCCTCTGTAAGACTTCTTCTAGAACTCATCACACCTGTAATTACCTCTTTACTCTTGTGTCCCCACCAGACTGTAAGCTACCCACACATGGCATCGTGCTTGGCAGTTAGCAGGAGCTCAATGAAAGTGGGTTGTGTTGACAGTAGCCAGGAGACAGGGCAGGTGAATTGGGATAAAAAGAGGGACTCTCTCCTAGCCCCAGTTATTCTCTCTCTGCCTTTTCCCACAGTGTGAATGATCTGATGATCTGGCTGCTTTCTCAAGCCCATAGTCAGCCAGTAACTGGAAAGCAAGCCATCTTCCATTGTCTAGACAATGCTCCCTCTTACCTCCTAAATTTGATTCCTTCACACAAATTTCATTGAGCAGCTAGTTGGGTCTCTCCATGCAATAAGCCCCTTTCCTGCAGGGGAACACCCAGTAACAGAGTCCAGCAAGTGGGGGCAAGCCCACTCCTCTAGAGCCAGCCCCTTATGCATGACAGGGCCGCAGGCTCAGGAGGCAGAGGAGGGGCAGGGGCTTGCCCCCTTACCCATTAGGGCTGGAAGCCTCAGGAGTAATAGGTTGGAGCTCACTCCGCTGGTGCAGGCCAACGAGGCTGAATGAAGCGTGGGCAGACCCCACAGAGAGGAGTAGGACTCCTGAGCTGGCAGATTAATCAGCTGTCATCTGCATTCATTAAAGGCCCCTTGCTTGTGTATTGCAGCCTAGGATGCCAGGGCAATTCACTGCTCACAACACAAAGTTCTGGGGAGAAGTTTGTGTCACCTCCCTGGGGCATAGCCTAGGGATGGGCCTGGAAGCCTAGAATCCCAGACTCCTAAGGTGGAAGACCTCTGAGGGCCAGCCACATGGGTGGGGACTAAAGGGGACAGGCTGAGCCCCAGACCCAGAAGCCTGGGGAGTCAGCAGCTGGGGAGCCCAAGGCCACGGGTCCTTGACCCCTTTGGGCTTCTTCCCTGCTGTCACCCTGTCCCCTTTCCTCCCATCTCCTCATGGCCCTGGGCACTATCACCTGGAACTGCTGGGCCCTCCTCAAGGTTGTGCAAAGACTTGTTTCAACACACTCTGAGATGATGATTCCCGTGGGGCTGGAAGCCAAGCACCACCACTGTCCCCAGCCCAGCTCCCCACTGCCAGGAGGAAGGCGGGCACCGGCTCCCGGGGAAGCCAGGGACCTCGGCACACAAACCTTCCCATTGGCCTATGGGGCTCAGCTGAGTGGCCCTTAACAGATGACCACCTACTAAGGGGGCAGTGTAGTGACCCAGGTTCAGCTGGCCTTGCCAGAGAGGACTGTAGGTCTCCCTTCGTCTCCCTGGGGTTATGTCAGTCCCCAAGCATTCCAGAGATGGATGGGACCAACTGTGAGGTCAGGGTGGAGTTTATTGAGCTCAGTCTCGGTTGTTTTTTCATTGTAATTGCCAAGCTCCCCAGATTGGCATTTGCCTGCCAGGCACTGTAAAAGGTGACACAACAGAATGAGAGCACACCCTGGTTCCGACTAATGTCTGAGTGGCCCTGGACCCCAGCAGGCTGCTGGTGGGCCACAATCACTGCTCCCCTGGCCCAGACAAATTAACTTGGCCTGACACAGGCAGGCAGGGGCACGAAGACCCACCACATAGGTCCAAGCATGGCCAAGGAGCGTGAGAGCAGCCTGGCAGTTTGTCAGCATGGCAGCTTAGCTGAGGAGCCTCTGAGGAGAGAAAACTGAGGACGGCACTTGGCCACAGGTCTCCTGCTGGGTCCAGGGCCCTAAAGCAGACCCTGACCCACAAACCTAGGCCACCTCACACACCCTCCTCTGGTCTGCAGGCTACCAGGAAGAGCCATGCTCTCTTGCCTTCTCCTTTCCCACGGTCCCTGAACTCCTGGGGAAGGACCATTTCTCTCCTCAAATAGGGTTGGAAGCGCGGAGCATGAACAGGGGAAGGTGTGTCAGCTCAAAATTCTCGATCCTCAGTCTTTCTTCCAGAATGTCTCTCTCCCTGGAGCACCTATCAACAGCACATCCAGGTCTGGCCACACAGGTGGAAGCCGCTGCCTTGCCCAACTCCAGAAACTCAGAGGCTCGGACAGGGAGCAGTGCCAAGGGTCACTGAGCTGGGGGTGCTTTCCACAGCTCCAAGAAGGGGTGCAGGGAAGAGGATGTGAACCCCAGCTCTGGTGTCTCCCGGTCCTGGCCGAGCCCCAGCCCCTCCAGTCTACCCACCTCCTCTGACCAGGAGCATGACCAGTCCGAATAGTCTGAGTTGGGAGCTGGAGCCACCTCGGGACCTAAAGGTCAGCCAGGTGCTGCCCTGGAAAGGGTGATGCCAAGGGCACTTCAGAGCCTGGAAGGGACCTAAAAGGGGACATGTTCAGGGACAAGAGATTAGATGGTCCCACCACTGCTGCCACCACAGGTCTAATGAGGAGCTACCTGCCCATTCAAGAGGCCCTAGGGACCAGAGAGCAGGACCGTGGAGCAGCGCTTCTCAGATTTTAAGGTGCATAGGAATGACCTCAGGTTCTGGTTAAAAGGAAGAATCTGGTTCACTAGGTCTGGGGTAGAGCCCTAAGACTGCTTTTCTAAAGAGCTCCCAGGCGCTGTTGCTCTGAGTAGCAAGGGACTAGGGGACTAGGACCAAGGTCACTCTCAGTCCCTCTAAAAAGAACAAGAGGTGGTTGGAATGAAATTTCGACTCTTTCTCCTTATTGTCACACTTTCTAAGGAGCACCGGGTTTCACAGAGCCTCCAAATCTTGCCAGCATCTTTTCTAGCTCAAAATTCTTGATCCCCAACCTTTCTTCCCGGAAAATCTCTCTCTCTCTCTCTCTCTCTCTCTCTCTCTCTCTCTCTCTCTCTTCTTCCTCCCTCCCTCCCTCCCTCCTTTTCACAAGGCAGCCCCAGGCCTGGGCTCTTTGGTGGGGAAGGAGAAGTGAGGCCCAAAAGTATGGCTTATGCTTTATCTTCTCACTAGAGCTGTGTATGGGAACCTAAGATAGGGCGAAGGGGGGAGACAAAGCAGAGAAGAGAGCTCAGGAGCCCTACTCCTACCACTACTGCCAGCTTCCCCCAAGGAGGCCATGGAGAGGCTCATGATTGCTGGGCTCCCCTTCCCTGCTCCATCCCCCCCACCCACCCATTCTCTCTCCCCCAGCCTTTGTGGCCCGGGTCCTCTAGAACTACCCAAATCTCATAGATGGTACTCAGGAGGGCAGTGCAGCCCAGAGACCGTTTCCTGGGTGGCAGTACAGAGCAGGGTGGGACAAGGTGGGAGGCTGAGGGACGCCTCTTAGGCAAAAAGAGAGGGGGCAGAAAGATTAGTACAGCAGAAGCCAGAGGAGGCTGCTGAGCCAGGTGCTCTGGAAAGCAGCCTGGGGAGGTGTTCCCACGCCATAGAACCTGGGAGAGCCCCCATGCAGCTCTCACAGACACCGCTGCGAGCAGTCCAGATAACAGTGGCCCCCTGACCATTCACAAGCCCTGGGGTACCCTTCCCAGGCTAGGGGACTGCTGGGCCCCCTATGTGCAGCTGAAGTTGGAAAACCAAGGTTTGTTCAGGTCACCTCCTCTCAGCTTATGGGTCCTCCCAAGTTCCTCCTGTCTTCCCCTCCTGGGGTTGCAGCCACCCAGCCAGAAAGACTGCATACTGGAGATGAGAGATGGAGGTGATAAGAGCCAGGCCTGAGGAGGCAGCCCTGCTGCTCTCTCCCCTCTGATTGGGTCATAATTTCCTAAACCCGGTTTGTTAGGGGGATTAGCTGCACCCATTTCCTAATTGTCCTGCTGCTCCAAGGAGAGGTGAGCAGCCCAATCTGCAGCCTTCCGCTACCACATGGGGAGGAGCACAGGGCTGGAGAGGAGCGCAGGGTCAGGGCCTGCTCCTGGGCGACTGCCGCTCCCAGCTCCCACCGAGGCTCCGCCTTCCTCCTACATCCCTGATGTTGGCGCTCAGATTCTAGGAGGGAAACGGACCAGCTCAGTTCTTACTCACAGACCTCAGTCCTAATCAGTCATCTCCATCCTGGTAGCTGGCCAGGGGCCTGGAGATTTCTTCCCCAGCCGTTCTTCCCAATCCCACGGTCCAATCTTTAGCCTCACCACTGGCCCTTTCCCAAATGCCCCCCACCCTGGTTCTCTCCTCATGTTCAGCCCTGACATGCCCAACAGTGAAAGGCTGCTTGGGAGAGGGTGTTATATGTGTGTGTATGTGAATATATATGTATGTGTGAGCAAATACGTCTGTGTCTTATGTTTGTATGTGAGTGTATATGTGAGTGTGTGTGACTGTATGAGTGCAGGTATGTATAAGTGTATGTGTGAGTGTACATATGTGAGTGTGTGTGTACGAATATGTTTAAGTGTATATGTGTGTGTGAGCATGTGCATGTGAGGATATGTATGTGAATGCATGTGCATGAGCATATGTGTGTGTGTCTGTGTATATGTGAGTATGTGTGAACATTATGAGTGCATATGTGTGTGAGCATGGGTGAGTGAGCATGTGTGCTTAAGTGTGTGAGCATGTGTGTGAACATGTTTGAGTGTACATGTAAATGTGTTGTACGTGTGTGTATGTGAGCATGAGTGTGAGCTCATGTGAGTGTTGTGTGAGTGTGTGAACATGTGTCTTTGTGAGTGTGTGAATGTGTGAGGGGGAGTGAGTGTGACTCACCGCTCTCCCCTTCTCTGGCTCTCACCCCTGCCCCCCACCTCTCAGACCTAGCAGCCATTGGTCTCCCTCCCTTCCTCTCCCTTCAAGGAGCCCAGGCCTCCAGCCCCAGCTGCTCCTATCTCATCCCCTGCCACTCCCGATCCTTCCCCTTCGGTTTTGGAAAAGTCTTGCCACTGTTTTGCTTCCCTTGCTTCCATCACTAAGCAGTTTCTGGCCAAGTTTCCACCTGATAGCGGAGCCAGCGGCTTCTTCCTTCCTCCCTCGCCCAGGACCCTCTGCCTGACCCCTGTGGCTGGACTCCACCCGAGCCCCCTCCTCCCCAGGCACTCTCCTGACCCTCTCTGGGCCGCCTGTGTCCATCGCTCTTTTTCTGTGAATGTGTGTGTGTCTCCCCGGGGTAGTGGGGAGAAAAAGGAGAAAGGAGCAAGGGAAGAAAGGAGGCTGGGCTCAGATGGTGTCATTAGGAGATATTAATGCCCCTCATCAAGGCATATTAATAAACATTATGTGCCATGCACTCCGCGCACACTGGGTGAGTGCAGACCCAGCAGGACGGCCCTACGTTCACAGCTGAGTAATCTCTGAGCCCACGGCACAGCCATTAGCCTCATGAGGTTGACCCTGCCGGGAGACTCCTTAGGCCCATCACAGCAAAGGAAAGCTGGCAGGATGAGTTCTGGCCGCAATGCCCAGGGAAGGGGAGCCATAATGACCCATGCACTTGGACAGCACTGCGGGACTTTAGAATATTTCATTTCCTAATTTCGTCTTCGCAAAAACTCTGAGGAAACCAGGGCAGGTATCATTATCATTGCCACTTGATAGGTGCAGAAACTGAGGCGCTGAGAAATTGTGTCTTGCTCAAAGTCATGTAGCTAATTGGTAATGACATTGGACCAGAGCCCAGGCTGCCCTTTAGAACGGCTGTGGTAACAGCTCAGTCCCTAATCAAGTGGGGGTGCCTCAGCCGGATTTCCCTAGTTCTTGCAGCTGCCAGAAATCAGACCACGAAGCACAACTTCTTCAGAGGGCAGCAGGCCTCTGCCCTCCCAGTGTGGGAGCTCCTGAGGTCCCTTAGCTTAGCAGAAAGTGTCCTGAAAGGCGGGGACCAGACTGAGCTAACTTGTGTAAAGATGCTGAATGCAAAATGCCTGCCCCAAGAGGTGATTCCTCTTTCTTTATGTACTGGCCACGACTACATAAATATTAAATTACTGGCTCCTCTGGAGGTTTAAGCAGGAGGAAGCCCGAATGGCCATTCTTTTTATTTTTCAGCGTGGCAGCTGGGTGCTGCAGCAGGGTGCAAAATTGGTTACTCACTGCGACGGCCACAGTGGTGTTAAAAATTACATAAGGTTTTCTCTGTGTGTATATTAGAAGACAAGAACTAGTGTTTTAATAAGATCATTATCCAAAATAGTTAAGATAAAAGTTGTTGGGAAGCTAAAAATATAAGATTCAAGAGATCAGGGAAGTGTGCTTGTAAAGAATACTCAATTCCCTACAGGATTCCAGATAAATGAGGCATTCCAGCAAACTGTTGTTGATACTAAAAACTTCAGCTTTTGTTCCTTGCTTCTAGAAATGGCAGTCTTTAGCCTAAACTGACATTGATGCATAATAATTATACTTAGCTATCAACTCATGATACTTGCTTTCAGTCTATCTTAATATTATTTATCTATTTCTTTTTTTATTGTTGAAGGTATTACAGATGTCCCCTTCACCACCACCCCCAGCCATTGACCCCTCCACGCCAATCCTGACCCCTCTCCCAGCCTTCCCCACACTGTTGTCTGACCATGGGTTATGCATATATGCGTGTAAGTTCTTTGGTTAACCTCTTCCCGCCCTCCCACCTTCTTCCCTCTGAGATCCCTCAGTCTGTTCCATGCTTCAATGACTCTGGATCTGTTTTGTTCATCAGTTTAGTTTGTTCATTCGATTCCACATGTAAGTGAGATCATGTGATACTTATCTTTCTCTGACTGGCTTATTTCACTTAGCATAATACTCTCCATGCTGTCCTAAAGGGTAAGAGCTCCTTCTTTTTTACAGCTGCATAGTATTCCATGGTGTAAATGTCCCACAGCTTTTCTTATCTATTTCTAAATGGAGCAGGTTTAATATGATGGCGCATTGTGTTCCTTATTCCTTTTTTCCTTCCCACCTTCCTCCTAACTCTACCTTAGAGCCACAGTCAGAGAATGGATGACTTGTAACAGGCAAAGGCCAAAGAGGTGTGGGTCCACCATCTCCTGAGGTCCAAACCAGTCTCTGAGCTTCAGACACTGAAAGTAACTTGGGCAAATTTCTCCAAACAGGAGGTCAGATGGGAGTCTAGCCAACATGGGCTCCAGGGGACCAAGGGCTCAAAGCTGGCACCTGTGTGATGAGAAACATTGGGACTCAAATGCAAAGAGAGTCATGTGTCCTCTCAAGGCAGTTATCTCTATGGGGAATGGTCCATGAGGGGTCTTTTTACTGCTAGTTTTATTTTTCCATGTTTAAAAATTATTATTTTTTTTTTTACAATGAACAAGTACTTTAATGACCTGAAAAAAAGTTAGTTTGTAAAAGGAAGGTTTTGGAGTTTGGGGATCACAGACTCACCTGCTCTGAGTGAGGCTATGGTAATGGGGTTCAGCTCCATCCAGCTCTGAGCTACCACATAGTCAGTGTCCCCAAACCTGGCCCCACCCAGATCCCTTCTTGACCAGAGAAGCAGCTCCGACAGCCCCTTCTGATGACCTTCCTGGGACACAGTTGCTGAGCATTTGGATAACAAAAGAATTCTTGTCCAGGGTCTATAGATCGGCTGGTAGCTTTGATTCTCAGAAGTCAGAAGAATTGCCTGCCATTTAAGCCCAACCCCAGCCCACATTTCCAACCTTATCTTGAGCTTCTTCCAGACCCAACTGTGTGTTTTTTTCATGCCTTATTTACATATTTTTATACTGCTTATGCAGTTTCCTCAACTTAAGCTGCCCTTCCCCTCCCCTATCTTGTCCACTAGAAAACTGAAAAACTCCTACACACCCTTCAAGGCCCAGATAGCATGCTTTCAACAGCTTTCTCTGATTACTACCCCCAAGCAGTGACAACTTCCTTCCTCTATGCTTCTCCAGCATTTTCTATAGACTTCAATTATTTAGGCCTATGACAGTTATTTCTTTGTTGATTTACCTGTCCCACTAGACCCTGAGATCCTCAATACCATAAAATGTGTCTCATTCATATTTCTATCTCCAACACACAGCTTCTCCTTCATTGCTTCATTTACCGACCCATCTCCTCAGCCATTATTCCTTGGGGCCAAGTCTCTGCTAGATGCTATCCTACACACACAGGTGCAAGACCGCATGGCTTACTTGGGAACCACATGCACCTCCACATGGCCTGGAACAAAGGGCCTGGACAGCCTGTACTTTTTAGGTCACAGACAACCTTGGCCTTGGGAAATCATGCCTCTTAACCCAGTGTCACGGAATGTGGCGAAGCCCCTCCCATCTGGGTAACTACTTACTCCAGGAAGCAGATCATTCCCCTTCAGCCACACCACACCCCACCCCATTTTGGCATCTGGAGATCTAGGGAAGTAACTGACTCCAGATCCAAAGCCAAAGTAGGAGGCAAAACACACAAGCCCTACTGCCAGTCGGTGCCAAGATACCAGAATCTACTGGCCATCGTTGGTGTGTTCTAAAAATGATATTCACATGCAGCCCCCACTGCCCATGAAGGTGCCAGGAAGAGGCCCGTCAAGTCCTTGACGTTAACACTTGAGGGAAACTGGTGCACAAAATAATTGGCCGCCCTACATCCTGGAGTCCAGATGCTCCCAGGAGGGCTCAGGTCTGAGCCTCTTGCTCACCACTTCCCACGGACTCCATTCCACCCACTGCAGTGGCTGGCCCTCCTTTCCCTGGCCCTGGGGCAAAAAAAGCAGGCCATAAGATTAATTGATCACAGCTTTTCCCTTGGAGCAAGCTCCAGTCTCGAGGCTGGGTCCTCTCCAGGCTGGTGCTAGGCCCCTGGGGCTCTCGAGCCCCGGAGCTGTCAGTGCCTTCCACTCACTTAGCCCTTGTTAATTGCAGAACACACAGGCTGCTGGGTAGCACTTCCCAATCCTGTGCCTTTTCTTGGCTCCTTTGCCACTTGGCAGCTTGCAGGCAGCTGTGCAAAACAGCAAGGAGCTTTCTCGTTCGGTGCCAGTGTCACAGAGCCTGGAACTCTGTTTCTATTTTACCCGGTTTTTTCATTTCCCACCACCGCTGAGTGTTCTGTTTCACTCATTTCTCCCTCCACTCGCCCTTATCTCTGTGACATCTCTCAAGTTCAGGACTCTTCTGATGGCCCCCTACCCGGAGATCAAAAAGTGGAACTGCCCATCCTGACTAGGGTTTGCAGTCGGGCAGAAGAAATTGAATCTTCCTGTCCAGATGGGGAGAGGAGGTGGGTAAAGAGATTAAATCTTCTCCCTCAAACTCAAGGAAATGTGCAGATGACCCTCCGCTTCGGGGGTCAGCAAGCCCAAGTACCTGGGTCCTTCACAAACACCCAGGTGGGCGGCCAGTTGCCTGCAGGTAATTGAAGTGAAATGAGGAAGCTGGGCCGACCTCCCTGCTGGGCTCAGGGCTGAGCCAGGCCCCTTCCCCATGCTCACCAGACCTCACAAATCTGGCCACCATGTCTCAAAGAGCTCTTACCTAAAGCGGTCCCCAGGCTTGGGGAGGTGAGGGGTGTCTCTGGACACTCATTTCTCTCAGAAAATGTAGCTGTCTGGCTCTCCGCGTGGGGACAAGAAACAAAGTTGGCTCATCTGTTTGTAGTTCTCCAAGGGCTTACTATATCAGGGACCAATTCTGTCAGGGAGCCCTGGGGCCTGGGCCTGAAGGACGGAAGTATCCAGGTATAGATGAAGCAGTTCAGACCTGTCTAAAGAGATTGGGGCAGAGGGTCAGGAGTACAGATTTATCGTCCTGGAAGTGAGGCTAGCTACCCGTGGCACCTGGAACAAAGTCTTCTTCACTCACCTCTCTATTCATTCCATAAATGTCCATTGGACCCTTTTTGTCTTAGCTTGGGTTCCCCCAGGAGCAGATCCTGACACCAGGATTCTAGTGCAAGCAGTTTATTTTCAAGGGGACACAAGGGAGCACCAGTAACAGAATGGGTAAGACAGGAAGAGGAAGACCCAATCAAGGTTCATGAGCAAACAAGTTCCACTCTGGGCACCTGGAGCTAGTGTGAAATTACTGCTCAGTCATTCCCCCTGAAAGACAAGGAGCTGAAGTATTTATTCATGCTCCAGTTCCCATCAGCCATTGGTTGAGAGCTGTTGCCAGGAGCTGTTAATACCACAGCATGTCTGCCCTATTGCACAGGTGGTGGAGAGGGCTCTGGAGGCCAGGAGAAGCAGGTTGGAAGTGGAACTGGTAAACACTGACATGGCAAGGGTCAGGAGATGGGCCAGGGCATCAACAATACCTACTACCCCAATGATGGGCAAAACCTTACAGGCTACAAAGATGGGCAGGATACAGTCCCTGCCCTTGAGAAGCTTCTCTGGGTTTCTTTCAGTCAAATGGGGAAACCAATCTCTGCCCTTCTCATGCAAGGGCTGCTGTGAGAGCCATCAGTTGGACAGTCCCCCCCGGGAATAAACACTTAAAGCTCATTATCAATGTAAGGTAATAGTGGCAGGGCAGGTGCCCAGTTTCCAGCACTGTGCTCTTTCCTTGGCCTAAGACAAGTCAGTCAGAACAAATCTGGTAAGACCATCTACATCACCGTGGTCCAAGAATGGAGTTGCTATGACTGTCAGTTGAGCCCCAACTTTTCTTAAGCATCTCACATGCCAGTTCCAAACTAGCTTGACAGAGAAGCAGTGGTTACTGAGGCAGGAGAGCGCTGGAGAGGAAATCTCATGATAAGGAAAAGAGTTGCCTTCTCACTGTCCTCCAGTCCCTGACACTTAGGAGGAAGGCTTAGGACAACTCCCAAGCCCAAATACCTGGAGTGCGCCTGTCCTGACAGCCTGCAAAAGTATCCTGGGTTTCTCAGTGCTCTTGATCAGAAAGCTGACTATTTCTACACCGTTTGTAATTTCTGTAATTATTTCCTTTTTTTAACCGTAGCATTTAGACAAGTTCCTTTTGAAAATGTCAACCTGTTTTAGCTATAGTAAGGGAAAGGAGGATTTGTCTGTGCCCCGGGCCCACCTTAAAGAGGAGCAGCATACCTGGGGGCCAGGGGTGGGAGGCCAGGTGAGGCAGCAAGGTTCCCATGAGCTCTCAGCCCCTCCCCTCCTGCAGCCTCTCGTTCCAAAGCGCCTCTCTGCTCAGACTTAACAGGTTTGAGGTCTGTCCCTCAAACCCTGGGCTCATCTTCAATCCTCAGGGCGCTTCCTTCAGTCCAGTCTCCCTGAGAAGTGCTCAGAATGATAGATTTCTCCCTCTGCCCTCTGGAAACATCCCTGAATTCCATCCATCCCCAGAGATGTCCAGCTTTCTAAGGTGATCTCAGGCTAAATGTGACCCTGCCATCCACAAAGGTGCTTTAGGGGAGCTCATGTTTCATGGGGGGTGCGGAAACCATTTCCACCATAGCCCTAGCCCTCCTGGTAATATCTGTGTATTTAATAATAGGTGTGTGTTTTTTAAAAATCCTCCTAGAGAAGTGATGGCATTGTCATGATGTCATAGAAAAAGCAGACACACACAAAAGGATGCAAACTAAAAAACAACAGACACATCACTGGAGAAACAAGCTGGCGGCGTAGGTAACCGCTGCACCCGCAGCCTCCCACAACCACATCAAAATTACAACTAAAATACAGAACCACCATCACTCAGAACTTCCTGAGATCTAACCGAACAGAAGCCCTACAACCAGGGCACTGAAGAAGCACCGAGACCAGTAGGAGGGGCGGAAATGCGGGCAGATCAGGGCTGAATCCCAGAGACTTGACTGCGGCCCACGCCCAGTGCCGCGGTTTAAACCCGGGAGGGAATCTCGGTGGTGGTGATTTCCCGGAGGATCGAGGGGTCCCCAGCCCCACATTGGGCCCCCAGCCCAGGGCTCCAGGGCCGGGAAGAGAAGTCCCCACAACTGCAGGCTGTGAAAACCTGTGGGGACTGTCACAGAGGGTCATGGAGGCTGAGGGAGTCCCAGGTTCTCCTTTTAAAGGGCCTGCGCACTGACTCAGACATGCTCCCTCTGAGCCCCAGCGCCGGGCAGCAGCCTGAAAGGACCCGGGACACTTGGGGAGGAACTAACCTGCCTGAAATTGGGGCGAGAGGTGGAGGGGCGGCTTTCTCCCAGGCAGAAGAGCTGGCAGAGGCCATTGCTCCTGTGGGGAGTCCCTCCCTGCACACAGCCGGAAGGCAGGCGCCATATTTGAATCGCCAGCACCTGACTCACACCTTTGGCCCCGCCCCGTGATTCCCAGAGGCCCCGCCCCTCCCCACCTGCAGGCTCATCCAGGCCATTTCCAGGGGCTTTTCTGTGCAAGTGGCCTCTCGAGCCTCATGCTTAGGACTTTCCTAAAATCTCTCAAACAAGCAGCAGCGGGCCCCATACAGCTTGATAAGTGGCCCTAGGCCTGGCACTAGCGGCAGCCTGTATTGGTTCATAGCTTGGCCTCTCCTGGACAACGCCAAGCCCAGCACAAGTAGCAGCCAACTACAGTTTGCTGTGTAGCTCATGCTGAGTGGCCCTGGGCAAGGCCCAGGCAGAGGCTGACTTTGCACCTTCCAGGAGGCCCCAGAGACAGTGCACCTGGTGGTCAGACTTGACCACGCTGGATTACAACCCTACCACATCCACAAGTGACACATTCAAGGGGCACACTTGGTGAACACCAAAGCTCCACTGAAGTAAATCCTGCTCCACAGGGGTGTCTCCAGCACAGCAGCTCTTTGGCTGTAGTTGCAGCTCGTCCTCACAGCTGATTAGCCTCGGGGTCAATTCCTCCCAGGGACACCAACAGCAACCAAGGCTGAACTACAACAGGACAGTGCACACAGCCCACATAGGGGAGCACCTAGAAGGCCAAGCTAAGGTGACTGGGGAAGCTGAACCACTGGAGCCTACAGGACACCTACTACACAAAGCCACTCTACCAATTCCAGGAGACAGAGCAGCTCTACCTAATACATAGAAACAAACATCTGGAAGCAGCCAAAATGTGGAGGCAAAGAAACATGTCACAAAGGAAAGAAAAGAAGAAATCTCCAGAAAAGGAACTAAATGAAATAGAACCAAGCAAGCTACTAGATACAGAGTTCAGAATTATGGTTACAAGGATGCTCAAGGATATTAGTAAGACTATTACGAAAACAAGTGAGACCCTCGATGACATAATAAAGTACCAATCAGAAATGAAGGCAACACGAACTGAAATGAAGAATAATTTATAGGGAATCAACAGTAGAGTAGAGGACGCTGAGAATCAAATCAGCAATTTGGAACATGAGGAAACAAAAAACACCCAACCAGAAGAGCAAAAAGAAAAAAGAATCCAGAAATATGAAGACAGTGTAAGGAGTCTCTGGGACAACTTCAAGAGGCTCAACATTTGTATTATTGGAGTGCCAGAAGGAGAAGAAAGAGAGCAAGAAATTGAAAACCTATTTGAAAAAATAATTATAGAAAACCTCCCCTACCTAGGGAAAGAAATAGACTTACAAGTCCAGGAAGCACAGAGGGTCCCAAAGAAGAGGAACCCAAAAAGGCCCACAGCAAGACACATCATAATTAAAATGCCAAAAGTTAAAGACAAAGAGAGAATCTTAAAAGCAGCAAGAGAGCACCCATACGACTGTCAGCTGATTTCTCAACAGAAACCTTGCAGGCCAGAAGGGAGTGGCAAGAAATATTCAAAGTGATGAAAAACAAGAACCTACAACCAAGATTACTCTACCCAGCAGAGCTATCATTTAGAATTGAAGGTCAGATAAAGAGCTTCTCAGACAAGGAAGCTAAAGGAGTTCATCACCACCAGACCAGTACTACATGAAAGGCTGAAGGGTCTTCTTTAAGAAGAAGCTAATGAACAAAAGAGCCTGACAAATGAAATAGATCCAGAGACATTCACGCATGCAACAGATGGTCATATTTCAGAGGGAAGAGGCAAGGGGGGTGGGGGTGGGAAGAGATTAACCAAAGAAGTTATATGCATATATGCATAACCCATGGACACAGACAATATGGAGTGAAGGCCTGGGGAGGGGGTGGGAGCAATATGGAGGGGGTCAGTTGAGGGGGGAATGGGACACCTGTAATACTTTCAACAATAAAGATAAATTTAAAAATTTTTTAAATCACATTAAAAAAAAAAAAAGCACAAGAGCCCAGCCGGGTGTGGCTCATCGGTTGAGCATTGACCTACGATCCAGGAGATTGAGGTTTGATTCCTGGTGAGGGCACATGCTTGAGTTGCGGGCTCGATCCCCAGTCGGGGGCCTGCAGGAGGCAGCCGATCAATGACAACTCTCTCATCACTGATGTTTCAACCCTCTCCCTTTCCCTTCCTCTCTCTGAAATCAATACGGACATATTTTTTAAAAAATAAAATAAAATAATAATAATAATAAAGCACAAGACAGCGCTGCAGGTCCAAAGGCATGAGACCCTGAGCTAGCGAGTCTCAAAGGTCAAAGGGTCTAACACCTCTTCCTCCTAGAACATTCTAGGATTCTCCCACTTGCTCCTGTGGCTCTGGATGAGTAGTTTGACCCCTTTGGGGACTCAACTTTCTCACTCTTTGAATTGGTTTCCTAAGGCTCCTCCCAGGTGTTAGTTCAATGGTAGATATTTTAGGTGCCCCCAGGACAGACCAGTGAAAGAAGGGAGTTTAGCTGATGCTCAACCCAACTAGAGCAAATACCAGCCATCCTGACCACATGCTCTGTCCTTCCTGAGAGCCTTCCTTCCCTGCTCCCCCTTCCAGCAGGGACCAGCACCTGTCCATATGACAAGGTCCAGAGAGACCCAAAAGCTTCTGAAGGCCATTGAAGCTCTCTGCTCAGGGCCCCCTAGCAGCTGCCTCCGCTGAGCTCAGGGGCAGCGGGCCCAGTGAAGGCGGCAGGAAGGGCCGCTGGCTTTACACAGTAAGTCCCAGGGTTTGCATGTGTCTTTGCCAAGCTGGCCCCAGCTGATGAGGAAAGACTCCCCAGAGGGAAAGGGAGGGGAGGAGAGCCTTCCCACCCTGATCAAAGCTGCAGATCAGACTTTCCACACTGCTCTGCACACACTAATTCCCTGACCTTACCCGCGCAGCCCCCACCACCACCCCTCCCACACCACACAGAGGAGAGAGGCCTGTTTATTACTCTGGGTGGGACCAAGCCTGTGGGGAATTGAAAAAAAAACAGCCAGCTTAGGTTGCTATTGTTTTATTTAAACAAACCGCTGGCTGGACTGACTTGGAAAGGAATGAGGGGGAGGCTGGGAGCTCAGAGCTGGGCTGGGCTTCCCTGGATTCAGCCTCCTTCTCTCAATCTTGCTAGGGTGGCCAGAGAGCTATTTTGGTAAAGTGGCTGCTAGACCTCAAGGCCTTAGCTCCTTTCCTAGGAGAGATGAGTACTGAGGACCCTCCATTCCACAACCCCTTCCCTTCATCCTGGTGCCCCAGCATCTCAGCCCCTGGCCACACCTGGGCCTCATTCCAGCCCTGGACAAGGCAAGACCCAATATTGGGGGAGTTGGGGACTGAGCTGAGAGAGCCCGGGCAGAGCCAGAATACTCTCTGCTGTGTCTGAGGGACTGAATTTGAAGGCTGCCTGGATGCTCCTGAGCAGACAGGACCTGGGTGAGGGAGGTGGAAGGATATCCAAGGAAAGAGATCTCACCTATGTGAGGTGAAAGCAAAGTGGGAAAGGGCCCAAGGTGGAGGGGCCCAGCCCTCTGGTCTCCTGCCCTTTCCCCCAACCAAGGTTACCCAGACCAAAGGAGGCCCAAAGTGAGAACAGTCAATGGGCAAGCTGCAGCCTAAAGGAGAGGAGATGGGGGTTTCTAGAATGGGAGGGTGGGGCTTTGTAAAAAGTAAACCGCACTAGGGCTTGAGTCACCGAGCTGACCCTGCGATTTTCCACAGAGAACTGAGTTAAATCTCACGCTCCCCCTCAATACCCCCTGCCACTCTTCGCCATCCCCCACCACCACCCTGAGCACCCCCATTTTCCAACACCACCCTGAGCACCCCCACCACTACCACCATGTGGAGAACCTCTGTTGGGGAGGAGCGGGGCCGTACCAGGAAGGACCTGGTGGAAAGATGTCCAGGGCACAGTTAGGTGTTGGCAGAATCAATGAAGAGCCACGCTAATCACCATCATTAAGGCTATAAAACCTCACACCTAGGGGCCGCAGGGCTCCCTGGCATGGCCCGGAGCCCTGAGCTGTGGCACGGACCCAGGGGCCCGGCTCCAGTCCCTTTCATCTGAGCATCTCCCAGTCCTGCACAAACATTCATTAGCGCCCGCCCCCGGAATCACCTCATTATCCCACAGACATTGAGCAGAGGGGAGAAGGGAGGGGAAGGAAAGGAAGGAGGGAAACTGAGGCTGTCCCAGCAGCCAAAGAATCTTCCTGGAGAGTATGGGCTGAGTTTGGGGGAGGCTAGGGAAGAATCTGCCTCAGAGTCAGGCCTTTTCCTCTCCTTCTGGCTGTTCAGCCGGTCACTGGTCTAATGTTCTCAAGGCCCAAAGACAGCCTGAAGGATGACCTGGCTTAGCAAGCTTCTGAGGACTGTCAGCCCCCGCCTCAGATCTGACCAGACCTCAGAGGATGAGAGTGTGTCCTGTGCCTAGTCTGGGGGCGCAGATGGCCAGAGTGGGGAAAATCATCAGGAAGTGTCCTCTCAGGCCTCTCCAGAGGTCAGGGGCCCACCCCTCACGGCCAAGCCATCCTCAGTAAAGTCTGTGTCTGCCTTCTCTTCCCAGATCCCCTGAGGCACTGTTCTAAACCCCACAGCCCATTCTGGCAAGGTGTCCCAGAAGCAGCCATGCATCTTCCTCCTCCTTCATCCCATTCCCCGAGAGAGAGCTCAACAGAGCCCCCTTGGACTGAAGGGTGATCGCGTGGCCTTCTGCTGCCTCAGGAGTTACCCACACCCGTGCCTGTCTCGTTTCAGGGCTCTGACTTGAAGATGGGGAATATACAGGGCAGGGTGTTATCAGGTGAGTAAGACCCTACAACACTCCTCCCCCCAGCCAGGGCAACAATGATGATCTCCAGATAACAGTACAATGTCATGTTGTTACTTTGCCGTGTACACGGAAAGCACTGATCCAAGAGTTTGTGTGTACACTCTGATTTAATCTTCACAATTTCCTTTTAAAGTCGCTGCCATCAATATCTCCATTTTAAAGAGAATGACACTGAGGCCCAGACCCACGTGCCTGTGTCACATGGCTAGTGTGACGGAGCCAGTATTAATGCAGGTGATGGCTGGAGAGCACCCATAACGGCTCCCCTGAAGGGGTGGGCGGGTCATTCTCTTCTCTCTGCCTACGTCTCTTCTTTCCTTCCCCCAGTCCCACGATGCGGCTGCACGTGGCTGCATAGACTTCTCTCTCCTCTGACGCCCTTCTCTTTTCACCCCATCCTCACCACCAGCTCCCCCTCCCTCTCAGATCCCGGCTACAAGAGCAGGCCCTCCACTGACTTACAGGGAATGCTCAGGGGGTAAGCTGGCCTCTGGCAAAGGGCTGAGCAAAACAGCCAGCGGAACCGCATGGTTTCGTAAATCAACAAGGCTCAGGCACCAAGTACGCCTAGATTCAAACCCCAGCTCCACCACTTACTGTCAGCCTGACTTAACTTCTCAGAGCCTCAGTTTCCTCACCCAGAAAGTGGCGAAAACGGCCACCCTACCAAATTGTGGGGAGAGTTAAAGAGATGTCACAAGGGAAGCACTTGGCCAAGGCCTGGTCCAGAGAGGTGGCCCAACCTGTGTGCCCCTCCCTGGCTCCTCATATCTCTCATCTCTACTTTCGGAGGGGGGATTCTTCAGGAAAGCTTCCTAGTGAAGGGATTCAGTCTGCATCTCCCCTGAGGCTAATTCCCAGCTGCATAGAACAAGTGAGTTACAACCTTATCCACAGGGAATCACGGTCACCAGCCTCTGGCAGCATGGGACACACCCACCCTCAAGTGCACTCAACCACCCTCACACCCACCTACCTTGCTGAAAGCTGGCCCAGCCACATCTGCCCTCCACACACCACGCACGCGAAGAGACACTGCGGCACCCACCTATGCTCAGAAGTCTCTCAGCACTGGCCATGTTTGTGACAAAACGCTGACTTGCCCACTTTTGCACACACTGACAGAGACCCTCCCAAACAGCCGGCTCTTCCAGCACCCACACCTGCCCCGGTGTAGACCCCAAGTCACACAAACCCACATAGCTCCTGGAACACCCTGTGCTATTCTCACTCTGAACACACATACACACACACACACACACACACACACACACACACACACATACACACACCCTGATGTAGTCCAAAAACTCTGGGAGAGATGAATAGTCAGGAAAGCCCCTGGCTGCGGGCTCGCTGGAGGCCGTGGCCGGAAGCACACCGTGAGGAGCTCTCCAAGCAGCCAGCAGCTCTTGTCTAATGATCTGCAGGAGAGGGAGGTGGCCATAGAGCACCAATGCTCCCTCCCACCAGCATCTTCACTGCTAACACTCCATCCTCGCCCAACCCCAGGAGATTCTCAGCTCCTTGGAGAGGGAGATGAAGAGAGCAAGGAGAGGAGGAAGAGGCCTAGCACTCTCGGAAGGAGGCCAGGCTGGAATGGCCAGGTCCAGCTGCAAAACCCTGGGGCCCTTCAGAGTCTTGGGGGGAGAATGAAAGACGTCCCCCACTCTGCTTTTCTCCCAGAAAAGATCTGCCTCCTGTGCAGGGAGTGAAAGGAAGGGAGAAGGCCTTCTCCGGAAGAGCCTGAGTTGGTTCCCTTTGCCCCAAGCACCCAGGTCCTACAGCTTCCATGATCAAGCCTTTGAACCAAGTCCGACCCACCCCCGTAACCACTTCCAGATCCTCCAGATCCAGCCAAGAAATTTACTTCTTTGGGGATTGAGTTCATAAGGAAATGCTGAAAAAATAAATAAAAATCCATTGCCAAATGTGCTGAGAGGAAAATGGGTTTCTCTCAAAGCAGGAAATCTATCAGGATAGACTAAAGAAAAAACAAAGGGCAACACCCACTGGCCCAGAAAGGCCCAGGTACCCACCAGCACTGGAGACCTTCAAACAGACCACACCTCTTCCTTCTCCCACCCACCCCCAAAAATGTGCTTCTTAAATGAAGCCTCTGAGGACAAGATCCTGCCAAAGACAAATCCTAATGGTGTGAAATGGGTAAGCCCCCATCTGGGACCCCAGGAGGGTCAGCTGGGACCATGAAAGGCACAAATAATTCTCTTTTCCTCCTGCCCAGAGCAGCCAGGAGCTCCTGGGTCCTGTGGCATGTGGAGCCCACCCTCTCTCTCTTTTCTGCCCATAGCCTACCAGCCTCCCACCCCACCACCAAAAACTGGCTACCATCGCTACCAGTTCTCCGTCTATCTTCAAGGAAAAAAGAACATAACTCTCCTTCAATACGAAATGCAGAGTCTAGGTAAGGCCTTTCCATCCTTCAAAGCCAGGGTGAGTTCTGGGATAAAGCCGATGCTCCATGCATTAATGGGAAAGTTGGGACCTTGACCTCTATCCATGAGCCTTGAAGGCTAAGGTAAAAGGGTGGCGTTTCTTGGGAGTGAACTGGAATGAGTGTCCTAAAAGAAATGCTGGTGGTGTCAGATATGGTCCCACAGACCAAGATGGTGGCTTTAGCTGGATGGGGGAGTCTATTAGGTAGGGTCTCAAAGGGAGTAACTGGAGCCAAGGAGAAAAGCATCTCCCCAACAGCCTTCAATGGCATGTGCAGGCAGCTACCCCACAACATTTCTACAAGTAATTGTGCCCTGTAATTGAGTCTGATCTGGGCAAGAGGGCCCTGGAATGCCACCCTGCGGGTCTGTCTTCATTGGTCTTTAATTGCTCTTTCTGCCCGGTGCCATCTCAGTGGTGGGGCAAAGACTTCTCCAGCCATGGCCCCTGCGCCAGCTTTCTGAGCAGCCCTCCTGGTACTCTGGAGAGGACCCACCACTCATAGCTTCCTAATGGCTAACCCGGACTGTTTGACCTCACTCCTCCTCCAGAGCAGGGGGCAGGAAGATTCACGGACACCTGGCCACTGCAATGCCACAGGTGATTCACCTGTCCCAGTGTGAGCCACAGCCCCTCTCTGGGCCTTCTTTAGGGAAAGAAAATTCCTACACACTCTACTACCACACCATTTTAGGGAAGGGAAGACAATGTGGAACACACAAATGCCAACCTGAGAGTACAAAGAGCACATCCCAGGCTGGCAGGAGGGTGAGTGGGTGTTGTCAGCCATTTCCTCTCACCCAGTGACCCTGACCAACCTCCACCCACTGGGAAGCTGGCGAAGGCATTGTTACAAGCCTGATGCCCGAGGCCCCAGAGGAGAGGAGCTGGGAGCCCAGAAAGGCCTTGGTTGAGCGATGGAGCCCTTCAGATGTGCTGAGTGGAAGCCACCAATCACAGAAGGCTCCAGCCACCCTGGAAGCAGAGCTGGTGCAACCTTTCCACTGGTGAACCCTCCCCAGGTGCCCTCAGCACCTTGCCAATCTGTAAATCTGTTTCAAGAGCTTTCCCAAAGACATGCTTTGAAGTTTGAATGCAAAGAAAGAAAGGAAAGAAATGTATCTTACCCAGGCCAAGTTCAATTTCTCCATATCCCTGGATCCCCTTCTCACCTAAGACATCATGGAGCCCCTTCCACCTGATTTCTGGGGCCGGGAACTAGCACCTGAGCCCACCTGGCTCCCCATACATGAGAGTCTCATGAAGTAAAGCAGTGCTTATGCGTCCCACGTTAGACCTCAGGGTCCCAGTGTCCTGCCCTGGGCAGGACAAGACTCAGACGGTCCCCTGAAGGAACCTCCCTCGGATCAAGTGCTTTCCACGGGCAGGACAGAAGGGGAAGGAGAGAGCATTAGGCGATGCCAGGAGGAGCAGTGAAGAGGACAGAGGAGGAAGGGTGTGTGCCAAAGACACTCTCACCCCTGCCATGGCTGGGTCCTGAGGTTTGATCCCAGCCCACCCTCCAGAAAACACAGCAGCCTGTGTGCCCTTCCTATGAAAGGAAGCAGGCAAGGATTCTGGAAACCTTCCTTGCCTGAAACCCATTATTAGCCCTTTTGGATCTTTGTCAAAACCAAGATTTCTTGTATACCTTGCCGCCATCCACCTCTCATCTACATGAGCACTTAGAACTGGACTTGCATCAGGGGATAGTCTCTTTGGCTTCTCTGTTGTTTTGTTTGCCACCAGACATGGAGGCAGGAAGATTATCCTACCAGGTCAGGGCACTGGTCCCACGTGTGATGCCTTCCACAGGTCCAGCACTGTGCTAGAGGCTTCGGAGAGGACAAGATGGCACTGGGAATGTTCCCTGCCCTTAAGGGGCTGACAGTCTACTTTGGAAACTCTCAAGTAACAATGCAGAGCAGCCTATAATTAAGCAGTTAATTGTGTGTATGTGGCGGTTGGTGTAGATTTAGGCCTGTCCCTTCCTAGCATCTCCTACCCTCCAGGACACTTGCCCTCTTCAGCCAGGAAGGGTGCAAAGGTATCTTGCCGCAGGGAGAGGAAATCTGGATTCCAGTCCCTAGCTAGTGATTTGACTTTTGAGCAAATCAACTGACCTCTCTGAGCCTCAGTTTCCTCATCTAGAAAATGAGGGGTTGGATCTAGATGATCTACAAACCTATGTGGCCCTGAGGCTCCAAGGAGCAGGTGGGGCCTGGGCTGGGCCCTGGAAAAGGAGGAGATTTGAATCCTTGAGGGAAGGAGAGAGGGAAGGGAGCTCTGGGCTGGGAAACCTGCAGACGCAAAGATGTGAAAAAGAAAAGAAAAAGTGAGGAGTACCCTTTGCGAGGGGGCAGGGATGGTGATGAAAGGAGAAAACTGAGGAAGGCTGTGGAGGTTCTAGAAAGCCAGGCAGAGGCGTGACTTTGATGGGCACGATGGAGGGCCGCTGGCTAATGGCCATGGGAGAAGAAACACACAAAAGCACTCCTCAGAGCTGACTGAGCTGGAGTGGTGGGCACAGCTGACCAGAGGAAGAGAACAGGAGGCACCAGGGGCATGGAGACGTCTGGCATGGATAAACCCAGGGGTGACTGATTGCAAAAGCAAAAGCAGCCCTTGCACAATGTTGCAACTCCAAAAGGCCTGGCGCTCTCTGCAGCACCTACACAGAGCTTGGGGGACTCGTGGAGCCCTAGGCTGGACCATAAAGCCCTGCCAATGGGTATGGGCTCTGGGGCTTGCCTTGGTCTAATTTTCTTTCCATGGGAAGGTATCTGTGGAAGGAGCCATGTGTCCTGGGGTAGGAGTAGTGTAACCAGCCACTGTGTCCCTTGGATGAACAGGGAAAAACAGCTTCTAGAGACTGGAGGGGAAAGGTCAGTATGCAGAAGGAAGGTAGAGGGTATCCACAGAAGATAGTTAACTTGACCCAGTCTTATTGGGTCTCTCTCTCCTTGGGACTTAGGTATGAATAACAGGTTTGGGGTGAGAAGGGAGTGTGAGATTATTCTAGTTGAACTTGTGTGACTGGGGGTGGGGGATTGCTCAGATCCAGGGGCTGGAATCCTCTCCAGGATTCCTCTTTGTTCTATGACTCCAGGACGACATACATGGGGTCAACAAATGGAAGATGTTGACACTCACACCCTTGTGTGACCTTGGACAAGCCACCTCACATCCCTGGGCCTCGATTTCTACATCATCAAGATGAGGGGTTGAACTAGTTGGTCTACCGCTGAGTGACCCTGAGCAGATTTGCTCCCAGCTTACCAACCTCTCCCCATGTCCCAGCTCCTCTGGACAGATGCAGGGAGCAGGTGCTGAGGCTCGACTCACCCAGCCACCCCACACACTTCTCGGCAGAGGCCTTCCATCAGCTATTGGGCTGTCAGGACCAGAGCAACAGCCCTGGAAGGGGATTCGGAACTATCTTGCTTCTGGTTTATGACCTCCTACCTTCCCACCCCACTCCTCCAGCCTGTACACAGCTCCTTCCTGTGTACGCCGTTTTCCCCACCATGCTTGGCTTGATTCACAAATGCCCTCCACATTTATTCCGACAACACTAGGAGCTGCGTGTTCAGGACACCATTGTAGGAGACGTGGGCACAGAAGTGAGCCATGTGGACCGAGTCCCTTCACCCATGGATGTGTGTGTCACCTGGGGTAGCTCACAGAAAGAGAAGGGGATATTCACATAGCTCAAGCACGGCCACATTCCGAACAGAGGAGAGCGCTGAAGCTCATGGAGCCTGAACTGGTGCCCTCTGACAAGCGCTGGCTCAGTTTCACTGACGTGCTCCAAAGGCCACAGTTCACCTCCCCAAATTTGGACCTGGCATTATCTCGGGCTGTCTTCTTTCAGTTGACCCAACCCACCCTCTCCTACTCCTCTGAGATGCTCATATAACATTCTGTTGTGCTTCTTTAGTCACCTGCTTGTATCTCTTCTGTATTGCTCAATCATCTTTCACTTGCATAGGCCCCACTTCCACCGCGAGCCTATAAATTCCTCGAGGGAAGAGCTCACCTCTGTCTTATGTTTCCCTTTTACCACCTGTCCCTGTGCTCAGCCCACTGTGGACTTGCTGTCAATGAGTGTGTTTGTGTATGGGACACACCCATGTATGCACATTCACAAGCCTTGAGCATACGAACCTGCCCATTCTCACACCCCCACGTTCCCAGCACACCTCACCGTTGACTTCCTTTAACACCTGAAAAGACAGTCACTTCTGTGAGTGCCATACCTGCAAAGGACAATTTCAGCATCCACACACCCCCTGTCCCAGTGCCGGCACAGGCAGGACCACTTACATGCCCAGCCTCTCCGCCAGCCTGGCCTTCCCTCACTCCTGACTGTGCAGGGACAGCATCTGTCGGGGAAACTGAAGCCCAGAGCAGTGAGTGGCTTGGTTGATCAAGGATCCTCAGTTAATAGCAAATTAATTTTCTTCTTCCTTTTGGAGCAAAGCTCTTTGTGCCTGTCACCAACACACCCACATTCCTTCTCCTCCCACCCGGACCACCAGACTTCTGGGCCTGGTGTGGGGACAGAGAGGGAGCGACTCCAATCTTCTGCCCTCGGCATCCCTGGCGAGCAGCAGCAGCCGCCCCAGGCAGTGCACCCACACGCCCCTTTCCTGTGGCTGAGCACTGTGTGGAGCTGTGGTCTGCGCCATGCCACACCTCAGCCACCTCACCCAGAGGTGTCACGAGCTGGCCTCCCGCTCCTCTGGCAAGTGAGCCAGGGAAATCCCCTCTCTGTCCATCAGGATGACATGCCACAGCTTGTTTTGGAAGCCTCTACAAGGCTATGAGCCCAGGACAGTGCAGCCATACCAGGGCCATGCCAGACTTGGGTCACCACCTCACAGGGGCAGCCTCGGAGGCCTGCAGAGAGACTGCTCCCAGCAAAATTGGATGCAAGGGGCAGAGAAGGGTCTGGAGTTCTGGACTAGACAGGCACAATCTGCTCTCCAGCTCCTTAGTCAGTGGAATTGAGCAGCTCCTGAAGAGCCACCCACCCACAGGGGTCAAAGAGGACAGACAGGCAGAGACTTGCCTTCCAGTTGGGTTTAAGTCTTGCTCGCGGCACCTAAAGGCCATTGGGACACCGTGGGTGATTCAGATGAGGGGTGCTATGTGGAAATGTTTGAAAGCCCAGGCCAAGGGCATGAACGCAGCAGAGCTCCAAGCAGCGTCAAAGGAGAAGGCCTTGGTGTGGAGGGACAAAGGCTGGGAGGAAATCTACCAGGCCTGGTAGCAGTGAGGAAAAAGCAGCCAGTGTAGGCAAAGGTGGAGGGAAGGGGGCTCCCTGCCTGGAAACGAGCCCCAAACACACATACAGACAGACACAAACACACACAGCCCACCGCAAAACAGCCCCTACTTACTCCCCGCCATGACCTCCCATGGTGGTTCACCTGGCCAGGCCCCAGAACCCCCCAGGGCTCAGCCCCTGAGTCACTGTGTGGGCTTGTGTCAGGCAGCCCTCTTCTGCCTCCAAAGAGCCCCACCCACCTGGCAGAGCTGGTAGGACTGGGGACGTGGCAGCGACTCAGATGGGGCCATCCTGGGCAACTCTCAGGCAGGCACACTGGCTGGGCACTGCCCGCACTCTCCACAGGCCACAAGCAGCCCTCTTCAACAAGCCAACACCAACCGTCCAAAGCCATACTGAACACATCACCCACAGGGAAACCACGTATAATGGTGAAACTCTGCCCCAAACTTCAGCCAGCCAACACCACCACCAAATAGTGGAATTGATAACTGGGAGCTAAATTGACAGCTTCAAGTCTCCACTCTCTCACTCCCGTCCCCATCCCCACTCCAGCCACAGGATGGACAGAGGGGGGTGATCCACCTACTGTGATTCTCCTGAGGTCTCCTCTCCAGAGGAGCCAGGGCTCACCCCTCCCCACCCCAGGAACTGCCCCCGGCATCCCCACCTCTCACTCCTGCCAAAGTCAAAGTGGTCCCCTCTGCCCTGAGCCTCTCAAGCCCGCAGCATCAGCCACTCAGCAGATATTCCCCAGGAGTAATTGGATGCGATGGAACATGGGCTTTTCAGCTCCTGAGTGGAAGTCTCTGGATGTCATTTAATGGCACACAAAAATAAAAGGCTCAGGCCCCCCCGCCCACCACCGCCAGGACATCATTAATCTCAGCAGAAGGCATCAGCGCTTCTATCACCACAGCCAGCCGGCAAAGCGCCAGACAAATTACGGCCGAGTCCACACTCAGGGTGGCGGTTATTAGGCTCGCAGTCAAGTTTTGTATTTTCCCCTGACAAGAAGCGATGGTGCCCCTGCCTAGGGGGAGAATAGGGGCAGGCCAGTGAAGAGAGGGGCCACCTTGGTTAGACACAGTTCACCCATCTAGGGTGACAGGGCAGCTCCAAGTCAGGTACCCCTGGTCCCAGCATAGAGGGACTCAGGCAGCTCACATGGTGGCTTTTAGGAGGTCACCCCTGCTTGGTACCCAAGGCTTGGTACCCTGCCCCTTGTTCTACAGCCCACCTGAATGGGAGCCTGCCTCCCAGTGAGGGCTTCCCAACCCCCTCTTCCCAGGCTGAGAGGGGGACACTTTAGGGCCTACTAAGGACCAAATGACAGGTCAGGTGGGGAATGTCCCTTGGCTAGAGAAGGACACTCAGGGAACACTTTCCTATGTTGTTGGGAAGTCGTTTTGTTTGTTTGTTTGTTTGTTTGTTTAAAATATTACAAATGGGGAAGTCTTAAGAGTGGGCCTGCTGGAGAGACTCTGGGGGTACTGCTAGGGGTGAGACCTCATCTGCTGGGATGGGAGGGCACATTGAGCTGCTGGCCAAGGCCACCCTTCGAAGGCCTAGCTTATTAGTCCAGTGCTAATTGTCTTATCAATTCATCGAGGGCCAGAATGGGCCTGGGTTATTTAGCTCCCCTCCGTGCCTGGCAGACCCCAGCAGGTGGCTTCAGTGATGGAGCGCCTAGACCCCGGGGTCTGAGATTCCCTTCAGCTTTAAGTTTCCACATTCTAGCAGAGGAGCTGTCTACCCCATTCAGCTGAGTCCTACAAGGGCGGGGACTGCTAGACTAGGTGTAGCATCACTTTTTGTCTCCTGGTGCCTGGATAACCCTAATAGGCCCGCATGACTGTGACGAACTACTCCCAAACCATGGTAAGCAGGCAAATCTGGGAACCTGGGGGGTAGAGACAGTGACTCTCAATACCTGCCCTGGGGCCATTCCCAAACATTCCAGCCTTGGCAATCCCTGGAACTCCAACTCAGGAGATGAGTCTCTGAGAGCTGGGAGCCCCTCTCCCAGCTGTTGAAGATAAGGGTCATTCACTTCTCCACCCCCCAGGGTCTGGCAGAGATCAGGCACACAGGGGTGCCTCAGAACTGATGGCTTTAGATAAAGTTCCCTAACTCTCCTCTTGGCCCACTCCCGAAACATCTCTAACATCTAAAATCTCTCATTGCTAACACCTTCCTCAACCACCAGGTGAGAGGATGCCTGAGTCTGATTTTGCAAGATGGAAATTATGCTCCCTAGGGTTGCGTAGGGACCCACCTGCTCATCATAGGTGGCAGCCTGGCCCCAAGGAGACCAGACCTCTATGTTCCAGTCCTGGGTGGCTCAGGAGACAGGCATCAGACACCCTGCTTCCTTCTCCCTCCAGCTGAAGGCCTTTGAAGTGCACTTACCACCCGTGCCCTGTCCCAGGAAGAGCCCAGCCTGGGTGGGTCCAGGGTACAAGGGGAGTGGCCAGACCTCAGACAGCAGCACAAACTCTTCCTGCAAGGGCAGTGGCCTCCCTGCAGCTTGGGACCAGCAGTGCCATACAGGATGGGGCTTTCCTCCACACGGTGACCACGGAAACCACAGCCTCCCAGCTCCCCATCTCTCCCCACACACTCCTGAGGGCCTGACTCACCCCCATTCCTTCTAGAACTTGCAAAGGGTCAGTTCCTCTTGCCCTTTGTGGCAGGAAACGGGGGGTGTAAGGAGTCACAGCCAAGCCAGAGGAGGAGGCAGCGGGAGGCTAGTGGCTACCTCCTGAGGGACAGAGGGGCTGGTCTGAGGAGCTGCCCAAGAAGCCCAAGAACCACAGGGTTGTCTGAAATGGGACAAGGAAGGAGCTGTGAGGCTGCCAAGGCCCTCCAAGCTCCATCAAGAGAAGTCATCTGAGCTAGGGGAGGGCACACTGCTGGGGAGGGAAGTGAGGTCTCCCTCAGGACACAGGGGATTTCTTCCTGTCATTGCACTGATCTTGTGATGAGTTTCAATTCCCTCCCTGACACCCGGGTTCCTTCCTGCCCTGCTTAGTGGGGGAAGGCCCCCTTGTCCCCATGCCTGCTACACACCAGTTCACCCAGAGCCCTTCCCCTGGCGTGAACATGCACACACATGTGCACATATGTGCACATACTTTTCCAGGGTCATGAACCACAGTATCTTTTTAGCCAGCCAGGCTTCCTGAATGTAAAGGCCATGGCCAGGCCTCCTAGTGGAAGATCTACAGCGTCAGTCACACACCTCTCAGCCCGGCACCAGCCTGTCTGAAGGAGAGACTCTCACAAGTGCCCAGCCACCCTTGCCCCAAGAGAACTCCTGAAACTCCTGCTTTCCAGCCCAATCTGAGTGCACAGCCACTGAGCCTGATAAAATTTGAGGGAACCTGAAGAGACCCTTTTCCCCATCACCACTAAGAAGCAACCTCACCAGAACTCCATGTGTGCACTGGGTATAAAAATAGTCTCCCTTTGTGAGGATTAATTGACTGAATATGCATGGGGTTCCTAGAACCATGCCTGGCACATAGAAAGCTCTATATCAGCCCTGGTCGTGTGGCTCAGTAGGTCGTCGTCCCGTGCACTGAAAGGTCGCCGATTCAATTCCCAGTCAGGGCACATACCCAGGTTGTGGATTTCCAGGATGCCAGCTGCTCGCACTGTGCTCTCTGTGCATTACTGTTCTCTGTTGGTCCAGGCCATACCCTCCACTGCCTAGCTCTGCTCTGGACAAGGTCTTCCCCAAGCACTCCCTCCACCCAGGGAAGGTCGCTAGATTTAACAAACAAAAAAAAAGAGAGAGAAAAGAAAGCCCTGGCCAGGTGGCTCCGTTGGAAAGTCGTCCTGTACACCAAAAAGCTGCGGGTTTGATTCCCGATCAGGACACATACCTAGGTTTCAGGGCTTGATCCCTAATTGGGACAAATACGGGAGGCAACCGATTGAGGTTTTTCTCTCTCTCACTTCCTCTCTCTCTCTAAAATCAATAAAAACATATCCTCAAGTGAGGATTAAAAGGGAGAGAGAGCCCTAGCCAGTTTGGCTCAGTGGTTAGAGCGTCGGCCCGCAGACTGAAGGGTCCCAGGTTCGATTCCGTCCAAGGGCGGGTACCTCGGTTGCAGGCTCATCCCAGGCCCAGTTGGGGTGCAAGCGGGAGGTAACCCACCAACGTTTCTCTCTCACATGGATGTTTTTCTCTCTCTGTGTCTCTCTCTCCCTTCTACTCTCTCTGAAAAGCAATGGGAAAAATATCCTCAGGTGAGGATTTAAAAAAGAGAGAGGGGAAAAAAAATTACAAGATGCCCAGTTCAATTCAAATTTTAGGTAAATAAAGGAATAATTTTTTATTATAAGTATGTTCCATGCAATATGTGAAACATACACTAACAAATTATTTGTTGCTTATCTGACATGCCAGTTGAACTGGGTGTCCTGTATTTTCTCTGGTACCATCTGCCAAGGGTGGCTGAGGCCCAAGGTTTGGGAAACAAGAGCGTGGGAATATGCCTCTGACCACTTCCCTCTGCCTCTCCCCAGTGCCCAGGGCTGTGTCCTCCCTGCCCTGCTGCTAGGCCTGTTCACACTTGCCCCAGAAGGTACACCTCCCTCGATACCCCTGTGTTTTCTCCCCTTGAGGAGGCCCCTCTAACCTGGGCACCGACTGGCCTTTTCTAGGCCCCAGCCTGGGGATGTCTCACCTACTCTCAGCTCCCCTCCAGGATCCAGGTGTTCAGGAGCAGGGAGAAGGGGCTCTGGCCATATTGCCTGCCACTGACCTCTGCCACAGCCAGGAAAGGAACCCTGTTGCACAGGGTCCCTGAGGCGGTGGTTGGGGTTCCTGGGAGGTGATTAAGTGAATAGCACACACACTTCTGCCAATCTCAGCCCCAGCAGCTGGGGTAACAAGGTGCAAAGAAAAAAGCATTCAGTCTTCAGTCATGGGGCTAAGAGAGCCTGCAGGAAAAGAGGGGTGGGTGGAGGAAGTGCGCAGACCACCTGATTGGGCATTTCCTTTCTGCATGTGAGTGAGGAGGCAGAGTTATGCTAAACAAAGGGCACCGGGGACAGACCAAAGGCTGCTCTTAACTCAGCCCAGACTCGTGTCCACATTGTTTTCTCAGGCCCAGCCCCTTCCTAGGTGCTCTGCTAATATCCAGGGGCATTTCTGCAGCTAGGAGTCAGAAGTACCCCCAGGTACTCAGCCCAGTGTCCAAGGCCAACACCTGCTGTCTCCACTCCCCCAGAGCTGGCCTCCCTCTTAGCCTTGGCAGCTATCAAGTCCATGGTTCTCTCTCATTGCCTCTCTGTGGTCTGTTTGTCCTTCCAGGCGCTTGGCAACTGGAAGGATTTCTGAGTCGCTACAAACTAAATCAAAGTGAAGCAAGGACTCAGTTCATGACCCAAAATCACATGGACTCGCCAGGTCCCCAGGTTCCCGGAGGAAACAGGACTACGCACGAGATATGCAAACAGACATAACTGCCTCCCAGACCTCAGGCTTCACGCTGCAGGTGTGTGTCCACACCACCTATAGTCTGGGTATGGAACTCCCTCCGGGTATGGAACACCTTTTCTTCTGAATTAAAGAATCACCCAGGGCTCACTGGTTGAATGTTTTGTTTCCTAGCCTGTCCTCAAACACCAAGGACAGGAAATCAATCAGTGTCCAGCACTGGGGCCTGTAAATGCAAGTGCGGAGAAGTACATGGCGGGGATAGGTAGATAGGCAGGAGGTGGAGATCCCCAGCCCTGAACCGTCACTGAGGCGCACTGTGTGACCTGGAGCAAATCACTCACCCTCTCTAGAGTTCTGCTTCCTCAGCTGTAAAATTGAGGTAGGAAGAAGAGGTAGGGGCAGCTGGTTTATCACCATGGTCTTTTCCAGCTCCGATATTCAACACCAGTCATTCATTCAACAACTACTGTCAGCACCTACTATGTGCCTCACCTTCTGCTAGGTGCTGGGGATCCACGAGTGAACAGGGCAGACAGAACAGGAGGCTTGCTTCATGGAGCAATCCAATAGGGGAGGGAAGTTTCATCAGGTGACCACAAGCAAATTATAACAAATGTGACAAGCGCTCTGAGGGTGCAAAGGGGACTTACTTTATGATGGAGGCAGTGATCAGGCAAGGCCTCTCAGAGGAAGAGATGTTTAGCTTCAGAGCTGAAAAGCAGGGTAGAGATTAACTATGAGTGGGCACAGGGGTGAATTGCATGCCAAAGAGAGGGAATATCTCTGAGCTCCCATGGTTAGCAGGGGCATGCGTGGCATCGTCCAGGAAATGAAAGGCCAGTAGTATGGACACCTGGGCAGCTGAGCAAAGACCAGAACATTCCAGGCCTTACAACCATGGTAAAGTTTTGGGTTACACCCTGAAAGCAATGGGAAATCATTAAATGATAAGTAGATTGGAGGGGGAGAGGGGGCATAATCTGATTTATGCTTTTAGAAAGCTATGAAGAAACTCTTTGGTTTCTGCAAAGAGAGGATTTTCTGTGACTGCCTCCCCTGGATATCCTCTGTATATCTCTTGGCTTTCCCACCAAGGACCCCTTGGAGGCACCTCTTAGCTACAGTCTCATTCATATCCTAAACCCTGCTACATCAACTCCCCCCCCCCAATTCCAGTCCTCTCAGCCCCCCAATCTCTGCTCAGTTTCCCTCCAAGAGTTAATGTCCACCCCTCTCCTTCACTAGAATACAGCAATGCTGGTGACTCATGTGTGCATGGTGCCTTGAGCTCCCCAGATGAAAGGGGCAGGCTGCAGCCGGGCACCGCGGTTATTACCCTTAGAGCCAGGACCCACATTAGCTGGAAACAGAGGGGCCCTGGCCAACCCCTCAGCCCAGCTGAGCACACTCCTAAGTAACTGGAAGATTTTCATGGTGGGATCTGAAGAACGCAATGGGCTGGGAGACTGTGTGTGTGGATAGGGAGGGAATTGGACTATGCTTCCCCCTTTGTTGATAAATTCTGTTCCCTGCCCAGGTGATGGACATCAAGCTCTTGTTCTGGAGAAGGTCCTTTGATGCCAGCCCAGGCAGTAGAAATTCCCTACTCCCTTCTACCCACCAGACAAGCTTGCCAGCAGAGCTAAAAGAAGCAAAAGGAAGTGTCCATTTGCAGTGTCATGGAAGGCAGCCTCAGAAGGAACTTTCTGGGTGTGTGCAAACCTCACACTCCCCGCAGCCCCCACCCCACAGGCCCAGAGTGTAATTGGCAGCTCCGGTTGGGGCCCAAGGCTGGGATAAATAGCAGGTCAGCTTCCTAGAGCAGTCCCAGATCGAGACACATCCTCCCCTCTTCTGCTTTTAATTCCTTGTGGCTAGTGTGTTTATTTTGGGTGAGGGAAAAAAACGGATGTTTATCCTTCGAGGAAATTATCGGCTTGCTTTCCTTCCTCCCCCCCCCCCTTTCTTTTCCCCTGGTGTTTTTGGGTTTTTAGTTCAGCTATAGGAGAGACCCCCTGTAAAAGAACAAAGCTGGCCCAACCTCTAAACTAAAGACAGCCTAGCCAGACAGGCCCTGGAAGCCACAGGAAAGGAGATCCCAGTGGCAGGGAGAGAAAACCTGGAGGCCAAGAGACCTCGGGGAAACCCACCTCTCTGCCTCAGCTCTCTCTCCGCCTGCACAACACTTTGGGGCCCTTGTCCCTTTTCACTGCCTCCTCCAGGCAGAAACAAAACAAACGCCGCGTAGATTGCTCGGAGATCTCTAATGAGGCAACTAAGAAAAATAATCAGGGAGCATTAGCGACCCTTCTACAGGGATGAGGAGAGCTGATACTTTTATCATCAACATCATCAGATGCCATTTGTTGAGCACCTTCTGCATACCAGGAACTGTGCCAAATGCCTAACTTGCAGCGCCTCATTTGATGAATCCCTGCACAGCTTCACAGCCCGTGGGCCTTTGCACACATTCTCTCATTCAGTTGTCACAATGACCTCATAATATAGGTGTTGTTACTCTCCTTTTACAGATGAGGAAACTGACATTCTGATACGCTAAGGAACCTACTCCCTGTTCTGTAGTAATGATGAAATCTGGGGCTAGCTCAAGCCTTCTCCCTCAGTGCTCAGAGGCCAAGAGTACTCTAACTTTACTCTCTGGGCTACATAAAATAAAGGCAGACCTTTCATTCATTCAGAAGCCAAATGGGCCAAGAGGGAAGGCTAGAAGTTCCAGAAGAATTTAAAGGGTTTTCTCCCCCAAGCATCTTCCCATCCCCCAGCTTCAGCTATTCTCAACCAAGTGTGACTATTGGAGAAGGCCAGCTCCTGGACACTCACAGCAATGGCTTGGCTGAGCTCAAGATCATTACCATCCCCCCACCCCACCTGCCCAAGGTAACTACCCCAACGGTTCACCCACTGAACCACCCCCCTCCCTCCTGTGTGATAACTGCTCTTAGGGAAGGCAGAGGGGTGGGAAAGGAGGGGGAGCCATATAGGAAGACTTCCTGATGGTGGTAGTGGTGGTGATGACGATGATGATGGTGGGTCCAGGTATCAGGGCAGAGCAGCCTTGGCATAGGAAGAAAGCCTGGTAAATGCATTAGATGGTATAGTTTAAAAAACACAACTTTTCTTACCTAGTATACCTAAATTCACATAGAATTCCTACCAGAGAACTCCTAGTAACCTCAGGCAACATACCTTTTCTGGATCTGGGTTTCAACTACAAAAATAGTAAATTTTTAAAAAACAAAAATAAGTGCCTTCCTTAAAGATCTGTCACAATGGTTAAATGAGATAGCACAGGTGGCAGCCAGGCACAATGACTGGCACGCAGACTGCTCAGTAAATGCAGGTTTTCCTCTCCTTTCCTGCCTCCACCTCACCTGCTCTACTCCCCAGCTCAGTAATGGGAAAGAGTCACTTTCCCCAGATGAGAGTCCTTCCCAAGAGACCCATCAAAGGACCAAACCCCAGCCCCGCATCCCCCTCCCAAGCTCAGCAAAACACTGGGCGGCTTGGATCAGGAAAGATAACTCAGTTCCTTAGCAACTAACAAGCATTCCCCTGTAAAGACAAAGACCCTTCACTCAGAACGCTCCCTCCCCCACCCTGTCGCCTCTCCAGGTGTCTGCCTCAGTGGAGGAGGAGGCTAGAGGCTGCCCACCCCCCAGAGGTCTAGGGGCCTCCTGCCCAACCCTCCCAGCAGTCCTGATATATTACCTGTAATTATCCCACAGCACCTTTCATCCCGGTGCTAATTATCTTTCACATTTACCCCCAGGAGCTGCTGGGAGACACATGAGGTGCGTGCATGTGCGCGCACACACACATGCATGCACACACACACGCAAATACCCATATTTCCCCTTCTGACACACACACACACACATGTCCATTTTAGGGACAGGAAACTGAGACTGGGAAGAGGATCTGGTTCCTTCAGGGTTCCTATCTGAGAAATAGGAGCCAAAGATCCTGGTTCAGGGAGAAGGGAGACGGGGTCCCTGAGTGTCTTGGGGGATGAGGGGGCCAGGAGGGAGAAAAGCCTTTTGAAAGGATTATGGGAAACTTTGCCAGGACAGAGGTCTTGGCTCCGAATGCCACCTTGGTGCCCCCACATGCAAGCTGTCTTGCTTAACACAGAGAGGGCATTTCAAAGGGAAAAGGAAATATTTTAATATAAAAAGAAAGGAAGAGAAAGAGTCAGAAAGAGAAGGAAACAGAAAAGAAGGACGTGGTCATCTGGTCTAATGTAGCTGAAAGAACCGCTGGAGGCCTGATTGAGTACCAGTGCTGTCAGCCACTGCTGGGCAAGCCTGAGCAAGTCAGCGGCCCTCTCTGGGCCCCCCATTTCCTCATCTATAAAATAGTTGGGGATGGGTGTTCTCTGAGACACCATTCTAGCTGAATGTTCTGCAATTCTCTACGGTTATTTGGGAGAATGGTAGAGAAAGCCACTACCACCACCCCTTTGGCTGCGAGGTGATTAGAAGCCACCAACCAGAACAGGGTGGAGTATTTGGCTGCAGGAGCCAGAAAATCCAACCAGGAGGAGTTAGTAGATGTGGGAGCTGGAGACCCTGGGATTTCAGAGGAATCCTTCTTACAAGCAGCAGCCAGTGACAGAGCTCATCCTCCCCAGATCCCAGCCTCAGGAAACCCAGTCAGAGACTGGTGGAGAGGCTGCAGGAGCTGCACACAGGCCCTGGGTCTGCTGCACTCAGGGACACAGGGTAGAAATGTGACTCCAGCCCGGGACAGGGTACAGAAGCACTCTGTTTTTCTTCATGAGCTGGAATGCACCCCGCTTCCCCCTGGCATAAGTCAGCCGGGCAGGGAGCAGAGGATACAAAGACAAGAGGCTGAGCCCGTCAGAAACACAGCAGGGCCCCGAGTTCCAACTTTCATTTTCATTCTCATGAAGAAAGGGGACCAGGGGCTAAGTGGGCCTCCCTTGGGGCCTGGGCAGAAGGGAAAGCATGGGCAGTGCCCTAAAGGAGTCAGACACCCTCCACCCCCCACACTGACACACCGACACTCACACATCCGCTCACACACACACACATTCATACACTCACAAATTCACTCTCATTCAAACACACACACCCACACATACAGACTCACCCACACGCAGTCACACACTCTGACATTCACTCATTCTCACACACCCAAACACACTCTCACACACCCAAACACACTCTCACACAGACAGTCACTCACTCTCACACGCTCACACACACACACGGAAATAATTGGACATACACATGCAAGTTAGCACAAAGCGGCGGGTTCCTTACGCGTGTGCCATGGCTGTGACACCAGCGTGCAGTCAGCCATTCTTTAGTAGCAGTGGGGACTTGGCTGTATTATAAGAACTGAAGGGACTACAAGAGAAACCTCAAAGGTTTCAGCCTTCCAGAAGCTCTTCCTGCGTGGTGGGAGAGAATGTGGATGGACAGACACACAGACTGTCAAGACTCATGTGACTGTGAGTCCTGTAGGGGTCCAGCACTAGAAGAGGGCGATGGGAAGACAGGCTGGCAAGTAGGAGGGTAAGACATTCCAGCTGGAGGGATGGAGCAGCCCGTGGAGGGAAAGGGGCTCAAGGAGGGAGGCCTGACAAGGTAGTGAGGGTCCTGAAGGAAAGACACACATGAAGAAAAAACTGGCTGGTTCTTAGCCAGTGCTCCTGCAGGGATCTACTCACACTTGCAGTTCACTAGCCTGCCCCCAAACCCTGATCCACAGATGGCACCTGCATCCGCCCCCACGAGGACACTGATCACCACTGTCCAGAGCTTGCCTTCTTCCCCCACACCCTGAGAACCAGGCCCTGCCCATCCACACATATCCAAACATGCGCGCACACTTAGACACACCTCTACTATACGCATCCTGCACACACACACTGTAAATACACCAGCCCACACAAAATCACATGGTGTACACACCCGCTAGACACTCCAAGGTTTCGACTCTGCCAAGCTCTTTCTAGACATGCATGCAAGCTGTGTGTACGTGCATTGTTCAGCCTGGGCCATCGCCGATGCAGGATTTGCACGCACATGCAGCTTCCATATATGCACACCCACTTCGTTCACAACCTACATACACACCAGCCCACATTGACACAGACACACTGCCCTTTGGATTGGACTAAGGACCAGAGGAGGCCTAACTCCAACTCTCACTTTTCAGTCTCCTGATGTAGCAAGTGGATGGGAGGTGGTCAGCAGTGGAGGATTTGTGTGTGCACAGGGGTTTGAGGGGGAAGTGGAGGGGTAAGGGGAGGTTCTGCAGAGGAGAGGACCCAGGCCTTCTCCTGAAGTCCACAAGGAAGGCACCCAGACACAACAGCCTGGCCTCTGGGCCCTCCCTGGCGGCCAGGTCAGGGAAAGAAGAAGCTAAAAGTGGCCAGTCTGAATTGCTAAATTGGTCCTCAGTGGAGAAGGGGAAACACGTCAGTTCCCTGGGGAAGTGGCCGAGCCCAGGGTGGCCACAGGCCCCTGGGCTTCTACTCCGATGGAAAAAAAAGTTGCCCAAATAGATCTGACGCTTTGTTTTCGAACCCAAAATACCCTGTGTTGTCTGCAGGCGGAAGTGTGACCGCGGGAGGGAAGTGGGGCGAGAGGGGAGGGTTAGTTTCCATTGCGGCGACTTTTTCTTTCATTTGGGGTCTAGAATAAGTTCTCCCAATGATCTGAGAAAGTGTTTGTGCAAGAGGGGGAGTGTGGCTCTGAGATTGGGGCTGGGGTACCCACAGCCACAGTCACCCTGGGCCCGCTGCCCTCCCTTCCCTGGAGGCCTCTGAACCGGACTGCAACCTCATGCACTGTCAGAATTTTCAGGCCACCTGGTGGCAGGCGGAAAAGCCTTGGGGAAGAGGGGCTGATGCCGGGATTAGAGAACTTTGCCTTCAGAGGGCTTTAGGGAACTTTGCAGGCAACTTTGCCTTCAGTGATTTTCCTTAGTGAACTCCGATATAATTTTTTAAACAAATATATTACTTACATAAACAAATTTAAAGATCATCCAATAAATTGGCTGGACCCACATACTCCTATTCAAGACTTTAAGGTCAATGGTACTTGTGTTGGCTCCAAAATCTCAACATGTACTCCCATCACTCTCTCCCCTTATACTGACTTATTTTTCCTGTGTCACTTATCACCACCTCACATATGTTTCCTTATTGCCTATCCCCACCCTGACCACTCATCAGATCTCCAGTCTCCCCACAGCAAGAAAAGACTTAGGTTCTTCTCCCCACAGCTGTGCTCCCAATACCTCACCCATAGCAGGTGCACAATACATGATTGTCAACTATTGAAAACAATAGAGAGGAGGGGCGGTCATCAAGCAGTCCTATTACCTTGTGGGGACTTGTTCATTTAAAACTCCTGAGGCCTGCCACACACCAGACACTCATGCTAGGTGGTGGAGGTACAGTGGACTGAGAAGGGTTACAATGGGAATACTATGCAAAATCAGAAGTGCTTCTGGACATTCTGGAAGGCTCAGGGCAGGAGGGTGTCAGGCAGACATTTATCAAAGCATTGCACAAATAAATGTAAAAAGGTCAGTAGGATTAAGGCGACTTAGGAGCAGTGTTTGGTGTGTCACCTGGAACGGGTATGAAAAAAAGGTTTTTCTGGGTTAGCGGTGACCCAGCTGCAGGATGAATGACCTCAGGACATCGCAGTCCAAGAGAAAAGGGGCGGGGAGTGCGGGGCGCGGCGCCGGGATGGGGCTCCTGAGCGCTGGCACCCCCCCCCCGCTGGATTGGAACTGGTGGCCCAGGGCCTGTGAACTCAGCTGCAGTTCAGAGGCGGCCTTGCGCCCTCGGTGCCTGAATGATATTTACCGGCTTTTAATGAAGGCAGGGTAATCACCCTAATGAAGAACTCCCTCGGGGCTCAGAGCAGCCAGACTGCGATGAGGAAAGCCGCCAGTGACTCACGCTGACTGTGCCTGGATCCCGCCGCCACTGGGCACCAAGTGCGCCTGGCCCCCTTCCCTGCTCCGCGCGCCCCTCCAGCGCCCCTCGGGGAGCGCAGGGCGAGGCCTAAAGAACGAGGCTCCGCCTGGGTGCGGATGTCAAACCCCACGCGTCCACTGTCACCCTTGGCCTGGCCGGCGGTGCTGAGACTTCTCGCTCTGCCCCGGCGCCTCTCCTCCCTGCTCATGACCTCAGTTCCCCCCCTGCCTGGGGTTGGGAGGGAAGAGGGTAGCTCTGGTGTGCTCAGCACCCCCTGATGATCCCGGGCTCTGCTGAGCTTTGCATCCAACCTCGTAACTCCACTTTCTCCACCAGTGCCTCAGTTTCCCCGGACTGAGTAGCAGTAGCTCAAGATTCTCCACACCACCCCCCACCCTGCCCCCCCCGGGGTGGAGCGAGTATTAATTACAGTTTATTCCCGGCTTTGAAGATGAAAAATGCCAAGGATCATTACCACTCAATTAACGGGGCTATTACCACTCGAGTTTATGTCTGATTAATCCTGCTCCACCCCAAGCCTGGAATCCATGTTGCCTTGGACTCCTCAAGCTCTATTCTTCTGGATTTCACACCTGGAGTTACTCCCCCCACACACACCCCCTTTCCTCTTTCCAAAAAGCCCCATCCCCCAAGGGTTCTTTCTGCAGAGACACCAACCTTTTCCAGCTGAGGGAGGGGGGTGCTGTCCCACGGTGGCCCCCAAGGGCATAACAGCATCAGGAATGGGGCCTGGTAGAGTGTCTGGCGCAGTCATTCTTCAACAAATATTTATGGAGGACCCCTATAAGCCCGGCTCTGCCCGGGGATAGAACAGCCAGGAGTACAGACCCAAGCCCCTGCCTTCCTGGAACTCCCATTCTCTGCAGGGATCTAGCACACCCAGGCCAGTGCTGCCTCCCTTTTCCCGTCTAAGATTTCTCACTTGTCCACACAACAAACCACAGTCAGCGCTAGGCCAGGCACTAAGAGAGGTCCTGGAAGGACAATGCTAATGGGTCCTAGTTTTAGAGACAAAAAAAATAAAATTAGCATGAAAATGAGGGTGGGGGGGATCACAGCTCCTAGCACAGAACACCCCCTGCCCTTTTCTCCTCTCCCCTCCCCCTCTCACACCTCTCCTGTGCTCCTCTCCTCGCTTATAGGTCTTAGTCCCCACCTCAAAGACTTCATCAAGCCTCCCTACTCCCGGTCAGGACTCCCCCTCTCCCCGAACAAATCCATTCAGCCAGCCAGCAGTGACCCTTCCTCCTCTGAGCTCCCTGCCTACACCTCCTTTGAGACACTGTCTTGCGTATGATCACTTCCACCAGAGTGTCATTCCTCACTTCCCTTTAAATTGCCAGCTCCTGACAGACAGCAGGACCCCAGTCTCCTCGAGTCTGTTCCCTCCACAGAGTGCAGAGGAAGTGCTCCCTCCATGTTTGTCTCATTGAAAGAGAGAGCTAATCCCAGACCTACCTAGGAGAGCACACTCACACTCACACACACACACACACACACACACACACTGGAACTTGGGTGGGCAATGGACCCCCATCCTGTGCACAGGGAGGGGTAGTCAGTGCTGCTGGGTGATAGAAAAGAAAGGACCTGGTGGGAAGGGCCAAGTGGATCCAGCTGCCCCTCAGATAGACTGTGTTTCAGAATTACCAACATGGACGCTTGAATTGGGTCAACAAACTGATGGAGCAGCCGTTAGGGACAGGGACAGGGACAGGGGGTAGTGCTGGGGAGACAAAGAGGAATAAGACTCTGTCCCTGCCCTTCGGGAGCTTGATAACATCTGTCTTCCAGGGACTTTCTGGATGATCTTGGGCCAAATAATTCTGCAGTATGGAGGCTGAGAGATCATGCCCCTTCTCTTTGCCCACCTGCCGTGAATCCCTGGCAGGGAAGCTCATGCGGATGGGCAGACTTCGCTGCGTTGTACCCCTAGCCCTCAGGGTGATGGGATGGGGCCAGGAGCAGCATCAACCTTTACTCCAGTGGCTGTAAAAAGCGGTTCATGTTCTAGGAGAGCTAAGGCATGGTGAAGGTGGGGAAGACGCCTAAGCTGTCTAGTGAAAGAGCTTGCTAACATGACGGAGGAGCTCAAATTCTGGGCCCAAATGAGTCACTAACTGCTTTTCCCTTGATAGATTTTTGAATGCATGGAATTGCAAAGAACCCAAAAGGCTACCTCCAACTCCTCACAGTGAGGAATGAGGCAAAGGGCCTGCTTGTTTGAGGCTGACAAGGGCCCTCTTTGCTCCCCTGACTGCCTCCCCCTCTGTCCCTCCACACTCACACCTTTTCTGGTTCATTTCAGATGACTAAGTTCCTCTTTCCAAAAAGCCCCATCCACCAAGAGTCCTTTCTGCAGAGACACCATCCTTTCCCAGCTGAGTAGGGGGGCTGTCCCATGGTGGCCCCCAAGGGCATAACAGGTCATCTGAGCACATGACTCCACTTACCCTGTGTGAACCCCTGAAAAGTTCCCATTGCAAGTTCTCATCCCCTGACCCATTCCTCCTCTCCCCTGAGGATCCCAGCCCAACCCTTTCAAGACCCCAAACTTATTAGGAACACTAAGATGTGTCTCCTCCCAACCATCTCTACAATAGAATCTGACACTTGTGCATTAACAGAATTGGAAGGAACTTAAAGATAGGTTATCCAGTCCGGCCCCTGCCAGAAGCCCAGAAACAAGAGTGCAAGGCCCAAAGTCACACGGATAACTTACGGCATAACCCAAAACTCCTGATCCCCAGATCAGGGCTTGTACTTTAATTTTTCCAAGTCTCACCTTCTATCTTAAGGCCTTTCTTCCCTCTCTGCCCCAGCCCAGCCTGGCCCTGAACTCTCATCCTCTGGACATTCCTCATCCCCACCCCTTGAAGTTACTCACTGCCTTGGATTTGTGTCTGAGGAGGGGTCTCCAGGACCAACAAAAGTACTTGGTAACAAGACTTCCTCCCTTTGGTTACCAGACTCCTCAAATTGCTTGAAGTGTGATAAAAAAACACCCCAATTCAACATGATTATAATGAGTTAGTTTGAATTTAGGCACAAACAGGTATGTAAAATGGACACACATGACTGGCTGGGACAGGATTCTATGACCTCTGAGACAGCCTGTGGTAATAGGACAGAGCTCAGAGTGGCGGAGTTGCCATTCCACCCACTGGGAGTCCTGGGAACGCTGCTCCCTCGACCTCCCTGAGTGCTGTAACCCCTTACTCTCCCCTGGGAGGGCTCCTCCTCTACCCCACGCTGGGTCCCAAGGGTATAGGGAGGCAAGGCTGCAGCTAGCCTTTCTTCTACTCATAGCTTTCACCGGTTTTATACCTAGCCCTCCTCTTACCCACATCTGCCATCTCAGTTTTTTCCCCTGACAGCCATAATGGGGACAAAGAGTGCAATTAAGAGCAGTAGCTTTGGAGTAACAAGGCCCTGAGTTCAAATGTCAACTCAGCCACTTCCTGGCCAAGTATCTTCCAACTAACTATTCAGACTCTTTCCAATGCCTTAAATCCTTTATTTTAAAAAAAATTAAAAATAAAAATAAAAAAAAGTTGAGGGGGCAGTCCTAAAAGTTTCTTCACGTGATTGTTGTAAAGAATGAAGAAAATGAAGTATGTCCCCAGGGCCCCTGTCACCCCATCTTCTGTGGGTACAGAAGCTCTGCAAGCCTGAAGCCTCCAGCAGTGCCCAAAAGAGGCTCAGCTCCAGCTCTGAGCCAGGAGCCCCACCCTCCAAAGTCGTCTTGGCTGTCAACAATATGTCCCTTCTGCAAGCTTCTAGGCAAAACCCACCTAGCCTCAGAGCTGGCTGTCATTACCAAAGAAATGGCAGTGACCTCTAGAGCACCAGGGAAGGCTGGCCAGGGAGATTCTACCAGCAACCTACCAGTCTCCCGTGTGGCACCCCAAAATGGGAAGCATCTGAAGACCCTCGAGAGAACTATCATTCAGGAGTAATCCCACCAGGGTGGGCCCTGTACATACGTGCCTGGTGTGATTTGAGGAATCCCAGATACTTTCTGTGCCCAAATCTCCCACTCTTTGTCACTGGGCCTGATATCCCACAATCAGACCTCATTCCACTAGCATATATAAGTACCTACCATTTTCCAGGCATCGTGCTAAACATTGGGCTTAACTCCATTGGGTTATATATTACCCTCTCTAAGCATTTCCTTTTGAAATGCAAATACCCTCAGAAAAGGGCAATGCATTAAATCGCTAATACCTCTGAGTTAATTGGGGGTTTCTTTTTTAAAAAACAGTAGAGAAGGCCTGGACATCTTTAGCAAAACGGGGAGCTAAAGTTCAGAGGGTAGAAGTGACTGCAGAACTAAGGAGCAAGACAGAGCAACAACCTGGCCTTTTTCGGCAGTAGGTCGGTGTCTAGGGCCACATCTCCCCCTTCCTTTATCCTTTCACCAAGACAACACACCCACTGCCCCTACAAGCAGCCACAGTGCCCATAAGTACAGCTGATAAGGCTAGCTAGCTGGATTCGAGAGAGCAGCCAGAGGCTGGACGGCCTTGGCCCTGCTGCAGAGGGTCGGGCCTGCCTTTCACCATCTCCAGGGCAAGGACGCCCTGAACCAGTGCCTACTCGCTCCCCAACAAGTCCAGGGCTTGGAGTTCAGGTAATTAGGCCCTTGGCAATCTCACCTGAGCCCGCCAATAAAACAGACAATCAACCCCAGCCCCTGTTCAGGGGGGAGAGAGAAGGAGGGAGGGGAGGAGAAAAACTTTTTTTCTCTCCTTCAAGGCTTCGAGGCTGCATTCAGAAGGGAAAACGGCAACCAGAAGGGAAAATGCTATTCTTCTACAAGCAGCCACTCCAAATACCCTACCCCCACTCCATACCCAGGATTGTCCCCTCCCGCCACAGAATCCTGGCCTCCCTCTGCCACCACCATCCGAGTGACAGGGGACACCTGTGTGTGCTTGCAACCTGAGCAGGAGCCAGCAGTGAGGGCCTATGCTTGCAGAGGCAGGCTTTCCCCAGCATGGCTCTTTCCACAGCAGAAAAGGGAAGGAAGGGTACCAGAATCCCCTACCCCACCCTGAAAGCCACAGCCACCCTCCAAAAATGTCTAGAAGGATGCTCTAGTGCTGTCTTTAGAGCAACTGAGTGACTTCTTTGTATCCTGCCTTATTTCACCGCAGTTATTGGGGGTTCAGTCCTTGCCAGGCTCCTGCAGAGTGAAGACCATTCCTTAAGCATCTCTACATTGGTGCAGTACCCAGAAGATACCTGGCACTCAAATAGAACTTTCCTTTTCCCCCTAAATAATAAACATTAATACTTCTGGTGTATGATCACACTGATAGGGGATGGAGTTCCCTGCCTGGCCCTTTTGACTCCCTGTATCACTTACACTCACTCCTAAGACACACAAAAGGAAAGGGCTTTACTGTCACACGATAGTGTGAGGGAGAATACAATTGAACAGTAATAACTGCCACTTAGCGAGTGCTGGCTAGGGGGTCTAGCCTAAGTACTCTATGAGGATTATCTAAGTTAATCCTTTCTAAGGTACTATTATTATCCCAATTTACAGACAAGGAAACTGAGGCTAAAAAATTTGTCCAAGAGCACACTGAAGTTTTAATGAATATTTATTTAATTGAAGACTCCAGTTTCGTGTCAAGAACTAGCAGGAAGAAGGGGGAAGACATTTGTCCCCCCAAAAAACTCCAATCTCACCAACATGTAAGCAGGCCGCAGAGCAAGCCGGCAAGCCCCACTTGCCCTCCTCGGGGGTAACAAGTCCAGCTAGCCTAAACGTGTTTGGGGGCCGTCTCTGGAGAGGCTATCCTCCTCCACGGTCTTTGGGGCCCTAGCAGCTTTCAGGGATCCCAAACGTTCCCACCGCCTCTGCCTTTTCTAACGCGGGTCTCTGTGGAACAAAACTGGGGGTTCCAGCTTCTCATTTTCCTGCCCTCTGGAGAGGTCTCAGCTGGTGGGGAGGAGGGGGGTCCTCCGGAGCTGAGCTGGGCGGCCCGGAGGTCTCGCCCTTCCTCCCCGCCACCCCTGCAGGCTGAGCTGTGCCTCCCGCGGGGAAACGCGGGCACTGCAGTCAAATTGGGGCCTGAGGTTCGCCCCAGGCCGCGGGCCTCGCGGAGTCTCTGGGCCCGCAGGAACCCGCAGAGAACCCCGCCGCCCCTGGGTCACGCGCAGCAGGAGGCGCCGCCGAGGGACGGGACTGGGACTGGCGCGGCCGAAGCGCTCGGGTCCACGCCGCTCCCCGCCTCGCCCCTTCGGCCGGGTCTGCGGCCCTCCGGCCCCAGCCTAGGGCTAAGATCTCACGGCCCCCAGACCGCCTCTCTAGGTGACGCTACAGCCTGTGCGGTTCCTTTAAAGGCTGCGGGTTCCGTTCTTCTTTCCTTTTCCACTGGATGCCAAAATATGCAAATGCGGGCACCGGAATCTACAGCCAAATCGAGAAGGAAAGGGGCGCGGCCGGCGCGTCACCGGATCCGCTCCTTGTATGGCTCTTCCCGGCTTGGCCCGCCGCCCGGCGACCCTCCCAGCAGCCGCCCGAGCCCCTCCTGCGCCCAGCCCCGCTCACACTGCCGCCCACGTCCCCGGGCCGGCCGCCCGCCGCCCCCCCGCCCCCCGGGAGGGACCGGGGGCGGGAGGCGCTGCACGCCCTAATTCCGGCCGGAGCCGGGACCGCTGCGGAGCAATCGCTCCCAGCGCGGCGCGGGCGGAGGAGAGCCCCGGGGCGCGGCGCCTCCGCGCCATAGGTGTGGGGAGCCCGGCGGGAAGGGCGGCCGGGGCGGGGGAGAAGGGGCTCGCTGGCGGCGGGAATCCCTCCTTTCCTAAGAACCTGAGAAGATCCGGGGGAGACTGGCCCCTCCCACTCCCGGTTCTCCACCGAGTGCAGTGGCGGGGAGGAGAGCGAGGCTGCCATCCACCCCCACCGCGATGTGCAGCTCGGGAGTTCCTCCCACGCGCTCCCGGCCCGCGTGGCCCTCCCACGGCATGAGGCCCGGGGATCCTCTGTTCCTCCTTGTCAACACTCCTACTCCCCCTGAGAAATGCACGTCTCCCCCAACCCGACTCCCCAGCGGGGGACACGGGATTCACCGCACCCACGCGGCCACCGAGGAGGGAATCCTCCCACGCCGAGCCGGTGTGATTCGGGGTCGCTTCCCCACGCTCCCTTCCTCTCCTCCCCCTTTCCCGGGCCTGGCCGCGCGCTCCGGGAGCAGGCCTCGGGGAACATATCGGCCGCCCCCGGGATCTGCTGCTGCTGCGGGAGGTGACAGCGCTGAGGGTCGGCGAGCAGACGGCCCTCGGCTGCAGGGCGCCAGGGGCAGCCCAGCAGAGGGTGACGGTTAGGGCAGAGGCTAGGGGAGGCCGCGGGGAGGCCCCCGTCGTGTCAGGCTGTGAGTTCAGCGAGATCCTGCGGCAACTCATTGGCGGGCCCTTCCCAGGCAGCAGACAGCGGCTGCGCCCGGGCCTGCTAGGGCCTCCATGGCCAAAGGGGGTGCTTGGGAACCGTTAGGGAATTAACCGAGGGTTTGGCGCACGTGTTTTCCCTATCCGCTCAACTTCGTTTTTCCTTCTTCACCAACAAAACCACACATCCCCAACCTCAAATGTGCGTGGTTCTCGCCTCCCGCGCAGCCTCTTTGCAGCTACGACTCTCCCCGCCAAGGCGCTCAGCCAGGAGTCAGCGCAGGGTCAGGGGCACAGGGAGAGGCAGGGGTGTGGGCGGCGAATCAGAGAGAGGACGGTACAGAAGTTCTCAGGATCGGGGACCAGGCATCCCCGACGCGCTGGAGTCCTCCTGGAGGGACGCGCTTCCTGCCTCCCGGGGTCCTGGGCGCGAGGAGAGCGGCGGGAGCGGAGCAGGAGCGCGCGCCTTCCGGGTTCCCCAGAAGTTCCCAGGCTGCCAAGGGACGCGGCCCGAGGTTTTCATTTCTCATTCTTCCCGCTACGGGTGTTGGAGGCCACTAGCAAACAACCCCCCCCCCACACACACACACACACACGCACCCCCTCCCGCGACCCCCCTCGCTGTCCCAGAGCGTGCTCCTAGTGCAGATCCAAAATAAACCTAGAGACGGCTATGGCTTTTTCAAACCCGCGCCGCGCGCTTTGCGCTTTGCATTCAGCGGCATCCCTCTTCCCTCTCTTCTCTCGAACTGTCCTTTCTTCTCTCCCTCTGTTTCTCTCTCTTTTTTCAAGATCCGCGAGCTTTGCGGACGCCGCGCCGCGGCTGCGGCCCGCTTCCTGCTTTCTAATGTTCCATTGTGAGGAGCTTCCATTGTGACGTCGCGCCCCTTCGGCTGGGCTTTGTCTGTCCATATATGGGCAGCTACGTCACGGAGCTTTCCCGGGGCTCAGATAAATAGGCTGGTGGAGTTCCCTGGCTGGGAGCTTTTGGGCAGCAGTGAGCTTGCTAGGAAGCGGCGGGGCTGGTGGCGGTGGGAGCAGCGGCGGCGGCGGCAGAGGCGGCGGCAGTGGCGGCGGTGGCGGCTGTGGCAGTGGCGGATCGGGGGGCGGGGGGGCCGCCGGCGCGAGTCTGTTTGTAAGATCAATACCGAGGCCGCGTCCGACGCCCTCCGCGGAGACCCCACCCCGCCCGAGACCCCAGCCCACCCCCGGCACACGCCCCCGGCCCAAGACCCAGCCTCGTAGCGCACCGGCCAGGCTACCCAAGAAGATCACCCCTCTTTGCCCTCTCTCCCACCCACCCCCCAAAAAGAGAAGATCCCCTCCTCTGGCCCACCCCTTCCCCTCCCCCCGAACTTTCCCTCTCGCATGCTTTTCTCCTGCACCACGGATCGCCTCTCGGATGCCGCTCGCCTGGAAGCTGCGTTAGGAGAGAGCGGCGGCGGCGGCGGCGGCGGCTCGGGAGTGCTATGACCGGCAAACTAGCCGAGAAGCTGCCGGTGACCATGAGCAGTTTGCTAAACCAACTGCCCGACAATCTGTACCCCGAGGAGATCCCCAGCGCGCTCAACCTCTTCTCCGGCAGCAACGATTCAATAGCCCATTACAATCAGATGGCTACAGGTAAGGGCGGCGGGGAGGCGGCGAAGCAGCGAGGAAGAAAAGGGAGAGGAAGCGAGGGACGGCACCAGCTAGCGATAGATGGATGGGTGGATGGATGGATGGATGGATGGATGGATGGAGAGATGGGGGCGCGCTGGGAATTTTCCAGGGGGCGAGTTGCTTTTCCCACCCACTCCTCCCCCCCCGCCCTCCCCAATCGGGAAGGCTCGGTTGGCGACGCCACGGTAGAGGCTTCTGTTCTCCCGGGTGGGGGCAGCCGCCGACCGGAGGGAGGTAGGTGCGAGCGGCCCTGGGGTTCTCCACTCAGGGGGCGCGATCGCCGGGCTGCGCGCAAGGCGTGGTGCCGTCGCCCCCTTTCCCAGGAGGAGCCGAGCGTCCCTTTCACCCGCGCTCTCTCCCCTTACTCCCTCAGCCCCCCACCTGGGATGGAGCCGAGCGCGGCGTGGAGTCCCCGCGGTGGGAGAGGTACTGCGACGCTGCCTTTCTGGGGCGTTCAGCAAACCCGTGGGGGTGTGGGGACGGTGGGGAGAGGGAGGGGGCCCACCCGCGCAGGGGCTGCCCCGGGGGGGCGATCTCTGGGCCGAGGAGCTTGGGAAGAGCGGCCACTCCCGCGTGGAAACACGGGCCGGTTTTCCGCCACCCTCGCTAGCTGGGGCTGGGCTTTCTCCCTCCAGCAAGAGCCTAAAGCTTCTTCAGGCCCGGAGGAGGCTGGGCCGGGGGGAGGCGGTGGGCGAGCTCCCTTGGGGGTAGCACCCCTCTACGCGAGGAGGACAGCGCGTCGGAGCTCTCGGGGTCAGGGACCCGAGCGCAGCGCGCAAGGAGGGCTGCGGTCGGGCAGGAAAGGCGCGGCGTCCCGGCGTGGACAAGGCTAGGGGAAGAGGCCGAGTTGTGTGCGCTAGAGAGCAAGAGCCCGGCGCGCTCCGGGTCTGAAACTACCTGTAGCTGCAGCTACCTGCCCGCCCCACCTCGAAACAACAATGCTTCTCGCGCGCGCGCGCGCGCGTGCGGGCGCATGTGAGTGTGTGTGTGGTACGTGAGTGTGTGCGCGGCGTGTGCGGTGTGTGTGCAGCAGCCACTCCACACCCCGATCCGTAGTATTTTGCTGTATCCAGGTTGCGCCTGGGAGCGCGGCACCGCCCGCTTTGCGCCGGGCGCAGTTTTCCTCCTACCCCACGCGCTGCGCGCTCCACCCGGCCGCACCCTCCACACCTGGGCAAGGACCTGGGCGCCCCGGCCCTGGAGCCGGCTCGGCTTCACTCACCCCTCCCCTCTCTCCTCCGCTCTCCGCAGAGAATGTGATGGACATCGGTCTGACCAACGAGAAGCCCAACCCGGAACTCTCTTACTCGGGCTCCTTCCAGCCAGCCCCGGGCAACAAGACCGTGACCTACTTGGGAAAGTTCGCCTTCGACTCCCCCTCTAACTGGTGCCAGGACAACATCATTAGCCTCATGAGCGCCGGCATCTTGGGGGTGCCCCCGGCCTCAGGGGCACTCAGCACGCAGACCTCCACGGCCAGCATGGTGCAGCCACCTCAGGGCGACGTGGAGGCCATGTATCCGGCGCTGCCCCCCTATTCTAACTGCAGTGATCTCTACTCGGAGCCTGTGTCTTTCCACGATCCCCAGGGCAACCCTGGGCTCGCCTATTCCCCCCAGGATTATCAATCGGCCAAGCCGGCCTTGGACAGCAACCTCTTCCCCATGATTCCCGACTACAACCTGTACCACCACCCCAACGACATGGGCTCTATTCCGGAGCACAAGCCCTTCCAGGGCATGGACCCCATCCGAGTGAACCCGCCCCCTATTACCCCCCTGGAGACCATCAAGGCATTCAAAGACAAGCAGATCCACCCAGGCTTCAGCAGCCTGCCCCAGCCGCCGCTCACACTCAAGCCCATCCGGCCCCGCAAGTACCCCAACCGACCCAGCAAGACCCCACTCCACGAACGGCCCCACGCCTGCCCCGCGGAGGGCTGCGACCGCCGTTTCAGCCGCTCGGACGAGCTGACCCGGCACCTGCGCATCCACACGGGCCACAAGCCCTTCCAGTGCCGGATCTGTATGCGGAGCTTCAGCCGCAGCGACCACCTTACCACTCACATCCGCACGCACACAGGCGAGAAGCCCTTTGCCTGCGAGTTCTGCGGGCGCAAGTTTGCGCGCAGCGACGAGCGCAAGCGCCATGCGAAGATCCACCTCAAGCAAAAGGAGAAGAAGGCCGAGAAGGGGGGTGCGCCTTCTGCGTCCTCAGCGCCCCCGGTGTCCCTGGCCCCTGTGGTCACCACCTGTGCCTGAGGCTCGGGGCCCCCAGATTCCTACATTTCCCCTCCAGTGTCTCCCTGCTGCCAGCCTGAAAGCAGCGGGAAAGCTAGCCACGGAGGCGCAGGGGCCCTCCCTGGCCTCTCCATGGACGTAAGGTCCCTTGTCCCTCTTCGATGTCCCCCGTTTCCACCCTTTCACACCGGCCAACAGTCGGGGGCCAGAGCAGGAGGCGCCTTCCCCTCGCTGACCCCCACCCCCCTTTAGCCAAGGCGTCGGGGGTGGAAAGGTGGCGTCTAGCCCGCTTTGTTCAGTTCGGATCGTCTTGATCCAGGGGCCACTGGGCCGTGCCAAGGAACTGCAGGGGACTGAAGGCGGGGCCCGACCAAGCCTCGCCTGACCTAAGCACCTCACTGGTCCCCGAACGTCTCCCTCGGTTCCCCCTCGAAGACCAGAGAGGGGGAGAGGGTAAGGAGCGCACCAAAGCGCAGAGCTTGCTGCCCGCCGCACGCACGCGCGCCTGCGTGCGGGGATGCGCGCGAGTGTGCGTGCTCGCGTGAGTGTGTGTGCGTGTGCGCGTGTGTGTGTGTGTTTGTGTGAGCGCGCGCGAGCGCGCGCACGCGTCTGTGTCAGACTCTTGAGCTGAACTGGGCTGTGTCCACCCCAAACTCTTCCCCACGTCGGCTTCTCAGGCCGCTGGGGACTGTCCCGGGCTGGGTGCCCGCACGTAGCCAGATGAGACGGTCTTCCATCTGCTCGGAAATAATGTTTCGCACAGAAATGCCTCGGATGCCACCGCGGCGGTGTCGGCACCGCCGCGTAGAGTTTGGCCCCTCGGAACCCCACCTTTTCCGAGCGCTTGCCTGTTAGGCCTCAGAGCAGCTTGTCTGCGGGGAGAAAGGAGCAGCTATCTCTGAACCTGCCTTTTTAAAAATGGATTTCCTCAGCCCCACTTTTTAAAATCTAGGTCCTGAGCTTGCCCTCTGCCCTTCCCCCACCCTCTCCTCCCTTCTCCCCCCTAAGCCTTCTCCCATCTCTTTCAAAATCTTTTACCAGAAAGGCAGGCCTCAACCGGCCACCCCATTTCACCACATACCCATTGTTTTCTCTCACATACCCATTTCTCCTTCCCACCGTTGGTGAAAAAGCAGGCTCTTTTTTTGCCCTTGGTCACCAACAGGTAGACTTCAAGTTTATGTATATGGGGGGTGGGTACACACACCCCACATACATATATATAACATATAAACAATATGTATTCCTAGCAAAATAAAATCTCTAAGGTACTTGGCTATCCAGTGCAGCGCACTGGAATAAAGGACTTGTAGGCATATACATCTTTAAATGGTTTATTTTTTATGAAAATTTTAACTGATGAGATTATATCTATAGATGTGTGTATTGCGTGAATATATATACATATCTATCTATGTATGTATGTGTATATATACACATATACACACATACACATCTCTGTCCAAATTTTCCTCAAAAGATGGGGATTTTTGCATTAATCCGTGTTGGTTAATGAGGCGTATCTCTTTCATACCCCAGTCGCACCTTCTCCCTGCCCTACCTCACCTCTTCTCAGGCACCCCCTCCTCCCCAGCCCGTCTCCACACAGGGTGACTCTTTGGAAGTATAATAGTAGGGAAGGCTGCTCTCTGACACAGCTTCCAGCACAGCCCTGACTGAATGTACTGTTCCCTGTTTGCATTATTTCTCCTGTGGTCAATAAGCTGCCCAGAGAGAAGGAACAAAGGTCTGGAGTTTACAGAATGTCTGTTTTTAAAGTCACTTTATGCATTACCCACCTTTTTTTTTTTTTTTTTTTTTAAGAAAAAAAAAAGCACTGTTTTTTCTTTGTTGATTTTTTTTTTTTTTTTTTTTTTGGTGGAGGATAATAATAATACTAAAAGGAGTCCAGTGGAGGGGGGGGCGGTTAAAAAGCAGGGGGATTGTGGATTTCCAGGTACTTGGACTTTTTGTAGAAGGAGAGAGGAGGGTGATGAAGTTTGCCAGGAGGGCTCATATTTTTTCAGCTGAGGGGTAAAATCTTTCTTTGTAGAGACAGTATTTTGCTGAATACTTTTTATAATGTGATGATTATTAAAAACAAAAATTTTGGTCACTTCAAAGCCGGAAGGAGGAATCAGATATCCTTTAATATTTTTTCCTTGCTCCTTCTGGCTTGTGCATGTCACTGCATGATAACTCTGAGTTTTCCTTTGTTTTAATAAAACTGTTCTCAGACATTTAAGCTAAACTAAGAGAAAAAATAACTTTGTTGCCAAAAGGTTGTGCTATCCAGATTTTTTTTATATGTCTGCATGTTTTAAAAAAACAGCAAAAGAAAATGCACTCTAACTTATGTGAACTGAGAGAAAAAAAAAAATCAGGTTTTAAACAGGAAAACCTATGGGGAATGATATTTTTTGGAAGACTTTTGTATAAAGTTGAGTACTTAGAAAAAGACAAACCAGATGTAATATATTTTGTGGATGTTTTTATTTCTTGGATTTATAGTACCTTATACTAAGGTTAAAAAATATGCTTGATATTGTGAAAAGGTGAAATTCTTCACCAACATTTCATCTGCTCCTTTGTCACATTGTTATGCCAATATAATATAGTTCATGAAAACAGCATTTTTAAAAACCGAAATATTGAAATGGTGTAATGTTGTACCATTTGCACTGTGAGCAAATGCTAATACAGTAAATATATTGTGTTTGCTGACAATCAGCCGGCCTATAAATCTCCTTATTTTATTTCTTGTTTTCATAGCATAAAGTTTTGGTTTGGCCTGTTCTTTGTCTTGTTTTGTTTTTGGCTGGTGGTTGGTTTGATAGGTTCTTATGCCTGGCTTTGCCGTTCTTGCTCTGAAAATTCTCAGTGTGGAAACGTGGAATTCAGTGTTACTGGAAGTTGGTCAGAATTTTGTGTGGTTCTGGTGTTTCCAGTGTTGCGTGTTCGCTGCGGTTGCAAAAGAATAGAATTCTCCTCCACCCTACTGAGAGCTTCAAACTGCTGAAAGACTCGGTGAACAGATTAGATAAACCCCTGGGATTCAGGGCTAGTGGCTGGAACCTTCTAGAGCCCTTCTCTCTGGCTTCCAGTGGGTGCTTGAGGGTAGAAAGGAGGATGTCTCCTGATCTGTGAACTGTTTCTCTGATGATCACCGGGAGCACCAGAACAGGACCCGGAGGATCTCTACAGCCACTGTGAGCGGTGCTCTTGCTAAAGCTTTTGAAGCTTGAAAAACAGGTGGAGACTTGAGAGGGGTTCTTCAGGGTTGGCCAGATAACCAGAGAGATTGGAAGCTCTTTTGTGGTAGGATAACGGGAAAGTCAGGTTTAAAGTTCTATAACTTCAATCTCACTTGGACAGGATTCTCTAGGCCTCACTATTTGTAGATCCTGGCTGAAAAACTACTTTTATGAACTACCCAGGGTTCTGATGCTTTTAAGAGAAGAAAGAACATTTGGGGTTTGGAGAACATACAGGGAATGCTTTAACCCCTCACGTCTTACAACTTCTGTCTCTCGTAAAAGTGGTTCTTCCCCTCCCTGAGCTTTCTTCCCCCAGAAACTTCCCTGTCCTTAACTGGGTTTATTTGCCAGCCCTAGAGCTTTCTCTTGAAGAGATATGTACCTCCCATGACCTTCCTGTGTCAATATCTCCAGCCCACCCCCCTCACCTAATTTTCTGTAGGCTTTAGGATCCTTTATCACTGTGAGGCTTGTCCTAGAGCAGTCTTTAGACAAGTGAGCCCTGTCCCTCTCCCTGTCTCCCTGCCTCCCCTCCAAAACACTCACCTGGGCTTCTCTCCCATGCGTTTCCATATTACCTGCCTCAGCAAAGTTTAGGGGCTTGGTGCATGATACTGAGCTATGTAAGTATAGCACTGCATATGACTGGGAGCGGTGTCTCAGTGCCTGAGGTACAAACCAGGCCAGCCACACAGTGACAGAAATGCATAGCCTCCCTGCTCAGAAACTGCTCTTGCTGCCCCAGTGCAGGCCCATCACAGTGAAAAATGTGGGTGGTGTTTCTGGTTGGCTATAGTTACCAAGAAGTTGAAGGCAGACTTGGGTAGAGGAGGAGGGCTGTGGCTTTAGAAAAGAATGTTTTTGAAGTGAGAGATCAATAAAGAGAATGCAGTATGGAATCTTAAAGTTTCTCACCCACACAATTCTAGGTCACCGGCTACCATCTTGAATTCCCTTCTCTCGCCTCACGAAATTTGCAAAATTCCAGAGTACAACTTTACATGCAGCCACAGGAGGTGTCCTCCTTTTTTTTTTTTTAACAAAGGGAATTCAAGATGGCCAAAAAGTCCTAATGACTGAGCAAATGATCCATCTCTTTGCTAAGCTAGATGGTTCCTTCCAGATTTCTATGTTTTTTCAAATGGATATTGTCAGAGGAAGATAGCGTCACTGGGTGTCTTCTTAGCATCCAGCCCCACCTGCACCTTCTCCAATCAAGCCAGGCCCTCAGAGTTGCACTTTCGTCAACAGTGTACTATGCTGCATGATTAATAAACTCACTTCCCATTGGTGCATATTACTCAACCAGACCTGGTTCGACCACTGGGTTACTTGACAGTATGGCAGCCCGTCTAGCTGGCACCAGCCCTGTGTGGTGTAATCTCTGATTCACGCTTTGTAGCTAGATAAGGCCGTCTCTGATGGCATCGCACCAGCAACCCAACCTGCCTGGGTTTGTAAATATGGGGAGAGGAAACTCAACTCTGAAACTTAGAGATGAAGTGGGAAGATGGTGGAAGAAAGGCCTGGCTGTGGCATCATGACAAGGATTCTATGGAGGCTTTCCAAAGGAGAGGCTCAGGAGCAAAATCAGGCATAAATACAAAGAAGAGGTAGAGGCCTCACTGCTGCTAAGCAACCCCTAAGGTGTTTGGGAATGAACGAAAGGATACTACCCCCCCCCACACACACACACACGCACACGCACACAGACCTTGGGAGTGGCATACTGAAGGCAATGACTCCACAAATTTGCACTCAGTGAACTGGAGTTGGGTACAAATGAGGATACACATAGTGAGAACTGGGAGCAAGGAGTGGCATATGTCTTTATATGGTGGTGGTGGTGGTGATGGTGAATGTGCCTATGTAGTATTCACAAGTATATAAAATGGAATAGCAAGGTGGATTCTGGTGAATGAAGGCAGTAGTTGATGGCCAGTCACTACTGATTCCCTTTTGCTAGTCTGGAATTTGCCTGCTATAGATGAGGAGGTTGTGAGTTGCCTTTTCCTGGCCGTGATTGGCTCCCCTGGTGTCCTGGAATAATAAACCTAGGGAAAGTAGGAGGCCTCTGTGTGTCCCAAAGACTAGAAATCATACTGAAAAAAATCTTAACTAGGAGAAAATGACTTTCTAAATGGTGCCACGGGGTTTCAAAAATAGGTCGTAATCCTAAATCTATTCCAAGTGGTTCTTTTTAGAAAACCTACTCTTTGTGCAGAGAGGGTTGAGGTCTCCAGAGGAAAAGGAAGGATCCCAGTGAATCTCAGAGCCCCTTGGTCCCACCAGTCCCTAGGACAGCCTTAAGGACACAATCACTCTCCCTCAGTCATCCACCGAGGCCAGGAACAGGTTGGCCTTGTCAGCTTCTCCCAGCATCCCAGCTCTTGAAGCTTCACCACTCTCTCTGCTTTAAGGTTCCCCTCTAACCCATCTGTAATATTTTCAAGGATTGGACATTTTCACAGCAAGAACAGAGGTGTGATGAGGCTTTCCCCGACTTAAACTAAAACCTCGGACACATCCATGCTCAAGCAGGAAGGGACCAGGCCTGGACTCTCTTGCTGAGGATCTACATTCCCCAACCTCATCATGGTTGCTTTTGTCTGGGATCTGGAAGGGTGGCCTTGTCACCGCCCCTGCTGACCACAAGGGGCACAGTGCTCCTCTGTCCATTGATCTCCCTGGGAAATACTATTTCTTCCCTTCAGGCAAACATGCAGATGGCTAGAAGAAAGGCTTCTGAACCATCTCACTAAGAAGCTAAAGCAAACAGAACATGACCACAAAGCCGCAAACAAGAATTAGAGAACACAAGGTTCTAGATGGCAGTGGCTACTCAACGTTCTAACTTCTACGTTGGATGGGAGTTAGACCACCATATGGTTTCTTTAATGTCACCTAACCTACTTCTTGTCTCCAGGGAGGCCCCCAGCACATTCTCTCATGGCCAGCACTCCACAATCATCCAGCTCTATCATTGCCCTAATGGTGTCCTCTGGGCCCTGCTCATTTCGCATGAAGAGTGATCACAGGCTGGCTTTCCCTGGGATACCTGCCCTGGGCCTTCAGCCATCTTTACCTTGAAGCTTTATGGAGACATCATGACCCAACCAGAAACAGACTGTTCTTTTCTGACCCAACCAGCAGCAGAGTGGAGTTCCCTCTTGGGTTACCCACTAAGTTCTTGGTTACTGTCTCAGGAACACTTCTGCCTCTCAACTCCCTGGAGGAAAAAAGAAGTCTGACGCCCCTGAGGCTAGGGACATCCCAGCCCTCCACAACGGAAATTACCCTTGTCCGTGGACTTGTATTCTCTGGGGTGGCTTGCCCCAGGGGGTGGCCCCACCCAGAATGCATCAGGTCCCTGTCTCCAGCAAAGAGAGAGTAGTGACCAGAACAGAACTGGGCCTCTAGGTCCTTTGTCTTCTTCTCAAAGACAGGGTGCAAGAGCTCTGGCACTTTCTACTCAGCACTTTGCCCCTTTCAGTTTGTCCAGGTGCCTAAAGGTCTTCCACTTCTCCTTACTCCCTTCTCCTGCTTAGGAAACTCAGGCCATGGGAGCAGGAAGGCAGAAAATTTCGGGTGCCTGTGTGGTCCCAGAGGACTAAGGAAAGCCTTCTTTGGGGGCACTTGTTACTTACTCAAGTCTCTGTCCTGGAAATTGAGAGCCATTTTGATAACCCAGCAGCACTCCGGCTTTTCCTTGGGGCCCTTAACCAGCTTTGAAATTGTCACCTCCATCCTAGATCTGAATCTCAACTCTGCTGCTTTCTTGCAGTGTGACTGTCAACAAGTTTCTTAGTCTCTCTGAACCTGTTCCTTCTTGTCTTACCATATGATGCCCGGTTCATTGTCTGTGCTCCGTAAATGTGACTTATCTTCCCTGTCCCTTGCCCCTGTCCTCTTTCCCCGTCCTCCAAACACAGATTCAAGAAAAGGGGTTCTGTCTCCACCAGGGATCAGTGCAGATTCAAACACAGCCAGAGGAACCTCTGTCCTCACCACCACTTCCAACTCCAGCCACCCACTGGACACCTGTATTCTGAAAGGGGGATCCTCCACACCACCTCCCAGAGGACAGGAGTCCTTACCCCTCTTGGCCACAACTGCTGTTATTGTTGCCATTTCCTGGCCTGGTTCCTTAACCCTTCCCAGGTCCTTTTGTCTCTCTCACTTAGATGGGTGGATGTAACACCTTCCTGATCCAGTATCATCTGCAAAGTTAATTAATGTGTCATTGGGCTGTTGCCTGCTTCCTGATCCTTATCAGGGATTTAAATAAAACGCAGCAGCCCTAGTTCTTCCCCATCCATCCCTCTCCCTGAATCTGAGGCTTGTTCTTAGTCATCAGTCCTCGACCTCAGCCTTCTGGCCAGTTCTCAGCTTCTAGTCTGAGGCCAGGTGGGGCTGCCCTCGCCCAACCCTAGTTTTGAGGCAGAGATGCCATCCAGGGCTTTAATGGAAGTGATGTTCTGTGAGAGAATCGTGGACATTAGAGTCCTTACCTCACCAATCCCCTTGGGTGGGTTCCCCTACATTTGTAGAGTCATAAGACTTAAGAGGCTATTTAGCACAGAGGCCTCCAGAGGTTCTGGGACTGGTCCAAGATCACACATCCAGCAAGAGCAGAACCAGGATTTTAGATCCAGACTGGAGCATCCGTGGAAATGTGCTGATTGCTTTATTTATTTCATAAATATTGGTTGAGGGCCTGCTATGTGCAACATACTCTTCTAGGCACTGAGGATATAGCAGTGAACAAAAAATTCCTCCGTTCTCAAAACTTTTCTCCAGAGCAGAAACAGGTGAAAAACACAATAGATGTTATGTCAGATTGTGATATATGCTATGGAGAAAAGTATAGCAGAGTAAGAATGCTGGGGTGGTTGTTACAGTTATATGTAGGGTGGTCCAGGACAGCCTCATGGGGAAGGGCCCTTGTGCACAGATGCGGGAAGTGACGGAGAGGGCCACGTGGACATCTGGCCGAGAGTGCTCCTGGCAGAGGGGACAGCGAGTATTAAGGTCCTGGTGATGGTGGTCTTGGACTTCCAAGAAGTCACATGGAGCCAGGGTGGCTGGAAAGAAGTGAGCAAGGGAGTTAGCCATAGGAAGGAGTCAGAGGCATGTGGGACCAGATCCTGGAGAAAGAAAACACACCCTGAAGCCTGACAGTCAGGAGAGACCCCTGACCCCCTGGGACAGCCACCACCTGTGCCTGGGCTGCCAGGCCATAGGATGAGTACCCTCTCCCTCTGCCCAAGCTGCCTCTCCTTAGAGCCTCAGAGCCCCCATCTGCTTGACTTCCTCGCCCCTCCTCCCCCACCACGCAGCCTTCTTAACCTTTCCTTCATGTCCTCTCAGAGGCCACTGATGATTCCTAAACTCCAGCTGGGCCAAGGAGAGACAGAAGTGCCTCCTTTGAGAACCACAGCCTGAGAGCCCCTTCTTTTCCTGTTGACATTTGCCTTGGTTCCAAGTTCCTTAATCAGATGGATGACTCTTCCTGCTCAGAGTGGGAATCTCCCTTGGCCTCATCTCTCAGAAATCGCTCCCACAAAGCCAGCTCCCTCTAGTCTGTGGCTGGATTGGCCATGTTTCCTGCCTTCGAAAAGAGCTGGTGGATGGCCAGGTTCCTCCAATATGGTCACATTCTCACCCCCACCTCAGGTCCTAAACATGCAAGACGGGACACCCCTAAAGCCACTTGATCCATAATACTCCTTACCACAAGCTTCATTTCCCTGGATTGTTGCAAATCTTAATCTTGTAGCATCATTTCTATAGACTTATCTAAGCAGTTTCATTCTGGAGGAGAAAAATCCTTCCTCCCCGCCACCCACCTGTTTTTGGTCTTCCACTTCACATCTTTCCAAAAGTCTCCCTCAGTGTCTGCCTTTCCCTGGCAACTTGGCATCATCCAGAGCTGCTTCTCATTTCGTTCATTCATCCATTAATTTAGCAAAACTGTATTAAACCAGGCACAGCGCCTACCCCTTGGGGGGCGGGGCAGGCAATACAAAGATGAACGTAAATAGGACACAGTCCCTGCCCTCAAAGATCTTCCATTCCGTCAGGGAGACACATAAACAGGCGATCTCAGGGCATTGCACTTGGCGTCACGTGATGGTGGTCCCTCATAGGGAGGGCCTAAATCAGTGTCTGGTGGGAGGCAGGGGAGGTGGGGGAGACAGGGGTGGGGGTGAGGGAAAAACTTCCTGGAGGATCTCAGAAAGGCATCTCCCAGATACCGCAATAATAATGAAACCACTAAGTAACCGAGAACTTAGTGCACGCCCAGCTCTGTGCTAAGGTCTCTTCCTGAATTACACCATCAGACTTTAGGTACAATGGATCTACCCCAGGATGCTCACCTGGTGGTCTATGAGGCTTCTTACTCTCATGTCCTTTCCCTCGAGGAAGGAGAGAAGCTCCCAGTGGCCCACAGGCCCTGGGAAACAACATAGCAGCTTGGCATCTCCTGAGACTGCCCAGCTGGCTTGGTGGAGGTTGTCCAACCCAGGTAACACTTCCCTGTGTTACATTCTGGTTGCTGCTTCTTGCTATAGGACAGACTTTTCCAGGGCTAGGGAAGGTGTTAGGATGGGGGCTCCAGCTTCTGATTCTCTGTTCTTTGCATAACATCTCTCAGGCTGACCTCTCTGCCTGCTCCTCAGACCAGACCTGAGATGGTGAGCTGAGAGGAAAAGCCCCCCATGTCTCCTTCCCTTTGGGCACTTAGAGTTTTGTTTCCACAGTTCCAAGCATGAACAGACCTCTGCCTTTTCCCCTCTTAGCCCACCCACCTGCCTCTCCTTTGCTGCTGGTTGAAGAGCTCAGGCCTCGCAGCCAAAAGACCAAAGCTGTAGCTTCAGGCCCAGCATTGTCTTTCTCTCTGTGTTAGACTGTAAGTCAGTCTCATAACTTGGCTGAGCCTGTATTTTCCCATCTGTACAGGGGGTTAATAATCTACTCCACAAGGCTGTTGAGAAGTACCACTGCAATGTAAAATTATGAAAGAAAGCTATTCCTGACCCAGAATCCTGAAAAAGACTGTTGAGGGATGCTTTTTTACTTCTACGGGTGAATCGTCTGGGCAGATATTCTGGGCAGAGCTAGGAGCAGGGTCTAAACTCTTCTAGGTAAGGTGAAAGAAAAAAACAACACACGCAGGATCCAGATGGCTCAGAGGTGACAAGCCCAGGAATGCTCCCTAATCCACTGTTGGAAACTGTACCTTCTGGGTCTTAAAGCGCTGAAATCTGCATCCAATGAGAATATATGTTGTCAAACAGCTGTACACCTCTGGGCTCCACTGCATCAGGAGTTAGACCTGGTTTCTGGCTTTGCCTCTGATATTAGGACAAAGCTGTTAGTTGGCAAAGTCAAAGTTCCCCTCTGGGTCTTAAAGTCCCTGCGAGAAAAATGAGTGGTGCTAGTGATAGATCCAGACAGCACCTCCAGGACCACCACTCTATGTACACAAGACCCACCCTTCACCTCACAGCTGGGAGGCTGAGCCAGGGCCCAGCAGGGACAGGATGCGGAAGAGGCCTCTGCTCTTGTCCTCCTGGGCCCAAACTGAAAGATCCTGCTTCCTGCTACTTGGAAGGGCCGGCCTCTCTCCATCCCCACCAGCTCCCTGGGGCCTCTGTTCCCTGACTCTAGTTCCTCTGGCCTGAGGCCTTGGGGTGAATGTTCTCTAGCTGTGTTTCTTGGAATGTGTTTTTTTTAACCCGTCTTCTCTCATATTTGCCTGAAAACTACGTAGAAACTGACATTTAGTCAAGTCTCCTGGTTTGGGGTTCCATTCAACCCAGATATTCTCAGCAGTGGCTTGAGGTGCACGGATGGGTCAGCCTCATACCCCTGGACTAGAAGGCCCCAGAGGGTGGCTGGCTCCTGGAGGGAGCCACTGCCCTGGTGAGGGAGTAGCAGGGGCCTGGAGGGCTCAGAGGCTCTGCCTTTGGGTCTCTACCCTGAGAATTCCTACTGCTGGGAGTCCTCTGTTTTTGGATTTAACCCCAAACCCACCACCTGAGGCTCTGACTCTCCTTCCAGGACCTCATCTCAGGAGAGGCCTCTTAGGAGATCTGGGACCTCATTTCTTCTTCTCAATCCAAAGCGCAAATGTGCTCCTCCCCATCCTCCCCCCAACATGCTGCCTGGAACCAGCAGCCCCGCCCTGCCGACACACCTCTCTCCCTTATCGCCAACATCACCCATTTATTCCAGCCCTCACCCCACTGGAGCGTCTGCTGGGTTACCCAACATCCTCTGGGTCAAGCCTGTGTCGGATGGCTTGAGTCATTAACTCCATCTCCTCCCAACCCTCCCAGGTCCCCAGGCTTGGTCTGGTTTAGCAGGCTGGGAGGGAGGGCTCCTTCCCTTCCATGTGCATAGCCTCCAAGACCCACAGGCCTCCTGGGACCAGGACTTTCCTGATATTCAGCCTAACTCTGTCTTCCCTAGAACAATACCTAGGGGGCCCTCCTCTGTCCTCAGCACTATAGACCCCCCATCCCTAACTAGACCACCCAAAACAGGTCACGTGCGTGTGTTTGCTGTCTCTCTCTCTACCCCAGCCCCTATTCTGACTACTCATGGAAACGGACACAGCAGTTAACCTCACTGGGCCTCAGATGACATATCTGTAAAATGGGGATAATAATACCTCTCCCACCTCAGGGAAGACACTGGGCCAGCTGATTTCCTGAGGTCCCTTCCAGTTCTCTTGGTTCTGCTCATTCCTTACTCTCAGAACACCTCCTCTGCAACCACAGGACTTTCTTAGTCCACTGAGCCCCTCTTTGGGGTTCACCAGCTTTCTCTTATCCACACCCTCCTACCCCCATCACTGCTAGCTTTCCTGTAAGAGTCTCCAAATGAATGCAATCAAATCCTTGAGACCAGATCTCCAGACAAACACCCCCCCACACACAGGTTCAGGTCACCACTTCCCTCCTCGCTCCCCCCACGTTATCCAGGGAAACCCAGGGGTTAGAGAGCAAGGCCCAGTTTCCCTCTGGGGACAAAAGACAGGCTCTGTTCTCTGTTCACACAGCCTTCTGGAGCTGGCAGGCCCTCAGCAGTCCTTTCTACATGCAGCCCAGGTTGCCTGGCTTCGATCTTTGTGTGTGCCCTGCACACACATGCACACCGCAGCCCTACTCGGTTCTCTCACAGTCACAGTCTCTCCTGCTTTCCCTCCCCCTCTCCAGTTCTCCTTCTGCAGCATGCTCCTGGAACACACCCTCCCGGCCCACCAATCCTACACATGCCACTGCGCTTTACAAGCATCAGCTCCAGAATTTCCCACTTCTCCACTTGCGCCTCCACCCCACCCCTCCAACTCCTCCACCTCCAAAGGGTGGGTCCTGTCTGCCCACAGGGCGAAGATGCCTCAGCTCCTCCTGCCTTGGTAGGAAGGGTCTCCGAGGCTCCTCCCTAATCCCCTCACCTCCCTTCCCCAGTGAGGAAAAGCAGCCAGGCCCCCAGCGGCCCAGGAACCCCTCCCCAGCATCTGGTGAGAGGACAAGCAGCAGCAAGAACTGTAGGTTCTTTTCCCCGCGACTCCTAGATTTTATACCAAAATGCAGGGTGTGCTCCTGTTTGCATTTTTTTTTTTTGTTTCCTTTCTGAAAATAACCATGAAACTATCATTTCCTCCCACTGCCTTCTCCCTATCTTATTTGGATTAGCAGAGTTGCTGGAAGAGGTGGTTTGGAGCCACAGACAGTCTCCTTCTCTGGCCTGGGTTCGGTGGCTTTCAAGCAGGTGCTGCCACATGGGTGCTGGGTCCCACGGGGTGGAGGGAAGGAGCACAGATGCTGGGCGTGGTGAGTCCAGGCCACCCCCCCAATCAGAGACTTCTGGGAAACCAGGTTTCTGCCAGGCTTTGTCCCCAAGTTAGCAAATACTGGAAACAGTTCTGCCCTGGTTGTCCCTCAGCTGTAGCTTCTGGGTGAGGGGAAAGGACCAGAGCTCAGCCCCCTCCCATGCCTGACAGGAGGGGATGCTGCAGTGTTGCAGACTCTCCAAGCAGATGGGGGCATCAACACAGAGGAACCTGTACTTATACAGATGCTGGGGTACATGCTGGGTATATTTCTATTTTTCCATTTTGTCTCCATCCAAAACCTCCTCCCAGTCGGCCATTCTGGGCTTCATGCTGGTGCACCAGGAAGCGAGCCTCTACAGGTGCCAGATCCAGGGTGGGGGTGGATCAGAGAGGCCCCCGAAGGAACCTGGGGCTCACTCCACCCGAGTGCCTGCAGGGTCCAGCCCACGGAACCTCATGACTTGCTTGAGAAACTGGGTTCTCCCCTCTGTCCCTGGCCCTCGCCGTGGAGGTGCTGGCCCACAGGTCTCAGCCCTTTCTGACCTCAGAGGGGTCCAGAGACCAGGCACTTGGACAGACAGAGGGGAGAGCGGTTAGAAATGGAGAACAAGAAGCCAGGCCTTCTTGCCCTTATGGTACTTTAGCAAGGCCCTCGTCCCAAAGGCTCCGGCCCTAGCTACAGACTCATTTCTGAAGCCTGCAGCTGCTTTCCATTGGTCTGTTTGAAAAGGGCCTGAGGGAGGGTCCATGGGACCCGGGAAATTGCAGTCCCATGCAAGGTGAGGGTTGGCTGAGGCTGGAAGACAGCTGAGGCCTGGACGGTGCCCCGACCTTGGCCTGGCCCTCCAGGGCAGGGGGCATTGTGCCTTCCCCCACATACTGTGTGCCTTCTTTGGGGATTCTTTCCTGATCAGTTCAGAGGTACAGTGGGCCAGGTCTGGAGGGGGGCAGCTGGTCTGGCCTGAATGGCACCACTGGCTCCTCCTATACAGAAGTGACCCTCTTTACACACCCTGTTCTGCTGGGCACCATCTTCTCAGTGTGACCCTCGGAAGGCTGGAGTAGTGGTGTCTGCCCCATCCAATTTCTCTGGGTCGGCCAGCTGCCATGGGGACCTCATCCCTTTCTCTGAGGGTCATCGGCTGCCCGAGAGGCAGAAGCTTGGCATATAAACTCCTCCCCCACCCCACAGTTCTTCCAAACACTTCCAACCCACCCATCCCCTCGCTCTTGCCTCTTCCTCTCCAGCAGGACCCTTCTCCTCCCCCACTCCCTGTACCAGGCTGAGCTGCTGGGCTATTTGGGGCTCTGGCCGGCCCTGTGGTGTAATCAGTGCCCAGGGATAATTGCCACCTGCCCTGCCGGTGTCTGGGGGCTGTCTCGGCCGCAGCAGCAGGGGGCGGACACTGGGTAGCCAGGCCTGGAGGTCAGGCTAGGGCAGTCCTTCCCACTCCCTAGATTTGCTTCTCACCAGGTGTGGGACCTGCAAGAATTCCCTAGGAAAGCCATGATCTCTTGGAGGCTGTGCTCACCTGGGACACCCTGTGGCTATAGCTGAAGGTAGATGACTATCCCAGCCAGGGGAGAAAAGTCCTGAGGCTACTCTATCACCCACAGTTAGCTCAAAGCCTGACCTCCCCATACAGCCCTCTGATAGCAGTGGGTACCCCTCCTGGCTACAAGCTGACCTCTGGGCAGTGCCACAGCTGGAGCATAGACTTTGTAGCTAGAAGGACTTCAGCTCAACTTTCATCACAGGCTTTCCTGGGGTCAAGGCCCCCAAGCCTCATTGTCCTTCATCTGGGAGGCGGCAAGGGTTAACGAAATGCCATGTGAGAATGAGTATTCAATAAATGCCAGCTCCCTCTAGTATGTATGCCCCCTTTGAGTACTTTCTTTTCTACTCCAAGGCAATTTAGACAGCCTGGGTTTCAATGCCTGCCGTTCTCACTTGGCCAACTCTATGACCTTGGGCAACTGGTTCAGCCTCGGTTTCCTCATCTATAAAAGATAATCAGAGGAGCTGCCTCATCAAGTTACTGTGAAAAATACATTATCTAATACATATAAAATGCTGAGCCCGGTGCCAATAAGACTCTGCAATGGTAGTTATTATTATTGGGGAATTACAAAGGGCAGAGATGGGGTGGGGAGCCCCAAGGCCTGCAGCAGAATGTACAGGAGAGTGACGTCTGAAGAGACACGCCGGGACTGATGGGACAAACCACACAGCCATCTCAACACCTGGATATCCTCTGTGGCAGCTCTGGCCCTGGGGAATAAGGGTGACTTCTCTCAGGCCTCTCCCAGAGGGAGAGGCCACTCCTTCCTCTTTCAACCCCATTTGCCATATCAGCTTTTTGAGGTCACAGAACATCAAACACCTGCGGATATTTTACTTTTAAAAGAGAATCACCAACAGCAAAATCCAGATGAAGTACTTTAATCTTGGGAGATGTCAAAATAGCATTGTTTCTTTTTCTTTACTTTTATAGTCCAAAGGTTATTTGTCTTAATCCTTGGGATTCTTCAGACAGATATCCATGAATGGCCTCCCAGATGATGGGCCACTCAGATAAGTGTCTTCTTGCCACGATGGAGCAACATGGGGAGGGGAGGCTGAAGGGCTGGGTCAAAAGAACAGGACTCGCAGGGTTGGCCTGTCCCGGAGGCAGCCCAGCTCCATCACTCCCTGCTTTAGTGTCTTCCCCAACAAAGCACAGCGCTCCCACCTCCGGCACCCTGGCCAACAGGCCAGACCGGGCGAGCACCCTAGTTGTCCTGCCCCACCAGCACCATGCATGGCAGGAGCAAAGAAGGCCACTTGGGTAGGAAGGTAGCCCAAATCATCAGATACTGCCTCCTTGGGGATGGAGAGGAAGGGAAAATGTTGAAGTGTAGGGTGTGGCAAAGTGGGTGCCATCCCCACCTGCAGGAACTCCTTAACCCCAGTCCAAGCCCTGAGGCTCTAGCCCAAGGCAGCAGTTCTTAGCCACCCCCCATCCCCCACCCCTGCCATGGCCTAGGCACCAGCTCCACATCACAGCCATCATGGCCTCCACGCACTCTCTCCCTCACCCCTTTCAGCCACCAATGCCCCACCTCAGGAGCTGCATCTTCAGTGACTTCCTCTGACTTCCCCTTTCCCAGGTGTGCCCTGGACCCACCTCAAGAAACAGGCTACCTAGAGCCAACTCAGAGCCCAGGAGCTGCGGGCGCAGTGCTCCTCCTGCCAATTCTCTTTCCAATGGGTGCCTTCTACGGGGAGCCAAGCTGTCAGGGGGCTGCCCAGCCTTGACCAAGCAGCGCTGGATGGATGCCTGGGACACATGTCGTCCAGAGGGAATTGTTTTCCCTCCTGGGTGCACTCTCTCTCACAGGCGGCTCTTCCTTGGCTTCTGTGAGCTAATCAGGGAGAAGGAGGGGGAGGAGGGGGATGCTGCTTGCCTTCCCCGTTATCTGCAGCAATCCACGGTGACTAATGCTCCCAGTTGGTAAAAAGGCAGTGTAATCAAAACACTTTTTTTTTTAGTCCTTAAAGTTAGTCATTCTCCCAGAGTGGAGGAAAAAAAAGCCCACAGCAGGCACCATGAAATGCAAGCTGAGAGGTTCACGCTGACTGTGGAACTAAAGCATTGGCCACCGCGGCTCCCTGTGGGTCTGAGCTCAGGCCCTCCTCCTCCTTGGACCCTTGGATGGCCTTTTCCCACACCCTCATTTGTTCTTGCTTTGCTCCACACCTGGGCTACCTCATCCCTGAAGGACTTCATGCCAAGTCGGGATCTGCCCTTTCCTCTCACCCTGCCAGGTGCTGCCACCTGCTGGTCCTGACATCTCCAAATTGGAGGAAGCATATAAAAGTTCCCAGGATGAGGCCGAGCTTCAGATTCCTTGCTAGGTGCCTGGTCATGCGCTGGCCTTCCCTCCACCCCCAACCCAGCCACTCAGTGCTGCACTTCCCCTGGCTCCATCCATCTGTCTGCTGGCTTCTGACCTCACCTGGCCCTGGCAGAACCATAGATTGTCGGGCACCTCAGGAATCATGAACAAGAGGTGGTATGCCATGGTGGCAAAAACCATGAGGGTGAGGGCCAGGTTGGCCAGGTTGGATTCTCCATTCCACCATTTATTGGCTGTGCTTCAACTCCTCCACACTGATAATAATAACAGTACCTACCTCATGGAGTTGTTGCAAATATTAAATGTGAACTGCTTAGAATAGTGCCTGGCACATCGTAAGTGCTCAATTATTAACTCGTAATAAAAATAACAAAATGCTGAACTAGAATGTGTACTATCACAGCCCCTTTACTCATCCAAGGCAGACATTGCTAATCAATCACAGTACTTCCCCACCAACAGCAGATTCCTCAGGATCCTCAACACAGCACTCCAGGCAGCCAGTAACAAGTGATCCAAATTGGCACATGGGATCTAGCCCAGACTCTACATTACAGTCAAGGAAAATGAGGCCCCAAGGAGGGAAGAGACTCCCTCAAGCTACTTGAAGGCAAAGCCGGAGTCCAGACAGCGATTCCTGGCCCTCACTGCTGCTTTGACCCAGCTTCTGATTTGTCACTTTACCCTGGCCTTAGAGCCATCAATGTGGGCTTCCCACCACTGGAAAGTCTAATTCTTGCTTCTCCCACCCTTGCTTCTCTCTCATGTCCTTGGCCCATGGCTGCCCAAGATGCTGTTGTTCTGAGACATCTGCTGAGCAGGAGCAGAGCAGAGAGAAATGGGGAGTAAAACCACATAGAAACCTGAGGGTCTGGGTGTTCATTTATGCTACAGGAGCCTCCCTGAGGCAGAGACCGTTAGGGCTGCAAGGGAGCTCACCCATTGATTTGGTCCCTTCACATTCAGTCCCTTTGGTCTCAGCCCTCATGCTCTAATGAAGTTCCTAATGGCCCAGGTCCATTCCTGGAATCTTTGCTCTTAGCTGATTAGGGGTTAGCATGGTGAAAGAATCAAAGGGTCAGCCTCTGTGTGGGGAAGGCTGCAGGAGGGCACATAAGACAAGACCAGAGATGAGGACAGTGGGGGCACCTGCTTACAAATCTCTGAAAAGCTCCAAGTAGAGGTCAGGGGTCTGTCTGGTGGCAGAGTTGGTTCTTCAGCTGCTTTCCCTCCGGTCAACCACTTTGTCCCCTGAAGTAGATCTTTGCTACCTGAACACTCTTTAACTGCAGGCTCAGACTTCTGGGGAGAAAGCAGTATTCACCGGGCCTGAAAACAGGAGCATCCACCTCTACCCAAAGCTCTTTCACTCTCAGCTTCCACTTAGAAACCACATTTGTTCCCTTCCCATCCCTCCCCTGAAGGGGCAGGATCAACCTGTATGGTGCTGTCCTCTGGTTCCAAAAAGACAAAGACATAGCTCCCAAGCCTGGGTCTGCAGACCCTGCAGCTGAGTTTTCCACGAAAGTGGGAGGTGCTTGTGCTTCCTTGAGTTCACCTCCCCAGCATCAATGCTACATGGCACGTCGTGCTCACAGAGGGAAACTGTTGGTCCACAGGACAGCAGGATACCTGACCATCCATCCCAGCCCAGCACACATCAAGCTGAACAAATGAGCCTCAGATAAGGAGATGGAGCTCAGCTCAAAGCAGGAACTTTTCAGACAGACTCCTGGGAGTCCAGCATTCTTCCAAAGTTTCTGCTAGCTACATTAAAGATTCAGGGTTAGAGGTAAGAAGCACAGCCCCAGCTGGGCCTCAGGATGAATCCTTCCTTCCCAGAAGGTTATGCTTGGCGTCATCTCTAGACATCACTCAGACTTGCTCTCTGGGCTTAGCTCTCTGTTCAGGCCCCACCTCACATATTCCCCCATTCTCTTATTTCCCAAGGGCCTCTGAAGTCAACAAGAGCATTAACCTGGAACATCAAAATGTTCCAACTTCGCTGGTGTCATCCATCCCCTCATCTTCTAGATGAGAGGACCAAGGAAGGCCCAGAGAGGGATGTGACTTGTCTTAGGTCAGTCATAGTACCAAAGATGGAACTATAGCCCAGGACCCCTCTGGATTCTTAGTCTAGAACTCATCATTTTTGCTCTGGGGGAAGTCCGCTACCCCTCCCCAACCCTGAAATAGACTTTCCCTGGGATATGGGGGCTGCCTAGCCTAACAGTTTTGGAAATGCTTTAGCACTACGGGGCAATAAATAGGGAGACAGAGTATGGAGAAAGGAAGAAGCAGATGGGATAGTCCTCCGCAGGTGCTAAAGTGCCAGGAGGCTCACAAAAACAGCACACCTGCATTCCAAAGTGATCATGGGCTGCCCATGTCCTGGTCATTGGTAGTACAGGGAGAGGAAATGCTGAAACCATTTCCCCATGTTTGGAGGGTCCAACCCTGTTGCTCCCAAAAAAAAAAAAACACAACAAAACCCAGCACCCTCAATCCCCATTCATCACACCCTGTGCAAAGCAGCAAGGACTGTCCCTCCTTTTGCCTATACTCTCTGCCCTGGCTGCCCTTTGGTGACTTCTCCCTGCCTTCTTTACCCCGCTCTATTGCTTGTTTTAGCCTGTTTCCTGAGGAGTAACATGGTGATGAAGCTGATCTGTGTGATATGCTTGGAGGCCGACCCTCTAATGGAAAACCTCTACTGAGTCAAACTCTAGACCCTCAAGACAGGAAGCAGAAAACACAAATAAGATACTACCTCCTGTGGACAATCCTCTGAGCTCCCCTACTCCTCTTGGCCAAGCCCTCTACCCTGGCCTGGGAGGTCACAACAAATTATACATGTCCTCTGCTCTAATTCATTGGCTTAGTTACTTTCCAAGCAAGTGGGGTTTGATCAATAAAACACTGGAGTCCATTTGAAGGAGGAGAATTCCCAGAGAGAAGGCCTCTGGAGGCCCAGCAGTTACCCACACGGGCCCCACTGCCTGCTCCTCTCACTTCTAAGGCAAGGATGTCCTTGGGGGTGAGGAGGCCCCAGAACCCCAGGCAGCTTATGAGAGACTAAGGCCCTGAATTCTGACTTTGGGAGACCCAAGGCAAGTGAGCTGCTTACCTGGAACTCAGTCCTCTTCACAGCCTAGATAAGTTCCTTCTGCCTGGACCCTCCCCAGCCCTCACCTCAGATTCCTGGCCAGCATGACTCGCTTTCAGGAACTGGCTTACACGTTGGCTCCGCCTGGCAGCCTTTACTAAAACCCCAAGGGCAGCTCGGGCTGCCAGAGCTGCGTTCTTTCCCATCACCTATTATGACTTAGTTGCCTGTTTATCTCTCCCTCCAAGTAAGTAGGTCTAGGAGGGCATAAGGGCAGGATCCATACTTCTTTTTCATGAATGTATCCTTGAGGTTGGCACAGTGCCTGGCACATTGTAGGATCTCAATGAATAATTGTTAAATGAATGAGTAGAAAGAATGAGACCCGTCACATCATTCCGGTCCTATGGAGGGGTGCCCAGAGGGAAGGGCTAGAAGACAGGGATCAACCCTTACTTTGTCCTCTTGTGTTGAGTAAATCCACGGAACATTCCCACCTGAAAAGTACCTATTCTGTTTATATTCAGAACCAGCCCCGTGACATCTTGAAGGCGGGAAAAGATCCACTTGTTGGCTTGTAACAGGTAGCAGCACGTATGGGGAACAAAACTTAAAGGAGACAAAAGACCGTACAGTGAATTTAAGTCTCCCTCCGATTCCCTCCGCATTGGCTCCTTCCCCCCTAAACAATCCAAGCGATTGTCCTTGGATTAGAAACCTCTTTACAGACAGAAAAATTAAGGCAATAACCCGGTTAAGCTACGCGTGTAGTCAGCGGAAGAGAATTTACAAGTCAGTGTTGAAGGCAGAACACGCGCCCAGGGATCCCCGTGCCCCCGCCACAGCCGAGTCCGGCGGAGCCCCCAAGACAACACGCGAGGGTCGCGCGCCAGAGCCACCTCTCGGGGAAGCCCGCGGCGCCGGAAGCGTTAATGCCCCGGGCCCCGCCCTCCCAGCCGCCTCTTCCGGGCAGAAGGGGCGGGGTCACGTCACTTCCTGGAGACTGGCTGAATCCGGAAGTGATCCCAGAGGACCGAGTGGCGGCGGCGGACCCGGGCTGCAGGGCCAGGTTCGGGACCATGAGCTGGTGAGTGAGGCCCCGGCGGCAGGGCCGCTGGAGCCCCAGGCCCACGGGGAGCCTTGCCCTGCGTCCCTCTGAGTCCCCTCGCCCGCGCTGCCCCCTCGGACCCTCCGCCCAGTTCGAGCGTCGTTCGAGTGGCCTTCCCCCGGTGCTCTGCCGGAGCCTCCGTCTCCGCAGGACTTACCGGGAGGTGGGGCCGGAGATCCCGCGTCTGACTCTCGTTTCGTGACTCTTAATGTTCCAAGGAGCCAGTCCCGTCGTCTCCCAGCTGCTAGAAGTGAGGGGCTTCCTTGTTCCCTTTTCTTTTAAGTATCTGTTGAGATGAAGTGTCTTCTTTCTCCCCTGTGGGCACCTGTCCACCGCTTCCACCAGAGCTGTGGCCCTCAGTCTGGCAGCCTGGGCCCCCATTCACTGATCAAAACCCACTTGCTTTCAGATGACGAGCCTTTGCACCATTTAACAGTCTTTCAAAGACAAAACTTGCTTCTCTTTTGGAAAGGGCCAGAATGAAACACCCACACCCACACTCCCACAATAGGGTTGGACTAGTTTTAATCATTTCCAGGGCCATTACCCACTCACTGCTTTCGGTCTAAAATAGACATAGGTAAGCTTAAACATCATGGGAACTATCAAGCTGTGAGAAGAAGCCAGGAAGACTCAGAGTACTAGAGTCACAACTCCATAGCTGGAAAGTAGGTTGCTACAGGACTATATGGTGCTTGGCTCCAGTAAACACTTCATAACGTTTAATGGTTGATTTATTTTGTAAGACTCAGTTTGCCCAAAGGACCTTACCTGCAGGCCAAGGACCTGTATGTCCACAAACCTAAGCCTCAGGGGATCCTAAGTGTGCTTGTATGAGTACATGGACCCCAGAGGGTATACAAGATGAATCAACCCTTTTGGACTCCAGGTTTCATTAGCATAGGGAACATTTGCCATCCTATCCTCAGAGTGTAGCCTATTTCTTTACACCAAGTATGTGCATAATAACTAGTTAAGGTGAACAAAGATGGTAGAAGACCCTTCAGAAAGGGTCACATTTGGCCATCAGTGGAGACTAAAAGCTCTGACCACAAGCAGCTTATGTCAGTCAGTGTCAAGGACAGCTCTCTAATGTAAAATTTAAGCAACATCTGTCCCCTCTTCCCCCTGCTTCTTAGGGGAAGATTGATGGACAAATGTCAGACAATACTGGCTAGCAAATGGAGGGAAGCCCCGAGCAATGCCCTAATAAGCCCCAGCAGGAGCTGCTCCTTTCCCACCACCTTTGCTCCAGGAGACCAATAGGGGGCTGGAGCCTTAAAAAGCTAACTTTCCCATCTTGTTATTACCTAGTTAGTGGTGGAAAGGTGGCAGTCCTTCGATTCCCTTTCCTAGGGGAATTACTTCTTAAAGTGTCAGTGTGGGTCCCCTGACCTTGTGATATAGATGTCCCCTTACCATCTGCATCTTGAAACTTTGGTTTTCTCACCTAATTTTTCAAGGTAAAAAGCAGAAAGTACAGATGCTTCATATTGTTTAGATCGGAGTTTACAATTTTAAAAAAGTGAATCAATCTTTTCTTCACAAATCAGGAGAAGAGTAGAACAGAAACAGCTAAAGGGGAAGGATTCTCTGGGTGATCCGAGGCACGCTGTTTCCACCCGCCTTGCAGAAGTTTTTTTCTGAAAAACTAGTAGCCTATTTTCTAAAGTCTGTCAGGTTGGAGAAAATTGAAATTGACAACTAGCTGTCTAGCAAAAGCTGAAATTTTTATCCAGTAGAATTAATTTACCAGTACATGCACATCTTGGCACCTCCTTGGACTGAGGGTCACAACCAAAAGGGCAGCTTTGTCCCTCAAAGCTGGGATTCCTTTCTCTTCCTCCTTAGAGGGCTTCTACGTCATCTCTTGCGTGGACCCTGACCCCCTCTCCCTGAGAGGGGAACAGCACCGGCGCCTGGGCACACAATTGCACTCAGTTCCTGGCTCAATGGCTGGCAAGGGAACCGGGGCTAGATCCTTCTGATTCACTCCTGGAGTGATTTTTCTGCTCCCAGAATGAATCCACCCATTCATCCGAGACTGGAATTCTCAGTGGGGGAAGCGACCAAAGTGACGTAGAGCCATCATGGGAGTTTGATGCCCAAGGTCAAGTTCACCAAGCACATAGGATATGCCAGCTATCGTTGAATAAGGCTTAGGGACACGCAGACCACAGTCCCAAGAGGGTAACCATTGTTCTGGGCTTTCAAAATGTCACAGTGAGAAATGTCCAATATTGATGCCCTTTGCACACTGTGGACTTTGCATGAAGAGCTAGAGGTCTTTGTTCTCTGCTTCCTCTGTGCATGCAGCCCGCCCACTCCCTGTTTGTTTAGTGGGTATCTGCCCCCTTCCTGCACCTCATCCACCCGTCGCCTTTCTGCAAGGTGGGCCAGTGGTGTGCCTTGCTAGAAAGGAGGCACAGATGTTCACATCTCAGATTACCGATACAAGCCAGTGCTTCTCTCTCTCCCCTCTGTCTTCGTGTGTGTGTGTGTGTGTGTGTGTGTGTGTGTGTGTGTGTGTGTGTGTGTGTGTGAGTCTTGATTATGGCATGGAAGGAGAAATAAGTAGAATTAAGAATGGTGACGTTAATCTGGTTTAGCTGTTTCCAGGGATTGTAGCCTTCCCTGAAACCACACACCTTAAGCGACAAAGAAAGGGAGTATTGAAGGAAATACTCTTATACTTAGAGGTCCAGGAATTTAACTCAGTATGAAGGAAATTAGAGTCAGTGCAGCCAAGTTTGGCTAGGAGTTCGAGTGCTGAGTTCAGGTTCTGATTCCCTCATTCACAGTGTGGCCTGGTCAAGCATTTAACCTTCCTCTGTCTTGTTTCCTCCAACTATAGCATAGAATAGGTAATCCCAGCTGACACTTTGTCACCCAGGTCTGTTTTGAAAATGATGTAGACTATGCAGATACTGTTTTCTTCCCAACTCTTCTGGGCTCTTCTACCTCTGTCTGCCAAATATTAGAATTTCTTGTGGTCCATTCTCTCTCTCTCTTTTTTTTTTTTTCCTGTTCTCACCCCTTATACTCTCCCCATCATCTTCAGGTTAAAGGCCTAACTTTGGCCCATGGCTTATAAGGCCCTTCTGAATGTGGCTGTGTCTCTTTAGTCCTGTGTCCAAACTTTTCCTGGTCTCTCTTGCTTCTTCTTTTCTATATGTGCTATTTCCTCTGCCTGAATGCCTTTATTCCCCATCTCCACTGTCCACCGGGCCATGTCTACTCATCCTTCAAAAGACAGGGCAGGCTTCACCTCCTCTGCCGAGGGTCTTCCCTGAATGGCCCCACACACCCTGCCAAGCTGGGTTGTGTGCCCTCTGAACCTCATTAGCGTCTGTACTGAATTATTGGTTTACTTGTCAGGAAACCCACTAGTCTATGAGCTGTTGAAAAGAGGGACTGTCTCTTGGTCTACCACTGTCTCCCTAGCACTATTCCTGACAGTTAGTAAATGTGTATTGAATGTATGAATGAGGGCTTTTTTCCCATTTACTGATTTGCCTTAGCTCAGGAAAAATTGTAAGATAAAAATGTGGAAAACCTACTTCCTGAAATGAAAAGCCTATAAAAATGCCATTGTTGCCCAGCCGGGCAGGGCTCAGCGGCTGAGCATCGACCTAGGATCCAGGAGATCGAGGTTCGATTCCCAGCCAGGGCACATGCCCGGATTGTGGGCTCAATCCCCAGTCGGGGGCATGCAGGAGGTAGCCAATCAATGACTCTCTCATCATTGATGTTTCTGTCTCTCTCTCTCCCTTCCTCTCTGTAAAATCAGTAAAGATACATTTTTTAAAAAATGCCATCTTTGCCCCTGACCAGTGTGGCTCAGTTGGTTGAGTGTTGTCCTGTGCACCAAGAGGTCACTGGTTTGATTCCTGGTCAGGGCACATGCCCAGGCTGTGGGCTCGGTCCCCAGTTGGGGTGCATGCAGGAAGCAGCTGGTCAGTGTTTCTCTCTCCCTTCCTCTCTCCAAAATCAATAAAAATGTTTTTTAAATAATAATAATAAATAAAAGAATGTCATTGTTAAATTAACTGATGGAAGAGGTGACATCCAAGACTCTGTGAGGCTGCCTCTGATTGTGCTCTCCCCTCCTGTCTGCCTGCCCCCCCAACTGCTTTCTCCTGTACAACTTCCCCTCTCTTCTAGATATCACAAATGTGCACCTCTCTCCCCCATAAACTTCATGAGAGCAAGATCTACAACTTCATCTTTGTGTTCACATACTGTCTTGCACATAGTAGGTACCTAATAGGTAATTGTGAAATGAAATGAATGGAATATGAAGAAAGGATGGCAGACTACTGGATCCGACAGAACCATCCATTCAGTTTCAAGCATTTTCTCAGTGGAGTCTCTTTCCCTCTAGCATTACCATTGCTATCTTACATTTGTATAGTGCTTTTGACTTTTTAAATGGCTGTCCCACCCATTATTGGATTTCATCCTCACATTTACCCTTTGAAGTATGTGGTTCAAGTCTTATTATCTCCCTTTGACAACTTACTGGAATTCAGTTAGATAGTACCTGGCAGAACTGGAATAATAACCTGCATCTTCTGAGTATTCTTTCTGCTTGAACAGGAACATTGGCAAAATGGAATACCATTCTCAAACTGATTGGATCCCAAAGGAACTTATTTCGCTTTGCTAGCATGTATTGACACTACCAGGTTGGGAATGAATTACAGGAAGTTATCAGTTTTCATACATAAGGTGACAGAGGAAATACGGCAGACCTCCAGGTATTCTGGACCATCTCAGCTGCTTCCTACTCTGGTCCTCCCCACCTGGGGCAGCCATACCGCTCACACATTCTGTGACTTTGGACATGACAAGCTTTCCCAAGCCCTTTCCTCTTCTAAAGAGCCTGGTAATGTCCAAAAGGTGGAGACCCTGTGAGGAGGTTCTGAGATTCTGTATTTGAGACATTGCTTTGGGCACAAACATAAAACATCTCACTCTTATTTTCACTCTTGGTAATGAGAGGGGAAGGGACTTTTTCCAGATTTTGAAGTAGTTATAAAGAGTCAAGTATCTTGAGTCCCACAGCTTCTTAGTCAAAGGTTTTCTTATGTATTTTACTCTTTAAGTAAGTCTGTTGCGGTAGCTTTAGAGTTGGAAATTAGGCTATTAGAATTGTTTTCACAAACCCATTATTTTGGTGGCTAATCCATTAAATGGGGCCCAGTGTAGTGTATTGCACATAGATAATGCTCAATAAATATTTGTTGGTTTAATGAATATCGAACATTTTTAATGTACAAGGGCCCATGCTAAATGTTGGGGGACATTCAAAAGGCTATAAAAACTGATCCCTGTCTTTTGCCAGAGTATGGAAGATGTCAGGGACTCACAGGAATGACAGTTGGTCACTAAATGTCTGTGGGGCATTGTCAAGAAAGACTTCAAGTAAAGGATGGGATTGTGACTGAACCTTCCCCTCTCCCTAGTATGTACTGTTTCAGTGGGGAGTAAGAAGAATGGTGGGGGAAAGGTGTGTGGAGACAGAATACATCAAGAGTATTTGGGGCATATGGATGTCTAGTCAGGAGGCCAGTTGGGGTAAACAGTGACTTGAGTAAGAGGATTGATTTGTTGAGATTTGGCACTCTGGTTGGGGCCACATTGTAGTGCCATGCTGAGGAATTGAAATTGACTCCAGGCTTTTGAAAATGGATGGTTTTTAAGCAGGAAAGTGGAATGGCAAAAGCAATGATTCAATCAAGTTAATTTTGCAGTGGTCCTCCGGATAACTCAGAGAAGAGAGAGAATGGCGCTAAAGAGGCTAACTTGCACAATGGCTTCCAAAATATTTTTACTCCAACTTGCAGTCAGAAATACCTTTGATATCACAGCACATACACACACATACTTGAAGTTCCACATAATATACGTGCAATGCACTCTGATATTTTTTTTTATGTTCTATTTCATTTTCTATAGAATGACCCACTTCAATTGATTTCATGACTAATTTTAATATACGTTTACAATGGACTAATTGGTAGTACTTTACATGTCAATGAGGGGTAGATACTCTACATAGACCTTAGTTTGAAAAACACTTATCTAGGAGTTAATTACAAATATTCAGACTATAAGCTAACACCTATGACTTCAGCCAGGTTACAGATAGTGTTGTTTCTTTGTTTTCCATGGGTTATAATAAGAAACACAAAAGGGCCAACTGTAGCAAACACTGGCCATGTTCTTTATAAGAACTTATTCCATAGATTTTCAAACTGTCAATCACTTTGAAAACCCAGGTAGATGAAAGTCTATGCTGAGATGTTTGGTTTGTTAGTAATCAGGGAAAAGCAGATTAAACCAACAATAAGATGCTATTTCACAGCCATCAAACTGGCAAGAATTTTAAGGACTGGCAGTTCCAAGCATCTGAGGATAAGAAGCGGTGGGAACCAGCATCCATCTCTGGGGCCTGGGAGGGGTATAAAATGATGCCACCATTTTGGAGATTTATACATTACCTCCCACAGCTGGAGACGGACCTACCCCTCACCCAGAGAAACCCCTGCACCTGTGCAACAGGAAACATGCACAAGGACACAGGATATTAGTTGCTTCATCATTATAGATGCCCAGCCTCTAAAGAATGGGTAAATAAAATGTGATATCTTTACATAATAAAATATGTAGTAGTTAAAAGGAATGAAGTAGAGCTGTGTGTATCAGCATGGACAGATCTCAGAGACCTAATGCTGAACTAGTTTCAAAATGATACATTCAGTATTGTACTACATATATAAAGCTCAGACCTTTAAAACAATACTCCATTGTGCTTATAGACATAAACTTATATAGTAAAAGTGTGGGAATACTAAACACTAAATTCAGGGTAGTGGTTACATTTAGGGTAAGGAGGGAGAGAAGGGAAAGGAATCAGGCTGTAGCCCTCAGGGAGCTTCCTCAGGATCTGTGCTGCTGTACCACTTAAAGAACAAGTATGGCTTTGTGTGAGAACTTGACAACGCTAGGTGGTAGGTACATCAGTAGTATTACATGTACTCTACAGTTTTTCTAATTATCTACAATACTTTATAAGTTTTGTCATGCCTGGCCTAGCCAAGCATTGTGGCTAGGGCTCACCTCACTGTTCATAGCAAGAGAGTTATTGCCTCCTCTAGGGAGGTGGGGATGGAAGTGAGCTTCTATCTCAGCCCTCCTCCTTCGACCTCCTGCTTTTTAGGGGCCAAACCTTCAGCAGAGAGGAAAAGGAAGAGTGAAAGCTCTTTTTAAGATTCCTGGTAGGTGAAAATGAGATTAGAGATAGTGCCTCAGAAGCTAAACAGCTGGGCTGGTGCTTCTCAGAGTCTGTGTGTGTCTAAGCCACTGTAAACCCTCAGAGTGGCATTCAACCGTCAGGGTCTTCTCTCTGGCTTGTCGAGTAAGCAGGATTCATCTCTCACCTTTATGTTTTCCTTTTGTAAAATGTAGAAACCCACTTTCTACCTCTTCCTGTCCTAACAGGTTAGAATGAAAAGAGGTAATAACTTGTCTGTCAGATATTAGGAGTTGCTTAAAGAGCTTTCAGAAAAAGAAAAAACAAAAACTTCAGACTAACTCACTGAATTGCCTGCCTTCCTCTCTTTTCTTGACCTTCAGGTGCTCCATTGGCCTCTAGATTTCTTTCACTAACCCTTTTACTACTCAGGAGGAAGTCACCACTCAATTTTGAGCAAGTATATTAACTTGGGCCTGGTAGTGGTGCAATCTGGTATGAGACCGCTTCTTGCCCCGAAAACAAAAAAATCATTTCTGGTTCGCCAACTGTACTATCACTGTATAACTTTGTGCAAGTCACTCCTCTGGGCCTCAGTTTGATCATCATGAAAATACCACCACCACCATCTTTGCAACACTTACAGGCTGCTTACTGTATGTCGGGAACAGTTTTAAGCATTAAAAACTCATTTAGCCTTACAGTGACCTGTAAAATAGGTGTATTGTTCTTTTTCTTTTTTTAAAATATGTTTCTTGAATTTTAGAGAGAGAGGAAGGGAGAGGGATAGAGATAGAAACACCGATGAGAGAGAAACATCATCGATCCTGCACACCCCTACTGGGGATTGAGCCTGCAACCCGGGCATGTGCCCTGACTGGGAGTCGAACCATGACCGGTCTTTCCTGGGTTGACACTGAGCCACACCCGGCCAGGCTTACTGTCCGATTTTATAGACAAGGAAATAGAGACACAGGAAGGTGAGATGACTTGTTCAAGGTCTCTCAGCTGGCAGTTTTCAGAGCCAGGACTTGAACCCAAGCAGTCTGGCTCCAGAGTCCATACCTTTATCCAGTGAACTTCTCTTGGGTGAAATACAGTAGTGTACCACTTTAAATGAACTGACAGATCTGAAGCACCAAGCACAGAAACCTTCGATAGCAGATACTCAATAAATGGCTACTTTGATTAGATGATCTCACTCAATATTCTGATTCATTCTGTCTTTACTTTCAGAGGTTAGCCTGGGGAACAGTGGTGAAGGAGGGATCACAGCTGAGCTGGGTGATTGTTCTTTCCAAGTCACAGAGACATGCTTTTTATTTTTAAGCACACACATATTTCCTCAGCCTGGTGGCAAGTCAGGGTAGTGTTCCCTGTGCTCTGGTTTTGGATCCAGCTAATTTAGGGAAAGGGCTGAGGTGGGGCTGGACAGGCTTTGGACATAGGCACTGGAAAAGGATCATTTATAGTTCAAGTCATTTCCCATTCTGTTGGGGGCTCTCGCGTCCTTGCTTGGGCTGAACTTTCCTTGGCCCATTGGCATTGTGGACAGCTGGCCCCTTCAGAGAGGATGGCAGCCAACAGCAGCTGCTCTGCCGGAGCCAGCTGACTCTCCATAAGCCCTGCCCTGGCCCAGGCCCTTGGTTTTCTCTCTGATTGTCAAGGTGGTGGTAGCCTTGGTGAGGCCTCAGACCAGACAAGGCAGTGACCCAAGGATCGAGTAACAGAAGGATGGGGGGAGGAGGGCTTGTCCTTCCAGCCTGCAGATTCTGCTGCCTTTCGCCCACCTTCCTGCTCTTGCCGAGACAGTGACTCAGGCCCAGACCACTCCCCCGGGAGCCAGGATTTCAGCCACTATCAACTGCGGCCTACTCTTCGCACAACCCTCCCTTCATTGTCACCTCCCTCACCTCCCCCCTTCCCCCACTACTTCGATCTTTGCCCAGCTAAAGATATCAGAAAGATATAGGGGGTAGACTGAATCATTTCAAGGCTCTTTCCACCCCCAAGCCAAGCTTAGGCTCATTCACGTTCAGTAGAAACAAATTCTGGAAGCCAAGTGAAGACCAGGGAAGAATACGTGGGTTTTAGCTTCTTTACACTCTTTGAAATGGAAGTGGAGAACTCTCCAAAGAAGGCAGGGCTTGAAGGATCTGCTGGGGTGACCAGGAGATCCCCACCCAACTGCCATCTGGGCCTGCCTCTTGTCTTTCTGCCTCTGCAGTCGAGGGGGTGGGGAAACAAAAGATTGAGAAACCTAGCAAATTGAAAATGCGAAAGAGCTGTTTTTGTAAATAGAAATTACACAAGAGCAGGAGTTTTTTTGGAAAGGTTTTACTGAGACAGACAGAATTAGCCAACTGGCATCATGCTGCTAATAGAGATATTTACTGTTTGAAAAAGATTATTTGTAGCTTTGGAGAACATCCTGTTGACTTTTCTTTATTGTGAAGGAAAATAGAACCTTTTTCCCCCTTTTTCCTCTGTACACAGAACTTTTTTCTTTTCTGAGGTGGGGCATGTTGGGGGTTGGAGAAGAGTAGGGTTGAGAGAAATGTTTTCTTCATTTTGCTGCCGAGACCAAAATATCCCTTCTCCTGCCCTCTGGTGCTCATATTTATGGAATGGGAAGCAGAACCAAGGAAGGAATCCTGCTCCAGAGGCTGGGAGCTCAGAGCCCTCTTGATTTCTTCCGGAACACAGAGATTCTCTGGGGAACAAGCCCTGTCTTCTCTCTGGACCTCTGCTGACCCACCCGATTCCAAGGGGAGAACCCTGAGGAAAGCTGGGAGGAGGGGAAACAGAAGTCCTAAAGCCCTGTGAGCCTGTCCATGGCCTGGAGGACTGCCAGCCTCAGCCCCATAGCCCCAGCTGTGTCAGGGCCACGCTGCTCTGGGAGATGCTGGGATGTTGTCACTCTTGCCCAATGCTTTCCAAAGCAGCTGTTTCCCCTGCGGAAGGCCCTGCATTCCAGCAGGCGACTAGAACCCCAGGCATGGAATCTGGAAATCAATGAGAAGAGGCAGAAGAGCCAGTTGAAGTGTCATTGTTGCTCTTCCTTCTCACTGTCCCCTCACCACCATGCACAACTTCAGTGACAGAGAATCTGATCCATCCATCAGGGTGACTGCCCCAGTTTTCTGGCTATTTCTCTGGCAGAGTGGCACACATCTGCCATTTGGCAGCCTCAGAATAAACCCTGAGACTCTTCTCCCTTCGTATTTTCCTCTTAGGCTCTTTAAAATGTTTTCCCTTGACCAGTACTCTGATAACTTCACCAGGCTTTCCTGCCAATGCCAAAGGCCAGCTCTGTTTTCTTGGTCTCCACTAAATGTACTTTCCCTTGACCCCAGCTGGTACTTATGGCTGGTGATACCCTTTTTAGGTTTTGTTTTAGTAAGATAAGGGTTCGGCAACCAAAGACAATGATATTACCTTTCTTTGTTCTTTATGTAGCCCAATCCAAGAATAGCCTTTTTCAGGAACCTTAATATAGGGCTCCTGGGGCAATGTACTTATTTTACTCATTCAGTGCTTACTGTGTGCATAAAACTAGGCTATAAGCTCCATGAGATCATAGAATGAGTCTGTCTTGTTCATCCTGATATTCCCTAGGACCTAGCCTAGTGCTAGACATAAAGGAGGTCCTTATTTACAGAATACTTATTCAGTGAAAAGTTGAAAGTAGCGCAGTGCATAGTGTAGAGTTACAGGAGTTACAAAGAAGCATAACAGTTGGTCCCTGCGTTTGAGGTGCTTATATGTCATAATCAGAAAGCAGATATATACACATCAAAGTTAGTTAACCTGCACCCAAGTAGAGTTTACTTCAGTAACAAAAGGATAGCTAAGTCTTAGGAAATGTATTTGATAGTTCATCACCATACTAGGTCATAGGAGAACAAACTGGTCATCTAAGTGCATGCTGAGAACACATTGATAGAATTCAAATATCCAATCTTTGTATCTGTTAGTAAACTAGGAACAGAAAGATATTTCCTTATTCTCAGGAGGCTTTCTGGCTGAAACCATCGCCCTCTTTCATATTTAATAGTGAAAGATGAAGTATTTTTACTAGTCAGAAACATTTTTTCTATAATTTCTAGCCAATGCCATAATGCAAGACAAGAAATAAATATTAGAAAAGAAAAAGGAATTTTATTATTTTCAAATGAAATGACTAATACTTGGAAAACCCAGTTGGTCTTGTTTGTTTGTTTGTCTTTGTCTAGCTGAATTTCTTGGGCTATATAGGTTAAGTATGTAGGTGTGGTGACTGGTTTATTTAACACCCAGTAGCTTTCCTATGTACCAGGAAGATAAATGAAAAAGTGAATTCCATGTACAATATAACCAAAAATATAAAATTTCATGGAACTAACCTAAGACATGTGTAAGGCTAAAAATTTCATATGTGTTACTTTGGGATCTTAATACTTAACAAAATAAATGTGGAGAACCTATATAAAAAAATCTCTCAAGACTAAAGGGTGTGAGAAAAAGACTTGAATGAAAATGGGAAAAAATATTATGCCCCTGAATGAGCAAACCTAATATTTGTAAAGATGTAGGTTCTTCAAAAGTTAATCTGTAAATATAATGCATTTTCAGTAATAAATATCCTGATTGAGGAGGGGGGAGGGGACACAGCAGATGATTTTGAAGTTCACCTTAAATATTAAAATGAATTAAAAGAGCCAAGAAATAAAAGAAATGTAATGAGAAGGGATTTGTTTGATTGGGTATTAAGAGCTAATTAATTAATTAACCTAAATAATTAAATCTTTGCTATTTGGCAAAAGAGTAGACAGGTCTACAGTGTGGAATAGAAGTATTTAACACTGGCACAATGATTTTTCAAAGACAATTTTTTAAATCATGTTGGTACAGTTGGCTTGCCATGTACTCAAGCTCTAAAGGGAGCAAATATTTAAATATAAAAAATAAACCACTAAAATTCATATGGAATTGCAAGGGACACAATAGCAGAACAGTCTTGATGACGAAGAACAAAGTTGGAGGATTCACACTTCCCAATCTCGAAACTTGCTACAGATCTGCAATAAATAAAACAGTGTGGTACTGGCATAAATATAGACATATAGATCAGTAGAATCGAATTAAGAGTCCAGAAATAAATTTGTATTTTTATGGTCAGTTGATTTTTAAGAAGGATGCCAGGACAGTTCAACTGGGAAGGAATAGTCTTTTCAGCAGACAGTGCTGGGATAACTGGATATCCACGTGCAAAAGAATATAAGTTGGACCTTACCTAACGCCATATACAAAAATTAACTCAAAATGGGTCAAAGACCTAAATTTAAGGGATAAAATTCTAAGAAGAAAACATAGGGGTGAGTCTTTATGACCTTGGATTTGGCAAAGAATGCATAGATATAATACCAAAAGCACAAGCAACAAAAGAAAAAATAAATTTGACTTCTTCAAAATCTAAAACTTTTGTGCTTCAAAGGACACCATTAAAAAAATGAAAAACAGATCACAAAAGAGAGAAACTATTTGCAAATCCTCTATCTTTAGGGACTTGTACCAAGAAAATATAAAGAACTCTTACTAACTCAACAATAAAAAGAAGAAAAAAGGCCATTTTTTAAATAGGCAAATGATTTGAAGAGATGTTTCTCCAAAGAAGATATACAAATGACCAATAAGCACATGAAAAGATGCTTAGCATCATTAGTCGTTAGAGAAATGCAAGCAAAGCCACAGTGAAATAGCCCTCATACTCACTAGAATGGCAAAAGTGAAAAAAGACAGACAATGAAAAGTGTTGGTGAGGAGGTGGAACAGTTGGAACCCTCACATGCTGCCGGTGCAGCCACTTTGAAGGACAGCCTGGCAGCTCCTCAAAAAGTTAAACATTGACTTAGCATATGGCCCAGCAGTTTCACTCTAAGGTGTACCCCAGGGAAATGAAGACATATATACACACAAAACCCTGTACGTGAGTGTTCATAGCAGCGGTATCCCTAATAGTCCAAAAGTGGAGACAATCCAACTGTCGGTTACCTGATGAATGGATAAAAATATTATTCGGTGATAAAAAAAAACAATGAAGTACTGGCACATACTACAACATGGATAATCCTTGAAAACATTTGCTAAGTGAAAGAAGCCAACACAAAAGGCCACATATTATATAATTCCACTTATATGAAATGTCCAGAAGGGGAAACCCATGGAGACAAGTAGATTAATGGTTGCCAGGAGTCTGGGGACAGAGGGAGGGAATGGGGAGCAAATAGATACGGAATTCTTTTGAGGGTGATGAAAGTGTTCTGAAATTAGATAGTGGTGATGGCTGCACAACTCTCTGAATATACTAAAAACAACCAGATTGTACACTTTAAAAGGATGAATGTTATGGTATGTGAATTAAAAGCTGTTATTTAAAAATTAATAAACCAGATTCTGAGTAAAAATAACAGAATACATACATCTAATTTATCTCCCTCACAAATCCCACAAAAAGCACAGTAAATCAACTTACTTAAAGGCATAAAAAGCCCTGGCCGGTGTGGCTTAGTTGGTTGGGCATCCTCCCATACACCAAAAAGGTTGCTGGTTGGACTCCCTATCAGGACACATGCCCCAGTTTCAGGCTTGACCCCCAGTAGGGGGTGTACAGGAGGCAGCCGATCAATGTTGTGCTCTCACATCAGTGTTTCTCCCTTTCCCTTTGTCACTTTCTAAAAATCAACAAAAAAATTTAAAAATAAATTGATAAATAAAGGCATAAATCTGCAAAATTGGGGAGAATAGAAGTGACATCAACATTTGGGAACTGGATTGCACTTACATGAGGTAACTGACTCAGCAGTTCCAAGAAGGCCAAAGCCTAAACTGGCATTTAGGAAAACCAGGAGCCATCCACCTTTCACCACTGAATTCTCAAAGGTTCAGGAATTGGTGGCACTAGGTGCCTCTAGAAGTGGGATGAGCTCAGCACTCAGTTCAGGGGGATTGGTTAGAAGCTGTTCATGACCAAATTCAGAGCCCTGTCACCTCCTCCCCAACCCCATTTCACTGGGAGACTGTCCCTGCCTCATGGGAGCAGAATAATGAAGAAGGGACTCCCCTGGTGAGGGTGAAACAGAGTTTCTATCCCAGGGCACACAAATGTAGATATACTGGTGTGACACTAATAAAGCTTTACCTTCAGGGTCCCTTGCTTGCATGGGCCTTGTCCAAAGCCCTGCAGGAAACCCTAGCTGTGTGTTCACATGATCTTGTGTTTTTGTAAACCTCACAATGTATTTATACTGCACTCAGTTAAAACCTCTGTCTTCACTCCCTCCTCCTTAGGTCAGGAAGCTTTGGGGTAGCTTATGCCTTTTGGAGGATAGGACTGGGTGGGATGGGGGTTGAATTGGCAGTATGCTGTTTTATCTGTAATTTGTAAAGACATTTTTAGAAAACTTTAATAAAACAAGTGAGAAATTACAGATTCCTGAGTTGGAAATACACAAAGGGTACCTTTTTGGACCATCGTTAAATTTATTTAAAAACTAAGGGGAAAATTGGATCAAAAATAATGGGACACAGCCCAGCCAGTGTGTTCAGTGGTTGAGCGTCGACCCATGAACCTGGAGGTCACAGTTCGGTTCCCAGTCAGGTCACATGCCCAGGTTGCAGGCTCAATTCCCAGTAGGAGGATCGAGCAGGAGGCAGCTGATCGATGATTCTCATCATTGATGTTTCTATCTCTCTCCCTTTCTCTGAAATCAGTAAAAACATATTTTAAATAATAATAATAATAATGGGACACAAAATAATAGAGATGAGCCATTAAATTAATAGATATTCTAAAATCAAGTAAAGTGTAACAAAACATTTTTTAATTATATCAAAAACTAGTAATTAAGAGAATGAGATCAATTTTAAATAGGAGTTATGATTGTTTGATAGCCAGTGAAGAGGAGAAGCAAATCATAGAACACATTGATAAAACGTGAATTCCTGGTGGTTTTAACATGAAAGGCATAATGGATACCCTAGAACTCAAGATACACTCTCCTACAAGGGCAGCAATGACAAACTGGTTACTCATTAATTCAGAGAGCATTAAGATTAGTCACTGTACAAGAAAACTTGAAATCTTAATTCATGAAAGAAACACGAAATTTTCCTAAATTTTATAGCAATCCTAAAATTTATATTATGTTTACATATTACCAGTAAGCTGAAAAAAAAAGCTTTTCTAAACTGTCAGTAGTAGAAGACAAAATTTGTCAACCATACTTGAGGAAAGACTGAATTATCGTTCTTTTTTCTCTAAGAATATTATGTTACCAACTCTGTGTCACATGAAGAGGCAATCATAGACTTTGCAGCCAAAAAACTCAGGGAAATAAATACAGAGGTGTGTCAGGCAGATGATTAATAAAAATATTAAGTTATTCTTGATTTTCTGATGTTCATGTCAGCTTTTATAACTTGTAATTTATTATGCTCTTTTCTCTGTCTAAATATTCACTTTCATGCCTATTTTTATATTTGTAATTTTGTATTCTTTTTTTTTAAGAGGCCATTGTATAAGTTTCAGGCCCACAAAACTGAGACCCACGTGAAGCACAGTTGAGGGTAGGACTCCTGTACTGAGGCAGGAGGGTGAAGCGAATGAATGCATGCAGTGTGCGCACACACGAATACACGGGACCTCTTCTACTCACTGAGCTCCCAGATTGCTGAGCTGGGCCTTTATTCCCAAGTGAAGAGAGTAGAAGAATCTTCTCTAGGGAATTTTACCTGCCCAGGAGAAAAGACTAGATACTGACATCAGGGGTTCACCACAAAACTACTCAGCCAGATCACCCTACACAATAGACATTATTCACATGCTCACAGCTTCCAGTCATATGTGGGCAGATAACCAAGAATTACCACACATCCAAGGGAAGTGTCCAGTATGAAAAATGGAGACTAAAACAGAAAAGGAAAAAAAAGCAACTTGAAGGAAAACAGACTACAGAGGAAGAGGAAACTTTTGTAAAGCTATTATTAAGATCCTCAGATAAGGCATCCATGAAATAAAAACAATACCATAAAATTTAAAAAAAGGACATCTTGAAATGTGAAAGGGCTCTCAGAAATTAAAAATGTGATGGAAATGAAAAACTCTAGAAGTGTTAGAAAATAAGGAAACATTGAAAAATAGAGAAACTATAGGACAAACCAAGGAGTGTCAGCATCAAAATTATAAGAATTTCAAAAATAAGAAACAGAAAATGGGTGTGGGGGGGTCAATAACAACAAAGGTGTTGGTTTTTTAATCCCAAAACTAAAGATTGTAAAGTGCCAAATTGAAAGAGTCCTGTTGAATACCCCAGCACAATGGATGAAATTAGACCCACAAGGTGCATGAACCAACAAGCGTGCATAAAGAAAATAAAAGCAGGCCACATACAGAGGATGAAAATCACAGCGTATTGGGGAATGAGAAGCCAGTGAAGCAATGCCTTTGAGATTCTGAAAGAAATTATGTCCAACCTGTAATTCTATACCCAGTCAAACTAGTGTGACAGTAGAGTAAAAGCATTTTGGTATGCAAAATTTCAAAAATTATCACCCACACACTTTTTCTCCATCCAAATGAGGATTAAACCAAGAAAGAGGAAGACATGGAATCCAGGCGTCAAAATTCCTGGGAAAGAGGTAAAAGGAACCTCTGAGGAAGGTGAAGGGAGGAGCCCAGGATGCTTGCTGTACACCAGGTGGAGATGACCCATTCAGGCTGGAGCAGGCTAAAGTAGAAACAATAGAATACCTGATAGAAACGAATGTATTGGGAATAGATTTAGACAACTGAGATAGAATTAGGAGTAAATACATAGAAAATTAAGCATGTGAAAGAAAAGTGACAATTACTCATTGTAATGAAAGCAAAAAATTATGCAGTGCTACTAGTTATATATTACTGTGTAACAAATTGCCCCACAACTTAGTGTCTCAAAACAATACCTGTTGGTCAGGGAAGGTGGGATTGTCTGGGGGATCTGGCTTGGGAACTCTGGAGATTACAATTCAGTGCATCAGCCAGAACTGCAGTCTTCTGAAGGCTTGGCTGAGCTGAACAACTGCTGGCTGCCATGCAGGAAGGAAAATGCATCCCATTATGCTCCTAATACTTTGCTTAGTATTGCCCTATCCAAATCATAATATAGAAGGAGGGTTGCAAATGTGCCTTTGTGTTACAGAGATGGAAACCTTAAAAAGGCTTCTTTGTTTACTTAAATCTTCCTCCTCCAAAATAAAAAGTCAGAAGCTAGTGCCTAAAACCAAATACTCAAGAGGTAGCAATACAAGCATTTTTATGTGGAGATCCAAAGGTACAGACCAAAAATCCAGCACAGATGAAAGTGCTTGTCTCAGCAAATGAGATTTGGGGGCCTAGAGCCTAATGTTTTACTTAACAAAGCCTTGTGCCTTGTTAAACTATTCCCATGTATATGTTTGAGAAAAGTAAAATTTAGATTAATAAAAGGAAATCATAAAAGTAATAAAGTAAATATAGGTGAATTTTTTTGCTGTTGTGGAAGGGGCAGGCCTTTCTCAGTATGTTGACACCAAGAGAAGAAATCATAAAGGAAAATATAAATTTGCTAGATTAGACTTCATATTCAGCAAAAGCTTCTGTACCTTAAACATGCACATGTCCAAAGGGGAAAGACAAACCCCTAGCCAGGAAAAAATCCCAATAAACAGGCCAGAGGGCTAGTGATAAAATGTTAACTATTTCTGACCTTTAAAAAAAACAAGCTGTTTCATTCTGTCTCTAGGGCAATTGGCAAATATATCAAAGCCTTGAACGTGTATATATCTTTTGACCCAGCAATTTCAATTCTAAGAAACAGTTCAGTGCCCGGCTGTGGCATGACTCAGCGGTTGAGCATCGGCCTAGAATCCAGGAGATCTCGGTTCGATTCCAGGTCAGGGCACATGCCTGGGTTGCGGGCTCGATCCCCAGTCAGGGGTGTGCAGGAGGCAGCTGATCAATGACTCTCTCATCATTGTTTCTATCTCTCTCCCTTCCCCTCTCTGAAATAAATAAAGATATATTTAAAAAAAAAAAAAAAAGAGTTCAAGAGATCACCAGTAAGTAATGTGGGTTACAAAAATAAAACTAGCCCTGGCCAGTGTGGCTCAGTTGGTGGGCACATCATCCTGTACACCAGAAGGTCATGGGTTTGCTTCCCAGTCAGGGCATATACCCAGGTTTCAGGCTAGTGGGGGTGAGTGCGGGAGGCAACCAATCAATGTTTCTCTCCGTCTCCCTTCCTCCTCCTAATACCAATAAAAGCATGTCTTCAGGTGATGATTAAACTTTTTAAAAAATAAAATAAAACTAGTAGTACAGGTGTATAATGAAACACTAGGAAGCTCTTAAAAGTCAGAGCAATGAAAACTATATTGGCAGGTAAAAACACTTGTGATTTCTCTATTTTTAAAATTTATGTAAATGTGCATAGATACATGTGTACACATATAGGTACACACTGAAATCCAGGGTATTACTGTTTATTTGGGGTGATTGTGTGTGTTTGTCGTTTGTGTTTTCCAAGTTTTTGACACTGATCAGATTTTATTTTTGTGATCAAGAAAAAGGGGGATTTTTAAAAATTTATTTGAAAAATATGGAAAGTACAAAGAAAACAGTAATCATATTCTTGCCACCTAGAGTTAACCACTACTAACATTTGGCACATTTGCTTTCATTTTTTTCTTTCTGCAAATTTTTAAAATATAATTAACACCAAAACAATAACCTTGATTATCTTTTAGGTATGAGACTGTAGACTGTTTTGGGTTTTTTCTTTCTCCACCCCCCTACTCCCACCTTTTTCTCTCTTATAATTTTCTGTATTTCTCAAGTTTTCTCTGACGAGCATGCTTTACTTTTTAAAGGGATAAAGTGTTCTTTAAAATACATATAGTTTCTTAAAACACATGCAGTCAGCCCTTCATACCCTCAGGTTTCACATCCGTGGATTCAGTCAACCGCATATTAAAAACAGTGGGAACCCACGGATACGGAGGGCCACTGTTTATGCCTTTTTATATAAGGAACTTGAGCATCAGCAGATTTTGGTCTCCAGAGGGAGTCTTGGACCCCATCCCCACCAGATACCGAGGGACGACTGTAATAACAAAGGCATGTGAGAGTATGACACTGAGTAGTGGAGAGAACACTGGACTGGATGTCACAGCCCTGCTGGTGCGTTCCTGGCTCTGCTGTGAACCAGCAGAATGACCCTGGGCTGGTCACTGGACCTCTCCAGATCGCTTTCTCATCTACAAATGAGAGGTGTAAACTGGAAAAATTTCTGTGGTAACACAGTTCTAAAAATACTGCGATTCTAAATTAAGATTGAGTGAGAGGCTGTGGCTCCACAAATAATGGACTCTGAGTTCCTAATTTCTTGGTCTAGTCTGTAGTACTAGACTCCAAGTTAGAATCATTCTGAAGAACACTCTGAGAATTCTTGAGCAGTCTCATCCTACACTCCATGTTCTTAGGGTGGAGATTCAGTTTAGATAAGCTGGAAGGACCATCTCTTCCAGCTATTTCGTTTCATAGTTTCAAAAACAGCTCCAGAGAGATTGCAGTTTGTTCAAATCACAAAACTAGTCAGAGGCAGAGACAGGTTTTCTGATTCCTGGTCTGCAGCTTTTTATACCACATATGCTTCATGCACAACAGGATCAATCTTTCCTCAATGCCACCAGGACCTCATTTGCACTGTCACCAAAATGGTCCTGGAGGGCAGTTGTTCACTGTCCAAAACCATTGTGTCATTCAACTCTAATCCAAGTTGAGGGAAAGGAACTGGAGGCCCAGGGAGGGACCAAGGGGCTCATCTGTCCATACCCTTTCCTCTTTAGGTTTGGGAAAGGGAAATAGCAATTTCATTTTTTCTTCCCTTTTTAGTTCCATAGCTTACCTTTCCCCCAGTAATTATATAGCCAGAGATTATTTGTTTACAAAAGCCTGACCACGTGAATCAGCCAGCCCCCAAAGGGTTAACACTCCCAAATTACGGGGTGGGTTAACAATAAACAGGATGTCCTTCAGAAATTAAATTTAAACCACTGTGACTCAGGCTGGCCCATCCTCTAACCAGATCACTGTCTGGGGTTATTATCGGTGGTTAATTATACCATTGGGTTTAGCGACAGTGTTGGTCAGTTTGGGCCAAGAGAAACCAGGCTCGGGGAGAAGGTGTAGAGGGAAGGGGCCTGCTGGGTGGGGTGGGTGCAGCAGTGGGAAGGGGAGGTTTGAATGAAAGAAACTGAAAGTAGTGAGGGTGGTGGTCTAACCTGTACCCTCAGGGCTCCTACTAGAACCTTCTTCCCTGAGCTGATCCCAGGGGTACTTACCTCACCCCTCCCTGGGGAAGGGGGGGCGAAACTGACATTTCTATAGCTGTTGGGATGCACTATGTTTGCTTTCTAGCCTGACCACACTGCTTTTCTTCTCAGAATTGTGGAATCATAAAATTTTCAGCACCTTAAGGAAGCTTCTAGATTATCTAGCTTAACCTTTTGCTTCACAGAGTAGGAAATTAAGGCACAGGGCAGTGGTTACCTGCCGAAGGGCAGCCTGCATGGCAGAGGTGGAGGCAGGGTTAGTGCTCAGGTTGAGACTCCTAGATCATGACCTTTCCTTATGCTGAGCTGTCTTCCATTTCTAAGTGTGGAACCTGAGTTGCAGAGTCTCCTAGCATGTTCATGGCAAAGTTGGGCTGCATTTCAGATTCTTGGAGCTAGCTGCATTTAGACTGTGTCAGTTCTCACGGGAAATACCCAGCCTGGCTGATCTTTAATGCCCCTACAATTTGTCATCTCTCCCCAGCCATAGAAGAAGCCCTTCAGAGCCACAGTTTGTCCCTCTGAAGAGAAGTGGTGAAGCACCTAATACAGATATGTGGTTTTTATGGTGCTTTTAAAGGCGTATTTTCTAGGATAATAGTGACCCAAGTGAGCTTGTACTTTCTGACTTCGCTCCTTGAGACACAAGGTTCATGGTGACTGTTATTTGTACAGTATCTCCCCTTTCCTGTCTTTGCCTTTGTAATGTATTTAAACTGACTATTAGTAGGAAAGATGCTCTGGGGCAGAAGGTGGTACCCAAGACCTCCATCTGACACTGTCCATGGGTGGATGACTGTCCCAGAGCCTATCCTGGCAGCTGATGGTCCTACACCCACAGGACATGTGGTACAAGTGGTGGGAAGCGAGCCACTGCCACTGTTTTTTACCCTTCTGGGGGATAAGAGACCTGTATTTCATCAGTTCTTTTTAACCACATCCTTCCCCATTTCTCCTAACATCCCTCTTTGTCTCTTTGTCTTACAGGATTCCTTTCAAGATTGGGCAGCCCAAGAAACAGATTGTCCCCAAAACAGTGAGTAACCGATTCTTTCATTCTGAGACTCAGTGCTGTCTCACATGGCCTTTGCATAGTACCAGAGCTTTGACTCAACACATCATGGGGCTGGAGAGGCAGAACCTCGCCCTTGTCATCCTCAGTTGTGTAGCTCTAGAACCTTGCATAGACGGGGGCTCCCAGGGACTTCCTGTCCTGGGACATCGTCGTTCCTCAGCTCAGCCTGGGCAGGTGGAAGAGGCAGATTACACAGGCGAGGAGAAGCACACTGCTTCTGACTGCTCATCTCTGGGATCTGGCATGCAGTCTGCATGTTCCTAAGAGGGAGCCTGAAACAAGGACCCCTGCCCAGGACACATCCCAGGCCTTTCTGTTGGGCCACCTCAGGCCACATGAAAGACCAAGAAACTTCTCCAAGACTCCACATCCACTTGCCTCCACTGCTAAGTGCATTCCTAGCCAAGACCCAGAGTCACTCAGCACAGGGGATAATTGAATCCTTACACACACACACACACACACACACACACACACACGCACGGTTTTTTGTTTGTTTTGTTTTGTTTTTTAAATATATCTTTATTGATTTTAGAGAGAGGAAGGGAGGGTGAAAGAGAAATAGAAACAACAACAATCAGAGAGTCATCATTGATCGGCTTCCTCCTGCACACCCCTGACTGGGGATCGAGCCCACAACCTGGGCATGTGCCCTGACCAGGAATCAAACTGCGATCTCCTGGATCCTAGGTCAATGCTCAACCGCTGAGCCACACCCTGCTGGGCACACACACAGTTTTATCTCCAGAATGGGAGAGGAAGAGAATCATAGCTTCTTAGAAAGTTAGAGCTAGAGCCCTTAGAGATCATCTAGTTCAACCTCCTGATTTTTCCTGATGAGGAAACCCAAAACCATAGAGTCTCAGTGACTTTCTAAGGTTAGAAAAAGCTAATGCTGACAGAGCTGGAATTAGAACTCAAGTGTGAGCCTCTGTTCAATACCCTTTCCATTGTTTTATGCTGCCTCACTCAGGCTGTAAAGATCCCCCAAGGTTTGGGGATTCTAGTAAAGAATGGCTGCTGTAGCCCCCACCCCTGCAAGTCTGAGCGAGGCCCTTGGTTTTCATGTGGGAGACCGTAAAAATGGTCTGGTGGACCAGGAAGCCTGGTGGAGGCCCTTGACTCATTTCAGCCCCTGGTGGTTCTCTGTCCCTTCTTAGCTTAGGACTGAGAGCTACAGGAAAAATACTGCTTCAGTTGGCAGGAAGGGGAGTTCAGCAAACACCTGACCAATGGCTCTATCTTTGGGAAGTCCAAAGTTAAGTCACTTAAAAGGAAATAGGCCCGTGTTAAGAGAGCCCTCCCCCTTTTTCAAGCAAAGGCTGGCCCGGAGAGACTCAGAGTTTACCTCCCATGCAGAGGCTGACCATCTGTGGAGGCTCTCAGCCGAAGCACAGAGAACCTGGGCGTGCAAGTGTTGGGCTCTAGCCGGCTACAGGAAGTGCGAAGGTGTGGCTTTGAGTCTCCAGAGTTTAATCCAGGGCAGATCTGAAAAGGAAGTGGTTTTGAAAAGGGTCTTTTATTCCCAACACTCACTACCAGAGAACAAAACAAACAAACAGAAACCCTCTAGACTCCTCAACCTTTATCGAAATGGTCTTGTTCTTCACAGAAAATACAGCCTAGAATGCAGTTTCCAGCTTCTTTGCCAGTTTGTTGATGGGAAGATCTGTGGGTGTTTTAGTCTGAGGAGTGGCAAGGACTCCCTAGGGGAAGGGCAGATACACAGTGTGAGGAAACCCTCTGTGCCCGTATGGCCCTCTGTGGGCCATGGCTCCCTCTCCCCTTCCTAGCACTGTCTCACTTGGGATGAAACTGTGGTCCTCCAACTGTGGCATCAGCTCCCTGCACAGTCTAGGCATAGAGTAGTGGATAAGAAGCCAGACTTGGAAAATTCCCTGCCTAGATCCCCATCCTGGCCCTGGCATGCTGCATATGACCTTAGGCAAGTTCCTTACCCTCTCTGAGGCTCCGTTTTCTCCTTTGTAAAGTGAAGGTTATGCTAGGCCCTATGTCGTTGTCTAATGAGTCTCACATGAGGTGGTGTATACGAAGCACTTCACACAGGCTCTGGCCCATAGTAAGGCCTCAATAAATACTAACTACACTGCAGGCAGAAAGTCAGTTTAATAAACAACCAAGGACTACGCCGGTCCCAGCAGTTAGATTCCCCAGTGCAGTGTCAACTGGGATAATTTGCTTCCTCAACTCCCAGGTGTCACCAGATGTCTGCAGCAAGACCCTGCCCCTTCAGAGTCTTGTTCTCTACTTCCCAAGCAACTCCTGGCCCCGCAAATAGGCCAGAGCTGTGTGGCTTTCTCAGCATCTTCGCAGCTGCCCCCAGCAGTGGTGACGCACCCTGTTGTTCCTGCCCAGGCAATTCAGGGAGGGAAGCAGATGGGGCTGCCTGGGTTGTTGGAAGTCACAGCACCGTGTCATGGGAAGAAATGTTCATGTTATCTTCAGGGAGTTTCAGGAGGTTTTTGGCTCAAGACACCCAACTTTCAGACACAAAGAAGGCATTGTGTGTCTGCCTCACTGTTCTCCTGTGCCCAGGTTGTTAAGGCAGATTCCATTATTGTCACAGCTTTGGCTGGAATGGCCTGGTTCTCTGCAGGGGCTGACCAGTGGAACTGAAATGGAAGGTTCCCCACTCCGCATCCTAACCTCCTGCTTAGCCCCCTCCATTCCCCCGGTCCCATAAAGTAGCTGGAGCATCTTGATGTGGCCAAAAGAAGCCACACCCCACTCCATAGCCTGGGAGGCTGGGAGAGCTCGCTGATGCAGTTACCCTGGGTCTCACACCCAGAGGAAAGCACACACTTCGATCCCTAGCTAGGTGGGCGCTCTGTGAAGTCAGGCAGAAGAGAGTCCCACCACGTGGAGCCTTCACTGGGAAAGATTTCCACGTGCAACATGAAGGGGCCCTCAGCCTCATTCCTGTCCTGTTGTAACGGGCCATAGGGTAGCTGCTTTCCAGCCAAGCAGCCTTGCAGAGAGGCTTCTCAGCTGGTCTCCTTTCTCACGTCACCAGGAATGTAGGTTTGGGTGGGAACTCAGCCCGTTCATTCAGTTAACAAGTACTGGGCTCCTGCAAGGTGCCAGCCTGACCTCAGCACCAGAGAGATTGCAGTGAGCCACACAGCCCCTCCCTGCCGCCCTGAGCCTGCTAGAATGCAGGGAGCAGCCGAGGCGGCATCCCGCGCTTGATTCTCCCGGCACTAACCTCTCTGGCCCACCCGCCCGCTCTGACCCGCTGACAGTCGTGCACATGTGTTTACACTCGCATTGTTGACTGCTGTCCAGCTGCCTTTTTGGCAAAGGCATCAAGCATTCAGAGATGTTCTGATCTTTTGTGTTTGGCTCTTTCCCTCAGAATGGATAGACCTTGGAATGAGACTCCAGTATGTCCCTTTAATCCCCATCTGAGGGGCTAGAGTCCTGGTGGTGTCCCCCAGATCTATCTCCAGTGGAGGAGAGAGATCTCGGGACTGTGAGCTATAGAAGCAGCCATGGCCGAGGAGGTGAAACATTCTTTTAGGCTGTCTGATGGCCTGGAAGGGCAAAAAGTAGGAGGACCAGTCTCTCACTCCGACATGCTTCTCAGTTTCCAGTGTGAGACCTTGAGTTTCTCATCAACCAGAATGATCCAACCCAGTTGGAAACCTGCAGTCCTTCCCTGTGCAAGTCCAAGCAGTCCCAGCCAGGAGCCCAGGTGTTCGCTGACATCCCACACACACACCAGCATGGAGATTGCAGCAGAGAGCGCAGGGCCAGGGCTGCAGCCCCGGTGCGTTGGCAGGCGCTAGCCTCCCCTCTCAGAGAACCTACTCTGTGGTCTTGATCTTTAGGAGAGCTGCATTCTGGCAGGACATCCTTAATTTTAATCTCATCTTTTTGGGAGAAAAATACCTTTGCTATGTAAAGACACTGCTTACATCCTACGAAATAAGAAAAGAAATGTGTCCCAGTACACATTTGTGGCCCAGTACTGCCCCCCACGCACAGGACCCCAGACTTAGCCAAAATCAGGGGTATCCTCACTGTCACTGGACTGCATACTTCGTGATGCTTCTCCTCTCTGCCAGAGGGCCACAGACCAGTCTGCACCCCCAGACTGCTCTGGTCCTCTCACCACCTCAGTGTGGAGGAGGAACAGTCCAGCACCGTGCATGGGCCAGGCTCCCTGCCCTGCATTCCATGTGTACTTTTGCGAATCCTCAAGACAAGTAGGTGAGGCTGACACTGTTACCCCATTTCTTTGTCAGACCCTGAAATTTACATGGGGGGAGGCCAAATATAATATCCCAGTACTAGACAAGAAACTAAGACTCAGAATGTTAGGTAATGCTCCACGGCTTGTATCCGAGTTTACGCCTTACCCATCTCTGCCTTTCCTCTCCCCACCTTCCTTCCACACTGCTAGAGAAAGGATGGACCAGCTGCAGCACTGACTCTACAGGGCCCTTTTGCCCCAGAACAAATCTCCCACCTGCAGTCCCCCGGAGGTCTTTCCTGCCTTTAGCTATGACCTGATTCCTGCCCAACTACAAATCCCCTGTGATAGATAACACTTTAAACTCTGATCAGTACATATGCTGTAGTGGGAGTGAATTTTTTTCTTAAGAGTAGCTTTTGGTGGATCCTAAGGAAGGCGATGATGAAAACTTTGGGTTCCTGGATAGAGAAAGAATGGGTCTGCTCTTGGTACAGGGTTCTAGATGCTAGGATCATAAAGTAAGGAAAACACTGTGTGTTTCTGCTTCTAAATTTCCCAGTTCATATGTGGAAGGTGACACGCTCTCGTGCCCTGAGAACCTCAGCGGAGTCTGGCCCACATCACCCTTTCATGGCCCCCGCCCTCGCCCACCACAGGGCTTCCCACTGATCACAGTTACCTGTGTGTGTTTGTTTGACCTTCCCCACCAGGGCCCATGTCTCTGTTATCCATCAGGGTATCCCTAGCACCTGACAGAATGCATTGCACTTAATAGATGTTCTTTAAATATTTATGGGATGAATAAATATAGTCGAGAAAAATAAATAAAAGGCCTGAATTCTAGGAGTCTGAATTGTAGCTGTCCTTATGTGAATCGCATCCCTCTCTTGACTTCACTCTCTTCATGTATAACATGAAATAATGGGCCTGAATCATGTCCTGCCCTTCTGTGACTATGTGGAGTTTTCCCAGATCCAAACGTGGAGTCTGAGGCTGATGGTATTAGAAGACTCTTTCACTGGGCACCTTTGATGGGAGGGCCTGCAGGTGAAGAGCAGTGTAGCTTTGACGACATCTGCAAACTTGTACTCCCGGACCTCCAGCCTGTACCAGAGTGAGAGTCAGGATCTAGGGCTCACACTGACAGGTCTCGGGGGCACAGCTGAGCCATCTTCCTGAGGCCATGGCTTATATTCCTCAGCAAACACCATTTCCCTTTCAGTGGAATGCCGGTTAAGAGCACAGGCCCAGGAGCTTGGCTGCTCTTAGGGGTGTGACCTTGCACGGGTCACTTCACCTCTGTCCCCATGACCTCCGCAGTACAGTGAAGGCCATGGGTACACCTGCCTCCTGGCTGAGTTGGAGGTGAAGACGGTCCCAGAAGCCTGCATCAAGCGTTCCATGAACGTAGCCGGTTTTATTTCTCAGAGCGCCTCGGCCCAGAGGCTCGACGAGGCGGCCAGGGAGTGGTACCACTTTCATGGGAGAGAAGGAAGGAGAAGCCTCTCGCCCATCCCTCTTTTGGGCTCTCAGATATCACTTTCTTCACTGGCCATGTGCCTGAGAGCCACTGCAGAGGCCCCTTTTTACAGATGGGGAGAGTCAGCCATGGAAGTGTAGTCACTTTCTTCACCTCACCTGACATGTAGGTGGCAGAATTAGGTCCAGGACTCACTCCCATTTGGTTTAAATATTGCTGGCATTGGGGAAATCTGATAACTAATCAGGAATTTAGAGTCTTGCCGGAGTCAGCAGTATAATATTTGTGTTTGGTACATCCCAGTGCACAGAGCGTGGATATGTGATGTTTCTTGATCTACCCTGGAGCTAGCAGGTGGTAGGACCTGTGAGGAAACCAGGCCTGTGACCATGGAGGTGACTTGCTCGGGCCTTGCCTCAGAACTGCTAAGTGGCAGAGACAGAGCTGAAGTCCATAACCACCCTTTGCCTCTGCCCCCCACTGCCTCCCTGGTGAATGTCAGTCACATGTTGAGCAATTTTCCTGTCCCAGGAGGGAGGGTGAGAAGAGGGAGCCCAGCTTAGTGCCCCACTCCCTGTGGTGGAAGAACGGAGCCGCAATCCGCTGGTACTTGCCTGGCTGGCACATCTGAGAGGGGAGTCTCTCACCCTAAGTCAGACACTTAATTAATTTGGGAACACAGGGGTACTGTGTCGTTAATGACCTGCCGGTGCCTGTGTGAACTGGACGGTGTTGTTTCTGTAGGCTAGGGGAGGGTGTGGAGGGAGTGTCGGGAGGCTGGCAGATTTTTTCCAATGTGTTGTCATTTCTCTGATGATTGAGTTAGTTATCTCTCTCATTACAGGTGGAGAGAGACTTTGAGAGGGAGTATGGAAAACTGCAGCAGTGAGTGTCACACCCCAAAAGGATGGGGGCTGGGATTGGAGAAGGACAAGAGCCTTCTGCCAGGACTCACTCCCCGCATGGTTTTGTCTGCTCACCCGTTAGTAGGCTGCTCCTCTGCTTGTCACCACCCCGGGAGCCGAGAGCAGCTCAGTTCACCACCTGCCAGAAGGTCTCCCCTAACTGATGGCTTGGTGGCAGTCATTAACTCATAGCCTTTGGGTGCTTGACCTTATGCAGAGCTTATAGTGGCCCTTCAATCAGTGGGAAAAAGTTCCCACAGAGAAGGGTCCCTTCTCCTCCTGGTGGGCATCCAGAGTACCCAAGTTGGGCCTCCCTTAGGTAGATGGGAAGAAAGGGGACAATTGGCAAAGCCAGTTGGCGATGCCAGGTACCAGGCCCGTGCCCCTGCCTTGCAGGCTGGAAGAGCAGACCAGGAGGCTGCAAAAGGACTTGAAGAAGAGCACAGATGCTGACCTGGGTAGGTAGCATGTTCCCTGAGCTGGACTGGGTGGGGCACAGGTGATGCCCTCCTCCCTCAGTCACCTTAGGGCTGGCTTTGAAGTAAGTGCCCAACTTACTTCATGTAGATGTCCAACAGATGTCCCTGAGAAGTGGCCTGAGGTCAGGCTTCACTGAGCAGAGCCCCACTCACCCCTTTCCAGGGCACAGCAGCCACCACCGCAGCCAGGTGCAGTGCTGGCTCCTGCGGTCTGTGCCTCAGAGCCTCAGGCCAGTATGATCCAGAGAATGTGGGCACGTCTGAGCATGACAGCCCTCACTCCTGGCCCCTAGCGTCTCCAAACTATGCGTGCAGCAAGCCAAGGGTCTGCTTTTGGAGACCGTCTGTTATTTGTTTTGAAGTTAGTTCTGAGTTACCTGGATGGCATCTTTCTTTATCACTCCCTACTGCCTTTCCAGCCAGGGCTGTGACCTGTTGCTTCCTTTCTTATTACTGTGTGTCACTGAAACCAGGGGTTGCCTAGCTACACCCAACCTGGCCTTCTTTTGTCAATAAAGTTTTATCGGAACACAGCCACGCCCATTCTTCAGGTATTGTCTGTGGAAAAGTTGAATAGTTGCAACAGAAACCATATGGCCCTCCAAGCCTAAAATCTGGACTCACTGGCTCTTTACAGTAAGTCTGCTGCCCTGGTGTAGCATGCTATGTTACCCTTGTTCTCCAGCCACACTGCACCTCCTGGCTACCTAGAGGGGCTTCTGAAACACATAGTCCTGGATTCCAGACTTACATACCAGATTAGAATCTTTGCAGCTAGAAATCTGCATTTCTTACAGCTTCCCACCCAGGTGATTCTTTTATAACCCAGAGTTTAGAACACTGTCATTGCAACAGGTAAAACTGCCCCAAAGAATTATCCAGAACAGCATCAGATGGTCAGGAATGAGCATTGTGCAGTAAGGACTAGTGTCTACGTTCTGTGATACTTTGTAGTTTGTAGTTTAGGTGTAGGTCATCTGGGTGCAGGCCCCTGGACTGAGGGAGACGGGGAGCCCTGACGACAAGGCTTGGAAGCCTGTCCCTTCACAAGTTCCCTCAACTCTGACTTCTTACAGCCATGTCCAAATCTGCGGTGAAGATATCCTTGGACTTGCTCTCCAATCCCCTCTGTGAACAAGACCAGGATTTTCTGAACATGGTGACAGCCCTGGACACAGCCATGAAACGGATGGACGCCTTCAACCAGGAGAAGGTGACTGGGGTCTGGGTCTCCTCTTCCCGTAACTTCCGTCTGGAGGAGCACCTGCATGGCGTCCTTAACAGGGCCCAGGCTCCTCTCTGGGTGCCCTCAACCCTCTGAGGCCTGTATGCCCAAGCCCTGCGAACTCTTTCTGGTGGACCTGCTCTCGGTGGCTCCCACAAGCTCACATCACTCACAGGAGGCCATGAGGGAGACGCAGGTTAGCTCTGCCTGACCAGCCTTCTCTCTGAGCAAGGCCATTAGCGACCTTGGCAGACAGCAGCTGGCAGGATAAGAACTTAACAGGGACAAGGACACTGTTCCTTGTTGCCCTTCAGGTTTCCTGGTCACCACCTTTGCCCTGCCCCAGCTGCAGTTAGGGGTGCCCACCCTGCCTGTCCTACTCTGGTCCTCTCCCTGCCGGGTTCCTGGGGTACCCCTGACAGGTCCCCTTCCTCTTCTCAGGAACTGGAGCCTCCCCCTTTAGGAAGAGTCTGGCTTCCCCCTGGTTTTGATGTCATTGGGTTTTTCTTCTGACAGGTGAACCAGATTCAAAAGACCGTGGTCGAACCCTTGAAAAAGTGAGTAAAGGTCATCTGGGGACTAGCTCAGGGCACTCATGGGAAAGGCAGGTCAGCTGGTCACCTGGGGACTGACTGTCACTTCAAGCAGCCTGTCCTTAGACATGAGGTGGACAGGAAATTGATGGGGTTGCCAGCTACATGGTCTGTGGTCCTAGGGTTGACAGAGTGCCGGCCACTGCCCTGATGCTCAGTGACAGCAGGGCGCGTGTGATCCTCCACAGCAGCTGGCCACTGCTCTGGGGGTCGTTTTGCCATTTTCCCTTTGTTCCTGTTGGAGGACCAGTGGGACCAGAGCTTGCTGAATTAAGCTAGCAGAGATCTTGGCCAGCCCTCAGCGGAGATGAGCAAGGCCTTTCATCTCTCCCAGCCGGATTGGAGAGCAGCTGCCTGCAGCAGTCGGCTTTTGAAATGTGGGGGTGGCTGCACATGGGGAAGGGCGCAGCCATGGGTTCCCGCCTGGGAAGGTCCCCTAACTCATGACCTGTCAGGGTCAGAAATTCTTCTGTGAGACTCCTCTTCTGTCAGGCAGACTCTGGTCAGTGATCAGACAGGCCTATTCCCTGGGTCCCCTAAGGGGGTGGGCATTGCCTTGAAGCTCCCGAATCACTTCATCTTCTTCCCTGGCCTCTCCCAGGCAGCCTCTGACCTAGAAAGGCTCGGCTCCAGCCCGGCAGCTGCACTTTATTACCTCTCTGTGGTGGTCCCTGGCAGTTGCCACACCAGGGCCGGGTAATGAGGCTCTGCTAATTACCATTAGGCTGGATCATGGCCCAGAGGGAGATGAGAGAGCAGGTTTTGATCCTCTGGCCCCTGGTGCTGGGGTTGTTGAGCTCCTCGCTCCCTGCTCAGGTCCAAGGGGTGGGGTTCAGAAAAGCTCTTTCTAAGTCGGGCTCTCTGAGGCTCAGCCATGGTAGGGAGGCTGAATCTGGTGAGAGAAGGGATTTTTCCCTGCACCGCTGCTCCTTCCCTGGGCCCCTGGGCCCTAAACCTTGCTCAGCCCCAGGTCACAGGGTCACATGAGCAGCTGGTGCTGAGGAGGCCAGTGGCTCAGGCATCAGATGAGATGGACTTCCATTGCTCATAGCCTGCTGACCAGTCTCTAGGACCAAGGGTTCAGAGCTGGTTGGGAAGGAGCAAGGGCAGAGCAGACCCTGCCCATGGGGGTCTCAGGGGCTGCCATGGAGACTGCCATGGGCACCCACGGCTGGCAGAACTAGGCAGGGGACACCAGCTCAGAGAACGGGGGACGGACTCCTGTCTCGATTTCACAACCAACGAGGCGGCCTTGAAATCTGATGCTTGGCTACTGGAGCCAAGTGGAGAGAAATCCCGGCTGCTTCCCACCACCCTAGCAGCCCACCACCTGCCAGGAAGGTGGGTGAGTGGCAGAGGGGGCGGGCACCATCTCCGCAGCAGATCCGCTGACCTCTGCGTGAGCCCCTGGCCTGCCTGGCTACCCAGGCTGGCTTCTGTGCCTCTCAGCCGACATGCGATCTCCCCCGACCACATAAAACCAGCACTGCCTGTTGCCTCCTCTTGCCAGGAGAGAGGCTCCCAGGGACCCCAGCACTGGAAACAGGAAACTGCAGCTTTCCTGTCCTCTGATGAAGAACGTTGCCACATGGCCACCCCACCGCCCCCAGCCTTCCCCTAGGGGCTCGGCCTCTAATCCCTAGTCCCTGGGCCACACTCACATGGTCGGATGGGGATGCTTTCAATTTCCCTTTCCTGGTGGGTGGAAGATCCCGGCTGTGTGGGCACAGATTGAGGAATGGCAGGCATTCCCCACCAGGGCCGGCTGCTCCCAGCCCACCTCCCAGCCGGCCTCTTTCTGCCTCCCTCTTCCCCTCCTCCCTCTCTCACTGCCTCTTCACCCCAAGCTTACCCAGGGGAGACACTTTGCTGTCAAACCTTAGGACAGGCGAGAAACCAGCAGTCACCATGGGCAGAGCTTCAGTCAGTGCCTGGTGTAGGCCCTGCCCCGTTCTCCCATCTTTGAGGATAGACATATCCTAGGAGCTCATGATCTAGTGCAGACACCTTGATAACATTCTCAAGGAAATGACGACTATAACACCTGCCAAGGTGGTGCGGCAGGGTGGAGTAGGGGACTGGCTAGACGGACAGTCCCAGCCTGCCCCACCCAGCCGGTCACCTTGGCCAGGTCCTGCTCCTCTGAGTCTGTTTTCCCACCTGAACTCTTGGAATGTCATAGCCAGTGCTCAGCAGGGGAGGGAAGTGTCAGTGGACTGAAGTGTCAAGTTGATCCTTGTGTGCAGGGCTGAGAATCTCCTGGGGCCCTGACACAGGGACTTATATTCCACCTCACCACTGACCCTCCCTTGATCTGAAGGTGGAGGAAAGCAGTAAAGCACCCCACATGGAGAAGGGGGTCCTGCCACCAGATGAGCTCCTCTCCTCACACAGCATCATGCTATTTATACGCCCAACACGTGGGGGTGGCCAAGTCCATTCTGCTGCCTCTGAGTAGAAAATGGGGAGGTAGGGCCTCAGTAAGCAGTAACCCAGAACCAGGATTGCAGAGTCCCACGACTCTTTTTGTCAGCCACTCAGAATATACTGTCTGATCTTTCCTGTCTGACCTTAGTTTCCTCACTTTACTGTGAGAAGCGTGACACCCGCCCTTACCCCTCAAGAGTCCCAAAGCCAGCACCCAAAGCCACCTGGGTGGTGAGTGATTAGCGATCCATATACAGTGAACTAAGTCACCTGAGCCTCGTGTGGCGTTCTGGTGTGACTGAGGGGTGCTACTTTGGGAGGCAGAGTTATCATGGTAAAGAAAACCACTTCGTCCTCACAGAGGACAGGTGGTCTTGCTTCCAGAAGGCTGAAGGTAGCATCCTGAGGACACAGCCACTGCGGTTGCCTGGCATTGCGTGGAAACCTGAAACCACTGGATTCACACCTTACTCACCCCTGGACAGCAGAGGCCCAGGCACTGGGGCCACCCAAGCAGCAGATCGCTTCTAATGAGAGAATCAGGGTGACTGCTGGTGGCCCCTTTTCCAGTTGGGGTGGACGGGGAGGTGGCATGGTGGCTTCTCAGGCCCAACTGCACCTGCTCCCCCTCAGCTGCTGCTCACACTCCTCCCAGGAAGGAACAGGCTGTCCTAGCAACTGAGGCCCCCATCATAGCAGCCGCCTGTGGCAAAGGCAGTAAATCCAGCTCCTCCCAATGGTCTCACCTGTTCAGACCTCCTCCCGGGGACCCTTGGTCCTGGAGGTGGCTGGTTGCCCCAGCCAGTTTGCTTGGCACCAAATAGGTGTACATTTTCTGCCTGGCAAGTCAGTCACTTAAAAATATTAATTTGATTAATGTGTGAAGGGGCATGTGACTGAGGCTTCAGAGACGTTTGCATGGTCTTATCCACGTCCTCATTTCCAGTTAGAAGTGGAGCCCATTACAGACACCTGTTAAGTTAGAAGACTTCGTTTTAGTCACCTTTCTCGGAGATAAACCCTTCGTTTCATCAGAATCTACTGCCTGGGTCTAAAGCTTTGTCTGGGGCATTTAATGCTTTGGTCAAGTTTATATTCTCTGGCAAGTGTATATCCATTACTCTTATGTCACATATATCTTGATTTGTTGAGGCTTTTAAAAACCAAATTCATGGTCATGTCCCTTTGAGAGGCAGACTTGGAGATCACTCTTCATATGGCATCTGAACTACCAAAAGACCCATGAGCTCAGACGCCCTCCTGGCCTGGGCACGGTGCAAGGCAGGAGTCAGAAGCTGCCCCATCCCCATCTTTCGTCTCTGGGTTGCTCCAGGAGGAACTGACTCTTCCCCTGGTCCTGGGTCGCCTACTCCAGGCTTCTCAAACCTGAAGACCTGCCACACTGTCGTTGTCCTCGGTTGTGTGGCCAGATCTCCACTGGCTGCGTGGTAGCACCTCCTGCCTCGTGTTCTCCTGTCCTGTTCCAGAAACCCTACTGGCAGGCTCGTCCAGACTCAGTTGAGTCGAGGGACATGCAGCATCCCTGCCTGGGATGAGTCCTGCCTTCATCAGTCTCAAGATATCATTGACCTTCCCAGTTAGAGGTGACACTAGTCACAAAGATATGCCCACCAGGGCCAAAAATGCGGAGGCGTCTGCTGCTGCTCTTTCTGAGTGGCCCACGGCCCTGAGTCACTGTGAGGTAGAAGAGCCCCTGAGTCATTACCTCAGACATCTGGCTGGACAGTTTGGCCATTTCAGTGGTAGAGCCAGAGGATTCCTGCTTTCCCTATGCTCAGCTAGTCGGATAGGCCAAGAGTCGGGGGGGGGAGGGATTGGTTTGTTTTGGGGGAGCTTGTTAGAAATTTCTTTATTAAAAGTGGGTGGTTTATTATTAAAGGATCGTGGATATAGGATATTGTACCATTTTCTGGTGTGAACATACTGCTGGGACATGTATCCACCTTATGAAATGATCACCAGGGGTAGGTTTTGATTGCAATTCTGTCCCCTGCTGGTGGCATCTGGGATGTTAAGGAGGTGCCAGACAGGACTGGGACGTGTGAATTCTCTTCTGGACCATCACTACCCAACTGTGGCCTTGGCATGTCGTGTCTTCTCTCTGGCCTCAGTTTCTTTCATTTTTTAAAAAGATGATGTTGGCCAGATGACTGACAAGGAGTCTTCAGCGCTGCCTGCTCCATTACAGGTCTCTGTAGCGTGGGACAGGGCCCCTGAGTGCCTGGGGAGGGGCAGTGGCCACATAAGTGGCATCGTGGATTCATGACCCATGTGTCTTGCTCAGACCAGTGGCGTGAACCTTAACCCTGTGTTCTTTCCCTGGGCCTGACCCTAAGACAGGTTCTCCGTAGCGTGAGCTCCACAGGGGCCAAGGCCTCATCTGTCTCGTTCACAGCAGAACCCCCAAGACCTAGAATAGGAACTGGCACTTAGTAGGTACTCAGTATGTGTTCCTGAGTGAACAATCAGCTGCCAGCTCTCAGCTTCAACCCGACTTGTTTCAGCAGGTTTGGAAGTGTCTTCCCGAGCCTCAACATGGCAGTGAAACGGCGGGAGCAGGCCTTGCAGGACTACAAGAGGCTTCAGGCCAAGGTGGAGAAATACGAGGAGAAGGAGAAGACGGGGCCAGTGCTGGCCAAACTCCACCAGGTACCCAGGAGAGGGGTGGAAGGTAGACAGCGGGCCAGGTGGCACACATGGCAAGCTCCTCCTTTACCTGGGGACCAACTCAGGGCTGTAGGGCCAAGACACCAGGTGTTTTGATAGCCCCCCCACAGACACACACACCATACCCCAGCAGGAATGCTGGATGAGCCAGTGAGAGCTTCACAGCCAGGGTCTTGTTCCCAGGCCCGAGAAGAGCTTCGGCCTGTGCGGGATGACTTCGAGGCCAAGAACAGGCAGCTCCTGGACGAGATGCCACGGTTCTACAACAGCCGACTCGACTACTTCCAGCCCAGCTTTGAGTCCCTGATCAGAGCACAGGTGAGGCTGCTCCCATGTGCCCTGAACGCTGGCCCAACACCTTCCCTCGGGAGACATGGGCTTTGTGGACACATCTCATGCCAGCCCCCACTCCCCACACCGGAGTCTTACCCATTCTCCGCTAAGACAGCAGCCAGCCACCCTGCCGCCGGACGGCACTGCCCTGAGGGAAGGAAGCCAGGGGCCTCCGGCTTTGCTGGAGTCTGTTTTGGCTCCTGCATTGCTCTTTGGTTAATCCCAGCCTAGGACGAGGTTCCGTGTTTAACAGGTTTTCCCTCAAGTTCTTTCTCACATTTCACCACAAGCAACAAGAACGAGTGAGTCTGCACCATCAGCACCTCACTTCAATGGATGGGTTCTTGGCCTGGTGTGCTCAGGAAGTCATGGGGTGATGTCCCTTTTCTGAGGACCCAACACCTCCATCCCCACCCTAGTTACTCCTGTTCCTTTGGGAGGAGACCACAGAGCATCTTTACTTCTAGCAACCCCGGAGGGTCCTGAACCCTGGCGAGAGCCGTGCTCAGGGGCCCTGGGCCATGGTGCACCTGCCAGCAGGAAGGGCAGGCTGGGTGGAGGTGGAGGTGCGCAGCGGTAGCACTGGAGCCAGGCAGTTAGAGGGTCGCACAACCCTGCTACTCAAGGGTGTTAGGACTCCAAATGTGCGATGGGTGTAGCTGCTGCCCTCCTTGCCCCTTCACCGCCCATCCTTCAGGCCGTTTGCAGGGTTTAGTCCTCCTGTTTGTAAAAGACCAAAAGGTTGAGGTGCCAAAGCTAAGAGGTCTCCTTCACGTGGAGCCCCCAGCTGACTGCAGGTGCTCAGCATCTTTCCACCTGTCCCCACTGGTTAACAAAGCTAAAGGCTCAACACTCCCCACGTGCCTCCAGCCCACTTCTGCTCTTGGCCTGGGTATTTGGCGCCCTCCAGTGGACACTGTCATTCCTTGCAGAGTTCTCGATCACAGGCACCCAAAGAAAAACCTGGTTTTTACTTCGCCACCTGCCATCCTTGGAGAACACCAAACCCATGGGACTGACACTTGAGATCAGGAACCCTGAGCAGGATTGATGTGGGAGCTGGGACTTGTTAGCAACCATGTCCTTGGTCGCTAGGGGAAAACGCAGAAAGCTAGCAGGCACAAGGGAGTGGAGGCTCCCACACTTGCCCACAGAGCATTGCCCCTATAGGTGAGAGCTTCCTTCCAGCAGCTTCACCCTGGGCCTGGAGGGATGTGTTAAGGAGCCCTGTGTCTTCCCTCCTGCACGCCTTTCCTCCTGCGCCATCATCGCCCCTGTTCCCAGCCCCCCAGGCCCTGCAGACTGCCCTGCCTCCTCTGTCCTGTTGCTCAGGGAGGAAGCTCCAGGGTATGAGGCTTTGCCCAGGGTGGAGCAGTTTGGGAGCTCAGGATGCCCTGTCACTAAGCAGCGGGGTGGCCGGGGGTGTTGCTGCATCCTTGGCACCAGCCTCCCCCTCCCGAGGCTGTGCTGCCATTAGTCACTGGAGAAGTGAGCATTCCTAGTGACTCAGCTATGCAGTGCTGCTGGGGGGAAGGGGCATCCCCCATGATCCCCAGCACCAGCCTAGGCCCCTGTCCCCTGATGTGACAGCAGGATGTGAAGGCCTTGATTTAGCTCCACTCAAATCTAGCTGTGTGAGACATTTTCTTAGAAGCAGCTCAGCCGTGGCCCTGCCACCAAACCTACCACTAGGCCTGGTTGCCAATAGCAGCACTCCAAATTTCTCTAGTAGTAGAGTTCCTTTTCCCCAGACAACTTGGAGCTGGAAATGATAAAATTTAGGGGTTTGAATAGTGTGGTACACTTTCATGGAAATAAGCGCTTTCATTTGTCACGAGGTGGAGACTGAGGCAAAAATGGCTCCTGTCCCCCTCCCCTGGAAAAGCTGGTCCTGGGCCTGCTCAGGCCCTGGGTCTAAGCTGCCCTTAGCCATTTATCTGAGAATTGCTGATGGGCCCCCATTCTTCTCATTCCTGTAGGCCTCTCCCATCCCATTCTGGGGCCTACTTAGAAGGAAACGTGGAAATGGCCTGGCCTGGCCTCTGGGCTGTGCACATTAGGCATGATTATCAATGAGATGAGTTGGGAACAGAAGGCTAAGAAGGTGTCACCATTCTCACCTCCTAAAGACCAATTCTCAGGGCTTTGGGAGCCTACCGTGCCCTCTCCCCATGAACAAAAGCCTTTGGCTTCTCCTAGCTTCTATGAAGCAGTGAGCCCCTAGTCACAGTGCCTCAGTCCGTGGTCTCCCCTGGACCTGCCAGGGTCCTCCCACTCCCCCCAGCCCCGGCCTTGGACTATGCTGTCTTCCTCCACCACCCAGCACACACACACACACCCTGTGCTGGTTGGAGAGAAGGGCACAGCCCCACCTCCACCTCCCGCCTAAGGGTCTGTTGCTTCCCTCGCCCTTTGACTTATTGCCACCCCAAGCAGTGGACAGTCCTGAAGGACATCAGGCAGTGGCTCACTCCTCCCTGGTTACTGTGCACTTGAGGGGAAGGGCAGCAGTGGAGGGAACAGTGGAAACCAACCCAGAGGTTACAGTGCTGTGGGGGGCTTGGTGGCCGGAGCCCAGCCCCTGCTGACCTCCTGCCTCCCACTCAGGTCGTGTACTACTCTGAAATGCACAAGATCTTTGGAGACCTGACCCAACAGCTTGACCAGCCTGGCCACCCCGACGAGCAGCGGGAGCGGGAGAATGAAGCTAAACTGAGCGAGCTCAGAGCCCTCTCTATTGTGGCTGATGACTGAGTCCTGCCCCTTGGAAGACTCCTGAACATACCATCTCTAGTCTTTGCCCTTTTCAAGCTTAGGCTCAGGCATCAGCCAGCGAAAGGCCCTCCCTGAGAGAAGTGTGGGGCTAGTGGCCCCCACCCTACTTCACCAGCCTTTTGGAATGAGCCTGGCACCTGGAGCCCCAAGCAGGCAACTGTCTCCCCTCCCATAGCAGGAGCTTGCAGACAGGTAAGCAGCCTATAAAAACCCAAGGGGCTTTCTTATTTCCAGAAGAACCATCCAAAGTGCCTCCTGGCCCAGGGCCAGAACAGGCTCCCAGCCTGCAAAGGGCATGGGCTCTGTCAGCTCACCTGCAGTCTCCACCTTGTTTGCATGGTTGGGATTACATCTACCTCCAAAAGACCCGTCCTGGGGAGTCCACCCATCCTGCTGCCCTCCCACATCTCTCCTTTTCTGGGAGAAGGCCACAGCACTGCTCTGGAGAATGTGAGTGCTGTGGCCTGCCAGCCAACAGGCCCCTCACTCCAGGCTCCCAGCACAAGGGCTGGCTTAGCCCACTCCTGTCCTTTCAGTCAAGTGCAGGGAAGACCCCCTCCCATCTTGTAGGTTCCCTAAAAAATGGATTCAACTCATGTAAATGTCCAATTCACAGGCCTCAAAGCAACAGTGGGTTTCTCTCACCTGAATATTTGGAATTTTATTTTTTTCAAGTAAAGTTTTCCAAAAAATGTCCTTGTATTGTGCTGTAACTAAGGAAAGGAGGAGCCACCCCAGGTTTTTTTAACAGTAATGCTGCCCCCTGCTGAGCTGGCAGGACCCCAACAGCATCCTCTCCTGACCAGCTAGCAGCCCGTCCTGAGGGCAAAAGGGCTTCTGGAGGTGACTACACCTCCATCCAGCAGAGGCTGGGCTGAGGGCCAGGAGGAAGGGTGGGAGCACAGGCAGACCTGGAAGAGGAAGAAGGGAAAAGCTATGGAGAACACTTGGTTTGTTTTTGACTTTGGTTTATTTAAAAAACAAAAGCAAAAAAAAAAAAAAAACCAACTTTATATACAAAATCAAACTGAAACCACGGATTATGGAAAGAGGTGAGACTTATGGGGAACAGGGAAAAAGGCTGGGCCAGAGCCAATACCACATTCTGAACACAGGGAGCCAGGGAACAGAAGTGCTGGTTTCTTCTGGCAAGTCGGGCGGCTGGAACAGTGTTCACTGGCAAACAGCCCAACAGCGAGAGCTCGCTGGCACCGACTCCATTCCTCCAAAGGCCACAGGAAACCCTTTCCCCAAGAACCTGCTCCTGTAACCTAGCAGGATTTGTGCCATCCAGAGGAAGGGGCTCTTACCCCAGCCAGATTCCGTGTCTGTTTCTTCATTTATTGGCATCAGACCTTATGACAGTCAAAAAGCCTTTTCCTCCCGTCTTACTCTAAACTGGAAGAGGACAGGAGAAAGCACAAGACTAAAGGGTCCCAGGAGAAACCCAAGGTAGAGGGCAAAATGACATTCGAGGGGTGCAGAAGATGTTGGACTTAGTTGTAAGTGGAACTGGTTCCTCACTCGTCCGTCCCACATAGCACAGGCAGACCCCACCCTAACGGCCTGAGCTCCCCTACACAGGCTGAGCACGGGTCAGCCGCCCCATCTATGGCTCCCAGGTCCTGCTCCAGCTTCTTTCTGGAACCAAAGGGCTCTAACTTCAGCAGGCTCCATCGCTGACCTCAGAGGACGGCAGCTCCTGCGCCAAGCCCCTCAGTTGCTAGGTGCTGGCTCCTCCTTCTCTACCCAGCTGTCAGCCTGTTTGTAACAGATGGCACAAGAATTAGGACCCAAGGAGAAAGGACTACTACCCATTTCCTCCAGGGGGACTCAAGTTTGCAAACTGCTGACTGATGGATTCCCTAAGAAACCATGGATGGGGGAGAAGGCGAGGTGGACCTGGGCACAGGCACAAGGGGCTTCCATCCTGGCGTCATCCTGACCAAGCCTCTCGACCAATGCCAGCTCTCCTACATGCTCACCTTTTCAACCATGCGCTGCATCTCCAGCTGCAGGGGGGTCAGGCGCCTCCGGAAGTCATGCAGCAGCCGCTGAAGCTGGTTCTTCTGCCGCTCAGCTGTGCGGGCCGTGTCCTCGGCCTCGGCCAGCCGGGTGCGCAGCTCCTGCATATCAGCTGCCAGTGTCTTGTTTGTTACTTCAGTGGCTGAGAAACGGTGATGGCTCTCCTCTGGTGGGGAACATACCAGAAAGACTAGGGCTAAGTTAAGGATCAGAGCACAGGGCAAGAGGCCTAAAGCCTAAGGAGCAGGATGCCCCCTTGGTCTCCATGTGCACGTCTGCAAGGCCCCTCACCACAGGTTCCTGTGGACCAGGCCACTCACCCAGCTTCAGTTCCAGTGTGTGAATCTTGTTCTCCAGGTAGAGCCGTCCACTGTCCTGCTGCTCTGCACGTTGCAACAGGTTCCCCACGTTGATCAGGCTGCCGTTGTGGGAAACCAGGCCTTTGTGTTCCAGAGGGGCAGCTCCTTGCTTTGCGCTTTTCCCAGAAGGAGGTAGCAGGTCCAAGTTTCCTAGCAGAGACATGAAAAGAGTTAAGGGTCGGTTCTGAGGAGAAGAAAGCAGCCTGCCCTGTCCTGCCCATCCTTCACAGAAGGCTGCAGAGCACTGGTACGCACCAAAGAGCACCTCTTCAGGAAGCCCACTGTCCATGCCCTCGGGGCGGCTGTACTGAAGGCTGCGGTACTGGCAAATGTTCTGGGTCACCACCCTGCTCACCAGCTGTTTCGCCTACAGAAAACACACCCAAGATCCCCTCTGATGAGAAGGTGCAAGCCGTTGCCCCAGGATGTGGAAGAACCTAGAACTAGAGCATCCCAAGTCCCCCACGGAAGTCAGATGCATGCCTGTGCACGTTATGTGAGGTGAGGCCACCTCAAAAAGGACCAAGGGGGATGTGAGAGAAGGCACCTGCTCTGCACTGAGCCGGAGGCCAAGGGTAAGCAGGATCCTCTCCAAGTCTCGACGGTGCAAGTAGCCACACCAGTTGGCATCAAAGAAAACAAACGCAAGAAGACAGTCCAAAGGGAGCACAGCAGAGGGGTCCAGCTCCTTGGGCTGAAAGAGAAAACAGGGATGAGCAGGATTACAAATAGTTCTCTCAACAGCTAAATCCCCCAGGACATAGCCCTGACTGGTCTGGTTGACAGTCACACCCAGGCCCACCTTCCAGTTGGAGACCTGACCCTGGGCCTATAACCAAAGGCCTATTGGGGCATTTCTGGCCCCACGGCTGTCACACACAGAGGAACCTTATGTGCTCCTAGACTAGATATCTCGCTCAGATTTACCCTGATAGAGATACTGAAATGTCTCCTAGATCCTGCAGAAGTGCTGCTCTGTAAGCCAAGAGCCAGTTTGTCTTGTCAGTCAACAGACACTGGAAGTCATTTGGTGGAAATATCCCTCTCCAAGAACTGACTCAGGCCTTGCTGAGTGTCACTGTCACTAAGGCCGGAGGGGCAGAACAGAGGTCTCACCATGTCCTGAAGGGAAGAGAACTCCATCTCTGACTGGTTTGAGGCAACAGACCGGACCTCGGAATCCTCCAGCTTGGCTCCTGCTACAGAAAGCCTGAAATGAGCTCGGAGCAGGGACCGCACGGCCAGGCTGACTCATTCCAACAGGAGAGCACTAGAGCCAGAGTCCCGAAGCCACTGGCCGGTGCCCACCTGCTTCCGTCCTTCTGCACTTACCAAACTCCTCCTCCCCATCATCCCGCAGCAGCAGCAGCTCTGGATCGAGGGCCATCTCACAGAGGTCCTCGGATGCCTCACCCCGGGGTTTCTCTTCTTCCTCTCCCCCAGAAGATGGGGGTTTGGGCAAAAGCCCATCTTCCTTCTAAGGGAAGCAGACTGAAATGAGGAGGACTGTCCCCTGTAGTTACTAACACTAACTACAGCTAACACTGAGTATCAACCACATCCAGGCACTGTTAAGGATTCTGTATGTACCATCTTCTGTAATGTATTTCATTACATGGGGTTTAGAGCCGACCAGGGCAGTTTCCAGACACCTGGACCCTCCTCAGGTGTCTAGCTCAGTTCATAAAGAATATGCTGACCTGAGACTAGTTAGGCAGGAAGCCCCATGTGCCTACGAAGGGTTAAGAAAACGCAGTGTGCTGGCTGACCACACCCTGCTCCTCAGAGCACACTCACTCGCGGAAATCCGTGCTGCCCACCAGCCACGCTCCCCTTCCCTCCTCCGTCCGCTTCCCTCCCCAGCACAGCACTCACTAGCTGTGTAGCCCCATGCGACACACAGGACACACAGGCTCTTGAGCACATGTAGTGAATGAGAGGAGTTCTAAGAGAACATAACGTGCCCAGAGCAGCGCCTGGTACCATGCAGCACTCGAGTTCTGTCTGTTCAGCGTTACCGTGTGTAACCCCAGAGCCCATACAGGGGGCCAAGGTCCTCACCGGCGGGGCGTCTGACTCGGCGGCTGTGCCCTCACTCTGTACCTCCTCCTTGGACTCCTTGGCCACCTCCTCCTTGGCCACTTCTTCCTCCTTGGCCACCTCCTCCTTCTCAGGTTCAGGTGGGGCCACCACCTTTTCAGGAAGGCTCAGCAGCATCTTGTAAATCCTATAGCCAAAATCTCTCTGTAGCATCTCCAGAAACAGCTCAGCCAACACCATCACCTGGTGAAAGAGGCGGGAAGAGCCCATGGGCGTCAGGGAAAAGGGAGTGTTCCAAGACCTGCCACACACCCACACACCCTACCCCACAGCCTCCCCAGACTCCTACACCTACCTCAAAAGAGATCCTTTCTTTTGGCCTCCGGTCCTCTACAATCCCATGGAGGGAGAGGTTTACACAGCCAGGGCGTGCCATGACAGCAGGTTCTAGAGGGGGTGGAGGGGCCTCTGGGAGATCAGTGTCCACTTCCTGCTGTGTGGTGACCTCCGTGTTCTCTGCATTCTGTTTGGAGGTGTCTGCTGCTTGCTCCGATGCATCAGCTGCCTGTTCTGTAGGCTCTGTTTCCTGTGATAAAAGCCAAGAGCTGTGACCACCTGGGCTCTGGTCAGGGTACCTACTCTCCCCACCTGTTAGTAAGTAAGGTTATGCCTTACCACTGGCATCTCCTGGGCCAGGGGAGCTGCCTCGGCAGCTTTCTGCTGGCACAGAGCCTCCCACTCTTCCAAAGTAGGCATGATGGTCCAGACGTCCGGCAGGTACACCACCACAGTCTGGAGCCTCCTTGGGGGTCCTGGCTGCAGGTACTGAAACTCAGCAAAGCGCCACCTGCTCACAGCAAAGCAAAAAAGGAAGTCATGACCCAAGACATTTGCAAGCAAGTGCCTCAGTTGCCAATCAACATTTAATAAGTACATTCTGAGAGCCAGGTTTGAAAGTTCAAATACAAAAGATACAGACCAAGTCCTCAAGAAATGGTTAGTCGATGGGAGACACAAGTAAGCAGACATTTACTCTCCAAGGTGCTAAGGCAACAAGGAGGAGCACTGAAGGTCCTTGGGGGGGGGGTTCATATCTGACAAGCCTTTGTGGGGGAGGGTTCAGCTGCCCTTCCACATGCACATCCCTAGTCATGCTCATGATCAAGGTGACCATTTGTGAGGGATGGAGGGAGCAATGAGCTGGGACTAGGGAACAGAGGTGAGCTATCAGGCCAAAAAGGTGCCTGAACAGTCGCCAATTCAACTCACCAATAGCTGGCCCACGGGCAGCCACTCACCACTTTGTGCAGGCGCTCAAGTCAATGCCGGTCTGAGCCTGCGCACAGCGGATGGCAGTGCGGACTAGCACCTGCGGGTCACCCTTGGGGTCGAGGCCATCCAGGGAAGGAGACCACTCACCCCCAACCAGCACTGCCTCTTCTTCTTTCCGACCCAGCAAAAACTGCAAAATGAGATCAGGGATAAGAAACGAAAAACCAGTTACCTGGGTCTCCCACTGGGAGGCAGTCTTCCAGCACTAGGGAATGCAGGCAGCAGGATGTGGTGAAGAGTCCACATGGCAATGTGGGGGAGGTGCCTTCTCCACCCATGAACACGACCCAGCCACATAACTCTGACAAGTAAGAACACCTCTGAGCAATGCTATGCTCCTGGTAAAATGAGAGGTATTTCAGCTCTGAAACTCCATTTCTAGGAGTTCATGAATAGGAGCTGAGCTGCTGAAAATACGGCAGGGACGACAATATCAATGAATGCATCTTGCCTCGTGGACTCCAGCTCTCACCTTAATCTGCTTCAAAGGGTGTTCTGGTGTCTCCCTTGGCTCAGCCATGTCATCCACAAAGAGCATGCAACAACGATACAGTTCCTCCAATCCCGGGGAAGAGAGCAGCAGTACCTGTGCAGGGGTGGTGGGAAGGACATACTTGAGAGATTTTTCAGCCTCCAACAATGGGAGAAAGTGCAGAACCCCAGCCAACTTACCTTGGAACTATAAGTGGGGTCACCGTCTGTAGGGATGGGCTCAGCACCAGTGTCTGGAGCTGGCTCCTTCTCAGAAGATACCTGGATACGGCTTGGATGATGGAGGGAAAAGGGCTGGCTCAGAGGGAAGGCTGACAGCCAGCTCAGATGCACAGCCAGAAAATCTGAGGGAACCAGGAGGCTGCGGTAACGACGCTGGAGTTCTAGGAAGTCACAGGTAGGGCTGTAGGAAGAAAGCAAGGAGATCCAGAATGAGCTAAGACTAAATTATTTATTAAATGGAACCGTAAAAAACTTCAAAAATAAAAGGACAAATTATTTTATATAATCTGGGAAAGAACTTCCTAAATAAGACACATCTGGAAAGAAAAGATGGATTAGATTTGACCGCCAAAATGTTATGACATTTAAAGGCAAAATAGTCAAACTGGAGAAGAAAAAAATAGGAAAGCATTTGCAATACGTAACAAAGAAAAGGGTCACTGTCTTAACCCAAAAATCATTAACCAAAAGTTAACAAGTCTAAGAGAATACTTGGAAAACTGACATCAACAGAAATGAGACTTAAAAGCCCATAAAAATATGCTCAATCTAATTTCACTTATAATTAAAGGAATGCAAATCAGAATATCACTTTTCACCCATCCAACTGACAAAGATGAAAAAGTTTGATAATTAAGTGTTGGCAGAGGCCTGGGGAAACAAGTACTTCAAGCCCCAGTGGTGAGAATGTAAACGGATATGACCTCTTTAAAAGAACGGGCAATATCCATCAAAGTTTAAAATCAGACTCTTTCGGCCAGCTACTCCATTTCTAGGAACTTATCTCAATAAAAAGCTTGTAACTGTCCACATGTATTCAGAAGGATGTTTATTACAATAATATTTAGGACAAGTGAAGACTGAAAATGTTAAGACAGCTGGTTAAATAAATGGCAGTCCATCCATTCAGTGGAATACCATGTAGTTGCTAAAAAGAATGAGCTCAAGCTAATAAACATTAATATGGAATAAATTCTAAGATATATTAAGCGAAAAAGCAAAGTATGTACAGCAGGCTTCCATTTGACATTTGTGTTTAAAAAAACAGCTATGTATGTGGCTAATGGTTAGTAGTCATGTCCTGACTTGCTGTGACCTGGAAACCAGTGTCTCGTGAGGAGAGGGGAGCCAGGTAGATCAGCTTGGAGAACAAGAGGCCCTGCCTAGGCCAGGGGAGGGGAACCAGTGACCCAGGGAAGAGCAGGGACAGCCCTCCTTCTCTTCCATCTTGAGGAGATGGCAGGAGGCTGCCCCCTCACCTTGGCTGGTGTTTCAGTGGACTTCGCTTTGGGAGTCTATCTAATACAGCAGCTGGAGCCCTGCCTCCACTGCTAGATGGAATCTGGAATCACTCATCTACCTCTTAGTCAGTCAGTTTCCACATGTGAGAAGCTTGCAGGCTACATACTGTAGCACTTAAAAAATAATGCAGAAAACCAGTCCCAGCGTTCCTATGAGATGTGGTTTCTACCTGAATTAAAACTGCTATTGGGCACCTAGATTTTGATTAGTAAGCCTCAATTCTAGCCTGGCATAATCATTTCTGGTGATCAAATCATAAAGTTCTATCAGGGCACCTATGTCAGTGGTACTCTGCTGGTAAAAATCTGAGGTTTTGAAATAAAAAATTTGTCACATTAAAAAACAAAAACAGCAAACAAAGGAAAGGTCATAAGAACACACACACACACTCTCACACAGACTGTATGTCATTTACACAAGAAACTGTTACCAGATGCAAGCAGCAGCCCCCTACCCCAGCCTTGCCACTCACCTGTCCACAGTATAGGGAGTGAGATGGACTCGATAAGGAGGCAAGTCATGCCTCGGTTTCTTAGCACCCCAAGGCTCTCCACCAGCCCGCTGTTTACGTTTCTTGGAGTCATAGTCATCGCTGGAAGTTGAGCCATCACCAGAAGGAAGAAGCCACAGTTACTTACAGATTCTATATATACTGGCCTAAAAAGAACTGGAAATGATCTGACTCCCTAGTATTAAAGAAATAGATAAAGAAACCACACTAATAGCCGTATAACAGATTGTTGTAAAGATATTACATTGAGTATTTAAATGCTTTTAATAACCATTCATGTTAAGCCAAAAGAATGGTATGTAACACTATATATACAGTAGTGCCTCAACTGCAAAAAAAAAAAACCTTGAAAAGACTGCAAAGAAATAAAATATTAATGGTGGTTGCCTCTGACTAAATAAAACTTACGAATAATTTTTACTTTCAGAACTTTATAAATTATAGTTAACATATAATTTTTTTGAAATGAACAGAAAAGACTTTAACTGATTTTTTTTTTATTTTTTATTTTGGCTAATCCTCACCTGAGGATATTTTCCCATTGATTTTTTTAGAGAGAGTGGACGGGGGGAGAGAGAGAAACATCGATGAGAGAGAGACACATCGATTGGTTGCCTCCCGCATCAGCCCCAACTGGGGCTGGGAATCAAACCTGCAACCCAGGTACATGCCTTTGGCCAGGAATCCAACCCACGACCTTTCAATGCTGGGGCCCACGCTGTAACCACTGAGCCAAACTGGCCAGGGCTAATTTTTTTTTTTAACAAGAGGCACATATATGGAACCGTGGTAAGGGTCCTATAAAGTAAGTTTTATTAAAAGAGACAGTTCCCACCCAGCCAGCATGGCTCAGCGGTTGAGCATCGCCCCTATGATCCAGGAGATCGAGGTTCAATTCTGGTCAGGGCACATGTCCTGGTTTGCAGGCTCAATCCCCAGCAGGGGTCATGCAGGAGGCAGCCAATCAATAACTCTCTCATCATTGATGTTTCTTCTCTCTCTTTCCCTCCCTCTCCCTTCCTCTCTCTCTGAAATCAATAAAAACATATTAAAAAAAGAGAGAAAGAGAGAGAGTTCTCATAATGAACCCTTAGCAGTCCACATTAAAGTCAAAAAATACTCAAACCCTCTGATCTAATAATTCCACTCTGGAAAATGTATCCCAAGGAAGTTAGTTCAAAAGAAGAAAAAAAAGGCTATATATAGTGAAAAAAATCCAGCTGAGAGTAAGAAAACCATATTCACTTCCAACAAGGTCTGAATTTTTATCATAAATAAGTAAAATAATCACGCAGCCATTAAAACAATCATGAGGCTTACATGGAAAAATGTTCACTAAGAATGTATAAAAATAACTTGAACTCTAAGATTAAAATTGTAAAAAGACTAGAAAATAATGTGGGGGAAAAAAGTGGCAATAATTTTTCTCTTCAAAGTTTTTATAGTTTTTTAACTTTATTATCACAGTCTGCACTACTCTATATATTCTTGTAATAAATTATTTATCGTTGTATCACTGTTATGGGTGCAATAAATAAAAACAGTAGAAGAGAAAAAACCTTTAAACCATTATAAATGCCACATTGATAGGGGGAGGGAGTGGGGGGTGAAGGGGGCCTAATATATGATGACAGAAGATGATTTGACTTTGGGTGGTGGGCACAGTGCAATATACAGATCTTGTAACATAAAAATCAACACCTGAAACTTATATGATCCTATTAACCAATGTCACCCCAATAAATTTAAAAAAAACAAAGGAACCCCATGCCTCAAGAATGAAAATCAACTGTCATGCCCTAGCCAGCTTGGCTAAGTGGTTAGAACATCTACCCGCAAACTGAATAGTCCCAAGTTCAATTCTGGCCAAGGGCACATACCTTGGTTGCAGGCCCAATCCCCAGCCCCCGTCAGGTGCACGGGGAGGCAACCAATCGAAGTCTCTCTCACATCAATGTTTCTCTCCCCCCCGCCACCACTCTCTCTGAAAAGCAATGGAAAAAATATCCTCAAGTGAGGATTAAAAAAAAAAAAACTATCACTTCGGGCTGAGGTAACTGAGTGGATTATATTTCCCAGGTCTCTGCTCTTTCCTTTCAGACCTGCCTGGGTTCCTTCCCTAGTCATTACACCCCAGGAACTAGGTTGGTTATATTTAACACAAAGTTTTCCTTCTTTTCTCTTGTGTCTGCCCATGTGACTTCCCTGCTCATTTGCATCTCTATCCATCTCTGCCTTCTAATTCTGCCTTAATGGGCTGTCAGTGCTCCCACGTTTCTAACAGAAGAACCTCTCAGCTTGCCCCTGACTGCAGTGAGTGCTTCTGTAAATGCTGTCAATCTGAATCCTGTGAATCCGAAGACCAGTTTTCCCTCCTTACTGTGACTTGTCAGAAACAGGTTACAAGGTAGTACCAGTGGAACACATCTCAGTGACATCAGCAGGAGGAGACATTGATTCCTGCATCCCAAAGCCTAAAATTCAAAATAAAGCTTGGCTTCCAGCCAAAACGCTAATGTGGCTGACTCCTTTATAAACTGCTGCTCTCCCCAGAATGACCTAAGTCTTACTACCCCCTTTCCTACTCGGCAAATTCTCTCTACTGATGGTAACATCTCTACTTTCTCTAGAAGCCACGACACTGAAGCATTATAGCCAAAGTAATATAACATAGCCTTTGCACAGAGCTTGAAATATCCAGGCCAATCAAATGCCACTGACTGTACAGAAAGACTGAACTTGAAACCAAAGCAGAAAGTTCATAGCAGCCACCAATTTCCATCCAGGCTACATCATCCCTGAGCACACGTGCTATGATTTTGTAATGAAGTTTTTAATAAATCTGCAGAATATGAGAAGTGGAAAGTCCTGGAAATTGAAGACTAGGAAGAGGCACCAGATGAGAGATGTGGGAGTATGCAAAATATATACCAGTGACTTGAGAATGGGACAAAGTAGTGAAGACACTGGAAGACAACCCTGGACAATCAAAGCATCCCCCTAGTTAGAATTCACAATGACCTATCCAGAGGGAGCACACACTAGCTTCAGCACAGAGACTAGCCACATCATTGCCTAAACGTTCTGAGGTACTCCAGGAACCTTTCAATGTTCACCTTGGACTGCATTCTCAGCTCTGACCATATAATAATCTACTGACATCTGGGATCAGGGTTTCCTTCTCAGTACAGTTCTCACTTCAAAAGAGAAAGAGAACATGAGAGCATGTTCTGGAGTGATGGAATGTTCCACATCTTAATGTGAGTGAGGGTTACATGGGATTTTCCACTCGCCAAAACTGTCCAGTTAAGATCTGTGCATTTTAACCTATGAATTTTACCTAAAATAAATTAAGTACAAGGCAGGGAGTAGACAGAGGTAGAGATAAAAGTGAATGGCAGGTGTTGATCTCGAGGCTGAGTGATATGAGAGTTCTTCATCCCTTTCTGTTTACTACGCATATACTTGAAATTTTCAACACAAAAAAAGTTAAAATAAAACCAACAGATAGAACTAGAACAAGTCTTAAGCAAACTAGTCTAGAGCTTAACTCCTAGGGATATAAGCAAAACCCTTTAGGGAAAGAGTAGGGTAGGATAAAGAACCTATGAGCCAGAGAAAACAGGTAGCATGCTCCTGGCAGTCCCCAATGCTCACAGGTGATACAGGATGGCCTAGGAGGCCCCAAAGCCCCAAATCCATCATGCTGCTCCACAGGGCCAAGAAACTGTCTGCATGTCCAAGGCACAGACCTAGACTTCTAGGCAGAGTGCAACATACACATTCTAAACCCACACTGATATATACAATGTATATAAAGAAATGTTTTATACTAGGAATTAAAACATATGCTACAAAGTTACTTTTTTGGGACAATTACTGTTTTCCTGAAAGTTTTTTTTTTAAGAGACAAAGAAGGGCAGGAGAGAGAGAAAAAAATATTGATTTGTGTTCCACTTATTTATGCCTTCATTGGTTGTTTCTTGTATGTGCCCTGACCAGGGATCAAACCCACAACTTTGGCGTATTGGGACAACCCTCTAACTGAGCTACCTGGCCAGGGCCTCCTGATAGTTTTGATTCTTAGTATCTCAATCTCAGGAACTAGAAATAAAAAGTAAATTATATATTAAGAAAATATTCAATATGATTATTTTGAAAGATGAACTACATCAAATCCCTGCTTGCTGAACCAGTTTATTAAAATTCCAATATTTGTATATACCCAACAACGTGTCTGCCTGGGACTAGGATCCAACTACAGGAAGAGAATGTCAGTATCAACAGGTGGCAAAGAAAGGGACAGTGCTCCTAAAGGCAAATAAAGAGAAAAAAACATTTTTTCTTATTGAACATCCTCTTACCTTCGGCCCTGATCCAATCTGCCATGAGGGCCCCGAGCAGGAAATCTGTTCAGGTGGCTCAGATGAAGTGTGTGGGATGTTTGGAAGAGACTCAGAGCTGCAGAGAGGAAATGGCTGGTGACTCCAAAACTCTAAATATCTAACTCCCCTGCCCCTTTCTTTCAGTGCACAGAAGTACCCACTTCTATTCATAGAACAGCAACCTGATAGTTACAAGTCCATTCATCCAGAGTACCCCATAAAGCTACACCCCAACATCCATGCCACTGGTACTCACGCTTTTGAGGAAAGAGTGGGGGAATCCGGTGAGGTTGGAAGATCAGCTGGGGCTGAGCTCCCAGAATCCCTTGCTTCTGGCCCAGGGCTGCCACATGTAGAAGGGGAGGTGCTGGGGACTTGAGTAGGGGCTGCAGGACAGTAACCAGGAAATTCAGGGCATCCCATGGTTGGTGTCCCCATCCTCTCAACAAAAGTAAGGTTCTTGCCCAGCTTTCAGGACATAGGGGCTTTCCTCCCTGCCCTTTCTAATGCACGTGACAAGGAGAGATAAATACCTGATTGGAGAGTGTTTGCACCTTGACAGCATTCCAAGGCACTGCCTGGCCTGGGTTGTATGCAGCCTTCACCAGCACCTTCTCACCCAGCTGGGGCAGCCGGCCCTTCACCACACTGCCAGCACATAAGCCTAGTCAGGAGACCCTGGCCAAGTCACCCTGACTACCCTAATGAGCCCTTCCCATCAAGATTTCTCACACCTTGCATAAAAACAGGAAAGCAATGACTTTAGAGGAGCCCCATGAGCATGGTGACAGAACTGAATCCAACAAGCATTTCCAAAAGGAGACCAGCCTCAAACCTACCTTAGCTGAAAAAAGACCTCTTCATCCACCACCCCAAAATAGTCATGCAAGCTGGTAACAATGCCAGTGAAGACCCGCTGCTTCTCCCCACCCTATAAGAGAAGAGTGCAGTTTAAAATAGCATTTATCCACATTCTGCCATTAGCATCTCATCTCGAGCTACACTCCCCTCCCAACCAGCTCAACCAGAGTACTGCATCAAGAGTCAGCCTGGCCGGTATTGCTCAGTGGCTGAGCATCAACCCAGGAACCAGGAGGTCACAGTTCGATTCCTGGTCAGGGCACATGCCCAGGTTTGTGGCTCGATCCCCAGTAGGGGGCGTGCAGGTGGCAGTCCATGGATGTTGTTTCTCTCTCAATCCCTCTCCCTTCCTCTCTCTCTAAAAATCAATAAAAACACTTTTTAAAAAAAGATTCCAATGGAAAGAAGCATACATGTTTAGTGGACATAACCCATCTTTTTGCCTGGGGAGGAAGGCATTATGCTGATTCTTGCATCATAAGCTTCTTCTAGGATTCCCAGCTCTTTTATTCCAAGAAGCACCCTAAAGATTTCCCTAGAACCAAAACTTAGGATTCCCCAGTCAGAGGTGTCCAGTCACCTCCATACTGGCCCAGGACAGGAATGTCAGGAAGGATGAACACTGTGATGTAAAAATGACAGCATCAGGCATCCATGCATGCTGGGGTGGTCCCAAGGGCTGAAACTCACTAGAAAGGATGCCCAACCTACCTGAAGGTGCCTGGCATTTTGGGACAGGTCTGTGGCCACAGGAGGAGTGAGCAAACCAGGAGGAGGACCCAGAAGAGATGTTGAAGCTGTGCCTATGAGGACAGAGAAGCAATCTCCAGGAACTGCACCTACCATCTTCAAGCACTACAGTCAACTAGGGTAGCAATTTTCAACCTTTTTCGTCTCATGACATATAATTACTAAAAGTCTGAGGCCACCAAAAAATATATTTTGTTGATCTGACAAAAAGAAATAGGTATAATTTTGATTCATTCACACCGGATGGCTATTGTCATTTTTTTTATTTGACAATCTAAGGGAAAAGAGGTCACTGCCCCTGACTTCATAGTCAGGTATTGCATGTTTTAAAAATTCTTGCTGGACAGCGGTTGAAAATCGCTGAACTAGAGGATATGGCAAACCCAAAAGGCAAAATGGCTCCAAGCAACTCCTCCACAGGGTTTCACTGGCAACCACTGTGGTCAGCTCCTATTTTCCTAAGCAATATCAGCAGCAAACTGCGCTCCGCCAGGGAAAACCCAAAAGCCGTAGTTTTACAAGACTAACTCCAAAGCACATACTTTCCAGTATGAGCCCAGGCAGGGATAAAGGCGATCACCTGAGAAGTTGCGTCCCCCAGGAAGTGGGTTGATCCGCTGGCGCTTAAACTGGGACATTAGGATTGCTGTCTTCTTTCAGAGTCTTGGGGGGAAAACCTTCAATGAGAAAAGAAATAAATGAACAGCTCATAGGGGAATTTTCCATCAACCCCAAAACAGGAACTAAGTATCTTGAGGGGAGTAGGTAGAATGAATGGAGACGATGGATGAAGGTAATATAAAGAGTAGCAGAAAATAAATTACATTGTTCCAGTTTGCCCTCACAAATAACCTAGTGGCGGGTGATGCTGTCATGCGATTTTAAAGAAAACCAAGCTGAAGCTCAGAGGCTGAGACTTCCCCGAGGCCATACAACCAGTTAGTGACAAAACTGGGACTCACACCCAGGTCTCCCGACAATTTAGGGCTCCTCTCACTATGCCACGCCACCCCAGATGGCTGGGGGGTTAGAAGGCTGGAAAGAGGCCGGAGACATTCATTCATTCAAATACATCCGCCAAAATGCTCCACACAAGGCCCAGAAAAAATGGAGGAGGCTGCTGCCGGAGAGAGATGGTGTGGGTCCTCTCCCCGGAAGCCCGGCCCGTTGTCCCCCGGCCCGGCTGGCTAGGAGGGAGCTGTGTGGCCCTGCCGACCTCGAATCCGGCTGCGCACCCGCCCTCCGGCTCCCGCGCTCCCCGGCCCTTCGCTCCTGCCTCAGGAGCCGCGGGTGCCGCATCTCCCGGCCCGGGCCGCGGCCAGCCCACCGTGAGAGGACAGAGGAGCGCGGTTTCTCCTCCTCCCGCCCCTCCGCCCCCAGGGCCGAGACCGTTGCCAGGGAGACGGACTAGCAGTCCGAGGGGGGCCTCGGCCCCTTCCGCGCCCCGTGCATCTTCGCTGCCAGGCCCTCGCAGCCCCCCGGTTGGGGGAGGAGCGAAGGGGCAGAAGGGCGGCGGGGGCCAGCAGACCCACCTGCGGGCCAGGGCCGCGACACCGGGGGGACAAAGACACCCGGAACCACCACAGCCGCTGCTGCCGCCGCCACCGGAAGCGCCTCTCCGGAAGCGCGACCACTGGTCGGAAGCTGCCACTCTCCCGGATATAGTCCCTCCCTCCGCTCCACCGAGCGAAGTCTCCCTTCCCCCGCCGGCCTGCGGCCCGCTCCAACCCGGGGGCGGAAGTACTCCTGCCCCGACCCGATGGGCGTTAGGAAGCCACGCCTGGTGGTGTCCTTGCTTAAGTGTCCCATTAGAAAAATGGGCATCAGAGAATTGGTTCTTTATCCAAAGACAGCTGGAGCTGACCCCAGACTTAAGGAAGCACCCAACCTTGCCTCATTCTAGCAGACCCCAGGATTGCAGCCACCAGAGAACCAAACCCTCCTGACGAGAGGAGGATGCCTGGTCAGTGGCCAATTCTGACTCAAGCCGACGACCCCAGCCCCAGCCCTGCCCATCCATTAAGTGTAGCAAACGCACGCAGCCCTCCCATCCACTGGTACCTGCAGGGTAAGCTTTTCCTCTTTCTCAATTAACAAAGAGCTAGGAATCTAACAGGCTATAGTAAGATAAACCACCACAATACTTAGGTAAACATTTATGAAGAGTTCTCATGGACTTCACCTTTAGTCCTCACAGTAGTGCTGGGGGTAAGCAAGTCAGGAATTAGTGCCGTAATTCTCAGATGTGACACCTAAGGGACCTCAATGAAATGACTTGCTCGAAGTCTTGCTGCTAATCACTGGCCATTTCAGTCCCCATTACCAATTCCAGTCCCTGACCTTCCAGTCACCCCTCCAGTATATCTGCCCTCCAACACCCATACTCTCCCCTATTCATGTAACATTCACAACACTCTTTGCGACAGTTTAATCTCATTTTATCCTCAAAACAAGCCTATGAGGTAGGTAGGTAGGTCAGGCATCATTATACCATTTGGGAGGTTAAGTAGGAAGCTATGGCTCAGAGAAGTTAAGGGATTTTGTCAAGGTCTAAAGCTAGTATGGGCCTCTGGTTTCAGCTCTGATGTGTAAAGGCTAGTAGGGAGCAAAGCAGCTAAGAACAGACCTTGAAGGTTACTCTGCTATTCCCCGTTTTCCCCTAACCCTCCCATTCCTGGTGCGGTCTTCAGGGACTCTGCTCCACAGGCAAGACTCAATGCAGAGGCACCCAGTATAGTGCCCTTTCTCTGTCCTGGAGCTTCCCATGCAGGTATGAGGAGGAAAGCAGAACTCCAGGATCAGTAACTGTCCCCTGAAGAATGGTCAGTTCCATCTTTCTGCAATTACTTCACCCAGAAGAGTGTGTGATTCAGGAGAGATGGTGGAATCCAGTCAGTTCACAACAGTGACAGTCTCACAGAGATACATGTATATATCATTTTGCATATATTCACATCTGCAACACACTGGGCCCCAACAGATCACCATGCCAAAGACACCCCATGGATGCCTGGTAAATTAGTTCACATTGTCTAAGCTCAGGGATTTCTGGCAGCCAGGGAGGCGCCCAGGAGCTGCCACACCTTGGGGTCTCTCTGCCAAGCTGCTCAGAGGAGAAAGACTCAGCCCTCACCTCAGAGAGAAGGGTGAGGATCAGCAGCTTTTCCTGGCAGTGCCCCAAAACAGCAACAGGGCAAAAGGTGAAGAAGACTTCACTGCACACCCCTCCACCCAGAGTCATGTCCCTGCACCAGGAGGTCTCAGGAGACAGAAAGGTTTTTTGCTCGTTGCTTCATCACCACTAATGATGGCATGAAGGTCTTCCGGCGGGAGCGACATGGAGGTCTTTCGGGGAGGTCCCTTGACTCAATCCTGTGAAAAAGAAAAGGTGTCCTTAGGCTAGGAGAAGGAACCGAAGGTAACAATGGCTCCAGAGGGGATCAGCATTGCCTATGTGCTGTGGGGAGCCTGGGGATGGTAATTGACATAGTGCCTCATCCCCCTGGAGAATTATTCAGTATCGCTGTCCACCCATCATCCACTGTGGAATCCTTTGTCTCTGCCCCCACCCTGCTTGCCCAGCAAATCCAAGAAGGTAGCCTAAGTTTCAGCATTGAGAGTTGAGGACTTGCTAGGCTGGCATAAGGAGATTTCCCATATACAGGGAAGTCTACCACTGACTCACGGTCTGGCCTCAGGAAAGTGGCTTCTCTCCCCACCTCAGTCCCCACCCTCCTCATCTATCAATGGGGAGTTTAAACTACTTTCTGTTTCTTCCAGCACCCTCTGTCTATGTCACTCAGATTTATTTCATAGGGACAAAGAGAACTAGGAGTACAATCTTGGCATCCTGGTTCATCGGGCTCCTTCCTCTGCCCTAACCCGGCCTGGGCCACAGTACTTACCTGGAAGCAGGGCCATCAGGAGGGGCAGGGGGCTCAGGGTGTTGAGGGCTCTTCCAGCGAATCCGATTGAGAAGGACCTTGACCTTGTTCCAGTGGGAGAGATCCCGCTGAGCAGAGAATGAAGGGGTCACCACAGAGCCCCACCTCACAACATACCCCATACTACCAGAGACAGCTGTCACCGCAGCCAGGAGAAGTCACCTGTTCCAAACAGGAATCCTCTCATTTTCCCAGAGTTTCTGGCCTTTAGGGTATCCACACATGCCAAGCACCCCACCCCCACCTATCACCTGCCCCACACATACCCATCACCTACCTTGTGACTCTGGGAGGATTGAAAGGTGTGAGCTGGCTCTGCTGGGGCCTTGGACAGCCTGGAAGGGTTGGCACTGGGCACCCCTACCTTTGGGAGTGAAGCTCTTTTTGCACCTTCAGAGAGAGAATCAGGTTACCCAGGGCCAGGAACAGGAACACAACCATTAAGCCCAGGGCTCAGGGGGTCTGCCTGGGGCTCTGGGCAGACAGAACACAGAGGGAGACACAGTTGCCCCATACCTGTCTCCTTTTTCTGGCTGAGCAGCTCCCATGACCCCCGCACCTCACCGCCTGGGGCATGAGAGGGTAGAGGTGAAGGGGCCCGGGTCGACTCCTCTTCCTCCTCTACAGGGTCCTGTGCACAGGAGAGAAGGGCACTCAGGACCTGAGCAGAGACCTAGGCTGTTCTGAAGGAAGCCCTGGTGCCGGGACCCCACCCTCCTGTGCCTCCCCCACTCACTTGCCCACCCGATGGCCTGGCCACCACATGGCTCACTCACCCCAGGGGGCCTCTGGGTCTGCAGCTGCAGGTGGAGCTGCTGGAGTCTCACCATCTGCTCCAGCACTAGGCACAGGTGTTCCAGGTAGCGAAGTCCCTGTCCTGGAAGGCAGGCCCAGGCTTCAGGCCCCACGCCCCTTGCCTGTGGGACAGAGTTAGGTAGCAGAGACTTGAACTCAATCAGACTCCCACCCTTGGGAGCCATCAGATGGAAGCAGAATGGGCAGGAAATGGAGGATCATGCACCCAACTGACCTCCCAGTGCCCAGCCAGCCATGGTACCAGGCAAACCTCATACCTGCCCTGCCCACCTCCACACAGCTGGGAATGGGGTGAGGCAAGAAACTGACACAACCCATCAATTAGGGACAGAAATGCCCCACCCCAAGAGAGCTCCAGGGAAAACAACTGGAGGGGGGCCCACCAGCCCCCGTGTGAAAGGGCCATTTCCATCCCACTCTTCCTCCAGCCTAAGAGTTGACACTCACCACCTCTGCTTCTTCCGGTCCTGCCTCTAGGTCAGTGTCTGCCTTGGTGGCCTCCTGGTCCCTTGCTCCAAAAAGGGGCATTTCACATTCAGGCTTCCTTGTAGGCTTCAGGGAGCTGTGGCGGTGTGACAAGCTGGCAGGCGAAGTCAGGAGCTGGCTGGACCGCTCCAGCACCTGCTCTAGCTTCTGGCTGGCCAGGAGCCGGCCCAGGTGAGCAGAAGGCTCCATGGGCAGAGCCATGGGCTCAGGACTCCCCACAGGCTGAATGTCCAGAGAGTCCTGAGAAAGGCCCCGAGAAGTGGCCAGGGAGCTGTTCCCAACGGCCATCTCCACTCCTGAGTCCAGGAAGGCCAGTTTGAGAAGCGGCACCTGCCTCTGGAGACCTTTCAGCTTGCCATCCCCTTCCCAGGAGTCCAGTGAGCACTCTTGAGAGGCGTCCGGAATCCGTCTGTAGGTGCTGGTGACTCCAGGCACTACACAGCCCCGTGCCAGGTTCTCGACAGCCCCATCTGCAAGGAGAGCGATTCAGGCTGGGCAGGCTGCCCCCACCACCCGCAGCATTCCTGGCAGCTGAAAGCATTCCCTGGGGAGGAGTGTCCTGGGCCGGAGGTGAAGGGAGGAGCCCGGCAGCCACGCCCCGCCGGGTCTCTCTTGGCCCTGCCTAGGAGGTGTTCCGTGGGGTTCTTACTGCGGTCACTGTTAGCGATCCCACCAGGGTAGGGGCTGTGTGGTGGGCTGTTGGAAAGGATTTCCTTTCCACCAGCTCCTGGGGTGGCCTAGCTTCCTTTGAGGAGGTGGGTGCTTTCCTCCGGGGAGCCCTTGCCCTCCAGCCCCTGAGGTCTGCCTAAGACCTCCAAGTCAAAAGTGGGGAGCTGAAGCCTTACACGGTCCCCCAAGGGGGAGTATGACTGTGCACCCTCCTCAGGGAGAGGGGGGAAGGCATCAAGAGGGAAGCCTGGGGTGCAAAGGGGCATCTGGATGCTGGAGGAAGTCTCTGCTGGAGCTCCTGGGGGAGGGGAATTCAAAATAACAACAGCTATAACCATCGGGGGCTTTTGTTCTTTTCAGTGAGAAATAGTGAAGATTTTGTGGAGAGTTGAAAAGAAAAAACTCAGCCCGGCCGGGCGGGGCTGGGCGGTGGAGCGTCGGCCCAGGATCCAGGCGATCGGGTTCGATTCCCGGTCGGGGCACAGGCCCGGGTGGCCGCTCGATCCCCAGCGGGGGGCGCGCGGGAGGCGGCCGATCAATGACTCATCACTGACGTTTCTCTCCCTCTCCCTTCCTCTCTCTGAAATCAATAAAGATACATTAAAAAAAAGAAAAAACTTAAACGGAAGGAAGGGAGGTAGGAGCTGTGGCCTTGCCCTCGGTGCCGGGCCCCCTACGATGTGGGCGCCCCGATCGTTACCAATGATGCAGAAGCTGAGTCGGGAGAGGGCGGAGGACCGTCCGCACCCCCGCCAGCCAGGCGGGAGCGGGTGCCAGCCACGCCCCCGGGCTGGGGAGTGGGCGACGGAGACCGCCGCGCGGGGCTGCGGGGGGGGGGCTCGGGCACCGCGGGCGGGCGGGGCCGGGGCGGGACACGGATCCAGGTCGGAAAGAGAAGTCGAGGGAGAGGGAGGAGGTGGGGGCCGACTGAGCGCCCGGACTCAGAGGCTTTTCACGCGCAAGGCGCATCGCTGGACCCTCCCAAAGGGAGGCCACCCGGCGGGCGCCTCGGCGTGCGGGGTGGGGAGGGGCGCAGGCCGGGGCTCAGGGCTCCGGGCGCAGGGCTCCGGGGGTCAGGGCTCCGGGGGTCAGGGCTCCGGGGGTCAGGGCTCAGGGCTCCGAGCGCAGGGCTCTGGGGGTCAGGGCTCCGGGCTCAGGGCTCCGGGGGTCAGGGCTCCGGGGGTCAGGGCTCCGGGGGTCAGGGCTCCGGGGGTCAGGGCTCCGGGCGCAGGGCTCCGGGGGTCAGGGCTCCGGGCTCAGGGCTCAGGGCTCCGGGGGTCAGGGCTCCGGGGGTCAGGGCTCCGGGCGCAGGGCTCAGGGCTCCGGGGGTCAGGGCTCCGGGGCTCAGGGCTCCGGGGGTCAGGGCTCCGGGGGTCAGGGCTCCGGGGGTCAGGGCTCCGGGCTCAGGGCTCAGGGCTCCGGGGGTCAGGGCTCCGGGGGTCAGGGCTCCGGGCTCAGGGCTCAGGGCTCCGGGGGTCAGGGCTCCGGGCGCAGGGCTCCGGGGGTCAGGGCTCCGGGCGCAGGGCTCCGGCGTCGACGCTGGGGCTGGAGGCTCTGCCCGCCGGGGGCTGGGCGACTCACCCCGGCCGCCGCCGAGCGGCTCCACCGCGAAGACGCGCCGCCGGCCCAGCATGGCCCCGATGGCCCCGCTCCGCCCGGGCCCCACGGGGCGCCCTAGCCCGCGGCCCCCGGGGCTTCACCCGCGAGTCCCGGCCGGGTGGGCGCGGCCCCCGGACGCTCCCCGCGGGGCTGGGGTCCGAGGAGTGGGCGAGGCAGAAGGAGGGGCGCAGGTGTGAGCGGGGCGGCCCCCCCCGCTGGCTGGGTGCGGATGAGGGGCTCCGGTCCGCCGTCCTTCAGGCTCCCGCCCGGGGTCCCCTGCGGCTCCCGGCGGGGTCACTGCGCCCCGGCTCGCGCTCGGAGTCCACCTTCCAGCCGCCGAAACGCAGCGGCGGGCGGGGTCTGGGCCGGCGCGAGGAAGGAAACGGAGCCCCACGTGCTGCGCCGGCCGTGGGAAGGCCGCGCGGAGGCCCCGCTCCCAGCTGTGCGCTGGAGCCCGTCGCACCGCCCCTCAGAAACTGGCGCTTTGAAACGGGGGAAATGGTTTCTGCCCGGGGGAAATCCTTTCCAACAGCTGCGGAGTGAGTGCCCTGGGCCCCGGGCCTGGCTCTGGGTCCCCGCCCTGGTCCCACACCTCTCCCTCCCCGGGGACCCTAAAGCCGGGGCTGGGTGGGACTTGGGGACTGGGGAGCAGCCTGGATGTGGTGCTTCCCTGGCCCCACCCCAGCCCTCTTTGCCCCGTGGGATTCCAGCTCTGCCACCCACCACCCTCACCCCGGGGCCTGAAAGGGGCTGGGAGCCCAGGCAGCTGCGGAAAGGGCGCCGGCCTGGTGACCAGGGGAGCCGGGGAGCTCCAAGGAAACCTCGTCCTTGTGAGGAAGGTGACCTGGCTGGAGAAATCCCAGCAGGACCCGAATCCTCGGGAAGCAGATGGAGAAGCTGGTGGACCTGCAAACCTGCACCTGAGCCCCTGCGGCAGAGGCTGGAGCTGTCGCCTGGGAGGAAGTGGCTGCTAAGGGAGGGAGGCGGGGTCTGCCCCCCTCTCCTGCTCCCGGTCCCTTCCCAGCCTTTCTCAAACACCCTATGCAGCAGCCTTCATCAGAAAACCACAAACTACAAGATTCTAACTTTATAAGGTGATGAAACAGGCCTACAGCCAAGCTCAGGGAAGGAAGAATGATGTCCGGGTGCTTGAATTACAGGCCATTCTTAACACTTGATTTTCAGGCCAAGCAAGCCCGTTCCCCACTAGCCGTGTGTCCTCTGGGTTGCCTCCTCCTGGCCCTATTCTGGACAACAACCCCTCCCCGTTCCTCTTTCTCAGATATAGAGAAACAGAGACCACGGGGCCTGGCAGGAACTGTCAGGATGTGTGGTACCAACACCCCCCCCCCAGGCCTTGCCAGACCCCAGGACCGGCCTCCCTGGGTCGGAGGGTAGGAGGACTGGCTAGTCAATCAGGTAACTTCCTCCCTCCAAAGTGAGAGGATGGGGAGGGAAACTTTGCCAGATCTCACCCTGAATTTGGAGAATGTGGGGCCAAATTCCAAGCGGCAGTCTCCTCGGTGACTCTAGGGCAGGAATGCATCTGGACAGGAAGCCAGCCAGCAGGAATGCAATGTCTCAGCACAAGGCTTTGTGTGGCCTCAAAAGAACCTCCCGCCCCATACACCCTCCCCCCCCAATGCAACTCCACTCCAGACCTTGTCTCCCCACCATGCAGGTATGGCAGGGCCCTCATGCTGATCAGGATACCTTGGCAGGGATGGGGGAGGTACACACTTCCCTGCCATCTGCCTCCTGCTGCCCTGACTGGCAGCCCCGTGCCCCCACATGACCACCTCTGCAGTCTCTCCTCCACCCTGAGGACTGCAGGAGGAGAATCATCTCCCTTTGAGTGATGCTTAAAATAGGAAGGGCAGCACAGCCACCTGAGGGGTGAGCAGCTATCGTGAGTTCCTGAGACATGTGGTGGCCAGAGCAAGAGTCATCCCTCAGGCTGAGGCCAGGGGTGTGTAACTGCCCCTCCACCTCCTTGGGGAAGTCCCAGCGTCAGGAAGCACATTTCCTACAAGCTCAGCACTGAGCTAGGCCCTGTGGGACCACAGGCAAAGCTAAGAGCCTGGGGGTAGCTCCTGCCAGACGAGGTGGCTGGGAGCCATGGTGACCTCCCTTGTGGCCTGGAAGGCTACCCCTGGTGATGGAGGGGCAAGAGCACCCCCACCCCTGGACAAGCCAGAAATGGGGGAGTCTGGCTCCAGGTTCCTTCCCTGGCCCTCTCCCCTTACCAGCTAGGAGTCCTTAGACCAGTACTCATCCTCCCTGTCCTCAGTTTCTTCATCTATAGACAGGATCACAGCAGTACCTACCCAACAGGGAGGATTACAGCTAAAGCACTTTAGCATTACCTAGCTGTGGAACTTTGGGAAAGTCACTGTCTCACCTTCAACTGAAGGGGGCGCTGTATTAGATGCCCTCTCGTGGGACTTTTAACTCAGATCTGTCATCATTTCTGAAGGTACTCCCTCAAATGCAGAGAAAAATAAGGAGGGCACTGCACTGGACAAATTGCAGTTGGTCTCCCCGACCCCATGTCTGAGTCAAAGTGGGTGGGGTTGAGGTGAAGCCCAGCCTTCTCTGCTGACAAATGGGTTTGGCTAGTAACTCTATCTCCCAAAGAAGTTTTCTCCCAAATTCAGGCTGGCTCTGTGGCTGCAGAGAGCTCTGGAACCCTCGAGAACTCTGGAAACCCTCGAGCCCCTGGTAGAAGAGCTGGCTGCCACAACTAAAGAGGTAGATTTTAACTTGAGCCCATCCAGCCTTTGAAAGGCATTCAACAACTCACAGGCATACCCAGCATAGTGTGTTATAGACAAGGTTCTCACTGTTAATATTCCAACCCACCTGTTCCAACTTGTCACTCCCCTGCTTAAAATTTTCAGTGTTCCAAGAGCCTCAAGGTGAAGCTCGAGTCATTTCTCCTGGCATTCAAGGCTCCCACCTTTTTTTGCAATCTTATCTCAGTATCCCCTTCAGACACTGCCCTAAACTAAGCATTTCCCTTGCACTTGCCCCCATCACTCGGCATTTCTCGCCTCCACCCGGTCAGCCTTTCACACAGATGGCCACTGCTCTGAACTCACAGGGGGCACCTGTGTGTTCCACATTAGCTCTTAAGCACTTGTCACATAGCATTATTTCAGTCATGCCACTCAGCTGCTGCCACTTGACTATTATCTTCAGAAGAGCAAGAAAAATGCTAGATCTTTCTATATTCCCACTTTGCTGGAACCCAAGTATTTCCAGCAGGGTGAATTCCCCTTTTGTGAGTGAGCGGTCTCCCCTGCCACAGGCTACCCCTGACACTAGGTGGCGCCAGGGTGGGTATCCCATTTCAGACCAGGCGTTCTGGCCAGACCTACTCCTGAGCCGCAGAAAGCCTTGATCTTTCCTGTGAAAATAAAGGCAGCCATCCAGGTAAAAGGTGAGGCAATTATATCAAGGTGTAAATTATATCAACAGGTGCCTGAGGAGGCAACACAGTCTCTGCCAAGATTCCTTCCAAAAGGGGCCAGCTAGCACAAAGCACCCTCTGAAGCCCAGCTTTGATCTTTTCAGTGAAAATAAAGCTGAGGCTGCTGCCCATCCCTCCACTGACTTGGGGGCAGGGTGAGTCTGGAGCACCCAGCAGCATCTATGCACCTTTTGAAATGTCCTCTGGGATTAGAAGGAAGGGGGGGCAGTGAATCAAGCCCAAAATCTGGCAGGAATTACTGCCCCTGCCTCAACTCAAACATATATACCCCCGGACAGGCATGCTAGCACTGGCCATGCATTTTATATACACAAATACACACACACACACACACACACACATATACACATAGCACTGGCCATGCATTATATATATAGGTTTTTTCCCCTGAAATCGACCACCAATAAAGCCAGCAGGGCCCCAGGGAAAGGGGCGGACAGACCAACCCTGGCTTGAGGTGAGGCCCTCAGTGGGTGATGGCCCCTCAGGGTGGGGCCTCTGCTGGGTTGTCCCCCTCCAGGCAAGGCTAACCTGCAGCCCTGTCCCAAAGTGATTCTGGTGATTATATTTCTCCAATGGCTGCAGACAAGCCTCAGGGAATGGAGGGGGTACTTTGGATATTGCCCCTCTCTGCCCATCCTCTGGGTAAGTCAGCAGGACTGGCAGCATCTACACCAAGGGGCACAGAGAGTGCCAGCCCAGCCAGTGGTGGCAGAGCAGGGGATGGTCACTGGGATGGGCCGGGGCAGAATGGGTCTGGGACGCCTCCTATGCCTGCGGCCCACCTTCCAGCATCCCTCCCCTCCCCAGGCTCCCCGTGAGAAACTCCTTCCTGTAAACTACCAGGGATCATCCTGGTAAAACAGGCATCTTTACAGAAGGGTCCAAGAGCAGGACCCTCAGGCAGAAGAAACAAGCTTCTTCATCGCCTGGTAGGGCAAGAGGTTGAGGGAGGGGAAAGTAAGAGGGGAAGAATATGTAAATAAAGCCTCTCCACCCAGCGGTAGGGAGAAGTCAGGACAGGAAAGAGGGGAAGCTATTTTATTTTGTCCACCTGTATATATTTATTGAGCTCACATGTCAGAAACTTTACTCCGTGAATACCTTTAGCTTCTGGCCCACCCCTCTCCTAGATACTAATCTCCGTGGCCCAACCTGCTTAACCCCTGTTGCTCAAAGGTGTCTGACTCAGTGTCCACCTCAGACTTGGTGCAGAGCCTGTCCAGCAGGAGGAAGGGAGAGTATCTAGCAAAAGCCTGGGAAGATGAGGCTGTCCTCGCCCACAGCCCAAGACAGGCCCCAGCCTCCGGCCTCACCCAGTGAGGAGGAAGGGGCCCTTCACCCACCGCCGCCCTTCCATGCCAACTTGCTATTGGCAGGGCCCTGGTGCGAGGGACCCGCAAAGTCATGGGCAGGCTGAGAGCACAGCGGGCGCTCAGGCCTGGGAGTTGAGGGTTTGGGGCCCTGAATATCGCTGGCGGGCATGCTTCTCGCAGTACAGCTCATCCCCCACCCAAAAGTGCCCGCGCATCTTCAGGTTCAGCCCGCAGTCTGCGCAGGTGTAGCAGCCAGGGTGACGGTACCTCCCCTCCTGAATGCGCACGGCCTGGTTCCTGTGGGAGGGAGGCCGGAAAGCCATTCATTAGCCCGGGAGGGACGACCGGAGCACCAGGCGTGATGCCCCCCAGAGCCCAGAGGCAGGACCTGGGAAGATGCCCAAATCTCAGACACTTGACTTCCCAGGAATCTCTCTTCAACAACCCCCAGCCTCCACCCCCAGTACCACTAATCAAAAAAAAACAACAACAGAAAACAAAAAGCCACCCCCCCCCCCCCAAAGGCAGATAAACTCCATCCGGAATCTTCTGGATTGTTAATGGAGCAGTGGTTCTCAAAGCGTGGTCCCAGGAGCCAGGACCAGCAGCATCACATCACCTGGGGATGAGCTGGAAATGCACACTCTGGGGCCAGGGCCCTCTGAAGAGGAAACTAAGGGTGCGGGCCCAGGAGTGTTCCAACAAGCCCAGGGGCTCCGCTGCTGCTCTTTGAGAGTCTCCCAGTAGGACACATTCCCTCTGTCAGCGCTGCAGGGGGAGTCTCCCATTCTGCAGATGGAATGCTGAGGCCCAGGGAGCAAAGGGATTTGCCTAGTATGAGTCCTCTCCCCCTTGCACTGTGCACTGAGGGACTTTCTCCAGGGGAGCCTTTCAGCAGTTTTCCAGAGAATGTGGCTACAATGTAATGCCACCCACTGAGAAAAATGAACCTACTTCTGGTAAACTCATCCTGTTCCAACAGAGGTACAGGAAGGAAAGAGCAAGATTTTCCAGGAGGAGGCACCTCATCTAGAGGCAGATCTCCAGAGGCGGAGAGATTATTGGAGAGAAATCAAAAGCAGGAGCATGTCTTACTCCACCGGGAGGGTGAAAAGAAATCGGGGAGGAGGGGGATGCGGCAGGACGAAGCCAGTGCAGGCCTTCTAAGAAGGCTGACAATGGCCCATAGGATGTCTCATGGATTCACTTGGTCAGTACGCCCCTCCAGAGCCCCTGACTGGTTGTCCTATTCAGGCCCTTCTGGGGAGCACCCTGTGCCCTGCCCCCCACCCTGCCTCCCTGGCTGCCAACACTCACGCAATGCTGGTGCTGCACTTCTCACACGTGTGGAGCTTGGGTGGCATGGCCAGGGCCCTGGGGGTGGGCAGGGAGGACTGGGGGCTCAGCGAGCTGGGCAGGAAGGCAGGTGTGCCACCTGGGGGGGTGAGGGCAGACAGACACATCAGAGCTCGTCCACCGCAGCAGCAGCAGGCTGATTATTTACGCCCATGCCACCTGCTCCAACAGCCCGGAGGCCGCTCACACCCGCAGGCGGGCCTCTGGGGTCGCACTGGGCGTGAGCGTGGGGAATGCCAGATCCTCGGCTGAGGCTGGGCAAGTGCAGGAAGCACACTGGAGGCTGGGTTTGTCCGAGCTAAGGCAACAAGCTGGGAGCATCTGTGTTCGGTGTCTGACACAGCAGGCCAGGCAGACATTTCCCTTCACATGGCCCACTCATGATATTAATGGACAGTAATAATAGGTAACAGCACCACGGTACCTTTGTACAGTTTTCAAAGGGCTCTTATGTGCATTATTGCCTCTGAGCCTTGGACCATGCTCAGTTGAAGATAAGGCAGGTAAGGTCCCCATTTGCAGCTGACACCACGGAGACTCCAGTGGTGATGTCACCATTTGTATGCACTCTCCTCACCCCACTGCCTCTTCCTGGTCCCCCCTCAGTGTCATGGTGGACAAAACTGTCTCCAAACCCTCCCACCCCAACCCCTGCCTCTGTGAACACCCCTAGGAGACAGACATCCAAGTTGGAACCAGCTACCAGGTTCTAGTGATTCTGCCACTCACATACTTCTCCCGGCCATCCCATCCTCTAACTCCCTGATGCCATTCCCCGGCCAGGCCCTCCCCATCTCTCCCCTGAAGCAGGGCAGTAGTCCTCCCCTCCCCCAGCACAAGAACTCCTGCAGCAGTGTGCAGCTCCTTGGGAGCTAAGCAGGCCTGTCAGCCCCAATAAAGAGAGTTCCTTATGGACAGACATGGGTCCTGACCCCCTCTCCTCTCCACACTGCACATGGCTGGTCCATCGGGAGCACAGTAAACTTTTGACAAGAGCCAGAATCATCTGTATTGCTCACTTCGGCATCTCAGGCACTATTTAACTGGCCTTCCTGGGTTAGGCCACTCCTAAGCCACCCTCCCCCAGCCAGACCCGCTGTCCTCTGCTCCCACACCCAAAAGCCCTCCGGCTGCCAGTCTCCACATTCCAAAGTTAGCCTGCCACCATCTGAAGGCTGTTTGGTAAAGGCATCATCTTTAAGGGCCACATCAAATCCCTCTTCCTCCACGAAGCCCTCCCTGGAGACCCCACCGCCCACCGCTATTGTTCCCTTGGTAGTTTCCTGATCCCAGCTTGCTCCTTCAGCGCAGGGCCTGTGGTTTCAGTACCTCTTGGTGCCTACCCCCCTGGTGAGCACTTAAGGATCACTAGCTAGTTCAGGGTCCAGGGGTGTCCTGGGGAATCCCCTTCCCTTACCCGAACCACCACCACGGCCACCATCCGCCCCCACCCCTGCCCCAGTCTCACTTCTCTCCTCTGCCTCCAGGGCTTCCTGCAGGAGTCTAAAGGAGCTGGACTGCCGGGGGGCCACCCGCCCCTCACGATTTTCCTGCAGCATCTTGAAGACTTCTGAGTTCTCTGCCAAGGGATGGCTTCCCCTTTCTGAGTCCACTCTGTGGGGATAGGAGGCGGCCAGGAGTGAGGGTCTGGTCTGGGTGTCAGGATGAGCATGGGGGCAGGGAATAGGTGTCTCAGAGGGACAGGATTCTGGGGGTTAGAGGGAAGTCGCCTGGGCTTAGGGAGCGGGGACCCCCCCATCCCTCTCCGGGAGCCAGTCTGTCTCCTGTCCCTTGTAGCCCTCCAAGATCCTACCCACCCTCCAGGGCCCGCTGGTACCTGAGTCTGGGGCTAGAGGGATGGGAGCCCGGGGTAGGCGGCAGCACCAATACAGCCGAGTCGCCGGGGAGGCCCAGGCCAGCCTGTGGGAAGGAGAGGCACCAGGGAGGAGCCAGCGCTGAAGCCTTGGGCCAGCACACCCAGCGGGCGCCAAGGCCGCTGTTCCCAGGCCCAACACCAGAGGGCTCTCCGCCTTCGATGGCCAGGCGCCCTCCCCCTTCCCCCATTCCCCTCCATGGGAACCTTCACCACAGCCATGAGAGCCAGGGCACCAGAGACTGCTCCTGCGGGTCCCAGAGGGGAGGCAGGCAGCACTGGGCTATGGAGGCTGTGGAGGCTGTGGAGGCTGTGGAGGCTATGGAGGCAGGAGGGTTCTGCAAGGGGACTGGGGGGGAGGGAAGAATAAAGGCTAGGGGGCAACAACCAGCTAAGTTCAGACAAAATGCAAATTCCTCTGTTATCGCAGGCCATGTGTTGGGAATGATGTTGCATGTTGGGGCCTGGCTGCTCTGACACAACAAGCAAAGAAGCCAACCCTTTTGCCCTGAGGAAAAGGCAACATAAAGGGGAGGAGTGAAGGGGCCAAGACCCCTCTGGGAGTCAGGGCTGGAGCTGCACAAAGGACCTCTCTCCCACATGCGCTGGTCGCCCTCCTAAGAGGGCCAGGGTCTGGGCGTCTGGTCCTGCCCCTCACAGCCTTGGGGAGTCAGGCCGGTTCTGGGCCCACCGCCCAGCCACAGCGGCCCCTCCCTGGTGTGCACCATCCATCTCGGGCTCTTCCACCTGCTCCCCACCTGGACATCTCCCTTCCACCTCAGGCTGCTCTGCCTCCGCAGCCTCCGCAGCCTCCCCAACTCTGCTCCCTCTCTGTCCCATCCCCATGCAAAGGAGAGCCTCAGAGACCAAGGGGCAGCAAGCAGCACAGTTTCCTGGAAAGCCAAATCCCCTCCATCTTAAAATTCAAAGTCAGGAATGAATTCTGGGGTTGAATTCTGGGGTTGAATGCATGAGTTCCTAAGCTAAAAGTGGAAACATCAGAGCTTTGAGAAGACAGTCCTAGGCCCTCACCCTGCCTCTTCCATCAGCCTGCATTCATCTGCTCTCAGGCTCCTTGGGAAAACCTTCTACAGGTGAGGACACTGAGGGTGAGAAAGGGCAAAGCAGCTGGCATCAGAGGCAGGGCTGGGAGTCCACACCCCAGATCCTGGGTGCCAGCTGGTGTCATGTGGTCAACAGAGGATGGTGAGAAAATCTCAAGAATGACAGCCAATACCAGCTAGTTACTCAAGAATGGTATCCCATCTTGCTGTCCCGGACAGGCCTGCACATGCCTACACGGCGCTCCGGCCAGTGCAGAGGGAGGCCTGAAATCTGGCCCTGGTTCCTTCAAAAGCCAAGTCCTCATGTCAGCCAGAGGGAGAGGTGCTGTTCCCACTTCACATCTGCTCACCAAGGCTTCTGCCTTCCAGGAGGGGCAACCTCTAGTCTCCAGAAGGGCACAAGGGCTGGTGGTGTCCTGGGCCTCGGCTCAGGGCAGCCTCAGCCTGCTCAGGAGTCAGCAGCATAGCCATGGCCAGGGCAGGCTGGGGCGGGAGCACATCTGCAGTCAGCTCCGCCCCCTCCCTCCTGCCAGACCAGCACACATGGTGGAGAGGCACCCAGCTCTCTCACTCAGAGCCGCCCCACTATCCTCCTCCCTCCTTTCCTCTCAGTCAGCTCAGGATGGGACACCTGCCTTCACAGAGGAGACCTTTCATCTCCAAGTCCAGAAAACCTGCTCATCTGCCCATCAAGAGCCGCCTGTGGCCAACACCTCTGGAAATGTGTTCTGGACAATACAGGATATGAATAAGTGAGTGGCAGGGAAGGGGGCAGGCCATCAGAAATTTTGCAATTAAATAAGTTGAGGAAATTAATAAAAGTAAATGTGTTTCTCTCTTCTAGGGCTTCTTAGGGCCCACGTGCACAGTGATGCCCACTAGGGAGCTAAGGGACCTGTGACTCCTACACCATCTGACTCCAGTTTCGCTTATAGACCAGAATACAAACTTAGCTGGGTTAGGAATTTCTGTTTTTCCACCACTGCAAGCCCAGAGCCTAGAATGGTACCTGTTCGTAAGTATTTGTTGAAGGAATGACCAGGGGCCTCAGGTCAAAGAATAGACAGAGAGAGGAGGGGCTCATCCAAAGTTACACAGTGGAGGTGAGACTAGCCTTCTCCTGCCACTCAGCCTAGGGCTCCTCTTTACACAGCTGGGGCCACTGGGGTGGTTCTCAAATCTTCCCATACATCCAATCCCTGAGCACTCCCTAAAACAGATTGGTGTCCCCACCCTACCCTCTGTGTCTGACTCAGTAGGTCTAGGCTGGAGCCTGAGAATTTGCATTTGTAAGAAGTTCCTAGGGACTGCTGCTGGTTGGAGAGCCACTCCCTGTAGCACCCAAATGTCCCCTTTGCCTGGATTGGGGACACCACAAGGAAGGAGGCCAGGATGGATTGGCCTCTCCAGCCATGCCCTAGGACAAGCCTGTACCACTGCTGTCCCTTTCCCTTGCTCATAGCTTCTCATCTAAACCCTCCCAAGCCCTACCTCCTGACCCTCCAGCATTCCTGACAAAGCCTTCTCAGGCCACTCTGGTCCACACTCATCTCTCCCCTCCAAGAAGGCCGCCTGCGTTTATAATTAAGACCATACTGTTTGGTGCTTAATTGTTCCAAAATTGTTTTGTATGTTTGTCTTATCTCCACAACTACATTTAGAATTGTTTAAAGAAGGGGATCTCATGGAAAACATCTCTACGCTCACATGCCTGGGAAGCCACTGGGTAGGCCACAGCGGGTCACCAGGGAACCCCTACAATGGAGCCCCTGGAGGACACCCCCTTCCTTCTCTGGAGCGCCCAGTTTCTATACCCTCCCCTAACCATCCCCAAAGGTTCTGCTTTCTGGAATGCAGATCAACCAGAGTTAGGATTCCAGCAGCTGGGCCTCATCCCCTTCACCCTAAAGGCTGGACATGCCCCCCCCCCAACTCTGCCCCCAGCAGCTGTGGCCCAGAGTAGTTGGCTGCCTCACTCCCTCACCTCCCCACCCTGGCCCTTAGAGAAGAGAAATACCACCAAGGGTGGGGGGAGGGGCTGTCACTAGTGGACAGTGGGACCTGGGGTGGGGGACCCAGGGGAGGAAGGCAGGGTGGGGCAGACAGAGAGTAGGCCAAGTGCAACTTGAGGCAGAACCACAGTCCCGCTGGTGGTTCCCTGGGCTGAGCCAGAGGAAAAAGAAGGGGCTGGGGTGGTGGGGTTGGGGCAGGCATGGGGCTGGAACGGGGAGGAATGTGTTCAAGGGATGCAGCCAGAGCCAAAGGGAACCATCCCAACAACAGCAGCAAAACTATGTCAGTCCAGGCCCAAGAGAAACACTCAAGAAGGGAGGAAGCCAACGGGGAGTAGGGAGCTGGGAGCAGGGAGGCGGCGGTGAGTGGGAGCGAGGTGGTAGAAGGCCACCTGGGACCAGTGGGGCAGGGCTGGAACAGCCAAGGTGACCCACCAGCAGACAGGATGACCTCCTGGCTCAGGAGAGGGGAGTGTCTGCTGCTAGGAGACAGAGGCCCAGCTGCCTAGGTGGGATCAACCACCTACAGCCCCACAGGTACCACTGACAATCAATGGGCTGAGAGGCTCTCTCCTCCCCACAGTCCCCTCACCTGTCGGCCTCCTAGGTGGCCTCCATAGGGCAGGCGGTCAGCAGCAGTGAGTCCCGGGGTGTGTGCCAGGCTCTGGAAACTGAAGGGGAAAATGCATAATGTGTGTGCCAAGCCTCACCTCCAGACTGCCCCCCCAAAACAGAGGGTACCTCCAGGGTCCCCTTAACACAGCTGTTGAGACTCAGAGGCCTGGCCTGGGCGTGGCAGCCAGGGTGCCCAGCCCCTGCACTCACCTTCGGCTCATCACTGCCTCTCCAGCAGGGACATGCGGGCTGGTGGGGGGCTGGGTAGGGAAGGGGCTGCATGGCGGGGGGCTGAGGGAGGCTGGGCTGGAACAGGAGGACCAGAGGGAGGACTGGCTATTGGTGTGTGTCCTCACTGAGCCCTGTGGAGACAAGGACCATAAAGAGTGGTCTGCCCATCCCCCTGGGCCCTGTCCCTCAGGCCTCCCAGCCGGAGGCACCATCCTACCTGGAACCGTGTTGCCAGCACCTCCATGGAGCTCTCCCCGTTGGTCTGCCCAGGAGAGGCAGCCCGGGACCTGAGGAGAGGACAGAGGAGGTGAGTGTCACAGGGGTCCTGGAACCCTGCTTAGCTGGTAGGGGCTATAGATTTCAGCTGTCCCCATACCATGTTCTCAAGACTAGTAAAATGTCCAAAACATTCAGACCGTGGGTTGTCAACTTTTAACTTTGTCAAATCTAAAATCAACAACTATCATCCTAAACCACCATTATTTCTTAAAAGAAAGGACAGGTTAGCACCAAAAAGTAGAAAGGAATAATTTCAGCAAAAACTTCCATATATTCAATTGCATTAAAAAACTCCTCGTACTATCCCCCTGCTTTTTTTTTTTTTTTGCTTTTTTTTTTTTGGCATTTTATCCAGACTTTGTCACTGATCAGCATCAATTTGTAGATCGATTTTGGGGGAGATTGCTGGTTTCATAAAATAATCCTGTATCTTTTGTCCATGGAGAAACTGAAGCCCAGAGAGGGAAAGTGAGTTACCCAAAGTCCTAAAGCCCAGGATTGGCTGGGCCAGCTGCCCACTGTCCCCAACCAGAGGCCTGTCCCTTACAGCTCTGCCACAATGGCCAGAATGCCTTTGAGAGAGTCACTCCTGGTCCCTTCCACAGGCTTCTCCTCCATAAAACAAGGGTTCCCCTTTCCGCCAGGCAGGCAGCTGTAAGACCTAGAGACCAGCTCCCCCGCAATCACCAAGGCAGTCAGCCAGAGGGCCCCTGTATCGCAACCCCCCCAAGGACTGTCCTCTAAAGCCCTTCCCAACAGAGCCAGCTGGATGGAGCCTTAAAGAGGCCATTGGGGGACTGAGAGCTGGCTGAGGAAAAGCACCGGCCATGACCCATCCCCACTACACCATTCCTGGATGTCTGGCCACTTCTAGAGAGGTCAGCAGGAACCACACACCACGCCAGCCTCAGCCCTTCAGCCTCAGCCCCCTTCCCCCCCAGGGAGGGGTGTGGAGTCACAGTGAGGGGAGCTTGGGCTGTGGCTCCAGGCCAGAGTACTGCTTCCTGCCACAGGGCTCTGAGTGCCTAAAAGGTCATGGGGGTGGGGAGGGTGGTGTTTAAGGAGGGTTAAGAGGGGGCTGGGCAAAAGAAAGAAGAAACAGGGAATCTTGACCTGCCCAACGTGGAGCTGGAGGCCTGGGGGTACTTGGCCAGGTCTACCTCCCTAAGGGGCTGGGTCCCTCTAAGAGGAACCTGAGAGGAAGTGATGGTGTCAGCAGCTCTCTGCCCCTCCCCCGCCCCGCTCTGCAGTCTCTTGTAGATTTTGGTCCCCTTCCCAGATGCCATGAGGTACTCCCCACCCTCCTCCTCTAGGTCCCACTCCTGCAAACCCTCTTGAGCCAGAGTGGCAAGAAGGAGCTGCTGAAGGGGCTGGGGCTGCCAGAGCACCGTGGGAGCCACTTCCACAGCACTGTGGGGCGGCGAGGCCAGGAGAGGGCAGGGAGTCGGGGTCCAGGGAGAGCCTGGCGGTGGGGGGCGTGGCAGAGAGGAAGAAGGAACCTGACTCAGGTTCAAGGCCAGACCAAAGGGCTCTCCTGGCTGAGGGAATCTCCCAGCATTCCTGCCCTGTGACTCACCGAGATGCCCCACCCTGGGGAGCCACCTGTTCCCCCCCCCCAACCCAGGCCTCTAGGCTGCAAACCCCACTAGCCAGAAATCAGCCCCACCATCAGGGCCTGGAGAGACAATGGAGGGAGGGACCAAGATGAGTGTTCTCTGAGGAGTAACCCCCCAAACGCCTCATCTCCCTCTCCCAATCCCCTAGCTGAACAAAGGTCATGCCCTCTTGGTGGCAGAGGCCCTGGAGACCCAGCCCAAGGCACACCTTTTCCCTCTTCAACCCACTTCATGCCCGCGCCCTGTACCCCACACACTTGGGAACCAGTCAGACCCGGGCATCCAGGTGGCTGATGCCAACCTGCCCTGCCTGTGGCTACACGCCCAGCCAGGCACAGGGACACCCCTCAGCCCACCCTGCTGCAGGCTGCAGGCCAGGAGCCCGGGACCTTCTCACCGATGAGCTGAAAGGGCAGGGCGGGGGGGAAGGGTGGCCCAGGCAGGATGCTGGCAGGGGGAAGAAGAATGCTGGCAGCCCAGCAGAAGCGGAGGGCTTACCGGTCCAGCTGCAGCCGCAGGGGTGAGGGGCTCTGGCGGATCTTGCTCTGGGCCTCCGCGTGAAGCATGCCCTGCGCACTCTCCCCATTGATGGCCAAGATAATGTCGCCAGGCCGGAGGTCGGCAGCCTCAGCCTTGCCCCGCTCCGTTACCTGTAGGGGATGAGGTGTAGGTAGGCTGAGGCACCCCTGCTCAGACAGTGGTGACACTCAGGTAGGGAAGAAGGAGAGGGCATTTCCCTCTGTCCTGCCCAAGAAACACAGAAGCTGGATTGAACCAGGCTGACCCATGTCTCCCTTTAATATTTCTCTCCCTGCCCTTTAGTATCTGTCTAGCTAATCAGCTAATGCCCTCCAAAACTGGAGTGGCAGCCCCCCTCCTCCTTGGCATGCTAATGGGGGCCCCCAAAGAACATGTGGTGATGGAGGTTCAGGAACTGTCCTTGGAGATACTCTTGGATAGTGAGCCCTGCCAATGCAAACCGTGCAGTGCTGGTGGCTGCCCACACACAAGCGTGAATGCTTCCCAGCCAGCCTGGGTCAAGGGGAAACTGCCAAGAACTTGGGGGCTCCTGTTCTCATAACCACCCGAAATGGCTACCAGCAGGTACGATGCTGGAAACCAGCAGGCCCCTTACAGGGCCCAGCTCCCTTTCACTACTCAGAAGCCTGTTCCTGACCTGGCTACCACATCCCCATGGCAACAGGGTCCCAGCCTTCCCTGGGCCAGCACTCCTAGAAGCAGACCTCTGGTTCCAGAACAAAAAAAGAAAGGTACCTGTGGGGACCCGGTAAACAGAGCTGACCCTAACTATGGGGGTACCTCTTAATCTCCTGGAACTAGCCCTTACCTTGGTCACCATGATGGGCGTGTGGAAATCCCTGCCCCCGGTGATACGGAAGCCCCAGGGTGCGGGCCCCAAGACATCCACAGTCAGTGCCATACCTGAGGAAGAGAGGCTGAGAGGTGGAGCCTACCCCCAGCCCCCCAGGGACAGTGAGTGTAAGGGGGCAGGAGAGAAGCAAAGGGAGAAGAGGGGATGACAGGTCCATGGGGCAGCCAGTCAGGGGCTGGGGGTGGGAGTGGAGGAAATGACCAACTCCCTCCCTGGCCCTCCAGTTCCACTCCTCCCCACCCTGGGAAGGCATGACTCCGAGTTCCCTTTCACTGTGCTCAGCAGCTCGGCTCCCTGGAGGCAGGCCTTCAGGGTGTTAGAGAGGGGCTCGCTGGGGAACTGGTGGCAGGGGCTGGCAGGTGGTAGGAGATGTCAGCATTTCCTCTCCCCCACCTCCACCATCAGGGCTAAGTCCCACTAGTGCTCACTTCCTGTCCCCAAAACCCACAGCACAAGGTACTTCCTCCCGCTTTGGGGGAGGGGAGCGCTGTGGGAACAAAGTGACAGCAAGGAAGCAGGGGTGCCACCCGAGTGTTAGAAGTGAGGGTCTTCAGAGGAGCCTCTTGCTACGTGCCTGACCCTTGACAATGTGGTCCAGCTAGGCAAGCCTGGGCTTCCCACCGCCCCCAGGGGCCTGATGCCCTCTGAATAGACTCAAAGAAGGGTAAACTCATCTGCCAAGCTAGGTACACCCACGCCCTGGCCCTGGCCAGCAGGGTGAGCTGACTGATGCTGCCCGTGAGCTAGGGCCGCAGGCCTCCCATCCACTGCCCCCTCCACTGGGCAAGGGAGTGTCCTTGCAGACCCGGCCCTTGTAGGATTTCCGGAGCCTGTAGGTCTGGAGTCAGGAGCCAACCCAGGCAGAAAGCTGCATTGCCAGACTAGGGCACCACCCTGCCCAGCACCCACCCTGGAGCTGCGCCTGGGGAGGCCCAGAGGCTGCAAGGGCTGCCCAAATCTATCCAAGGGCACCGGGGCCACCTCCCGCGTTAAGGCGCCTGTGGAGTGCACGCCCAGGCCATTGGGGCTGCCAGCCCTCTTCCTGGCCCTGTGGCTTCCTCTTTGCCCAGGCCTGGCCTCTGTCCCTCCCCGGGTCCCCTGGCCGGCCCAGGCCACTCGCACGCCTTGGATTCCCGGACCTTTGAGCTGGCCAGTGGACTCCGCGCCGGGCGCAGCCAGGAGGTGCCCAGCCCGTCCGCCCGGCTCTCCCAGTTCCTGCGCCCTCTGCGCTTTAAAACCAAAGTACCCGCGGGCGGGGGGCTGGAGGACCAGCGCCCCGGACGGGGGAAGCCCAGCCAGCGGGGGGCGCCATCCTCGAGGCGAGGCTACGGAGAGGGGCGGGGGGCGCAGGAAAGGCCCGGGCGCGGAGGGGCGCCCAGGGGGCGCGGGGCGCAGAGCCCAGGGAGAGCCGGGAGCCAGGCGGCCGCGGGCCCAGCGGCCCGTGCGCAGGTGGGCGCGCTCTGCGGGCCCCGCTCACCTGCGGGCTGGGCGGCGAGTCCAGGAGGGAGGGCGAGGAGACACCGCGGCTCCCGCTGCCGCCGCCGCCGCCGCCTGCCCGACTCCGGGGAGAGCCGCCCGGGACCCGGGACCTGCCTCCGCCCATGTGATCCCGGGGCCGCCCCTGCCGCCGCCCCGGCCGGGGAAGCCGCCTCCTCCATGCAGCCCGGCCCCTGCGCTGCCGTCTGGTCCGCGCCCCGCGGGGGGGATGGGAGGGTTGGGGGTGTCTCTCCCTAGAGCGCTCTAGAAGCTGCAGCTGTCCTCCCCGAGTTGCCATCCTCCTGACTACTCCCCCCCCCCCGCGCGTGCAGGGTAGGCGTCCTGGTGGCGGTGACAAGCCCCCCTTCGCCGACCGCTGAGCTCTCCGGCCGGCGCCCCGCCCCCTTCCGAGGGGCCCCGGAGCTCCCGCCGGGGACCGCGAGGCCGGCCTGCTCCGCTCGCGGTCCGCTCCAGGCTCCCACGCCAGCGCAGATGCCGCCGACACCTCAGATCCCCAACCAGCCCCCCCCCCCCCCCCCCCCCCCCCCCCCCGCCTTCCCGAGGCCAGAGGCTCAGGGGGCAGCGGCGCAGAGCTTCCCGCTGGAGATGCCGGGCAGACCGGCTCCACTCAGGGAGACCGGCCAGGTCCAGGAGGAGGAGAGGAGAGACTCCGGGTGGAGGTCACCCGCACCCTCCTGGGATGTACATGTCCCTTCCTCCTCTGGGCTGATGCTTTTTCCATTCCCGCTGCCTTCACTCTCTCTTGCTGTCCTGCCTGGGGCTGGCCAACCCCAACAACCTCCATTGGCCCTCGTCTGTCCCCCAGGCCCCAGCCGTCTGCTGCCTCCTGGAACCCAGGCTCCAGGGATCAGGAGGGGACAGCCAAGGAGAGGCTCCAGGCACCAGCTCAGAACCATCTGGCAAAGGGTTTCCCTGGAGTCGTACCTAGCAACCCTCCCCCTGGGGACTTCAGGGCCCACCAGAGCTGGCCCCATCTCCCATTGGTCTCCACTTTGCACTTTCTCTGAGGGGCTGGTTTGTTTTCGGGGGAGGGGGGCACACCTGTGGGCACAGCTATAACTTGCCTGCCTCAGGTAGTCATTCCCTCCCAGTTCCCTTTGCAAGGAGTGCCCTCCCCATCCCGTCCCCTCCCCCCTCACCTACCTATGGGTCTCTGGCTCTCTACATACACAACCCAGCCTGCCTCTAGCCTGCTACCTCCCCTGTCCCTAGCTTCCCACAGCTCTGTCCCCAGTGTATGTAAGCAGCTCTCCCACTAACTAGTCCCAAGCCTAGCGGTGTGCTTGTTTCACCTGATGCACCTGTCCAATCCCCCACCCAGGCTGGAAGCCCTGAGGAAGCAGAAAGCTACCGTTAGGGCCAACACAGCCTTGGGCTCACACAGACCTCACCTCAAATGCCAGGTCTTTTCTGCCTCTACTAGCTGTGTGACCTTGGACAAGTTCCTCATGTCCTCTAGGCCTCAGTTTCCCCATCTGTAAAATGGGACAATGCATAGTTGTACCAATTGCTCTTCCATATAAAGCTGCCTGCTACACAGTCTCCTTGGAGGGCAGGCTGCGTTTTTGTTTGGTTCACTGCTCCATTCCCATGGCCTAGCACAGTCAGTCATTCCCTCCCAGTAGGGCATTCGATAAATATTTGGTGAATGAATATTGTTTTAATGATCGAACGGATTAATCTCTCCCTTCCACCCCCCAATCTGTTTTATAGCTTTTGGTGCTCCTGACTTTGCCTTGGACAGGTCCATCTATAGGATCTCTTCTCTGTGGGTTCTGCGTTCACAAAACTCAGGACAAAGACAAAGTCGGCAGGCATGACCCCTGGGAACAGAAGGGAGTACTGCTCTGCTCTAAGCAACTCTGTGCTTCTGGGCACCTCACCTCTCTAATGGGAGGAGCGGCCCAGTGGCCTACGGTCCTTTCTGGCTCTGACCCCTCAGATCCCCCTCCCTCCTCAGGCCTCTAACCCTCCCCTCCCTTCCCCCATCGTGCCAGATCACAGCACAGAAGTGGTCATCATACATCAGGGCTCTCGTGGCAGGCAGCCCAGGGGCCTAGGGCTGGTTTGCTGCCAAGGTTTCAGGTCTGCATCAAAGAGAGGGTGTGGATTTGGTTTCTGCCCCAGGTAAAGGCAGACTCAGCCCTGACATCTTACATGAGGGTATCAGGGAATGCAAAGACGGGAATCAGGAACAAGCCAGCGGGGTCCCGAAGAATGGTTGTTTTTATAGGATAGGGTGGACCTGTCTACTGAGAAGCAGACTGTGGTGAGGACTGGAGTGGCCAGAATGGCTGAAGGAGGACACGCAGGTCTTGTTCTTCCAGCTGCTGTTTAACCGCCACTGGGGCCCAGCCCCACCCAGGCTCAAGGAACCAGCCAGGGCCAGGCCACAGTCCTGTCATTCACAGGCCTCACCCACCTGCCTCAACTAAACTGGGCCCCACCACCTCTTCCCACCCACCTGGGGTGGGGGCACCTTAAGTGACAGGCCTGGAAGACGACATTGCCAGAAAGAATGTAAAAGAAGCCCAGCCTGGGACCACCCTACAGAAGTCCTTGACCTCATACGTGACCTTCCTTCTTCAGTGGCCTCTGGACAAGGAATGCCTGGTTGACTTTGTGCAGACAGGTGGCAACAGTCATGCACCTGACTTCAGCATTTTATAATGATGTGACCCGGACAATTGAATTTCTCAGCCTTCTCTCCTGTGGAGTCAGCCCTGCCTGCTGTGATGCTTACGGCAGATAGTGGGTGTGTAGTACCTTATGCCCTGCTCAGCTCCCATTGCTGCCAAGGAATGGAGCTTTCCTTCCTGGGCAGGGCAGCCGAGCCCAGACTGTGCCACCACTGTCGCCCCACGGGAACCACCAAGCCCCAGGACTCTGAAACCTTGGGCGAGAAATCACTTTGGCTAGCTGTGGCCCACCACTCCCAACTTCCCACCTATTGCTCAAAAATCCGAGCCTAAAGAAGCAAATAAACGCACAGAAGGAAAACATTAGGAACCTCAGAGCAGTGAGACATGTCATCCAGTCCAGCAGCCCCACGCTGGCTCCAGAATCAAAACAGCCTGCACACAAGGCCACATTCAGCTCCCATCTCTGGTTTCTCCCCACAATCGGGCCTCACCGTGGTCCTTGTGACATTAGTGCTCTCTCTCTCTGCGCTGCTTGTCAGACAGCTGCCTAATACTGGGGGCCGCCCAATGCTGCCTGAGACCTGAGGCCCAAGATCTTTAGAGATAATCGTGCTGCTTTCCCAGCCTCCCCTTACACGTGTGCGCACACACACTCACATGCCACCTGATTCAGCACAGCCCACTGAAGAAAGAATTCCCATAATCCTAAACAGGAGGAGCCCTCTCTCACTCCCCCGGCCGAAAAAGGAGTGCAAGGCAAGGCCCCTGGTATCCCGATTTATTTTACATTCTCTTGCAGAGGGGACTTGAGAGTTGGGGGGAGCAGGGGAGGCATGAGGGCAGCACACATCAGTCTCCCTGGGAAACATCTGGGATCGGCCGGACCTCTGAGGCCCATCCTTCCTGGGCACTACAGCAGCAGGACATATGCACAGCCCAGGCCCAGGGCTTGGCAACCTTTGGAAAGAGGGGGCCTTCAGGCAAGACCTCTTGCCAGGCCTCAAATGCTAAAGAGGTGTGGTGTCCACCCACCACCTCACTCCCAGGCCCAGCTGGAAGCAGGAAGGCAAAGGGGGCAGCGGGCAAGCTGGAGTGGAAGGGGAGGCACCCCCTCCAAGCGGCGGCCTTTGGTCTCTGTTAGGTTAGGAAGCTGGTCCTTGTTAGAGGAACCCCATGGGGGTAAAGCTGGGAGCCAGTCCCTGTTAGAGGAAACGCTATAGCAGGGTGGGGGTGGGAGACTCCCGGGTCTGGTCTCAATAAGGCCTGGAAACAGTCTCCACTTCAAAGCAGACCTCTATATTTGGGGAATTGGGTAGGGGAGGAAATAAAAGGACTGTGAGAGGAATGCCTGTGAGCTTTGGGTGGGAATCAGTCCAGGGGGCTTCGAGGGGGCTCCAAGGGAAAGGCTGCCGGGTTGTCTGCAGATGCCAGCTGCCAGGTCCTGGTGAGGAGAAGTTGGGAAGGCCGGGGGGTCCTCTCTCCTTCTGAGAAGTGCTACTGCTCCCCACCCCATCCTGGCTGGGCTCTGAGTTGCCACGGAGACCTTTCACACTGGAGCTACATAATTTCCAGGGAATGTCCCAAATTTCTGGGTCCTCCGGGAGACACCTGAAAGAGGAAAGGAGAGAATAACGAGGGCCCTGCCCCCTGCTGGCAGTGGCCAGAACTGCCGGTGGAGTCCCTGTTCCAGGGAGGACTCGTTTGCCTCATTCCTGCCGCCTAGTGGCAGGAGCCGAGATAAGCAAAGCTACATTTGCTAAAGTCAATAATGCTCCGCCAATCTGAGCACACAGCACAGAACCACCCCACCCTTCCCCGGGGAGCAAGGAGGCGGGAGGGTAAATCACAGAACTTAAATCCTGAGGACTCTCACCGGTCTAGTATGGCACCTCGTTTTAGACATGGGGCATATAAGGCCTAAGAGGCTAAACGAATTCCCCCAAAGCACTCAGCTGCTTAGGAGTAGAGGTGGGCCTAAAATTCAGGCCTCTGGCCTGCCACACCCCCAAAGGCACCTGTGTCCTGGGGTGTGGAGGGGGAATGCTAGGAGACATAGGAATGTGAATGAAAGTCCTGGCCCACTGGCATCCTGACTTCCTTATGAGTAGCCCATGCCCACCCTGTACCCAGGCCTTGCTGATACTGTTCCCTTGCATGGAGGGCCTCCCTTTTCTGCTCTGCCACCCTTCAAGGTCAAGCTCCCCTACTTCCTTCAGGAAGTCTTCCCTGACTTGCACTGTGGCTACTGAGCATATAACGTATGTTAGTGTAACCAAGAAACTGAACTTTCTAAACTTTTCCTCTAAAAGCACATGCAGCTTATACCACAAAGGCGGTGCTTTTTCTTCTTGCACACCCCTCCGAGGTAAGGACGTTAACAAGTTAGTACTTCATAATCACTGGCATGTCTAAAGCCTGGTCACCAGCCAGGTGCTGGGGCTCAGGTGAGAAAGGATGGGCTGCCAGGTCAAGGGACTGCCCCTGAGGCCACCCCTGCCCAAGGCCACTCCTCCAACACTTCAGGCCCCGCAGCCTAGCACGGGCGCTCTGGCTGCTCACTAGTCTCTGAGGACGGCCCCAGCCTCTGAAGCTGAGGCTGGCACAGGGCCTGCCCACTCTGGTGAAGCAGGCCATGTGAAACCTGCTGGGTTGGTCACCTTGAACCAGGCCAAGGCCAGCCTGAGGCTTCCTGCATTAGTTCTTTGCCTGAGCTGCCCTGAGGGCCAGGATCTCTCTCTCCTTTTGGTGGAAGGGGTTGGGGGGAGCTAGCTGCTAGCTGGGGGTAGGAGTGGGGGATACACAGGTGTGAGACTCGGTCCAAGTCTGCACTGACTTAATAGATGACCTGGGCCTCATCCCTCTTTAGGAATGAAGGCAGCAACAGAAGTGCTGGCTCTGGGGAAGCATCAGGCCAGGCCTCTCCAGGAGCCAGGCCAGAAGGCATGTGTTTTGGATCAGGCCATGAATCTGTGCTGAACCAATACCCCTCAAGGGGCCCTGAGATACCCCCCTCGAGGCTGCCCTCCAGCGCACCCACCAGGCCCACATACCCACAAACCAGCCATCGTCACACTGCTGCATGACATCCACTCGGTCCCCCTCCCGCAGCTCCAGCTCGTCTTCATTCTGGGGCCTGTACTGGTACACTGCCCGGTACCTGCGGGAGACACGGTCATGGCAACCCAGAGCCCTCACCCCTTCCTGAGACAGACCCAGAGTCTAAACCCAAGTGTTGCCACATCCTGTGAATTTCCCAGGGTTTCTCCATGCCCCCATCAGCCCTGGCCCAGGTCCGGGGATGGCAGCTCTGTCTGGCTCCAGGGCATTCTTCCCCAGGCCTCCCCCCGCACTCCAAGCCCTAACTACCCAAACCCTGCCTCCTCGGCACTCCCAGTGCCTTCCAGTCTGTTCTACCAGTTCCCACACTTCATGCATCCACACACTAACCTCAGGGCTGGAAACCCAATAGGGAGACTGAGGCTGGGGGCTGAGTGTGGGAGGCTTGCTCTAAGGCTAAAGGGCTGACAGGGACAGATCAGGAGCACTGCAGACAAGCAGCCCCCACCCCAGCCACCAAGTCACCCTTAAGTGAGAGCAAGAACAAGTGCTACCTATCAGGGGCTTACCAAATCCACCTCGGGGAGCCAGGGCGGGCTACTGGGTCGGTGTGCTAGATACTGCCTGATGGCAGCTCCCACCCCTGACCCAGCACCCCCAGGCGGTACTCACGGGGTCCAGTGTATCTGAGCGGTGTTGTGGGAGGAGGTCCCTGGGTCCAGGGGACGGCTGGAGCCTCCAGGATGGGACAGAGAAGACCCAGGGGTGCTGAGACTCTGGGGAACCACAGGAGGAAAGGTGTGGGCACAAGCCGCATGAGGGCGGAGAAGTGAAATGGCCTCCCACTTCCCCGGGGCAGCGCTTCCCACACTGCTCATTGACCCCTCAGTCCCCATGGCACAGGGGTTCTGTGACCATTTCACTCCACAGGTAGGGCAGGTGGCTGGTTTCTGAACACTGCGGACAAAGCCAGCATGAGGGGCCCACGCACGGGCTGTGCCTGCTCACACTGGTTTGCTGAGTGGAGAGGTGACTGCAGGAGTGAACGAGCTTGTTTGTGAGCTGTCAGGACCAGGACCAATGACTTCCCTTAAGTATAAACTTGTAGCTCAAACCCACCCAACTACCCTCTGCAGTGGGAATTATCACCCCATTTCACAGGTGAGGAACACTCTATAGATGAGAAATCCCACATCTAGAGACAGTAAATGATATGACCAAGGTCACACAGCAGGTTACCAGCAGACCCCCAGCTCCTGGCCTCACCCTGTGGCAGAGGCTGACACAGGCAAGTCACAAAACTGGAGTCTGAAGGGTCAGGAGGCCTGGGCTGGCTCTGGGGTCCCCCCTAGGGCCGGCTGGCTATCCCATTCTCCCTGGGATGCAGCTCAAGGGCCAGAACCAACTTGAGGGCTCAGAGGTCCACAAGGCCAGGGTGGGGCTGCAATGCCAGGTTCTGCCTAGTCACCCCACCTGTCTGTCCTAGAGCAGTCTGGGAAGGGCTCTGAAGTGCAGCCCCATCATAGGAATGGGGGGTATGGGGTAGGGAGCGGGGATCAGCTCTCCACCTGAAACAGGTTATCATCTTACCTGGGTTTGGGGTCTGGGCTCCTGAGTGGAGTAGGAGAAACCGGTGCGGCGGGGGGAGGTCCGGCCCCCCCAATCGGTGGGATCAGCTGGACTGCGTGGTGTTACTGGGGAGCTGGGGTGACGGGCAGCTAGCCGGGCTGCGGTCAGGCTGGGAGACGCAGGGAGCTGGGGGCCCTCGTCGCAGAGGCGGAGCCGGGGCTCACGGCCCACCTGCACGTAGCTGGCAGGGAAGATGCCCTGGCGCCCCGTGCCTGAGATGCGTCCCTCATACCAGTTCTCATTCACCTTTCGGATCAGGCAGATGCGCTCCCCCTGGGGGAGAGAAAGAAGTCAGTATCTAGAGAGCCTTCCTGGGTACCACGTACCCAAGGGTGCCTACCTGGATGCCCAGAGGCATCAGGCTCAGGGGGGGTCAGCAGGTCCTGCAGAGGTCACACAGCTAGAAAATGGAGGCGTCGGAAGCCAAACCCAGGCTGCCTGGCCGAGCGAGCAGAAGTCTAAACAATGCCCACAATATGTGGCGCTGGGTTTGGATAAAGTCCTGCCTCTTTGGGCAGCCTACATGCATCCCCCTCTGAGTTCCAAGCTCTCTCTCTCTGCAGACTTCCAGTCATATGGGAGCCTGGTGGCTAATAACACAAGTCCAAACCAGGCTCTGCCAATTTCAAGCTGTGTAGCCTTGGGCAACTTACTTTGCCTCTCTGAGCCTTGGTTTCCTCACTTGTGAAGATAATACTGTTGCTGTGAGTAGCAAAGGAGATCAATGGTAGATTGGTAAGAAGCACTGGACAGGCACTAACCACCACTGGGTCCTTTCCCTGCCTCCACATTGAGTGATCCTGTCACCACTGCCAACAAACAAACTCCCTGATGGCAGCTAGTGCTTCCCCAGGCCCACGTGACTGAGGTCAGGTGGGGCTGCCCTAGGGAAGATGGTCTTCAGCCCTCTCCCGCCCCCACCTCTTTATCCAGCCACTTCCTGTCCCTTCTCTCCCTTGGGCCAGCTCTTCTGGGGGATTCATGGCTTCTGCCCCCAAAAGCAACCAAAGGGAGACCAGTTCCCTGCTTTCTAGGACAACATTTTTCAAGCTTTCTTGAACATAGCCTATAGTAACCCAGCGCGTGCGCGCACACACACACACACACACACACACACACGCCTAAAAATATATATATTTTTTATTTTAGAAAGGGAGGGACAGAGAGAGAGGGAGAGATAATCAGCAATATGAGATGGATCACATGCCCTGACCAGCGATCAAACCCACAACCTGGGCACATGCCCTGACCAGGAATCAAACTGGCAACCTTTTAGTACACAGGACAATGCTCCAACCGAGCCACACCAGGCAGGGTATAAATGCCTAAATATTTGAGAGAATACCCTTTCTACATGCAAGGCTTTTTTTTTTTTTAATTGACTTTAGATAGAGAGAAGAAGGGGGGAGAGAGAGAAACATTGATTTGTTGTTCCACTTAATTATGCATTGATTGGTTGATTCTTGTATGTGCCCTGACTGGGGATGGAACCCACAATCTTGGTGTATTGGGCTGACCCTCTAACCAACTGAGCTACCTGGCCAGGGCTACATGCAAGCCCTTCTAATATTTCCAATTTATTCTTTTAAAAATGCTGATTGTGATCCTCAAAACCTACCAACCTGGAACTGAAAAAAGCACAACTACTCTAGAAGTTCTGGACTTTTAAAAAATGGGCTAAATTAAGGGAAATATATGCAAAGAGACCCAGAAAAACATTGGAAATACTGGATGAAGATGGATACACCTGACTCTTTAAAAAAATGTTCTACTACACATATTTCCCTATGTCTTCACTAGCCCCCGCCCGCCCCCACCTCCTGCCTGGCCTGGCCGCACCTTTCGGAAGGACAGCTCCACCTCCAGATCCCCCTTGAAATTGTACTGGGCCACGGCTTCTCCATACTCCAGCACCTGGTAGGTCGGGGGCTTGACAGGCTTGGGGATCTCATCTGCAGGCAACACCTACAGGGAGAAAGGTCATGAAAAAGGTTCAGCCTAGACATTAATTGGTCACAGGCCTGGGGCTCCTGGGAGGGTGAGGCAACAAAGAGAAGGTGGTATGGTAAGCTCTGTTCCTAGGCCAAAGAAAAGGCAGACACCAGACACAAGCCTATGGTGGCCAGGGCGAGCACAGCCAAGGGGCTGGTGAGCCCCAGAAGGCCCTTGGAGGAAGAATTTCCACTAGAGAGAGGTATGTGGAGTGGGCATTATTGGAGTGGGCAGTAGCAGTGCAGAGATGGAAGCCAATTCAGTGAACAGAGTTGAACTTGGAGGGCAGAAGGAAACAAGTCCCAAGGAGCAGGGAACACCTGCTGGCCTGTTCTACAAGTGAGGATCTAACATTTTACCACTGCTGAGAACCGAGCGTCCTCCTTCCTCCTCCCCTTCTATCCTTCCAGTTGCCCAGAATCTCCATGCTCTCTTTGCTTCACCCTACTCATAAAAATCAAGAAGCTAAAAAACTATTTTTTTAAGTATATTTTTTAAAAATGTTTTTATTGATTTTTAAAATTTTTATTGATTGATTTTTATAGACAGAGAAGAAGAGAGAGAACAACATCGATTTGTTGTTCCACTTATTTATGCATTCACTGGTTGATTCTTATATGTGCCCTGACTGGGGATTAAACCTGCAACCTTGGTGTATCAGGATGACACTCTAACCAACTGAGATACCAGCCAGGGCTGTTTTTATTGACTTTATCTTATTTATTTATTTTTGTTAATCCTCACCTGAGGATACTTTTTCTAATGATTTTTAAAGAGAGTGGAAGGGTGGGGAGAGAGAGAAACAACGATGCGAGAGAGACAACAATTGGTTGCCTCCTGCAGGCACTCCAACTCGGGCCCTGGAATCAAGCCTGCAACCCAGGTAGGTGCACTTGACCAGGAATTGAGCCCGTGACCCTTCGGTCTGCAGGCTGATGCTCTAACTACTGAGTAACACCAGCTGGGGCTATTTTTATTGATTTTAGAGAAAGAGGAAGGGAGAAGGAGGGAGGGAGGAAGGGAGAGAGAGAGAAACGTGGATGTGAAAGAGAAACATCAACCGGTTGCCTCCTGCACACAGCCTGGCCAGGATCAAACCTGCAACCTGGGTATGCGCCCTGCCCAGGAATCAAACCGGTGACCTTTTGCTGCATGGGACAGCGTTCAACCAACTGAGCAACACTGGCCAGGGCGATAATAAACTCTTTAATACTGAGATGTAAATGACTGATGACATGGAATACTCTACATACTCTGTGAAATTTCAGGATCAGAGAGAGAGTTCTAAGGGTAGGGGAGGCCTATTGATATCTGCCAAATCAAGAGCCTGAATTAAAACAACAACCCAACCCATAGGTCAATGAGAAAGTCACAAAAGAAATGGGAAAATAGTTTGAGTTGAATGAAAAAACAATATCAAAATCTGTGGGATGCAGTTAAAGCAGTGCTTAGAGGAAAATTTATAGCATTAAAAATGCATATATTAGGGGAAAATGTTTCAAATCAATCATCTAAACTACCACTCTAGAAAACTAGAAAAAAAAAGAGCAAAATTGTACCTAATGCAAACAGAAGGAAATAATAAATAATGAAGAGGCAGAAATCAATAATACGGAAAACAAAAATAGAGAAAAATCAATAAAATCAAAAGTTGGTTCTTTGCAAAGATCAATAAAATTAACAAATCTCTTGTCAGAATTAGAGAAGACACAAACTATCAATATCAGGAATGAAAGAAAGGACATCACTACAGATTTTACTGACACTAAAAGAATAATAAGGAAATATCATTAACAACCTTAAGCTATAATAAATTAGATACCTTGAAATTCCTTAAAAGATACAAATACCAAACATAACTGATAGTCCTTTATCTATCAAATCCAGAACTTATGTCTGGATTCAGATTCTGGATCTTCTACTTAATAACTTGTCTCTGAACCTTAGCAAGCCCATCTGTAAAATGGGGCAGATTTATTACTTTCCCAAGTTAATGAGAGGAACCAGGGAGGTTAATTCAGATGACTCTGGAACAACATGGGTTTGAACTGTGTGAGTCCACTTACACGCATATTTTTTTTCAGTAAATATACTGGAAATTTTTTGGAGATTTGCAACATTTTGTAAAAACACACACATGAACGGTGTAGCTGAGAAATATTTAAAAAATTAAGAAAAAGGTTATGTCATGAATGCATAAAATAAACGTATTTTCGTTCCCTTATGGTTTTCTTAATAACATTTCCTTTTCTTTAGCTTACTTTATTTTATTGTAAGAATACAGTATATAATACATATGACATACAAAATAGGTGTTAATCGATTGTTTATGTTATCAGTAAGGCTTCTGGTCAACAGTAGGCTGTTAGTAGTTAAGTTTGGGGGGAGTCCAAAGTTACATGTGGATTTTCGACTGTGCGGGGGTCAGCGGACCAACCTATGCATTGTTTAAGGGTCAGCTGTACACATGAAAATGAATGATTTGTAAACATCGCACACTTTGTACTCTTGCCAGGTGTAATTAGGATTCATCCCAAAGACAGCTTGAGAGAGATGGATTCTGCCTGGTGAAAGTCTGGGACACTGACAGGGCTGGCAGGCCCTGGTTCTCCCCCTTGGACTGGTTCCACCTTTAGCCCTCACTTTACAGGCATTTCCTGAGTACAGGCAAAGTGCCAGGCCAGGCTGTGGGGGCCAAGGTTACGAATGAGGCTGAGACATGGCCCCTGCCCTGGAGCTCTCAGTGTCACATCTTAGGGAACCTGTAAGATATGGCAGCCAGCTAAGGGGAGAAGCTGTGGACGGATAAGGGCTCGGCACACCCAGCTGCCCCCTGGGCTCCTGCTCACCTCCACGTAATTAGCAGGGAAGATGCCCAGCCTGCCATGGTGCTCCCCCTCCAGCCAGTTCTTGTCCACCTCCTTGTGGATGTAGACAATATCGCCCTTCTTCAGGGTCAGCTCCCTGCAGGCCAGAGCAAGGACATCGGCAGACCCTGTCTAGGACACCCAGGGTCCCCTCCACCTCTGGGGATGCCCCCCCCCCCGCCCTCCCCTCTCCCCCAGAGTGCAGAGCCTGCCCCAGGGAACAGGGGAGGGGAGAGGAGGGCACTTACTTGGGAGACTGTGCCTGGAAGTCAAACTTGAGCCTGGCAGCCTTCCTCTATGCAGGGGGAGAGAACACGGGGGTGACCCCAGTCAAGCAGTCCCCAGGACCCTGGCGCCCCAGGCTCCCCTTGCACCCTGACCCTAAGGCTCCCACCCCCTTACCTTCTTTTCTTCCTTCCTGGCAGGGCTGACCCCTCGCTCAGAGGCACTCGGGTCTGTGGAGAAGCCTGAGCTCAGCCTGGGAAGGCCATGCCCGGGGGTGGGGCTGGGCTGGGGTCCCTCCCACCCACAGGCTCCGGGGCTCTAGGATCTTCCTGCCACGCCCCGCAGGCACCAGATCTGGTGAGTGGGGAGGGCCCCTGGGTGAGAAGAGGGGCAGGGTCTGGTCCTTACCTCCGGTTGAGGAAGGGTAGACGAAATCCCTACGACCTAGGAAGGGGCTTCCTCCATCCGCCATTCTGTGGGGACTCAGGGGCCAGGAGGAGCCCCGGTAAAGTGCATTCGGGTTGCTGAGGCTCCAGGCAGAGGCTGGGCTGCGGGGACACAGCGAGTGAGCCACCTGCCTGGCTTCCCGCCCTCGCGGGCTCAGCCCTGAGCGCCCTGTGCCCCCCCACCGGCCGCCGCCTCCTTCCAGGCACCCCCGGGCTCGCCACAGGACGTCCTGCTTCCCAAGCCGTGGGCCGGGCGAGGGTGCGGCCCGCGGGGAGGCGGGTGCGCTGAGAAGGGCTGGCCGCGGCCACCGGTGCCCGGGGAGGGCAGCTTTCCCCCCCGGGCGGGGCCGCCCCCTGCCCCCAGTGTGCCCCCGTCCCGGCCGGCCACTTGGCGCCCTCCACGGCCCCCTGCCCCGAGTGGTGCCCCGGTCCCCGCCGGCCACTAGGCGCCCCCCGCCCCGTCCCTCCCCGCGCCACGTCCCCGGCCCGGGGTCCCGCGCGCCCCGGCCACTCACCGCGCGGGGGGCCGCGGCTCCTGGGGCCGTCGGGGCACCTGGGAACCCTGCGGGGAGGCGGCGGTCAGGGCCCGCGTCCGAGGCAGCGGCAGCCCAGGCCACCGCCTCCGGAAAAGTTGGCGGCTTGGAAGGAGGGATGATGGGCGGGGCGGGGACCGGGAGGAGCCGAGGAGCCGGGGAGGAAGCGCACGGAGGGGGGTGCGGAAGGGGGGGGCGGCCCGGGAGAGCGGGCGGGAGGGGGGAGATCCCTGCGGGCCGAGGTCCCGGACGGGCGGGGGCCGGGCCTCCGACGTCAGGCCGGAGCGGAGTCGGAGGGCTCGGGAGTCACTCGGGAAAGTCCGCGCCCAGCCTTGGAGAGGAGCGCGCTCGGTCGGGGTGAAGTCCGCCCCAGCGCGCGCCGAGTGCAGCCGGCGGGGCACGTCTCGTCCGCCCCTCTCGCCCAAGCCCAGCGGAGTCTCCCGGGTGGGGGGGCTGGGGGGTCGGTACCTTGGGAAACGGCTGCCGGGTCTCTATAGCCCGCAGGTCCTTGTCCAGCTCCGCGCTCAGCTTGGCCAGCTCTCTCTCCAGCAGGACCTGGGGCAGGTGATCGGGAGAGACTTGGGACAGTGGGGAAGCGGGGGAGGGGAGGGGAAGCAGCGCACGGCTGGGGGGCACTGGTCAAAGGTCAGACGTGAGTAGCCAGTGGGCAGCCGGCCGGAGCACGGTGCTTGCCCTAGTGTAAAGGGCAGGCTCAGGGCCCCGGGCTGGACAGGCTCCCTGCCTGTGTGCCTGCCCAGAGGTGTGCCTCCGGGTGTCAGGGGGGCCCTGCCACCCCTCTCACTGGCCCCACCCTCCTGACCCAACTCACCCATCTGGCACGCCCACGATAGCCCCTTAGGACTTCCGGACAGTGCCTCACTGCCATTTTTTGTCATGTCACTTGTCTGTTCAAAAGCCTGCAGGGCTCCCCATTTCCTCTCCCACCAAGTCGTCTATGGCCTTCCACAGCCGGGCTCCACTGTACCCAACTGCTTTCCCTCCACTGCCCATCCCAACGCCGTCCAGACTTTGCCTCTGCACCTCCCTCATCCTGAGCGCCCTCTCTCTGCCTGGCCAAACCCTCCCAACTCTTCAGAGCCCAGCTCCACCTCTAAGAATAGGTCCTGAAAATTCCAGTCCACACTGACCACTCTTTTCTCAGCTCCTGCTTTGGTCAACACACATTTATTCCACACATGTTTGAGTGCCTACTGAATGCCAGGCACTCTGTGGTGGGTGCCAGGGATACAGAGGTAAACTGCACGGGACTGGAAGATCGGAGCTTTGGGATCTGTGTCCTTTGCCCAGGGTGACTGGGGCCAACATCACCCAGAATCTCCCTCCTTTGTCCCCCAACACTGCTTGTCTCCCCTCACCCCACTTTCCCTTCAGCACTCACCTCAATGGGCTGGGAGGGCTTCTCAACAGGGTCATCCACCAGAGGTTTCTTGGGCTAAGGATGGGAAGGGTGAGTCAGAGGGGATGAACTCACTTGCCAAAATGCGCTGGCGAGGGTGCATCCACTCCCAGAGGACCAGGCCCACACTCACCTTCTGCCCAGTCTCTAGTTCTTGCAGAAACTGGTTCCAAGATTCTTCTGTCCAGACATTGTCCGCTTTCTCTCGGCGTCTGGGCACCTGCATGGAGGTGGGTAGGCATCGGCTTGAGTAGATGGACACTGGGACACTGGGCAGGCTTTCAGGCCACTGCCCCACCCCTGTGACCACCAGTCCCCTGCTAAGGATTCTGGGTTCGCCTAGCTGTACAGGCCCCAACGGAAAGGACATTATCTGTGCTCTCTTCACAGAGGGACCTGGCCAAGAAGGCACTGGGGACAGTGTGGGGAGGGTGCTGGGAGGGCTACCTGATTTGGGGTCTGGGGCAGAGAGGAGGGTGCTCCAGCATTACAGTTGAAGGTACTTCTAGGAAACTCTTCAGAGAGGCCCCAGCTTCTTCTAGAGAAAGGGAAGGGCATGCATCTCTTCAGTTTCCTTTCCTCAGGGAAGCGGAGACATGAGGACACAGCCCTGGTAGAGGGAGCTGCACCCCCATCCTCTCTTGCTCCAAGCTCTGAAGCAGTGTTAAATAGTGGAAAGTTATGAGCTCTGAGTTCAAATCCCAGATCTGCTACTTAGCTGCACTACCTTTTGGCAAGTTACTGAACTGGCAGGGCCTCGGATTCAAGGCCTGTAATGTGAGAATGATTCCCACCTGCACAAGGGTGTGGTGGATCTTATGTGAGAGGACATACCTGACACGCCCAGGAGAAGGCCTGACGCAGGCATCTGCTCCATGAGTGGTCAGTCCCTTTCCTGCTGGCCTTGGTGAGTAGCCTGCTTTTGTGTTCAGTCTGGCCCCATGACTGTGGCTATGTATGTTTGTGCTTATTAGGTGAAGCTGGTCCTTCTGGTTGCCACACCGCGTAGTCTTGCACCTGTGCCCACGGGTGTGGGACTACATCCTAGTCCGAGGAAAACCCAAGGCAGGGAAAGAGTCTGCAGCCCTGACCCTGGAGCCCTGGGCAAGTTATTTCAGAGCCCTGGGGCTCAGTTCTCTGAGGGTGCTGAATTCAGTGACTTCATCTGGAGACCTCTCCAGCCACATTCCAGGCACTGCACGGTCACATCTGCCCTAGTCCCTCTAGGGGTCCCTTCTGGGCTAGTTTAAATGTTCCAGCCTCTGTTGAATTGGAATGTGTTCACTAAGTGGAATGACTGTACCAAGCTTATCAAATGATGGAATGTCTGACTGCAGGGTCAGGATTTGTTGGCTGTAATCATGACTATTCTCTATTTTCAAAATAATACTTGTGATAATGAGACTGGAATATGTCATTCCTAACTTAAGGAAGCTCTAGTCATAATTAAGCCTGTATATTAATAATGTTTGTGGAGACTTGCTATGAGCCCTAATCCTCACAACCACTCTATGATCCGCACTTAACAGATGAGGATACTGAGGCTTAGATGGGTTAAGTTGCCCAAGCCACAGCAGCTTGAATCCAGAACTCTGAGCTCTTAGCCTCTATCTTATCGATGATGCTGAGAGCCACAGGCCAGTTATGGCAATGTTAATGTGGTTAATCTCTCCCCAGAAAGGAATAAGAACCTCATTGATTTCACTGAGAGGAAAGCTCCTGATTCCCAAGGTGGGGTTGAGCCCCTCCAGGTCTGGCAGCTGGGGCTGGCCTGTGTGGTTTGCACAGAGAAAATCAGCTACATCTTTCACCTCTCTGGAGGTTCCTCTCTCAGGGGCATCTGGGAGGAAACTTGGGATCCTCTACCCCTTGTTTTCTATCAGGCATCAGTGTGGACGGCCACAGATCCACACCTAGTCGTGGGACACCTGGCTCTCCACCCCACGTTACCTGGGGATCTTTGGGGTGATGAATCCTGCTGCCAACCACAAAAGCATCACAGGGGTCCTGACCAGGAATAGGTGCAAAGTCCTCCCCTGCCTGCCATTCCCCTTGGGCCCTGGTGGGGAAGGAACTATCTGGAGCGGTGGGGACCCTGAGAAGGGGCTGAGCCATCAGAGGAGCCAGACCCCCCCATTCGCCTGCTTTGAGGCTGTGCCAGCTGTGGCCACCAGGGGGTGCGAGTCCCCACAAGGATGCCAGGGCCCATCTGTAGCCCTCAGGCCCCGTCCCCACCCCAGGCTTACCCGCTCACAGTGGAGGCCTGGCCTGGCCGGGAGGAAGGTCTTTGCTGGGGCCCTGGATGCCTCCTTGAGTCTGCAGAGGTGGCACAGGAGGAAGCCACTGAAGGTAGAAGACAGGCAGGGGTGGGGGGAGGTGAGAGTAGGGGTTGAGGTCACCTGGTTGACTATTGGAGGTTCAGGTACCCATGCCCACCCACACTCCTGGGTAGCTCCTGGGAAAAGGGGTGATGTTCTGGACCACTTAATGTGGGCTTTGCACTAAGTACTTTGTACTCTTTAAGAAATCTTCAAAACAGCTCTGGGGTAGGTAGTATTCCCATTTTATGGATGAGGAAAGAGAGGCCCAGAGAAATCACAGCCAGGGCTGGGCATTTATTGGCCAGTGAAGCTGAGGCTCTTAATTACCACCTAACGGGTTGTGGAGCTTACCAGAAATGGGCTATACAAACTTTTCAAGATGAATTAAGCCAACTGGGGAGCCCTAGAGCCAGATGTGGCCACAGGGAGGGGCAAACTCAGGGCCAAGCTGGGGTAGGCCACCCCCTCACCTTTGGGTGCTTCCTCAAAGGTCCAGTCCAGCTGCAGGTCTGCGGGAGCAGAAAGGACCGGGTGAGGGATGGGACACAAGCGAGGTCGGTGTGCCCCGTGAGGCTGCCTCAGCTGCTCCCAGCCTCCCTCCTGCTTAGAGCAGGGGCCAAGGGACTGAGTCAGGGCCTGAAGAATGTCCCGAGGGAGGGAAGGAATTAGGAGGGCAGTTCTGGGGAGGGCTTGAAATGCCTTTGGCAGACTTAAGGCCTGAGCCAGCCAACCAGGGCAGTGGACTTGCCCAAAACTCCTGCTCCTCCCTCCCTGGTTCCCATACAAACCTTCTCCTTGACCTTTGTAGACCTGCCCTCACCATGTGGGGCAGGGCAAATTCCACTTTGTCCTCTCCCTCTTTCCCCTTTGCACCCTCTCCTAAATGCTTGTCCTTCCCCCTTAGCCCAGACCTGCTCCTCATGGTGCTCATGACTTTCTGGGGCCTCCTAGGAAAAGCAAATGACCAGCCAAGCCACTCAGTCTCCTAGGCAGGCAGACCTGTCCCAACAGCTCCTCAAACGCCAACCAAAATACCCCTCTCCAGATCCCACACCTTCCTCCAACTCCTGGAGTTTTCTGCTTTCCTTTGCAGTCAATGGCTGGCCTTAACCCACTCACTGTCTCCAGTTTCCCTTCTTGTTGGGCAGGCTTCAGCCCCACCATTCTTGCCCCAGCTGCTCTTCTCAAGGACCCAGTGACTACCACATTGCCAAATCAAATGGTCAACGGTATGGGGCCATCGGCAGCATTTGTCACAGTGGGTCCCTTCCTCCTTTGGAAATTTTTCTTCCACTTGGCTTCAGGGAGACCACTCTGGTTCTCCTCCTGCCTCCCGGGTGCACCTTCTCAGTCTGTGTGGCCAGGTCCTGCTCACCTTGGGAACCACCCACTGCTCACCCACTCAGTCCTTGGGCTTCTGTCTCTCCCTCTCTCCAGGTGATCTTATCTAGTCTTCTGACTTAAAAAAATAAAATCTAGCCCTGCCAGGCATGGCTCAGTGGTTAGGGCATCGACCTGCACACAGAAGGGTCTCGGTTTCAGTTCCTGGTCAAGGGCATGTACCTGGGTTGCAAGTTGGATCCCTAGCCTTAGTCGGGATGCATGCAGGTGGAAACCAATTGATGTGTCTCTCTTACATCAATGTTTCTCTCTTTTTTTCTCTCTCTCTCTCCCTCCCCCACTCCCTTCCACTCTCTGCAAATCAATGGAAAAAATATCCTTGGGTAAGGATTAATAACATCTGTTCCAGGGATTCTCGACCTTGGTTGCACATTAGAATTACTTGGGCAGATTTGCCTCAAATCTCTTTGAGATGCCTACTCAACATGTCCACTTGGATGCACCACATCTAAAACTGCGGGCCTCTCACATCTACACCTCCTGCAGTCCCCCCTGCATTTATAAGTGGCAACTCCATCTGTTGACCTGCTCAGGTTAAAGTCAGCCGTGACTCCTCTTTCGTGCCACATCCAATCCGTCAGCAAATTTCCAGGACTCTGTCTCCAGATCCCACCAGGCCTGCTACTGCCCTGGTCTGAGGCACTGTGGCCTCTGGCCTAGATTAAAGCCAGGCCTCCTGACTGGTCCCCAGCTTCCACCCCTGCCCTATCGCTTTCCCATCTGGCAGCCTGTGTGAGCCTTTCCAGGTATCACTTGTCAGAGTATGTCACTCTGCTGCTCAGAACCACCCAGGGGCTCCTTAGCTCTTGCAGAATAAAAGCCAAAGTCCTTATAATGGCCCCCAAAGGCCCTCTGGCACCCAATCCCATCTCCCACTATATGCCCCCTTCTCATTCCAGTCCGACCTCTCCTGGATGCTCCAGAACATGCCAGCCTTGCTTCTGCCCCTGGATCTCTGGTGCAGCGCTCCTCCCCTGCCCTGTAGGGCTCTACTTCACTCCCTGAGCTCTCTGCTCCGATGCCACATAACAGGGACCTTCCCTGCCAGCCTCCCTGCACTGGGTACACCCCAGCCTTTTGCTCCCTAGTGCTGGCCACCAGCTGCCATACTGAGCATTTATCTGTTTACTCTGTCTCCTCTGTCTTAATCACCTTGCTAACCGGTCACGAGTATACACGTGTTTCCGTGTCCGAATGTGGTTGGCCGGTCACCAGTATACTTGTACTTCCAGTGTCAAATGTTGTTGACAGGTCACGAGGTAACTCGTGTCTGCGCTTACATTAATTTAAGTAATTTTAAGGCCTGAAAGCAATGTAGAGTTTTAAAAGAGCAGAAAAGTAGCCGGCCACACGGGCGAGTTCTGGCTCGAAATAGCCAGTCAGCGAGGTGTTTAAGCTTCACTGGGGCAGGGACATCCTTTTTTGTTCCGTTTTATCTTCAGCACCTAAAATAGTGCTCGGCATATAGTAAGTGCTCAATGGATGGCCAAGGGACTAACTGAATGAATGAGTGACCTCAGGGATTCCCAATACCTTCAGAGGATACTGGGGACAGTGTCTGGGAGGATACTTCTTTCGCCTGTTTTAGGAACCACTCATCACAGAGCCTGGGGGGGGGGGGGTGCAGAAGAGCTCCATAAGCAGGCAACTTCTTCTTTCTGCCCCTCCCTTCCGAAGCCACTCTGGTAGAGACGGGGCCTGGAAGGGTGTCTCACCTGGCATTTTCCGGTGGATCTGCTGAAACATTTTCCGGTACCAGTCCCTGGGGCTGTCAACACTCTGGGATCAGAACAGACAAAGTCAGGCCACCCTCCCAATATCGAGCCACAGAAGTTTTTCCTTACCGAGCCCTCTTCCTGTGAGTCCCAGTCAGTGGGCTGTGTGGTGTCTTTAATGGCAATGACTCCGTGTAGCACATCACATGTGAATAAGATGTGGGGAAGGGTCTCCAACAGTGACCCCTAAGCTGTGACATTTAGGGTGGTTCACATTTTTTTTCACATTGTTTCCACAAAGAATATGTGCTTCTAGGTAATGAAAAGTAAGTACAATAATGTAGGTGGAAATGGTATTTCATATCCCTGCCTCACCTGACACTCAAGATGGCCCTGGAAGGCAGAAAGGGTTCAGATGAAGAAGTGGTGAGCTCAACTAGAGGCAGGTAGCTGGCTCCAGACAGGTTTGGGGATGGAAGGAGGGCAGAGCCCCTGGGAGCCTGGAGCCCGGATCCATTCACGCTCATCCATGGTGTAAGGTCTTCTCACTCAGGACTCTGCTCACTCATTCAGCCAGTCATCCACTCCCCAACCATTTCATGAGTGCTGTGCCAGGCCCTGGGACCCGAAACTGAGAGAGGTCCCTCCCAGGGTCAGTCCTCACAGCAGTGGCCCTCCACCTTGAGAGCCAGGGGGCATTCTTGATTACCCCTTACTCCACAAATCTCTGTGCAACTCAGACACACAAGTGAGGTTAATGAAACCCTGTGAGGCTCAGAACCCCTGAAACCCATCACAGTTGAACCCCTGCTTTAGTCTGAAATGATTGGGTACAGTCTTAGTTGCCCCGACTTTAATTCACAAAAGTGCTCAGCATGGGTCCCTGGGCCCCATCCGTCCGTGGCCCCCAGCCCTGGACTCACAGATCGGGGGGCAATAGGCATGCCGCTCTCATCCACGGGCCCGATTCCCTCGTACTTGACCCAGCGTTTGTCCCGGCGTTTGCTGTCCTTGGTCCATGTGGCTGACCAGTTCTGGGGATGCTGGGAGGTGGAGGTCTTCTGGGTCCCCGAGGGCCGGCTCCCAGGGCCTGGCCAGGTCTGATACCAAGCAGGGTCTGCAGGCGTGTGCATGAGAGCATTAGCAATGGGCAGGGGCCCCAGCTGACACTGTCTGTCCCTTAGCTCCTCAGAATATTGATCCCCGTGGGTTTGAACACTCAACACATCCTTGTCTGTTGGAGCTGATGACTCACTCTACCAACCGCCCCATTCCAAGCAGGACCATGAGCCTGTTTGTTTATATTTTAGTTAAAGTGAATAAAAATGGATTTTGTCTTGAGAAATCTGCTTTCCTGGGGCTGTCCTAAGAACTTCTAGAATGAGGGCTGGGAATCATTCCTTGCAGAGAATGCTGGGGCTGTCCCAGCTCAGGGACAGCAGGGTGGGGCAGAAAAGATGCCGGGCTTAGAGAATTCAGACCCCGGATCTGCCACCTACTAGCTATGTGATCTTGGGCACAACAGTCAACCTCTCAGTGCCTTAGTTTCCACTTCAAGGGTCATCATGGTGAGGATTCAGGGAGATGTAGTGGGTGCGACCGTGCCCAGCACAGTGCCTGACACATAGTAGAGAGGCTGTCAGTAAGGGACAGAAACTCATTCACCAGACATGGCTGCCGTGCCCTCAGCTTCCCTAGACCCTCAGCCCCCAGGTCCCCAGGGCAGCAGCCTAAGGGCTTTGGTGTGAATCTCAGTTCTGCCTCCGTGCCTGAAACTCCCTGAGACTCAGTTCCTCACCAGGAAGATGCCCATGCTTTGCCAGGATGTCGAGGGATTAAATAAGATGAGACTTATGACTCGTCTTTACAGTGCTCAGCACAGTCTAAGTGCTCAGCAATTATTTGTTAAAGGAATAAACTCCTTGACAGAGTGCCTGCCTCAAGGGACCACGCAACAAAGATGCCAGCCTCCTCAGGAGAGGGGCCCCAGAGTGGGCCCGCATCCAGGAGGTCCCAGGATCTCCCGGGCCCTGTGGCCCAGGCTGCAATGACTCACAGGAGCCCTGGAGCTGACAGGCTCTCAGAGCCGCCTGTCCACCTCGTGCTGGGCTGGTGAGGACAGACTGCAGCAGTCCTTAGGGGCCCGCTGTCGGGTTCGGGCCCCCATGCCCTTCTACAGCCAACGCATGCTCACATTCCTCCACCCTTCCATTCCTCAGTCCAAGCTAACTCCCTGTCCTGCGGGAAATGCCCCAGCCCCCACGGCAGTGTCCCTGCACACTTCCTTCCCCTGGCACTGGGCGGGGGTGGGAGGGGTGGGGGGAATGTGTCAGCCTGCTCTCTCCCACAGCTTTCACTCTCACAGGCCAGCATGCTCATCCAGGGAGGGGCAGTTAGCTGAGCTCGGAGGTCCCCACCCCTCATGGGGCTTCTGGACTAGGTTTTCCTGAGCAGACCCACCTGGGTGCCGGGAAGCATCTCTCCTCGTTGGGAAGTACCCATTGCACACGGTCCTGGGCGCAGGATCATGGAACTGGAAATTAAGGGTGTTGGAGCCACCATTCCGGATCACAGGCACCTGTGGGGAGGGGCCAGGAGCGGCAGCTCAGGCCCAGAAGGTTCCATAGAAGGGTGGGAGGGATGGCTGCCAGGGCACAGCCATACCCCATGGTGAGGGCCCCAGGGCCAGCTTGACCCTTTTGCAGAAAATCAGTGAGGATCCCTAGAATTCTCTTCTGACCCCCATCCCTGCTTCCAGTCCTTTAATCCTTCTGCTCCCCACCTGTGCTGCCAGGTCCCCACCAACTGTGGGCCCACAGTAACCCTCTCCCTTGCTGTCTCACTCACCCGAGTCCCCCTGGAGGATGACCCTACATGGGCCCGGAGGTGGCCAGGGATGAAGTCGTCCAGGCTGAGCCCAGCTGGGTGGCTGCAGGGTGAGGCCTGCATACTTGGGTCGAGGTCAGAGGACTGCGGGTGTGCCAGCAGTTCCTCTGCGCGTCCTCTGTGGGGAAGGAGGGAGGAAGGAAAAGCCCTGCTGAACCCAGCAGCCTGTGCCCTCTGGGCTTGACCTGGGGGTGGGCAGGAGGGGACGCTGTGGGAGGGCGTCAGGGCTAGCTGGGTGGGAGCTCCAGGACCCAGGAAACAGGCCACTCTGGGCACCCGCCTGCAGGCTGCCAGTGCTGGCTCCCAGAGGCACAATGGGCTGCTTGTTAGGCCCGGGGCCGGAGCTCCGGGTGGTTGTGGGGGAGGGGAGGCCGGGCGAGGAGGAGGGGAGGCTGGCCAGGAGCGGGCCTGCTGGACAAAGCTTCTGGCGGGCCTGCTGGCCAGCCCCTCTGGGGCTCTCACTACACAGTCAGCCCGTTCCCCCAGAGGGACAGCAGAGGGAACTGGGGCAGCTGGTGGAGGAGGCTGAGGCATGCGGGACTTTGTTTCAGTTCCCTCTGCCTTCCCGAGTCCCTGCGTGAGCATCTGCTCACCAGCAGGCACGAGGGGTTTCTCAGGCTGGGGAGAGGCCTTGGGCAACAGCAAGGCCACCCACCTACTGCCCAGCAGGGCCAAGGTTCAGGGAGGGGGAGAGCGAGAGGGCATTTCCAGGCCGCAGGAACCACTCCTGAGCTCAGAGCAGTATCAGCTCCTGAGTTTGGCCTCTTTGGCTGGAACTGAGGCCTCAGAGGGCTCCAGGTGCCAGTGAGGGTGGGAGCAGAGAACTAAGCAGCGGGTCAGGGCAAAGTTGGACTTGTGCGTGAGGGGTGCTGCTGATCCCCCCCCTCACACACACACAATACACACTCACTCACACACACACACACACCACTTTCTCCTACACCTCCAGGCTGTTTTTTCAACAGGGGGTCTTCCTGGGAGCAGTATGCCTGACTGGCCATCTGGGTTCTTTTGCCCCCTGCAAAGGTTAACTCAGGGGAAGGGGCTCCAGGCATCCAGGGGATGGAGGCGGTGGTGCTGTCCAACAGGGCTTTGCTCCCTGGAGAGTGGTGGTACAGAGCTGGCCCCTCACCTGTGCTGTTGCACTGGGCCAGACGCTGAACCAGCCATCACCACCTTCAGGGGCTGGACCAATCCTGGTGTTTTTGTTCAGTTAGGCTTGTGTATGCCTGTGGGGTCCACAGGCTCCCGATGGGGCTGTGAGGGCCTGGTGAGGGGTGTGTGTGTGTGTGTGTGTTGGAATGTAAGTGCAGTGCTGTGAATATGACTTGTGGGGGTACCGCAGGGTGTGGGTGGGGCATGTGAGCAGCACGAGGGTTGTGAGTATAGAAGGGTGTCAGGTATGGGAGGGGGCGGGTGCCATTTGGAGGTGGGTCATATGAGCAGCACAAGAGTTAGGGAAAACAGAGGGGGTGCAGGGACAAGAGGGGCTATGTACCCAGTCCCTGCTCAGGCCATTGGGGGCTGGAGGGTTCAGACAAAGCTGGGGCAGGTTCCTGTCTCTGGTGTGAGTGGGGATTTCTTCTGACTCTTGAAGGGCATATTGGGGACATAGCTTTCCTGTGCCCATCTTTGGCTGCAGGGAGAAGTGGAAGGAAGGCTGAGGCTGGAGGAGGGGCAGCTCACCAGCTGGATCCAATTAGGACTCCCACCAAAAGCAAAACACCCAGACACACCCCAGTTCCTGCTGCTCTCCCTCCCCTTGTGGGGGAAATAGAGGCAGAGGAGAGTGGGAGATCCCAGCCAGGGCAGACTGGTTCCTAGCAGCAACCCCTCCCAGCCCAGCTGACTGCTTGAGGCCAAGTTTCGAGGTCAGCATCAGCAGTCCTTACTGTCAGCTGACCCTCCCTCCTTCCCACCCTGCCCCCTTCCCAGCCTCCAGATCTGTCCCACCCTGCTGTGCTCAGTGAGAACAGCCCTCTCAGCAGGATGGGGAGGGTAGGAAGTCCCCCCTACAGCACCCTCTGTTTCAGGGGTTGCTGATTCTTGTGGGGGTACAGTCTGGCTCTCCTGTGGCACAGCTCCAGGGACGCGCAGGGGTGGGTGTGGAAGGGTGAGCTGAGTTTTTCACCTGGCAGTCCGGTCAGGGGACATTAAGGGAGATGTCTCCGAGGGACATGGAGGCATGGGGGGAAATGCACATCTGGCAGAGGGCAGAGGGCGCCAGGAAATCTACAGGGTCCTTCCAGAGCTCAGGCAGCCCTTGGCCCCTGCAGCCAGCTCCAGAGGGCGGGAAGAGGGGAAGGGGCACTGCTGTGGTGCCAGGGCTGGTTCCCACCGGAAAGGTCTGCCCTAGGTGCTTTCCCGGGGGAGTTCCTAGTTGAGTCCACGTGGACAGGACGGATTTTCTCAAAGTTAGCTTTTTGTGGATTCTCACCTCTTTCCACCCCAGAGTGTGGGGCGAGGACCCAGGGGAAGGGCTCTGCGCCTTCCCTTCGAGCTAGGCGCAGGTGCCGCCCGACCGCGCCCCCGCCCCTCTGCTCCCGACACCTACCTTCCCGGGCGAGCGGGCGGCGGGGGCTGCGGGCGCCCGTGGGGACCGGAGCATCTCAGCCGGGCTGCAGCCCGGGGCGGCCGCGGCGGGCCCTCGCGGGGGGAGGCAGGGCGCGCGGGGAGCGGCCCGGCCGCGCCGTCTGCCCTCGTGACCCGTCGGGACCGGCTCCGCGAGGCCGGCGCCCGAGGAGGAAGAGGGACGGTCCGCGCCGAGCGCGCGCGGGGAGGAAGGACGGGAGAGGCGCGGGCGGGCGGCGGCTGCCTGCCTCCGACCTGGACCGCGAGCCCGGACGGGGGCGGCAGGGGGCCTGCGGGGCGGGGGCTCCGGCCGGCGGCCCGGCGCGCAAGGGGCCTCCGTCGGGTCGCACGGCGGAGCCGAGCCGCTTTGGCCCTGGCGGAGGGGGCCGGGCCGGCCGCGCGGAGGCGCCGGGAGGGGCCGCCGCGGTCCCCAGGGAGACCGCTCTGGTTTCCCAGCTGCCTCCCGGCCCCCACCGCCGGCTGGCGTCGGGGCAGGCGCGGGGGGGGGGGGGGGGGCGAGCGCCACTCAGAGTTTCCAGCGACATTTCCAGCGGGTGGGAAGGGAGCGGCGCATGGCGGAGCCAGGACCGAGGGCGCGAGTGATTAAAAAGTGGGTGTAGCCGGCAACTGATACGGAGCCGGCAGCGCAGAGACGAGCGCCGCAGACCGGCTGGGGTCAGGAGAAGGCGCCCTGCGGGGCCTAGCGGACGGAGGCAGAGAGAACTTGGGCTTGCGTAAGCGCGCCTCCGGGCGTGTGCAAACACGCGCCCACACGCCCACACACGGGCAGGCGCACACACACACGCACGCACGCACACGCGGGCACACATGCACACACTAGTAGACATGCGCACACACATGCACACACGCACACGCACGCACACACGGGCAGGCACACGCACGCACGCGCGCACACACGCACACATGCACACACACGGCCAGGCACACGCGCACACATGCACACACACGGGCAGGCACACGCGCACACATGCACACACACGGGCAGGCACACGCACGCACGCGCGCACACACGCACACATGCACACACACGGCCAGGCACACGCGCACACATGCACACACTGGCAGGCACACGCAGGCACGCACGCGCGCTGGCAAACGGGCGATGCTCGCACGTGCAAACCCCGTGGAGGGCAGCCCGGGAGGAAATCCGCGGCCGGGAGCGGCCCCCGGGGAGAGCCACGCCCCTGAAGAGGATGAGGGCGGCTCCCTCCGGCGGGGACGGGGTGACCAGGTCCCCGTGTTCCCACACACCGCGATTGTTTTGATCTCGCTGCCTTTCCGCTGTTCCCGCTGCTCTGACACCGGTCCCCGGAGCCCGCACCCCTGGCTCCCGCCCGACACCCCCCCCCCCAGGGCTCTGTGCGCTCGGGGGCTGCGGTGGGAAGTGCGGGTCCTCAGTGGCCGCTCACTGCTAACCCGAAAGACTCCGGAGAACTTCCTAGCCCCTGGCTTGGCTCTGGTACCCCAAGCCCCAAACCAAATAGCAAAGAGGTATTGGGCAATTTCAGATCTATTTTGGGAGAAATTAGGAAAATATGAAAACATTCATCGCATACCTACTAGGGGGTAAGCTTGATGTCCTGAGGCCACCATGCACTAGCCCAGCGGTTTTCAACCCATGTGCCGCAAGAATTTTTAAAACATGCAATACCTGCTTACTCGGGGGCACTGACTTCTTTTCCCTTAGATTGTCAAGTGAAAAAACACAACAGCCAGCACAGCAATAGCCCTCTGGTGTGAATGCCCTGTCTTGAACCGTGACTACACAGGCCATGTACTACAGTGGCATCTTACTGGTCACGCTGCATAGTAAGGTCCTATCTGACCTTCCCTCAGCTCAGGGAGTGGGCTACCGGGGGTGGTGAACCCGCGTGAAGCAGTGTCACAAAGGGGACAGCGGCAGGAGGGACGTGTACGCTGAGAAGCTGGGGAGAGAGGGGCTGCTGGCTGCTTCCAGGGTCTGGGGGGGCTGCACTAGCACACGTGAGACCATTGGGAAGCAGACGCAAGGTTTCCAAGGAAGGGCTTTTAAATGATTACAGGGGTTCCGAGTCTGCGGGCTGCGGGGTAGGTACCTTTGCAGAGGCACTTACTGCACTGAGCAGGGAGCTGAATGAGATCCCCCCTACGGCCCTCCCGAGAGACAGCTGCGGAGAGGAGGGCTGGTGGCAGCGAGCTTCCCCCCCACAGCTTGGACACCCCTTATCACCATCCCCTTCCCCCTCTTGGGGACAAGAGCTGTGCCCATTCCCCTTGTTGCCGCCGCTTTCGTGCCCCACCTGTCACGGTCCTCGCGACTAAGGGCCACATCTCGTTCGTGTTCTTCCTTGTTCTCCAAAGATGGTGATGCTGAAGATCTTCCAACTCCAGGAATCCTGGCCATGCCCCCCTCTCACCAGCAGCCAGCTTCTCTTATTCTCTAGGGCTCTGACCTGGACTCCAAGATAAATATTTAATGTAGAGGGTGCAACTGAGCTGACCAAGGTCCCAACTTCCTGTTTCTCACAAAGGGGGGGGCAGCCACAGGCAAGGAGCGGGGGACTGGCTACCAGCGTCATCTCTAGGGGAGTAGGGAGCCCAGTACACAGCTTTGTAGGAGGTGGGGTAGGCTCTGCTGGAGACCTGAGCTTTCCTCCAGAGCTGTTTTGACTTCTGCCTGTCTGCTGACACCCGGACTCTGCTGGGCTCATCACCTCTCTCAGCTCAGAGCCGGCTTTGCCCTGGTACCAGTGGAAATCGCTCTCCTTCCCAGAGTCCTAGACTGTGTGTGTGGCCCGAGGAGGAGCCATACAGGTTTCCCTCCACCCTGTTCCCTGAGGCCCACCAGCCTCATAGGAGAGAGGATAAGAGACCGGTGGGAACAGAGCATAAGGCACCATGACCGACACTTCCTTCTCTGCCTGTGTTTAGGGAAAAAGGATCCCTCCTCTTTGAAAAGTGGGAGACTAATGGGAAAAAAGTAGCCAAGTCCAGGGACTCAGCCAAGAACCAGGTGTCTGATTTCTGGGCTCCTCCCTCCAGCCTCAGCTCGACTTGCTGCTGCCCCAACCCGCGGACAGCTGGCCTGGCGCGGTTTTAGCGAGAGGCGGGGGCTAGGGAAGGCTGTCCTGGGTAACGTGGCTGTTGTCGGCAACAGAGCAGATTCCTTTCATCCCAATGCATTATCTCCTGGCTCCCTTATCTCACAGGCCCTCCCTCCCTCTCACTCTTCCCGGGCTCTGGCGCTGCCTTTTGTCAGGGGGCCCCCTCTGCCTTCTCAGAGCCACCTGAGCCATAGTAAACACAGTTATGTAACTGCTCTGTTTTCCTAGCTATCTGATCCTGGTCAGCAGTATGCCCTGCCCCCATCCTTTTGTTCTGAGGATTACCCCCCAAAGACACCCAAGTCCACCGAGGTCTGTCCACGCCCAAGACCCTAACAGGGTGATTAGCCAGGAGACTGCCGTAGGTGCCGCGGCCCTTTCCAAGGATGGGGGAGAGGGTGGCTGCACAGGAATGCGGGCCACTCTGAAAACCAACCGCTATGACCGAGAGAAACGATGAGTGGGCATAGCACGGAGGTGGCTTTTTATTGTGAGTTGGCTGAGCAGAGAATTCAGTTCTATTTCTCAGGTGGGAAAAAGGAAGCAAGGGCTCCCAGAAGACATAAGCCTGAACTTTCACTTCTTGAGGAGTGTCTTTACCTGGCGCAGGGAGCCTGGCATTCAAATGTCACCCTCAGATCTACCCTGAGCAGCCAAGTGGCACCCGGCACTGTGCCTCGGGCCCTGTACTGGACAACGGAGGGCCGCCTGCTATTCCTTCTCGCCTCCTCCACAGGGACGGACTCTGACATACCCTTTGGTTAGGATTTCAGCAGGTTTTTATTTGTGCTCTCAGAAAAGTGTTCTCTTCCTGCCAGGGGAACTGGACATGCAGACCACAGGGGATTAGCAAAGAAGGCACTGTCCCTTTCAAGGAGCTTGGACTTCTCTAGAGAGGAAGACCACAGTCGCCCAATCGTGAGGGAATGAAACCAAGTCACATCAGACGTGACAGTACAACTCTGGACTAAGTTTCATCCTCTGGGCCCCATCCCTTCCTCCTGGGTCCTCTCCTGATTCCAGCTCCTGCTAATGCTGAGTCCTCCTGATGGCCCTTGTCCACGCCAAACCTTCGTGGGAACAGAAACGACAGAAGAGGAACACAAGAGGCCCACTGTGAGGCATGGGAGACTCTCCTAAGCTGACAAGAGCATGGCCTGGGCCATCTGGAATCCCAAGATTTTTGGTATAGTCCCTGTAAGGTAAGGCATCTCTGTGAGCGAAAAAACACCCACTCCAGGTCAAGTGTGGTCAGCGTGAGGGCCAGGCAGCCAGGGTGAGTGGGTACCTGTACAAATCAAGAACAGACCTCCTTTCCATAGAGCACATGATGCAACAGGGATCTATTCAGGCTTCTCAGAGTCAATCACATCTAAGTCCCGAAAGCTGTGAAAGGACTTGGCCTTTTGTCCAATTATCTGGTCTATTTTCAAGGGAGCCTTTACACTGACATCAGCCGCCATTCGCTCTCTCCCTCCGTTTACAGATGAGCACACAAGCACAAGGCGCAGATGGGGGGGGGGGTGTCTTTGAGAACTGAGTTGGACGGACGAACCTCTTTTAGTTCTCGGGAAAATAAGAGCAAGTGGCTGTCAGCTCTTGAGAAAGCAGATTTTATAAGGCAAGGATAAATAAGTGATGACCTCAGAGGGAAAGCCCAGCCAAGTTGACTCAGCCACAAAGGGCGCACAGACCAGGCGCTGGAAAACTAGGTCTGCACCAGCCTTCTTTCCCAGAGCGGGTAAGCTCAGATAAGGATAAGAGGGCTGGGTTGTTGGCCAGTGGACATCGTGAGGTAGTGCTCTGGCCTCCAAACAAAGAATAGCCTTGTCTCCCCACCTCCTTGAATTCTGTGATGAACCTTCTCCTGAACTGCAGCGACATTATAAAGACTGCCTCACTTACCACTAAGTTATTAATCCACTGCATCAAAATTAAACCGACTTTCCTTCTAAAACCGGGAAGTCCTGATATAAAAACAAGACCATGCAATTACATAGAGCAGACAAGAAAGTGGGAGTTGGATGTACAGGGAGAGGTAAATGTGAATTTGCACGAGTTCTTAATTTCCAGGCTTAAAAAACATTCTTTTTCATAACACTGGAAATAAGGGTAAATATGACCTCACTTGACTGAAGGTTTAGCTGAGGTATAAGGGCATTGCTAAGTCAGGACTCTATTTATTGGGGAAGATCCCAAAAGGCATACTCGGCTTCTCTGAAATTAGAAATCTGGGCTCGTTTTCTGGTAAGTTGCACTGTGGCCTGATGTTGCTGTACTTACAGTAAAATTGCCTTACTCAGGCCTGGTAGGCCCTGGATTCAGACTTTCTACCTTTACTGCCATAACCGAAAGAATTCCCTCATGGACACGTTTTCCACTCCAAGGGCCCTGGTGCTTTTCCTATCCCCACCCCTCCACCCCCTTGCCCGGTGGAGGCTATTTTTCCTTGTGAGTCTGCATATTGCTACTTCTCAGAGGAGTCAAGAGGCTGGCCTGACCCTTCCTTTCCTTAGCAGTGCAACTCAACTCCATGTTCAGTTCTTCTCTGGCTTCTCCTCCTCCTAAAATGGAATTCATCCATGTCTATTATTAGGATCACGTGCAGAGTTATTAAATTACTATAATAATTATTTGTATCTTCTGTAAGGATTTCGTTTTCTGGAATGTCTTTCTTCATTGTCTGTAAGGAGTAGCCTCTCCCGGAGAAGCCAAAGAGCTGGGTCTTGAGCGTGAGTTAGCAGTGGGCAGAGCGCCAGGAAGGAGCCCGGGCAAGGGAGTGGATTCTGAGTGGGAGAAATAGAAACCCCACTGCAGCCACCAAGCTGTTCTGAAGCTAAAGGGTGGAAGAGGTGAAGGAAAGCGGTCTTTCACTGTGAGGCGATTCCTTTCCTCAAGAGGGGGATTCCTTGGCACCATCAGAGACCAGACCAGACATCCAACAGCAGGCTTTCTTTCCCTTGACTTGTGGAATTACAGAATGGTAAGAGCCAACCATAAGGGCCTCTACCAGGAAATAAAGGAAACAAAGACACAGGGAGCCAATAAAGTTATAATTTAATTTTAAGAGTTTTTCTTTCTTGTTTTTAAAAGATGACTTCCAATTTACAGTAAGAAAGTTTTAACAAATCAATTTCTTGTTCACAAAAGTTAATAAATGATTTCTGCCAATAAATAACATTTCCACCATTTTCTTTAACGTAACTGAAAAGTAATCTCTAAGCACAAGGAAATAACCCATCATCCAGAAAAACCTTTAAAAAAAGTACACCACGTTAACCTCGTATGTCTGACCCCCTCATTAGGAAGCAAAACCTGATCCTTTCTTGGAAAATACCTGCAGACATTTCTATTAGGAAAAACAACTATTGGTCGCAGAGCACTGAGAAAGAAAAGTGAGGGTTCATGCTGGCATTTTCAAAACAGTTCCCTGACAGACAAAAGACACATCTTTACTGCTGCAAATCAAGATCTATGGTAGGCCTCCTCCCTAGTACTTGCACTTCACTTTAACATGGGGAAAAAAAAAAAAAGTTATTTGGAGAAAGCTGTGTCAAGGGAGTGAAGGGAATCCGGGCAAGAACTTACGGGAAGGCAGGGTGCATGGCCCTACTTTAGAGCTGCTCAGAGGGATGGGCGATGTCCATGTCCTCATTTCTTGATCTGAAGCCACCTAGACTTGTCATGAGGATGTAGAAGTGACGATGCATAACCCTGTCTCAGACAAAGGTGGTATTTAGCAAGGTTGCCGGGGCGTGAGGCCGAGGGAATACACTCTCCAGGATCACCTTCACCTTTGTGACTGCATAGATGAAGGCAGCTAACCCTGAACCCATTCACTTCGGCTGGCTGGACACAGGCAGGTCGGGTCAAGTCTCAGGGTAGCACAGGTTCCCCCTTTCCCACTCTGCCAATGGCACGAGGTACTACTGTCAGTACAGTTCCCTGCTCGACTCCGGATAAGAGTAACCACCTTGTTTTTTGACTACACAACGTTCTTCCTCTACACACATCTGCTCTTTCTATGGCTTCCCTACGAGCGCTTGATCACAGCAGTGCTGAAGAGGGACTATGGTAATACAGCGTTGGGAACTGTCCTCCCGGCAATCCAGACCCTCCTCCAGCTATTGCTGGGGCTCCCGAGGCTGCCCTTTACTCCCTCTCACAGCAGATTTCAGACAAGACACAGGCCAGGTGCTAGACAAGGTGGTATCCATGGTTACATCCATAAGTAATTTAGAAAACGGGAGCCTCATCCCCACAACTAGGGGGTTCACCCTCCCTCTGAATTCTTTTCTGCCTGGGTAGGAAACACTGAATAATGCTTTGAAAAAAGTGGGTTCCACTGTTACTATAACAACTGCAATAATATGGGGGATTCTAGAATACCTCAACAAGTCTTTATGGGTTTGGAAGTAATTTTCAATACCAAAACTGGAAGGGAAATATCTGATAATTAACACAAAGAAAAACTCTAAATCAGTCAACCTGGGGCAAGCTCTCCCTAAAAACCATTTTAACTGACTGCTCACCCAGATTGGTCAGGATGAACTTAATTCTCAAGACTGACAGTTTTCTATTTATAGATAAGGCACAGTAAAAAATTCTGGCAATTGTCTACAATATTTACATAAAACAAGAGGGCAGAAGAAACCACTTTTGGTCTTAATCATTCTGAGAGGCTGGGGAGGCTCTCAAGTGATGCCATGAGCAGTGCGCCCTGCTGTGTATCACACAGGCATGGTTTATAATAGTTTTCTTACAGAAAGCAGCTGCCTCAAACTTTTTGTATTAAAATTACTCAGAAGAGGATCTGAGGGACAACGCCAAGGCTGAAAGGTCCCAGAGTTATCCAACTGAAGAAATCCTACCCTTACTCCTTAATGTCATTAAAAAATAATATTCTGTGACAAAATAATAAGGGTTTTTCTTTACCTGTTTTGAATTTATACCTAAGTAATCAGGACAAGAAACTGTAGGAACAGAAAAGGCAATGTAAACAGAGATAAAAGGATATGAAAAATACTGATATTCCTGGAGAGTCTGATTCTTCTGTCCTTAGGCAAGAAGCCACATCAAGCACGCCCATCAGAGTATGATAAGCAATTTTTACTTCACAGGTTAGTATCTAGTCACAAAAGGCCATGGAATCAACAGTGTTTGTACCCATAACCAGTGTGACCTTGAGGTTTTAAAGAAAGCTGAGGCTACTTTTGTTTTAGCATTCTATTGAACACACACACACAGATGGCTTATTGGTTTGTTTTTTTGCTCCAAATATTCAGAACACAAATTTAAAAAGGATGTATGTTTTGATCTGATGTTTGTTTTTTGTTAACCCTCACTGGAGGATATTCTTTCATTGATTTTTGGAGAGTGGAAGGGAAGGAGGGAGGGGCAGAGAGAGAGACACACACACATGGATTGGTTGCCTCCTGCCCTGACCAGGGCTGGGGATTGAACCTGCAACCCAGGTCTGTACCCTTGACCAGGAATTGAACCTTGACCCTTTGGTGCATGGGCCGGTGCGCTAACCACTGAACAACACTGGCCAGAGAGAGTTTTTAAGTATTTATTTAAAAAATAGTCATCTGATCATTTTGAAATTTCATATGATGTGGATGTAGATGAAATTGGGAAAACTTGTCCTTGAGAAGTATCATGTCTAAAATGGTGTTTCACAAATGTTTACAAAGCAGCCCTCAGTTTTTCCCCCAATAAGAGAAGTTGAAGAAAATAAGGTCCCTGTGACCTTTAAGTGATGGGAACAAGAGTAGAGTATTTTTAGTATCTTTAGGACATGCAGGGGGAGGACTTAAAAGAAGAGGCTTTGAAACAGCGATGCTCAGATCTCTGACCGAGTTAGAGTGCTCGCTGGAAACCACAGAGCTAACCAGGAGTCCTAAGGTAAGTCCAGGGCAGCCAGCCAGCCATCTGGGGAGCTACTGGTTACAGTAAAACGTTAAAAACATGATAAAACCCTTCAACAAAGTCTAGAGTAAAGAACAAGCACTTGAGAAGTATCATGTCTAAAATGGTGTTTCACAAATGTTTACAAAGCAATAAAATTATATATAATTTTATTGATTGATTTGAGAGAGAGCAAGCGAGCGAAAGCCAGGAACATCGAGTTGTCATCCTTCCTCCTTATGCGTTCACTGGCCGCTGCTTGTGTGTACCGACCGGGATCGAGCCTGCAACCTTGGCCTGCTGGGCCCTCGCGCTCACCAACCAAGCCACCCGGCCAGGGCGACCGTATACTCCTGAGGTACATGCCTTCTTCAGGCACAGGTGCGAGCCATGTAGGAACACTGACTGACTGTGTCGCTTTAAGAAGCTCTCTGCATCTTACAGACACGCTTCACACACAGCTTTCTAAATTGCTGAAATACATACCCCAGCTTTCTACAGAATATAAGAAATACCTTTTCCTTTAGAATTCAACAGGATTTTCAAACCTAACTTCCTTCAAGAGCTGTGGTTGCTGTTTTAAACTCCAATTTTCTTGAATGAGACTCCTCACTTCTCTGCTGTGATCGATCCTTCAACAGCTCAAAAGGCACCTTATGATACATCCTTTGGCCACGCCTCTGTCAAGGAAACTTGCTTAATCATACTGCTTCTTTTTGAGAAGATAATAAAGACAGTCCTAAATAATCATCCTTTTTACTAGCACAACATTATTTTTTGCTTACATGGATGTATAACAACTATTCCAGTACTTGCCTGCTGATTGAAACCGGTAAGAGTGGTCTACCTGTGGATTGTGTATATGAAACAACCACCTCCAAGAAAAGGAGAAAGGAATACGGGATCCCCATCTACCAGATGCGTCATGTGGACTGTCTTTCATTTTCGGTGAGATTTCCGAAACAGTGGTCTTCTCTACACTGGGACTGAGGGCAGAGTCTGAGGATATCCAGGTGATGAATTCCGCTTTTAAAGAAATGACGATCGGTAAAGACTTTTCTCCCTTCTTGCACAGGTCTTACTGGTAACCCAACAAGAGATCTTTTATCTCTGTCCCCAATATCCTTATTATCTTTTTTTCCCTAATATGTTTTTACTGATATTTTTAAGAGAGAGGAAGGGAGAGGTAGGTAGAAACACTGATGAGAGAGAAACATCAATTGGCTGCCTCCTGTACACCCCCTACTGGGGATCAAGCCCACAACCTGGACATGTGCCCTGACCGGGAATCAAACCATCAACCTCTTGGTGCATGGGATGACGCTCAATCACTGAGCCACACCAGCCAGGGCTCCTTCCTATCTTTTTAAACACAGTAATTGATGCCACCAGATTCCAGTCCTCGAAATGCTTTGATCTTTGTCATAAACAAATTGGGAACTGTTAGCAAAAGATATAGAAAATAGAGATAGCCCTGGCCTGTTTGGCTCAGTGGTTAGAGCGTAGGCCTGCAGACTGAAAGGTCCTGGGTTTGATTCTGGCCAAGGGCATGTACCTTGGTTGCAGGCTTGATCCCTGGCCCCGGTTGGGGTGCATTTGGGAGGCAGCCAATCAATGTGTCTCTCTCACATCGATGTTTCCCTCTTTCTTTCTCTCTCAACATAAGGTATTACCATCTGAGATCCTTGCTTCTGTGCTGGATTCCTACATCCCAAATGACATTAAAGAATTCCATAAATATGCACTTTGGTGTAGTGTTGCCCACATATGCACACTCACTGCAAAGCTGACCAATGAGTATTATGACATAGTACCTGTCACCAGGTAAAACCAAAAATGGGAGCCTGAGGACCCCCAAGAATTCCTTCACTAGTTGGTTGTGACTTGAAAAATCAAGGGGAGATTATTCAAACACTGCATCTGAACACTTGTTTTTGTCTTCCAGAATATGCTGGCAGACAATGGCACACAGTTCAACCTGACGAGTGTTGAAAGATTAAAAAACACCCTGCAATTGATATAGAAGATATGAAATTCCTCACTCATCCAATACCCTTTAGTAAGACTTCCAATTCATAAAGGGATCATTCTACCCTAGTCTGTTTCCATTACCCTAGTGGGTTAAGAAAATGCTGACACAGAAGAAAGCAATGGGGAGAACAGCTGCTCTAACAGCTGATGCAATCTACAGAGGGCACAGGGACTTCTGCTGAGGGCTGTACACAGGGCATTTATAAAATATGTAGACATGCAGCTTCCTTTGGAGGTGGAATAAATCACCTGGGCTCCAAAAATGAAAGCAAAAGGACCTGGCAACAGTTAAGAAACCTCCAAAGTTCTAAGGGAAGTTTAAACCAATCATGCCCATAGCTAGATGAACAACAAAAAAAATTTTTTTATCTTCACCTGAGGATATTTTTTTTCATTGCTTTTCAGAGAGTGGAAGGGGGGGAGAAAGGGACATTGATGTGAGAGAGACACATCGATTGGTTGCCTCCTGCACGCAGCCCTGGGGCCAGGGATTGAGCCTGCAACCGAGGTACACACCCTTGGACGGAATTGAACCTATGACCCTTCAGTCTGGGGGCCGACTCTCTAACCACTGAGCCAAACCAGCTAGGGCGGTGAACACATTTTAAGCAATTCTAAGAAAATCCCTCATTACCTTTTATTTTGCCTTACTAGAACATATTAAAAGGAACCGAGAGTCCAGAAGAAAGTAGGTTATGGAAAACATTCCCCTTGGCTCTTAAAATCACTGGGTTTGGGTTATTTACTTAGAAATTCTACTATAATCAAGTTTTCCATAAGAAGAGAAGTTTAAACCACCGAAAATCTAAGATATCTTCTTCACTGGTACCCTGTAGAAAGGAAAAAACCTTGTGTTTGAAAAGTTATTAGTCTACAATGAAAGACATTACCTTCTAAAGACAAGAGAAAAGCCTGGCTAGTTCAAGTCAGAAACCCAGGGTGGAGGTTTCCCAGGCCCTTTTATTAGGGGAAGGTCCCCTTTATAGCACAAGACTTCACATATGTATCAGACAATCAGATCAGTTCCTAAAAATTAAGAAAAAGGAAAACAAAACAGATGCTTATATATGTATATTAGGCATAAATTAAAAGAATTTATAAAATGGTCACCTTTCTTACAGAATAAATGCAGAGTGTATTATGAATGCACCTCCAGGTTTAAGTTAAGTTGCTTTGTTTTGTTTTCCAATTATAAATAAAATTTGTTCCTAAGTTTTGGATCCACCTGTGCCACAGGAGGGCTCTGAGTCATTACTGGCTTTTTTCCCCTTCTCACTCCTGTGTGCAGCATTTGGTTGTACAGGGGTTACGAATTTCCCTGTCCCATCGGAGTACTGGCCATCTTTTCGGGGTGGCATCCGCTCATTAATTCGGTCTAGACCTCGGGCTTCTTCAAAACTCCGGATCCTGTGCTGAAGTGAAAACCCTCTGATAGCTACAGAAAAACAGGAAAGGGAGGCACTCAATTAGACAGCAAAGCAACAAGCTTAAAGTTTCTTAGCACACAGCAGCCTCCTAGAGAAAAACACAGAAGGGTGGCTAGGGAGCACATGTCTGGTGAGGATAACAGTCAATATTTTATTTGAATTAGCCTTGTCTTGAAGCTACTAATTCCTTAAGGCCCCCAGGGCAGCTGAAACTGCGAAAGTAATTTTCATAGGAGTTCAATACAATTAATCATAGCAGAAATATACCTGACAAAAAGGAAACAAGTTCTTACTTAGCCCCAGTACATTTGGGAAAGAGTTTCTTATGGGCCAGAAACGTGCTCAATGCAAGAGAAAAAAAGGAAACACTACAGAATAATAGAACAAGTTAAACAGAGTAGTTACTTTGGCACAAACATCACATTGACCACAAAAAACAAAAAACAAAAAAAGCAACAAAAGAACTAGCCTTTTTGTTTAGAAGGACAGCTTTTTATCTTGCACAACCAGGAGCTGAACATAAGTTAAAAGCCATCTACACAATAGCTTCTAGATATTTTCTTAGATTGAACTTGTGTATTGTCAAGGAAACTTATCCCCATTTTGAACCACCTTACCTAACAAAACAAATTTGTAACACAGTATCAATTCCAACGGTTTTCATCCACAGATTCACAGATAATTTGTTACTTTAAATTTGCTTTCATAGAAACAAAGACAATTTAGCTTAACTGCCTTAGGGCAATCTCAGAAACAAACCAAACTAAATTCCTGTCTACTTTTGCCTCTGCTCCTGATATCCTTTAGAACCATTAGATAAAGAGGCTGACCTGTTTGAATAATCACAAGGACGTCTCTCATATAGGGAAGAGCTATAGGATTAAACCACTTGATTCCTTTTGACCAGCTGCTTAAGCCTCAGCCATTGTATTAAAACAGTCCAGAAAGGACTTTAGCTGTGGAGAGGGTCCTTTAAATTAATACAACTACAGGATACTTTGTGAGCATGCTTAGAAATATCTATTCCTTTTCTCACTGTTACAGTTCTGGTGATGCAATAATAAAAGTTTTCAAATGTTGACAAAGCTTTAAAACCAGTAGACAGACACATGATCACATCTATCACAGGAATATGGCCATACCTTCCCGGGCCTCTACCGCTTCTACTGTGGCTGTAAGAGGCAGGAGCAGTGGCATGCAAAAATGAAGACAAAGAGTGAGTAAACCAACAGCAATGCTGCCAGCAGATATCCTAGGGTCCCACCTTTTAGCTTATTCCCATCCATAATGAAAGTCAACTAGTTAGAGAAGCGAGAGAATTACTGCGCAAAACTAAACTGGGGAGAGGGGAAATGTGAGGTGGGGAGTTTCAACATTTCGGGTAGCATGGGAACCTTCTAGCTAATGGCATCTATACAGAAGCCAACTGGGTCAGTCAAGCTGACCATAGAAACCAAGTTATGTCATTTTCCTGATTTTATTTATTTATTTACTTTTTAATCCTTACTCGGGGATATTTTTTCCATTGCTTTTCAGAAAGAGTGGGAAGGAGGGAGGGAGGGGGGAGAGAGAGAGAGAGAGAGAGAGAAACATTTATGTGAGAGAGACACATTGATTGGTTGCCTCCCCCACATGCCCTGATTGGAGCTGGGGATCAAGCCTGCAACGGAGGTATGTGTAGAATCGAACCCGGGACCCTTCAGTCTGCAGGCCAACACTCTAACCACTGAGCAAAACTGGCTAGGGTTATTTCCCTGATTTTAAATAGACAGATGTTAATTTATGTCTTGACATTCACATATCAAAAAAACTCAATTTAATATTACAACCATTCTTGGGTTTGTAATAGCTCAGATGGTATTAAATGAGCTGCTGCTGGGTCCTATTCAAAAAACTTATTTAAAACTATTTCTTATTGCTCTCAAGCAACTCATGTGGAGTTCAACTGTCATTTTAAATTACTTAACAACAACAAAAAGGTCTTTGAATAACATACTGACATTTGGAAGAAGAAAAAAATGGGTTATAAGTGAAGGGTTATTTCTTGTCCAGGGGATGAAGTACTAAGCTAGCAAAGGCTACAAACTCATGTACCATTAGGGATTAGATACAGCAGAGGCTGGTATTTCCACCAACATGGCTTCCATTCCCTGTGTGAGTGCGCATGCCAATTACTAAGAAGGCCCTCTTCTCCTTTAGTGATAGAAAAGGAAGCTATTAGTACCAATGGGGAAACTTCCTTGCATCCTCTGTTAAGACAGTAAAAGCCCTAATATATGAAAAGGTTATAGGTTGTAGTAGCAAAAAAGATCCTATTAGGAGAACCCTGTCAGTCCCTCCAATACCAACTTTTAAAAAGGCGGCAGGGAAGAGTAACGAACAGTAGTAGCATTTTGCCCTTCCTCGGGCTTTCTGTATCAACATGAGAGGATGGAAAGAGAATGGAAAGTTAACTTCCTAATGCAATGTGAAAATGGAAACTTGGAATCAATTTACCAAGTGCTTACATTTGTCAACCATATGTAGGCATGTGTTAGAGCAATGTCACACCCTCTCTAATCTCCTCAAATAGAACAAATCAACTTTCACAAGAAAACGATAGTGCCTTCAAACAGTGTATCACTGATGCAACTGTGAGGAAGTGGGAGAACAAAGCATTGCCTAAAATTGATACCGAGTGTTGGCCTAATTAGAGTTTAAAAGCTATGTGGCAAAATGTGTACTAGTATTACATTGTTTGGGGCCCTGCTAGAATTGCCTTTTGCATTGGGTAAGATGATAACGGCCTGTACTGAAGGATGTTTTAAGAAATAGTCATCTAAAACTGAGAAACTGACCTTTTTTATTTACTGAAATACAATTCATATGCCATAAAATTGACTTGTTTGAAGTATACAGTTCAATGATTTAATGTATTTAGAGCTGTGCAATCATCACCATAACCTATGGTTAGAACATTCTCATCACTCTGAAAATAAACCCACTTCCTTCTCTCACGCCTACCTCTTAACTCTAGATCCGCCTGTCCTGGACATTTCATATAAACGGAATCATACAATATGTGATTTTAGTTACTGGCTTCTTTCCCTCAGCACAGCAATTTTCAACCTGTTTCATCTCATGGCACACATAAACTAGTTACTAAAATTCTGCGGCACACCAAAAATACATTTTTTGCTGATCTGACCAAAAAACCCCAAAAAGGTGTACTTTTGATTCATTCACACTGGACATCTATTATTGTGGTGGCTGTTGTCATTTTTTTTGACAATCTAAGGGAAAAGAGGTCAGTGCCCTGGACTAGTCAGGTATTGCATGTTTTAAAAATTCTTGCAGCACATCGGTTGAAAATTACTAACTTAGCATAATGTTTTAAAGGTTTATTCATGTTGCAGCATGTATCAGTACTTCATTCCTTTTTATGACTGAATGGTATTCCACTGTATGGATATACCACATTTTGTTTACCCATTCATTAGTTGATAAACTTTTGGGTTGTTTCCACTTACTGGCTATCATGATGAATGCTGCTATGAACATCTGTGTAAAATTTTTTGTTTGGATGTTTTCATTTCTCTGGGATATACAACTAGGAGTGGAACCGCTGGGTCACATGGTTAATTACATGTGTAATCATCCAAGGACCTGTCCGATTGGCTTCGAAAGGGCTGCACCATTTTACATCCCCACCAGCAGTGTACGAGGGTCCCAATTTCTACACATTCTCACCAACACTTGTTATTACCTGTCTTCTGGTCACAGCTATCCTAGTAGGTTTAAAGTGGTATCTCATTGTGATTTTGATTTGTATTTCTTTGTCTAATGACACTGAACATCTTTTCATGTGCTTATTGACCATATATGTATGCCTTCTTTGGAAAAATGTCTATTCAAATTTCTTACCCATTTTTGGAGTTATTTATCCTTTTATTATTGTCATAAGACTTCTTTATATTTTCTAGGTACTAATCCCTTATCAGATGTATAATTTGTAAATCTTTTCAACCATTCTGTGTTGCCTTTCCACTTTCTTCATGGTTCCATTTGTAGCACAGAAGTTTTTAATTCTGATGTAGTCCACTTTATATCTGATCTGTTTTTTTATCTTATGGTCCTTGTGAATCTTGTTCATTTCTTGGCTTTCCTCTTTATTTTGGCTACTAAAAACTTAGAATCACATCTGTGACTGCCTGTTGGCTTTTTTGTATGTTTTGCTTTGTGCTCCAGTTTCCAAGTATATTTACTTTATTTCACTGTGCTGTACATATACTGTAATTTACTCCAGTCCCTCTAGGAACAAGATGGAGCATAAATGAGTATATGCTATAAGGTCATATGGGCTATTGTTGATTGAAAGCTCTCCAAGTAAAGTTATATGAACAAGTAAAAGGTCTTATTCAGGTAATGCTCCAGAGTTTGTCAATGAACCCGTGGAATTGAGACTCTGATGGGAAAATGACAAAATAAGCTCAGTTCCTGTCAATCAAAAAGAAGCAGCTCTAAAAAGTTGGCTCCAACTTTAGTATTGTTCTTCTTATGCATTCCTGAACATTCCTATCAATAAACAATCCTATATTGACTGAAACACTCATACTCATATTAGAAACTAAAATATATATATATATATATATTAGGGACTAAAAACAAAAGGTAGGCCAAGGATTATGAAACAAATAAATCTCCAAATAATATCTATAAAATTATTTTTGTTACTCATCCCAGATTTCCAGATTTGCTGTCAAGGTTTAGAAAAAATTGGTTCAGATTAAAACAACTACTTTGTAGATCAGCAAATTTTCAAAACTTTTCAAGTAAAGATGCTATAGGACTTTCCTCTTTTTCTTTACCCATGTTACTTCCTACTAACTTTCCATTTCCTTGTCAGAGCTGCTCTCAGAATAGCTCACATGACTAATTACCAAAGTAATGATGACAAAGTATTTTGCTTACCAAAAAACCTGCACGTTTTGAGAGAGAAAAAATTCAATCTGAAAGTTTCTATGAAACTACATAAGAAAATTAATTATATACTTTCAAGGAGAAAATGTTCATTCTTCCTTCTAAATAGCTAAACTAATAATTTCAATATTCAATTTGAAAGAGGAGGAATTCAATCCTATTAAATGGGGGAAAAGGAGGCTTGTTCCTATTAATCAACAGCAGAATTTTTACTTCCTCTAAATGGTAGGATGGCAAGGAAAAGAGAAAAAACTTAAGTAGAAATAATTCAATACAGTGTGTGTGTGTGTGGGGTGGGGGGCAATGAAACTCTGGTTTAAGTTGTTAATGCTTCAACTCCAGTTTTCATGCCCAGAATGAGTCATCTAATGGCATGATCTCAAGTCTCTTCCTCTTGCTTGACCAGATATATGTTAATCTGACAAACATCAATCTTTTCATTCTAGTATTCCATAAAGCCCTCTCCCTTAGAAGTCAATGCCCATATAATTTTTAGAAGGGACACTCCAGTTGGAGCGGTGACTGGCACTGGAGTAGGATATGGTTTGCAGACAAATTCCCTCTCTAAGAAACTAACAAAAAAAATCAAGGTATAAAACATACACAAGTGAGGAATATCATGCACCCAATTCTGAAGTGTACAGCTCATACATATACATTTTATACCTGTGTAACTACCACCCAGATAATGATACAGAACATTCCTAATACTCTGGAAGTCCCCTGTGTCCCTTCTGGGCCAATATTCTCCCACCAAAGGAAGTGCCATTTGGACTTCTATTACCACTGATCAGTGTGCCTGATCCTGAACATTATATAAATCATACAGTCGGTGTCCTTTTTGGGTCTAGCTTTTTAAGTTCACCATGTCTGTGAGATTTAACCATGTTTTGACGTGTATTTATAATGCTGTTTTTTATTGCTGAGTAGTAGTCCATTGTATACATATAACACATTTATCTATCCTACTATTTATTGATGGACACTTATTGATGTTTCCCATTTGGGGCTATTATGAGTAAAGCTAAGGTGAGCACTGTAATGCACATCGTTTGGTGGACATACACATTAATTTCTCTTTCATATACACCAGGTGTGGGATTGCTGGGTTAAGGGGTAGACATGTTTTGCTTTACTGCCCAGTAAAGTTTTCCAAAGTAGCTGAACCAATTTATAAGCCCTCCAACAATGTATCTAGTTCTAGTTTTCCACAAACTCACCAACACTTGGTATTGTCAGACATTTTCATTTTGATACCCTCTTTTGTGATGTGTGTTAAAATCTTTTGACCATTTTAAAAACGTGAGTTGTTTGCATTTTTCTTATTGAGTTGTAGTTCTTTATATATTATATTCTTTTTTTAACAGATTTATTTTTATTGATTTCAGAGAGAGAGGGAGAGAGAGATAGAAACATCAATGATAAGAGAGTCACTGATTGGCTTCCTCCTGCACGCTCCCCCTGGGGATTGAGCCTGCAAACCGGGCATGTGCCCTGACCGGGAATTGAACCTTGATCTCCTGGATCCATAGGTGGATGCTCAACCACTGAGCTATGCCGGCCAGGCTATATATTATATTCTGAATACAGTCCTTGACTGAATATAGTCCTGACTGAATACATACAGTCAGATGTATGTATTGCAAAAATCTTCTAATTTATGGCTTACCTTTTCCCTTTCTTAATCATGTATTTTTATGAATAGAAATTCTTAATTTTAATAAAATTTAATTACTTTTTTCTTTCAAGGTTAGTACTTTCGGTGTTCTATTTAAGGGCTCTTTATCTGCCTCAATGCATGCCCTCCATGCTTTCTTTTACATTTAAGTTATAATTCATTTTGAATTAATTTTTGTGTATGGAGGGGGGGTGGGTCAAGATTAATTCCCCCTCTAACATTTATTGAAAGAAGCCCCAATTTTTAAAAAATTATTTTATTTTTTAAGTATAGTTGATATACATTATATTAGTTTCAGGTGTATAACATAGTGATTCTACCTTTATATACCTTACAAAGCAATCACCACAATAAATCTAGCAACCATCTGTCACCATACATAGTTATTACAACATTACTGATTACATTCCCTGTGTTATACATTACATCCCTGTGACTTACTTATTTTATAATTAGAAGTGTGTACCTTTTCCCCCCTTCATCTTTTTGCCTATCCCCCTCCCGTTTGTTCTCTGTATCTATGATTCGGTTTTAGTTTGTTCATTTTTTAAAATATTCCACATATAAGTGAAATTATATGGGGTTTGTCTTTCTCTGACTTATTTCACTTAGCATAATACCCTCCAGGTTCACTCATGTTGTCAAAAATGGCAAGATTTTATTATTTTTATTGAGGAAGCCCCAATTTTTCCTTCTACATTGACTGCAAGGTAACAGCACACCTTCCTTGAAAAGAGCATTCCTCATACTCACCTGTCTCAATAGTCTGCTTTCCTCCTGAGAGGACACCCAGGGGGAGTGTACCTGTAGGAGTCAGGCCCTTGAGAGTCAGCACACTCTCACTTTCTTCCCTGCAAAGGAAGGTCAAAGCCTTGCGTTAATGACAGGGTGTCCACCATTCAGCAAGTCAAAGGAAGTTAAGATGCACAGAGATGGAGGACAGGTTGTCCTTCTCCCTGCCCCAAAGAAAGGGATGTTTTCTATAAATACTCCAATTTTAAAAAACCTGCCAGGTCTTGCTTTTCAATTAATGACACTTAATAACCAGCTGCTATTCTAATGCTTGCTATATATTATCTCATTTAATCCTCTTAATGACCACATAAAGCAGGTTTGTTTTTAATCACTCTTTTATAGACAAGAACAATGAGGCATAAAATCCCACAGCTAAAAAGAGGCAGAGGCAGGATGTATTCACAGGTCATCTGGCTCCAGAATCCACACTAAACCACTACATTTGAGCTCATACCAAATGAATGTTTACCAGAACATTCCCAGTCATTCCAACATACAGGTCTGATTTTAATCTGTACTCAAGTTCTAATAACAAATTCCAATTCTAAAAAAACTGTTCAGCAACCAGCTTCTAATTTACTCTCAAAAGGCTTTTATTCCCACACTGTAACGACAGACTTATCCTTACCGAAGAATTGAAAAGACCCGTGCCATCTTCCCAATGGCTCTGATTTTATTCTTGATGATCTCCTTTCGAACCGTAGTGCCTCCTTTGAGAATACAAAGAACAAGTGACTTAAAGGAATGTGTTAACAGATTAATTTTTAAAAATGCAGGATGAAGTATCTTTCTAAGTTAAAGAAACTGTCATTTAAAAGAAAGAAATCAAGGCCCAAGTTTGTTTAAACAAAAATCTCAGGAAGTTCTGAGGAGCAAGAGAAAAAACCCAGAAGAGAAAGAGATGAAGTAAAAAGTGGAGGGGCCACCTGGGCACAGCCATGAGAGGTGGGAACTTACTGCGGTTCGGAAATGTAGAACACAGAGAAGAGTGTAACACGCACATATAAACAAAGACAGCAAAGATATCTTTTAAGAATGCTGTGGGTCACCTGAGGATGCAGGGCGTGGCCTGCGAATGGCAAGTGATGACTTGAGCAGTTGTCTTCTGCATGTAAACAAATGCACAGCTAGCTCTCTAAAACTTAGTGAGGGCTTTCACTCCATAATCCTCACTTACAAACTGGTATTTCCCACCATAGACAACTGCACAGTACAAATGATGATGAGTTAAGGTTTTTTATAAAGCAATATCACAAAAGTTAATGCAAGATTTTGTGGCCTTTTCTCATCTAAGATTCAGTAAACAGCTCACACATGAGAAGCCAAGGTCCAGCATGCACCACCATGTGACCACATTTAAAAGTCAGAAAAAGAAACATGGCCTCTCCTTCCAGACTGCCCCTCCACCCCTACCCCAGCTCTCGTTCTCCTGCAGGATCATACAGCAGGTGCAGAGAGAACACACACATCAAAACAAAGGGAAGACGGAGAGCCTGTCGGAAATTATTCAACTACAACCAAAAGGTCTAACCAACAGACTGTAAGGCACACAGCGAACATTCTCTCTCAGCACATTTTAGTCAGATACCTTGCTGATAGCTTGAAATGCAGTGATCTTCAGGGAGAGGAGACACCAAGAAACAAGGAGATGAAGATAGAAATACGAGAAGAGCAATTTAAGTTTACATGGAAGAGAGAGAAAAATCAAAGTGAAATGCAATGGGAGAAGCAGGCTGTTATCTTCACCAGCTCAGGAGAAAAATCCTTGTTATCATGACAGAATGTTCAATTACAGATTTCTTGTCATTTTTCCACTTCTTGAAAGTTTACGGTTTTACATTAATTCACATCTATTATTACCCAATATGTTTTATCCCCAGAGATTATAAAAATAAAATTAGATTTAAAAAAAGATATTACTTGTGGAAAAAAAGATGCTGAAAACAAGGAACAAAAATGAAGCACAGAAAAAACAGCTTACAAATCTCTTAGTAAGAGCATTATGTTTTTATTTCATGGATTCAATATCTTCCCATATTTTTCTAGAGATATTATAGTTCTTCCTTTTTTAAATTTTCTATTTTCTTCAGAATCTCAAGTTCATTCAAGTTGCTTTTTGCTGTTCCTGTTGTTGTCTCTCTTCTGAGGCTTTCCTGAGATGTCTGGCAATCCTTAATGTTTGAGGATGAGGGACTAAAAAAGCTTTCAGAGTTGGTGGATGGGTTGTTGACTTTGTTGACTTGGAGCTTTACGTAGAATGATCAGAGTGGGCCTATTTTAGGGAATTCTTTCTCTCAGTATTGAGTACGCATGCATATGGTCACTTAATTCACCTGTTTGGGCAAGGTACTGATGCCCTCAATTGTATCCCTTGTCCAGAAACTGGTTTACATTTTAGAGATTAGCCTCCAGACTTGGAGAAGAGGCAGTTGCTCACTGGCAACTAGGACTTTAACTGCCTTTCCAAAAGCTTTCACCCATTCTCCTTATGTAAGCTCAGTCCCTCCTTCCCGCAACCCACAGTTCCCAATTCTCTCAATTGGTGCTACCAATTCCTTTGCTTTTGGAGGATTCTGTGCTGGAACTCAGCATTCCCCACTAGAAAGCTGAACTTTAGCTTTTTTGAATCAGCTAAGTCAGTTAATAATAATCATTCATTTGCTTTTCAGCTTCCAAAAAGTCCTATAGAAATCTCTGGGTTTGTAGGTTTATAACTTTTTTAACCTTTTTTGTTTTTGTTTTTAATCCTCACCTGAGGATATGCTTAAGGGGGGGGTGTGTGCGAGAGAGAGAGAGAGACAGAGAGAGATAGAGAAACATCGATTGGTTGCCTTCTGTATGTGCCCCAACTAGGAATCGAACTGGCAGCTTTTTGGTGCACAGGACGTATGATGCTCAACCAACTAAGCCACTCTGACTGGGCACTTTTTTTTTTTTAACCTTTTTTATTGTGAAGTATGATAAACATACAGAAAAGTACACAAACATGTAACCCAATGATTTATTAAAAAGCAAATGGACATATAATCAGCATTCAAGTCAATAAATAGAACCCCAGATGCCCCCCTTGGGCCCTTCCTAATAATTATAGTCCCTCTCTCCCTCTAAAAAAATCATTCTCTTGAATTTTATTGAAATCACCTTCTTGCTGTTCTTTGTAGGTTTTACCATGTGAGCATACATCCACAAGCGCTTGTTTTCATGTAATTGGAACAATCAAATATGTATTTCTGTGTCTAGCTTCTTTTGCTCAACATTGTAAGATTCATCTGTGCTTCCCCTGTTGCTGTACTTCATTGTCATTAGTGTAAATAATTCCACTGTATGAATATGCTACAACTTATTTCTCCTTTTTACTGTCAGTGATCATTTGGACTGATTCTAATTTTTGGTTATTTTTAATTAGGCTGCTGTGAATACTCCTGTGCATTTGTCTTTACTGCACGTATTTCTGTTAAGTATATTTCTAGAATTAAAATGTTAAGTTATAGGGTACATGTATGTTCAACTTTGGGTAACAGTTTGGCATTATCTACTAAAGTGGATGTACCAATTTTAAACTTAGTGTACAACATCCTGGCCAAAGTTGGTGTTACTCATTTTAAATTTTGGAGACAATCTGGTGGGTGTCTAAAATCATCCATTGTTTTAATTTGCATTTTCATGATTACCAATGTGGCTGAATACCATTTTAATATTTTTACCCTATTTGAACATACTTTTTTGTGACGTGCTTGTTCAAATCTCATCTTATTGATCTCTATGTAGTTCATTATATATCCTGGCAAGTCCTTTGTTGGTTGTGCTGCAAATATTCTCTCTCACTTTTTATAGTTTTTGATAAACACAAGTCCTCACTTTTACCTTAGTCCAGGTTATTTACAGTTTCCTGTATGGTTAGTGCTTTTTGCATCCTGTTGAAGAAATTTTTCTCTACCCCAAGGTCATGAAAATATTCTATATTATAAATACTAAAAGATTTATTATTTTGCCTTTCATGTGAATCCATCTGGAATTTATTTTTGTGGCTGGAATATGATAGGGGTCAGGTGAAAATTTTTTTTATAGTATGTTTTTATTGATTTCAGAGAGAAGGAGAGGGAGAGATAGAAACATCAATGATGAGAGAGAATCCTGGATTGGCTGCCTCCTGCATGTCTCCTACTGGGGATCAAGCCCGCAACCCAGGCATGTACCCTGACTGGGAATCAAACTGTAACTTCCTGGTTCATAGGTCAAAGCTCAACCACTGAGCCATGCTGGCTGGGCAAGGGACAAGTTTAATTTTTACTCAAATAAATATCCCCAAACAATCTATGAAAAATACTATCATTTCCCTACTACTCTGCAGTGCCACCTCTGATGTTCGATTCCCAGTCAGGGCACATACTTAGGTTGTGGGTTTGATCTTCAGTTGGATCACCTACTGGAGGCAACCGATAAATGCGTCTCTCTCACATTGATGTTTCTCTCTTTCTAAATTCAATTAAATACATATATAAATAAATAAAATCAAACCTCCCAAAACACACTAGGAAAAAAATTCTTGGCTACACATGCAACAAAATGTTACTATATTAAGTCCCTCACTGGCCAAGAAGAAGAAAAACAAACAAACATGCACATAACCCAGTAGAAAAATGGGGAAAAGGTATGAAATGACAATTCACAAAAAAGATATAAACATGGTCAATAAACACAAGAAAAAATTTTCATTAGTCACCATAAAAATACAAATTAAAATTTAAAAAACACCAGACTATAAAAAGTATAATAAACAGTACTGAGGAAAGTACTGTGAACTATGCATCACACATGAAATGTAAACTGGTACGGCCTCTCCTGAGGTTTTCTGTATCTGATTTAAAATTTTAAGTACTAATTGACACAGATATTCAATTTCTAGAAATTTATCTATGGAAATAATCAAGAAAATACTATTGTTCATATCCTAACATTGCTTTCTTTCCTTTCATACAACAAATCAACATCTGACATATTGTTTGCTTCCCTCAACTAGAATATAAGCTTATTGAAAGCAGTACTTATCTAAACAGTACTTGACACATATCAAGCATGTAACAAATGTTGGTTTTTGACAGAATGTGCAGAATTATCTGTAAGAGTTCAAAATTATGGGCTTAAAAAACAAAGTTGAAAAAAAATCCAGTATCTAACAGCAGGGGATTGGTTAAAACAAAGGATAATTGAGATGGACAGCTAAGTAACCATTAAAAATTAGTCTACAGAAAAAAGTACATGTCATGATACTATCACATGACCTCATTTTTGTTAAAAAGAAAAAAGAATGGACAAAAATATATGTAAACATAAAAACTAACAGTATATATACACCAAGATGTTATCAGTGAATATGAGATGACAGGATTACTGGTGACTTTTTAAAAAAATTCTTATTTATGGCTTCCTTTTGTTTTTTCTTTGCATTGAAAACAATTCTTTTTTAATAACACAAAAAAAATTATTCAAAACAAATTCAAACCAAAACCAAAACTTCTTCATTTCTAGTTCAAATGAGGAAAAGGCAAGTTTACCTTCAATTTCATCATCGGAAATCAACTCATCATCAGAGCATATGTTGAGAATGTTAACCAGCATCTCTGTGACTACAAGATAAACAAAATAGCTCCAATTTTAGGAACAATAAATTCATTAAAAAAGGCCTCAAATTTAAATAATAAGGTACTTTCTTTAAAATGATATGGATATCTAAATAAACATACTTGCTAAATAAACACAGATTAAAAGACCAGTCATTAGGCTATTAAGAGTAGCTACAGAGTAGCATTATACACAGACCTCCGGTTTATATAAAATTTGGGGAGATTACTTGCTCCAGTAAAAGTCTGGAGTCTTTGAAAATGCTATTGCACAATTACATGATTTCATTAGGCTACTATCCAGAGCCTTTTTCTACAATGATATGCACATGAGAAGACTTCCTCCTATTTTGCAAAGAACTTAAGCCGCCAGGCCAGGCCTATATTAAACAGGCTTATTTTATATTTGCATGGCGTATTTGTATAGGTGCACAAATAAAATTCTAAGGGCAATATTTCCTATTTAAATCTCTTATCACTGAAGAAATCACTGAAGGAATGGTATAATGACATGTTATTTTAACATCTTGATCACAGTAGGATAGTACTTTTAAGTTGATATTTTGGAAGAAGAAAAGCATAAATCAGCTAGAACTATAATTTAAAAACCAATTAAGTGTCATTTATAGAAAAACAAAGAAAATTAGAAAACATTTCTGATCACCTTAAAAAGACATTTCTGAACCATTAGGGGGCTCATGCAAATATAAAAGTGTGCTAAGACAACTGATGGTCCAGATGCTTTAGTTCTCTTACCTTTTTCCCCAACAAAAGGCAAAGACCACGTGAAAACATCCATAAAATTTGGAAGCCAGTAGGGGTGTGGAGAACAGTTAAACTGCCTGATATTCATGACATTGTTTTCATATTTTAACACAGCAGCTAAAAATGTAAAAAGTAAGAAAATTTGACACAAAGGAACATGACATGGCTGCCAGTATGCTTCGTATAGTTGTGTACTTACTACACAGAATTCAGGAACTTACTTTCCATTTGTAAATTTAGGACTCAGTATTTAAAGGCAGATGGAAAATCTAAAAGCATTTTATATATAGTTCATTCTTTTAACAATTATCCCAAGGAACAAAGTTACCTGAAGAGCTCATATTTTAAAAGTATAAAAAAAACCCTGAGCTCTGAAACTTCAAAGAGTTACTGCACAGTAACTACCTATAGAAATCTCAGGTTCTACCTGAGAAAAATTTATCATAATTTCCCTTTATATGCTAAATAGTTACAATTGCAACTCTCCTTTGAGGGCAAACATTTCTCACTAAACGGACACAGCCTGTTTTGATAGTCATTAGCCAGAGCCAAAGACTTTATAAACTCTCTGGGAGTTTATAACATAGCAGTTTTCTACAGATAGTAAACTTGGAGTAATTTACAAGGTTCGAAAATAGATTACATAATCTCTATACACAAAATCGTGGATAAAAAAATGTCCATCTCTCCACAGTCAGTATATTGCTAGACTCTATAAATGTTTAATATTAACCAGTTCATAAATTTGTTGGTACCAAACTTATTTTTTATATTTGAAAAGTTTTAACATCCAATTCCTTCATCTTCATCATCAGCAATATAATGTTGTTTGTATTGTTCTCTTAATGATTCTTACTGAGACCGTAAATAGAATAGGGTGTAACATCTCTCCAGAAATGACAGATATATGTCATCTCCTGGCTCCTGTTTCTTTGCTTCTTATAGAATAGCCTACTGTTCTCAAATTTAAGTTATTAAATGTCTAAAATCTACAACACAGATTATAAAGAAAAATACATGAGAATAGTATCTCCAGCTCTTAAAAACCTAACACTGACTACAATGAACATGTTCCATTATTTTCATGTACATGTATTTTACTTAAGTTAGATGAATATATAATTATTCAACAATTACCCCAATCTACACAGGAAAAGGGGTGGGAGATAGGTTTCAACAGTGAATGATTAAAATTAAAAACTGATTTGGGGTATGCTTCCAGTGGACACAAAAAAACAGGAATAGAAATCTTTAAAGATCATGACTTAAGTGTCTTTCACATAACCAATGGAACTAAGAAATACCTGTTGGTACCAATAAGTCTAGAGAGTATTCAAGAAGGAAATGCCACAGTAAGAGAAAGAGAGGGAGTTGCCTTCTTTCAAGAAAAGAGGTACTTGTATGGGGAGTAACTCAGTGTAACCACCGATTCAGGTGCCACATTTTCTGCCTTTTCCCTAAAAAAATGCTTAAGGAACAACCAAGGGAAATACGATTGTTTCAAGATAAAGTTACCAATTATGTCACAGTCTACAGAAAACTCATGTAGAATGAATTGTGACTTCAAAAGTTTACTAAAGTAATAATCAAGAACAAAACATGATTAGAATGGGGCAAAAAGTGAGCTGGCAGTTAGTAAGGTGATTGCTGATTTAGGTGACAAGTTTCAACCTAGCACATGATAAATCCACTGGGCAATCAATATTCTTAATAGTGTAAAGGCTAAAAAAAGAAGTGAGTGCCTGGCCATCGTGGCTCAGCAGTTAACCATCGACCTAGGATCCAGGAGATTGTGGTTACATTCTCTGTGAGGCACATGCCCGGGTTTCGGGCTCGATCCCCAGCTGGGGGTGTGCAGTAGGCAGCTGATCAATGACTCTCATCATTGATGTTTCTATCTTTCTCTCCCTCTCCCTTCCTCTCTCTGAAAGCAATAAAAATATATATTTTTTTTAAAAAAGAGAAGGGAAAGTCTTTACAAATATGAAGACAAGAACCACTAAGTGTCCTTGAGTAAGTTGAACAACATGAGCAGTGCATACCATTCATACAGGAGGAGGCAAGAACAAAACCAAACCCTTAATATACTGGAAACATTAGGGGGTGAAATAAGAAAAACAGCACTGTAGGACTGCTACGACTCAGAAAAAGATGGTAAGAAGTAAAAAGAAAACATAAGGCTGGGAAAGAAAAGTCTACAAAATGCTTTTTTAAAATGGACAGCAAGTCATTGAAGGATATGCTGAGATGACTGATCCAAATATCATTTAAATGTGATGTGCCATTCCATAGTTTACTTTTAAAAAGAGTAAATAGTAAGTGCATTGTGGACCTCTCTTAACTTCTCTCCCCAACTGCATATACAAGGTATGACTATAAAGTAATGAGACTTAAGAAACCACTGACTACAAACACATAGACCTTATATATCAGATGAGCATGGTCCTTTGATGTAATCACACCAGACACAGTAACAGTAAAATGTTATAGTATTATAGCAATTTACAGTTTGACTAATGATTTAAATTTCATTTTTATTATTCCAACCTATCTTCAACAACCCTATATGACAGATATTTTAAAAATAAACAGGCTCAGGGAAGTGTTGTTAAATGTGAAGTAAACTTAAATGCAAAGTGAAGTTATCTTGTTAACTGTGAATTTAAAATGAAGGACTAGACTAGAACTTGTGACTCCTAGTTTTTCAATACACCTTGCTGCCTTATGATATATTTAATTCAAAGATGCTGCCATTACTCAAAACATTTTTGGAACTCCTCTTTTGGAATTGCCTCTAGAGCCATTTTATAAGCAACACAAGGAAAACCAGTCTCATTACCTTACAATCATACCTTGTTTCTGACCCCAACTGGTATCGACTAGCTTCGTCACTCACCTTACTCATTCATCAGTCTTCATTCCGAATAACTTTTGGCTGTTCCAAAAATCAAATCCACCCTCAAAGGACGAAGATTTCCCATCATTGTGGATATTATGAAAAGAATGTGTCGCAGACTCTGAAGGCAATGCCAAAAGAGGAGTTCCAAAAATGTTTTGAACAATGGCAGCATTGTTGGAATAAGTGTATAGCCTCCCAAGGCAACTACTTTCAAGGACAATACTCACTTGGATATATATGTTCTGGCATGTTTGTTCAAAAGTTCTATTATTTTATAGTCATACTTTATAAACAACAAAATAGTTACAGAGGCATGAAGTTTTCAGGTGAACCACTGCCCTGATACAAAGCTTAGGAGCTATGACTCATAAAAGTTAAATTAAAAAAAAAAGGAGATTCCAAGATGGTGGCAGATTGAGTGGAAGCTACGCTGATACTCTCCTCTCCCAGGACCAAACTTGAATTACAACTAAAACATAGAAGAGAAAAAAAAAGACTGTAATAGGATAAAGTCTTAGAAATAGAATTTCCTCACTGAAAGGCATCTGTATAGCTAATCCTCTTTTTCTATTCAGGAAACTGACGATTAGAGAGCTTATGTGACTTACCTAAAGTCACGCTATTAGTTTCTGGAAGGGCCTGGACTAAAACTAAGCTTTTCCTCACTTTGGTATAGTATTCATTCTACCTGTACCGTTCTTCAAAAAGAGCAAAGACAGTTTAATAATGCACAAACATTAAAACACCAAATGGTGATATTTTATTGAGGTATTGTTATAAATAAATTAAATTCAGTAAAACCAATAATTTATACTGACAGTTCTAACTTGAACCTGGGATAATTTATTCTTCTTATATTTTCATGCAGCAGTACAAATCAGACCTGTTATGATCATTATTTATACCCACAAACAGCTCAAGAATCCTTAGATGAAAACTAAGCAGTAGCCTAAATTCTGAGTTTCTTGGCCTTCATTTTAATTAAAACCTCTTTTTTTCTTATTTAAAATTTATACATATTAAAAATACATATACACAAACATATGATTAAACTAGAGCTCACATTTACTCACAAAGTCAAACTCAAATACTGCTGGACTCCTTTACCTTTATTGTTATAGACATCTAGGTAATTGGGGGCAGAGAAAATTGTAATGAGTGATGGAAAGCCTGTTGTTTGGCTCTTCCTGTACATTCGATACCTGGAAGAGAAATGACAGCCCATCTGTCTTGATATTAAAGGCAAAAACTCTGCAGTGATATTTGGTATAATTTTAATATAACCTACCCAGCATCTTGGGCTTCATGGGCTCTGATTATTGATAACAAATTATTATTCTGCAAAAATTCACAAACTGCAGGGTAACTGAAAAAGAAAATTAGAAAACATTAATCCAAAATAAAAACAACTGATTTTTAATAGGAGGAAGGGAGTAACTTAGTATGACATGAGTTGATTTTATTTTGAAATTATAGGTTTTACATACCACTGAACTTTTAATAGCTTAGCAATCATAATTCTGTTTTTCCATTTCACTAATATATCTCATTCTAGATCAAATATGTAGATAATAGACAACCCTAGGACAGAAATGGAGCTCCCCCTCTTTTTTTTGTCTTAACCCATAACAATAATAATACACCAAAACTTTTCTTGCTATCTTGATATTTTAAAAAGTAGTATGGCTATGTGTGTGAGTGTTCATAGGTGCTAAAAACTGAACATGCAATTTTCAAATTGTCAAACTGTTAGAATAGTTAAAGAACCTACTTATAGCTTCACAGGTAACATCAACACCAAGATAATATTATGCAGTAATATTTTAGGTGTAAATGCAAATATTACACCCAACCTTATTCTAATGAAAGGTATGGTACTGGCACCTAACATATTCTTTTACAACTATTATCTTTCTGAATGACAAATACCTGATAAGAAGAACTAGATAATACAAAATTATCCTGGAATTATCCAACTGTTAATTACTAAGTTTATTTTTAAATCTTTGTTTTCTAATTGTGCTCATTAGAAGAAAATTAACCTTTAAAAGAGGTTGTACATTCACGATATAAAATTGAAAGATACAAAAGGGAATAGTGAAACACCTCTCTACTTCCTACTTCTATCTTTCAGCTACTCTGGAAGCAACTGATGCTCCTGGTTTCCTTGGGTACACTCTCAGAGACACTCTATGCAACTTCAAGCATTATCTGCACACATATGCACATGCACAGCCACTCCAACTTCTAGAAATATTATCAGATGGTACACAGAGCTCTACACTATATCTTTTTTTCACTTTACATTAGTGATTATTCCATACCAGTTTACAAAGGGTTTCTTTTTTTTCTTTTTTTAAAAACAGCTTCATTGTATCATATAGTACATTCCATTGTCTGAATGTACCAATTTATTTAACTGGTCTTCTACTAAACATTTAGGCTGTTTTAAATCTTTTATCATAAATAATGTAGCAATGAATAACCTTGTTACAGGTATTTTACATATTTGCAAGTACAGTGATTCTTTTTATTCACAGTAGCTATGCTCTGTAAAGTTGCTGCAAAAACTGAAATAGTGAATACTGCTCCCAGGGAAACAGAGTTAGGGTTCTGTGAGCCTCTGGTCACAACACTTTTATCAACCGATCAATAACCTTGTTTTATGTGTGTTTCTGAGTAAAGACACCTTCTTTAATATATATTGTTGATTCATGAACATGGAACTCATGGCCAGCAATGCCATAATTCATGTCTGAACCAAACTTATAACACACAGGTATTTTTTCTATAAGGCACATCACAGCCTTCTTACACTTAGGAACACTAGACAGCATTTCAGCACTACGCTTGGAGTTCTTTTAAACAGCAAAATAACCAACAAAAAAATGTGGAAAATGTTGCACTAAAAAGACCACCAAAAGAATACCTGCTCACAGCTATGAGAGTTGAAACAGAAGGCAGAGCGCTCCTTGTTCAACCTTGGCTGGGAACACATGTGGGGTGACAGATTTTTCACCACTCTGTATGCATGCATGTCTGTGAATGACTGTAAAAGTGCTATGAATATTGATTTTGGGGTTATAAATAAATCTTAGCAAGTAGGAAAATTTGCAAATTAGAATTTGTGAATAATAAAGATCAACTATATAGCCACAGGATTATGATTTAGAAGTAGAACTTCTGGATCAAAGGCCATGGGCATTTAAAATTGAGATTGCCAAGTTGACCTCCATAGAAATTGTACTGATTTTTATAGTGCTAACAACAAAGAAGTATTTTAAGCATTGTAAAGAAAAGTAAAATTTATATGATTTCATCATATTAGTCACTGCTATAGTTGACAGGAAAGAATGAAAAAAGGTTGATTAAAGAATGTTAAAACTATGTTAAAACTGAAGCTTCTTACTTTTTGTATGTGGATTTCATTTAATGAGTGTATTATCTTAGGCAATTAGATTTTTACAGGACTAAATAAATGTATTATTTGTCATAATAAAATATTGGGATCAAAAATTTAGACTTCAAACTTCCCTATATCTCCCTATTTTTAAGTGGCAAAGCACAATGAAAGCTTACATATGAGATTTAAGACAACAGTCAACTTCCAGGAATGTCCTGAGTTCACAATGTCCTGTTCTTTTTATATCTTTGCCTAGACCAGTAGTTTCAAAAGCTGGAGAGCTTTTTAAAAAAATAAGAGGATTCCCCTGGGTCAGACCTACTGAATCAGAATGTCTGGGGGAACAGCCAAGAAGTGTTAATTTTTTAAAAAGTCTACAGATGACGTTTGGAAACAAATAATCTACATAATTTAGAGTCAGACAACAACATTAAAGCACTGCAAGATATTCTGCTCAGTCATGTTCAGTCTATTATGCTTATTAAGGCATAATACCTAATAAATCTATTATAAACAAAAGAAATAAACAAGAGTTTTCTGCCTTCTATTTATCAAGAAATTAAACAGAAGTCCCTATACTACATGAATTCAAGATATAAAATACTTAAAATAATTTTATTAAATATATTGCCATTTCCTTTCCCAACTTTATAATTCTGAGGATCAGCTTACCTGTAAAAATAAGAGCACCCTCGGACAGTGTTGTGGGTATAGTGCTCCAAGGTCTTTTCATTGCCATAGTCCTCTGAGGGATCAGACCAAAGGAGGTCACACACTGGCCCAAAGGCTGGAGGTTCTTTAAACCTGTCTAACTAGAAGACAAGCAAAAGCCAAAAGAAGAAAAATCATGAAAACAAAAGAGCTTTTGAAAACTCGTATCAGTAAAAAAACAAACCCTTCTACCCACAAGAATGTATCAGGAGAGAAGGTAACAAGATCCTAAAGGATTTTTGTGCAAGAAAATGAACATTTAACAAATTTAGATACACAATTTTATCATTTTTTATAATACAGGGTGAGGCAAAAGCAGGTTTACAGTTGTTCATATGGAAAATAATACAATAATCAATAAATAAAACTACAAGAACTGTTTTGTGTATGCACAACTGTAAACCTACAATTTTTTATTCATTGCTTCATTTTAAAAATAATTTTTATCATTCAATTATAGTTGACATACAATATTATATTAGTTTCAGGTATATAACATAGTGATTAGACATTTATATAACTTACAAAGTAATTACCCCATAAATCTAGTACCCATCTGACACCATATACAGTTATCACAATATTACTGACTATATTCCCTGTGCTGTACTTTACATCCTCAAGACTATTTTTGTAACAACCAATTTGTACTTCTTAATCCCTTCCCCCTTTTCACATATTCTCCCAATCCCCCCCTTCATTTGGTGACCATTAAAATGTTCTCTGTATCTATGAGGTTGTGTCTGTTTTGTTTACTCATTTATTTTTTTTAGATTCCACATATAACTGAAAGACAAATAACTGGTATTTGTCTTTGTGTGACCTATTTCACTTAGCATAATACCCTCTAGGTCGATCTATGTTTGTTGCAGATGGCAAGATTTCATTCTTTATGGTTGAGCCATATTCCATTGTATATATGCACCACTTCTTCTTCATTCATTCATCTATTGATGGAAACTGAGGTTGCTCCCATATCTTGGCTATTGTCAATAATGCTGCAATGAACACATGGATGCATGTCTTTTCGAATTAGTGTTTTTGGAGTTCCTTCAGATAAGTACCCAGAAGTGGAATTGCTAGGTCCTTCTTTGCCTCTTGTTATATAGCCTTTGTTTTAAAGTCTATTTTGTCTGGTATGAGTATTGCCACCCAAGCTTTTTTTTTCTTCTTTTCATTTCCATTTTTATGAAATAACTTTTCAATCTCTTTACTTTCGTTAGTGTGTGTCTTTCAATCTGAAGTGGGTCTCTTTTACACAGCATATGCATGGGTCTTGTTTTCTTATCCACCCTGTCTTTTTCCCCAATTTTTAAATCATTTTTATTTTTCAATTATAGTTGACATACATCATTGTATTAGTTTCAAGTGTACACCCCAGTGATTAGACACTACATAACTTATTAAGTGATCACCCTGATAAATCTCAAACCCATCTGATACCATACACAGTTATAATATTACTGACTATATTCTCTATGCTGTGCTTTATATTCCCATGACTATTCTATGACAACCAATTTGTACTTCTTAATCCCCTCACTTTTTTTACCCTTTCCTCCCATCCCTCTCCCATCTAGCACCCATCAAAATGTTCTCTGTATCTATGAGTCTGTTTCTGATTGTTTATTTTGTCTTTTAGATTCAATTGTTGATAGATATGTATTTACTGCCATTTTTTTGTTCGTATTTTTTATCTTAATTTCTTTCTTCTTCTTAAAGAAGAGCCTTTAACATTTCATATAATACTGGTTTGGTGGTGATGAACTCTTTTCAGCTTTTTCTTGTCTGCGAAGTGTTTCATCTGTCCTTCTATTCTAAATAATAGCTTTGCTGGGTAGAGTAATGTTGTTTGTGGGTCCCTGCTTTTCATCATTTTGAATATTTCTTGCCAATCCCTTTTGGCCTGCAAAGTTTCTGTTGAAAAATCAGCTGACAGTCTTATGGGAGCTCCCTTGTAGGTAACTAACTGCTTTTCTCTTGCTGCTTTTAAGATTCTCTCTTTGGTGTCTCTCTGCCCCAGCTCTGGAGCTCAAAGGGAGTGAGTCAGAGTAAGTTAAGAGGATTGGCCCTTTAAGAGGATTGGCCTGGAACTCTAGCAGCCCTCTGTCTCCTTCAGCCTCAAATCTTGCTGGTTTTTACAGCCGGAAGTTATAGGGACTTCTCTTCCTGGCACTGGAATCCTGGGATTGGGGGCCTAATGTTGGGCTTGGACCCCTTGCTCCTCAGGGGGTACATCTGTTGCTGAGATATCCCTCTTGATTTTTATCTGCCACATGTGGGTGTGGGACCAGCCCGTTCCACATCTCCACCCCTCCTACCAGTCTCGATGTGGCTTCTTCTTTAATTCCCTAGTTGTAGGACTTCCATTCAGCCAGATTTCAGGTGGTTCTGAATGATGGCTGTTCTGCAGTGTAGTTGTAATTTTAATGTGGTTGTGGGACCAGGAGAGTACCACACTTACCTACACCCTGTAAACCTACTTTTGCCCCACCCTGTATCTTTTAAGTAAATATCCCTATTATCTAATCATTTTGTAGAAAAGGACTCCTTATGTGCTAATCCTATAAGCAGTATATTCATTTAATTAGAAAGGGAAATCAAACCACTATAGAGATATACTATTATTTAGAGAGACTGTGAGTTTGTTTCAACTGACTAGGTGAGCCAATGTTGCCATGAGAACAGGGAGGGTTTTACAATGGTTCTGTTCTATGTTTACCTAATTCCAATGGAAATTTCTTTACTTTAAAGCATGCTAGTTCTATTTTGTAAAGGGCTCTCATCCTATGCAATGGAAACATTTCAATATAAGTTATTAACTTATGCCTTTAGTCACTGCTGTGGTTAAAAGCATAAAAGCAAAACAAAAACAACACAAATAAGTAGAATAGCTGAGTGCCAAGAAGAGAATTTCTACTAAGTGAAATTAATACAATCAATTCAGAATTGTAAAATTCAAGACTTACTATGTAAAAGAGAAATGCTGGTTACTTAAAAGACAATAAAGTAGCAAAAAAGGCAGTGCACATAGACACACCTCTTACCCTAAGGAGAGTAACCAGTTTTATAAACAGAAATATCTTTCATTTTAGTACCTATATGAGAGAGGTGAGATACACAAAGGTAGAGGAGCAATGATGGTAATGTAGAATAATGTAAGTGAAAAAAGACTGGTCATCTTTTTTCAATTATGAAGATACAGAATCCTAGAAATAATAATCACAAGTCAGGAAGTGTAGCAGTTAAACTCTATCATCTAAAAATGTCAAAGTCAATGAATTTCAGAGCTGGAAGTCTTCAGACCATCCGTTCTGACTTCCTCATTTCAAAGAAGAAACTATGACTATGAGGTTAAGTGATTTGGTTAAGTTTACACAATGGCAGGACAGGGATTAGAAACTTGGTTTCCTTCCTTATGCACTGCTACAAAATTTAAAGTTTCAGGAATATATTTAAAAATGTTATGTTTCTAGTTGGTAAAAACACAGATTTCATTGAAAATTACAGAAAATTTCTGGAAGATATATAGCAAAATGTTAGCAGGAGTCATCTCCCAATAATGAAATCACAGGAAATTTCCATTTTCTTACTTCTGATTCTCTATATTTAACAATATTCAGCAATAAAAACATATTAGTTGTCTGTAACAAAAAAACAAGATTTATATATATATATATATAAAATGAGAATAATAAAAGATTACTTACTTTCCTAATGTCATTTAAACAAGTAATTTCAGGTGACATCCCTCCATGTACACACAGAAACTGCTGATTTAAGAGGGCAGCAAGAGGAAGACAGTCAAATGTATTCATACATGCATCATACACCTGTTCAGAATACTTGATTCGACCTGTCAAAAAGGGAAAAACAGTCAAAAGGAAGAAAAGCTAAAATTTATCATCTATGAAAAAGGATATAGGCCAGAAGACTATGAAGATTATGAAGTTACTTAAAAGCCACTTATTTTAGGCAAATTTGAAAACACAATCATCTTTGTAAAGATTTTTTTTTTAAATATATCTTTATTGATTTCAGAGAGAGGAAAGGAGAGGGAGAGAGAGAGACAGAAACATCAATGATGAGAGTCATTGATCGAGCCCGCAACCCGGGCATGTGCCCTGACCGGGAATCGAACCCCGATCTCCTGGATCCCAGTTCGACGCTCAACCACTGAGCCACGCCCGGCCGGGCTGTAAAGATATTTTTGAAAAGTTGTGGATAAAGAGTAAACAAACTCTCCTTCTCTAAATACAAGGGTGACCTTGGATTAACTTTCTAGCTCTGTTGCCCTGGAAACCTGATAAGGTGAATGTCAGCTGTGTTATTAGGCAAAGTTGCTTAGGGTAAAAGTTACACAATTACCTGGCAGGGAGCTATAGCTTTGGGCTTCTCTGAGTGCAGTGACTCATAAGGTATGTCCTTTCTGGGACCGGAAGCTATGCCAAGAAAGTTTTACTAGAGATATTGTTGCTTGTGATGCATGGGGCTTCTAAGCCAGGGTGGCACCCTAAAGTGCCCTATGTGGAGATTGTTTCTTTGTACCTAAACTGTGACTTGGAGGGGATGAAGAAAAGAGAGGTGAGAGGCAGCAAACCTCTAAACTGGTGTCTGCACTAGTTTTCTTGCTTTCCAGATATATAAAGAAATGTTTTTGCAAAGGTGAATACAGGGTAAGACAAAAGTAGGTTTACAGTTGTTCATATGGAAAATAATACAATTAATAAATAATAATACAGGAATAAACCGTTTCGTATACACACAACTGTAAACCTACTTTTGCCACACCCTGTGTGTCAAAAATTAACTGTTATACATTTCTCTGCTACTCAAGTTATCTTTGGATTTGAAAGCAAATAAAAAAAAAAAACCCTCTGCAACATAAAGCAGTTTAAGAATTGATGTTATAAAAAGGAAAGCCTTGCCCGGCCGGGGTTTGATTCCCGGTCAGGGCACATGCCCGGTTTGCGGGCTGCGGCCGATCAATGACTCTCTCATCATTGATGTTTCTATCTCTCTCTCTCCCTCTCTGAAATCAATAAAGATATATTTAAAAAATAAAAAAAATAAAAAGGAAAGCCTTGCCCTAGCCGGTTTGGCTCAGTGGTTAAAGTGTCGGCCCACGGACTGAAGGGTCCTGGGTTCGATTCCGGCCAAGGGCATGTACCTCAGTTTCAGGCTTGATCCCTGGCCCTGGTCAGAGCAAATGCGGGAGGCAACTGATCGATGTCTCTCTCTCACATTGATGTTTCCCTCTCTCTCCCCCCCACTCCCTTCCCCTCTCTCTGAAAAGCAATGAATAAAATATCCTCGGGTGAGAATTTAAAAAAAAGAAAAGAAAGAAAAGCCTCCATCTGTCCCCTTTATAAATATTAACAAGACTGCAGCTGCACAATCTGGAACTAAGCATCACTTATTACTAAGTATAAGGCGCTGTTTCTAAAAGCCATGGTGGCTCTTTAAGAGATCAATTTATCAGTAAAAACAATCATGCAAAGCACCACACATGTTCTTCCCTTACAGAAATAAAATTTGAAATTGTACTTGAATTTGTGTGCTTGTTCCAAGATTTATTTACATTTTAGATGCAGCGTCAGAATGAAACAGAGTATCTTGGTAGATAAGAGAAAAAGAAAGAAACCTGGTTTAACTGAATTAAGGCATGTGAAGAGTATGCTGTGCAAAATGAGACATGTTCAATGTTTCCTGAACTTACTGTTCCATCTTCTAAAAATAGCCTGAATCAGTTATACTAGTCAAAAAAGAAAAAAAATCTCTGAGAAAATAGAGGAAGAATTAGATAAAATGTTACCTAAAAAAACTGAACCTTAATTCAGAACAGAGGCATCCATAGACAACTTTCCTCATTACTTCTCAACTGAGCATTCCAGGGCCTTTGTTACTGCTTGATATGAGTTATTTAATTTTCACAGGTAAAGCAATAGAGGAATGAAGAATACCCTAATATTTGGCTTTGAAAAATAATGTAAAATATTTCCAATTTTAAAACTATTTGGCGCAGTGATTCTCCAATGACAAGCAGTAGATACCTTCCAAACCTCGAGAGCTGGCCTTCTTAACCAGCAGCATGTAGCAGAATTACCTGGAGCACTTTAAAAAGCATTTTAAATGCTTGGGCCCCAATTGGGTAATTTTAAAGTTACCATTTAAAACAATATAATAGTAGTGCATGGTAGTGATGAAAGATAATTTAAGCAGTGCAAATCCTCCTGACCCAACTCTCCACAGGTAATCACTATTACCAATTTCTTCTGCACATTATATATTTAATTTACAAAGGAGATCACACTATACATGGTTCTGCAAATGGTTTGTCACCTAACAATATACCTGAACATCTCTCCATATCAGTACATCTAGATCCACACTGATCTTCCAACAGCTGCCTAGTATTCATATTTTAATGTATTATCACTTATTTAAGTAGTCCCTTATTGACATATATCTCTTTTTGTTATTACAATTAACACTACAATGAACATCCATATAAATCCCTATCTTATTGTCTGTTTATGAGTAGACAGTGTGGTAGGCATAATTCTAAAACGCCCTGCAATGACCTACACCTTTGTATAATCTGTGCCCCTTTGAATGAGTGGAACCTGTGGATATGTTGAGACTCCCATGATTACATTTCTTCTTTTTTTTAAAAGTATGTCTTTTTTTTTTTTTTTAATATATCTTTATTGATTTCAGAGAGAGGAGAGGAGAGGGAGAGGGAGAGATATAGAAACATCAATGATGAGAGAGTCACTGATCGAGCCCACAACCCGGGCATGTGCCCTGACCGAGAATCAAACCCCTATCGCCTGGATCCTAGGTCGATGCTCAACTGCTGAGCCACGCCCGGCCGGGCCTTAAAAGCATGTCTTTATTGACTTCAGAGAGAGGAAAGGAGAGAGAGAGAGAGATAGAAACATCAATGATGACAGAGTCATTGATCGAGCCCACAACCCGGGCATGCGCCCTGACCGGGAATCAAACCCTGATCGCCTGGATCCTAGATCAACGCTCAACTGCTGAGCCACGCCTGGCTGGGCCCATGATTACATTTCATTATGGCAAAAGAGATCCGCCTAATCAGGCCAGCCTTTGAAAAGCTGAGGGTTTTCTCCAGCTGGCTAATCACAGAAGAGGAAGGCAGAGAAGTACATTCGGGCAGCCTGGAAGAAAGCAGACATTCATGCTATAAACTATCTATGGAGCCACATGGCAAGGACCTGCAGATAGTCTCTAGAAGCTGAGGGCAGTTCCTGGCCAATAGCTAGTAGGAAAATGGGGACCTTAATTCTCCATTCACGGTTGTGACTAGCAAGCTTGTAGAAAGACTCCAAGCTCCCAGCCGGGTGTGGCTCAGCGGTTGAGCGCTGACCTAGGATCCAGGCGATTAGGGCTCGATTCCCGGTCAGGGCACATGCCCGGGTTGCGGGCTCGATCAATGACTCTCTCATCATTGATGTTTCTATCTCTCTGTCTCTCCCTCGCCTTTCCTCTCTGAAGTCAATAAAGATATATTTAAAAAAAAAAAAAGAGACTCCAAGTTCCAGATGAAAACTGTAGACCTGGAGACACCTTGATTTTGGCTCATTGAGACCCTGAGCAGAAAATTCAGCCATACTGTGCCTGGACTCCTGACCTCCAGCAACTGTGAGGTAATAAGTGTGTTGTTTCAAGCAGATAAATTTTGGGTAATTTGTTATGCAGCATTAAAAAACCAATATAATCTGCACTATAAATTCCTAGAAGTCAAACCACTGGGTCAAAATGTTTACAGATATTACAAAATTGCTCTTCAAATACTTTACATCAATTTAAACAAACTCACCACAGTAGATCTAATTTTCTAACTCCCCGATTATTACCTAGTGATTTACAGTGTTTATGCCATTAAGTCCCAAGGGATGGAGTGATCTATACTGTATCTTGTCCACCTGTAGCTGACTTTTCTGTCAGAGGGATTTTTTAAAGTGTTTATACTGTAATATTTCTTATAAGAAGAACTACCTTTCCTCTTAGGCTCTACTAGGAGGAAGAACTGTCATTACAACTACCAACTCCAATACAGGAAGCTGCTGGCAATGAAAGTTAATATGAGCATATGGGACACTACTAAATTATAACCCACCTACAAGTAAAGAGATTGGTGGGTGGAGGGGGGTAAATAAACTCTGAGTCTCTGAAAACAAATTTAAAAGTTTTTTTTCAATGTTGAATATTTTTCTGGGAATAAAGCTTTAAATATTTTAGAACATATTCCCCCAAGATAGGAATCTGAAGAAAAATATGAACAGGACACAAAGTGAAATCCATAAACACCAAAGTATTTTTATATGTTTAGGATTATTTAGGGAAGATTTTTAGAGCCAGAGAGGACCCAAGAGATTTAGTTTACCTTTCTTGTTTTTATAGAGATTAACATTTTAGAAATCAAAAAAGGCGTAATTTTAAAAAATTTTTCAATATTTTCCTTTCACTGTGTAAACTGATATATAACATTTTTGGAGGGCTATTTAAAGTATTAATCACCCTTGGCAGTTTTTCTCAGTGGTTAGAGTGTCAGTCCATGGACTGAAAGGTCCCGGGTTTGATTCCAGCCAAGCATACATATCTTGGTAGCAGACTATCCCCCACCCTGATTGGGGCACGTGCAGGAGGCAACCAATTGATGTTTCTGTCTCTCTCCTTCCCAGCCCCCACTCACTCTGAAAAGCAATGGAAAAAATATTCTCAGGTGAGGATTAAAATAAATAAATAAATAAATAAATAATCCTAAGGCTTTAAAAATGTTCATGCCCTTTGCCCCGGCTGGGTGGCTCTCAGCTAGTTGGAGCATCGTTCAGTGCACCAGAAAGGTTGTGGGTTTGATCCCCAGTCGGTGAAGGAGGCAACTGATAGATGTTTTTCTCTCACACTGACATTTCTCTCTCTCTCATTTTCTCTCACTCTCTCCCCCACCCCCACCACTTCCTTCCTTTCTCTCCAAAATCGACAGAAACATATTCTGTCGATTTTGTGAGGATTTTAAAATATAAAAATGTGTTCATGCCCTCTGACCTAGTAATTCTCTTCTGAGAGTTTGTCCTAAAGATACATCATAGATGATCATTCTACTCAACAAATTAATTCAACCAATATTTAGTAAGTATCTCCTATGAGTTATTAGATATTGTTCTCAGAAAACAACAGTGAACAAAACATGTCCCTGCCATCATGGAGCTTAAATTCTCGTGGGAGATAAATACAATAAACAAGTAAATATATTTAAAACCATGTAAATTTTATATATAAAATACATAAAAATTTCAGGTGTTGCCAAACACTATGGAAAAAAAGCAGGGTGTGAGAGTAAAATGATGAGACCTAAAATTAGAATCAACAACCAGGGAAGAAAATCTCTGAAGAGATGTCATGAATAAAGTAAGGATATAGGTCTTGCAAGCAGATAGGTCTCTGGGGAAATAAGAAACAGTACATATAAATGCCCTGGGACAAGTTCTTCCAAATATCCCCAATAGAGTCACCATCACACTGAATGTTAGTTAAGAGCCAATTATAAGTACCTATATTCTGGTCAAAGAAATCAGTGAGGGTTTTTGTTTTTTAATTGGCTAGTAATGTTTTGACTTTCAAAAAATTCTACTTTTAATAATAGACATTTTTTATTATTACAGTAAATATAGTTGGGAACAACCTAAATGTCCTACAATTGTTACTAAATTGGCTACACACATAATACTTTAAAAACAATAAAATAACATTTTAAAATCACATAAAAATATTTAATGATATGGAAAAATGCTATCACATAAAGTGAAATTTATTAAAAAGTTCATATGAGCCAAATTTTATTTTAAAAGTATATATACATATATGTATTTCAACTATTTCATGATAGGTTTTTATGTATACAGAAAAGAACAGAAGACTGCATCCTAAATATTGAGATAGTAGTGATTATTTTTCACTGGTATGATTGTGGACAATTTTTAACTTTTTTGGACTTTTCTGTTTTCCAAATATAACAAATGTAACACTATAAAACGGGGAAAACCCAAAAGTTATTCTCAAAATAAATGTGTTAAAATGTGGAATTTTGGTTTTTGCCAGAAAAAAACAAAACAGGAAGCATTTGAACTCCATTAGTTTCTTTTTTCTTTATGTTTGACTCACTTTGGGACTGGGTAAAGGCAACTAGAAAAGTTCTGGAGACATGATTATACTTACATTCCTGTTTGAAGGTGAAATATTCTGTAAGATGCCTGCATTCATGATTTCCCCGAAGCAGAAACAATGTTTTGGGATGATTAATCTTTAAACTCCATAAAAATAGTACACACTATAAGACAAATACAAGCATAAAACTTTTATTTGTGACCATGACAACGCACAGAGATAACTTATATAAATTCAAATGACTTGTAATGGCATATCTTATTACTATTCCCAACTTGAAACATGAAACCTTCAGCTTGTGAATGTGATATGTCATTGCCCCAGAATTTGACATAGCATAGAGAGTAGCCTTCATAGAAATCTCCTTAATTTCTGTTCCCATGTTCTATACAATTATCTAGAACTCTGTGACAAAGCAACCCACACATACATAATATATAAATCACTCCTAACCTGCATTTTATTTAACGGAGAAACACTGGAGACATTTCCACTAAAATCAGGAACAAGGCAAAGATATCCACTATCTCTACTATTATTCAGTGCTGTACTTAGAGGCATTAGCTAATAGAATTAGATAAAAGCAATCAATTACAGGCTTAAGAATGGGTAAAGGAAAAAAATTATCTCTATTTGCAGATAATATAATATGATAATATACCTGAAAAACTTCAGAAAAATCAATGATAAAACTCAAATAATAAAAAAATTCAGTAATAGGGCAGAATATAAAATTAACATACAAAATTAGAGCCTTCATATACACAAACAATAAATAGAACACAATGGTAGAGAAAACTCCATTTAAAACAGTAGTAAAGAAGATTAAACACATCGGAATAAATTTATGTACAAATCTCATACCAGGAAAACTTTGCAAATCTCATACCAGGAAAAATTTAAAATCCTCTCAAGAGACACAAATAGATATAAACAAAGAGACATTCCCTATTCTTGGATAGGATGATTCAACATTAAAAGATTACAGTTATTCCTAATTTAATTTATAATATCATTGCAATTCCAATAAAAATACCAACAAGCTATTCTACAGAATTAAACAAGTCAATACTAAAATTTACATGGAAAAAAAATCATGCAAGAAGTCAGAAAACAGCCAGAAAAAAATCACTGAAAGAGAGAAATTATGAGGAGGACTAGCCCTACTGAATGTTAAAACATACTATAAAGTTTCTACAATTAAAGCAATGGTACTGGCACATATATAAATATACCAGTGGAATAAAATAGAAATTAATCTGAGTCCATATAAAAATTTGGCATATAATAAAGGTGGCATCCTAAATCACTAGGATAATGATGTACTTAATAAATGTCCTGGGACAACTGGCCACATTTCAAAATGAAACCATAAAATTGTAGAAGAAAACACATGGGTGAGCTCTTCTTTAGCCTTAGTGTGGGGGAAAACTTTGTAACTAATAACTAAAAATCTGAAGGGGGAAAAATAGGGTAAATCTGACTACATTTAAAAAATTGCATGGTAAAAAACAATTTGGGAAACACTGACAAAACTACATATTCACTTAACTTTTGATAACTTCTAAGAGTCTACTCTGATACACCTCCAACAATAAGAAAATACATATGCACAAGGTTGTAGCATTGTTTGTAATAGCAAAATACTGGAAGCAACATAAACGGCCATACACAGGAGAGAGGTTAAACAGACTTTGATACATTCACACAATGAAGTACTATGAAGCTATATTAAAAAAAAAAAGAATGAGAAAGATCTCTTTAAACTGATTTGGAGTGATTTCCAGGATATAATGTTGAGTGAAAAACGCACAGTACAAAAGAGTATCTATAGTATGCAAAATAAACATTATAAAACTTAAATATAGAGAGACATAGAAATATACTTAGATGACTTTTTTTGGTTGACTTTTATTTTTGACATAACTTGCACAAAATATTCCAAGGAAAAATTATATTAAATCCATACAGAAACTTAGAAAGCACTTTCTCATTTCTATACTTACTTTCCAAACCAAGAACATTATATATCTTTTGATTTATTTGGGTCTTTATTTCTGACTCCTGAAAAAACCAACTCACCTTTTTGAAGTAATGAGATATATAAAAGTATAATCCATATCCACACTACAATGTAATTTGTTTGACATACTTCTCGGCCTCTAATCTCAAGTTTTATTTCCTTAAATTATCCATCAGGATGCAATTGCATAATTATCTTGTACAATTCAATGACAAGGTCATAATTATCAAAAGATGTGTTCAGACACTCAATCACTCCTTTATTTCTATGTGAACAGATTTTTTACTCCAAGAATCATTTCTGCATGTCAACAATTGTTCATCAGTTGGTCATCTGATAACATTTACATCACTTGAACATCTCATATCTTTTTTTTAAAAAAAAATATAACTTTATTGATTTCAGAGAGAGGAAAGGAGAGGGAGAGAGACAGAAACATCAATGATGAGAGAGTCATTGATCGAGCCCGCGACCAGGGCATGTGCCCTGACCGGGAATTGAACCCCGATCGCCTAGATCCTAGGTCGACGCTCAACCACTGAGCCACACCCGGCCAGGCTCATATCATTTTCTCTTTGGTGGCTCCTGTGCACTTAGTATATCCTATGCTGATAATGTTCCTTTTAACCCTTTCTTTTATTGCAAAATTAATTAAAGGAAACTAAAATTTAGCTTCCCTACCACAGAGGAATACTTTATAATAGGTACCAATGAAAAAGGAACATCAAAGGGCTCAGAAAAAGTGAGACTTTACTACACTGTTTTAACAGTGACATTTGGATGAGTCTCTGGTGTACTAATCAAAACCCACATTGCTTCAGGAAAGATCAATGTTTACTCTGGCCATAAAAAAAAAATCATCATGCCTTGATTCTCTCAGATAGACTCAAGGAAAGCAAAATTATTAAGTATGGAAAGAGAAAATAAAGTGAATGAGGCTCTCTGAAAACAATTTGGCAATACGTATCAAAAGTCTTAAAAATGACAACATTCTTTCATCCAGTTATTTCACTTATAAGGATCTGATTTAAGGAAATAGCAGAAATGCCATCAAAGATGTATTTTAAAAAGATGTTAACTGTAGCAGTACGTAGTACAGAAATAATCAGAAAAACCACCTTGTACCACTTACAGTACAAGTGATATAATAGCCAATTAACTGTTGCTTAATCCATATAGACTTTTAAGTATCTCACGAAACCAGAAGTCTAGAGGTGGGATATCCAGGTTTAGTGTACCAGCTCAACATCACCACCAAAAACCATTGCCCTCTCTACCTCCTTGATCTGTGATTCACAGCAGGTCTGCTTTTCATCCAGTTGTAGCACCTCCTCAGTCACAAAATAGCTGCTACAGTACAAATTTAAAATGACATAGTGGAATAAGGGGTCCAAAAGCTTTCACCTTATAAGAATCTTTTTATCTGGAAAAAAATGTTTCAAAACAAACACACAACACACACAAATAACCAAAAAACAAAACAAAGCAAACACCTAGCAGAGTTTCCTTTATATATTACTGGGCAAAACAGGACCCATGTTTACCCTTAGACCAATCCACTTGTGACAGGGAATGGACTGTCATGACCAGTGCAGACCAACATGAATTCATTCCCTGGGACTTGGATAAGGGCCTTCCCTCCCTGATATCAAAGGTTCTCCTTGAACACCCCATTCCATTTCTCTGAACAAAATAGGAATTCTGACAGTAAGAAAGGAGAAAAAGGTAGGCAATAAGCAGAACCTGCTACAAACCTAATTATCCCACAGAGGAATGGTGAAATTGAGTGTCTACTGTGTGTCAGGCACTATACAAGGTCCTAATATGAAGACTACTGCTGATAATTAAATACATACTTTCATATTATACTGAAAGACCTATTCATAAGTATATCTTTTATATTAGACTGTCAGCACCTACAGACAGTATGAATCTTACTGTTTTATTCTCAAGAGCTTGCCATAAAGTTGACACTAAAAATCTCAAAGGGAAGGAGGGAGGAGGGGTGGGAAGAGATTAACCAAAGAACTTATATGCATATATGCATTGTGTATGAACACAGACAATACGGTAGTGAAGGCTTAAGGTGGGGCAGGAACCAGGTGGTAGGGGACAAGGGGGAAAAAAGAGGGATACATCTGTAATACTCTCAAGAATAAAGATTAAAAATAAAGGTGGTACTCAAGAAGCATTTGTTGATAAGTGAGGAAAACAATACATAACAAAATATTCAGAATATACTATATGTATATAAAAATCACTGTGGATTTTCTGTGTATCCTTTATTGAATATATTGATGCACTGAAACTTTTTTAAAGTATGAGTTAACAATTGGAAGACAATTTGGTACAATATTTATCTTTTTAAAAGCTGTTTCAGCCAAGCTGGTGTGGCTCAGTTGTTGCATGTCGAACCATGAACAAGAAGGTCCTGGTCAGGGCACATGCCCAGGTTGCAGGCTCAATCTCCTGGGGGTGTGCAGGAGGCAGCCGATCAATGATTCTTTCTCATCACTGATGTTTCTCTCTCTCTCCCTGCCTCTTTCTGAAATCAATAAAAAACATTTAAAAAAAAAAAAAAGGTTGTTTCAGCCCGGCCAAGTGGCTCAGTTGGTTAGCGTGTCATCCCATACACCAGAAAGTATGCAGTTTCCATCCCTGGTAGGGGCACATACGAGACCAGTTGATGTTTCTTTCACATTGGTGTTTCTCTCTCTATTCCTCTCTCTCTTTTCCTCTCTCTCCCTCCCTCCCTTCCTCTCTCTCTAAAATCAATAAACATATCCTCAGATAAGGATTAAAAAAAAGTTCTTTCATTAAATGACTAATTAAAACTTCACTAAGTTCTGTATTCTTCTCTTCAGCCTCTAAAACCTCCTCATGCTAGCAAACACACAAAGAAGTAAACTTTCAATGTGTGTCTCAAACACTCATACTTTTGACTCACTCTCTATTGAAACGTGAATAGGAAATAGGAATAGGACAGTTTTTCAATGATATAGTCTACAAGTATGATCTCTACCTATCCCAGGTACCTATTTAGAGAGTAGGAATTTATTGATTAGTAGGAAAAATGTGCTTATTTTCTTAGTTTCTATCATTAATCTTTGTCCTCATAGAAAACACTAAATGAATTTGAGGCACTGGCAGATAATATTGAACTTTGATTCATGAATTTGTTTTAATTTTAATTTTTAAAAAATGTCTTTGTATTGATTTCAGAGAAAGGGAGGGAGAGGGAGAGAGAAACACAGAAACACCAATGATGAGTCATCATTGATCGGCTGCCTCCTGCACACCCCTGACTGGGGATCAAGCCTGCAACCCCGGGGCATGTGCCCCGACTGGGAATCGAACCTCAATCTCCTGGATCCCAGGTAAATGCTCAACCACTGAGCTACACCCAGTCGGGCTGATTCATGAATTTAGACCGCTTATCTAACTAAAGAGTGCGGTCTATTTTTCTTGTCATTTATTTTTCGGGCAATTTTAGAGCTGCTGCTTCTCTGGCTGCGCACCCGGTGAGATAGCTGAGCTTATTTAGGAGTGATGCTGCATGAACAATAAACCTTTAACCACTAGAAACACACTTAGTACAGTGAGATTCTCATAGTCTGAGGGAGAGGGGAAACTGAAGACTACAAGAACAGCAAGCAGACTGGATTTCTTCGTCTCATGCTTATTTGGGGCACATTATAAATTCAATTACCCACACTATTTCAAAGTTACTTCTCTTTTATTTGCTAAGCATGTACAGCTGAATCAATGGACATTAAATATGAATGTGTTGTGGTTCCACTGTACTCAAGTCCTTGCATTAGGTTCTAAAATAGTTTTACCTTTTATACATAAAAACATTGTTTTAATTGTAACCTTTTTTCTCTCATCATTCAATTTTAAAAATATATAAAAGTAAATTGTGAGGTTTCACCTTAACTTCACTACTTAATCATTTTTCCTTCAATGAACATTAAGTGCTTACTATAAGTAACAGCATCAGAAATTATTCCTTCAATAAGCTAACTGCCTGCTTATTTAGCATTGGCAGTTAATCTAAGAGTTAATTATAGCCCAGCAGCTTATGGTCTTATAATTAAGGTCAGTTAATTCAAGCCCCATTTAAGGTGAATAGCAATTTATGTCATTTATATACAGCCTGTACACTATCTTCAAAGAGGAAAGGTTAGTAAACATTTAATTTATTTGCAAAGCTAGGTTAATATAGCCTTCTACTTGTCAGACTTTCTACTGGCTAAAAAAAAAAAAAAAAAAAAAAAAAGAATTTTTATATCAATTAAAATATTTCTCTATCACTTTAATGATTGAAAGTAACAAAGTTTATAAATTTTGCCGATGTTCTCATTTAAATTTTTTCTATTAAAGTACGGAAAGCAATTAAAAAAAAAAAAAGACAATATGATAGTTCCAACACATCCAGTTTAATTTTTACCTCTATACTGAAATAGCCTCTGTCAACATAGTCACCCAGAAAGAGGTAGCGTGTGTTATTAGGTGATCCTCCAACTTCAAACAACTTCATCAGGTCAAAGAATTGTCCGTGAATGTCACCACACACTAGGAAAAAAAAGACATAGGGTGAGAAAAAAATTATGTGTTAGATCCAATATGGATCACACTTTAACTTTTAAATCACTTTTGCTTTTGACTGGGCTTCTCTATAACTGTAGTCAATTTACCAACACTGAATAGTCCTACTAGAAATAACAGACATTTTAAATAGTATTTCTTCAGTGAACAAAAAACATACTTAACAATCCTAAAACTGTCTCATAATTCCTAGAAATATTACAGCACATTTTAGTTGGTTGTGATCATTTCTTAAATTAGCTCAAATCCAAGTGCCACCATGCAAATACTTATCATACCCGTAATTGGAGCATCTACTTCTATCATAGTCTTCTCTTGTCTCAGGATGGCAGCCCCATCATTGATTATCTTTAAGGCTACTTCCTCTTCCAGTCGCCCTTCCTTCACCAAATGGTTTTTCAAGACATCAATTTTAGGTTTCCCATTTTCAAAGACTTCCTTCAAAGTAAGCCGTTGGGTTGGAGGGAAGGGGACAGCTAGAGAAAGAGAAAAAAATCATTTAAAATACTTTAGAGAACAACCATGAACACATTTTTTTAATGTAACAAATTAAGCACAATATATCACCATGATTTCACATACATACCACCAGACCTATGTGGGGAAAAATTCCAAAACACTTTATATTATAAATGATTGGTTCTCATTTAAAAAAAAATTTTTTTATAGCTTTAAAAAAATTTTTTTAATATATCTTTATTGATTTCAGAGAGAGGGAGAGAGAGAGAGAGAGATAGAAACATCAATGATGAGAGTCATCGATCAGCTGCGTCCTGCACGTCTCTAACTGGGTATCGAGCCCGCAACCCGGGCATGTGCCCTGACCAGAAATCGAACCCCGATCGCCTGGATCCTAGGTCGGTGCTCAATCGCTGAGCCACACCCGGCCAGGTGGTTCTAATTTTTTTTAAAAGGCCACAGTTAAAGTCAGTCATTTAAGAAGCCCTGGCTGGCTAGCTCAGTTGGTGAGAGCATTGTCCTGATATACCAAGGTTGCGGGTTCAAAGCCTGGTCAGAGCACATATAAGAATCAACCGATGAATGCGTAAATAAGTGGAACAACAAACTGATGTCTGTGTCTCTCTCTCTTTCGGACTCTCTCAAATCAATAATAAAAAAATTAAAGTCAGTCATTTAAGAGATATATGTATACAAAGTATAATGTTTTTCATATAAATATTAAAGATTTGAAGTTGATTCAGTAAATAAACTAAAAGACAAGGGACTAGATGATATGAGTATCTTTCATCTATGGAAAAGATGTTACAAATAAAACTGTGGTTAAAGAACACAAAGGAAAAGAAATCACAACACTAAAAGGGCATTTACTTCTTCCAAAGAATGGACCTAAGGAAACTAAATATTTGTTCCAGAACTTTGACTTCAGTTCCTGATCAGAGGAATCAAAGCTGTATACTTCATTCTTAAAAGGTAGTTGCTTAAAATATTACTGATAACAAAAACACTACTAATAGGATGAAGCTCTCCCTGAGAATAACTTGCTATAATAACAGAGCATAATCCTGAGAACAGATATGGGAGGTCTAGATGTGTTTTCTAATGTGGAAATGCTAACAACTAACTTTAGTTTATGCTGGATATAAAGTTATATAACATCATGGTGAATTAGAAATTTTAACAAAAAATATTTTTGACATTTTTAAATTAGCTATCATCTCCTCATTTAACTGGTTTAAAGAGAAAAATTTTAAGAAATTTGAAAACAATTTTAAAAGTTAGGAAAATTGGGCCTGGCTGGAGTGGTTCAGTTGGTTGAGCATTGTCCTGTGCACCGAAAGGTGGCAGGTTCAATTTCTGTTCAGGGCACATACCCAGGTTGCAGATTTGATCCCCAATCGGGGTGTGTACAGGAGGCAACCAATTGGTGTTTCTCACTCACTTTGATGCACCAATGTATGTTTGTCTCTCTCTCCAATAAAACATTTTTCTTAAATAAAAATTTAGCTCATATATTTTTCCAATGACTGATTAAAGTTCTTACATATTCTGGGTATATGTCCTTTACTAGATACATACTTTTTTTCTTAATTATCTTTATTTACATAAACATACAATTCGATGAGTTTTGACAATCATAAGAGGACTGTATAGCAATTGTTTCAACTTTCTTTTTGAAAACAGAGAAATGATGGATACACTGTAATTTAATCATTTTCTTACACTTGAATGATTATACTATCTTTTTCAAATTTTTATTGATTTTAGAGAGAGAGGAAGGGGGAGAGGGAGAGAGGGAGAAATAGAGGGAGGGGGAGAGAGAAGAAAAAAAAGAGAAATATAAATGTGAGGGAAACATCAACTGGTTGCCTCTTGCATATGCCACAACTGGGGATAGAACCTGCAACCTAGGTATGTGCCCTGACTGGGAATCAAAGCCAAAACCCTTTTGGAATATGAGACGACACTCCAACCAACTGAACCACCCTGACTGGGCAGGTTAGACTATTTTTTAATTTTTCATTTACTATTATAAATTATACTATAGTGAACATTCTCATGTCTTTATCCAAATCTCTGATTATTTCTCTGATAGGTTTCTAGAACTTTTATTTATTAATTATCCATTGCTGTGTAACAAATTACCTCAAAACTTAGTGGCTTTAAACAATAATGATTGTTATTATCTCTCATAGGTTCTTTGGACCATAAATTCAGATAATAGAAACAGTGAGGCTGGCTTGTCTCTACTCCATGATGTCTGGGGCCTCCCCTGGACACACGACAGCCAGGGCCTGGGATCATCTGAAAGCCCTCTCACTCACTTCTCTAAGTGTTAATGCTGGCCATCAGCTGGGGCTTAGCTCAGGTTTTGGATGAGAATATCTATGTGTGACCTCTTCATGTGACTGAGCTACCTCCCACCATGGTGACTAAGTTCCAAGGGCATTCATCTTAACAGAAAGCCAGAAGGAACCTGTATCCTTTTTATATCATAGCCTTAGAAGCCACACTGCATCATTTCTACCACACTCGATTGGTTGGAACAATCACAAGCCTGCCCAAGTTCAAGGGAAGAGTAAATAGATTCCACCTATTGATATGGAGTGGAAAAATTCTGTGAGAGTATGTTAGACGAGAAATATTCCTGTGGCCATTTCTTGAAAATAGAACCTGTCAATATTTTCTCTATTTAGAAGAAAAAAAAAGGCAAGTCATCAATGCCTCTAACAAATACCTTTAAATCAGACCCCATTTTAAATGGGCCATTCCATATTTTCCAAGCTATTATAAAATATCTATTAACTTACTATAGGAAAAATATTAAAGTAGATTATTTTCAAATGGTTCAAAATAATTTAGAATGCCACAACAGACATTGTATATACTAAATATTTTGTTTTGACACTTGTCAAAACAAAAACTCATCATTTTTCCTACTAAATAAAAAGGGATAAAAATGCAAAAATAAACTATTGATCTAAAGCACACATTTTAGAAATACTTGATTTAAAATAAAATGTAGTTTCCACTGGAAAATGACTAGTAACTCCTGATTATAATAGGTCTTAACTTCTAACAAAAATACATACAAAAATAAGAGAACAAAATTAAAGCTCTCACCATAAAAACTATAAATGATTGACAACTCACGAAGTATCTTCAAGGAATTCACTCAAGTAATTTTATTGAAAACTGCTACTATGTTAGGCACTGTTCTATGTGCTAGTAATAGAGTTTTGATCAAGATATATATCTTAATGCATAAATACCTATTAAAATAATAAAATATTTCCTCATAGGCAGATATCATAATTTACTTATATGGTAATTTATTTAACCAATTTCCAGTTTTTAGAAATCCCTATTTTGCTGTTACAATGTCTGTAGCAGATTTTATTTTCCAAAAATGGCTGCAGCCAACATTTCCCACTCCATGTACTCTTCTGCAATGTGACACTGTCCCTCCCCTACCAAGAGTGGTGTCTAATTCCTTTCCACTAGAATCCAAGCTAGCCTTAGTGACTTGCTTTAACCAATATATTTCAGCAGAAGTGACTTTCAGCTTCTGCCTTGGTCTCCTGGAATGCTTGTTCTCCAGGCCAGCAGGGGCTCTCATCAATAATCCCAGCTGAGCCAGGCTCTGAGTGATCTCAGCCCAGGAATAACTCACTTCATTCAAGCTTAAGTAAAGACTACAAATATTTATAGAGCACTATGTGCCAAACACTAAATATGTGCCAAACACTAAATAAGCTCTTGGGATCATCAGTTTAAAAAAAAAGACAAAAAAATTCTGCATGACAAAGGAAAAAGAATACCATCCCAAAGATTCAATGAAAGAGCAAAGCACTGAAAAGGAAAGGTTCAGAAGACATGTTTATGAAGCTAACAAAAACAAAAAACAAGACAGCATGGCCTCCTCTATGTAATGGGAACAGAGGCAATGATGAGACGAAGGGAGGGGTGGCTGAGAAAAGGAGGATTGCTGGGAGAGAGAAAAGAGCAGAAATCAAACTGCTAAAAAAAAAGTGTGTAATATGGAAGACAATCTAGAGAAGCTTTTAGAGTGCAAAGGAAAAGGACAACTATGAAAATGATGCGAGATGATGACACGCAGAGAATAGAGGGTCAAAGTAAGAATCAATGATATTCTCGAAATAAACTAGAACCACTGTAACAAGAAAAATACTCAAAATAAATTAGAAAACTTTTCTGAGCTAGAAAGTTTGTTTAAACTAATTAAATTGGATTACTGCATTTCAGGGAAAGCTAATCAAATGGCACATTCCTGACAAAACCTTGAATGACAAGGATAAAGAAAAAATGTAAATCACAATGGTCTACAGGCTTTTCCCCCTGAAATATTAAATTCCTGGAATAACATGTACAGATCTCTAAGGAGAAAAGGTTGTGACTTGTAAATTTTGTGCACAGCCAAATAATCCGTGCTATGTGTGAAGGTTACAGAATCAAAGGGACTAGTAAATGTATCACCAACACAGCCTTCTTGAAACTCAGCTCTTTAGTTAATGTTCTATTTCTTGACTTGGATGTGGTTATACAAGTAAGTTCCCTTTGTGAAAATTCATCAACTGTACATCTAGAATTTGTGCACTTTTGTATATTATACTTCAATAATTTTATAAGAACTTTTTAATGCAAAAACATTAAAGTCTAGCTGACCACAGCCAGAGTTGAAGTAATAGTAAGAAAAAACTACTGAAGTCATGGTACCAAAGATTTTCAAATCTACCTTTGTTCACTTTGAACCCTACACTCAGAAGTCCAGGGTGATCTCAAAAAGATTATGTAGCCCAGAGACCAAACTTTCACTCACGTGCACATCTTCTTCCCAATCCTAGGACATGTTTATAGAATGATGCTTTTCATCCCACTGTTAAAAAAATCTCTCTTGATATGGTTGATGAGCACATCCAAATCACATTCTGGACACTTTGCAAGGAAAAATATGAAACAAAATTTTGTCTTTACCTACCCTCTCTCCTCAAAAGCAGAAGGATAGTAAGTAACAAAACAATTTTCCTTACCAAGTAACTCAAATAATGATTTTCTGTACTCTTTAAAAATTCGTAGAGACAGCCCAGTCTATCAATGTTTCAGCAGGGAAATACTATTGCACTGAGGTCCAGTATTAGTCTGCATCTTCAGCTGAGATATTTTGGCATTATAGTTAGTATAAGAAGCCAGAAGAGGTGAAAGGAGGCATATGGTGCTCTGTTTTACTTTTCAAGTTCTTTTAAGACCTCTCGTCAAAGCATTTTCTTCTCCTGAGCTGCTGTTCCCCATAGGGATCCCAGAGCCATGGGTGTCTTGTCTCAAGGAGCCAGAGGCAAGGGGAGCCAATGGAAACACAGATGTCCTCGGTCCATTAATTATAATAATATACAAGGTATAATAAAAATTCAGCTGTCAGGGACCTGTAGGGAGTGAATCAATTTTTCTTTCGTTCTTCTTCTTCTTTTTTTTTACTATTTCATTAAGTATTGATTATAAACCTACATATATATGTCATACATATACACACATACATACATACGTAAAAATTTAAAAATAAAAGGCACATTTATAATCTAAAACAAATTCATATAGCATCAGTGAAGTCATTTTTAAAGGTTAGAATACAAAAAAAACTACTAGGTGATAAGTAGTATGTCAAATAACTCTTATTTTTAAAAAGATTTTTTTATTGATTTTTAGAGAGAGGGGGAGAAAGAAACATTGATGTGAGAGCAAAACATCTGTCAACTGCTTCCTGCACACACACACACCGGAGATTGAACCCTAAACCCAGGCATATGCCCTGACCCAGAATCGAACCAGCAACCTTTCAGTGCACAGGACAACGCCCAACCAACCGAGCCACACCAGCCAGGACTAACTCTTATTTTAAATCTTTCACAAGTGTATCAGTGTTAATTCTACTTAAAAATAAATCCATACAGCCCTGGCCATTTTGGCTTAGTGGTTAGAGCGTCGGCCTGCAGACTGAAGACGCCGGGTTCGATTCAGGTCAAGGGCACATACCTCAGTTGCAGGCTCAATCCCTGGCCCGGTCGAGTGTGGCTGTGGGAGGCAATCAATCAATGTGTCTCTCTCACATCAATGTTTTTCTCTCTCTCTCCCTTCCACTCTCTCTGAAAAGCAACAGAGAAAAATATCCTCAGGTGAAGATTAAAAAATAAAAAATTCATACAATATGTTCTAAACTGTAACTAAGTAATGCATTAGAAAAGACAGTAAGGAAATATACCTAATTATTAGTTCCAGGTAACAAAATTCCAAATTACTTTATTCTTCCTAATTTTCTATTTTTCAACTTTCTCAATGACCCTATATTACTTTTGAAATACAAAAAATATATTTAAGAAGTCAGTGTATTTTATATACTAGATAATCAATAATATTCTTTTAAATGAACAATAAAAACTGGAAGAAAATGATAAAAGCATAAGCAAGAGTATTTGGACTACAGTTGGCTTTGTTTTTTTTATCTGCTTTGCCTTACATTCTAATTTTTTCAAGTTTTATAAACTTTATTAAAAGTAACATGCCAAGGGCAAAAAAAAAGAGCAATTCCATTGGCAGTAACTTTCCCTATGTTAATCAGTTTTATACATAACTAAATAAGACTTTTCTCAGATCAGCAGAGCTGTACCCCAAACTGACTTTAAACAGCAATATTCAAAAATTCAACCTCAAGTTTAAGTTACACCTATAACAACCAAGAGTTACTAAGACAACACAGAGGAAGTTCTGTGGCTTATGCTTCAAAACATTAAAAATAAGTTATAGTAGACAGGAAGTAGATGCTTCCTGGACCATGATATATAAAAAGCTTCTACCAGTTATTCCATCAAATAATAATTAGGTACTGCTGTGAAGGAAGTCTGCAAACATAATTAAGGTCCCCAATCAGTTGATCTTCAAATAGAGAGATTATCCAGGTGGACCTGACAGGAGACCTTTAAATCTAGATCTAGAGATCAGATATGTAGTTCAGAGATTTGAAACATGAGGGGTTGGAAGTGCAAGTTCTCCTTTGCTGGCTTGAAGACAGAAGGGAACACAAAGCAAGGGATGCAGGCAGCCTCTAGGAACTGGGAGTGGTCCCTGGGTGACAGCCAGCAAAAAAATAGGAACTTCAATTCTACCACCACAAGGAACTGCCAACAACCTGAATGAGCTTAGGAGCAGATTCTTCCCCCAGATGAAAAAGTGTTTGGTGAGCACTTTGATTTCCGCCTTTGAGGCCCTAAACAGAGAAGTCCATGCTAGTACTGGACTCTGACCCACAGAACTGTGAGCTAAAACATTGTGTTGTTTTAAGATACTGTTTGTGGTAATTTGTTACAAAGCAACAGAAAACTAATACAGAATTCTTAGTCACAAGTTTTTTTCCTAAGGCCTTTCAACAATTACAAGTACACTTTTGTATATACAAGAAACTAATACCAGCTGCCTCTGAGAATTGAAACAAAAACCACAACCTTACTGTACTATATGACTCATAAAAGAGATAAACTGAACCAAACCAAACCATGACATGCATCACAGACTATCTAAACTCAAATTCTTTCTACCACCAGGTCCTTCAAATCCATATGTTCCATGATAAGACCTCAGGCAAACTAATTTAACAGTACCTGCAGAGATACTAGATCTGACCTAACACTAAAATTTCAAGTTCTAGCAACTCATCTAGTTTACAAATTCTAACTAATCCTTGCCCAGATTATAAACTTTCACCCTAAAATCTAACAGTCCCTAATCTAACAGTATCCAATAAAGGAGCCTTTCTGAACTGCCTCCCCCTTTTTTGTACAATCCCTAGTTCCTCTGGTTTTCTCTGCTTGTTGTAGCAAGTTAAATAGACTTAACTTTTTTTTTTTTTTAACTACAAATAAACCCTTGATGGTCTTTGGTAGGTGGTTTTGGGGTGTCCAAACCATTTAACAACTGGCACTTCCGTTAAGATTCAGCTGACCTCGTTGTTTCTGGGGAGACCTATGACTTTGTAAATATGTACATATGAGACCGCTTTATTTCCACCTGCCCAAGGCACCTCTGCCTGACAGTGAGGTATCTGAGCTTCAATAATTTTATTACTTCAGGGTCAAGGTGATATCTGAGTCCTCTGACTTTAAGTCTTATTAGATTGTACTGTTTCTGAGTGAAATTTGGCTTTCACCTAATCATCTGCCTGCTTGTTCAGTATCTTGAGTGTGATTCATCTATAAGAGAACGTCCACAGGCAGAGGACACACATGGGCCTAACAATAATGTCTCTTCCAGCCAGCCCAAAAGGCTGACAAGTTCAGAAGGTCTCGCTAGTGAGATCAGAATCTTCAGACAAACTTTGCATTAGGTCACTTTTTCTAAAATTTCTAAAGAGTTTCCTTAGTGCTTATAATCCTGAGAAGTGTTTTTGCTTAGTTCTGTCTGCCTGGAGAGAGGTTCTGATGGGCCCCCCAATGGCTGCAGGTCACATGGAGTTTTCTCAGTCTGAATCTGTCTCCTCTGTGACTCCTTCACTTCCTTCACATTTTCAATTATAAATATAACTCAACAAATGGTATAAAATTTTACCAAAAAAACCTGAATTACAGATGACCTCTTGGGGAACTTTTAACATGAACAAAATTGTTTATTTGAGCCCGGCTGGGCATGGCTCAGCGGTTGAGCATGGACCTAGGATCCAGGAGATAGCAGTTTGATTCCCAGTCAGGGCACATGCCCAGGTTGAGGGCTGGATCCCCAGCAGGGGGCATGCAGTAAGCAGCCGATCAATGACTCTCTCACCATTGATGTTTCTCTCTCTCTCTCTCTCTCCCTCTTCCTCTCTCTGAAATCAATAAAGATATATGTTTAAAAAATTGTTTATTTGAGATGCACCCTAAAACAAAAAAAAGGAAACAGAATTCTGAATATCCAATGGTCTGCATTATTAACATGAGGAGGATTCCAAATGCAATTCAAATTCTAAAACTGCCTCCCTGAAAGAATTCCCAAACCACAGGATAAAAAGAACTATTTATCAAACTCAGGCTTGTATAGGCCTCCGGAATCTCTATGAACTAGTCCATATTTTGATGTGACCAGGAGATGCAAAACCTGGAAAAGGCTATTCGGTATCACCCTAAAAAGAATTTAGAGATTAATTAATCCTTAAGAAACAATGAAAAGCCCTTATAATCTGTAACTCTTGGAAGTTAGAAGATTACTTGGGTGGCAGGAATTTCTAAAATCCTCCTTTTCCTCTTATTCAGCTTTTAACTGTAACAATGTCTTTCAGTGATACTGACCTTGAAGGATTTACATTCTTTCAAAGATAGGAATGTGAATGCATAGCATTAGGTGTGTCTTTGCTTATCTAGGAATAAAGAGGATAATTTTGTTTTAAAATAAGAAACGTCTGTATTAATATGCTGTTAGCTGATGCTATGGTGGTAATTATTTTGCAAAATATATGCACACATCGTACACCTTAAACTTACACAATGTTATATATCTCAATAAAGCTGGGAGAAGGGAGAAATTTCTGCTCATGCCAAGATGTGAAAGAATATAGCGAAAGACAAATTCAGTAGTACAGTATACCACAAGGGTAGAAGGTCTGCGAATAACTACACTTTTTTTGTCTGGGTTTGAAAACAATAAATTTCAAGAGAGAAATAAAATATGTAAAACTTTTGACAAAATTGGTCAAATGTGGGAGGTTTATCATAATAGATCCTTTTACAGATCTTTTTAATGCAAATTCTTCCATGAATAATAAATAGATGAAAACCAGAATTTTATTTTCCATTGAAAGAGCAAAGTTATTTCTGTGCCTTGATAAGGCATTTCCTAAATCATCAAAATATTCTGTTAACTCTGTGCTTTCTCACATACTCAAAAATCTTTTTTTAAAGTTCTTTACTTTTGGGAAAAAGTTAACATTTCTAACAATCACTGCCACATAGTACTGTTTTTCAAGATACTGATACTGTCTGCAGCTATTTCTTACCTTTGGATAGTCATGACATATCATTTGACAATTCTCTTGATAGTGTCCTTCTCTGAATTCAGAATGATAAAACTGTTAAGATGTTTCTCACATCTACAATATCTTCGGGTTTATACTAAATGATCAGTTGTAACACAAAAATTTGGTTCTTTACCTTATTAAAAATATTTTTAAAGGATTATAGAAACGATTAGTTTTGTTTGGCATTCTCCAACTTTTAATTAACTCAAAATTATTGTGAGAACTCTTTGCTTTATTAAAATTGGGTTAAAAGAAAAAAAAACTTGATACATAAAACTGGAAGTTCTGCTTTCCTAAGTTAATCATGTATAAGTAAAATGTGTTAAAAATAAATGTGCTTCAATGTTTGTATATCTTTCAGGTTAAAGGAAACATACATTCATATATAAAGATGACACTATAGCTATCTACAAAAATATTTTCTCTCTCTCTTTAAATAAACTTAATTAGTGAAATTCATAGGATAAATCAAAGGCTTGGAGATTTGTCAGTGGTCCTCTCTGTTCATAACATGTCCTTACTTCCTAGATAATCACTGACTAACTTCCTTACAAAGCTGATTATGTACTTTACTTTAATAGAGGATTCCACTCTCTTCCATTCTGATAATGATGGTTTAATAAAACAAGTTAACTAAAACCTATAGAACAACATGCACAAGTAGTTTCTGTTTCTTCCTAAAATTCCCAGCGATCATCTAAAGTTCAGAAATTAAGCCTTGTGGAGATTTATCAAAAGAACTTCCATACAGGTATGCATCATACACTCATAACTACTGATACCACAAAGAATTAATTATGTATATTGCTGACATCATTGCTATGGACAGAGATTTTGGCTGAGCCAGGATTTCCAGAACGATTTTGGTCTAAAAGCAGAAGGCAATGTGAATAGACTGTTTACATCCAAGATTATCAGAACACATCCTCCCAGATGCAAGAAGCCACTGACCACCACACACGTTGCACAATTTTGCCGTTTATTCTCTTGTCTATTTTCTTTTCTCTGCTGGTTCAAGACTCTAGACTATAAATAAACATCCTGTCCTTTATTCTTAGTACTACCAAGACCTTCATCCTTGACAATCACCAAATATAGGACTAATTTTCCAGACACTGGCAAAGGTGAATAATCCATATTAGAGATGATATGGGACATATGGATATTATTTCAAACTTTAATAACAATCTTGTTTGAGGTTTTGTCTGTTGCAGATGCCATGTGTGTGTGATCACCAGGGCCTTAAAGGCTATAGTCAGCCATTATCATATCAGATGATTCAATAAATGATTATCTAAGAAAAAGAACAAAATGAGCTGGTGCTTATGGAAGTCCAAATTACTACCAACAAAAACTTGATAAACATTCACAACCTATCTAATAATGGTTCAGATCTTGATTGATCACTTCCCCTAAATGGTAACTCCTCCAGCTTAGTTAACAAATGATCAGAAGAGGAGACTGAGAATTGAAACAGAAACCAGACTGCTCACAAATGCTCTAAAAAACACTATATAAAACAGATAAACTGAACCAATCAAACCACAATGTGCATTATAGACTACCTAAGCTCAAACCTTTTTAAATATCAGCTCATTATGTTCCAATACCACAGACACACTCAACTGACAGTAACTCCTCAGGGACTCATGTATACTGAAGATAAAATCATTGACTGTTCCAGTAACTCATCTGAGTTACATATTCTATCCAATCCCTACCCAGATTACTAACTTCCACCCCCAAATCACTCTATGACTAACCTCAGTTCCTGAAACCCGACATATCCCCTCCCTTTCCTAACTTGCCCCTTCTGAGATGCCCCACAGTTATTCTGGTGTGTTATTCCTTGCTGCAGCAACCTAAATAAGCGTAAATTTTGTTTTACTATGGGTATGTTCCTGGTGGTCTTTGGTGGTGGGCTTTAACATCCCCAAGGCAGGGAACTGGTGGCCCAGAGTTAAGGATAGGAAGATGACTTTTTGCTACACACCTTTATAAATCTTTTATGCCATGTTATTGTATTATTTTTAAAAAATTAGAATTTAGAAATGTATATAACTCTATTATAAATGATTCAATCAATAGTAATACTACCAATATCCAATCCAGCTGCAATGCACCCAGAAATTAGGGTATTACTAAATGTCAGCAGAGAGGAAAATTCACCACCTGTTTCTACAAGGCTAGAAAGATTACAGAACATTAATAAGATCATCAATACATTATCAACAGATCTTTGCGTCAAAATTCAAAATTTCTTACTGTTTGGTAACTAAATCTAAATCAGCGAGGAGTGAGAAGTGATAATTAGCTTTACATCTAATGTCAACCAATTTTATTATACAATGTGTTCATTAAAATCAAATTTAAAGACCCTTTAGCCTGTCATTAAATAACCTCATAAATGGAGCTATGCTTGATAAATATGGCTTACAACAGTGCTGTAAATAAACTGAAGGTTTAAAGTTATTTTAAATTTTTTTTAAATTCTCGAACTCAGAAACAAAAACCCTAATCAAACCAGGTTTGCACATGATTCAAAACCACCAAATTATAAAACTGGTGGGGGAAGGAGATGGGTGTGGCAACAAAGGGGTAGTAACCCAAGAGTTTTGTGGTGATGGTACAGTTGATTATCTTGATTGTGATCATAGTTACACAAGACTACATGTGAAATTGAAGAGCTACACACACACAGACACACACAAGTCCGTGTGTAACTGGTAAAACTTGAATAAGCTGTATGAATTGTGCCAATGTCAATTTCTTGGTTTTGGTACAGTATGGTAATGATGTAGGATGCTGACACTGTGGAGGACAGAGATCTAGAGGAGGGTATATAGGACTTCCCTGTACATTTCTTTGCAACATCCTGTAAATCTGTAATTATCAAAATAAAAATTTAACAAATTTTTAAAACTAAGTTTCTCAAGTACAAGGAAGAAATTCTGCAGCCTTTTCAAGTCAAATTCAATTCAGTATACTACTATAATAGACATCTACCACATAAATGATACATATTTCAGATAAATATACCTAGCATCTGATGCAGATCACATAAAAGAGAAAGGCCACATTGGCAATGACCACTTTAATCCTGCAGTTAAGTATGAAAAGTAAACCTTAAAAATTACAGGGCTATAAACTATTAGATTATTGTGTGGTCTTACCTTCATGGGACACTAGGATTTACCTAAATAGCCATCTCTGTTCACTGCAAATAACTCTGCTTTCATTCCTATTTTAAGCCCGCAAGCCTGCCCTACTTTTGCAGACTTATTTCCTAATCTACTCACCTGCTTTTCCAATCATAAACCAGTTAACAACCACTGAAGAGGTTATAGTATGGATTATTACTGAAAGTCATGTGTACCTTTTATATCCTTTCATAAACTATTAGAACAAGTAATTTTATTTCAATAATCTGCCCTAGCTCTTTGAGATCATTCCTTCCGTTCTTTGATAGTCACAGAACTTATATTTCAAAGTATTAGAAACTGACCCTCCTAGAACCAATTAATTAATAACCACTATGTTAGTCTGACAGAATCAATAACTTTATAGTGATATCATGTTTTCAATAAAATAGTGAAAATCTAGCCAACTTGCTTTCATAGACAAACCCACCTTTATTACCCTGGCCATTCATTAAAACCAACCTCTTATTTTGAAACTTCCACAAAGCCTTAGATAACAAGAATAAAATGTCCCTAGGCATACACACACACACAAAAACCCACAAAAAGTAAGTATTATCTCTTTAGGCCACTAATCAACAGCCAAAGCTTAAATTTGAAAGGATTATCAATTTATAGAGAGAGGGAGCAAACATTTCATACCAGATATAGTCTACAGTTTAGTCATCTGCTCTTCCTAGTGGTATTAGTCATAGGAACTCCATAGTTCTAAATTTCTGTTACACTGGTATATGCTATCCTGAGTACTTTTCAAGACAGTATTTAAGCTTCTAAGTATAACCAGAAACATGTTGGCTATAGTAGGAACTCAATAAATACTTGTTTATGAATACATGATTTCCAAAATTCTATCTATACTACAGAAAAGGAAAATTTCACCATTTTTCTTATTAAGCATTTTAGGTTTAAACCCTTTCAAAAGCTAAGGAGATGAAAGTTGGAAAATATACACTCTTAAACCTTCACACATGCCACTTAAAGTCAAACAGATCTGCTGTCCAATCTCACCAAGATCGAAGATTAACTCATTTAATAAAGAATAGCTAATATTTATTAAGCACCAGTATAGGCACTATGCTAAGCACTTTACATGTAATATGAAATGCAATCTTTAAATTCTAAGGAAGTTACTGTTATCTCCCATTTAAACCTGAAGCAAGAAAAGTAACTAAAGTCACAGCTCTTTCCTACATGGTCTTCAACAAAATAAGCTTCTTATGCTTTCACTCAAACATTTGCTAAGCACCTATATGCTAGGCACTGAATTGAGCATTAAGAACACTCAATTCTTATCCTTGAAGAGAGCAGCTGAATGTGCATTAAGGAACAAAAATATTTAAAGACATGTGTAAACCAATGAGATTGCTCATGGAAGCATATACCAGGCAATATCTAACCCTGATGATGATGATGATAGTGGCTAACATGTAGTGAGCACTTACTATGTACCTACCACTGTACTTTGTGGAGTTTATTGAATCCTAACAACTACCCTGTAAGTTAGGCTTTATTATCCCTCTTCCTCAGGTAGGGAAACTGAAGCTTTAAAAATGTTAAGTGAGTTGTCCAAAGTCATGCAGCTACTAAAAGAGACAGAATTTGAATCCAGATATATGTCTAACTCAAAGCCCATGTTCTAAAATCATTACTCTCTAGTAAAAGAGAAAAAGCATCTCAGACTAAATCTTAAAAGTGGCTAAATCTTGAAAGATAAAGAAATAGAGGCTAGTCAAGCTGGGGGGCAAGATTCTACTCAGAAGTAATGCACACAACCCATTCACATACATAAAACAACATGGCACTCTAGAGAAATACAAGTGTTAGTAAACTAGGTTTGGGAATGGGGGTATGAAAATGAGGAAGAGAAAATAATACAGTGGTCCCCCTTCATCCATGGTTCCACTGTCCTTGGTTTCATTATCTGTGGTCAACCATAGTCCAAAAATATTAAATGAAAAGTTCCAGAAGAGAACAATTCATAAGTTTTCAATTGTGCACCACTCTGAGTAGCTTGATGAAATCTTGCACTGTCCTGCTCAGTCCCACTGGGGATGTGCTGCATCTTCACACAATAGACATTCCCCGTCCATTAGTCACTTGGTAGTCATCTTGGTTATCAGAGCCACTGATAACCCTTATTTTACTTAATAATGGCCCTTATTTTACTTATTTTACTTAATAATGACTCCAAAGTGCACGAGTGGTAATACTGTCAGTTGGGATATGCCAAAGATAAGCCATAAGTGCTTCCTGTACGTGAAAAGGTGAAATTCTCCACCTAACAAGGAAAAAAAAATCATATGCTGAGGTTGCTAAGATCTACAGTAAGAACAAATCTTCTATCCATGAAATTGTGAAGGAAAAAGAAGCTTGTGCTAGTTTTGCAGTTGCACCTCAAACTGCAAAATTATGGCCATAGTGTGTGATAAGTACTTAGTTAAGATGGAAAAGGCATTTAATTTGTGGTGGAAGTCTTGAACAGAAAACGTGCTTCAAGTGACAGCATCATGTTGCACCAGAAAGCATGGTGTCTATACAGAGACTTCAGCAAGGGATCCCCTGAAACAAAGTGATACCAGTCATTTACTGCAAGTAAGGGATGGTTACACAGATTCAAGAATAGGTTTGGACTGAAAAATATAAAAATCAGAGGTAAGAGAAAGAGAAATAACATAACTTTTATTATAGTAAGTTATTATAATTGTTCTTTTTTATTATTGTTAATCTCTTAACGGTGCCTAACTTATAAGTTAGACTTTATTATAGGTATGTATAGGAAATAACATAGTACATACAGGGTTTGGTACTATCCACCATTTCAAGCATCTACAGGGGTCTTGGAACGTATCCCCCTGAGGATAAGAGGGGCCTACTGCACAAGGTTAGAGATTTAGCACGAAAGGAATTACACATCAACAAAATTAGAGTATATCCTATAGGCAGAAAGTGCTCATGAAGGATTTCAAGCACAAGAATGATCCTTTACATTACACCTGCAGATCACAATGGCAGAGTGGAGACTAAACAGCCCTAGCAAGAGGCTACTGCAATAGGATAAGCAAGAAGTGATACAAGTAGATGAAGTAGAAGGTTATGTAGAGACCAAAAGTCCACAGAACTGAGTCTGGGAACTGGATTTGAAGTGAAAGGGATAGGAAAGAGTCTGGCCTGACTCCCAGGCTTGTCATCTGAGCCAGTGACTAAATGGGTAAGCGGTGTGATTAACAGGGATGGGAAGTACACTTAGAAAATCCTTTCTATCTCCTCTACCTATTAGTGCTTTTTAATGTTTACTTTATCCCTCTACCTCCTTTTTTACCTCAATCTCTCCAATAAAATAAAAACAAGTCTGTCTTACTTTTCACAATATCTATTTGTATGATGTTTGAATTTGCTGTAATTTTGGATTACGTTTAATAGCCAATTAAGCTTTAGAGAGCGTGTGTGTTTGTGTGTGTGTGTAACACATAGCCAATCCAAATAATCCAAATTCCTTCATGGAATCACAGTCAACTGCTCTAGCAGTTTTCAGCTGTCCCTTTTTCCTCCTTTCCTTCATTTTACCTCTTTCAATACCTGACACTTCTGGTTTACCCATTCTGTCTACTCCTTAGGCAGGTATACTCTGCGTCTCCATCCTTATTTCTGCCTGTTTAGCCACAACATGTAGCTGAAACCACCTCTTTTTCTGCTAAACAAGGTGCTTCCACTTCACATAGGCTATAATATACTTTAAAACTCATTGTCTTTTTTTATCTTTCCCTCACCAAGACACTACTGAATCCTCAAATATGATGATTGCCTTTCCCAAGCCCAACTCTTTTGAGGCATTTTTAAAAAATTGATTTCAGAGAGAGGAAGGGAGAGAGAGAGAAATGTCAACCAGTTGCCTCCCACAAGCACCCCAACTAGAGATTGAACCAGCAATCTGGGCATGTGCCCTGACTGGGGATCAGCCTGCCACCAGCTGAGCCACACTGGCCAGGGCAAGGCACTTCTCAATTGTAATTTTTTTTTTCTCTCTCCCCAGCTTTACAGTTGGAAAAACTGAAATCCTAAAGAAAAGTGAAAGAAGAGTAAAATAAACACCAATTTGCTCTTTACCTATATTCACTATAATGAACACTTTGCTACTTTTGGTTTCTCTCTCAACAAATAATCTTTTTTCTGAACCATTTGAGAGCAGACTGCAGATGTCATGACACTTAAGCCTAAATACTTCATCAGGTATTGCCTAAGAATAAGAACATTCTCCAATACCTTCTTATCACACCCAAGACTTTTAACACTGGTACGTCTAATATATACTCCATATTTGAATTTTCCCAGTTGTCCCCAAAATGTCCTCTATAGCTTTTTGTTTTCCCAATCAAGGCAATTAAGTAGCAGCAAAGCCCTAAAGTGACTCCAAATACCAGAATTAGCTAAGTTTGTCTCTTATAGACATATGCCTAAAAATTAAAAATTAGCTTTTCCCCAAAATATCACTTTAATGGATGTTCTATTTCTATTACCAAATACAGCCTAGGAAAAGGTTTCCAATTAATTCTTTTTTATTTTTTCCCTCACCCAAGGATATTTTTTCCATTGCTTTTCAGAGAGAGTGGAAGGGAGAGAGAGAAACATCGATAGATTGGTTGCCTCCCGCACACAGTCAGGGCCACAGATCGAGTCTGCAACTGAAGTACATGCCCTTGACCAGAATCGAACTTGTTCACACTGAACATTTATACCTGAAAATATTTCTTCTGGGTTGGTATGGTAGCAAATGAATGAAAACATAAAGGACCAAAATATTAACATAAGCACTTTCAAACCATTTTCATGATGACTGAAACCATCATGGAAAAATTTAGGTAAAATTACAATATTTCTGTTAAAATAATATGAAAACATTTGCATAATAAAAGCTTTAGTATATGTGATCCATTTCCCTTTGAATACAAAATACACCAGAGCACATGGAAATACAACAAAAGTATTAATAGCAATTGTTTTTGGAGGGAGAGAATATATCTTTGTTTTCTTCCCTTTCTACCTTTCCAGTTTTATAATTAGCAAGGTTAAGCTTATATTTAAAAGAAAAAAAAAATTTAACTTGGTAAATCCTCATAACATCAAAGAGAAGGAAAGGGGATAAGAGCTGTGGAAATAAGTGAGGTATAGGTACCAGAGACTGAAACGGGTTCAAGGTATACTTGTAGTAATAGCAATTTTTGTCCATACTACACTTCTTAAAATTCTTTTTTTAATATATTTTTAAAATTGATTTTAGAGAGAGAAGAAGGGAGAGAGGGAGAGTGAGAAACATTGATGAGAGAGAAACATCAATCGGCTGCCTCCTGCAGGCCCCCCACTCAGGATGGAGCCTGCAACCTGAGCATGTGCCCTGACCGGGGATCCAACCAAAGACCTCTCAGTGCACGGGAGGATGCCCAACCAAGTGAGCCACACTGCCTAGGGCTTACAATCTCTTAAGAAAGCCTTAGCCATGCTATTCACGGTGCCAGGATATTAAAAAACTAGTAGCTTCCTGTGTGCACTACAAATTACTACATTCTACGAATATACAACGTATTTGAATTCCAAGAGAATGAGAGAACTGTATCAGCATCTTACTTAAGTCTGACTTTTCTGTTAAATCCCATTTGACCACCAACTAGCAAACTGAGACAATAGATTTGCCATCTCTGTCACATAATTCCTAGTGAAATTTCCCTGTTGCTTCTAAGATTAAGCCTAGAGGAATAAACTGTTACTTTTTAAAAAAATCAAAATCTGTCAAATAAATTCCTTCACACAGGAAAAGAAACTTGGAAACCAGGGGGGGAAAAATCAAGCTGAAAGGTTTTCAGAGTTCAATTATTTGAGATTCTAGTTTTCTGCTCCAGATACCAGTAGTGATGCCTCAGTGCATATGCAGTGTTCTAGAAGCTCACAGAAATGTCACTTTTAAAAAAAAAGAAGAAACAAATGAGCACCTATCTCTTGGCATACATTGCAGATGGCTCTCCATAAACATTTAATGAGTGAAATCATAAGAATTGTTACATTTTTAAACATAAAATACACATCTTCAAGTGCTAGAGAAGAAACCAGCTGCCAAGGAAGTACCAGACAGAACTGTATTGGCCAATTCATGTTGTTACCCCGGGGATTCCACCCAGATATCCTTTATATTGTAGAAGAGGTACTTCCCAGAGACTGGGAACAGTTTTCTAATTTATATATGTTCTACTTCTAGTATTTTCCAAATGTTAGTAATTTCTCTAACCACTTATATAGTAAGCGATCTATTATCAAACTACGTATCATGTTTCATAATACTACCTTGTCTTAAGCTTTTCATATGGCTCAGATGTCTGACAAAGTATTATTAACCATATTTTGCAGAACAGATTATTGAAGCAAAAGAGTGTTTAAATAAAAATGTAAGGTTAGAAAAAAACAAAAGCAAAAAACAGGCAAGGTCACAAGTAAGCTCCAGGAGCAGCAGTAAAACCTAGGTTTTCTGACCACTAGTCTAGTCCTTCATTTTAGTTAAGTTGCTGTTTTTAAAGACACAATACAAGTCACTCCCACCCACCCACTCTTCTCTAAGATTTGCTCAAACAAAACAATTAAGTAGACTTAAAAGTTAACAGGAAATGACAGAACCAAAAACAACTGGGGTGTGGTCTCACCTCAAAAAAAGATTTCCAGTTGTGAATAAATGCAGACAACTCTGGCCAGACAAGATAATGGTTAGATCAGGATTTAGCACCCTGTATAATACAATGGACCTATATATGAACTGACTCCTTACTGTCTTAGAACAAAATTCAAGTATTTCAAACTCCGGAAAACCCAGAAAAAAAGCAACATAAGTCACCAAGAAGTCAAAATGCTGTGGTCAAGTTCTTATGCTAAAGTTTTTATACACAAGTTAAATCTACACATTCTAAGGGCCTAAAATCATATGTTTCATTTACTTAAGAGTAATCTTATAAAGTATGCAACATGTAATAATTTATAATTTCACCAAAAAACAAATATGAATCATACAGACTATGAGGGTGTTCACTTAACTGTGAGCATGCCTAGCAACAAGCCGGCACCTGCATTTTAACAGCATTTTATTTTACTTTACGCCTATATTTAAGGGTCTGAACAGTTCATTTTAAAATTTCCTTTAAGACTATGGCATGTTATGGTGGAAATTACATGTTACAGTGGCGATCAGAATGAGATTCATGAAAGTCTGAGGACTGCCACTAAGCTTCGTTCGCATCCCATTTATTCTGACTTGATACACAATTCTGATTTATCTGGTTTCCCGTCTACTTCAGTTTAGAAGTGGTAGATGAGAAGGGCATATTTTGACAGAGAACAGTACTGGAGGAGATAAACTAAAAACAGACAAAAGCACTGAACTGGTATAGCAGCGACGAGTCATTCTAGTACAGGGGGAAACTGCCAACACCCTTCTACAGTAGAATGCACCGGCCATATTAACAGCACAGGACAGAAATTAACGTACATAATGATGACCTTGATTTATCAAAAAAGGTTATGTTTAGTATATTCTGATTTTAAGAGACAGTTATATACTCTTTATGGGTTATATATTATAAAAACTGACATTGAAATGGCCAAAATACTTTAGCAGCTAAAGGGCTGCCAGTTATATGAACAATTCATTTAAATCCCTAATGATACCAGACAAATGCTGAGTAACCTCAAAAATCCCATTGTGTTTACTAAATGTTATACAATGTAGACAATCAACACTTACGATGCTGACCTTTTAGGAGGGAAAACTAAGTTACACACTAAAATGACATAGTGTAGACAATATTTATGATGCTTAAATGTTTTTAGAGGGAAAACATCTACTTCAACACTAAAATTCTCCCCTTTCATTGACCATTTCATAGGCTTTTCCACTTAAAAAAAGAAAAAGTACTGTCTCTAATCTTGGTTTGATTTCTCCTTCTAATTACCCAAATGAAAAAATAAAAGTATTGTAATAGCGTTCCCCACTTACAGCTAACCCCTTCATCCAAAGGCCACTAACACAGCTGGTCTAGGTATATTCCCTTCTCACAAAACAGGGTTTTCGAACGGATTGCTAAAACTCAGAAGGGTTGTACTTAAGTCTTATGGCTGAACAAAAGCAGCACATAAATCAGTCGGTATGTGTACGCCACTATTCTTAGTTTAAGGGCAGAAACCACCACAGCGGACAACCCTACAGACATCAGGAAGGAGCGCTTTAGTTCATGTTGGACCTCTGGGTCAGAGAGCATCCTTCTCCCAAGTCTCCATGATCAAAAGCAAAATAAAACACCAACATCGTGCAAAGAGACCTATAAACCCTTTCAAACACCATAAAACGGCTGTATTTGTATTTACTGCACCACACTGTTTCTTTCAACAGCGGCAGTGACTCGCGGTGATCTGGAGAAAGTGGGCCAAAAGGTACGCCGTATTCGTGCTGAAAGTGGGGGAAGGGGCGAGCTGATGTGATGCTGCGGCACGGGGAGCGGCGGAAGGATCTGACTCGGGAGAATCGACTGAATCCCCTCCCCGCGTCGCCCTAGACGGCTTCCCCAGATGGGAGACGAGGAGGAGGAAGGGTTTCTTTTCTAAAAGATGGGATCCAGGCCCTTTGGGGCTGATGGAGAAGAAATCCCCACCCCACCTGGAAGTCCTGCTAGCTACGCCTCTAGGTACCAGAGAAACCACGCGAGGCCCCGGCGGGCAGCCCCCGTGCGGGTCTCGTCCTCCCGCTCCCACACCCCGCTCCAGGTCCTCCTCTCCGATAGGCGCAGCCTGGGTGCCCCCGCCGCCCTCCCGCTTCCCCTCCTCGGCTCCCTCCCTCCGCCGAGGAAGGCCAGCCCGCTCGGCACCTTTGACGACGCGTTCGGTGGTGGAGAGGTGGAAGTTACTCCCGGACATGGTCCCCTCGGCCTCCTCCCGGCTCCCGGACACCCTGGAGACCGCCTCAGTGCGCCTCCGCCAGCGTCCCCGGCGGTCCCGGCTCTGGGGCCAGTCAGCCCGCCGCGCCCCTGCCCAGGCTCTTCAGGGCGGCCCAGGCACCAAAAGGAAGCGGGCGCGGCCAGCTGGGCGCGAACCCCGCTGACAGGGACGCCGACCCACCGGCCGCTCCACCGGGAGAAGCGGAGTCGCGAGCGCAGCCGACCGCGGTTGAGCCAGGCAGCCCGGCCCGCGTGCGCGCGCGCGCGCGCGTCCCCGCACGTCACTCTCCCAACTTCCCGGCGGCCCGCGCGCCGCCGCCGCCGCCGCGCCGAGGCCCAGTGCGCGGCCCCGCTGTCGCTCGCGCGGGCGCGCCGCCTGACCTCAGGCCCCCGGCTGTGGCGACCCGCGCTTTCCCCTTCCCCTGACCGTGCGCCCGCGCGCTTCCTTCCTCTCCAGCTTCCGACAGCGAGTTTTCGCTTCTCCTTAGCGTGAGTTCCCTGCGGCTGACTCCTTCTCCGTGGCCGGCCACTGCCCCGGTCTGTAGCCCCTAACCCAGCCCCGCCGGGGTCCTGCACGTAAAGGCCCAGCCAAGCAGCGGCCATCTTGTGACCCTGCTGCAGCGAACGTGGAGCCGCGAACCTCCTGTCACCCTGGGGTCACCTTGCAGAGAACCCTGGTTCTCCCACACCTTCCCCGCTGGAGGCCTCCTGCCCTTTCCTCTGTGTCTGTTGCCCACTCTGTCTGTAGGAGTCGTTATCAATTCGTCCCCGCCCCTTCCCACGGTTTATCCTTCCCCAATCCATTTAAACCCGATTTAACTTTTCACATTGTTGAGGGCGGTCGCGCGTTCATCCTAGTTCCAGTCCCGTGGGGGAGGGGGCCCTCGGTTTCCCTCCGGGGTGGATAAATTAGACGTTCGCCTGGGCCGCGCGGCCTCCTCTCTCCACTTCCGAGAGGAAGCAGAGGGAGCGGCTCCGGCGCCCCCGGGCCGGGACCTCCGCTGTGAGGGGAACTGACCTTCCGTAAGCCCCGCGTGTCCCCTCCGCTGGAGGCGACTCTTTCTTCCCCTTCGTCGCACTGGCACAGTGCCTGCCTCCCTCGCTAGTGCTGACTGTGGAACACGAAGGGCCCGTTTCCCCAGAGAGTGTTAATCTGGCTCATCTCTAGGTTAAAAGCGGACCTTTTCTTTCCTTAAATTGCAAGCCTAGAATAGAAACTGTTCTCCTTCCACGGTCCTCCCTCACCGCCGAGTATAATCATAATGCCTGGCAAAGTCAAATGTTTTGATTTCAGCAACGATAATGAACTATTGAAACTGAGATCCAAGGATGTGCATGCGAATGAGAGGCAGACCAGCCTTCACAATTCCCGTGGTGGCCAACGATAAGTCTTATGTGGCTATGGACGTTTAAATTACATAAAAATGAAAATTTAAATACTCAGTACCTTAAACGCGCTAGCCACGTGCTCAGTAATTACGTACAGCAGGTGGACATGATAAAATAGGACATTTCCATCGTAGCAGAAAATTATTTTAGATAGCTTCTTAGCTAAGAGATTATAGGGGGTAAGCCCAAATCTGCATTAATGTAGATTTATGTATTGGGGAGATATATACTGGAACCAGACCCTGAATTATGCGTTGGGGTTTTGAGGAACTGAATAGAATTTGCTTCTGTTTTCTTGGGTCTTGACTTCAGGCGTCCACCCAAGAGAATTATTTAGATATCCTGAGGAAGTTCTTCACTTAAGAAGTAATCAGAGCGTCAGGGCTCCACACCTCTGTCAAACAAGCAAATCTCTGAAGATGAAAAATAAACTGGCCCCACCTCGGCCGATTTAGCTCAGTGGTTAGTGCACCCGCAGACAGAGGGGTCGTGGGTTTGATTCCCAGTCAAGGGCACATTCCTGGGTTGTGGGTTCACTCCCCACCCTCATCCGACAGCCAGTCTCACATAGAAGTTTCTTTCACTGCCTTCCTCCCTTCCTCTCTCCACCCCCCTTCCATTCTCTCTGAAAAGCAATGGGGAAAAAAATAACCTCAGATGGAGATTAACAAAAAAAATTAAGCAACCTAGAGAAAAGAAATGTTATTAAAATCATAAGAAAAAAAGAAAATTCTAAGAGAAAATACATTTACAGTATTTATTGAAAAAAATCTGCAAATAAGTGGACCCGTGCAGTTCAAACCTGTGTCATGTAAGAGTCAATTGTATATGATTTCATTTGCATAGGAAAATGGTTAAATAAAGTATGGAACATTATGCCTTATGGAAAAATCATATTTTAGATTAGAATATTTGATATGAGAAAAGCCTCAGGAAGTAATAGAAAGTGAAAAAGCTAGAATATAATCGTGTACAGTAGGGATCCCGTTTTGTTAACAAGGAACTGTACACGTAAACAACTAGTAGAAAATATTAATATAGTCATTCATTCAATAAATATTAATTAGGTACTGACTGTGCCAGGCACTGTGCTAGGTAGTAGGGATACAGTGATGAATTAACATGGACATAGTTCATACCTTCATGGAACATCTCTGAAGAGAAAAAAAATGTTAACAGTAGCCATCTCTTGGTGTGTTTAAGAGTGACTTATAAAAAAACAAATAATTTTCTGTATTTTACAATATTTCTATGGTGAGAAAGTACTGTATTACTTTGTAACTGGGTACAAATAAAGAAAAGTGCTCTTTCAAAGGCCTGTTTTCCAGGCCCGTTTCCAGAAATGCTAAATATTCAGACTTTCTGCCTTCTCTAATCAAAACATTAGAACCACTCAATGAAAATACAAAAGGAAGAAAAGTTTAAGTTCCTTACCCAAACAATTTTTAAAAAATGAGTAAGACTTAACTTTATTGGTGGTGGTGGTGATGTTTTTGGTCATCATATTACTAGTTCCAAACAACAATTGGGGAGTTCTGTTTCACTCAGCTTGTACAACTCCACCACCTGGCTGGGGTCTATCGTATTTTTACCTAATTGATGAACCTATTCTCTTACCTTTTACTTTCTGCAGTGGTCAGAATTGGCTAAATATTTGTAATTACCTAGATTCACGTTTAATTGGTGTTTCTACTAATTTCTTCAAACCTAGATTTCCATCTAACAGGACTTGTGAGACTTGGTACATTTCTTTATGAAACTCCCTAATCACTTCAGAAACCTTAATTAATGACCAGCTCTTCTGAGAAATAATTATGACTGCTTTTAATTTAACAAAAGCACAGGGAATCCTAGTTTCTAGTAGGCTTCAGTTTCCACTTGTATGAAGCCATTAAATGCTAAACTTCTGCGTCAAATGCAGGCGAGAGAACTGTAGAATATGTTTTAAACTAGAGTAAAATGAGCATTTCTAAAATAGCTACACAGAACAAAAGGTATTTTATAGTGTATAATTTCTAATTTTATATGAAAAGCACTACATAAAATGTTTTCATTAGTAATACATATTGTATGGACATCATATACTATGTTTTACTCATTTTCCTATGAGTGCCTTTAATTTTTATGAAATTACTTTGGCATGGACCCCACTCCATACAGCTCCCCCCCCCAAAAAAAATTGACTTTAATGGTGAGAACGGAGAGGGAGGAGGTGGTTGTAGCCCTGTCAACACCATTCTTTACAGAAGACAAAGATGTCAGTGGAAGGGTCTCACCTGACTCAATTCACTATTCACTAGTGGTTTGTATGATGAAATGGAAGGTTAGGGAGCATTGGGTAGGTGGAGGGTTAAGGGGATAGAAAGGGCCAAGAGAAATATGCTGTTTAAGGATATTTAGATAGCAATATGAAACATACATCCCCAATCTTTAGGATCTGGGAACCTCTCTGTACCCTCCAGTCTTAAGGTCTAAAAAAAATGAGTAAATCCAGATTATAAAATGTTTGTTGTAATTGGAAAGACATGGCCCAAAGCAACATTCTACCAATAATAGCCTTATATCAAATTAATACTCTCTTTAGACAACTTATAAGGGGAAAAAATGCTAATAAAAGTTCTGCTGACATAATTATATATTTATAAGTTTATATTCAGTTCATTTTGGGGATAGTGTATAAATCTCTTAACAGTGCTATTCCTTCCTTGGTCTTCCGGGGGAAACCCACTCCTCTAAGAACTGTGACAAAGATTGGGAAGCCCCAAAGCTGCCAACACTCCCTATTTTGTTTGCATTACAAAGCAGGAGATAATGGTGGCAGTCCTTTCTGGCTCCATAATACAGTACAGGAGAATAGAATTTAATACCTCCCTCATACATTCCAGCATTCCACAGGTAAGATGCCACAGGTAAAGGGCACTAGCATTCATCAAGTTCCATGGTCCCAAAATGCAGTGGGGGAAGGGAAGGCTCATTTCCTCACAATATCATATCCTGTCAACTTACTCCCCCTACTGTCCATTTTCCATACAACAGCTTTCTAAACTTAAACCATAAATCTGATTTGTCATTCCTCAGCTGAAAACCCTCAAATGTCTCCTTTCCCAAAAATGGGCTGACTCTTGTCTACTTCTTTGAACTCAGCTCAAACCTCTTCCCCTATGCACGGTACAGTTTAGACACAGTGGCCTGGTCTATACCGTGTATACTATAATTTATACAAACTGGCCTCAAACTGACCACGCTTATTTCTGTCCCAGAGCTCTTGCATCTGCTGTCACTTTTGCTTGGAACATCATTTTCCTAGATCTTCACAAAGCTGCTTCATTACTTACAGCTCAGCTCAAATGCCTTCTCCCAAGAGAGGCCTTCCCTGACCATCATAGAGGCTCAAGCTACAGCACTCTCCCCACTCTCTACCTCATTACACTAAGTTAATTTTTCTGGAGCACTTGTGTCTTTGTGCCTGCCCTCACCCCTTAAGGGGAGCACCTTGATCTGTCTTCTTCACCATTGTCATGCTGTACCTCTCACGAAGCTAGAATTCAATTATTTGTTGAATGAGTATCATCTTAACTCTTGTTTGGAGCAGAGGTTTTTAACCTGTGGTGCAAAGGTTTCAAATCATTTCCTCCCCATCCTGCTCCCAGTTGTAAATAAAATTAAGGTCTTGAGGATATTTAGAAGTGCTTTTGGGTGTGTTTGAGAAATGTGTGGGAAGGCATATATTTTCCAGATTCCCAAAGGAATCCAAACAAAAAATGTTAATTATCACTGGTATAGTGTTTTAATTTATAAAGCACTTGCTCAGACATGTAGATCTTATTACACTTATAGAGATAGGTAGTATGAAAGTGATCATTTCTACCTTATGATAAAGACACTGAGGTGCAGAGAGTTTAATCATATTATCTGACTTCACACTGCCAGTCAATTGTGGAATTGATGCAAATCCATTCATCTGGACTCAAAATCCTGTGCTCTTTCACCCAGAACCCTGGGCTAGTAAGTTTGCATTCATTCTTATTTATTTGCTTCTAAAGGCACCAAGCTTAAACACTTTTTAAAGAACTTTCTTATTTAAACTTTCTTATAAGGCTGCCTTAAAATTTCCAATGGAAAAAAATTATCAGCTAGATCAAGGCAGTTTTCAAGCAAAAACAAAAAAATTGTTTTTATTGATTTTTTAGAGAGAGAGGAACATTGATGAGAAACATCAATTGGCTGCCTCTTGCATACCCCCACTGGGGATCGAGCCCGAAACCTGGGCATGTGCCCTGACTGGAAATTGAACCAGCGACCTCTCCGTGCATGGGATGATGCTCCACCGTCACACCGGCCAGGGCATGCAAAATTTTAATGTATTAACTAAGGAATGCAAAATAGTTTTCTGTTAGGCTGAGTATAACTAGGAAAATTGATTTGCACGAATATAACACACCCTAAAACCAAATGAAAACAATGTTGAGATCTCTAATGTTTAGATTTTATCTACCCTTTTAGTTAGGATACACAATTGAACCATCTATACTGAAAAAGCAATTTTAATTTTTTTAAAATTAGTTTTTCCAGGAAAGAAAAATCTAAACTTAATCTCTCTCCTGCTCATGCAATTTTCAAAAGAAAGGGGTGGGGAGAACTACATTACTTGGAAAATTACTGCAAAATGTTTAAAGCGTGTGAATTTGGCAGCATGAGAAATTTATTTTCAAGGGTCATGTAGATAGAGTACAACCAAACACTGGCCTCAAATGAGCTTGTTTTATTAACCTCAAGAAGTTATCAGGAATATGCCACTTGAAAGAATCTCCCATTTCGGGAGGATACAGACCAGAGACCTTTTCCTTTCCCTACTAGCATCTATAATTAAAGACCTAATACTTTATCTTAAGGGGGGAAAGTCTCCATTATTGAATTAGTTGTTTTTCTTCCCCGTAAAACCCACAACTTAAAGTTATGTTTTGTAAAAAATTTTCACCTGACTTGGGTGTCATTCTTAAATTTTGATGTATTTAAAAATAGCTAAGCAGCAGCATTCCGGGTCCTGCTACCTTGAGTACACTCTGCTGCTCAGGCAGCCACATGCACTAGGTGGCGGTATGCAGGCTCAGCTCCAAGTACAGCACAGGCAGCAAACGAAAAGACAACCCTGTTGGCAGTTGTGGGAGGAAGAAAGGTGCATTCACCAGTTCACAGGTGGGTCTGCAGCTAGCAGGGGTGACCTAGTGGTAGCAGACATCGACAACCAACGTATCCGGTTCTCTCCAATGAGGGCCAGTTCAAGGTCCACTTTGGGGTCTGAGGGCACTCACCTGGGCAGCTACAGTGCTCCACAGGTGTGGCAGTGGACATTATCATGGCAGACAATACAGTTGGGTCAGCATCCCTTTCCCTGAGGGCAAGTTCAAAACCAAGATTAGAGTGGGAAGCCCCATGGGCCCCAAAGGAGTGGCTCTAGACCTGAATGGACATATCATTGTGGTTGACAAGTCAATGTGTCTTCACCTTCTAGCCCAATGAGAAGCTGGTTGGCCATCTTGGGGGACGTGGGGCCACTGACGGCTGGGCCCCATTTTGTGGGTGTGAGATTGCAGTGATGGATTTTCATAACCTCTCATTGAAGGTGTACAGTGCCAGTAGAGTTCCTCTTTGAGTCTGGTTTCCACAGCGAGGGCAATGGGCAGTTCAGCTCCCCCACGGGTGTAGTTGTGGCCTCCAATGGGAACATCCTGTAGCTTACCTGGTCAATAAGCCACATCCAGGTATGCAATGGCTCCTTCCTCTTTGTATCAACACATCTGCAGAGCCATAGGGCCTGGCACTGACCTTCAGACAGCAGCATGATGGTGGCCAAAGCTGGAAACCACTACCTTAAGACCTATGCTGCCTCCGATAGCTACATAGGCACACTGCCTTGTTCAGAGAGGGACAGACATAGGGGTGATTGGATAAGAGGGTATGGCCAGGTGTGCCAGACCTGGCATCACTAAATGTGGGCTGTGGACACTGGTGCACCCAGTGCCTTCCTGTTCAGCATCTCCCAACCCCAGGGTTGCACCTTATTTTATTCTTGCTTTGGTGACTGGGTGGGCCTGGACTGTGGTCCCAAGGATGTGTGCAGAGCTTCCCCCTATTACACACTTCCTATCCCCTCAGTGTGCTCCCCACATCCCAGCCTGTAGCCAGAACAGCCTCATACTCGGGGCAAAAGCCCTTCTGGTTGTCTCCTTACCACCCCATATATACTGACAGAGACTATAATTCCCCACCTCCCATGTTAAATAAATGTGCTCACAAAAGGAATAAAGAACCAAAAGCAGGATAATATATATTTTAAGAGTGCATTTCACATTTAGAACTACTTCATCAGAAGATTTTTCAGCGGCCTCCACTAGGAATTTCCTGAAGGCTTTCTATTACATGTGTATTTATTTAAAAATGATGTGGATTATTGCCTAAATTGATTCTTAGGCAACCTCCATGTTCCAAAGATCTATTAGCAAAACACTGAGTGGGGGGAAATCCAGAGCCTAGTGGAGGAGCCACTTCTTGGCTTATGATTGCCAGAGTGAGAACACTGGGTTATTCCTTAACTACAACTGATGCTACCATCTTAGAATCCCACCCACTTTGGCCAGGGTCAAAGATTGCTGTTATACAGGAAGGGTAGCCAACACCCTTCCTTCATTTAAAGTAACCCTAAATAGACATCTGGCAAGTAGGGGTTGTGATATTGGAAAGAAGAATGGTGTTTGGCTAGCAGCTCTAAACATACTTAGCTAAGGTCTGATAAGACCCGTGGATCTTTTCCAACCACCAATTCTATTTTAAATGGAATGTAATTCATTTTATTCTAGAAGGGTGGATTTACTCCTGCTGGGATTCTAACCTACCCTTCCTCAGAAATCCAGGTATTTCATACTAGGTCACTGAGAGTAGAAAATCTTTAAGATAGACCAACATCTTGTTTTCCCACAAATCAAAAGCCCTGTGTCCACATTTGGTGTCTTTATTATTTCTTGAAATGGATTTTGCTCAAATCAGATCTCAGCATCACTGAATGGTAAGGAAGAGCATACAGAAGCAACACAATAGGTCATTCACCTTCCACCAAAAAGGTCCCAAATGGCTTAGCTCTAACAGTATTACAAAGACACGGCTAAGATCCAAGTTTTAATCTCCTTAGTGACCTGTTTACATTGCTTAGCTCTGTTCGATATGGGCCACAATCACCTCTCTCAAATGTTTCTAAATGAAGGAGGACCAGGTTACAGGGCATAAGCAAGACCAACACCAGGGACAGGAAAACACAACAGGAACTGCTGCCAGTGGAAAAGGGGCATGCTCACACACACACAACTTATAGGCACTTCATGTGTTCTTTTCATTCATTCTCTCTGGGTGGCAGGTGCCGAAATCACAGAAGGAAACCAGACATAGCATCACCCAGAAGGAACTTGGTGTGTAGAGAACAGCAGCAATTACAGTTTAATTCCAGTAACAGGTGTGTGCAGGGAGGCACCAATCCCAGCCTGGGAAGGCTCTCGAGAGGCAGCACAAAGCGAAGGATGAAATGAAGGTCATTCTGAACAGCCGATAGCAGTCTAGTATAGTAGCTAGTTAATGCAACTTACAGGACCAATATGAACCGCTCAATCAATTACCCATGAGTTTTAAAAACTCATGCACCAAAATGTTGCTGGTCCGATTCCTGGTCAGGGCGCATGCCCAGGTTGTAGGATTGATCCCCGGTAGGGGGCATGCAGGAGGCAGCTAATCAATGTTCCACTCTCACATCTATGTTTCTCTCTCTAATCAAAAAAATTTTTGTTTTTTTAAATCCTCACTAGAGGATATTTTTTCCATTGCTTTTCAGAGATAGTGGAAGGGGAAGAGAAACAATTTGTGGGAGAGACACATCAATTCGTTGCCTCCCACAAGTATCCCAGCCTCAGGGCTGGGGATCGAGCCCGTAACTGATGGACATGCTGTTGGCCAGAAATGAACCAGGAACCCTTCAGTCCATGGGGCCGACGCTCTAACCACTGAGCCAAACCAGGTAGGGCAATAAAAGTATTTTTTTTTAAAGTGAAAGGACTCAGCAATAGGCACCTGGGAACCTCTAACGTATATAGCAGTAAAATCACCTCAATTCTTTTATTTTACTGCTCACTTACAGTGTCAAACAAATTCTTGGTCCTATGACTAAACATAAATAAGGATTCAGAATTTAAATCTTATGACAGAACTTTTCCCTGTAAGACATAGAGATGTGGTTAACATGAGCCAAATGTACTAAAGTTTTAATTCATGGATTTATAACAAGGGAAAGCTCTTCTTAGGAAACACCACAGTTCCATCATGCAATGTCAGTGAAATCACAAGACCCATAAAAGATAAATTAATCATTTAAAATAAACATGCTTGTCCTGGCCAGTTTGGTTCAGTGGTTAGAGTGTAGGTCTGCAGACTGAAAGGTCCTGGGTTCAATTCCAGTCAAGGGCATGTACCTTGGTTGCAGGCTCAATCCCCAGCCTGGTGCAGGTGCATGAGGGAGGCAATCAATTGATGTGTCTCTCTCACATCGATGTCTCTCTGTCCACCTTCCACTTTCTCTGAAAAGCAATGGAAAAAATATCCTCAGGTGAGGATTAAAAAAAAAAAAAAATGTAATGAACATGTTATATTTAAGATTCCTTCTAAAATCTCTCCTAGTGTAAGCTGGACCAATAAAACAAAGCTTTGAAGTCAGTGAGACACCATTGCCACCTTGTGTTTAACAGGCATCATTGCACCCACATTACTGCAAAGATCACGCTTAGAATTCAATAGTCACAGAATATAGCTTTATTTCTAGAATCTTACAAATAAAACATTTAAAATCCATATAACTTATTTTCTTTTCTAATTTATCCTCATAACTCCTGAGTTATTTTAAAAAATACTGTGATGGAACTGCAGAACTGTAAAAGGAAATATGAACAATAAAAACCTAACCTCTCTTGCAAAAATCAGACAACTTTTCATTTTTAAGCAGATTTCCAGCGTACTGCCATCTCTTTGGAAGAATACTTACTAAAAACAGGTCTTAGGATACCCAAACAGAGAAGCTTTCTTTTTTTTAAACCCAGGGTGAAGGACTAATGACAGAAAGCCCCAAGTTGACACTAGACACAAAAGGCCTTTGGAGGCAAAGAAGGAAGGCAACCTGCATGGCAGGGGAGGGTGAGAAGCAGCAGAGCCCCTGCTCCCAGGTCACTGCTCCTGCACATGACACTGACCTTCCTCGCTATCATTAACAGGAGCTGGTTCATCTGGGGACAGAGGTGGAAGATGCGAATGCCAGAGTTGCAAGTCCTCAAAATTCACTACCCCTCAGACTTCTAATATATACAAATGCTTTTAAAACAGCAAATTCAACACTTGAAAGTCCAAAAGAAATCGGCCACATTTTCAACTCACAAGGCAGGTCTGTTGCCAATGGCAACATACAATCAGTCACATGGTTTGAGTGTTTTCTCCCTTCCTAAGCTCCAGGCAGGACTGGCCTCGGGACTAATGACAGTTTAAAGAGAACTTCCCTTTGAGGCCTCTGTCTATGAAAGGAAGGTTCTTAATACATATGTGCACAGAAAGGAAAAGCACCCTACTACTTCAAATGTTTTTAATCTGTTAAAGATTATATTTTTGAGCTCCTTCTAAAACTAGAAACCCACTAACCCTAACTTAGTATTTTACTCCAAGAATAATGTAAGGAATGATCTATAGGGAATGCTAAAATTATAAGTTTAATATATCAATGTGAATTAAGGAAAGCAAAATCTTCTAAAGTCTTAAAGTTTGAGTGTTATTTTCTGCTAGCTCCTGAAAGCAAGTTGAGAAAAATAAAACAGAGAAGACAAAGAATCAGTAACAATAACAACGATATAAAAAGTTAGATTCCCACATTCAAGGAATTGCTTCTTTGGTAAAACTGGACCATAATCCTATCAGGAGACAGTCCTGATATTTAATCTAGAATCTGGGTAACTGTTTTCCTTCTTCAGCCCATTCTCAAATCTGTCAGTCACCCGGCTAAAGAAGGAGAAAAAGTATAAAGCATCACCAGCAGTTTTCCTGCTCATGTTCTTTTCAAGAGTATTCCTAGTTTGAGGGATGTTTCCTAAGGAAAAAAAGAAAACAAAATAGAGTCTGCTTTTAATTACTGTATAGTGGAAAGTTTTTCTGGGTATGAGAGAAAAAACCCACAGGTGCTGGCAATGAACCAGCCCCTGTCAGTCACACACACAAATCAGTTTTCGAACACAACCCCTGGGCTGCAACTGTGGGCACCACTAAGAAAGGCTTCTGGAGAGACTGGCTCCCCAAAGTGGCTAGAGAATCTCACATTATCAATATGATAATAATAAATCAATTCACCTAGTGAACCTGGAGATGAGCTCCCCTTGAAGCCAGAGTTCTGAGAAGAGGGCTCCACAGTGCCGAAGAGGCTGGCCTACAGTCTCACAGACAAGTCTATCGATCCACTTTCTGAAGAGAGTTAGAGCAATTAATATTCAATACAGGATTCGCCCTTTCTTGTTTGGGGCGAGGGAGGGTGACCTAGACAGTGCCATTTGAAACCCATTCAAGAGTAATCAGTAGGTCGTCTATTCTGCACACATCTGCAGAGCCCAACCAAAGTTCTGGATGTTACACCTCAGGGTTCTACTGTTCATACTTATTTGTGCAATTAGCAAATCCTAAATGGTGTCTGCATTCACTCCTTTCCTGGTACCCTTGTCAAAAAGAGCACAAGTTGTACTCTGACTCCGCAAGTCAACTTGCCACTTTATAGCAGGCGTGTGGGCCAGGGGAGGAAAGTTTGTGCAGTCTCCCCACTAATACCAGCATCGTGAATGTGCTCAGAATGTACTTCTAGGGAGGCAGCTCAAAAGTCTCAGAAGAAGGAATTGAGAAAGAGAGGTGGGAATCACAACAAAACCAGTTGATTTCCCTTCTCTGCCCTCTGTACTTGTTCTGAAAGAAGGGGAGGTCCAGGCAACTGAACCTACATGCTAGCTCTCCCAGACGGCCAGGAAACACCACATCCAGCCACAAAATCAACATCCAGCTTCCCGTGGGCACGAGCAACTGTCCGGGCAGGACACACACCAAGGGTTCTACCTCCCCTCTCACTCAGGATGACCTCACCTCCCCTTTGCCCTACTCTTCTGTTCCAATTCTGTGTTCTCTTTGAGAGACGAGGCAACTGAACTGACTGGAAAAATGGGTGGAACTCCTGTCTCTTGTACCTTTTCTGTAAAATACAGGCGAATCCACTTAAGGTCCAGGATACACATTTAGATTCATAGGCCTTAAACTATAGATTCACCTCCTGATATTTCTAACCAGGTTAGGACTGCTGCCTGCATTTTTGCATTGTGGGGCAAAGGGTCCCAAATCTCTCAGCACTGGTTCAAAGAGAAAGGGGCCAGGGTAACCAGAGAAAAAAATTAAGCTTGTCTGCTAAACTCCATTCAGGTTCCAGAGTCACTCTGAGAAGGAGGGAGAGGAAAGGGAGAGAGGTGCTACCTAGAGACCGTTACCAGGCAGCTTATTACCAGCACAGAGCATTTTAAAAACAGCTGACATTTTAGCGCAGGAATACAGTCCGTGTCAGTTTCTCACAGAACCGCCACTCCCGAGGTGCTTCGTGGGTGCCGGGTCCAAGGGCCAGGGATTCAGGCAGCCAAGGGCCCTACACCTCCAGTTCCTCTGACTCCTGCAGGGCCCTATCCGATCTGGATCTGTCCTGAATACATGGTGAGCAGCAGCATGATGGCAAAGCCAGTCAAGAGGCCCAGGTTCTGGATGACAAAGGGGACCAACATGCTGCCCTTCCTTTCATCTTCCCGGGAGACTTCATTCATCTCAGGGAACTGACAAAGGAGAGAAAACACAAGACCGCTGCAGTTCCTTTCCTAACTTTGTATGTCCAGGAGAATTCAGTCCCATAAAGATATTATAGCTAATAATTGTCATCACATTTATTCTATTAATATTTATACATGGTAATCGTAGCAATTAGTATATAACATGACTTATGATAATAGTTATTGTTATTGGGGTGAAAATTATATAATAAATAATTAAGATATATATCTGTCATATACATATAAGGTATCCCAAAACAATGTATACACACTTTAACAGCTGATAAACTCACTTAATTTTCACTCCTTTTCAAGTTTAACTGATTTGAAATAATGGGTGAAGGCAGACTACGCTTTGAACAAAAGAATTTTATCCTAAAGTTCCACTAGACTTTTTTATACCGGGACACATAAAAGATAAAGTTTACAGAACAAAACTGCAACAGTCGACAAGCTGAGGGTGCACAAATACTGAACGAAATGGTTCTTCATGTTTGCGATTCCATTAATTCATGTTATCAGCAGTGCCTGGACCAGCATGGTCATCACTTTGAAAATAGGTATTGACAAAAAAAATCATTCACTTCTATAAATTCTTTTAAATTTTGAAAATGAACTGTATGTTAATAAACATTGACTTTATAATCTTTCAAAGTGTGTATACATTTTTGGGGGACACCCTGTACATATCAATTGGTTTACAAAGATAATTAACAGCAATAGCCCCTAGAACTTGAATGTAACAGACTTTCTCCAAGGTGGTTACCACTACAGCTAACCCTTGAACATGGGGATTAGGGGCGTTGACCCTCGTGCAGTTGAAAATCCATGTGTAACTTGACTCCCCCAAAACTCAGCTGTCCCTTAGTATCATGAAGGATTGGTTCCAGGATCCCCCACTACACCACAGATAACAAAATCCGTGGACGCTCAAGTCCCCTATGTAAAATGGCTTAAAACAAAGCACATTGTCAGCCCTCCACATCCATGGATTCCCAACCGCAGATTGAAAGCAGTACAGGTGTTTATTGAAAAAAAATCCATGTACACATGGACCTGCACAGTTCAAATCTTTGGACCCTGGAGTTGAGTTTAGTAATCATTTTCTTTTAGGACATATGCTAATGGAAACATAAGTTTTTTGTTCTTTAAAATCTAATGTCCCTTTAAAAACATTGAATTGCACACCTTAAATAGGTGAGCTTTGTGGTATGTGAATGATTCCTCCATAAAGCTGTTAACAAAAACTAACAAACATCTCCTTAGCTGTCCTCCTAATGACTTCAATGACAAAGTCCAGCTTTTGTCATTTTCCCGCGGTATAAACTATGCAAGACTTACCATATCAGCCAGAGAAATATACAAGAACATTCCTCCAGCCAGGGCAAAGATCCAATTGGCAGAGAAGTGGCTGCCGGCCAGGATGCCAAAGGCCAGACCCACGTAACAGCAGCAGGCAGAAAGGAAGTTGAAGAAGAGTGCTTGCTGGATGCTCATGCCAGCATTGAGCAGGATGACAAAGTCTCCTAGGGTGGGGAGAACAGAGGGGAGAGTATGGACAGTCACTCTAGGATGTGGGACAGACAGGAGGATGAACACAGACTGCTTCAAGTATGGATAAAGTCTGCGTGAAAATCAAGACAGCCCCAGACATGAGATGGCAGTGACAAGTCAAAGGCATCTTCATCTTCATGTCCAGAGCTATCTCAGATTTCAAAACTGGCCATGTACGTCCAGACAAGAGGCTGAAAATAATGCAAAATAGGCAACCAACTAGCAACAGCCTCATTTCTCTTCCGATTGATGGTGAAATAAGAGCTTCCCTCCTCAATGAATGGTATTTTTAGGAAACAAAATTGAGACCAAGGGAAGTTAAGTAATTTGCCCACAGTCACAAGCCAATAAATGGCAAACCCAGGACTTGACCTTGAGTCTCTGAGCCTCCAAAGTCCAGACATTTTACACTCCCTCCGATAAAACTAAAAGCCTCCCAACAACCCCTGGCTCATCTACTTTCTTCCACCCACCAGCCTTCTACCATGCATCTCAGTCTTTGGGAGATTAATAGGATGTAACAAATAATGAATAGGAAGTGCCTTTCACTAGTTTCCCCTTTCATCTTCATGATAAACCTACAAGGCAGGTACTGTTATCTACCCCAACGTATAGGTGAGGAAACTGAGCCACAGCAACTATTAATTCAACTGTTAAGAATTAGTGGTTAGATTTCACATCGCATAAAGAACGTATTAATTAATTACAAAAAGCGGTTTGAAGTGAGGGAGGAGTCAGCCATAAGAACGGTGCTGGTGTCAGTAGCGAGGCAGCAAAGTGGAACGGGGCTGGGGGGCACGTGCACTCACCTAGCTCGTGTGGGAACTCCTCACAGAGAATGGCCACCGAGGTGCTGATGCCTTGGAAAACGGACACAGTGAAGGAGGCTCCGATGGCCAGGCCGTCGATGAAATTGTGGAGGCCATCGCTCAGGGTTATCATCCAGGCCAGAGTGCCAATATCAGAGTAGCGGATGCCTTTCAGCCAGTAGCAGGCACTTTGGGAAGCTTGCAGGTCCTACAAGAAAGCCAGTCCCCACAGCCCCCAGGTCAGGGGGCGGACGATGGACCTTCAAGGTAGGCCTGAGTCATCAAGGCCATTATCTCTCAAAGGTCCTCACCCAGCAGCGGCTGGCCCACTCACCTGGACAGAGAGTGAGCCCACGATGACCTTCTCGTCCATCACGGGGACCTTGCCGTCCAGCTCGCTGCTGCAGTGCTGAGGAATCATGTGGTCCAGGTCCCCATTCTGCAGCTTCTCCGTCACCCCCTCCTCCTGGTCCTTCTTGGAAGGAAGCGTCTCGGAGGCATAATGGCTATGTCCGTGATGATGCTGGAGGGACCACAAGAAGCGGTGAGGACAACACTCACCAAGCCCATCAAGCTTCCTGAGACCTGTCTGAGTCAAAGCTGTGAGCACTGGGAAGACCCCATTCCCACCATCAGAAAAAACACACAAGTAGGCAACACCCACAGAAACCCAGCATGTTAAGAAAGCTGAGCCAAGGTGAATGCAAGGGCCTGGCACAGGACAGATATCACAGCAGTGACCGCAGGGCCCACACTCATTCCAGAGAGGCAGCACTGATCAAAATATTTAGAGTCCTTTGCAATGGCTAATTTTATTCAATTCAACAACTACTTGGGGAATAACTACATGGCAGGCACTAACGGCATCTTCCTGGATCTAGACTATAAATATCAGTCTTATTTCTTTGCGGTCATACTTCATACACAGTGCATGTCCATTTCCAGCCCCTCCTGCGTCTCCTAAAGGTATAAAAGTATGTTAAGGAAATCATTTAGAATGAAACAGGGAATAAACTGCCTAGTAAAAGGCACACAAGCCAGATCTTGTTTCTGGTCCTCCCCTGCCCCCTGCTATTACCCTTGTGAGGTGAAATGGGGTGTCTGCTCATGAAACTTGTGGGCTCTGCTCCCCCGGAGTCCCCTGCAGCGGTGCTGAGGACCCACTACCATGACACACAGCATTTTGGAGACAGATGCTTTCCCCAGGAGGACCTCCCTTACCAACAACTGGACCTCACCTCGTTTTTCTGCTTAAGGAGCATTTTCAAGATCTTCTCTGTGAAAAAGAAAAGATAGAAACCCCCAAACACCACTGCGGACTTGTAGACGTAACAATCCTCCATAGGTCTGAAACCAAAGGCCTGTGGACCCAGGAAAAGAAAATGAGTTTAATAAACAGTCTCCACTGGTCCCCTCTCATCTCTTAACCACTTCTGTGATTGTAGGAAAGGAGACAAGCGCACTGGGAGATCTGTCATCTACCCATCTCCTTTCAGCAAAAGCTAACTCTTGATGTTTCCCGAATGTCCCATCACCAGGCCTGTTAGGTTCTCTCTAGTTTATTTTCTGATGCAAAAGACAGAACGTCTTCAGAACTGTACTGTCAGGAACAATAGCCTGTAGACAGTTTTCTGCTTTTAATGAGGATGCTGTCTCCACTTCTCCATTTGCCAGACTCTGCTGGCAAATCCCACATTTATAGAGAAGACGTGTTTATTTTCATTGCTTTCTCATGTCCCTGCATGATCTGCTTGTGAGCACAAAGGGAGGGGGGCATGTGTAATTATACTTTCTAAAATGGGAAACCCATCTCCCAGTTAAATAGTAAGAATTGCGGCATCTTCCTGACCACAGGCCTCCCAGTGACCACAAGGCAGAGAAAGCAGACTGTGTCGCTGCATGTGTCAATTTTGGGGGTTTTGAGTTCTCTCTGGAAACCCCAGTTACTATGGAAGGGGAAGAGAGATAGAATCCATTGGGGAGTAGACAGGAGTAGAAATCAGAAGAATTCCTTTCTCAGGGATGCTCCTGACCTGTAGTGGGACCTTGGGAGAGAGTTTAGTGACCTGCTCTTCAGTTTTCTGATAGGAAACTGCCCCCTTAAGGGAATAAATTCCAGCCTTCTCACGAATGGGTCCAAGATAAAAGTGATTGTAAGTACCAAGAGCTCTGGGCTGCCTAAAACTTAAGTGTTTTTCCTTTCTGATTTTAAGGGACAAAATGCAATGTCTACTCATTGGTATAGTTTTCTAAGAGACATAAAGGTCAAGTTCCAGGACAGTCAAATCATCTTAGGGAAAAGTGGAGTAAAAACAGGCAATTAACAGTTCTCCACAAAAAGCCACGACAGACGGCAGAGGACAGGAGCACGGCTTCAGGAATTATAAACCTGGCCTCTGAAATACGGGCTCTTGTCCAGGTCAGATTCCTTATCTGGTAAATGAGTAAAACATTACTTGTTCTCTAGACATCACAGAGTTTATCTAAGGATCAACTAAGAAAACACAGAAACGCATCTTGGAAAACAAAATTGTCAGAAGCAGCATGTGGCGTCATCTTTGTGCTTCATCTCCCGCCCTGTCCGGGCCTGTCAGACCACCTATGGTGAAACGCTTCCAGCCTACTGTCATTAGCGGTTAGTAGACAGCTTACTGTCTGCTGTAGATGACACCCAATCAGATGAAACTTCTCCGGGGCCGCCTGCCAAACTTCACAAAGTCTGAGCTTCCTCCGCTTTTGTGGAGAATTTTCTCACTAACCTGCGCCAAGGGGCAAAGGTGCCTTCAATACACGTGACACCAGACTTTCTATTTGGATTACCTTTGCCTCATAATACCCACTGAGAGTGGATCTTTTTATTGTGACCTATGGATTCTGTTGAGTGTGTGTTTGATGTGCGCCAAAGCCCTAAATTAGTGATATAACTTCACTACATCTTTTCACCAACAGTTAGACAGCACCTCCCAGGCATTTTACAAATAGTAACTCACATAATCCTCATGACATCATCATCAAGTAGGGCCTGGTATTTTCCCCATTTTACATTATGAGGAAACAGAGAGGCCAAGTGACTTGCCTGAAGTCACCCTACCTGTCAATAGTAAAGCTCATATTTGAACCCAGCTCTTAAACCTGTGCTAAGCTGCCTCCCCTAGCTCTGCCTAAGTCTTAGCTTCACTTTCCTAAATCCTAAAGGAAAAGACCTCCTTTCTCTGCCTTCCATCGAACTGGAGGGTCCTCCCACTGTGCCCGCTGCCCCAGGAGACAGTGTGCTCCTGGGTGAGGAGCCCTGGCTTGCCATACCTCAGGGATGAGCTGGAAGAGGGCGTTGGAGTAGAGGGTGCCAATCGCCAGAGCTATGAAGTAGAGCAGCAGCCTCTTGTAAAAGGTCTTCTTCATGAAGGGTACCACACTGGCCCCCATGAGGGAGCAGAGGGAGATGATGGTCACGCAGAGAAGACCATATCCCCACACTGCCATCGGGTGAGGCCAGCCCCACCCAGGACGGGGAGAAGGGTGAGCGCCCCATGGCACGACAACCACCATTTAGGGGAAAGAAGGCGGAAGGGATGGGGCAGCAACAAGGAAGGTTTTGGTGGATATTAACAAAGGCAACAAAAAGAAAAAAATCAGAGAGACAAGTAGGGAGGGAGAGAGAAATAGAAAATTTGTTAGTGATTCAAGTCTGATGAAATTTCCTTTAATTAATTCAGAAGAAATGAAGAGGAATTCAAGGTGGCCCTGAAACTCTGTGGCCTCTGCCCCCACCACTTTTGGTGGCCGAAGTAGCACCTGCCAGCTGGTGTGACTGGCAGGGCGGGTGCTACCTCGGCATGTAGCCAAGGTGTACACAGATCTATCCAGAAGCTGCCACAGCAGATATTGGACCCGTGGGCTCTCTCTAACAGGAAACAAGAGCAGCTGGAAAGAGCCTGATACCGGGCCTCCGTGTTTGCTTTGTGTACCTGAGCCATACAGCACAGGCACATGCACCCACACCTGGGCTCGGCCTGATGTGCTCAAAATACAGCAAAGTGCAGGGCCGAGCGATGGGGAACAAGTGAGGCCCGATGCCCGTGAAATCCAGATTCTTAACTCCTCAAGGTGTGTGTTTGTTCAGTTTTGCTTTGAAAGGGCTCCAGTGTAGAGAACAGAGTTCCAAGACCACCCTGCACAGCAAATATTTCCTCTACCATTTCCCAGGGTCACACACTCCAGTGTGAACAAAACTGAGCCAGGATGAGGCACTTCCCTGTGAGCCACAGGGCTGGAGTGTGTACAATTCTCTATTTCCATCCAATAGGCAATGAGGCCTTTCATTTAACATAATTATTTTAAAATTAATAAATTCGACTTCTGGAGCTAGAAAAAAAAAAATAGCCCAAGATGAGGCCTCCCCTGAGAAGTGCTTCATGGGGAATTTTGAGACAACACTGAGATGGTTTATCTTAAACCAGATTTCTCTCCCATTGTTAAGAAGGAACAGACAAGACCTGGGCACTGCATTTGGTACCTCTTCTGGCTGAGTTTTTTGATTGGGAAAGGATGGGCAGCCAATAACACAGGCTCTTTTAAGAAAAACAGCTGCCACCATCCCCAGAGGAGGTCCCCACATAATCACCTCCCCTGCCTGTCCCTGCCTGAGCTGGCAAGAGGGGCAGACTGTCAACTTGGGTCTTTTTTTTTTTTTTTTTAGCTCCACAGTGGTCACAATTAAAAAACAAAATTAACAAACATTTCCAGTCAAGTAAGGGCACCAGGAAGTCAGTCCTATCAGGAGAAAGTCAAGATGCAAGGCAGAAATGATGGAGCGCCCTTCTTCCTTTATCTCGTAATTTGCATTTTGTTTTTGTGGAAAATCTTTGTTCTGTATTTGGCACTGCTTAAAAATTATGGCCTGCTTAAAAGTAAAAATAGATCGCTCACCTTTTAGACCAGTTCTACTTTATCAGGTGGTAACCTTTCCCTTCCACCTCATTCCAGATGGATCATCTGTTGGTGGCCACCCCTGAGCACTGTGAGGGCCTCTACTTAGAACAGAGGGGCACAGAGTGCCAAGGGCATGGATAGAGACCACCGGCTGCAGCTTTCTTTTTGAGCCCTGCAAACTGGGCTAAGGAAAGGCACCGAGGCAGGAGGCTGAGACCCCCGCAGACAGGAGGGCAAATGCTAAGAGCCTTGCACCTGACATCACCTGAGGAGGCCAGAGGTAAACCTGGGTGCCCCAGGAATGAGAGTCAGACGTCATCTGTGCCCCTTGATCTGAGGGAGAAGTTAATTTGTCAGGAGGCAGCTGTCAGGTGCCTCGGAGCAAAGGGCAGGGGCAGGATGTCGGCCAGGGGGAAGGCTCAGCGGACGCCCCAGGGAAAGACGCGCACGTTCTGTTCTACTGCACCTCTGGGATGAGCTGGAAGAGCGCGTTAGAGAACAGCGTTCCAATGGACAGGGCGATGAAGTAAGTGAGCACACGGCTGAAAAACGCTTTCTCCGTGCAGGGCAGGACGAGGGCTCCCAGGAGAGAGGCCAGGTTAATCAGGGAAACGCTGAGGAAACCAAAGCCCCACACTGTGGAGGAACAAGAACAGACGAGGGCCTCCATTACTGGGAGTGGGGTGCCCCTGCTGCCTGGGGGGCCACTCCGAACCCAGCTGTGATCAGGGCGCACAGAGGTCTACCAGCCCATCAGTAAATATTTGCCGAGTCCACCTCTTGCTGGGTGCTGTGGAGAAGAATGGAAAAAAAACCCACAAAAAAATACAGCACAGCTGCTGTCCAGAAGAAGCTGACCTTTTAGATGGAGGCGGGTGAAAACGAGAAAGGCTAAGAGATAAAGAATGGACAGCAGGAAACAATGAGGCGTGACACAGGCAGCCTGGGCCAGGTATCAAGTGCCAGGGAGCACGCACCAACACGACAGCATTTCAAAAGGGCGAGCTGGGCCCCAGCGAGTCGTGTACACTCGCAGGCCACGGCGAGTCCGCTGCGGCTGGAGCAGAGGCCCTGGGCAGGGGAGGGGGAGAAGGGTGACGGGGGCCGACGCCAGGCCCTGGAAGGTCTGAAATGCTAAATGGAAAAGCCAAGGTACTGGCCCCTGTGTAGTTTCATGAAAACTAAAGTGGCAAAGTCGCCATAAAAAGCTGGGCTGGTGCATAGTTGGGCTGGTCCAAGAGCCCAACACTGAGCGTGCACCGGCCCGTCTGACGACACGCTGGGCCAGTCTTCTAGGTGCAAAGATGCCAGGATCGCGGCCACTCTAATTTGCCCCTCCTGATGGTCGTAACCTGGTCACCAGTTAAACACTGAGCGAGCAGCCCTACCATTGCGCAGCAGAGGCCCACGTAAAGACAAGCGCGGGGACCGGGCCTCCCCGTCCCAGCTCACCTTCCACCGTGCTCGGCCTCCCCTCTTCTGTCTGTTCATCCTCTTCATTCTCCTGGTTCTCGGAGGAGCAGGCCCGGGAATCCAGCTGCTGGAGGATGGTGGGGCAGAAGTCCTGGAACTCACTCGGCCCGATCCGGGACTGGTTGCTGAAGTTGTGGGCAGCAAAGAGGGCTCCAGAACTGAAGCACTGAAACGAAGGTGAGGGGCAGAGAGCCTCTCAGAACCCAAGGTCACACCTTGCCCTAGGCAGTGACCGACTCAGCATTCCAAGAGGGGGGAAGAAAAAAAAGAAGGAAGAATTGTCCAAATATCGGTGATTCTGTAAGACTAATCTCCACGGGTGAGAGCAAGGTGGTGCTTCAACTAGAAAAACTGGTAAGTTATCTTGAGATCAGCCATTGGATTCATACATACCTGAGGTACAACATCTGTAAATGACTGCCCAGAGGTTCTGGGAGTAACCGAATTCCAATCATTATGACCAGGATGTGTTTTCTAGAAAACATGAGGCTATTTGCACACCTGAAGATACAGCTTCAACCAGATAGCAAATCTGGCTGCGTATCGCAATAGCCCAGGGAACTATTCTATTAAAATGCAGAGTCCAGCCCGGCTCGTGCTGGCACAGTGGTTGAGTGTAGACCTACGGACCAGGCGGTCACAGCTCCATTCCCAGTCAGGGCACATGCCCGGGTTGTGGGCTCGATCCCCGGTGGGGGGCATGCAGGAGGCAGCCAATCAATGACTCTCTCTCATCACTGATGTTTCTGTCTCTCTCTCCCTCTCCCTTCCTCTCTCTGAAATCAATAAAAACATATTTTAAAAATAAATAAAATGCAGATTCCAGATACTTTTCCAGAGCTATTGAGTACGTGTGGGTCGGCCAGTGGACATGAGCTTCGGTCCCCTTGGGAGACAGCAGTGAAGTTACTCTCACACACTGTTCCTGTGAAACATGGCTATTTCCCTTCTAAATTATACTTTATACATGTCAGTCTTTATCTGAGTTTGGATTTACATGGGCCTACCTCTAGAGTCAGCCTTCTGGGCATGCGGACAAAGGAGTTTTGGGCCTTCAAAGCTGAGGATTCTGCTGACCCCAAGACATTGCCATTGTGCCAGGAGGCCTCTGGGGTGGGGCTGCATCAGCCCCTAGGGCAGCCTCCTCACCAACTCAAGACCCTCACCACACTCCTGTGGTTCTGCATCCAGGTCACATGGGGCCCTTGACCTCTCCAAACTCCTTTCTCCTTCAAGTTGAAGCTCCAGGACACCTCACCCATGAGCCTTCCTGGACTATTCTAGCGCACACTCATCTCTTGATCTCATTTTTTGAACCCTACAATGGCTGTCCAATCCACAACATTTAATGCTTCCTGTTAATAACAGCTAACTGTCCTCAGTTGGTTGCGCTCCCCGTCTTGAAAATAACCCCCTTAAACATGACACATTTTTCTCTATTTCTCACAACACTAAGCACAGGAAAAAAATTGAGATATAAAGCCATTGCTGGCTGACATATCTGACTGCCTCTAATAGCTTTAGATTCAGAATAGCCAAAATGATATGGGAGAAAGAACAGAGAACCAGAAGCCAAAAAGACCTGGGCCTTAGTCCTGGTCCCCCCAGGATCTCACTATGGGGCCCTCAGTATTCTGTCCCATAGAATAAAGATTTTTCCATTTGCACCTAGAAGTGCTGTGAGGCTCATCTGGGAGAGAGGAAGAAGGGCTTTATAATCTACAAACTCTTAGAGATGCTAGCTGCCCTGGGAAGCTCCAGCTTACCAGCAGTTCCAGGTGATCCCAGTGTAGCTGCAAGGAAGAGTCTGCAGAGCTAAGAGCCCTACTTCCAGGCTACCCTTTGGTAATGGTTTCAAAACACCCATGGAAGAGGGCAGGCAGAGCTGCTGGAGACTCAGACTTGCTGACCCAGACAACGGGAAGGACTGGCCTCTCTGCTCTGTCATCAAGGCCTGCCTATCCCAACCCCGCCTGCCCTAAGCAGCTCATCTCCGGTGCCCCACTAGACTGGGAACCCCAAGAGCACAGAGTGCTGAGTAGAGCTGGGAGCCTTACCGTGGACAGGTTTCTCTGTCCCTGTAGGGGCTGGGTGACATTGTTCCGGCCCACTCCCACATCCAGGTGGTTGAGCAGGGCCTTCAGCTGCTGCAGGGTGAGGCTGTCACCCTCCCCATAGCGATGCATGAGATCCTGCAGGAAAGAGGCTGCACTGATGGCTGGCGTTGCCGTGGACCCCGAGTGAGTCTCAGAAGCAGCTGTCCATAAGCTGAGCAGGGTCAGCAGGAAGCAGCTAGGGAAGGCTGGGTGTAGCAGCTTCATGGTGACAAATAAGCCTGCAAGAGCAAAAAGCCAGGTGAGAGTGAGGCTTAAAAACCCACCTATCGGCCCTGGCCAGGCAGCTCACTTGGTTAGAACGTCACCCCGATATGCCAAGGTTGTGGGTTCAATCCCCAGTCAGGGCTTATACAAGAATCAATCAATGAATGCATATATGAGTGGGATGACAAATTGGTATTTCTCTCTGTTTCTCCCTCCCTGACTGCACCCCCTCCTTAGAGTCAATTAAAAAAATAATTTTTTAAAAAGTCCTTATCTTTTAGAGATACTGAAATAACCATGGATTAAATAATATCCGTGTTTTGCTTCAAAATAATTAAGGAGGAGTATTTGCATGAGAGTGTAGATGAGACAAGATCGGACACAAGTTTGGTCATTCCTGAACCTGAGTGATGCGCAGATGGCAATTCATTATACTATTCTGTCAGGTTTTGTATATGTTTGAAACTCTCCAAAATAAAAACCTAAAAAAATTAATACTACAACTAAAATAGGGGGGGGGGGAAACACACTGGGAAAAACATACACCATCAAACATGACAAAGGATTACTTCTATCCTGCCTAAATTAGGGAAAAAACATGGAAAATACTCAGTCTCTCTGATTTGCTATGAGTACAAATGGAAAAGATGGATAATGCTACTGCTACTTATTAAAATAGCAACACAGATTAAAAAAAAAAAAGATATAAAACCAAATGTTAGTGAGGTTGAACAAATAAATAAGATACAGCTAGTAGTAGCTAAGTAAATAATATGACTCTTGAAAAGTTATAATTGAAGCATTTAAATCCTCTGAATCTGTAATTCTTCTAGAATTTACACTAACAGACGCAATTCAAAAATAAAAAGGCTACAGGCAGAAAGAGGCGTTAGAGTCGCGTGAGTTCAAATGTATCAGTTTCAGGGATTAGTTAGTATAGCTCTAAAAAGGAGACTCATGAGCTTAATGTTAAGAAGCAGAACAATTACGTAGCAGAGTTAAGAACTGAGAAGGAACAGAGAAAAGTGAAAGCTTTAAGACAGTAGGACTAACGATTTTTCTTTTGTTAACCACTTCCCTTAGTACAGTTATAATTTAATTAGTGAAATAAATATCAGGAAGGGAAAACGAGCCTCCTATTTAATCCAGACGCAGGAACCCAGCCACTGCAGTTGTTCCCACACCTCCCCAGCCTCGAGGCCTCACAATGTGCGTCACTCTACCTCCCGGCCTTTGCTTGTGACATAAGACCACACAGCAGAGTGGTTCAGAGCAGGCCTGCTGGCATCCCGGCTCTGCCATTTACAAGCTGTGTGATGTACGGCGAGGTATTAACCAGCATCAACATTTTAGAATCGCCCAGAGCAATGATGGCCTTTAGTGTGAGAAAGACCTAGCTCAAATTTCCGCAATGCTGCTTACCCAAAGTGACCTTGGCCAAGTTACTTTGGCTTCTCTCCACACCTCGGTTTTCTCATCTATAAATCTGGTAGCACTCATTGGATTACTATGAAGATTTAATGCCATGAGCTACGACAAGTCCACCGGGTGCCTGGACTTTAGAAAGCACTTAATAAAACATGGCTATTATTTTATGACTTATAATTAGCACAGTTCCTCTACTTTGACTCTCTCAGCCCAAATACTGAACTGCTAACAGAAAGATCAGAAATACCCCTGCGTGGCTATCTATTCCAGGCCTGCAGGACACGCACATCACACAAATACCCAACCACAAGCACATCTGGGACATTCCAGGCTGTATGGGGCACACACAGGATCCAGGGACACAAAACATCACTCTTCATGGAATATACTGAGTCGAACAAATGAACAGATTAGGCATCAGCAAAAACGATGCTTTGTAAAAGTGTTACCTTGAGACTAACAACTCTCAAATCTCCACCAACAACCAAAAGTTAAATTATGGTGTGCAGGGTGGATCTTAATCCAAAAATGGCTAAACCCCAATGTACAAAGAAAGCTGTTCTCCGTCTGACCACATTCATCTGTCTAAGGCCTGTGCCGGACTGTCAAAATGAAGAGCTGCGTGGGTTTAGGAAAGGAGAGGCAGAGGCAGCTAGCGATACCAGCGTGCACATCACTGAATGCTGATATTCACGATTCCTGTAAGAGAAATTGGGACACTTATCCCCATCTACTAAATGAGGAGACTGGGGTTCAGAGATTAGGAAACGTGATCCATAGACAGCAAGTAGAGCAGTGAAGTCAGAAACTAAATTTTTCATGAAAGGAAGCCAGGTCTCAACAACACTAAAGCCAGGGCACTCTTAACCACTGTCCCCGCTGGGTAGAGACACAAAAGTGCACGCTCTGGTTCCCATGAAGACCCACAAAATCCTATCAGCCCCAGCAAGCACTCTGTATGGGAACCCCCAGGTATGCCTTAGCGGCTGGGCTGTAAGGGCTCCTTATTTTAGGGCTCCTTTTGTAGAATCACTTCAACAAAAACAACTGTTCAACTTCAGCTATATTTCTCAAATTTATCTGTAGCAACTTCAAAATACCAGAAAAAAAACCAAACATAACAACTCTTCAAGTATGAATTCTGGCTTTACCTCAGTGGGTCTTCATGTCACGGTCAGCATTTATTGAGTCCCAGCCCTCCGCTGACCCAGTGCCCGAGGGTGCTGAGCGAGGCTGCCATGGCAGCCTGGAGTGGGCGGGCAGATTCAGCAAGTGGAGCCCTCCCGCCTGGCCGACAGTGACCCCCCCCCCCCAGTCTAATAACAGGGGGCAGTAAGAAGTCCTGGTCCAGGGACCTGGGAGTTGCTAAAGACACTTCAAACCCAAGTGACCCTGGACTTCTGGCAGATACGAAAGGGAGCTTTCTGCTCCAATGCAGATTATCCTTCCCCTTACCTACAAGTTATTCTTAGGGGGAAAAAAGTTTATAAAAGATTCTTTGGAGGAAAGAAAGAAAACAGGACGAAAGCACATACAGTTCTTGGTGCAGCTGGATGGTGCGGACGGTCCAGTCTTCGCCGAGTGGCCCCAGCTGCAGACGGAAGCCTTTTCTATCAAGGGCTTGGAAATGGGCAGGCCCTGGGTGGGGCACTCGAGTCCTCCCAAGGAGCTGAGCCAACTACCCTCAAGGACACCTTCCTAGAGTGCTAAGAGCATGTGGGACACGGCATCAAAACAAATTGGGAGGGACAAAGGCTTGAGTGTGCTGGTGGCTCGGAGGACCAGGCTCTCCCACTGAAGAGAAGCTGCAGCCTCTCCACTCCTTTGTTCACTTGGCTTGGGTTCAAAGAAGTAAATTATTTTAGTGCCTTAGCACTGTCTCCAAGGTGCCAGACCCAACCCTTCCCAGGGGATGGGGGGGGGGGGAGGTGAAGGACCCGCGAGAAAGTCCAACGCTCTGTGGAACTTCGGAAGTTTCCTGAACATCTTGGAGGCTCCTGACTCAGAACTGTACCTGCCCATCACCCCTTTCACTTGGTCCAGAAGCGTCTCCTAGAAGCAGCACTCAGGCCTGTGGACATACCTGACTGCTGGATTCACTGTGCTGCATTTTTTTAACGCCCGCCTGCCCTCTCAGAGAAGAACAAACACTTCTCTTTGGGGTGACAGTGACATGCCAATGCCACGATGCCTGGTCCAGAGGTTAGACATTGGTGTGAGCAGAACAGGCAACAGAGACCCGTGGGCCCTGGGAGCTGCTAGGCCTCCAAACGTCCACTCCCGTCCCTGACCTCAGGCTAACCAGGTAGCCCACTATTCTCACTCTCAGATTCCTCCGGGCCGAGGAACGACACGTGGGAGGGAAGATCAAATGCTCCCAGGACAAGCATGGCTGAGGCACAGCTGTTTCCAAAGCCAACTAGTAAGTCACAGAAAGTGGGTAAGATGTGTGTGTTTGAAACCCTACCCACTTATGTTGAGCTGGTGCCCCCTCAAAGTATGGGCTATGTGGGAGCACAATAAATTACAAGGCTAGAGCTCTTGAGCTGTGGTCTCAGTCAGCTGGGGAGGCAGTCTGTGTGAGGGCAGTCTGAATTGGGTCTTTACATAGTATTTTATATAAAATTGAGTAAAGGCTGAGTGCCACACCAAGTAATGGCCCCGTGGGTTGGAGAGGTAGTGAGCAGGTGGGGTAAAAGGGAAGCTGTAGTGATAAGAATGATGGTTGCCAGAGGGCTGGCCCCACTACTCCCTGGCCTTAGTGAGTCACCTTGAGCATCCCTCCTTCAACTGTCTTCATCCCCACCTGAAATCCCAAGAATGTAAAAAGAGGTGTCTAGTTCTTTTATATTCCTCTTGGGACAGATAGCTGGTGTCTTGGAGGCACCTGTGTCCTCTGCACATTTCTCCAGGGCTGGGAGTATCAATGACCCCCAACCTGACTACTACAAGGCAGCTCCCATCCCTCTGGGCTTCTCTCCTGCCAACAGAAGACCTCACTGCCACCCCATTAGGAGGCTGGGAATTGTCAACCAAACAGGACCATCTCCCCAGTGGACACTCCCAAAGGCAGGTGGCTCTGAGTGAGTCCAGAGGCAACATTCCTGAGCCTCCAAGAGGAGACATGTACAAAAATCCCTGAAACTTGCAGGCAAGAGACAAAGCCAGGCCTTAGGGTGGAGGTGGAAGTGGAGGTCCTGAAGAGCCAAAAACCCTGCATTTGTCTTTGCTACAGTGGGTGCTACTAACTAGGGCAGTGCCGACTTTGGCAACAGAAGGACCATGGACTTGGTGTGAGAAGTCCAATTTGCAGTGACTCCAAGCAACTCACTGATCTCACCAGGTCTGTTTGTTCAGTTTGGAAAGAGGAAAACAAACCCTCAGTTTTATGAGTTGTAAAGAAGATAAAGTATGTTGAAACATTATATAAAAATATAAATTTCTGAATTAAGATGGAGAATTGAAATGGCATCAAAAATTTCCTTCCCCTGATTTAAAAAAAAAAGAAAGTATAAAGCCAGTTAGAAAAAAAAAAAGAAAAAAAAAAGTCACCAACAGCAACCAAATAAGGAGATGGGCAAACTCCAATATAATAACTTCAAAACCATAGGCAAGGAAAGGAATGTGGCGGCACCCTGCATGGCTCATCTCCTAGCCCTGGCCCAGGCCTGAAAGCCACAGGGATGAAAGCAGAACCGGAATTCTCACCGACCTCCCCCAAATCTGGGGGTGGCAAAGTGCCGATTCTTTTTCATCTTCAATATAGGGAGTAATGGGAAAAGCTGGTGGGAAAAACACCAAACGGGTGAAATTCAAAGAACAATGGGTGACTCTCTGAGGGACAGCAGGGCTCCAAGGCCACATATTGAATTGAGGGAAACTAACCAATTCCTCCCCCTCCAACAAAATGGAACACGCGTCCTAAATAAGTGGGCTGAGCCACGCCACAGGGGCTGTTATCAAAATCCCAGAATAGAAGACGCTCCATCATCTCCCCTCCTCATACCTACAGTCCTCGATCATTCAGGCTACAAAAAACAGGTTATAAATACCCAGCTCTCAGCACTGCTGTGGTTGGGGTGGAGACAAATCTACGTCAACGTGGTGGAAAGAAACTCATGTCTTACTTTAGAGCCAACAGGGCCAGAGAGCACTAGCATGAACACGAAAGGAAACAACAGGCCAACCATGCACAAGACAGAGATGGAAACTGAAGGCAGATGCACCTCCACGTCACTGCCTCACAGAATAACTTAATCTGAATGTGGGTGCAACTAGCCGCTCAAAGATGAGATTATGAAACAAAATGAGATAAAAGGAGACGCGGGTTTACTAAAAAAACAAAACAAAAAAACCCATGACGACATCACTGAAGAACTAATAAATAAATTATAATGAACAGAATGAAATTCTGTAATTCAAAATAAAAATACCGACAAAGGAAGGTTTGAGATAACCACAGTGAATGCAGACGTTTAAGGCAAATGAAAGCAGATACAGTCACGTACCGCTTAACCACAGACAAACGCTCTGAGAAAGGTGTTGTCAGGCAATTTCGTCATTGTGTGAACATCAAACCTGGATAGGGATAGCCTATTGCTTTATAGGGGAGGAAAAAGAATTCTTCTTCTACCTTCTGGGTTCCAGGCGGAGACATCACTGTAATAAAAGGTTAACAGGAGAAAAACAAACAAAAGTGTAATAACACATATACCTGCTGCACACACGGGAGAGACCCAGGAAAACTGAGTAACTCACCCAAGTGGCTGAAGCCACCACCTTCAATCCTGTCTTCAAGTGAAGACGAAAGAAGATGCCGAGACCCTGGCCGGGGAGCTCAGTCGGTTAGAGCGTCATCCAGATACGACACGGTTGTAGGCTGGGTCCCCAGCCAGGGCACATACAAGAAGCCACCAATGAATGCATAAGTAAGTGGAACAATAAGTCGATGTTTCTCGCTCTCTCTTCCTCTCTCAAACTGGTAAAAAATAAAAAAAATAAACAAGATGTTGGGGGTGGGGAGAGTCAGTTATGGGAGGTTGCCAGGAAAAGCAGAGTAAACTCGGGTAGGGTTGTTAAGGTTGTTAAGCAGATTCAAGTCATTGAAACTCTTCTGCACTGATAAGAGTCTCTAGAGATAAGGTCACCCCCCCCTTTGTGGTACAGTGAGTGAGACATCCTTACAAATGAAGGTTTCCCTTACAAATGTGAATGTCTTTTACAACGGTTTTCAGAGCTTTTCACGTGTGATGTTTCTTAAAATTAGCCAGCCTAAAATAATCCTTATGCCAAAGAGACGTATTTTAGGGTGATAAACTCTATTCCCCTACAGCTCCTAGGTTATAAACCTGTACAGCATGTTATTGTACTGAATACTGTAGGCAATCGCACTACAATGCTATGACAGCTACCACAGGAATTTTTCAGCTTCATTATAATCTTATGGAAGCACTGTTATGTATGCAGTGATTCGTTGACTGTATGTAATGTCATTATAGGGCAGATGACTGTTTGACTGTAACAAGAAGACAAAGATACCAATATAGGGATAATTAATTAGTGTTCCTGAAATAGAGAACCTGAGAATAGAATAGAGGATATGTTTCAAGGTAAATAACACAAGATTTCCCTGAAATGAAAGAAAAAAAACCTGAATCTGAAGATTGCAATAACACACTGTATTTCACAAAAATGTGAAGACAGAATGCTCAACGCAAGACAGTTCATTTAAGCTACTCAACTGTAAGGGACTTTTTCAGGCATCCAGAGTAAACTTTTTTTTTTGGCACCAAAGTATTTTATTATAAAAATTGTTAAACATACTAAAACTTCTTCTAAGTGGCAGAAAATTCAGGTTGCCTTCATCTTCCCTCTAGTAACATTCAGTATCACAAGAAAATGCAACAATGTTTACACAATTCTGAGAGAAAGAAAATATGAACCACAGATATTATTCTCAGCCAAGATGAAATGCAGCTAATTAACAGAAAAATTTTAAAAAAGGAGCCCAGGAATGCAGAAACCATGGTAAGATGACTGATGGTAAGCAATAAACCCTTTAAATAAGAAATAATATAAAAATAACTATGGGGCCCCTGACTGGTGTGGCCCCATGCACCAAAAGGTTGCTAGTTCGATTCCTAGTCAGGGCACATGCTCATGTTTCAGGCTCGATCCCCAGTGCGAGTGCGCAGGGGAGAGCGATGTTACTCTCTCTCTCTAAAATCAATAAAAACCTTTTTTAAATTTAAATTAAAAAACAAAACAAAACAACTATGGGGATTATGGTCATAGGGAATAATCTAAATGTTATAAAAATGGACAATTTAATAATGTAATTAAAATAATCAACAGATGGAAAGAGCCTGGCCAGGCGTGGCTCAGCAGCTGAGCAACCACCTAGGATCCAGGCGATGGGGATTCGATTCCCAGTCAGGGCACATGCCTGGGTTGCGGGCTCGATCCCCAGTCAGGGGTGTACAGGAGGCAGCCGATCAATGAGGACTCTCTCATCACTGATGTTTCTATCTCTCTGTCTCCCTCTCCCTTCCTCTCTCTGAAATCAATAAAGATATATTTAAAAAAAAGGAGAGATGGAAAGGAGATAAGAAAAAATGTGAAAATGGGAATGTCTTCATTTTTCATGGCAATCAGTACTGTTTAAAATGGAAACAAGTAAATTAAAGATATGGCTCACAAGGTCTTCTTTTTTAAAATATATTTTTATTGATTTTAGAGAGAGAGGAAGGGAGAGGGAGAGAGAAGGAGAGAGAAACATCAATACTCTCTCACATTCCCTATTGAGGACCGAGCCCACAACCCGGGCATGTGCCCCAACCAGGAATCGAACCAGCGACCCTTCAGTGCATGGGATGCTGCTCAACCAACTAAGCCACACCGGGCAGGGCACAAGGTCTTCCTTATTGGGTCTTTGAGGAAATAATCTCTCTTATGAAAAACGCATTTCTTTAATGCGTTTAAAGCTTGATAATTCCTTTAATTTTGCTATGGTTTTTATATCTCACTCTCTATATTTGTTTATCTGTGAGTATGCTTAGAAGATTATCTAGAATAATGTTCGTTCACTTAATATTAGTGATGACTATTTGAGTGGTGAGGTTTTGGAGTGTTTTTGTTATTATTACTGTTTTTTTTTTTGCATCAAGTCACTGATGTCTCCCAGTGGGTAGGGGGTGAGGGGGATACAGCAATATAAAAAAACATGGTTGATTATTTTTATAATCAAGGAGTTAAGGAGAATTTTCTAAGTACGGGGCAAAGCCTTGAGGCAGTAAAAGCAATAATACAGTCAAAAACAAAAACTGCCAAGTGTTCTACAAATAATTAGTATATTCCCAGTAATGCTGGTCAATTGATACAGTCATCGTGCAAGTCCCAGTAGACCAAGTTAGAATCCAGTCCTCTCACAGCTCGGTACTCAAGTTATTATTGCCCTACAGACTCTCTGGAATTCAAAGGGTTTTGAGAAAAACTACCCAGCCTGTGGACCTCCCCACCCACCTAATGAACACGGTCAAGAGGCCACTCTCCTCTCAGACAGCCTAAAACCCGCTCCCAGGCATAGTGCAAATATTACAGCTTAAAAGCCAGGCCTTGCAGCCCAGGACTCAATGGGCCCTTTCTTCTCCTGCGTCCTTTGGCCTCCCACCTAACTGCTCTCCAGCATACCCTCAAAGGATGTGTTCTCTTCTTCCAGGTACCACTCCCAGAACCTCAGCCTCAAGCTTTGACCAAGCCAATGGCCGTCCAGGGTGGGAGATTTAGGCAGACAGCACAGGAGGGCTGCCAACGGCAGGGGGCGGGGGTACCTAGAGGCAGCGGCCCACTTACTCTCCGCATGAAACCTCATGTTGCTGGGAGGGATGGGATGAGAAAACATTTTTTTAAAAATTAGTGGTGACCCAGAAGCAGGGAACAAAATTAGAACCAGCAGCCTGCTGCTCAGTGACCAATATTTACTGAGCTCCCCACTGCGTGTATCAGTGCCTGTGAGAGGGAGGTTGGGAAGGGCCGAGACTGGTGTCAGCTCAGGGCAGCCAGCACAGAAAGCAGGGATGGCTGACTTAGCCACACGCTGAGCCTCAAGTGAGGACCAGTAGGGGAGACAGGGACTGTATTTGCCTGGCTCCACTGTTCTAGCCAGAGCCTGGGCTTGACAAAGCAAAGAAGTCTTCCAAAACTAACTGACTGAGTCAGGCAGCCCAGTGAGCAGCAGCCAGCCAGGGATACTCCACCCAGAGACCTCCCCTCCACCAGAGGCATGGCAAGAGTCACCGCTATTCTCATCATTCGTCCATCAACATTTCCCAGACACTCAATTGCAAAATTCTGACCTGTTGTCCCTGTAAGTCCACTCCTGTTTGTCAGGCCATGGGGCCCAGCATGTGGATTAGGAATCATGGTACTATGCACATCCACCGCTTACATCACCCACCCGAAGCAAAACTCCCTGACTTGTTATTCAGGGTCAAATAAATAAGTAAAATGTAGGGTCTAGTGGCTAAATTGACAAGCTGGGCAGCCCTGGGCTCAAATGTGGGGCTTGCCACTAATTTACCACATGTCCTCAGCAAAACTACACTATGAAACATCCAACCTCACAGGGGACTCGGACAAATGAGAGAGCTTAAAGGTACATTACACACTGCAGGTCTGTTCCTTCTGTTCCCTGTCCTCCAAGTTCTCAAGCCCATCCCCTCCCCTAGACCTGCCTGTTCTCACTGGCAGCTCAGTTACCCTTTCTCCCAGGAAGTCTTCTTGGACCACTCTCTGAGCACTATTCTCTAACTACTTTGGACTCCCAATGACCCACTCTCCCACAGTGCCCCTCCAGCAGACTTTTGTTCTTTGAAGGCAAGGAGGGCCCTCCCCTTACTCTTCCCCACAACACATGGGGGAGAAGCAGAGCATTTCTGCTGGGAAATGGGAAGCTTGACCCGTCTTCTAACTGATGCCTGTTTGCATAGCTCCTAGGGCTTGATGAGTAACAGGGAGCTCAGTACCTCCCTCCCACAGGGGTTCTAACTCTCCAGGGCCCACAGACCAAGTTTAACCCTGAAGTCAGCTGTCATGACTCCTTATTACTCTCTTCTCTAAACAACCTCCATTCCTTCCATTTCATTTATACTCATTGATCTAATAGCTAGCTACACCTACCAGACTTTTACAAACTCAGTCCAAGAGTTCTTTTGTTTAGCAAACACTCACTGCCTACCACTTTCATACCAGGAATTATGCTGGGTACTGGGGATGTCCAGTACCTGCCTTGCAGATAAGGGAAATAAACAATTCAACAAGTAACTTACAAGAACGATGATATGGGTTATGTTTTGATCAGGGTTCAATTAGGCAATTTGAGCAGGAAGGGATTTTGTATGAAGTATTAAATGGCTAAGAGAATCATCAGGAAAGCTGGAGAAACGGACTCTAGGCTGAGCTTCCAGGAGCTACTCCTAAAAATCACAGCACGGAGCCAGGCTGCCAAGGAGCTGCAACCATCATGTAGCTAAGGCACAAAGAAGCGGCCTGCTCCAGAATTATGCTGCCCCTGCCATGATCCACACCAGCAAAATGGACATCTCGAGGCCCATCCGGAGGAAGGAGATGGCCATATAGTCAAGACTGGGTCACGTGCAGCCAACTGGTAGAATCCAAGTCACACTGGGAATTTTAGTGCAAGGATGTCTGTAAAGTATATAGTTTTTGATTCTCTACTTCTAATAGGCTGGACTATAATTTATTATCCAAAGCAGTGTACTTGCTAGTGAAAGGAGGCCCTATTTTTTTTAAAAAATATATATATCTTCATTGATTTCAGAGAGAGGAAGCGAGAGAGAGAGAGACAGAAACATCAATGATGAGAGAGTCATTGATCAAGCCCACTACCCAGGCATGTGCCCTGGCCGGGAATCGAACCGCGATCTCCTGGATCCTAGGTCGATGCTCAACCACTGAGCCTCGCCCGGCCGGGGGGCACTATTAATAAACATGCCAGGACAACAGAAGTAAACCAGTTTCTTTCACATGGATGCCTGTGAACAAGCCCACCCACACCACCCCCCACAGATCACGATGGAGCAGAGTACAGGAAGCTACAGAGAACACAGTGGGCAGGTGAACCTAGTGTCAGGGGTCAGGGAACGCTTCCAAAAAGAAACATTATTCAGTAGAGACCGAAAGGGCGGTAAAAGTGGGCCAGGTGAAGGTGAAGGGGGTGGAATCAACGGTCCAGGAAAGTGCAGTTGCATCTGGAAAGACTCTGTGACCACGCACATCTGAGAACTTAAGAGTCCAGTGTGGCCGGGGGGACTCGAGAAGATGCGATAGAGACCAGGGCAGGGAAGGGCCTGTAGGCCATGATAAGGTAGCTGGACTTCATCTGGAGGGCAGTGGGATCATTTTCTGTAGAGATATGATCAGATTTGAGTTTTTGGTATATCCACGTGGCTGTAGTGTGGAGAATGGACTCGAGATGGGCAAGAATGGAAGCCGGAGACCAGACAGACAGCAGGTTCTCTGGTGTCCAGGTGGGAGAACACAGTACCCAGTGTGGTCTAAAGAGCAAGGTTTCTTTCTCCCAGCTTCAAACCAGCCTAGGGTGCCTCCCCTGCCTTTGGGGCTGCTGGCCTCAGTTCTCCACTAAAGAACTGAATAGGCTCCTCTTTAGTGGCTGCGAGGAGAAAAACAAGCCCCATCACTGTCCTCATAACCCAAAGTATCAGAGTGAGTTTGAAAGGACCGACCTACCCCCATCATCTCCTAAATCAGGCTGAGACTAGTCTAGCTAGTCTCTTTCTGTAGCAGGAGAGCCATTTATAAGTGCCAACTCCAACGCCTTGGCAGCTACACTCTGGGGGCAGAATTTGCCACCAAGAGCTTCTCACAAGAAGTCTCTCTATGCTCCCTTCTTCCCAAAATGGGCAAGAAGAATCCTCTGAGCAGAGCCCCAGGCTCCCTCTCGGGGGTGAGGCAGGCCCTTCCTAGTCAGTGAGCCTTGATAAGACACTGAGCTACAGCAGGCAGAAGCATGCTTGGTTTCCCTGGAGCAGTGAACCTCTCTAGTAGAAGCCAGGCCCCAGGGCAGATCCATGATCTGCCTGCAGCAAAAACTACCTGCCCCAACAGGCCCAGCCATCCTCCTTCCTCCCTGCCTCAGTGCCCTTCTGTACCACCATCTCCACCTTCACAACCCTCCCATCCTTAAGCCAGCTCAAGCCCCCAGCCTCTAGAGCTGAGAAGCTAAATTCTGTGTGATAATTTCTCTAGGGAAGTGGTTCTCAAAGTGTGGTCCCTGGCCCGGCCGGGGTGGCTTAGTGGTTGAACACTGAACCAATGATCCCGAAGATCACAGTGTGATTCCCGGTCAGGGCACATGCCCGGGTTGCAGGCTTGGTCCCCAGTAGGGGGCGTGCAGGAGGCAGCCTATCATTGACTCTCTCATCATTGATGTTTCTCTCTCCCCCCCTCTCCCTTCCTCTCTCTGAAATCAATAAAGACATATTTAAAAACAAAAACAACAAAGTGTGCTTCCTGGACCAGCAGCATCACCATCACCTGGGAGCTTGGAAGTACAAATTCTCAGCCCCAACCAAACTTGTTGAATCAGAAACTTGGGGGTGGAAACCAGGAATCTGTGTCTTAAAGAGCCCTCCAGGTGACCATGATATGTATTACTCTCAGAGGGAGATCTATAGCTTTCCTTTGATCTCCAGATTTCTTCACCAAAGAGGGCAAGAGCCACTGCTGTCCTGTGGTGGCCCTTCCCACCCAGCACTCAACCTTTGTGCGGTGACTGCTCCGGGAACATGGCCAGGGCCCCCGGTAGAAAAGCACAAGCTGTACCTTAGATTTCTCAGTGACCATAAATATTACAGGTATCAGCAGAGCAATGAAAGAGCCCTATTCCCATGAGAAAGAGGGCTACTGGGAAAAAGAAAGAAAACCCCCAGATTTCCAAATTGGAATAAGAAAGGTGGCAGGAAAGGGAGGGAAATTGAGCAATTGCATTTCTGAATCAATTCTTCCTTTTCCCTCCCACTGTCCAAACTTCCCAAATGGCTCATTCTCTGTCCCAAGGTCTCTGGCAGTCACCGTCTGATTAGTGAAGAGAAAGGCCTTCCCACATCCTCTGCTTCCTCACTGTGGGCCAGAGTGGCCAGAGTGCCCCTCTTCCTGAGATTCCTGAGAAACCACTGCAGCCCACTGCCTCCCTGCTCGTGCCCACTCTGTCACATCCCCTCCAATCCACCCTGCACCACTTGGATCAAATCACTCTCCTGCTACCTTTACTCCTCTACACATCACAAAATACATAAATATTTCACTCCCCTTCACCCAACAGCAAAGATGACCTCCTCTGACTGGGAATCAAGGGTCCCTCCAACTAGGCTCCTACCACCTTTCCCCCTCACTTGCCTGGACCTTGGGCTCCATCCAAAATGCTCCACCCCTGCCCTTCCCATCTCCACAATGACCCGCAGGACGAGGAAGTCTGATCAACATCTGTTAGAAACATCTATCAGAAAGTCGAACATATCTGCCTGTGTTCTAGACATGCTCTCCACAAGTGAGAAGGGCCTGGATGTTATAAAAAAAAAAAAAGGAAGCAGCACCATCTGATTCACCCCAACTCCCCCTGCCCTCCCACAAGTCCCACCCCACCTGGGAAACGCGCTCACCTTGCTCTGAATCCTACCACTCTGTCCCAGTGGTATGCTGTCTTGGAAGACAGTTCTAATACTTTCAGTTAACTTTCTTGGTTGTTTCAGTAACAATCCTAGGAGGCTGGCAGTACTTGCCACATGAGTATGTAAATACAAATACACAAAAAACAGCCCAGACCGGGTAGCTTATTTGGTTAAGCGTCATCCAGACACGCCGAGGTTGCGGGTTTGATTTCTGTCAGGGCACATATATGAAACCACCAATGAATGCATAAATAAGTGGAACAACAAATCAGTGTTTCTCTCTCCCTCTTCCTCTGTCTCAAATCAATCAATAAAAAAAATTAAAAGAACACATACACCCTCACCTTCTCTACAGAATGGCTGGGTTGGACTGCACTGAAGATGCAGTACTCGGGGCATGGGTGTCTTCTCAAAGTTCCTCCTGTCCAAGGTGCAAAGGAGAGCACGAGGACCCCAACCCTGTGCCCTCGTGGTCCTCCCGTCTCTGCCAGCCTATCAGCTCTGGAGAGAGGCTGTCAAGAGCACTCACAGACGGATTCCAGAGCAAAGGCAGCCAGGTTTCTGGCTCCTATCACTCCTGGATATAGAACAGGGCCAGAAAAAGACGCACATAAGCAAAGTTACTCTTCCTCAGGCTAAAATGCCCCATCAGGGCTGAGTGTGTACAGCGGCGGTCTCGGACAATATGGTGCAAAAGAAGCAACTTCCCCAACAACACAGCAACTTGTGCCTGTATTTCCATGTGCCCTTCCACTCCCCTACGTCCTACAAACTGCTGCCTATTAAAAAGAGATCAACATTCTCGCCAGACTTAAAGGCTTACCTCTCCGGTTAACACCAACCCCAAGGGGCAATCGTATTGCCACCTGGAAAGGGTTTCTGATTTTCACTTGAACTCAGACGTGCTCTAGCTGGGTGACTTTCAACCCCAAACGGAGAGGGGAAAAAAAAAGGTGAACATGAGAATTCTTATAGCAGCACTTTTCACAATAACAAAAACCTTGCAGGCAACCCACAGGCCCAACAGCAGGAGAGTGGATGAATACACGAACCCATCCTCACAACAGAACCATACACAGCGAAGGGAACAACGGCAGTGCCGTTGACACAGGCGCTCCTCGTTCCTCACGACCTCTCCTCTGGGAGGACCTGGAGGGAATGAGCTGCCCGCTCCCTGAGGACAAGAGCCCATTCCAGTTTTCCTTGCAGAGCCGACAGACAACAGGGCAAGAGAATGGAGGCAATGTTGAAATGCTAGTTGAAATAACATCTCTTAACCAGCCTTCCAGCTTCCACTGGGCACCTACCCCGTACTGTCAGAGTTTTTTCTCTTTTAAGTATAACAAATACAGATGCAAAGCACCCAAATCTTCAGTGTAAGGCTCAAGAAAAGAGTCATCCTTTTAAAGTGCCAATCTGATCACGGCACTTTCTTTGCTTTAAACCAGGGGTGGGGAACATCTGGCCCATGGGCCGTATATTCTTCGGCCTGGGAAATCATTTGGTCAGGCCCTGCAAAAGCCTCACCCAAGAGAAGCAGTTCCAGCTATCACATTAGGGGTTAGTTAAATGTTTGACCAAACATAGCAGGCTAATTTTTAAGCTGATAATTGTGTATGGCCTGTGAACGATGTTACAAATATCCAAGTGGCCCTCGGCAGAAAAAAGGTTCCCCACCCCTGCTTTAAACCCTCCAATGCTTCCCAGTATAAGTGGAATAAAATCTAAACTCCTGTTTACTGTCATCTGGTCCTTGCTGGCTCCACTGACCGTTATTATTGAGCTCTCTTCTCACTGGGATCCAGCCATCCTCCTGCCTTCTTTCTCTCCCTTTAACACATCAAGTGCATTCTGACCTCAGGGCCTTTGCACTTGCTGTTCCTGCTACCTAAAATGCTCTCCCCTTAGACCTTCGTATCAAATGTCACCTCTTCTAAGTGGAGGGCCACCTGTTTTTTTAATAAAACAAACAAAAAAGCCCACTCACAGTCGTTCAGAACCCCAACACACTGATTTATTTTCTTCTTAGTCTATTATCACTATCTAAAATAGTCTTTTTTCTTTTGTTTACGTGTTTAATATCTGTCTCCTCATACTAGACTATAAACTCCACAGTGGCAGAGACTTGGTCTGCAGGAAACTCCTAAGAGCCTGGAGGAGTGAGTGCCTAGTACGGAGGCTGCCCAAAGGATATCTGCTGAATGAGGTGTCCACCTCTCTGTTTAGAATTTTATTGTGCTTTGGTCTCTACCCCAGGTGAACTACTAGCATCCTCAGGGGGTAGGACACCCCTTCTCCTGCAGCTTCAATAGAACAGAGGACCCTAGGAAAGTTGGTCTGGAGTTGGAGTACAAAAAATAAGACAGAAAAATTAAGAAAAACTTAGGGGATCTAGGGAGAAGGTGGTGGGAGAGAGGCAGGCACAAACAGGCTGCCTCCCCTTCCCCACAACCCTGAAAACAAGCATGTGGAGAACAGGCAACCATCTGATAATCCTCCTGAAAAGAACACATTAACTCTTCCCTGCGGCAGAGGCAGAAAAGTTAAGGAAACCCCCAAAGTAAAGGCTGTTTCTAGAATTTCTCAGCTGCTCATGGAAAGTCTGAGTCTTGGTCCCATTGCACACAGCCTCTCTCAATGTGCCAAGTACACACATCCTGTAACGCTGGCGGGAGGGGCTCGTGAGCTGCTGCCAGGAGGGAGTGGTGTGAGAAGAGCCAAGGTCACAGGCACAATCTGGCCAGCAGAGCTGTGCACACACCATGGTTTACCCACGGTCAAGGCCTCTGCCTCGGCGCAGTGTCTGCTGGATGTCAGGGGGCGGTCGATGAGGGAAGAGCAAGAACCAGAACAGAATCTCTGTTCCTGGGGCTGGTCGGGCTATAATAGAGGGCATGTTGGCAAGTGGCTGGAGTCAGGGGGATGGGTGACTTTGTACTTGTTGCACCTTTCTGGGAAAGCTGCTGAGAACAGCCGTGGCCTGCTGTCCCTGGAAACTACCCAGGGATCTAATCTCCTGAGAACTTGCCGGACCTCTCAAATGGACAGTCTCCAACATCAGGGAAACCGTCAGCACTGAAATACACGTACCCCAATCAATGTCACCTGGTCCTGGGGTGGCGAAGCCCAGGACACACCATCAGTGAGCAGGGGGAAAGGACAGAGGCAGGAAGGGACGCCAGGGCAGCCAGCCACCTCTGGCTCACCTCTGGATCACCTCCTGGGAGGAAAAGCAGGGCTAGCCTCCCTGAAGGCCAACATGGCTCCACTTCTTGGAGAAAAGGAGAGTACATGGGGGGCTGGCCCAGAGCCCTCTGGTTTCCAGGAAAGGATGAGAGTACCGACAGTTCAGCCTGCTCCATGGTTTACAGGGCTCTCTTGACTAACTGGACAACACATATCCCGCCCTCTTTCTCTCACACAAACCAACCTTTCAGGCACCCAGTAAAAGACACAAGGTAAAAACAGTGGCTTGGGCCTGTCTGCCTCCCTCTTCCTTTGGGAGGGTGGCCCAGCAATCCTGGGGGTGGCGGGTGGGGAGTGGGGGTGGTGGAAGCCTTGAGGTGAGTTGGCTGCCGGCTCCCCCGCCCCCACCAGGCAGTGGGGCACAGGGAAAGGCCCTAAGGGGTAAAGGCGATCTTCCCAGAAGAAAAGGAATCAGTGAGATCCAGGAGCAAGTTGGCTGGGGGACAGTCTGTGTCCCCAGGACAGTAGTCAACAAATATTTACTAAGTACTACAAAGATTTGCCTGTAACCGTCCTATGACCATTTTGCTGTCACATATTCATCTTTTTTCTTATTGGCGTATATAAGAGTTCACTGTATGGACTAATAAAATATTAACCTTTTGTCACATATTACAAGTATATTCCTAGTCATCTGCCTTTTAATTCTATTAACTGATACTGTGGACGGAAAAGGGGCCATATGCTAGCCTGACAAGCCCAGGGAAGGCCTGTGTGGCAGCCTTGCAAACTCAGACACCTAAAGTAACCACAAAGGATGGTCTGAAATGAAAACTTTTTAACTGAAAGCAGTTTCAGGCAGGTAGTCATGTGTGTCCTAGGCTAGAATCTTCAGGACAAAAGTCCATCTTACTTTAACTGAACCAGTTTACTGTCTTTAGCATCTAAGGTAACACACCTTTGGAATGTCCCTTTTTCCAGACCCCTCAGGGCACAACCAATGCACCAGAGCAGAGACTACAGATCCAGATCCTCTCATTGTTATTTTTATCATGTTAATTGTTGACTATTAACTATCCTGCACTCCCTAAGTAAGATGTATTTGTGTATCATTTCCCTTTCATCCAATTCCAGAGGTGTCGTCGTCCGTCCCGTGCCCCCCCCCCCCCCCCCCCCCCCCCCCCGCTTTGCGTTCTCTCCCATCCCTAATGGATCACCAATGAATTTCATGTATCCCACTTACATCTCCTCTTTCTATTGTAATGTATAAAATAAGGTGTAAAACTGCCATTCTCTGGAGCATTATCTCAATCCATTGAGATTTTGCTTCCCTGGAATTGTTAACAGTTTGGCTCGAATAAACTCACAAAAATTCTTCACAGGTTTGAATGTTTCTTACATTGACAGTATTAAAAGAGGTAAAGTTAATACATCATACTTTTTCCTTAATATTTCTGCTTTTAGTAGCATGCCTGGAAAATCCTTTTCCACCCTAAAATTATAGAAACACACACCTATATTTTCTTGGGTTTAAAAAATTTAAATTACCCTGACCAGTTTGGCTCATGGTTAGAGCGTCGGCCCATGGACTGAAGGGTCCCGGGTTCGATTCTAGCCAAGGGCACACACCTTGGTTGCAGACTGCAGACTCAATCCCTGGCCCTGGTCGGGGCTCTTGCAGGAGGCAATCTATCTATGTGTCTCTTTCACACTGATATCTCCCTCCCTTCCTCCCTCCCTCTCTCTGAAAAGCAATGGAAAAAATATCCTCAGGCGAGGATAAAAAAATTAACAACAGTCCGGCCGGGCGTGGTTCAGCGGTTGAGCATCAACCTAGGATCCAGGAGATTGCGGTTCGATTCCCGATCGCAGCACATGCCTGGGCTGCGGGCTCGATCCCCAGTGAGGGGCGTGCAGGAGGCAGCTGATCAATGACTCTCTCATCACTGATGTTTCTATCTCTCTGTCTCCCTCTCCCTTCCTCTCTCTGAAATTAATAAAAATATAATAATAAGAATAAATAAAAAACTTAAATTTCTAATTCGTCTAGAATTTAATTTTGGCAGAGTGAGAAAGCAAATCTAACTTTTAAAAAACAGTTAGCAATGATCTCAATATTGTTTAATGAATGTCGATTTTCCTTGTAAACCTCAACCATGGAGTCTGTAGAAGGTTAGAAATAGAGGTGAAGTCAAATATATCCTTGCACAGAGGCCACAGGTGGCTGGTCTAGTTGCACAGTGTGGGTGAGAGCCTGGGTTCCTACAGGCATCACTGAAAAGAATATGGGCCTCCCACGATGCTTTACATGCTACCTGCCAACCAGCATTGGCTGGACTTCGTTATTTGCATTTAAACACCCCTTGTAATACATCCATAATACTTTTTTCCTTAATTTTATAAGAACTGCTAGGATTTATTGTTATCTACCAGGCACTGTGCTAAGCAATTTGTTTTCATTATCTCATTTAATTTCTCTACAAGACACATTTACAGTACTTCCCTAATTGTAAGTATCAATGACAGATTTTCTGAGTAGAGAAAGACACTGCATTACCTGTATACATCAATGAGACACCGTCCTATTTCAGAAACATTAAAACAACAAAAAGCATCTTAAAATTCAGCAAGTATTTTACAGATAAGGACACTGAGGCTAAGTAGATTTGCTCAAAATCACACAATTAGTAAGAAATGACACCATTGTTGGTTGCTGAATTCCTATACATATTGAGGTCTGGTTTTGGATATTCCTATTTTGTTCCATTTATCTATCCCCATGCCAATGTCACGTTTTATTTTCTTTATTATTTTTTTTTCTGGTAAAGCAAGTCCAACTTCCCTATTTTCTTTTTTAATTTGTTTTTGGCTATCCTTGTACATTTATTCTTTCAGGGGGGAAAAAAACCTTTTAAAATTATCTCACTAAGTCCCAATACTTCACTTTGGGAACTCATCCCATGGAAATTATCTTGAATGGGAAAATTCAGTTTTAAGGAATTGATGGAAGTGTAGGTAAAATAACAAATACCTATGGAGTGCCAGGAAAAAGGCAATGAACAAAACAGACAAAAATCCCCACCTTCACGGAGCATCCACCCTCAGAGCCCCTAGAGCAAAAGCTGTTTGGATACAGAGAGGAAGAGCTTACTGAGTGAGACAGACCCCAGTGTGAACCCTGATCTGCCGCATTCACCGGCTTCCAGGCTTGGGTCAAGTCACAACTTCCAGGAGACCTATTCTCCTAATTTAGAAAAACAAAGCTACCAACAGTCCCTCCTCACAGCAGTTAAGAAAATTAAATGAGAAACTGAATATGAACGATCCAGGGCCTGATGTACAGTAATTGCTCAACAAGTACTAGTTATTTGGAAGAATGACATGGAAAGACATTCGTATGTTACCTGAAAAACAAGAGCTTACAAAACTCTAGGTACAGCAAATCATCTTTCCTTAAAATGTATACATTCACAGAAAAAGACTAAAAATACGTAACAACAAACTCTTCAACCACTGGTGGGTTTAATGGTAGCTTATTTTTTATTCATCTGTATTTTCTACGTAATACTTTTAAGAAGAAAGTTAATTTTTGAGTCAAATTAGGAAAGGGGAAAGGCTTAAAGATGACCAAGTGGGAAGGCCTGTTTCTCCCCTTTGTAAGGTCTTCACTTAGAGTCTGGAGGTGGATTCCAGTACTAACCTGGCTGCCCGGGTAAGCAGGGCCTCACCTCAGTTCTCTGGAATCAGAGCTTCCTGGGTGAGATCCAGCATCTATACATCTAGTTCTGATAGATCGACCTCACTTGTCTGGGACACTGGTCTGACACTTCAGGACTGCTGGACCGGACAGGGACCACCTATGACATACCGTAATTTATCTGGATTCTTTGAAGTCAGCTTCCCCTTTCCTGCAAATGGGTACCGCGACCTCTGTCCTGCCCAGCCTGCAGGGAAACTGACACTCAGTGAGAGCTCCTTGTGCAGAAGCTGGTATTGCAGAGTGTCTGGATCCTAAGAATGCAGAGACTCTAAAGCTGGCTTTATAATTTATACCCCTGAGGGGAGCAGGCAGCCTGAGGCTGGGCCCTTGGCTCAATAGCAGGCAGGCCTGCTTTCTGTCTTAGGTTTAAAAAGAAATCTCCCTTTCCTGTATAGCAACGTGAACCAGAGTTTACAAAGGACATTCCCTGCATCCTGAGTGCGGTGGGTTGAATAACATCACCCAAGTCCATGTCCACCTAAAAGTGCAGAAGGTGACCTTTTTGGAAATAGGGTCTTTGCAGTTATTATTAAGATATCAATGACTGGTATCTTTACATGAGAAAGTAGGAGATTTGGACACAGAGAAGAGAAGGCCATGTGAAGGCAGAGATCAGAGTGATGTTGTCACAAGCCAAGGAACAAATACCTGGAGCCCCCAGAAGCTGGAAGGATTCTCCCCTAAAGCTTTCGGGGGGAATGTGGTCCTGCTGACATTTTGATTTTGAATTCCTGGCCTCCAGAACTATGAAAGAATAAATTTTTATTGTTTTAAGCCACCAACTTTGTGACAATTCGTTAGGGCACCTCTAGGAAACTAATACTTTGTACAGGGATTAAGGCCTTTTATCTCAGGCTCCCCTGCTATGGTTGGCAGAATTCTAAGATGACCCCCAATGACCTCCACTCTTGTGTGAGGGCAGCAACTGTAAATACGAGCTATCACTCCTGTTGTGTTACATTATCTAGGCAAAAGGGATTTTGCTGGTGTTAGTTGACCAATTTAGCTGACCTTAAGACAGGGAAATTATCCTGTATGGGCCAGAACTGATCAAGTGAACCCTTAAAAGGGACAGGCTCCTCCTGGCAAAAGGGATTTGAAGCATGAGAAAGATTCACATGGGAGAGAGAGTAACTTTTCTAATCCAGCAGACACCAACTGAACCAAGCGATCCAGGAAAACACCACCAGTAATAAAACACTGACATCCTGAATGTCTGGATCTGATGCTCTGAAAAGAAGGCAACATCGTGTTGGTGATCCTCTTGCCAAAATGCATGACCTCATTCTGAGAAACAAAGATGGACGAACTGTTACAGATTGGAGGAGACTAAAGAAAAATAATAATTAATTAAATGCAATGTGGGATTGCAGATCAGATCCTGGAACAGAAAAAGGATATTCGTGAAAATACTAGTGAAATTGAAATAAGGCCTGTGGCTTAGCTAATGTGCCAATGTTCACTTCCTGTTCTTGGTAACTGTCCGATGGGGTGAGGGATAAAAAGGCACTCTGCTAAATTTTTTACTCTTTTTCTTTAAGTCTAAAATTAGTCCAAAATAAAAAGCTTAAAATAAAAGGAAATGGTTGAGTAAATTAACAGAGGTTGCCTCGGGAGTAAGGACTTTTTCTCCTATGCTTCTTTATAGTCATCTTTACAATAAGTATGCATTACTTTGATAACCAGAGGCAGAGATTGGAATTAAGTAGACTGGTGCAAAGGATATCGGCATGGGACCATGGGAGCTGTTCGAGGTAAGAGTAGGCTGGACGCCAGGAGAGGCTGCTAAATCAGAGCAGTAAGTCTTGATATGGAAACAGAGACTATGGGTACCTTAGACCCAAGAGACCTTCAAAGTTGCTGGACACAACCGAAATTTCTAGCCATGTCACTTGTCCCTCTACCAGCTACTTTGGCCCATATGGACCACCCCTGCCCCAGGAATATACATGTTGGTGTCATTCGTTTTTCATACAACTCTCCTTGCCAGCACTCCTCCCTCTCTCCCTTCTTCCTAGGGTTCAAAATTTGGCTTAATTCCACTTCCAGGAAGCCTTCCCAGACCACTCCTGTCCCCAATCGCCTCACCTTCCTCTGGCCTCCTTAAGTGTCTCTTGTCTGTCCCACTCAATGGAGCTTAGGAATGCCACAAGGTAGCATGTAACTTTCCATGTGTACTCAGTTCACCCACACACATATTTTACAAGCACCTTTGGAAGAGCGACAGTGTTTTGCCTGTCTTTATGGAGTGGAAGCTCTCTTATAGCTGAACACCGTGGGCTTGGACAATCCCCTCCATTCCTCCTGCACATCCCTGAAGCACACAGACCCCTCTGCGGTCACAAGCTGAGGATCTATTGTGCTTATTCCCAAAACTCTTTATGCCACTTCTATTTGTTTTTATGATTATAATTAAGTTAAACAGTAACTGAAATATAAATGGAGAGAGAAAGTTTTGATTTCTACAAAAGTAAATGAAGTGCTCTAGAACAGCAATTCTGAAACTGTCGTCTGCGATGACACCTGGGGGTCACTGAGACCACTTCAGGAGGTCTGTAAGGTAAAAGCTATTTTTACTATAATGTTAAGATGTTAAAACCTTTTTCATGTTCATTGTTCAGAAGCTACAGAAAGTGTGATGTGAAGCTACAGAAAGTGTGATGTGTGCCATGTAGTCTTGAGTTTTCTAGAAATTTCTAAGGTAGAAGTTTAGAGTATAAATATATACATTTTCAGCCCTGGCCAGGTGGCTTAGTCAGTTGGAGTGTCGGGGTTTCGGGTTCAATCTCCCATCAGGGCACATATAAGCAGCAGCCAATGAACACATAAATAGTTAGAACAATAAATCGGTTTCTCTCCCTTCCTTTCTCTCTCTCTAAAAAAATGATAAATCGATAAATATATACCTTTTCAGAGATTACCTCATTTTGTTCTCACGATTTCAACTGAGTATTTATTGTCAAACTTACATCATACTTATTATAATTGATCTCATTATCTAACAAATAATTACTTTGAAATCCTGAAGATCTACAGAAGTGTAAAAACTTTGTTTTGGAAGTTGTTTTTCATAAAAATATGCTTTTTATGTTAACAAGTAATGACCTTATTTTTGTTATTTTAAATAAATGGATAATAAACTTGTTTTAATTTTCAGCATGGTAACGGTCAATAAGTATAGCCACATAAGCAAAAGACAGTAATTAAGGAATCCTAGGATCAAAACATCTCAGAATTGCTCACCTAGAAAGATGTGTAACAAATGAAAAGAAAAAAAAACACGGGGGGTTAAATTAGGTGTGTGCATTAACAAAGTAGGATTCTGCATGTGGATTTGCAAATGTCTCTTGAATTCTTGCCTTTTTTTAAAATTGAAAACTAACAAACAGATGTGTAAATCCTTTCTCCAGCAATCCCACTTCTGAGAATTTTCCTAGTCACATTTACACAATGTAGGACATGCCATTTGTATAGTTTTTCACTGACGGCAGCATTGCGCATAATGACAATGCTGCCAAAGTGGGGAGACCCGGAAGCGAACCCACAACCTAGGTTATGTACCCGGACAGGAAATCAAACCCACAACCTTTTGGTGTAGGGACAATGCTCCAGTGAGCTGAGCCACCTGGCCAGGGCACGTGTGTGACTTTTTAAACTGATTTTTAGCCTTTTGATTTTTGAGCCAAACGAATATATGGCCTAGTGAAAAACATTTAACAAAAAAAGAAGTGAGAAATCACAGGTAATACACATGGTGTGATTTTTATATACAAACAATTTGCAAGTCTCACTAGGGGATGTAGAGACCCAAAGAAAAGGCCTTGGCCCTAAATCAAAGTTTTGGCTAATAAAAATAAATGCACATGTTTTTAAGGTAAAATAAATTGTTTTAAAATATGGATTTTTTTTTTTTTAAGTTCCCAACTTTTGGCTGATGTTCATTTTTATGCATAGTTTCAAGTTGATTTTTAGAGAGAGAGTAAGGGAGAGGAAGAAAGAGAAACATCAATATGAGAGCAGAACATTGACAAACTGCCTCTTGCATGCCCTGCACCCAGGATCAAGCCCACAACCCAGGCATGTGCCCTGTCTGGGAACTGAACCAGCAATCTTTTGGTACACGGGACAATGCCCAATCAACTGAGCCACACTGGTCAGGGCTGATGTTCTTTATTAACTACTAACACTGAGTGCATTGACCAAGAGCCTCTAGGAACCCACTGGTAATAAACTCAAGACAGCCACCTTCTCATTCCACCAAATCCCAGGCTCTCCTGGGCGTGATGACGGAGAAAGGTTAGGAGGCCTGAGCATGCAGTCAGATCTTCAGTTTCCAAGGCAAGGAATTTGGTTTCCCATGGCTGGTCATGCCAAGCTCTCTCAAGCTAATTCTGTGGCCGCCCTTCCTCCCACCTTTGTGGGAGTCCCAGAGGGCCCACAGGGGGCTCTGCCTCTGGATCTCAGCTGGGCTCAACAAAGGGTCCCCTGTGGGAGCTTCCATAGCTCCAGTAAGGGTGGGGATGAGGCAGCTGGGGCTTGGAGACCTTCTGGTGAGACTGCCCTGCTTGTCCCCTGGGACAGCACAAGGCCCCTGGCTGGCAGCAGACTCTGGACTCTTTATCTGCCGGCATTCAGCCAGCTCACCAGCCTTGAGGGCAGAGAAGTCCTCTCTAGACATCTAGTGAGTCCTGGCAGGGGTCCCATAGCATGACCCTTCCTTACCCTCCCATGTTCCCAGGGAGTCTGAAAAGAGAAAGAAGTAGAGGACTTCTCCAGGAGAAACTTCACTCCCTAAAATGAGCAAATCGACAACTGGCTCCTTCCTTTCACATTTTCAAGGAAAACACTAGGATTATCAGCAATTTCACCATCCCATTTAGGAATAAAAATTGAACCTTTCTTTGGTGTTCACCATCAAGCCTCTTGGCCACTAGCAAGCAGTGTTACTTGGGACACCCATTAACCTCTCTAGATCCAATTTCTTTAGTTGTAAAACCAAGGGGCTAGATTTGAATCTTCCCCAAGTCCCTCCAGTTCAACATCCTATAGTCTGTGGTTCTGCAAAATGCCCAAGCATGACTATTCAGCCATCAAGTGCAAACAGAGTGAATTATTTTGGCAGGATAGGGAGAAGGTCCCAACTCCCAGACATACACAATCTCTTCACCGCACTACTACTTAGCTCCCAAGATACTAGACAAGGATTGAGGTTGCTTCTGGAACACAGTGAAGTGTGAGCAGGTAAAGACCGGAGTGGGAAGGTTTTGAAAACAGAACCAGTCCAATGACTGATATATACTGCGTGCATGCACAGTCCTTCCTGCCTTTTTATCAGTCCCAAAGAGGAGTGTTTCCATTACCTAAAGAAATCAGAGTGGCTCCAAAAACTTAATGGTGGGGGAAAAAAAACCTCTTTTCCCTAAGGAGGAGATGAACCAACCTTAAGTCTGGGCTCCTCCCACTCCTACAACCCAACCCACCTATCAGCTTCTGGGGCCCCTACATAATCCAGTCCATCCCACAGAGATTACCACGATGAAGATAAGGAGGGGAGGACCTCTCCTATGCTCCAGGCACAATCACAACATGCTGCAGGGTGGTGAGAACAGGCCCAGAGACTAAGTATTTCTCCCTGCTCAACAGTTATGGGGCCAGGATTTGAACACACATTCATCTGGCTCAAAAGCCTGGCATTCTCCTGCTGCCTGACACCACCTTTTAGCAGAGTGCTGCTCTCTCTGGACTTAATTGGACACAAAAATGTAACCTCTCTTGCACTGCTACGTCATTCTTCATGTATGTGTGGATGTTCTTTCTGCTCAACAGGAGTGTGCAGGAGCCGGGCCTCAACTCCTCTTTGCATCCTGTGGTGATCAGTGCAGAGCCAAACAAACACCAGGTCCTGTGCCTTATTTATATACTGGAGGATGAATGACCGCTCTGAATCATGGAGCTTCTTGCCTAAACGGTAAGGCTAATCATTCTGCGTTTGGTGCCCTCTAGTCAACCTGCAAACCAATGGCAGGAAGAGCAGCATTAGTCTATCTCCTGGTTTCCACACAATTTATGAAAAACTCACCTCCGAATCTCCAACAGGAAACAAAATGTGTGGTTTTTAATCCCAGCTGCTTAAAGTTATGATTCTGGACATTCTTTCTATTGCTTCACCAAGCTCCTCTCAGTTTTTATGGCTCTTGTTTTAAGAGGTAAGGATTAATGGATAAGAGACCACAGATCTAGTCTGACCTCGGCACTGACCCTTTCAGTGGACTAGGGCAAGCTAGGAGCAGAACTGGACAGAGGCAGTTTAGCAAGGCCAGTCCCCACTACACACTATCATTACCACTTCCCAGTAGCCTACCCAAGTAGCCTGAATTTCCTAGGAAGGGTGACCAAAGACAAACCCAAGCCCAGAGTGGCTCCAGAAGGAAGGGTCAGGTCAAAGCTGCTCCTCCTGCTCCCACCCTTCCTTAGATCCCTCACAAACGATGTTCACACAGTCCTCTTGAACACCCAGGCCCCGGCAGACTCTAAATTCTCAAAACTGTAGTCACAATCCAGAGATGAGGAAATTTTCTTGGCTTAACTGGACCCCAGGATCACAAGGTGAAACTGCTTGTAGGGCTATTTTGTCCTATTGCCCTAACCCACCAAGAGAGGGCAGCCTAAACCAGACCACCTAAATTGGTAGGTGCCGACCAAAAATAGCTAAAAAGCCATGCCCGCCGGGCAAGGCAGGTCGGAGTTGGTTTAGTCCCTCCTTTGCCATTCTCCATCTCCTGCTACCCGCCAGCCGGAAGATTTGGGTCCTTTATCTTCAGCTGGGACATGGTCTGGCCAAAGTGAGGCGGGGGCCGCTGTTGCTGGAAAGCAAAGTACGGACACCAGTGCCCCATCCGGGCCGCCCCAAGAGCTGCCCATCAGATTCGCCCATCTCCTCCCCACTTCTCCTGTCCTCGCGTCGGTGAGCGCCAGGAAGCCTCCGAGCCCGCGGCGCCGCTTTCCATGTTCCCGGCGCCGTCCCCGGCTCCCACACCCCGCGCTCTCCGGCCCACCCGACCGCCGCTGCGACCTCCCCTTCCTCTCCTAGAAACCGCATCGGGCCACCTCGGCCAGGTGTCGCCTCCATCCAGCGTCCGGGCCCAAGTGCGGGTCCTCCGGAGCGACTCGCAGTCCAGCGCCAGCCTTAGGGGACTGCGGCCGGCCCCGCACCCCCACCCCCACCCCCACCCGGTGACCCGAGCCGGCAGGCGCGCCGCTGCTCCGGGCGCTGCTGCATCCCTCCGGCCCCGCATGGCCCCGCCCGCACGCCTCCCGCCCCTCACCTGAAGCCGGGCCGGACGCCGCCGGGCCCGTGCAAATTCACAAGCCCGCTCCTCGGGCTGCCCGTGCTGGCAGCGGCGGCGGCGGCGGCGACAGCAGTTCCGTCCCGGAGTCCCCGCAAGGAGACCGCGTGCCCTCGCCCCCCTGCCTGCGTCCGTCCCGCCGCGCCGCGCATGCCCGGCTATATACCCTGCGCGTCAGCCTCGCCCCGCCCCCGCCCCGCCCCGCCCCACCCTGCGCTCCCCAGGGCCTGCCACGTGGGGCCCCGCGGGCGGGAGGGCTACGTGCCGGGGCAGCGGGCCCGCTGCGGGCTGGACGCGGCCCGCGGGCGGCTCGCCCCAGGCAGCCCGGGTGAGGCCAGCGCCCCGCAGCGCCTCCAGGCCCCCGCCTGAGACTGGACGGCGAATTCCGCTCTTCATTCACTGAGGCCGCACGGGCTCCTTCTCTGGAAACCTCCCAGGAAGGCTTCCTCGCCACCCACCCCCACCCCAGCCCCCTCACGTGGAGCTCTGAGAGCCTGCCCTCCATCCCCCGGGAGTAAGAGCGCTCCTCACCTGACCTGTAGGTGTACATTTTAACACACCTATTTGATATAAAAAGCTGCTCTCTTCCCTCCCCAACTCGATTCTGAAATATGCCCTAAAACGGGACGCACCTAGACGATGTTTCTTCCGCAATTTCCCACCAGCCAAAAGAACAAAAATTTCCTGTCCCCGTGCCAAATAAACTACATTACACTCACTTTTCGAACTGGATGTCATCACTCCCCCAAATGATCAGGCTCTGTAAGGAGCCAGATTTCTTAACCCAATGCTGGGAGAAATGTTAACTTTTGTGTGAGGACTATTTTAGAAATCTCTAGGATGTGGTATTGAGATGGATATCAGAAATGCTAATTTCTTGAGAAAATAAGCCACCCGTTAAACTCCCATTGTTCTGTTCTGCTGGACATCACTATTATTTCCTCTGCTGCTAAGCAGCTGCCACCTGGGTCTAGGGGACCAAAAAGAAGGGCCTTTTGGCAGAACTGTAGCTAGTTAGTGCCCATGTCCCTGTTCTAGCTCAATGACTAGTGCCCAGCTGGCACTGTGTCTGTGCAAGTTGCACAGGGAAGGGACACCACATCCCACTCTGCAGGTCTAGGGAGAGGACACTCATTAGACAGCAGTACTAATGGAAAGGGAAGCAGACAATCTCTGGAGCAGTTGACAGGAAGAATCCAGGGCTGGATGGCAGCTTGCCCCTCAGGACTTGGTAGAGAGGAAAAAAGAATGCACTGAAGCAAAGCCAGAACTGGAAGATTGTTTATGCCACTCATGAAGGGACTAACTAGGCCCTGGGTTTTTCTAAAATTCAATTATCCTCACCCTGCAATTACCCTGCTCCAGTTGGGTAAGGGATGGAGTGATACTCTCATTTTCCAAGCAATTTCAAAATAATCTCTCTTGCAGAATTTCCCTCAGAGCCCGGTCATCTTTGTAATAATCTTTTATATTTGTGTTTCTTGGTTAAATGTGGAGTATGTGGAGTATTTTTCAGACATTATGTCACCCATTTGGGATTTAAAAAAATTTTTAGGACTTATAAAAAATTGATTTGAGAGAGACAATGATTCTACTTATTTATGCACTCATTGGTTGATTCTCATATGTGCCCTGACCAGGGACCAGGGATTGAACCTGTAACCTTAGCATATCTGGATGACGCTCCAACCAATTGAGCTACCCAGCCAGAGCATCCATTTGGGCTTTTTTTTTTTTTTTCTTAAAGAATAGTGTATTGATTTTGAGAGAGAGGGAGAGGGAGAGAAACATCGATGTTAGAGTGAAACATCCATGGCTGCCTTCTGCACATCCCCTACTGGGGATCCAGCCCACAACCTAGGCATGTGCCCAGACCAGCACGTGTAATTGAACCAGCAACCTTTCAGTGTATGGGAGGACACTCAACCAACTGAGCCATACTGGCCAGGGCCATTTTGAAGCCGGACACAATGAGTCTGGGCTGCCTGTCACTACTTTGGCCAATTAAGCAGAGAAAAAGCTGAATCATATATGAGTGTTTATTCCTATAATGTTTGCAAAATGGGACAGCAGTAGGATTTGTCCACATAAAATCTGCTCTAACCCACCCCTCATAAGCCAGTTCCTTATATTGGTTAGAAGGACAAAGATTACATGGGGAAGTGGGCAAAAGGAATGAGAATGGGTATAATGGTTTGCGGGTTACAGGAAATTCGGGCTGGGGGTTGCAGGAGGGTGGGGTACCTCCTGTACTCCTTTGTTTCGGGAACCAGGTTGTTAACCTTTCCATGATGATAGGCAGTTAGGGAGCACGGATCATATTCCAAATGTCCCTGGGCGCACAACTCCCAGCTAGGTTAGAAAGTGCTTTTCCTAATTAGGACAGAACAACCACAGTTAACAGAACATGATCAATATTTCTTATAACGATAGCTAACAATCATGGTCGACAGAGCATGATTAATACTTCTGCCCCCAACAATTTGGGATTCTTAATTCCACCTCCAAAGGGGCTGTCAGAAGTGGTCCAATCTTTACCACTCCTTCCTGTCCTTGAAGTTCTGGGAAAAGGAGAAACTCACCAAATATTAAGTAAAACAAGCATGTTTCTAACACATAGAACTCTGAAAACTATTAAGGTCATAAATATATATTACAAAGGGTGTGAATTTCTTCTGAAAACTGAGGTTTAATAGCAATCCCATGGCCTTTCCAGGTCAGGCGTCAAGACTGCACATGGGAATAAGGCACTTGTCAGAGAGAAGGGTGGGAAGGCAGGACAAGACACCCACCACAGGGCCTATCACAGCATTCTCGCTTATTTGCAACCAGAGGAAGGGTAGAGCTGCCAAAGTCCACCAAAGCTGATAAGCTATCAGTATTCCATTTAGGGGAATACAATTAATTATTAACATAGCTTGAAATCAAAAGGTCTTAACTCTCCATATCCACCCACACACAAACTTCTGTAGGTGTACCCTAAGGCCATCCTTGCTGCTGAGTAGTTAGTACTCAGTCTTGCACACCTAGTGCCAGGTTTGGGATCCCAACTCTATCTTTTCTCTACCTATATTAGTATGCCCCTTTTTCCTCTCATTACCCCACTTCCACTTGTCAAAATTCTAACTCTTCAAAGCCACCTCCCTTCAGAAAGCTGCTTGATTTCTCTGAAGCATTATTTGATCTGCCCTTTCAAAAAATTTTTTTTACTGTAACCCACATTAAAAAATATTTTACACTGCAACTCCAGTACAATAGAGCAAACAAAAATTTTATAAAATCTCTTTAGTAGATGCAGTGTACTGATATTTTATATTCTATTTCAATTTTTTAAGCCCAGTAGGAGTGGCTCGGTTGAGGGTCACCCCATTCAATTTCCAGTCAGAGCACGTGCCCTGGTTTCTGGCTCTATCCCAGTAGGGGGTGTCCAGGAGGCAGCCAATTGATGTTTCTTATATCGATGTTTCTCTCTCTCTTCCTCTCTGAAATGAATAAAAACTTATTTTTAAAAAAGTGGTAATAGCCCTGGCTGGTGGCTCAGTTGGTTGGAGCATCCTCCTGTACACTAGTAAGGTTTCAGGTTTGATTTCTGGGCAGGGCACATACCTAGGTTTCAGATTTGATCCCTGTCGGGGCAAATACAAGAGGCAACCACTTGATATTTCTCACATTCATATTTTTCTCTCTCCCCTCCCTCTTCCCTCCCCTCCCTCCCTCTCCTCTCCCTCCTTCCTCTCTCTCTAAAATCAATAGAAAACATATCCTCAGGTAAGGATTAAATAAATTAAAATAAAAATAAAAAGCGGTAACCAACCCACTAAATATATTTCATGACCCATTGTTGGGTCATGATCCACAGAATTAAAACATTTTATATGGTTTGTGGTACTTACATTTTCCCCTTAAAATTATTTCACTTCTATTCCTAACCTACTTATTAGACCTTAATCTGTCTTGATTGCCAAATATTTCTGTATATACCTGCATCCTCCACAAACATAACATCTTGCACTAACAGATTCTCAATAAATATTCGTTGGATGAATGAATAGGTTAGCTCACTAAGTTTGATGTTGGGCAATATTTAAGAGAACTAAGCACAAAAATCTGACATTTTCAGGACTGCTATTTCCCTCTGGCAAGATAGCATAGCTACCTGACAAAGGATAAGCAAACAGATTTCCTGTAGCTGAAGGGAGTGCCAGCTTTGGGAAAGAAACCAAAGGAATGAGTCCCCCAGCCTTGTATGTGTATAGGGTGGGACTGGGGACTAAGAATATTAAAGCACCTTGTGGTTTATGGCAGCAAGGTAGGCAATTTGACTCACAGGCTGGGGAAGATCAACTCCCCAGCTATCAGGACTGTTTGAGAGGGACTGAAGAGAGAATCCAGTGACCAGCCAACCAGGTTTCTATAATATTTTCAAGGAGAAAAATGAGTTTTCTGTGTTTTGGCATGACTTAACTAATTTGAAGACCAGAGGGAATGTGAAGGTTCTAGTTTACCCAAATCATGTCTGAGGACCAGCAACTTCTGATGTGATTTTCTCTATTGTATTTCTGTTCTCGATTTCATTAATTTCTGCTCTGATCTTCATTAGAAAATATACTCTTGTTCTTGCTTTTGAATGAAAATAGCTGGGGACAGAATTCCAACTTGATGTTGCAGTAAATTATTTTTTTTGTCTTAAACAACTATTGTGGTTGATGACAGTCTGTGTTGAAACTTTTCTTTGCAAGAAATCTTTTTCACATCTGGCTGTTTTTGTTTTGTTTTGTTTTTTAATCCTTACCCAAGGATATGTTTGTTGTTAGAGAAGGAAGGGAAAGAAACACTGATGTGCGAACCACTGATTGGTTGCCTCCTGTACGCACCCCGACTGGGGCTTGAACCCAAAATCTAGGTATGTGCCCTGACCCGGAACCAACCCCACCACCTTTGGTTGAATGGAACAAAGCTCCAACCAACTGAGACACCAGCCAGGGGTCACATCTGGTTGTTTTTAAGATTGTCTTTGATGCTCTGGAGTTTCACTCCAGCAAACCTGGGAGTGAGCATGCTTCCCTTTATCCTCAAAGAGTTTTCTCAGGTAGAAGATTCACATTTGTCTCTAATTCTGGAAAATTCTGTCTTTGTGTCTTCCATATTGTGTTGCTCATTCTATTCTAACCCGCAGGAACTCCTTAGACACATATTGGACCTCCTCCTCTGCTCTCCCTTCTCTTCCATTGTCCCCATTCACACCTCTCCCTGCTGCAATCCAGTTGACTTAGCATTGGTTTCTACAGGGCTCAGGGAGCTCACCAGTCTGGCCCGATCTTCATGGTAATTTTTCCCACATGCTAGTAATGTAAATTAGGACTGCACACGCCTGTATGTGGCCGTTGGAGATTTTTCATGAATGCCTTATTACCTTTGTGTTTCCTTAACTGCTGCCCCAGGATGACTGGCAGGGACTCTACTCCCTTTCCAGGCTCCAGATCTCTTTATCTAGATTTCACTCCAGCAATCACACACCTAATAGGGACTGAGGCCACATCTCCTATCCTAACCTGAAATAAAAAACCTCAGGGCTCCTGCATTTTATCCATAACCGCGGGAGCTGTGTTGTCATCATCTATTACCATTCTGGCTCTTTTTTTTTTATAGTATGTTTTTATTGATTTGAAAGAGAGAGAAAGAGAAACATCAATGATGACAGAGAATCACCAATTGGCTGCCTCCTGCATGCCCCCCACTGGGGATTAAGCCTAAAACCTGGGCATGTGCCCTGAGTCGGAATCAAAGGAGCAACCTCCCAGTGCACAGAACAAAGCCCAACCAAGTCACACCAGCCACAGCTTATTATTGAGTTTTAAGAGCTCTTTGTATATTTTGGATGAGTAGGTTATCAGATATATCTTTTTGTTTGTGAATCCTCACCCAAGGACATTTTCCCATTGATTTTTAGAGACAGTGGAAGAGAGGGAGGGGGAGAAAGAGAGAAACATAGATGTGAGACATACCGATTGGTTGCCTCCCACACACACCTGGACCAGGGCTGGGGATTGGACCTGTAACCCAGGTATGTGCCCCTAACCGGGAATTGAACCTGTAACCCTGTGGTCTGTGGACCGATGCTCTAACCACTGCGCCATGCCAGTGAGGGAGCATCATGATACATCTTTTGCAAATATTTTCACCCAGTCTGTGGCTTGTCTTTTCATTCTCTTGATTTTCCTAATTTTTCAAAGAAAGAAAGTCCAGACAGGTAGTCACTAAGAAACTCAGATATAAAGCCACAAAGAGAGGGAGTAGGGTCTTCTTCAATAATCCCAAATCACTGAGAAATTTCCAGGCACAAATTTTAACGTTTTCAATATAAAGAGCTAGGCATTTGGAAAACATCTTCCTTGCCTGGCTGGATAGCTCAGTTGGTTAGAACATTGTCCTGATACACCAAGGTTGTCGGTGTATCCCAGGTCAGGGTACATACAGGAGTCATCCAATAAATGCATAAATGAGTGGAATAACAAATCAGTGTTTCTTTCTCTCTCTTAAATTAATAAAGAAAAAGGAAAAGAAAATGTCTTCCTTTTTTACACTGTTCAACAAAATGCTGCCCAAGTAAAAAGGGCCTGTAGCACTGTATAGAAATTAGGTTCTTTCTAGAATGAGTTCAAAAACCACTGCATCATTTAAGAATGGAGTCTCTAAATAACTAGAAAGGGATGTAGTGATGCAGCAAGCAACCAAGGTGCTTTGGTAAGGTGTTTTTAAGGGCTACAGACACAATGCAAAGAACATGCACAAAAAGGCAAGCATTAGAAAAAGGGGAGGGGAGCTGGCTCTCACACAGAAATTGTCTGACGGGAAAGAGATTCAAAACCAAGACCACACACACACACACACACACACACACACACACACACACACACGTGTGCCTCATTTGTCCCAGAAGTAAGACTGTTAGTGTCTCTTCCAAGAATATCTTACTACCCAGGTCACAGTGAAATTACCTGGCTACTAATACAAGAGTTGCACCTTGCACACTGAGGAAAAATTAATAATCCTAACAAGTGTCTCTCTCTGAAGGAAAAAACAATATCATTGTATTGACAACATTACTTTAAACACAACTACACATTTATACAAATTTGTTTTCATTTCCCACTTGGTGACCCAATCATTTCATATTGACTGAAAAAACAGCAAGAAAACCAGGAATAGAAAGTGAAGAAATTTTGTATTATATTCAAGTATTTGTGGGGTTTTTTTATTATTATATAAGAGAAAATGAGTATTAAGAAATCCAACTTCCAGAGAGAAAGTCAAAATGCTTTTAAAGAGAGAATCAGAAACCTGACAGACACCAATGCTCCAATGTGTCTGATTCAGAGGTTTCAGAATTCCAGGTTTTCACCTGACCTTAAGAGCCTCACTCCAAATGAAACTGGAGTGCACTTGAGGCCCATCAACACCAGAGCTTCTCAACCCCTGCTGGGCTCTGCCACAAACTGATACTTTGCTTGACTTTCTTCTGAGGAGGAGTTTCAAGCTAATGTTTCTCTTCTTACACACTGTCATATAAAATAGGAATTTCTGCTTAATCCCCTCCTGTCATCACACCAAAAAATAAATACAAATTTGAAAAGGTTAAATAAAACTGGCTTTTAAAACCCAGTTAAAGCAAGACAATACTGAAGTAACCCTGAAGGGACTGGAAGATGATTTTAAAACTGGGAAAATAAATACAAAAAAACACTGAAACCCACAGGCACGGTGACAACTTTCTAAACTGAAATGTGTGGACTTTGGCAGAAGTGTCGTGTTTTCCAAAGCCAACTTCTGGAAACCTTAACCTGGATTCAGAAAAATTCCTAACAAAATGAGTCAACAGCCAGGAAAAGGTTACTGAGCAAGGTTCAAGAAAAACTCTCACCCCATCATAAATCTTCCTTGCTATCGAATTTTACCTGTTCTGATTCTTAATTCAAAAAATGAAACTTACTAAAAATCAGTAACAAAGAGCAAGGGGGTGGGGGTGAGGGAAGTAGGAAGAAATCAACATAGTCTACTGTAAAGTAACTAAAATATATAGAAAAAAATGATCTGGCCTCTCTCAGGAGGCCACAGGAGAGCAAAACACCCCTTTCAAAGCCAGCTTAAGTTATAGGTTTCATAAACTCAGTCCCCAGAGAAGATTCGGTCAGCAAGGGCCTGACTATTTACCACCAGCTGCTCTTACTACGTTTTCCACACTTGCCAGCAATAGTAATATCTTGAAAAACTCTGCCTCACAGGCCTTTTTATTACCTTTCCCAGTCACCGAAATAAAGTAACTCTTCACTTTAAAAAACTTGTGGTGACATCATTCATTATCACTTCTGGTGTCAGAAATGGGAAATGCTTAGTAAGCAGAGCTTCTAGGTGTAATTGCTGCTTCTGTGTGTTTCTATAGCTTCTGTTGGCTTTGCAGGCTCTTAAAGGTTCCCCCATATTCACCCACTCCATCCATGCAGTAGCAGTATCACACCCATTTTCTCTACAAAGGCAACGTGACAATTTCCAGCTGATACTTAGAATGGAACTTGCTTCTTGGTGATACCAGGTTTAAAATAGAAAAAACGGGAAAGAAAGTATCTTATTCTACTGGGTTGACAAAAGGGAAAACATCTACACAAAAATCCCTTCAGTCTCTTGATCCTGCATGAGTCACGTGCAGAATCTAATTCCTCTAATCAGCCCATATCCTGGTTGTCCAGTCACAGGAAGAACAGGTTCTCACACAGCTGGATGGCTGGTTCATGATGCAAGATTTGTCCTGATAGGAAAGCTAGCTTGTGGGCATACTTGCAAGGAGCTGGAACTCTGATGGTACCAGGCCAATTCCAGTACATGTGGCACAGTTTGAAAGTCAACCTGCAGCCCAAGAAGAAAATATTATCCTTAATACTTTCCATCTTCATTCTGGGGCATGATTATGTACTTATGGGTGCATACTTTCCAGCAAACTGGGGAATTAAGGAATACATGATGCACCTTTTTTTAAAAAAAATTTTTCCTGGCCAGGCGTGGCTCAGCGGTGAGCGTCGACCTAGGATCCAGGTGATTAGGGTTCGATTCCCGGTCAGGGCACATGCCCAGGTTGTGGGCGTGATCCCCAGTCGGGGGTGTGCAGGAGGCATCTGATCAATGACTCTCTCTTCATTGATGTTCCCCTCTCTCTCTCTCTCTCTCCCCCCTTTCCTCTCTGAAATCAATAAAGATATATTTTTAAAAAAAAAATTTGTTTTTTACATGACTTAACTTTTGGAAATCATTTTTTTAACTGATTTTTTTTTTTTTTTTAAATTTTAGAGAGAGAGAAAGGGAAGAGAAACATCAATTTGTTGTTCCACTTATTTATGCATTCATTGGTTGATTCTTGTTATGTACCCTAACCAGGGATCGAACCTGTAACATTGGCATATCAGGACGATGCCCTAACCAACTGAGCTATCCACCATCGCTGGGAATCTTTAAGTGGAATTGTTTCTGTTTCCACCATTTCTAAGTCAAGAGGACATGGGTGAATTCCCTCACTTTAGGTGCCCCTGTTTTTATATTAAAACAAGAATTTTTTTTTTTGCCTCAAGAGCAGGCTGCAGAAGGGTAAATACCCCAGCAAAGTATTTATATAATCTGAGCTTAAGAGCTTTGTATATCAAATTAGGCTGTATCTCATAATCATCATGAGCAGTTTTAAAAAATATAAATGCCTCAGAATGCTTAGGGGTGAAGCCTGGGCATCAGTATTTTTTTAAGCTCTTCAAGTAAATTTAATGTACAATAGGATTACCAGTCACTCCTCAAAAAGACACCATTATCATGAAAGACATGAAGAAACAAACTCAAGGAGAAACTATTACTGGGGGTGGGCAGTGACTCTACCTTAGTTAGCTGGTCAGAGTAAGAAAGAGTTGCTGGTCAGCTCACCTCTGCATATGATCAGGGCTCAGGTTTGCAGTGTTGAGGACACACACGTAATGGGTAGGAATGCCACAGCCCTGCCGTACGTGATGGGCCAGGAGGTAGAAGTCCACCCTGTAAAGAAAAGAGCAAAGCAATGGTGCGGCTGGGTCTGACCAAACAGATGGGAAAGACCTTGGAGATCACTGCAGTTCAAGTAACAGGCACAAGGACACACAGGGACCAGACCATAACTAGAACTCAGGTCTCCTGACTCAACAGGCTATTCAAGAATTGTGGTAGAAACTAATGTTCTGTGTGCAGAGCGTTAAGCATGCATGATCTTAAGAAAATATATGTTCAACAGTTTATACCTAAGAGGTAAAAACTTTGTTGTTGGTTTGTTTTTTCCTAACAGTTTTTTTGAAAGCTTTATTTTTTTTAAAGATGGAAACATGTATGTATTTAGCACATTTTGTTTTCAATTACAGTTTACATTCAGTATTACTTTCTATGTTTCAGACATACAACATAATGGTTAGACAATTATATACTTTATAAAGTGTTCCTCCTGGTATTTCCAGTACCCACCTGGCACCATATGTAGTTATTACAATATTATTGATTATATTTCCTATGTTATGCTTCGTATCCCCATTAAAGCCTTATTTTTTTAACATAAAAATCTCTGAGGATTCCATTCCACATCTCTCCACACAACCTACCCATTCCAATACCCAGGGAATGGATAACTTCTGCAACCTATTCTTACTGAAATGTCACGTTTTGTCCACTTACCACTCACAGCTTGTAATTGTATGATCTACCACAGTCCCAGGGGAAGGAGTTGAGAAGTGTTCAGTAGCAGCCAGGTACAGATTGGTGCTTATTTTCTTCTGAACTACAAATACCACCATCTTGGGCTGATAATTCTCAAAAGCTTCAAAACACTTCTGCAGCTGAGGAATCTCATAGTTGGCAACTGTCTTTAGCTGGCCGTCAGACACTCCATCACGGTACACCACAATCTTCTCTGGGAGACAGTGGTTCACCTGGAATGACACCTACTGAGATGAGAGTGGAGCCCTGAGACTAATGACCAGGCAGTGAGAGGCTTACTCAGTGCACAGCTGGGAGATGTAGCAGGAGTGTCAGAAAAGCAGGGGGAAAAACTTTTCGTCATTTTTATACTTCCTCAGGGTAGTAAACAGGTCTGTACAGCAAAGGCATTACAAAATACGAAAGCGAAATAAGCACATTATTAAACACGTGCATATGACTCATACTCAAACAGTATGAATAAAGTTAGAAGGAAGGTAGGAAAATTGGGGGTTGAGTCAATCTCCTACTACTTGGATTTAACACTAATTACTGTCTAGACCAAGAACAAGGTGAGCTGTTAGAGAAATTCTAACACAGACCACACATCCCACAGACCCACCATTCTCACATTTTTATGTACCAGCAACATCCAAAGTCACTAACAAGTGAAAAGGGTCCTTTGCTAAATACCATCCTACGACAGGTATAATGTGAAACATTTTTACTATAACTAAGTAATTATCAAACAATCATGGTAAATTGTCCATGGATCCAAGTCAAATTAAATGCTGGCTTGAATCAGTTGGAAGAATAATTTTTGGCTATAATTAAAAAATGGAAAATAAAAACTGTTAATGAGCACATGGAGAAATTGGAACCCTTGTAATTGCTGTTAGGAATGTAAGGTAGTACAGCCAGTGTGGAAAAATTTGGCAGTTCCTGAAAAAGTTAAACACAGAATTACCATATCAGGGTGTAGGTGGAGGTGGGCAAAGGAGGGGAAAATGGGGACATCAGTAATAGTGTCAACAATAAAAATAAAGTTAAAAAAAGAATTATCATATGAACCATCAATTTTACTTCTAGGTATATACCCAAAAGAACTGAATATAGGTACTCTAACAAATACATATATAGGCATCTTCACAGCAGCACTATTCACAGTAGTCAAAAGGTAGGAAGAGTTCAAACGTCCACTAGTGATGAATGGATAAACATACTGTGGAACAAACATGCAGTGTAATACGAGTCATCCATAAAAAGTAATAAAGTACTGATATATGCTACAACTTGGATGAACCTTAAAAACATGCTCGCCCGGCTGGTGTTGCTCAGTGGTTGAACCGGGAGGTCACGGTTTGATTCTGGTCAGGGCACATGCCCGGGTTTTGGGTTCGATCCTCAGAAGGGGGCGTGCAGGTGCAGCCAGCAGATGATTCTTTCTCATCACTGATATTTCTCTCTTTCTCCCTCTCTCTAAATCAATAAAAACATTTTAAAAAAAACATGCTCGCCAGCCAACGTGGCTCAGTGGTTGAGCATCAACCTATGATCCAAGAGATGGCAGTTCGATTCCTGATCAGGGCACACGCCCAGGTTTCAGGCTCCATCCCCACTAGGGGGTGTGCAGGAGGCAGCCAATCAATGACTTTCATCACTGATGTTTCTTTTCTTTTTTTTAAATACATCTTTATTGATTTCAGAGAGAGGAAAGGAGAGGGAGAGAGACAGAAACATCAATGATGAGAGAGTTACTGATCAAGCCCGCAACCTGGGCAGGTGCTCTGACCAGGAATCGAACCCCAATCACCTGGATCCCAGGTCGAGGCTCAACCACTGAGCCACGCCCGGCCGGGCCATCACTGATGTTTCTCTCTCCCTCTCTCCCTCTCCCTTCCTCTCTCTAAAATCAAAAGATATAAAAAAAATAAAAACAAAAAACACACATGCTCAATGAAAGAAGCCAAAAATAAAAGGTCACATATTTTATGATATCTCTATATAATATATCCAAAATGGGCAAACTCATAGACAGAAAACAGAGCAGGTGTTACTAGGAAGGAGGGGGGACAGTGAATGGGGAATAATTACCCTCTTCCAGGATCAGAAAGTGGTTGAAACCAGCAAGTAAACATCCTGATGTGCTTGCTTGGGGCACCTGGGTCCATGAAATGAGTGGACACTGGGGGCTGTAGCAATGCAAAAAAGGGCTGAATCTAGACAAATTTCTCTTGCACCCTCTGAAGTGCAAAATACCACCAAGAACTGTTCTGTCTGCCAAGAGGAGAGACGGAGAATGCAGATGGCTCTTGGGCAGAATCCCTGAGTGGAAAGCCCTGCACAGAGCTGGCAAGTTGGACTAACCTTGGTCACTCCAAGATGCTATACAAATAGTTCCTGAGAAAAACAGACACCTATTCTGGACTGGGCTTTGCATAACTGTTTGTAGATGCCAATGCTCAAAATACTAAAAAAGAACTAAAACAGAAGATACTGCACCAAACTGGCCTGCCAAGTCACGTCCAAAGAAGACACTTTCATTCTCAGCATAACAGTATGACAGAGAATTAGAATAGGCAACTGAAACATTTCATTTCTTGTCTCAAATGGGAGGGAATAAAGGTGTGAGAGTTGGCTTACACGCTTCCGTGAATCTGTACTCACATTCAACATGGGTGGGGTCAAGGAAATGTCCCGTTAAGACAGATTCCTCCCCTTCTCTAAAGGACCTAGAGAAGGGGCTGGGGTGGGGACAATGCAGGTATAACAAAACTTTTCTAGTCTCTTGAAACTGCCTCTCCCTAGCCAAACCAACCAGAAGCCAGAGGGCAAGGAAGTCAATGATGCAATCAACATGGGCCAACCTTCCAGGGCACAGAGCAGGGTGGAAAGAGGTTGGGAGGAAAGCTGGAAGAGCAAATGGAAAATATTCAATAGTTTCTCTCCAAGACAAGAATCAGCGACTGCATTCTAAAGGTTAAGAAGTTCAAGAATAATGATCAGAGATAAATACCAGGCAGGATAGTAAAAAGCTAGGGAAATTCTTTGGCAAGTGGAATGGGGAAACTGAGACAGATAGCTGAACAAACTGGTCGAGCAATTTACAGCCAGATACAGGTCACCAGGGCGGAAAGCCCTGGGTGCCTAGCAACAGGGAAAACTGGCTACCAACCTTGCACCTGGGTGGCCTTTCCTCCCGACATAAAAAACTAAAAAAACCCCCACAATACTTTGTTTTCCCCCACATGAATGTAACACTCTTTCCTACCTGATGGAGTGGTTCTTGGATCAGGGCTGCAACTGCATGTGCCAGAAGCTGGACATGTATTCATTTGCTAGAGCTGCTGTAATGAAGTACCACCAACTGGGTGGCTTAAACAACAGAAATGTATTATCACCCAGGACTGGAGGCTAGAAGTCCAAAATCAAGGCATTGGCAGCAGTGGCTATTTCTGAGGCCTGTGAGAGTCTTCCATGACTTCCTCCTAGATCCTGGTTGCCTCAGGTGTTCCTTGGCTTGTAGATTGTGATCTCCCTATGTCTTCACATTGTCTTTCCTCTACATGTGTTTGTCCCTGTGTCCAAATCTCCTCTTTTCATAAGGACACAGTCATATTGGATTAGGGCCCCCTCTAATGACCTCACCTTAACTGGATAATCTGAAAAGACCCTATTTCCAAGTAAGGTTACAGTCACTGGTAGGACTTAAACATCTTTTGGGGGTGGGGGCACAATTCAACCTGTAACAATCTCTAAGCAGGAAACTTTATATTTTTAAATATTTATGTTAGAGTTTCCTAAGCGCCTAATGGTGCTTTCACCCTCTCTGGCAAAACTGAAGTTTGCTGGCTCCTCCAAATGTTAGACATTCATAATGATACTACTCAACAAATAGAATGCAGTGGAACTGATACTGCATGACTTTCCAAGCTAAGGTATAAAAGGTGACATGGCCCAGCTGGGCGTGGCTGAGCGGTTGAGTGTCGACCTAGGATCCAGGAGATCGGGGTTTGATTAAAGGCTCGATCCCCAGTTGGGGGCGTGCAGAAGGCGGCCGATCAATGGCTCTTTCATCATTGATGTTTCTGTCTCTCTCTCCCCCTCTCCTTTTCTCTCTCTGAAATCAATAAAGATATATTTAAAAAAAAAAAAAAAAAAAAGGCGACATGACTTGCACCTGTTCTCTCAGTCTCTTGGAATACTCATGCCTTGAACTCAGACATTAGGCTGTGAGAAAGCCCAAATTAGCAGATGTGGAAAGACCACATGAGGAGGACCACATGGAGAAGGACTGTAGCCCACTGTGCCCTGTCCAACTTCCTGACCATGAACACCATAAATGCTCACCGCATGTCACAGGTTTTACAGTAATTTGTTATAGAGCCATCAGTAACAAAACAGTCCTCAAGTAATTTACAACTCAGAGGGAAAGATATATAGGATTCAAGTAATTAATATAGAGCAGGATGTGCTAATCACTACACAGAATATAAACTAAGGGCCTTGGGAGAGGAATATAAAGATGTAAGTCTAGCTAAGAACTGGAGCAATGGCGGGGGGGGGGGGGGCTTCACAGAAGTAACTTTCAAGCATGGGCCTAAAAGGCAGACAGAACTTTGAAGAAAAGCAATCACAACAAGAAAAAGGTAGGTGTGGTAGAACTTGGTGGCAAAGTAACATATCATGGATCTCCTTAGAGACAAAAATTCAACTTACTTTCTACATAATCTTCAATCAATCCTGAAACAGTATCAAACTATTTGAAGGACACCATAGGAAATGTTACTCTAAAAAGAAACAAGATAGAGTTCTAGAGATTGACTTTAATCACATGAAACTATTAAATTTCTTGCTGGTTACTCTCCATGCAACTCTGATCCTAAGAAATTAAAGTTACTTTATCAGTGCTTCCTTTGATGTATTGGCCAAGGAAAAACCCAGTATTTTGCTTGTTCATTTTTCCAGACCCTATATCAGCTTAATGATAGCAATTCTCCATGGTTAGCATCCCTTTGAGTTCTAGAGGTGATTTACAGGGAGGCATTTATCTTGAACCAAAATGAAAAGAGCCGGCAGTGCCTAATGACAGCCATAAAGCTGAGTAAATTCAAACTGCTTTAATTGCTGAAATTTACCCCCAGTTTCCCTGATAAGGGCATGAAGACTATTTCTACAGGCATTAGGCTGACAACCTGGGAAATAATCATTACCTACCAAACCAGAGCAAAGCATTTTGCTCTTTAAGCTGCTCTGTAGAAACAGCAGCCTGAACGTAGTCCTGTTGAGCTGCCTGCTCAGCAATGACTAACTCGGTCTGTTTAAGAGACCCACCTTCAATGTGGGATCCCTTCCACTAAATCAGACTTCCTCTTAAAGTGTTCAGGTACGCAGTCCTTCAAAACCCCAAAACTTTAGAATTTACATTCTCCTCACCTCATAAAACTTTTTTAAGGAGCCCACGAGGCACAGCTTCAGGCTATCCACAATCTCTTGATGAGGCATCTGGAATACTACTCGAGAATACCATTTTGTGAGGGTGCTGGGATGAAGGCAGTAGAGAGAGAGAAGAGAAGGATGGATGCACTCACAGAGGAAGGCCCATGGTCTGAATGTCAGCACACACAGGCTTCTCTAGGCACCAACCCAACAACAAGTAGTAAATGCATTTATGTTACATGTGAAAACACAAAGTGATGTAGGGAAAAGATACACACACACACACACACACGCCACATACAGAATATAAAAATATAGGCATAACTGTGGATATTTGCTACAAAACTGCTTCCAGTTGAAAAAACTGGATAATGAGAGACCCACCAACAGAGGACTAGTTAAATAAATAGTGCTGTGGCATACAATCACTCCATACAACAGTTAGAGAACTGGTTGAGATTTATTTCTATTGGTGGGAAACTGTCCAAAATATAATTTAAGTACAAAAATGAAGCTGAGGAACAGTTGTACTATGCCATTTATATATACATATATACAGCACCTGTGTGTGTTAGTATATGCACACAAGAGAATCTGAAAGTATATATGCATTACACCTTAGGGAGTGGTTAATAGAAGATGAACCATGAAAAACTCACTTTCTAAATTTCTGCAGATATCTGCATGAGCATGCCTTATTTTTACAATTTCTGCAGATATTTGCATGAGCATACCTTATTTTTACAATCAGAAAAAATAAACAAAAAAAACCCCTTCATTTCTGGGGTGAAAAAATAAATCACTGATAAGAGACAGTTCCCATTCTGAAGGAAACGGCACTATAGCCAGGAAACAAACTTACACCTCTGCAAGTGTGGTAAATACACTGTGTAAACTAATACCACAGGAAGACAGAGGAGGAAGGCCTTGAGTATACTTTTATGTGTTAAGTAAAAGTAAGTACACTTTTACTATAATATGAAATACTCAAAAAGTATTTTCTGTATTTATAATAAGATTAGGTATCAAAATGTAGCCAAACAAAACGGCAGGATAAGGAGTGCTTACAGGTTGATGCTTGCCACGAAGCCAACCACGGAGCGCATGCCTTTGCCGGGGTCATGGTAAACATCCATCCCGATTACCATTAACTGTTTCTGTTAGAAAACAAAAAACAAATTAAAAAAACCCAAATCAATCCATCATCCCATCTTTAATTATTATCTGAACCCCAAAGCAACATATGAAAATAAGTTCTGGTAAAGGAAGAGAAAGATTGGAACCAACTCGACTATACGAAGTCAAGATCTAGATCAGGGGTCAGCAAGCTTTTTCTGTAAAGGACTAACAAGTACATAAATGGCTTTGTGAGCCACATGGTCTGTGTAGAACTATTCCGTTCTGCCATCACAGCACGAAAGAAGACATGGATAGTACGTTCCAATAAAGCTATATTTAAGGACACTGGAAACTGAACTTCACATAATTTTCACGTGTCAGAAAATGTTACCCTCACTTTTTTTTCACCATTAAAAAATGCAAAAACCTTTCTTAGCTCATAGGCTATACAAAAACAGGCAATGAGCCATCTAGATTACTAAGCACTGAAAGTAGGGCTAGCTCTATGAGGAAAACAGCTAGACAGGATTCTCTGGAGAGATGAATTGAATGAAGACATAACTCAGCATTGGAGCATTACTCACCAGAGGAATATCCACTCCCCAGAGCTCACCACCCAATTTACAGTTAATTTGAAGTAAAATTTTCTGGGCCACACTCCGAAGCTTGGTGGGTTGACCAATGGTTCGGACATTGATGACCTATAAGGAAGGGTTCAAACAAGGTATGAGGAAAGAGAGCACCAGTGACCCCTCAGGCAATGTAAGCAACTCAGAGTATATACTACCTTTGTTTAAGAAACTCCAGCTAGTAGTTAATGCACTTTGCATTAATAATTCTAGGGTTTCTAGGCAGACACATGTGCACATACAAACCAAAATAAAAAAACAACACACACTTTTAAAAGATCTCATGCAGAGTAAAAATTTTTTTCAATTTCTATAGGAAAACAGCTTTTCCCTTTTTTAAAATCCTCACTCAAGGACATGTTTTACTGATCTTAGAGAGGGGAAGGGGGGGAGAGACACACCCCAATGGGTTGCCTCCCGTAGTGGCCCCCACTGGGGATGGAACCCACAACCTAGGTATGTGCCCAGACCGGAAATTGAACTGACAACCTTTTGGTGCACGGAAGGACGCTCCAACCCACTGAGCCACACCAGCCAGGGTCGCTTTCCTCTCTTCGAGTGAAGCCTACACTCTCAGAACCCAGTTATATGGAGACTCACCCTCTGAACAAACAAAAGTACTCATTTTGGAACATGAAGGCTGCATTTATGAAGAGCATCTGCTATTCTCCAGGTTATTCTGATAAGGGGAAGGCTTTGTAGGAAGGTGTTCACATGTTACCTTCTAATCGCTACTTTTGACTTTTTGCACACACGTGTGGATCCCTCTTTTCCAAGCCTCAAGGAGGCTTTTCCCTCTGTGCCTCCAGCCCAGCTCCCACTCACCTGCGAAGGCACTGGAGCCTGCACACAACACAGCTTTTTAATGGCACCATAGAGATCGTCACGTGTGCCCATGATGATGCACACAACCATCTGTATCTTCCCCTTGAGGAGATAAAAGTATATGTAAGTCCAGCTTGGGAATTCTGACAAGGCTCCAGTTAGAGGCAGTTTGAGACACCTTTAAGGTAGAAAGGGGACTGAAACAAAGATGGTGGGCATTCTAACACAGAAAAGGGTCCTTGATCCCAAATGTTGGGCCCAGTGCTTCTTTGCATAGATACATAATATGTTACCAAAAATTATCAAGAGCTGACTACCTCATTTATTTATTAGGAGACAAGATGCCTGGAAAAGGACCAGACAAATATATGCAAGGTTTACTTCTTATTTGTTGCTTTCAATTCTCTGTTATGTTTTTACCACTCTCTTTAGTAAACTAAGCACCTTATTACATTCATACCACAGAACTTTAACTGAGGATACATGGAATGCAATACCACAAGAAACAATTCGGGGCCAAATGCAGATGGAAATGAAGCTACTGCCAAATCCTTAAGTAGTTCTCTCTCCCTCTCTCCCTCTCTCTGGTTAGGAGAGAGAATGATACTGCCAGCAGCACCTCTCATATCAGCACCCTCTACCCCTCAATGCTTTAGAGATCCAGTATTAAAAACAGGATCTTTCAAAGTCTGAATAAAGAAAAGTAGCACTCAGGGGAAATAAAGTTGCCAACCCTTTATAGCAGAAACAGCTATAAATGGTGAAACAATAGTATTCTTTCTAAATCAAGATTAGTGTTAGATTAAGACTTCTCACAGAACATTCCAGCAATCACATCAAAGAACTTCCAAAGTCATATAGAACACAGGCTGCACACGGGGAACCTATGGGCTAGATCTAGCAAACAGATGTGGTTTTTCAATCCCTACAATGATTTGCTACTTGTTATATTATTAACATTTAAACACAGGGAGATGCACACATATGCAAATCTAGATTTCTGGCTTCTACTGAAAACAAACAAATTAAAAATCAATTTGACAATGCTGGGCTTTTATCTAGTCATGGGGTTTACTCTTTTTAGTTCATTATAGTTCCCTCCTGGCTCACTCATCTGTGTTACTCATCTGGCTCCAGTAGACATCTGAGTTTGTGACCCTTAACAAAGAGAATAAAAAAAATGCCATAAAGATTACAGAGAAACAGCAAGACCAATAAGAGTCAAATCTGGTAAACATTATGAATGAAACTCATCCATGTTGCATGAAAGCTGTTGGCAATACACTCTCAGGAAAAGAACACGAGAAGTTGTGAAATGAGGGCGTTGATGCACTAAACTGGGTGGTTTTTTTTGAAAGCAGAGCAGACTTTATCAATGATCAGGCCCAGGGGGAGGCCACAGCAAGTATAGTAGGCATGGGAGTCAGGAGGAAATTAAAAAGAGAAAGAGAACATGAGTGTGCTGCTATTGATGAATATACTCAGAGTGGTGGATCAAAAAAAGCTATGATGCCAAGATAATCTAACTTTAGTATTGATCCCACAAGAAATGATCAAGGACTAATTACTTCCAAAAACTTTCCTCGACTTTTGTTTCCTCCTTAATCTTCTTCCAGTTTCATGTACATACAAATAAGAACTACAGGCCTGAACTACTGAGATGTGAGGACTATGACCTGCTCAGCTCCAGTGATCCTGATCGACTATCAGCACAAAGCTGATGGGCCACCTGCCAAGTTCATCACTAGAGCAATTTGAATCTAGAGCCAGACCGGGCTGGAACAGCTCAGTACTGAATCGTGCAAGATGGCACCTAGCCCAAGAAACTGCTTTCTGAGCACGACATGTTCTATATAGATAACAAACTAAAGTTAAGTCAGCTATTCTGAGTCAATTACGTGATGAACAGAACACCAGAGTGAGAGTGCCAACATAGAATGAGAGAAGCAAAATTAACTGAAGGACATAAAGGCTATTTTCTTTCTTTCTTTTTCTTTTTTAAAGAGAGAGGAAGGGAGAGGGGGAGAGAGAGAGAGAAACATCGATGTGAGAGCAAAACATGGATCAGCTGCCTCCTGCACGCCCCCTACCAGGGATTGAGCCCTCAACCCGGGCATGCATCCTGACTGGCAACCGAACCAGCAACCTTCTCGTGCATGGGATGATGCCCAGCCAACTGAGCCACACCAGCCAGGGAAAGGCTATTTTCTTAGTTCAGTATTTCATGTGCAGATGAGTAAGACACAGGTTTCTGAACAGCATCAACAGCTCACAGATAACCAAGGTTATTTAAAATCAAGTATTTAATGTATTTTAGAACAGGCATCCTACAAATCTACTCAAATTAAATGAATTTATTACCTCAGCTCTCAGCATGGACTGAATGGTTCTGACATAGGTTTCTATTCGATCATCCTTTAGTTCAACCCAGGCCGGAGGGCTCATGCGCATGCCAATAGGACCAGCCACCTTCTCTAACATGTTAACCAGTTCTTGGGCCTGGTCCATTGCTCTCTTTGGGTAAAAGAGTGCCCAGAAATGCATGGGGACCTAGGAACAACCACAAGCTATTTTTAGTACTTCTCATAACTTGAACACTCCAGACTCACACCCAGAGATGTTATTAGAAAATAACTTGCTTTTTATTCTCTCAGCGTAAGTCCTACCTTATCTACTTACTATTACTAAGAGATGTGTATGATAAGTAAACTGGGGCATGGAATACTATACAGCAATGAGAACGGAGCTCTACAACCATACCTAACAATACAGGTAAAACTTACTAATACAAGACTGAAGAAATAAAGCTGGACATACAAGAACGTTTACTGTATGATGTCGAATACAAAAACAGTTGAAACAAATCTATGCTGTGAGAAATCAGGGTAATGGCTATTCTTGGGGTGTGTAAGGGTGAGAGGTAGGTAGTAACTAGGAGCATGGATGGGTGCTTCTGGGGTGCTGGTAAAGTTGTGTTTCTTAACCCTTGGTGTGGATCATACAGGTCCATTTAACTTGTGAAAATTCATCAAGCTATACACTTGAAAATGCAGATATTTTTCATATTTCAATGAAAAGTTTTAGAAACAGATGTGTGTACTTTATGTATGGCTATAAAGGCCAGGTTAGCTGAAAACATTTAAAAATAATTATATACCATTTTGTTCTTTGGTTCTCTTGGTAGGAAACTGTTTTAATTTTGCTTGTTTCACAAATAAAAACATCTCCCAGGAACCCCCAGGAAAAAGAGGGGGGAAAAGAATGGAAGAGTGGGTGGTAGGCTGGCACCATATGCAATTTATTTTCTTTTCCTAAGTCTATGGTCAAACAAAGAGCTTACCTCTAACAACTCGTCACTTTACTCTTTGAAGGACCCTGTTTAGTAGATAATTAAGGATGGGAATTTAGTTGAAACTCTCTCTCAAAAATAAGACACTAAACCATTCCTCCTTCCTAATTTCCACCATTTCAGAAATACTAGTCTTCTCTTTAACACCTTGAAAATCACTTACAGTCAAGATGGAAAGGTCTCTGGTTATTTCCTTAATCCAGTTTACTTCCTGAGATGTGATAAATGAAGTATTTCTTAAGTTAATTCTTTCCATTGGCAGAACACGTCCTTCAATCTAAACAGAAAAGAAAGTACCTATGACATGAGCCATCTGCAAACACTGTTTAGAAAAACATTGACATTGTTCTCTCTGGGCCTGGTCAGCTCCACAACATAGACTCGCCTCCGTTATAACTGCTGAGAATGGCAGAAAAATGAAACTGCTAGCAGTGGGAGTCCATGTCAATAAAACCCTGCACATATGCAGGTAAAATTTTTATAGGCACTGCTCTTTAATTATTGAAGCTTCCAAAGTGGTCTCCCAAGAAAGGGATTAGAAAACATTGTCTTTTAGAAGCAGAGACTGCATGTAAAACAACCATAATTTCAAGGTGAACAGGAACATAATCTTTAAATATATTTTAAGGGAAAAATTGAAAGTAGAAAATTAAAGGTAAAGTTTCTTAATAATGCTGAACATAAACTACTATTCTACTTTACACAAAGAAAAAGCTGGAAGGAAAAGGCATAAACATAATGAAAGAAAAAATTAAAGAATAATGAATCAGTTAGATCTAAATATCCCAAAATAGGAAGATAACTAGATTGATGATATATCAGTATGACAGACTATTTTGCAATCTTTAAAATCACTACATGTACTATAATCCCATTTCTGCAAAAAAAAAAAATAGCAAGGTATGATGCACCATAGAAAATTGAATGAGTCCCCACTCAGTAGTGATTATCTCTGGGGAAGTGTAATTATGGAGGATTTTTACTTTCTATGACCTCTACTGTTTGCTTTTTTTAAAAAAAGAACATATTTTATAATCAAAAAAATTTTAATGGTTTTCTTAATATTATAAAAGTCTATCTAACACAATGAATAACAATACACCTATTAGCAAGAGTGTTAAGAATCAGACTCATCTTATGCTTATGAGAGTAGTTTGGAATGGAAAACTGAAAATGAGGCCAAATTTAAGTCAATATTCCTCTACTACCTAACTGACTGAAAATTCACAGCTGAGATCCCTGGGAAATACAGAAGAAGAATCTGTAAGAGCTAGTAGGCAAATTAAATCCAGGAAATTCAAGTATTATGACTAGGACCACAAAGAAGTAAAATAATAAAGCAAGAATTCCAAAATAAAGACAAGATAGGAAGTTATCACTTAGTCTCACAAAGCTCTGAAACCGCTGGTTTCCTACCCCATCATCTTCTGGGTTACCTTATGTACATCCTTCTGCAGACAGAGTCCCCAACGTGTTAGTTCATTGCTGGCTGTCTCATTCTTTGAAATTCTCTGTATCAAACATTCCAAAGCATTATGGTGCTGTTTAGGGCTCAGGTTGATCTGCTGGGTCAAATCCTAAATAGAATTTAAATGGAGATAATTAGTTGTATTACTTTCTCCAATATGAGGTTAAATAAACCCTAATGAGTCTTAAATGTTTCCATAAGAAACCTCCTTCATATTGAAATCTGTAGAAATTTTCAAATATCTTCAAGGACTTAAATAATCTCTCTCAGAAATGTTAATAATCATAAAAGAATTCTTATTTTTAATCTTTTTTTTCTTTTTTTTCTTCTTATTTTTAATCTTAAATGTTGTTGCTCTCTCCCTCATGGCATCTGAGTCTTATCTCTTTTTCAAAGCTATGTTTGCTTTTTAAAAATATTTTCATTGCCTGGCCGGGCGTGGCTCAGTGGTTGAGAGTCGACCTAGGATCCAGGCGATCGGGGTTCAATTCCCAATTGGGGCACATGCCCGGGTTGCGTGCTGCAATCAATGACTCTCTCATCATTGATGTTTCTATCTCTCTCTCTCCCTCTCCCTTCCTCTCTCTGAAATCAATAAAGATATATTTAAAAAATAAATAAATAAATAAGTAAATAAATAAAAATATTTTCATTGATTTCAAAAAGAAGGGAGAGGGAGAGAGACAGAAACATCAATGATGACAGAGAGTCATTGATCGGCTGCCTCCTGCACACCCCCTACTGGGGATCAAGCCCACAACCCGGACATGTGCCCTGACCAGGAATTGAACCAGTGACCTCCTGGTTCAAGGGTCAACACTCAAGTACTGAGCTACAACATCCTTCTGAATCACATAAGCGAGTTCTTTATTTATTCTGGGACTAATAAATTATACAGCTCTTGTTCCCTGGGAGGCAGTCAGGGTAAGGAAGTGTATGGAACTATATAGATATTTCTGTCATCATAAAGTCATTAGGCGGCTGGGAGTTGTAAGGGAGGACCTTGACCCACATATTAAAATGACAAGTATCAGAAAGTAAACACGAAAGAAACTCTTACATGAATTTTAAGTGTCACTTCAGGCTCTTTATGATGTTACTAAAAATAGTATGTGGCATCCGAGTCAAACATGGTCCAAGGATAAGCTAGACATTGATTGGCAAAGTGAGGAAGAAGAGTATCTCAAGTGTGGAAAGCCCTAGGAGTCACAGAGTGACAGAGTGTGGAGGTGACACACTCAGCATCTGGACTCGTTTTTCTCCTAGCTATTTCCTACAGAAACTTAGCCTAAAAAACTTCCAGGTCACTCCCAGGCCCCACAAGATAAACTTCTATCCTTTTACCTCATCCTCTGACTTGCTGACTTTTTCCTACATTATCTCCTCCATCCCTTCAAATAAACTGAAGGCTTATAGCAATGTTTTTAAAAATGCAGTGCTCTCAAAGAATCTCATTTATGATCAGATGACCAGTTTACAGTCATCTATCCGCTCAGTAAGGGTGTTTGTTTCCTTTTACCTTACTCTCCTCTCTACTGTTCTAACCACTTTCAAAAGGAAGCTCCAAATGGTTTTTTCAGTGTGTGGGAAGGAACATGGATCATATTTTATGGAGAGGAAAATTGAAGCTTGGAAGAATAGACTTGCCCAGGTAAAGATGCAAGCCTAGCACGGTTCTAGCTCAATTTGCTCTTGAAAAAGTCTCCCACTCAAAGCAGGCATTTCTTACCTTCATGGCCCTGAAGTCCTTCTTCATCTTCTCAGGGATCCCAGTCATGAAGGAAAGCTCAGGCAGCAGCAGGATTTCACCTTTTAGAAGCTTTGAATAAAGAACGAAGAGGGAAAAATAAGGCAGGAAAAGACGATCCTGTTCCCCTGCCCTATACAGGACATGCCATGCCATGCCCAGTGCTGGCCCTGCAGGGCTATCACTGGCAAAGTAAGGAAGATAAAACCCCAAAGGGCAGTGAAACACTACAAGTACTTTACCCTTTTACCTTCAGTCACAATACTCACAGCTGTTGTAGTAGGTAAAGGGAAAAATATTGAAACTGTAAAGGAGAGGAAGAACTAGAAAAAAAATTGTCCCTCTTGAACCTCCAGACAAGCCAAGACAATACATCCTATCAAGCTGGTACCTCCACCTTATCTTCGCCTGTCAATCTTCACCATTCACACTTAAGACAGAAGAGTCAGGTGTCAAGACACTGCTCTGGCCACAGCCCTCTTAAAATGTCTAAAACTTCCCTAATGAATCCAGGGTTTTAATCATCTTTAGCAGCAAATTCTCCTGATTCCTTCATCTAACTTGCTCATGTGAATATTTAGCTCTTCAATATGGAGATCTCAAAAGCAAATCCTATAGAGGTGGCACCTCTGGCGAGAAGACACACACAAAACTCTGCAACAGCTTTCTGCAACCACACTATAATCATGTTCACTGCTCCTCGGCTCCCAGGGCAGTGAAGAAGGCTAAGAGTGGCTGATGAACACCCCCACTCACCATCCCTTGGTTATTCTGTCTCTCACTGGGCCTGTGGATCAGCAGTGGCTGGTCCTCTTCCTTAATTGTGATCCCATAGTTTTTGCTACAGTAGGATAGAGGCAGGAAAAAATTTCAGAAGCAGCATCACTACTCTTATAGCAACATAGTCTGATTCTCTTAACCAGCACTGAGGTACAAATCTGCATAAGACCCTTGTAAAGGGTCCACTGGAAACTCATCATAGCATATTTGCAAAAAGCAGGTTCAAATTACTGTTACAATTAAATAGAGACGAAACAGGCTAATGGTCAAGGAAAGAATTTGTTTAGAACTACATCAGGCTAACGGACTTAGGCAGCTAGAAAGGCAAAATGGTAGTTGAATGATTAATGACTTTCATTTAATCTCTCCAACCAGACTTCTAACCAAACCAGCAAAGGAAATACAATTCAAAGGCCTGAGATTAATTTATGAAGTAACTTCCAAAAGTACTAAAAGGAATGAAACTGTAAGGGGTGGCATAGTCAGGTCGAATCTCACAAAGGAGTTAACTACCAAGCCAATTATTTTAAAAGTGTCCTGTTGTATGCCACTAAGGAACTCAATATCCTGTACCGAATGGCAGACTATGCTCACCCCCTGCCAAGCCCAGTCTCTTCTACCTGTAGTATTCCAAGAACGTGATCTCCTTCCCATCAGACATCGTGAAGCTATCTTTTGGAGTCTTATTCCAATCTACATCATCAATACGATAGGTACGGTTGTTGTATCGGGTTATGACAATATTGCCAACAAGAAGCTTAGTACACTCATCCTGGAAGTTTTCTTTGTTCTGCTGATACATGGCATGCCTTTGGAAACAGACAAAAGACATTTGGATCACATTTGTATACACAGAACAATATGAAAGGGATTGGTGAGGCAAATAAGGACTTTAGCGGTACACTCACAACTACATAGCACCAAAAGGCTCCAATTATCTCTTTTAAATAGAGAGTTTTTTTCTCTCTCTCCTTTGGATTGGATACCCTCTGCTGACTTATCTTTATGTTCGTGATTATTTACTTTTGCCATTTTCAAATGTGCTGGTGAGCTCATCTTACCAGTTTTTCATTTTGGTTATTTTACTTTCAAATTCTACAATTTCTACATATTTTGTTTTGCTTTGCTTTTTAGTTTCTATTACTTTACTGAGATTCCATATTTGTTGACTCATCATCACATTTCCCTTTAGTTATTTGAATTTATTTATAATTGCTGCTTTGAATTCTTTGTGTGTGAAGTCCAGTATCTGAGCGCTTCAAGGTAAGTTTCTACTGACTTTTTGCATGATTACTGGTCACACTTTCCCATTTCTTTGTATATCTAATAGTTTGTAATTGAAAACTAAACATTTCAGATAATACATTGTAGCAAGTCTAGATTTTGTTTTATTTTTCTGTTGGTGGGGATGTAAAATGGTATAGCCACTTTGGAAAACAGGTAGTTGAAGCTACAATATGATCCAGCAATTCCACTTGTAGGTACCTACACAAGAGAAATAAAACATATGTCCACAGAAAAACTTGTACATAAATGTTCACAGCAGCATTATTTGTAATGGCACAAAGGTGAAAACACCACCAATGATCAATTGATAAATAGGTAAAACAAAGTAAGATATAACCACTCAATGGGATATTATCCAGTCATTAAAAAGGAATGAAGTACTGATACATGCTACAATGTGGATGAACCTTGAAAACATGCCAAGTGAAAGATTATTATACTTACATTATGCAATTACATTTATATTAAATGTTCCAAATAGGCCAACATATAGATATAGAAAGCATATTAGTTATTACCTAGGTCTGGGGAAGGATGAAGAAATTGGGAAGTGATGGCTAAGGGATGCAGAAGTTCTTTTTGAGGTCATGAAAATGTTCTAAAATTGATCGTAGTGATGAATGTACAGCTCTGTAAGTATACTGAACCACACTTAAGATGAGTGACTTATACAGCATGTGAATTATATCTAAATAAAGCTGAAAGTTAAAAAGGAGAATCACACATATTTATTATCTTATAGTTTCTGAGGGTCAGGAATTCAAGTGTGGCTTAGTTGGGTGCCTCTGGCCCAGGGTCTTTCATAAGGCTGCAAGCAAGTTGTCTGCCAGGGCTGCAGACATCTCAAGGCTCAATTGAAGGGTAATCTGGTTCTAAGCTCACTCAGTGAGCTGCTCCAGAACATAGCAGCTGGCTTCCCCCAGGGTGAGTGACCCAAGAGACAGTAATAGAGAACACTTAAGACAGAAGCCATAATCTTTTTATAATCGCACCTAAGAAGTGACATTCACTAACACCAAAAGAAAAGGCAATAAAAGCAAAAATAAACAAGTGGGATTACATCAAACTAAAAAGCTTCTGCACAGCAGAGGAAACAGCCAACAAAATAAAAAGGCACCCTACTGAATGGGAGTAAATATTTGCAAATCATATAGCTGATAAGGGGTTTATATCCAAAATATATAAAGAACTCATACAACTCAACAGCAAAAATACAAACAATCCAACTGAAAAATGGGCAAAGCATCTGAATGGACATTTTCCCAAAGACGAAATACAGATGGCCCACAGGTATATAAAGAGGTGTTCAACATCCTTAGTCATCAGGGAAATGCAAATCAAAACCACAGTGAGATATCACTGACACCTCTTAAAATGGCTACTATCAAAATGACAAAAAATAAGTCTTATCAAGTATGTGGAGAAAAGGGACCCTTGTGCACAGTTGGTGGGAATGTAAACTGGTGTAGCCACTATGGAAAACAATATAGAAGTTCCTCAAAAAATTAAAAATAGAACTATCATATGATCCAGCAATTCTACTTCTTGGCATTTATCTGAAGAAAATGAAAACAGTAACTCAAAAAGACATAAGATATATGCAACTCTATGTCACTGCAGCATATTTATAACAGCCAAGACATGGAATCAACCTAAGTGTTCTTTGACAGATAAATGGATAAAGATGATGTGATACACACACGCATATATATAATATTTATAGATAAAATATTTTTCAGCTATAAAAAAAGGAATCCTGCCATCTGTGACAATATAGATGAACCTTGAGGACATTATGCTAAATGAAATAAATCAGACAGAGAAAGGTAAATACTACATAATCTCACTTATATGTAGAATTTGCAAAAAGAAAAAAACAGCACTTATAGATACAGAGAACACATTGCTGGTTGCCAGAGGCAGGCAAAATGGGTGAAAATGATCAGAAGGTACAAACTTCCAGTTATAAATAAGTCCTGGGGATATAATGTACAGCATGGTGACTATAATTAATAATACTGTATAGTATATTTTAATGTTGCAAAAAGAGTAGGTATTACAAGTTCTAACAAAAACTTTTTTTATGACAAGAAAAAACCATGTGTGGTGAAGTTAACCAGACTTATTGTACTGATCATTTTCCATATATATATACACACACACACACACACATATATGTGTGTATATGTACATATATATGTATGTATATATATATGTATATGAAATCATTACTTTGTATATCTCAAACTAATATATGTTGATAATATCTCAATTTTCTTTATTAAAAAAAGTGACATTCCATCACTTCTGCCATATTTTATTCATTAGAAACAAGTCACTATAGGTTCAGCCCATACTCAAGAGGAGAGGATTACAGAAGGGCCAAGCAGTATAAATACTGGGAAACCACATCTAGACACACTATAGTAAAATTTCTGAAAACTGAACAAGACAAAAAAAAAAAAAAGGACATAATACTTAAAAAAAACCACCCACTAGCCCAGCTGGCCATGGCTCAGCTGTTGAGCATCAACATATATATGATCCAGGAGATTGTAGTTTGATTCCCAGTCAGGGCACATGCCCGGGTTTTGGGCTCGATCCCCAGTAGGGGGCGTGCAGGAGGCAGCCAATCAGTGACTCTCTCATCATTGATGTCTCTCTCTCTCCTCCTCTCTCTGAAATCAATATATATTAGAAAACAAACAAACAAACCCAGTAATACTGGTAGTTGATTTGTCAATAGAAATACTGTATGCCAGAAGATAATGGGATATTTTCAAGTGCTTAAAGAAAATAACTGCCAAACCCAGAATTCTCAGTTTAAGGCAAGATATAAAACACATTTTTATTTTTTTTTATTTTGTTCTCTTAAAAATATACCTTTATTGATTTCAGAGAGAGGAAAGGAGAGGGAGAGAGAGATAGAAACATGAATGATGAGACAGTCATTGATCGGCTGCCTCCTGCACGCCCCCGACTGGGGATCGAGCCCGCAACCTGGGCATGTGCCCTGACCAGGAATCAAACCCTGATCGCCTGGATCCTACGTCAACGCTCAACCGCTGAGCCACGCTGGCTGGGCTCACATTTTTATTTTTAAATAAACAAAAACTGAGAGAATATGTCACCAGCAGATTCCACACTAAAGGAAACACTACAGGGGGTTCTTCAGGCAAAGGAAAAGTAATCAGATTCCTAAGAGATGTGGAAGAAATGAAAAATATATAAAATTTCAGAAGACTGGAGTAAAGAGACACTCCCAAAGCTTCCAAGAGGATGTGGGGGAAGGAATGTATGAAGATTCTGGCATCAGAAATCAGAATGGCTTTATATCCCTTTCAGCAGCAAATTAGCAAGCAAAACAACAATGGAGCAAAATTGCAATGGCATTTTTGGGGAGCTCAACAAAAAGATTCTAAAATTAATCTGGAAAATAAATGTGAAAATAGTTACAGAAAAGATAAAGGAAGATAATAAAAATATGAGTAGGGAGGAAGAACCTGTATTACCAGTATTAAAATACATTACTAACCCATACTAATAATTTTTTGAAAGTGAATACCTATACAACATTTAACAGATAAAGTTGGGGGGAAAATATGGAAAAAAAGAAGGGATGAGACAATGTCAAAAGCAAGTTTTGGGCTTGCTCAAAAAGTAAAATAAGCTTAAAAAGACAGAATAATGCTGTAGAAGATGGTTGTTTACTCATCTACAGGATGAAGTAGAAAAATCCAGAAATAAGGCGTATTCAACTAGAGCATTACAATGAGAATAACCAAAGAGTTAGATTTAAATAAGGAAACAGTTTCACTGTGAAATATGTAAATGTAAATAAAGATTATTTTTTTAAAAAGGGCAATGGAAAAATGCTTTAAAATTCTGAGGGAAAATTATCTCCAACCTAGAATTTTATGCCCAAGCAAACTAAGGTAAAATAAAGACATTTCAAACATGTAAGATCTCTTAAACATCTGCAAATCTACCCTTCCCCAGAAAAACAGTGGAAGCTACACTCTACACAAGACGAGAGAGTAAACCAAGAAAATAGCCATGGATCCAAACTACAGATTTGGTGTACGAGGGAAAAGGACTCACTACAATAAAGAGGAGCCCTGCCCTGGTCAGGTGCTCAGCTGGTGGGAGCAACATCCCATACTCCAAAAGGTGGGGTTCGATTACCAGTCAGGGCACATACCTAGATTACGGGTTCGATCCCTGGTGGGGTGTGTACAAGAGGCAACCTATTGATGTTTCGCTCTCACATCAATGTCTCTTTCTTTTCTCTCTCCCTCCTTCCTCTCTCTCTAAAATTAATAAAACATATCCTCAGGTGAGGATAAAAAAAAAAAAAAAAAAAAATGAGGAACCCCAAGACAATGGTTGTCCAACCAGCCTGGAGAGCAACCAGTCCAAATTAAAGCCAATCAGGTTTTAACAGAGATTCAGAGATTTCAAAGACAATACTGAATTTTGTAGGGATGGGTCATTAAATGCATTAATAACAACATACAAAACTTAACCTTATTTGGCAAGCTTTAGTTCCTCACTATCCTCTGAACCATTCCTGGGTCATTCATGATAAAGATAAAAGCTGCTGCAGGCCTAAGGACTGGACGTTTCTGACCTCCAGCAAAATAATCACTCCTTTGTGGTTTCCAGTGGTTTATAAGAACATAAAGGGCACAGGGGAAGAGAGGTGGCAGAACCCCAAGTCTGTAACAGTTGCAAGGGCACAAGGGAGGCCTAGGACACCAGAGCTCCACACCAGACAGTGTGGTCAGCACTCTGTGCCCAAGTGCTTGGGCTCTGGAGCTGGAGTAAGGACCAGGATCACAAACACCCTGGAGTTCGTGTGTGTGACATAATGGGTTGGTACCTGACACAGGACTTCTTACTATCTTGGAGAATGGGTGCTCAAAGCTGTATCTAATTTTATTTAGACAATCCAAGAAATATAATTTGGGGTGGGGGAGTGAAGGAAGATAAAATTGACAAGATACACAGCATTGGAATGTAGAGTGAGGAAAATTTGGAAGTTGAATTAGTGGTAAGCATACATATACTTATGTACTTAGAAAATGAAAAAACAATTTTCATATCCAAGATAAACAATTATGCAGAAAACAAAAATAATCATAGTATATACTACATAGCTCACCTATGTATAGTTTTTGCGTAGTCACAATAAAATATGACTAAAAGTTTTACAGAAGTAAAACTTAAGTTAAAAAGTATAACCAATTTCAATAAATGGAAACACATGCCACATATGTGAATAGGAAGACTCACTGAACATTCTCCCTAGTCAGTGCCAATCAAAATGCCAACTGACTTTTAACCACTGGATCAAAATGAAGTTTTCAGAAATAATTCCAAGTACTTCAAAAAATGATAAAGGTAGTGATTTAAATCTAAAGAAAAATATTTTTCAATAAATTGTCTAATAATACCAAGACAATAATGATGATCCCAACATCACACCAAGATAAATTCCAGAAGGTTAACATCGGAAAACATTAAAACATAAAATAAGTAGACCTTTCTAAGCAGGAAAGTGAAGGCAGAAAACATAAAGACAGACATAGTGATTTTAAAGACTTCTATTTTTATTCAGTATTCTTGAACATCTACTACATGCTAGGAATAAACTAGGGTTGGGTGTACCATGTGAGAGAAAGAGATGCAGGCCCTGTCGATCAAGCAGAGATAGAATGAAGCATTATAAATTCACCCAAAAATGTTTGAGCCATCCTCAACCTCTCTCTCACACCCCCCATCAGTCAGGAAATTGCCTGAGCGCTACTTTCAAAATATATCCAGAAGCCAACCGCTTCTCAGCACCTCCACTGCTGCTTCCCTCATTCCCCCACTGGATTACAACAGCCTCCTGGTTGGTCTCCCCACTTCTTCCCCATCCTACTAGTTTATTCCCCTTATGCTCAAGTCACAGCATGTCACTGCCTGGCTACAAGGCCTGCATTTCAGTCCGGATAAAAGCTACAACCCTTACGCTAGCCTTTCAGAGCCCTCTGTCCTCTCCCCCATCTGCTCCATCCTCCCACTACTTTGACCTCGCTCGCTCCGGTTAGGCCACCTTGGCTTCCCTTCCTCTTCTGGAGTGAGCCAGGCATTCTTCTGTTTTAAGGCCTTTACCCCAGCTGTCCCTCTGGCAAATTCCCTTCACCCAAATATTCACCTGGCTAACTCTCTCACCTCCTGCAAGAGTTGGCTCAAATGAGCTTCCGTGACCACTCTAAAAATTACAGCTCTCCATCCCTCCCCAGCCAGCCTCTAGTACTGTTCACCTCTCCCACCCTGTGTCATACCTGTTCTTTCTTCCATAGCTCTCATCACTTCTAGTGTACTACACAATTTACTTATGTTTATTACTTATCTGATATAATAATATATAATAAATATAATTAATATAATATAATATAAAATATAATATAATAAGTTATTTATGTAAGCTCCATGAGGAAAGGGATCGTTCTTTGTTTTGTTAACTGGTACGTCCCAAGACTCTGGTACACGACTGAAGTTGAGTAAAGGAATGAACAAATTTACCGGATAAGCAAAGATTATAAACCTAGTAACACCCAGTAGTTGTACATAGCTGGTGGGAAAATAAACTGAATAAATAAACTTCTAGAGAGTCAATATATACTTAAATATCTTGTTATATTAAATATTTATTTAAAATCTTTAAAATGTTTAGCATTTCCATTAAATAATTCCATTTCTAAGTACACAGCCTAAAAAATGAATCACAGATGCACTTCATGTAGCCATTACAAATTATACACATCGATACTTACTACAGTAAATATTTGATATAGTAACACATTTAAACAAAAACGTAGGGTGTTTCTGTTTAAACCAAGTCTTCTTAACCAGAGACTTAAACACAATTCCCCCTCTATCTTGGCAGGACGTATGGAAATGGAGCACTTCCATTCAGCATTCTTCATCTGTTCTACAATTTAAAAGTCAAACAGAACATTTGCTATTATGTATTTATTACCAGCTATTACTGAACTTTTCAGAAAACTGTTAGCATGTTAAAGATAGATCCCACCATTCACTCACATGACATCCAGCACAGAATCATTGCGAATGACCTTATGGGAGACATCAGCTAGCAGGAAGAGACCACCATCTGTCCTCCGGATGCTAGCTGCATAGCCTGGCCAGATCTGCAATCTGAAGAGAAAGGCGGGCTTTACCTTACAGTTTTAAAATAAGCACAGACACTTCCATGCCCCCGTCTGAAATTTGGCGCAGATACTGTCCTTCCCCAGCAACGAAAAAGCACCAGGAAACAAACTCAGTTAAATCAACATCATTGTAAACTTATTAAAATACTAAACTATGGAAGAGATTTAACTGATAAATTGTATTCACTATCATAACATACTGATGAGATTTTTGTCCTAAATATGGTGATTTCAATGCAAAATTTCTTTCCAGAATATTTACAAGTGAGGAAGAGGAAACCACCACCAACCTGTGTTGCTGCAGTACCATAGCACTCGTCGGGTCATAGAAGTTTCTCCCCACAAGCTTCATATCTAAAAGTTTCATTACCCTGAAAAGAAGAGCAAGAATGGGTTTTCTAGTAGAAGAATCCAAGAAATTAAGCCCAATTACTTTTAGCTACATTTCCTTTGGCAGCCTAAAGGGTCAGAAACGTTGGTGCCCTTTGCACAACATAGCTTTTATCATGAAAACACTCTTGACAAAAGAATGAGAAAAATTACCATGGCATTTATCTTGGGGTGTATGTAACTGACTACAGCTTTTCCTATTTACCAGGTAACCAAAAACTGAGTTGATTTCCCAGGTTCAATTTATATTACTTTCATTATTAACTAAAAAGTGTGCAAGAGACTCAGTTTCTAAATTTGTGAATATCAGTCTAGCAAAGAAAGTTATGTTTGTTCCTGGCAGTTCAGCTTACTAGAGAGAAATTAGATTCTGTGTTTCATTAAAAAAGAGGTGGTTAGGGAATAACATTATTAGTCTAAAAGAAAGTTTAAAAATTATGAGCTATCTGTATCCCCAAATTCAATGAAATGGGGAAAAAATTGTTCCAGCAAAAATTTTTACCCACAATCTCTCCAAGTAGCCCCATCACTAATACCATTAAATATGCACTTTAAACACCTGTTTTTAAAGTTCCTGAACTCATCCCTTATCCAACTAACTCAAACCTACTTTCACATACCCAAATCTGGTAAATCACTTAAGATAACTTCTGAGTAACTTAGCCTCAGTATCATCCATTTATTTGTTAAATGTTCCCAAACTCATCTATACACCCACTGTAGTGTAGCACCATCTAAGCTTCTTGAAGAGTATCATTCCAAATACAAGACTTGAGGGTAAGGAAAATAAGACATCAGCTGTTTTCTCACCGACGGAAAACAACATTGTAGAAGGGGATGCACAAGTCAGAACAGGGCTCCAGGGTCTTGGTCAACTGAATCTTAATGCTGATCTCGGCACCATCAGTCTTCCTTTGGCTTTTTAACTCAAGAACCTAACAAATAAATATATGCAAGTAAAAAGAAATGACAAAATTACCAAGCCCTAACCTAATCCAACTGTGTCCCAGAAAACACTCAAATATCTTAAATATGTTTTCTATTTTCCAATCTCACTTTGCTGCCCACTGGAGAAAATCACAGCGTGACTACCAGAATTTAAGACTGGATTTGGTGAGAGAAACCCAATGGAGAACTAGCAAAAGATCCCTTTGAATTTGAAATCTTAAACCATCCTTTGCCACTGAAGTCAAAGGCTTCCTCCAACTACTCCTCTCATGGAAGAAGAGACTCCTTGAAGAATACAAATGTAAAAGTTTCTCACTTTGTCATTTCTTTGTTATGGAGAAGTCTAACTTCTCCCTAAGAATAGGAAAGGGCAACTCAAATGTTCAGGAAGTTTATGACTTCCTACCACTCAAAGCACCACTCTTAAAGTCTCACTTGTTGAAGCTTAACAGGCAGATAGAGAATAGATCCATCAAAAGCAGTGACATTTCCGGTGACAGCTTGATGGTCCTTCAACATACCAAACTTCATGCTTTTGCATTCCACATTGGGGCTAGAAAATAATAAAGAGGATTTTATTTCAATTTGACTCAAATAGCTGTTCAATAGGTTTGAAAGAAGTAGTCTCTTGTAACTACTGCTCCATCTAGTGGTCATATTAAGAATTCAAATACTGCTAGGCTGGCATGCTCAGCAGTTGAGCGAAGACCTGTGATCCAGGAGATCTCAGTTCGATTCCCAGCCTGGGTTTTAGGTTCAATCCCCAGTTGAGGACATGCAGGAGGCAGCCGTTCAATGACTCTTTCATCATTGATGTTTCTATCTCTCTCTCCTTCTCCCTTCCTACCTCTGAAATCAATAAAGATATATTTAAAAAAAAAAAAATCTAAAAAATAACAAGACAAGCCTTAAAAAAAAAAAATTCAAATACTTTATCTAAAACAGAACTTTGACCCAAGGATACTTGCTCACAAAAAATAAAAACGCATAATTCCATCCCGAAAATACAAGTGCTTTAGTATGTTAGTATATATTCTTCCAGAGTTTAGACCACAGAGTCAGAAAAGTTTTTCTATAAAGAGCCAGGCAGTGAATATTTTAGGCTTTACCAGCCATATGGCTCTGCTGCAAATACTCAACTCTGCCAACATAGCACAAAAGCACCACAGACAATATGTAAACCAGTAAGTATAGCTACGTTCCAGTAAAACTTTATTATGGGATTTTACTCTAACCTTTTTTCACTCGTGAAAATTTCAATTTTTTATTGATTAATTACCACGAATCTTACAGTTATGAAAAACTCTAGTAGCTCCTTTGTACTATGACTGCCCCATTACATCACAATAATACAAAACCTTGTTCTACAATGAAAAGTTTAAACAAATCCAAGGCTTACAAGGGTCAAGCACGTTCAAGTACATGAATAAAGATTAAAAAAACCCACAAGTGGTAATCCACAATATTGTTGACCCCAAAACCAAACATTCACATTTACATTTTAAAATGCTTCGTAAAAATTTCATATACATGCATTTATATGAACACAATATTTAAAGATGTCTTTCTACGCCCAGCCAGCATGGCTCAGTGGTTGAGCATCAATCTATGATCCAAGAGATTGCAGTTCGATTCCCGGTCAAGACACATGCCAGGGTTTCGGTCTCGATCCCCAGTAAGGGGCATGCAGGAGGCAGCTGATCAATGACTCTCATCCTTGATGTTTCTCTCTCTCTCTCTCTCTCTCTCTTCCTTCCTCTCTCTGAAATCAATAAAGATATATAAAAAATAAAAAATAAAGATGCCTTTCTAGACTCCCTTCCTGTTGTTCAAGGAAGCTACAATATGACCAGTCCACTGTAACAAGTCCTCTCAGTATTCCCTGTGGCCTGGCATCCTCTTCACACTGTAGCTTCAAAGATCCAGATCTATGATCTCTGAATTTAAAGAATCCACGTCTTCTCCTGGTCAACGCAGAGACCTGTGAAGATGCTTACTCTCTTTTCTGTTTCACTAACATCTGTCAATCCATTTCCAGATAAAGGGTTCTTCCCTCTTGTTAATGCTCAGCTCCTTCCCTTACATTCCAGAAGAGGCCCATTCCCATTCCCTTCCACTCTCCAAGGTTCAGTTTCATCCCTTTCCAGATACTTCTCTTCAGCTGTCACATGTGCTCAGCTCCACTTTCTTACCTCACAGAAACCTTTAAAGCAATCCTGCTACCCTCTTTAATCATCATTCCAGTTCTCATTCCTCTTACGCACTTTTTAAATAATAGCCAATTCACTGGCTATTCCTATGCTCTGTTTTTTTAGTCTAGCTTTTTCTTTGTAACGTTAACAAAGTACTAGAAAATCACCCAGGGTGCTCTTAGAAGCCAATTCAATAACTTTTTTTCCTGTGGTCAAAGTCAACCACCTCCTCTCCGTTAAAATGGGCCCTTTCTTGGTCTTTATAACCTGTCTTCTGGGTATTTTTCCCTAACTTCCTTTCTTCTCTTTCACTCCACTTCTTCCTCTTGTACCAATTAGTAGTTGTCCTTCAAAAATCAAGTCTTCCATCTTCCTAGTTTCTCCATAGATATTCCAAAACACTCATCCCAGCTAATAATCTCCAGCTAATGACTCTCCTGAAATTTTAAGAGAGAACACAAACTAATATGAATTCTTAATTTTAAAAAAGTACGATCAGCCCTAGCCAGTTTGGCTCAGTGGTTGCAGCATCAGCCGGTGGACTAACGGGTTGAAGGTTCAATTCCGATCCAGGGCATGCACCTCAGTTGCAGGCTTGATCCCAAGCCCCAGTCAGGGCTTGTGCGGGAGGCAACCAATCGGTGTGCCTCACATCGATGTTTCTCTCTCTCTCTGTCTCTCCTCCTCCCTTCCTCTCTATAAAATCAATGGAAAAAATATCCTTGGGTGAGTTTAACAAAGAAAATGAAAAAGTATAATCAGTCCTAAAGTTACTGATATAACATTCAAATTATATTCTCTGATTTTCTCACCCTTAAATTTAACCCTAGATTGTCACCGGAGAACCATCAAATATTGATATGAGACTCATATAGGGAGGATCCAGGTTTTATGGAATGTGCGTCTTATACCATTGGGGAAGAGGGACTCTGTTTAAGATGAGGAATACAAAATTACAGATACAAAATAAGTTAAAAGGTCATGGAAGGGGGTTTATGTAAGTACTAGGCCCTGAACTTAAGCTTCGTTTACTTCACAGTAAATCACCTCTAATCTCATGCATAAAACTGCACCTATTAAGTTAAAATCAGAATTGGTAATATAAATAAATAAAATGTTAACCTTAAACTTACTATGAGGATCTACATACATGCATTACTGTTGGGGTGGGGGAGTTCACCAGAAATTATGCAAAAAAATATTCAGCTATTCCAAGGGAATGATTTCATTACTTCTAAAAAGTGAACAATACAGAGAAAAAAAGCTGTGAATACCTGAAAGTCACATGATATTGATAAACTGCTTCATTATGACACTGTATTTTGATAAGGTTCAGTCCCAAAGGTTGAGGTATTCCTTTTGATCCTTGCTTCACAAAAAACTCTCTGGAAAATAAAAAACAAAAGCACCCAAACATACCAAAAATAAAAAAACCAAACAACCCACACCACATATATATGAAAATAAGATAGGGGAAAGTAGTATTTTACACTTTGCTTACAGATACACAAAGCAAGAATTGAGACATACAAAAGCAAGCTTTGAAGACTAGTAGATAAATAAATAGTAATCTCTGATTAAGGAAGCAAGGTCATCCTATTTGTCATAGTAATATCACTGGGATAAGTTAGGCCAGCTAACTAGGAACACAAGAATGAATTCTATTTAAAAAAATGAATTGCTGTAGTATTTTTCCTAAATGATTTCCTTATCTTCAACATGACAAAGAATTGTCTATGTCTGAATTGGGAAGGAAAGGGAAAGCCATGAGTCCACTCTCCAGTACACACTATCTCTATATCACTAATCCTATTTCACTTCATCAGGAATTGTCCCAACTCTTTGTGATTCTCCCCAAGAGCAAAAAAACCAAAATGAACAACCGTGAAATACCTACCACCCATGGAGAACTTCAGACACAACAGAAACAATGTTTATAATACTATGAGAAGGCTCCCTCTCACATCACTACCAAGCAGAGATGGCTGAGCTCCCGACTTACTTTTCCTTGTGTTCTGCAGTCCCCAGTGAAAGGCGATCCAGAGAGTGTAGTGAGGATGGGGGAAGAGGTGGCGGTGATGGCTGCTGGGCAGGACCCCGAGAAGGCATGCTGATAGCACCGGGAGCCTTGTATATACCTCTGCCTACACCACCAGTTGCTCTTCCTAATGGTAATATAGGTACATCCAAATTCCCTCTTCCAAGCATTCTGAAATGTTGAAAAGAGGTAAATCAGGACTTTTCTTTTTTCTTTTTAAATTTATTATTCAAAGTATTACAGATGTCCCTTTTCCCCATTGACCCCCATCCCACCCCAGGCCTTTCTTAATCATAATTCTATCTCTACCCTGTCTAAATGATTCCCCCAAGTCTATGTTCTCTTGCTCTCTTCCTGGAGGAGTCAGCAAGAGAAACATAAGCCTTGGGATTCTCTCAAAGTCCAATACGCCAATATGACTCACTCACCAACTGCTACTAATATTGACTCTCTAGGCCAACTTTCATGGCAGAATTGAGGTGGGAGTTTGACTCCCTTAGATTAAAGAACCACTACAATCAGGTTAACTTCTTATGAGGGCAAATGAAGCTGTGAACTGCCCAGTGGAGAACTACTTTTTCACCCTTTTCCAGTAACTAATTGGATCAGTAGCTGCTCACTACTTTTGGAAAGTATCCATTATTTAATATAAAACCATTCATTGTGAGATACTATAACCTTTTTAGAGTTGCCCTTTGGACTTATAAAGACACTTCATCTGAATTTGACAGCTCCCTAAGAAGGGAGCTTTACTCACCTATTCCAACCAACTGAAGCCTCTGCCATCTTGCTATCACCAGCTGCCAACACTGACGGATCCAGAAAAGTGGGATGGGATTCTTCTTTTCCCTTGTGTACCATACTGATAGACAAGCCTCGACCTAAAATGCCTCTACCTGAATGGAAGGATCAAACCCCAGCTATAACTGTGAGTTGAACATGTTGTAAAGTATAGTTATTTTTCTGAATATCAATTGTATGAATTTTAGAATAAAGCAATTAGCCTGGCCAGCGTGGCTCAGCAGTTAAGCACCGAACTATGATCCAGGAGATCGAGGTTCGATTCCCGGTCAGGGAACATGCCTGTGTTGTGGGTTTGATCCCCAGTAGGGGGCGTACAGGAGGCAGCCTATTAATGATTCTCTCATCATTGATGTTTTTATCTCTCTCTCCCCCTTCTTCTCTCTGAAATCAATAAAGATATATATATATATATATATATAGATATATATATATATTTAAAATTAAGCAATTATACATACCACCCATGTTTTCTCAAGTTAGTTTTCCACATACCTAAAGAGGGCATTTCCCGTTTTGGAGGAGTCTGGGACATTGTTTCAAGGCCCAGTCCTTGGAACATGGAGACCAAACCAAAAGATTCCTGTGGAAAGTCAAAGAATTGTCATAACTGTGTTATTAGGTTTTCCCTATACTTACTAATTCTTTATTTTTGATATTAATTATAGCATCTTAAAATTCCTGTATAATTAGGAAATTAAAAATGCACATATAAGCAGTACCAATAGCTGAAGATCCTCTTTTTTAAAGATTTGGGCAAAGAGCCTTCTAAAGAAGACCAATCTTAACAATTATTACCTTAAAGGCAGGAGTGGCTACTAATACCACAGAGCCAAATCCAGAGTAAAAATCTAAATACTCAGAGAAGAGCAAAAGGATGTATCTTTAAACCTATTATTTCTATATTTATATGTATATTTATATAAGCTAGAGGACTAAGGCATTTATCCAAATCCATCTAGCATTCATTATGAGGCACTTTTTCTAGACTCACAACTAGAATTTGAAATATATGCCCAGAAGATGCAACTACCTGTTAAAGGAAAACAACAAACAAACAAAACCCAACCAAACAAAAAAACCAACTCTTATTTCCATATATAAGATTTCAGTTTTCTAAGCACTTTTAAATCCATTTACTTTTTTTTTTTTAAATTTAAACATATCTTTATTGATTTCAGGGAGAGGAAAAGAGAGGGAGAGAGAGAGAGAGAAACATCAATGATGAGAGAGTCCTCTTGATCTGCTGCCTCCTGCACACCCCCAGCTGGGGATTGAGCCCGCAACCCAGGCATGTGCCCTGACTGGGAATCGAACTGCATGCGATCTCCTGGATCCTAGGTTAACACTCAACCGCTGAGCCACACCTGGCCGGGTGAAACCCATTTTCTCTGATAAGCTACATGCTGCTACTATGCACCCAGACATGGTCTTACCCTTTGTGCTGGCCCACTCTGTGGGCTTGGTTTCTCTGGCTTTCCAAATACATGGCCTCTGCCTAGAGGTCTTGCCCTGCCCAGAGTCGAGTCCAAAGGTTTAGGAGCTTGTGGCCAAGAGCCTGGCATCTGTACACACTGAGATGGGTGCCCAGAAGGGCCCCTGAAGGGTGGTCGGACAGGATCCATTGAAAGGCTGGAGTACACGGGTGTCGATCCTGATCTGGTTAATTACCTGTCGGCATTTTATAAAGATTAAAGATTCCCAATTGTTTTCCTTTTCTTTCAAGACAGACTTATAAAGCATTAAAAAAAAAAACACCCTACTTTGGATCAGACCAGTGATACAACCAGCTTCCTATATCATGTTCCCTTCAAAAGCTTCTATTTATCCCAGAGTATTCTAAACACTCCCCATTAGCAATCCCTTAAATTTTCCTATATTTTCTACCTAAACAGCCTCTTGGAGAACTTAGTCCTATGTTAACTACCTGTTTTAGAAGGAAGTACATTTTATGGATGAGCATAAGAAAACTTATAGTTAACACAGACACATCGTAATGTTCACTCGATAAATATTTATGGATTTTGCTTTGTTTTTTGGCCTGTCTTTCCTTTACCAGAATCCTAATTTTTTTCCAGTTCATTATCACATTAAACTATTCCATCTCCTCCTTGATCTTAGTGGCTTCTCTGAATCTTATCCAATTCCTTTCTGTAAAACTTTACAAGCTCACCAAAACTGAGGTCTCCACAGTACAGAACTTTTCTGCTTTGAGCCTACATAAATTTCACGTGACATTTAACACCCTCTTCTCCCCCAGGTAACCAGAAATGAGGCCCTTCCTGCCTCCCAAATCTCGGGTCCTCTTCAAAATCACTTTATAACCTATAGATTTCAGGAATCCTTCTTGGACTTTCTTCATTGTCCTGACCCACCCCTGATCCCTGAAGAATGTTTCTTAACTGAAAACTTAAGAAAGCCTCTTCTTAACTTTTGCAAACCTGCCTTACGTATTATAGAGAAATTGGGCCATGGACATAAAGACTAACACCTAATTCTTAAGTCAATACTGTAAGTGGAGGGAGTCCGGGATCTGACAAAAAAAAACTTTAACTGAACTATCCTCTTTTACACTAAAACGGCAGGATATGCCTCCCTTCCTCAAAGACTCTCCCCTTAGCCTGGCCTTCTGCTCACACCTTCCCAGCACCACCCGAAGAATCCAGAACAATCAGTTGCCTACCTGGGATACACTGAGAGGCGCTTTAACACCCACCAAGGAAGGATTTCTGGAAGCTTCCTCTTTCTCCACCCCTCCCTCATCGCCATCCTCACGTTTTTAGATGTGGGCACCTTCTCCAGAAGGCCCACCTTCTTGTGGATTTTCTCCTTTGATTTAGTTAGAAGACAGTTGGCTGACTATAAGGTCCAACAGGTAAGGCTCCCAGGGACAGGCGAGGCCTACCTTCCCCACCTCCGAGTCGGAGCTCTGGGCTGAGCCAACAGGACCAGGGCCTAACGGGAAAGGAGCCCCCCGAACCCCAACCCCCACCCTGAAGGCAAATCCTACCCTCCTTCCACCTCAGAGAAAAAGCACCATTCCCCAAACCTGGAGTTCCTGCCCACCATTTAGGTCCAAATAACAATCGAGCCCACTTAAACCCTGTGAATCCCTCCCTCCTCGGCCCACCACCTTTCTACCTTTTCGAGGTCCCGCGTCCTCCTATACACAAGAGGGAGCTTCCAGCCTCAAATAACCACTTCCCTCCCCTCGGCCTCCCCCCGAGCCCGCGGCCCCTCGCGCCTGGGGGGGGAGGGGGAGGTCCGCGGTGCGCACGGAGGGACACCGCAGGCCACCACTAGCTTGACTGGAGGCCCACTGGCCTGCACCGGAGTGACCTCCGCCTCCCCTGGCCGTCCACACCCGCGTCCTATCCACTCACCACGGCCCGAGCCCTCGCCCGGCTCCGCGGGCCTCAGGAGAAGTCTGCACTCGAGGCGTCCGCCACGCCCAAAGACCCACATGCTCAGACCCGAATTTCCCGTCCTCTCGCGGGGTCTCAGCGCCTGAACCCATTGGCCAAACGATGTGCCGCTCACAAGATCCAGCCACCTCATTGGCTCGCCTGCAGAAAAGGCCACTCCCTTTCTAGGAGCCTCGCTCCACCCGGAGGTTCCAACCAAAAGGGTGCTAGAAATGGGGGTCCAGAAGTTAGAAGGGAGTCTCGGCATGAATATGTGTCACGTTTTTAAAATTCTGACTCCCTTTCTGCAGGCAACTCCTTTAGCTTACACGCTCCTGTTGAAATTGACTTGCCTCACCCTTTCCAGTTAGAGGATGTAGGGATGCGGTGGTGAATAGAAAAGAGAAAACTTGAGTTTACATTTAAACACCTCGTTGTGTGATCTCTGCGCCCCCCTTTCCATACATATAAAATGGGAATAAAAGCATCCATTCATAGAGTTGTATGGAAATGTACATACGTTCATGAGATGATGTTCAGGAGTAGATTGCCTGCAATAAACATTGGCTATCGTTAATTTTTGATGCCTAAATCTGTGAGCCAAGAAGTTTCTTCAAATTATATAAAAGTATTGGCGTTTAATTCTGCTATTTCTGAATATTTTCACCCAAAGAAACACTTTTCTCCCCCTCTCCTAACCATTTTGACAAATAATTGCACCCCTCTCCAACCCCAGTGTTTCTGAGGTGGCTGGAGTCAAGATTTGAGAGATCTTGGCTTACCCTGTAGAGACATGCAAATGCTTTGCATGATATATGGCAGAAGAAGGCTTTTCCAAGCCTCAGATATCTCATACCTTGTTTTAATCCATACATCCCAAGGACTCTCCTCTCCTTCCCAAATCAGAATAGAATTCAAAAACTACTGGAGTGGGAGGATTTCTAAAGCAGAGATCTATTGGCAGAATACCCCTTCGCTCTTTCTAGATGTTTCTTGGTTCCAGACAGAGATAAATACCAATCCTCCAGGAGAAGTACACCTTCAACCTGGCCCCCAAACTGCCATATAAAAAGTTTTAATTAATATGAACTAACAAGAAAAATAAAGCACAAAACATGTTAAGGTTCAATAAGAAAAAGACAATCCAATAAAAAAAATAGGCAATGGATAGGAACTGATCTTTCAGCAAAGAAGAGACACAAATGGCTATTAAATATATGAAAATGTGCTCAACATCATTAGACATTAGGGAAATGCAAACGAAAACCACAGTGAGATATCTCTTCACACACACTAGAGTGGCTACAATATGACAAGTAATAACTGTTATGGTTAAATTCATGCATCACCATGACTGGGCCATGGGATGCCCGGATATTTGAACAGACATTATTCTGAGTATTTCTGGAAGGGTGTTTCTGGATGAGATTAACATTTGAATCTGGAGACTGAGTAAAACAGATTGCCCTCCTTAATGTGGTGGGCCTCGTCCAATCAGTTGAAGGCTTGAATAGAACAAAAAGCCTGATCCTCTCTGGAGTAACAGAATTCCTTTTACCTGACTGCCTTAGAACTGGCACATTAGCTTTTTCCTGCCTTCAGAGTCAAATTAAAGTATTGACTCTTCCTGGATCTTGAGCTTGCCAACCTTCAGACTGCAACACCACCATCAACTCTCCTGGTTCTCTGGCCTTCAGACTTGAACTGGAACTACGCCATGAGCTCTCTTGAGTCTCCAGAGCGCCAACTCATTCTGCAGAACTTGGGACTAGTCAGCTTCCATAATCACATGGGCCAATTCTTTATATATTCTGTGGGGGTCCAGTATGAGTCACCCCAAAGTGTGGTATGGAGATTGTTTTGTGCTAAAGGTAATTTTAACTGCAGGTTCAAGAGAAACTTCTGCCCCTCCCTTGACTATCTGGAAGAACTTGAATTAGGGGCCTTGCCCATAATGGGAGATTATGAGAGGTAACCTCTTTTGACCTATCTATAGGGCAGGAAAAACTTCTGTTTGCCAAGTATCTGTTGTTTTTATCAACCTGCAATGACCCTTTGAAGCCCTTCAGGTGCATTACCTTATCCCTAGCTCAGGGTGTCTTATACACCTCAATCTCCCTTTCTGTCTCTAAATCTCTCCTACATGGGGGGGTCTCTGACTGTCTCATGTCTGCAGGGATTCTCATACATACGAATGTATTAAATGTGTTTATTTTCTCTTATTAATCTGTCTCATGTCTATTTGATTATTAGACCAGACAGACAGAAGAAACTTAAGGGGAAAGTTTGTTCCTCCTCTGCAATCTTAATGATTGTGTTTCTCTGGAGAAACCAATACAGATTTTGATACTGTGAAATAGGGTGCTGATGTAACAAATACATAATGTGGAATGGCTTTGGAATGAGTGATGGGGATAGACTGGAAAAGTTTTTAGATGCATGCTGGAAAAAGCCTAGATTGCCTTGAAGGGACTATTGGTAGAAATATGGGCATTAACGGTGCTTCTGGTGAGAGCTCAGACTGAAGTGAGGAACATACCATTGGAAACTGGAGGAAAGGTGATCCTTGTTATAAGTGGCAAAGAACCTGACTGAATAGGGTCCTGGTATTGTGTGAAAAGTAGAACTTGGATATTTAGCTGAGGACATGGCCAAGCAAAGTGTAGAAGGTGGTGCCCTGGCTTCTGCTTACTGCTTATAGTAAAATGGAAGAGGAGAGAGATAAATTGAGGGAAAGAGTAAGCAAAAAGGAAGCAGAACTTGAAGATTTGGGGAAGTTCTCAGCCTATCCATATTGCAAAAATAAGAAAAGTTATTCTGGAGAGAACAGCACCAAGTGCATGGCTAGACAATCGCTCCACTAGGAGATTATCCGTGGTTAACCTGGAGTTCATCAGCCACCTCAGCAGAAGCTAGGAATAGAGATGCCATGATACCAGCAGAGACACAGCCAGTCTGGATCAAAGGGAACAGATGCTGCGTGAAATAAAGGCAGTCTTTCTAAAGGGAGGATTTTAGATTTCTGGGATTCTACAGGACAGGACAGTAGGGCTACTCAACATGCTTTATCTTTAAAGGAAACGGGAGAATAACACGAAAGGTGATTCAGATTCTCAAGGCTGCCACTTCTGCCACAGGTCCTGGAGGCAAAGCTGTTTCCTCTTCACAAGTTCACAGCTGGAGTGGAATATTGCCTCAAGATGATTTATATCTCAACTCTCACCCATACCTGATTTTGATGATATCTAGATGAGACTTTGGACTCAGAATTAATGCTGGAATGGGTTAAAACTTTGGGGGCTTTTGGGTTGGGATAAATGTATTTTGCATGTGGAAAGGACATAAATTTGGGGGGACTAGAGGGAAGAATGTTATGAACTGAATTGTGTCCCCCTTAAAATTCATATGTTGAAGCCTAACCCCCAATGTGACTGTATTTGGAGACAGGGCCTATAGGGAATTAATTAAAGTAACTATAAATTTATCATTTGTCACACCCAGAACTTTTGTCCAGAAGAATTGAGTACAAGAGGAACAAGGGTATTTTTATAAAATGTAATCAGTTGTGCTCCTAGAGTCTCAGTAATTTTTTCATAGCAACTCAGCTCAGGACAGTTCCATTTAAGTTGTCAGGTCCAAATATCTTAATACCTATTTATGTTGTTACAACTTTGTAGTCATTTTAAAAATGATACATACAAATTGAAAGAGAATATTTTTATTCTATGTAAAAAATTTTTTTATTGATTTTGAGAGAGAGAGGAAGGGCAAGAGAAAAATCGATGTGAGAGCAATGTTGATCAGGTGCCTCCTGCACGCCCCCAAGCCAGAAATCCGGGCGTGTGCCCTGAACTGGAATCAAACCGGCAACTTTTTGACGCACGGGATGAGGCCCAACCAACTGAACCACACTAGCCAGGGCTTAAAGTGATTTTTCAGGAGGCAGATCCAGTGCTCAACAAACCAGATGCCTGTGGGTAGTGGACAGTGCTGAAGGTCCATCAAATACCTTAAATGGCTTGAGAGCCCATTTTGATCAAAGGTGTATCATCATTAGACTGCAAATACCCAGAAAACCAGAAATATAACAAAGACTAGTTTAAAGGGGCACAACAGTCTGGCGAGAGTCAGTGCATTGGAATGAGACAACACTGCAAACTGGAAGTGTCAAGGGTGGTGAGCCACCACCAGTAGCCCCAGGAGGGGGTCAAAGGTTCCATGGACTCAACTGCCTCACCCTGTGCAATGAGCCTCCCTCACCGAGAGACTTTTATTAGGAGTGACAGGCCTGGCATGTAGTCAGAGCTGGTACATGTAAAAGATAGAGAACTTTACTTGGTGCCCAATCTATGGTGGTGGGTGTGTTGTGTGTCTGGTTCAATGGTATGTGTAGGCAGCAGAAGTCTAGGCAGTGCAGGCTCAGTCCGCAGCTTGATTCCAGTTGGTCTCATCAGAGAATGGATCCTCACCATGGGCACCTACATGGCGACTTGAGGCTGTTCCATCAGCAGCCATGGTTCATAGCCCAAAAGAAGGAAGTCTATAGTTTAATCTGCCAGTCTGTAATTTTCCAAATGGTCAACCGAACAACTAGACCATTATCAACAGCCCAAGAGTCAGTAAGAACATAACAAGGTTCACAAGGCCTACTGGCCAGAGTTGTGAGGGTGGCTTTGAGTTCTGCCTCCTGAGTGAAGCAACCACATCTGTTTTCCATTCCACACAGCTGGCACTGATACTGAATAGCCACAGCAGCCCAGTGGACACCATGGGTTGCAGCTTCACCACACCATCAGTGAACCTGGCATTTGGGGGAACTTCTGTGGACTGAGAGTCCCATTGAGAGACTGGCTTTCCTTCGGGTTGTGGAGTGGAGCATAACATTTACCCTAAAGGGATAGCTGCCTTTTTTTCCTCACATGAAGCTGAAAATGCTGGTTGGCCAAGGCCAGGCGCAGACTTACAAATAACATTTCCATCTGACAAGTGAGGCATGTTGGACACTCCCCACATTGTTAGTTGTTGAGTCTGAGTTAACTTACCCCCCAAATAGCGGTCACAAGGCCTCTTCCTATGGGTGTGTGTTTAAAAAGTCTCAGGTGTTCGGTTTTGACAAGAATCCAATAGCAAGAATCTAAGAGCTGCTATTTGAAAAAGGTGTATCTCTTAGCCACATCAGGGAGGCAACAACCCCTCGGGGACACTTCCAGAAGGAGGCTGTCTCCTTTGCCAAATGTTCCAGTTGGGAAAATGACCAATCAGGAAGATTTTTAGCTCAAAGGGGTCCCAGGGCCAGCAGCACTTTTCTACAAGCACCAATTCCAGATGGTATAATCCTTCAGACGTTTCTGAGCCTTCACAGTGGAAAACACCAGGGCCAATTACACACTCAACAGCAAAAGCCACAAGGACAGCACATAACATTGGCCCAAAGCCCTGCCAGCTGGGTTGGTGGGATCCTTTCTTCTCCCTGGAGAAGAGACATTCTTCCCTGGAGATGAAGCCAGCAGACTTGAAAAGTCCTGTTTTCACTTGCTCAGAAATGTGGTTATCAATTCTTATCATACACAACCAAACACAATAGTCATTCCTTTGTTGTTTCAACAAACATTTCTTTGGTGCCTATTATGTAGGAGGAGCTATTTTAAGTTCTGGGAATAAGGTAATGGACAACACGGTCTACTCTCACATAGCTTATGTTCTAGCGGGGTATCAGACGAAAAAGGAAGTCAGGGGGCGATACATGCTATGGAGAAAAAGAGAGCAGGATTGGGGCATAAGGAGTGTCGGGTGGGACATTACAAGTTTATGTAGGGTGCACAGGGAAAGTCTCAGATATCTTAAGGGAGTGAGGAAACAAGACAAGAAGGTATTGGGAAAGTGGGTTCTAGGCAGGGGGAAAATAATGTGAAAATCCTAAAGCTGGACCAGCCTGCTCATACAAAAGTAGCAAGAGTTGTGTGGCTGAAGAGGACTGACCGGGAGAGCAGGACATGAGGTCACAGCAGTCAGGGAGGATCCCATGAGGTCTTGTAGATTGAACAGACTTGGCTTTTACTCCGAATGAGATGGGATATGACAGGATATGGCACCTTTTCCCAGGATCTCTCTGGCTGCCCTGTTGAGAACAGACTGGTGGGAGGTGGGATGGGAAGAGGTGCAGAAGCAGGCCCACCATTTAAGAGGCAAAATCCCACAAGGAAGGATGTTTGGTCAAGAGTAATAATGCTGGAGGCGATGAGAAGCAGTTAACATTCTGGATAGATTTTTCTAATTATTACTTTGGAAAATATAACCAAAACACCATTATCCCAGCTAAAAAAAAAAAAAAAGGTAATAATAATTATTCAATGGTATCAAATACCTAGCCAATATACAAATATCCCTGATTGCCTCATGATTTTTTTATTGTTAGAAATGTCAAAGATAAACAAAGCTGGATATTAAAGTAGTGAAAACAGATTTTATTCAGTGACTATAGGGGAAAGAGATAAGCTCCATTTCAATTTGCAAACAGATGATTGGGCATTTTAAAGGGAGAATGGGGGTGGGGTGGAAGGGGGAGAGAGAGCGGGACTCAAGTAGATTACAAAGGGTTGGTCATTGTAACTGTGACTAGTCCAGCAGTGTCTGCTGGCTGGAAACTATGGAAGTTAGGGTTCTATCTTCCCAGACACTGGGAGACAAAAGTCCTTTCTTTCATGATAACCTTTCAAAGGAATGGTTTTCCATTCCTTGAAACAGACACTCTGGAGTTACAGATTATGAGTGTACATCTCAAAGGAACAGAGGGGGGTTCAGAATTCTAAGCCTTTTTAAGGGCTTAGATCATAGATTCAGTAAACGCTCTAAGAAAGGGAGGTCAGGGCCCTTTGTCAGGTGTTGGCTAGAACAAAATGCAAAAATTTTTTAGTTTTGACCTTTTCCAAATAGAAACTCAAACGGGACTGGGCTGTCCCAGGGACGTGGCCTTAAGCTGCCGGAAGCCACGGTAAAGTCTCCAAGCTGAGTTTTTCCTGCAGTTCTCAGACTCAGTGTCTAAATAATGTCCCTACACCACAACTGAATGACATTCTCTCTCAAATCTCTTATAATCTATGGGTTCCTCCTTCATTCTTCCCCTTTTCCCCCCTTACAATTTGTTCCTTGAAGAAACTGAGTCATTTGTCCTGTTGACACAGTCAGGATTTTGCTGACTGGACTCTCATGGGTTATTTTGAATCCTCTATTTCCTAAAATTGGTAGTAAGGGTTGAATTGCTTACTAGACATAAGAAGAGACAGGAGGGTAAGCAGTTGGATGTCACAGGAGAGAGCTCCAGGCTGGAGGTAATAAATTGGGAGGCACAGATATAGAGCTGAAAGCCATGATCTGGATGAGATCGCTGAGGGAGTAAGAGTGACAGACAATGGAGACACTCGAAGGCCTGAGCCCTGGGCACTCCCATGTTTAGAGGCAGGGACATGGGGAGACACCTGGAAAAGGAGATGAGGAGCACATCCAGGGAGATAATAAGGAAAAGTTAGCACAGCAACCCCAAAGCCAAGAAAAGAAGGCATTTGAGGAAGGAAGGAGTGATCAACTGTGTCAAATGCGATCATAGATTCAGTAAAATAAGGATTGCAAATTTACTTTTGAGTTTGGTAAGGGCCTCACTGGTGAGCTTGAGAAGAGCTGCTGGGTGGAGCGGTGAAAGGCTGGTATGAACGAGTTCACGAGAGAATGGATGAGAGGAAGTGGGGACAAGTAAAGGCAATTCTTTCAAGCTGTGCTGCATGAGAAGCAGAGAAAAGTGATCCCTGGAGTCAATGCAAACTTGAAGGGAAATCTGCTGCTTTCAAGATGTATCCATAGGAGCCTACTTGTATCCTGTGAGGCTGATCTAATAGAGGGGGAAACTGGTGCGTGTGTGTGTGTGTGCAAGTGCACATACACTTGTGTAGGGGGTTGCTGAGCAATATCCTTTGAGTAGGTAAGAGGGGACAGAATCTAGTGCCCAGTGAAAAACCTGGTCTCAGAGGAGTACAGTTCATCCACAGTGACAGGAGAAAGACTGCGCACCTGGACACAGATACAAACAGGCAGCTAGATGTGGCAGTGGGAATGTGCGATGTTCTCTCCATTGCTTCTATTCTCTTAATGCACCAAGAAGCAGGGCCATCAGCTGAGAGAGGGGAGAGGTGCAAGAGGTTTGAGGACTTAGGGAAAGGTGTTAGGAGGTACTCTCTGGGCAGTGGACAAGGAAAATGTAGTAGAATATTAGTCTCAAGGTGAGACCACTCCATTTGGTTGTGGGTGTTTCTCCAGCCATGTCTAAGCCCTCAGGGCAGATGCTGAGCCAGCAGAAATTTACTTACCCAAAAGTGGGGTTTTGTCAGATGAGTAAGACAGGCGGGGTCAAGGCACTGAGTGTGTGGCCCAGGAAGTGGTTACAGCAGCACGTGGTATCTGCGCTGCAGTTGAGGGTGTGCTTACGTACGTGATGCACACTGGAAGTTCTTCTGTCACAATTGGGACCAGTGGTTGTTCAGTTATTCTTAAAATGTTAAATAGATGTGACAGAGGCTGCTGGTTGGTCCTGTGTTCCTTCTTCCATGATAATGAAACTTGACTTTTAGGAAGGTGTCTGCTCATTTAAGATAAAGAGAACATTTCTCAGTCTCCTTTAAGGCCAGGGTTGACTACATCCCCACTCTCTGGACTATGGTATATGATCATAAATGTTATGGGACATCTCCCAGGAACCTTTCTGAAAGGAGATGAAACGCCCCGTCATCTGGAGGATACGAGCCTTTCATTCATCTGACTGCCTGGGGTATGGTGCAATGACTGGAGGTCTGGTCTCCCAACACAACATGAGGATGTGGGCCACAGCCCAGAAACCATGGGAAGATAAACTGAAAGGAACCGAACATCCTTGAGGCTTTGTGGAACAGAGCTGCCATACTGGTTTATACTGTGCATCTTTAGGCTTTAACAAGAGAAAAATAAAATTCTATCTGTTAAAAATCACTGTCATTTGGGGGCTCTATTTCTCATAGCTGAACCTAATCTTAACTGATATTTTGGAGGAAATTTTTAAATTAAAAAAACCATTATCTATTTTAAGTATTTTCTTTTAACTTGTTTATCACTTATAAATGGTCATGTGTCCACTAGTGATTTGGTGTAAGGACAAGTCCTTTTCTTTGAGTATGGGTCCACTGGTTAGCACTCCACAAAAACTACACAAACCCATAAGCACTGCTAAGATCACCTGTTTTGGTTTCTCCAAAAGTAGGTGAAAAGGCAATCTAAATGCAGAATTAGAATTAAACTTAATTCCACAGTATTTTTTAGCAACTCATCTTTATTAAGTCTTTCCAAAGCACTCACCTTGGTTTTCATAGAAATAACTTCCTTTTGCCACTTATATTTTATCAGTTTATAAATTCAATTAAACTAGGTATTTACCCTATTTTCATCAAAAATGCTTTTTCTAGCCCTCCTGTTTTACTAGTTTATACAATGTTTAACTGCATTACGCAATCACAAACACAAGTGGCAAAAACAGCTTGGGAAAAACACAACTGAACTTGGAAAGCATGTACCCCAACTGTGGGAGCCAGGCTTCTTTGCCCATCAGTCCCTTCTGATGTCTGATGGAGGGAAAATAGAGAACATTAGTTATGTATTCAGAGGGTCAGAAAGTACAGGTCAGCTCTCCTTCTCAGTGTCTTTTTAAGTTTATATAGTTTCAAAACAGAATTGTGATTATACCTTTAACTTTATAAGTGCAAGAGCAACTCTTATACACTGTTGATGGGCATGTGATCAGGTACAAACAGCCTGGAGGTGAAAATGTCATAGAATTTTGATTCAGCGAAGACATTTTTAATAAAGAATCCTAAGGAAATATTTAAGGATATTGGCAACAATTTTACAATTGTTTATCACATCATTATTTATTTATTTATTTTTCTTTGGTGTTTTTTTTTACATCATTTTTTAAAACAGTAAGCTGGAAAAACCAAAATGTTCCCAAGTCAGTGATTTTGCGATGAATTTTAAAAGTCCACAGATAGATTGTAATATAGCTTTTCCTCTTATGTTGTACAGTGCAAGAGACATTTCCAAAAGAATTCCTATAATTATCCTGCTCTGGGGGAATGCTTGAGATTGAATGATTCAATTGGACCATGTGGGTAGGTCTGTGAGTTATGTTAGTCAGTCTAGTTTCCTGTTACAAATGCCAACCACATCCTGATAGAAGCATTTTTCTGTCTGGCACCAAATAAACGCTTTAAGTCCACTCTAATTTAAAAGCAACCCTATAAAGAGCTACTATAATCTCATTAAATTTTTTTTTTTTAATCTTCAGGTGAGGATATGTTTTTATTGATTTTTAGAGAGAGGAAAGGAGAGAGAAACATCAATATGAAAGAAAAACATTGATCAGTTGCCTCCTGCACACCCCTTACTGGGGATCCAGCCTGCAACCTGGGTATGTGCCTTGACAGGGAATCAAACTGGTGACCTTTTGGTGCATGAGATGATGCTCAAACAACTGAGCCATGCTGGCCAGGGCTGTTAGAGAAAAGAAATAAAACTGAGCTCAGGGAAGTAATTTCCCCAAAGTGACTGGTGGAGTTGGATTCAAGCCCAAACCTGACTCAAAATCCCACATCTGTCACTTAATCATGTAGATAAAAAATGACCAGGCCTATAGTTTCCTCTTTTGGTGCCTTAAAATGCACACACATGCAGGAAGTGATACATTTGCACCCATATATGAATGTTGCTTTGAGTTTTTTATTCCCATTACTTGCATTGATTTGTTGGAAGAAATGTATGCATCAGAAGCTCAGCCAAGAAAGCCGACTTGCCTTCTATTTCTTCCACACTTTGACACAGGGTCATTAACGTTCAACCCAAGATACCCGAAATGGTGAGCATGAAAGTGTACACACTCCTCCTCGAGCTTTCCTGGAAGAGTCAAAGAACTGAAGACGGAAAAATACCAAACATGTAACAAGGCAGGGCCTTCAAGTTGGCCTAGAAAAGCAGAATATTTTTGAGCCAAAGAAACAGAAGAGAAAGAGGATTACAATGGAGACTCACTGGCAGTGCATTAACTATATAAAAGAAAGCACTGAAGCCCAGAGAACAAAAGCAGTTGGCTCCTCAAAGCTCAACCTTAGACCAAATAGGACTTCCACATATGTCTCCAAGGAACCTTCTGCTCCAGTCCTCTACAAGAAGAGACCAGATCACCACCACCTAACAGATCTCCTGTGAGCTCTTGGCTACAGAAGGGGGCAATGTGGTGATTAAATATTCTATTTCCCCCATAGCTGCTGGCTAGGCAGCTTAAAGGGCTCAGTGTAGGAAAAGCCCCAGCCATGACAGAAGGAAGATACTAAAGGAAGGCATATCCACCCAAAACCTCTGAGGTTACCTGAAAATCAAGAGGATGTGCTCCTACTGAGCGCTTATTGTGGTCCATCCCTGTTCCAGAGGGCGCTGCCTAAACTCACAGCAAAGGGAGTTATGACACTGGCATCTAATAACCAGAGACACTGCTGCAGGAGGCTTGCCCTAACCACTTAAGATGTCCCACCTTTGCTGAACCAGGGAAAAACCTAGCCCTGTGGACAAAGGAAGGGGGCAGAGAAGCTGCTTCTCCCGGGCCTATACATTGGAAGGATCAAAAGTGTGATGACCTGGTGAAAAGAACAAGACTACAGACCCATGAACTAAAGGCCAGCATGGCCAGCGGGCATTGGGATCCGAGCCAAGTGGGCGAAACCGGTGATGCTAGCACAAGAGACAGAGGTGTGCCTCTCAAACTCAAAGCTTTTGAAGTGTGATGTCGCCTGTCAAGTGTCAAAGAGGCCATTATTTAATAAATTTCTTACTTCTTTTTTTCTTTTATCCTCACCTGAGAATATGTTTTCCACTGATTCTAGAGAGGAAGGGAGAGGGAGAAACATCAATATGAGAGAGAGACATTGATTGGCTGCCTCCCGTACACTTTCTGACTAGGGATTGAACGGGAACCTGGGTAATCAAACCTGTAACCCTTTAGTGCATGGGACAATGCTCTAACCAGCTGAACCATACCGGCCAGGGCTAACTTCTAGCTTACTATAAGGGCTGTTCTTCAGCAGTATTTGACTTAGTACAGTGATAATTCTCTGAGAATTATTAATTGCTCTTTTGAGAAATACTTCAATGGAAGCTAGAAGACTACTGCTACTTATTGCAGGGGTGAGGGTAGGAAGAACAAGTCCTGGGACCACTGTGTCACCTGAAGGCATTTGCAGGTGCTGGGAGGAGTCCCTGACTTCTTTGATAGAACCTATAGCTAGCACCTCATAACAACAAACAGGAAGCACTTGGCTAAGAATGCTCATGAGAAAAAGGGCACAGAAGGGCCTGAACCTGTACCTTCAGAGCATTAGGCCCAGGGTGGGGGAGTGAGATGTGGAATAAGAATGCAGAGACAAAGCAGCTCTGTTCACTTCCTCCAGAGACTCTCAGAATCTCTACTTTGTTTGAAAACAGACTCAGGCACGGGAAGGGAAACTAACATTTATTGAGTGCCTACTGTGCATGTCTGGCCTTGTGCAAGGAGTTTCCATCTACAACATTCCATTTAATCCTCACACCAACCTTGTGAGGTAGGTATTATCCTCATTTTTGTCAGACGAGGAATATGAGGCTCAGAAAGGTTAGGTAGTTTGTCCAAGGTCACACTACTAGTTACTGACAGAGCTGGGCTTGAGTACTGAGTCTCAGACTCAAAAATTCCCTGCTCTCTCTCCGACACTGCCCCTCAGGAGGAAGGAGGGAGCGAGAGCAGCAGCAGCAATCTTTACACTTCCCACAGTCAGAACCAAGATGGTCACCACGAGGAGCTTGTACTCTTCCACAGACCCTCCCCTCTCTACCTGGGGAGGATGCAGTCAGTTGAAGAGATAAAACATAAATATAAAAATAAATAGAAGGGACAAGTCCCCCAGCAGCAAGGACATGCAGTATCCATGCTGTGGGAAGGTCACTGTGCATAGCTGCTGTGGGAGGGAGCCACACAGGCCCTGTGCAGAAAACTGGGACAATGGCTGCCAAAGGCTGGAGTGATGGGCCAAACAGGCTCCTTCTGGGTCACATAGATTTTAGAACAAAACGTCTGGAGCAGGTAGCAGCCATGGGCACAGTCACCATCCTCCTCCATCTGCTCATTTTACCGGTGTTTGTGATCCAAGAGGGATTCAAAATCGGGGGAACACACAAGTTTGTGCTTTACATGTCCCAGGACTGTCATCTCCCCCGTCCTACTGTCTCCAAGGCCCACGGACACCAGCTCCTGCCAACAGACAGAGAAGGTGATGAGAACCAAAACCACATAGCCCATCAATCAGTCCTGATTTTAATGTGATAATTCCAAGAATCCTTCTCCCCCATTTAGCACTGATTCTCAACACTCAGCCTCTTAAAGGGCCTTTGCCCTTGAACCTACGGGCTCTTACCTGCAGGAAAGAGCAGGTGGTTCCCATTGTTACATCCAGAGTCACCTTGCCCAGGAGGAGCTGAACCTTTCCAGACTTGCGAATGAGCAGCTTGCCAACTTGACCCTCTGTCAGGTCAGCCAGGGTACAAGCATTCTCTGCCAGCCTGGCTTCCTGTGAGGAGAATCAGGGTATGGAGATGGGGTGTTTCCTCCATCCTTCATGAGCGAACCCTTTCCCAAAGGAAGGCATCAGCAACAAAAGTTAGCATAAGCTCCCCCAAAAGGGCCTTTTCCTAGGGCTGTTTGCCACTGGTTAAGAAACAAAACCCACAGCAAACGAATAAACAAATGGACAAAATATTAATAAATGCTGAAACTGGGTACATGAGGGTTTATGTTCTCTCATGTACATGTTCAAGTATTTCATTGTAAAAAGTAAACATATATATAATTGAGTTAGACGTACAAAGCCTTAAGCCCCTTATGGGAAGAAAGAACAAATGCATATTATTCTTGCAATTCAGCTTGGGTGGGACACCACTGCTTCACCCTATAGGTCGCAACTTCCCTTCCTGATCGATACCCCCGCATTTTCAGAGAACTCATCCTGAGCATACCCGGTCTTTTTCTTGCTTCACAACCACTATCTGTCCATCCTCACTCTGCATCTCTGTCTTGATAGGCTTGACGTCCTGAGTTGGCGGCTGGCCAGGGAGCGTGTCTGGTAGTTGGAGGAACAGCAGCTCTTCATCCTGTGTAAGGCTCAGTTCCCTGAGCAGCTCTGCCACAGACACGTCCTTCGGGAGGCCTGGGGTCTTTCTGGCTGCTCTGGGAGGAGCCTTCATCTTGGCCTCCTCATCCTCATCTCGTGGCTCCTCTTTCACTGCCCAAGGTAACACAAATGGAAGGGCTATCAAGTGACCACCCATGTCATCTCAATGCACCCATCCTTTTACTCCCAGCTGTCCCACTGTCACTCAGCCAGGAAGCTGAGAGAAACACTGGTTGTGAAGAGAGATCCAGGAGTTGTGTGACTTGTCTAATAAGGGGTATCTGTGGCTAAGCCCACTGGTCCATGTTAGCATGAACCCTCTGAGAGTGAGACTTTAGTGTCATTGTTCAGAACATGTATTTTACAGCTGGAATAGGAGAGGACCTGCTTATTAGCAGCAATCTGGGAGACCCATGGGGCAGTGGGGAGGGGGGGGCAGCCGCAGAAAAGGAGACGTGACATTAACTGACACAGTACCTTTCACAACAGGCACATCCACCTCCATGTCCTCTTCCTTGGGGCCAGCCAGCCAAGGTTTAACATCTGGTTCTTCATTCTCTTCCTTAAACAGCCACCCGGAGTGAGCCAGAGGCAGCTGTACAGGCATGTTTCGAGTATCATTCCTCAGCCCAGGGTCATCGATGAACTGCCAAAGAAGAGCGAGCGGTTCACATGGCCTGGCCAGCATACACATATACTGGGATTGCAGTCCACTTTACCCTTTTCTAACTGAAGACTCCTCTGCTCACTAGGCTTCCAGGACATCAGAGAACAATTCTTCCTCCAACCCTGACTCCCATAGGTCCTTTCCACAGCCATAAAAGCCATGCCCCCAGCCTGCTGGTACCTACATCATCCTTCTCCAGCATGCGCAGGATCTGTTTTGTTTCTTCATCTGTCTCCCTCTTCTCCTTTTTGATGTTGATGATATGAGAGGGCCCCATGTCCGACACATCCACTGTCTTATCCCAGTTCCCTGTGGGAAATCACCCAGTTCACCAGGGGTAAGGAAAAGGCCAACAGCAAGGAAAGCTAAACTGGGAGCAGGGAATCCCTTGCCCTGCTCTCAGGCAATCTGAACTGAAATTCCATTGATCCCTTCCTCCAGGAGCCCTAACAGCTTTTGTACCTTTTTTCTTCATCATTTCGGCTGGGCCTTGCTCAAAGATGGAATGGGACTGGATCACTTCTGGTCGACCCCGTCCCCGTCCATGCCCCTCTCGCTGTCGATCTCTATCCCTTTCACGCTTCTCCTTCTTGATGGCTATTTCTTCCTTAGGCCTGGAAAAGAGAATGGATTAAGGGAAACCCCTCACTTATCCTGCCTCGGAGAACCAGTCTTATTCTCCCACATATCTCCACTCCACCTGAGCCAATAACTACAACATGAGAAACAGAATCCAATCCTAAGTCTAATACCCTTCTCACTTCCTTGATGGGCAGAGTCCTTTCAGTTTGCTTTATCTTCTTGTTTGAGGGTATATATAGGACCTATAACTCTAAAGTTGAATTACAGAGACTGCCCTAAAACGAAAATTTTTTTTGGTATTGATTGAAAACAGGAATGCTGTAATGTAATAGAACTTAAGGGAAACCTTAATACATCTTTGTCTAAACTAGTGGTTCTCAACTCAGGCTGTAAAAGATAATCACTGTTTCACCGCAAACAAGTTGCATCACAAATTCTGGGAAGGACTCCCAAGCATCAGTATTTTTGTAAAGCTTGCACATTAGAAACAGCTGGGAGCCAGGGTTGAAAAGAACTAAATACACAAATTTAAATTTCTGTTCCACACAGCTAGTCATTTCCCAAAAGGTCCAAATTCAGAACAAGTAAATAAGGGGTGAGAATTCAGAAGGCCTAGCTACTTACTCTTCCTTGATCTTCCGACTGATGATATTTGGGGTGAAAGTTTTCTGAAAGTGAAATACAGGAGTCACTGATTTGGTAATTTCTGATCCCAAAGCACTGAGGAAAAGAAAAACTCCCAAAGGGGATCTGCTATGGACCAAGACCACCATGGTTCTCTTTTGTACATTCCACACTGTTGTCAAGAGATTTCCAGAGATAGACACAAGCTTGAAAAGGAAAATTGTGAAGTCATGGTGGCAGAGTTACACACAAAAGGACACCAAAACCTATTTAAACTAGCAGCTTCAGTTCTCCCCTCTGAAAGGAGAGCTCCCAAGACTTCTAAAAGTAGAGGAATTTATCTAATCTCCCCTCCTGTCTTCAAACTGCTACAGAGAGCAGTCAGTATCCCAGGAAAGTGCTCAAGCTGGAAAGGCAGAGATCTGATAGTACTCACAATCAGATGATAGTTTAGACTGCCACCAGAATTTACCTAGGCAAACTTAAGTCTTTAAAAAAAAAAGGCTGCTTTATGCTTGTTAATGCCCCACTCCCTACTTTCAGGGCTACTCTTCACATCTAGTCCTAAACATAAGGGAAGAGAACACAGAGCCTCTAATGCCACGCCTAGAATTCATTATACTCTAGACCAAAAGTACACACACTGGGATTCATGGCAAATTCAGAACTCTGGAAAACTGCAGGCAAAGTTTATGCCTGTGTAACTTTCATGGGTTTCTTAAAGGTGTCCAAACACCAAAAAAGTAAATAAACATTGCTCAAGTTGCTTTTAAACTAATTATTATTCTCTGCCCCGCAGGCATCCCTGAGAACCACGTCAAAAGCTTGTATCCAGCATCTAGACTTCAAGGTAGGGCAGGCTCCCCAGAATTTGCAGGCGAAGTCCGGGGACGAGATCCGTGAGGCCCTACACCAAATCTGGCACACGGTAGGCCTTACATGAACATCAGTTGAACCCCAGGGGGCCTGGAATTCAAGGTAGTCGGGTACCTTCTTGACTCCCCCGAGGGTGAGATCCCTGGAGCGGATGGAGGGAAGGCGGCCCGGGGTGAGGTGTGGCGCCGGCCGCTGTCCAATAAGCCCCCGGGCCCCAGAGAGGAGGGTGCGGGGCCCTCCAGGAGCGCTGGGCTCGCCCGCGGCTTTTCCTCCCGACATGTTGCCTGGGAGGGAAGAGGAAAGGGACAACAACGTCAAACGAGGGGATGGATACGCGGATCCAGGGCTGAACCCCACCCACCTGGTCGCTCGCCCCCCTCCCCGTCAATGCGTCCCTCCCCCGAATCTCAGCTCCTCCCCTCCCACGTGGCGACTCCCCGGACCACCCCAGCCAGAGCCCTTGGCGCGCCCTCTCCCCAGGTCCCGCGAGGCAGGGCCGCACCCCAGAGCACCCCGACGCTACACCGTGCGGGTCGCGACTTCAGCTCCGGCGCTGCCCGCAGCCGGCCCCAGGTCTCGGCGTGGGGCGGAAGTCTGCGTGGCGGGGCCCGGGCGCCGCCATCTTGCCGCGAGGCGGAAGTGAGGTCGGTGGGCGGGGCCGGCCACACTATTTATCCGGCGGCGCCCCGCTCGCCTCCGCCTTCTCTTCCCGGTTCTTCCCGGAGTCGGGAAAAGCTGGGTTGAGAGGGCGAAAAAGGAAGAGGGGACTGTACCTGGTTACGCCTCGGGGTCTCGGCCTAGGGCGGAGGGAGGCTGAGGCGCCCAGTTCTGCGCGTGGGGGTCTCGGCGGCCGCCGTCACGCAACGTGGGGATTCTCCGCGGAGGAGCTCTGGGTCACTGGGGTCGGCGCAGCGAATGGGGCGAGGGGCGCGGGGCAGAGATTGGGCCCCGGACTCACTCGGGGAGCCCTGGCCGGGCTGCGGGCTCGACGGTCACCTTGGAATGGTCACTGCACCTCTGGGCAGCGGCGTCGCCCTCTCTCGGGGGTCCCTTCCCTGGATTCCTGGTGGGGTCCTGGGGTGAGGCTGTGGGGCTGCGCTGGAGCCGCTGCAGCGGATCCACTGAGCACCTAAACGGTGCCCGCCCTGGGCTCTTCAGTGGGCTCTTGGTGCAAGTCTGGAACCTGGAAAACCAAGTTTGCTCTACTGGAAGGGACGAATTCAAAGAACTTTAATTGTGACTCCTACATTTGTAATTTAACATTGAAAATATCCTTGACACTTACTCCCCCCACCCCCACACCATGTAAAAACCGGGGAACAACATTAGGTAAAGTTTGAGGGAAGGAAACACATTTCTACTTTAGTTCCACATGGACTACTATTAAAACTTTTGTAATGTACTCCAGCCTCCTTCACAGAGCTGTCATATATTGTACTACAATTTTGAATCCTCCCTTTTCAAACATTTCTTTATTGCTGTATCAAAAGGCTACGGTACTTCTCAGGTGGCTATATCGCGATGCCTGTTTTCCTGTTTGGACACTTAATTTCTTTTCCCTGTTGTAAATAACGCTGCAGTGAACATCAGGTGCAGTTAACGTTTTTTCTTTTGGATTATATCCCTAGACGAAGTTCTAGACGTGTGATAACTGGCCACATGATGTACTTTTTTTCTTCAGTATTTTTTTTTATTTTGAGGTAATGGTAGACACACGTGCAGTTGTAAGAAATAATGCAGAGATCAAGAATCTGTTTTCTATTCCCAGTCAAGGCACATACCCAGGTTGTGGGTTCTATCCCCAGTCAGGGTGTGTATGGGAGGCAATGGATTGATGTTTCTTTCTCTCCCTCCGCCCCCTCATCAATAAACATATCATCTGGTGAGGATTAAAAAAAAGTAACATTGATACAGTCAAAATACAAGACAATTTCCATCACCATAAGGATCCCTCCTGTTGCCCTCTTATAGCCACGCCTTCCTCCCGCCCACCCATCCCTGGCAACCACTAATCTGTTCTCCATTTTTTAAAAAAATATCTCTTTTTGATTTCAAAGACGAAGGGAGAGGGAGAAAGAGAGAGATAGAAACATCAGTGGTGAGAGAGTCATCGTTGATCGGCTGCCTCCTGCACACCCCATACTGGGGATGGAGCCTGCAACCTGGGCTTGTGCCCTGACTGGGAATTGAACCGTGATCTCCTGGATCCCAGGTCAATGCTCAACCACTGAGCCACACCCAGCTGGGCATGGTCTCTATTTTTATACTTGTATTATTTCAAAAGTGGAAATCATTAAAAAATGGAATCATACAGTATGTGACTTCTTGGGATTGCTTGTTTTACTGAGCATGATTCCCTGGAGATTATCCAAGTTGCATTTATCATTAATGTGTTCTTTTTATTGCTGAATATCCATGGTTGGTTTAACCACACTTTGAAGGGCATGTGGGCTTTTACGAATAAAGCTGCTATGAACATATATGTAGAAGTTTTTATGTACACATAAGTTTTCATTTCTCTGGGATAAATGTCCAAGAGTGCAATTGTTGGGTCAAATGGTAGTTATATGCTTAGTTTTCTAAGAAACTGCCAAACTGTTTTCTCAGTGGCTGTATCATTTTGAACATGCACATTTTATATTTCTTCATCCATTTTGCTAAATTGTTTTAAAAAAGGGTTGTGCTAATATGCATCACCACTAAGAATGTACATGTATATAGTATGTAAGAATATATATAATATTTTCCACATCCTTTTGAGTCATGCTCTTAAAATTTTTGACAACTTAATAATATATTAATATTTTACGATTTCTAACCAGATTTTTTTCTGGTTAGAAATCATAACCAGATTTCTTCTCTTCTTACTTGGTTTTATGATTACCAAACTTAACCTAAGAAAATCCCTTCCTGTCCCCTGCAGAACTACATACAGCAGCCTTTAGCTTCTGACTAGAGCACTAGAAGGAATTGCTTTGATTTCATTCTCTGGGCTTTGAGGTCCACCAACCTTTTAGCAACTCCTCAAATTTGTTTTATTTTTTTTACAAAGATACTTATTCATTGTAGAAAATTTGGAAATTTTTAAAAAAGCACCCAGAAGAAAATTAAAACCACTTACTATTATCCCATAAACTGTTCTATTACTTGAAGTTGTTTTTCTTTCTTTTTTTTTTTTTCCCTAACCTGGAATCGAACCCCAATCTCCTGGATCCTAGGTCGATGCTCAGCCGCTGAGCCACGCCCTGCCGGGCGAAGTTGTTTTTCTATGCATGTAGATATTTAAAATTTGGGATATTTTGCATATAGTTCTTCAATCTTTTTTCTCTTAACATACTGTAAACACTTTCTGAGTTATTAAATATCCTTCTAAATTATGGTTTTTAGTGGCTAAATAGTACTCTACATTGTTGTCTTGTAGAGTAACCAGTTTCCTTCGTGCAGTGCTTTTTGAGTTTTTCCAGATTTTTCACCCAAAAAGGACAAGAGGAGAGAAGACCTAAATCATGTCTTCCAACTTTAACATTTGGGCTATAATAATGATTTTAATTTCCCTTTAAGAAGATTCTTCAGCTCAGGTAACTCATTTGGTTAGAGTGTGGTCCCCATATGCTAAGGTTTCGGGTTTGATCCCCAGTCAGGGCACAAACAAGAATCAGCTAATGAATGCATAAATAAGTGGGACAACAAAGCAAGGCTTCTCTCTCTCTCAAAATCAATCAAATTTTAGAAAGAAGATTCTCCAACCTTTCCTTTTATTAGGCTAATATACTTTCAGCACCATTCTGCTTTTTTCTTTACTTGTTTCAACACCTCCCTCTTCATTTTCTCCCAAAGAGTGTTCATTCTTTTATCTAGCCTCAAAAGAAACCTATAAATCATTACTAACTGAACCCTGTGTAATCACGTCTGTGATTCTAACAGATCTTAATTTGTTTTTAATAACATGTTATTTTTACATATTTCATAGTAAATACAATCTTATTCTTTTCTGATGACTTAATGAAACTAATAATCAAACTTAAGAACAAATATAGTTTTCTGGGTCTAAGTGCAGGTTTTGAGAGGGTGTAAACAGATTCTGTCAGAAGCCTCTTCCTGTGAATTCTTTTTTTTTTTAATCTTCACCTGAGGACATGTTCATTGATTTTTTAGGAGGAGGGGAAGGGAAGGAGAGAGAGAGGGAGAAACCTCGATGTGAGAGAGAAACATTGATTGGTTTCCTCCCACACTCTGGGGCCAGTGATGGAGCCCGGAACATAGGTCTGCGCCCTGACCGGGAATCAAACCAGAGACCTTTTGTCGTGGGCAGTGACGCTCCAACCAACCGAGCCACACTGGCCGGGGCCTGTTCCCATGAATTCTTCATGGGCGTTGCAAATACTAATTGAATAAAGAACTGTTTTGAATATGCATCAGTAGAGTAAGAGGAATGTGTGGTATGAGGATGCCATCCAAGTTCAAGCTGTAACATGTTCTTTATGAGTAATTTGTCCTAATTTGTTGCCATCGTTTTGCAAGCCATTTACCTGCAGGTTCCTCCTCACCTTCTTGAGCTCTACGGATTGGATGTCTGTCCTTACCCAAACTTTTCATCTTCCTCCTGGAATTACTCAAGTGTTCCCCACCTCGGTACATGGCAACGCCATTCCTCTACTAGTTCAAGTCAAAAGTCTTGCAGTTGTTCTTGACTCTGTCTTTCTCTCAAGCAGTACATCTAAAATGACGGCTCTTCCGTATCTATCCAGAATCTTACTACTTCTCGCCGCCTTCACTGACATCCCACCTTGGTCCAGGCTACCCCCGTTTTCTTTGCTGTGATTATTATAACAGCCTTCTAACTGGCCTCCCTGCTTCCACCTGTGCCCGCCTCAGTGGAGTCCCAACACAGCATACTTAACATATTTCACACCAGTTCAAGTCTCTGCTCCTAAATTTCCCAGTAGGTTCCCATTTCAGAGCAAAAACCAGAGGCTTTGGACCGGCCTACGCAGCCCTGCATCATCTGTCCATCCAACCACCTCTCTCTGTCCTCAGCTCCTGCCTTTCTTCCTTCACTCACGCTGCTCCAGCCACACTGGTGCCCCTTCTGTTTCTGGAACAACGTGACATGCTCCCACTTCAGGGCCTCTGCACCTGCTGCCTGGAATGCTCTTCCCCCACGTAATTCTGCATGGTGCCTTCCCTCCCTCCTGTCAGGGTTTTTTTATTTATTTATCCCAAAGTCACCTTTTCAAGAAGGCCTCTCGGATGGCTCTACTTAAAATTGTAACCTCCCACTCCCCCAGGACATTCGCTATTTCTATTTACTGACTTATTTTTCTCCGTAGCACTTATCATCACCCAACAGAGTTTGTTTATTTATTTGTCTTTCTTCCCCTTACCAGAAAGTAAGCTCCAAAAGAGCATGGATCTTTTTCCTCCTTCCACTACAGTGTCTTCATTGTCTGAAACAGTACCTGATACATAGGAAGCACCCAATACATTTTTGTTGAATGAATAAATAAATTTCAGTTTGTCACGAGACCAAGTAACAACGTGGATGTACATGAGGGAAAGCAGGGTGGCTTGTTTCCAGGCCGATTGCATCAGTAATTTACCTTCGGCGCCACTGATGTAAAAGCCCTCTTTGTGTTGTATTTTCATGTGTCTTCTCTATAGGTTCTTCTCCATGCAACTCTGTGACAAGGATAACTATGACAAATACTGGGTGAGGGGGGCAGAGGCCTTTCCACCATGGCAGTGGCTTATGTATTCAGTATATGTGTCTTGCCCCTGGTGTCCCACCACGCAGGGCCCAGTGCGATTCCACAGTTTCTGTTATGCTGTTCCACTCGGGTACAACTTAGCGACTACCCCAGGACCATGGTTCTATCATGTCAGTCCTTCCCCTTTTCATTTCACCTGTGATTCTTTCTTCATTGTTCTTTATCTTCTGCCCCTGGAGTTTCTTTTGCTCTCTCAACATTTCACTAGTGTCTCTTCTCTAGTTTATCAGAGATCCTGAGAATAATTTGGAATATTTCCATGTCTTAAAATTGTTAAATATTTCAGTTTTTAAAAGCTAAAAAAAAGTATTATATTCTTTAGTTGAGTGAATACTCAGAGATGTGTCTAGTTTTTAGAATTACTTTAATGCTCTTTAGTAAGTTTAAAATAGGCAACTGCTGAGGGTTGTAGGAGGTCTAAACATAATTTCAAAAAACTAAAGTAAATAAGCACTGAGAAATTCATACCGTTCTTACAAGGAGTCATTGCCCACTCCTGTCACTGTCAACACATGTAAATAAGCAAGGTGGTTTTTCTGGCCAGTCTGGATGTGTATGCATTCATTGGCCCGTGAGATCGCCACACTTAGATCAACCATAGGAAATACAAGTGCACATTTTGAGTCTATAAAGTGTGTAAGCAATTGTAAGGCTGTGGGTTTTGTTTTCACTTACAGCGTCATCTCTATTACATCAGACTCTATATTTGTTCTGTGCCCTCTACCATGAAGAACCAGCCTTTGTGCTCGCACCTGAATTTAAATCTAATTTTACTTCTTATGGACTGAGTCTTGTTTCTCACTCTATCATACTTTTTAAGTAGGGTTAATGGTTCCACCTCTCAGGGTTATAAGAATCACATGCCTTGCACTGTGCCTTGGTGCTTAATAAGTGATTTGTTATTATTAATATCATAGCTTAGCTAAAATATTTAATATGGAAACTTCCAAGCATGCACAAAAGTGGAGAGAATAGCTTATTGAATCTCAGAGTACCAGCTTCAGCAGTTAACCCACTCCTGCTGACCTTGTTTCATCTATTCCCCCACCCCTCCACCCCAATTATTTTAAAACAAATACAGATACCATGCTATTTTGCCCATAAATACTATAATATGTAATATAAATTATTATATCATAACATGATATAATATGAAGCATATTCTTTTAAAACAATAACAATAAAATATCATCAGAGCTAATAATTCCTAAATATTATCAAATATCCAGTTAGTATTCAAATTTCCCAATGGTTCCATAGGGTGGTTTTTTGGTGGTGGTGGTGGTTGTTTTATAACAGTTTGTTTAAGTCAGTATTCAAATATGGTCCATACTCTTAATATTTTACTGGAAATATAATTAAGGCACAGGAAGAGATTTTTTCTATAAGAATGTTCATTGCAGTGTTATTTAGAATGGAGGAAAAGTAAGATAACTTAATCACAGAAGAGTAAGGAATTGGCTCCCCCAAAAAGGGTGTATGACTTGACAATCGAACATACACAGCAATTGAAAACAATACCGTAGAAAGGCTATGCAATGAACAGAAAAGGCATTGGCAACTGAGAACAGCAGGTTATAAAACAGTATTCCTTTCTATTTTTGTTAATAAGGTATATAGCTCATTTCCTATATCTGAATAGCAAGGACACAAGAGACTTTAATTTTCTCTTAAGTTTTAGAATTAAATCTCATCCTTCTATAATGATCACGTATTACTTGTGTAATAAAAAGTTATTAAAGACAAAAACGCGGCAGCAGTGCCTCTTGGCAGTGGCTTGGTTTCACGCGGAGTGAGTTATGTTTGGCACACTTTGCTTTCTTCCTACCATGTGTTTCCTCATGTGATCTGCTGAGAAGTCCTCTGAGGTAAGAAGAGGCAAAACCCCTGGGAGGGCTGTGCCTTCACCTGACGCCAGTACCCAACTCTACAAAAGCGCATTCAGAGGGCTATTGTTCACTGCTTGGGACACATGATCTCATGTGCTCTCCACATGCCATCCTGCCAAGGTAGGAGGCAGAGACGTGCTGGGACTAGCCTTCCTTTCACAGAGGGGGAAACTGAGGCGCAGAGAGCTTGACCTTTTCCTCACATCGCCCCTCGGGTTGGCCGTAGGGACAGATTTTGGCCCTGCTGCCTAGTGCCGGCCATCACCGGGAGATTATGTTTTGCATCTCTTTGGGGTTTCACCATCTCAGTGTAGGCTTGGCCAAGGGAGTGCTGGGTCCTGCCTCAGTGTGAAATGCCACACCGCATTCTGTGGTTCGGGATCTGACCAAACTTGCTCAGGTTCTCCACACCCATTTAGGGTGGGATGGACTTCTGCTTGTCTCTGCTTTCAGTGAACTGTTCACTTTCTGTCCACTGTCACCTCCTCTAACCTTTGCTGCTGATGTCTGCAGCCCCTGAGTCCCTCTCAGTGAGTGTCCCTTATGCTCAGCTCATGCCTCCTGTGGCTCTCTGAGGTCCTTACCCTGCACAGTCTGTTGTCTCCTGCCTGCTGTCCCTGTACCAAGCCCTCCCTACCCCCACCACACACTCCTGCTTCCACAAGTCTCCACTTGGCTTGGCCCCACCTGTGCCCTGGAGCTGGTCCTGACTCCTCCTTCTCAAAATTTTTATCTGTACCCTGCAATTTAGTTGTCTACTTCTTGTTTCCTAATCATGTCTCTAAATGTCCATCTTTTCCTCCCTGAAAGACTGTGGGCTCCCTGCAGGCAGACGCGCATTGATATGATGGCAACGACAGCAGCTCTGATGGGTGACTGGGCCCTCCTCGTGCACCAGGCCCAGAGCTGAGTGATTCACGGATTTATCTCATTCAATGATGACAATAAACATGTGTTATTACTCCATTGGACAGATGGAGAAACTGAAGAAACTGACAGATGAAGAAACTGAGAGGTTGAGTAACTTGTTCAAGGCCACCCAGCTAGAAGTAAGAGAGCAAGAATTTTAACCGTACCTGACTGCAGAGCCCATGCTTCCCCACACTGCACATACCCACTATTGGGTGCTTGGTTCAATTTTCTTTGAGCGTTGTTCACGGTGGCATCCGCGGGGTCCTCATTTCCTGGTGGTAGGAAAACCTCCTGCAGATCCTTACCAGCAGACAGTACTCTCTCTGGCCAATGTGTTCAGGGCTTGGCTTCTCTGAGCCCAGACGGTTGGCTAGAATTCGAACACTCCAAGCTCTGTGCGTCCCCCCACCCCCACTTTCTTGCCTCTGCACACCCTTCACAGCCCCACAACTTCTCTCTCCTGTCCCTTTCCCCTGGGGACAACTAAGCAGTCAGAGGATTTTCCCTAGACCACCAGGGTTCCTTGGGCTTCTGTAAGATATCTCTTGATAAAGTCAGTAAGAAAATGGAGCCACGGATTAGCCAAAGGCCCAAAGGAAAGAAACCAGACTAAGACGCTGCTGCCCCCCCACCCCACTCCACACCTGTAGGGGCTCCCATACCCCATCTGTACCCTGTCCCTTCACAGCCACCCCCTCCCCAATCAGAATCTTTGCTTCAGGCTCTCAAGCCCTTGGGCTAAGCCCCACCCCTATCCCAGCATCCTAAAGTTTGGGGGCTGCATTCAACTGAGAGATTTCCAAGTAGAGGTGTGTTGGAGGGACTTCTGTCCTGGCACATGTCCTGGGAGAACAGGGAAAGGGGGCAGCCACTACCTCTGTCTCAGAAGACAGCTGAGCGTGGCTCCCTTCGAGACCTTCTGCCCTTTCCCCCTCCCACCAGCCCGGGCGAACAGGGACCAAGCTTGGTTATTGTCACCTGACGCTGGGCAGCCGCTGATCCCATTGGTGGAGCCAGATTGGGTCTGGCTCTGGCGTTCCTTCTCGTCTTCTCTGCCTCTCTCTCCTCCACACCGCTTGGATTTCGTTCTCGCCTCTCCTTGCTCTCGACTGGGAACCTCGCCTCTCCCGGGGCAGCGGCGCGCCGCGGAGCAGGCAGGGGCTGCCTGTGGGGCATGGAAGAAGCCTCCTTCGCAGCCGCGAAAGCAGCCAGGGGAGCCAGCGAGCGCAGCTGCCTGTGACCCGGGCATCCGGCCCGCTGCCCCTCTGCCTGGGGAGCCCATCCACACCGAGCTCTCTCCCTTTCCTTCCTTCCAGGTCTTCCTCTGCAGAGCCTGGTGGAGCAGGTGAGTGCCCTTCCTCCCCAGAGCATCCTGCTGTCAATCCTGAGAGGGACTTGGGTGGCCGGGGGCTAGCAGCTGGGGGCACCAGGGTCCTGCCACTGCTTGTGGTGCCCACCTGGATTGCCAGGGCTGACGACCTTGTCCCCTCCCTTTCCCCCAGGCCCTTGGCCAAGGGGTTAACAGCTGGATCCGGTCTCCAGGGCACCACAGTTAGTCACCCCGTGACCATTCTGCTGCAGTCAGCGATGCCAACAGGAACAGTGGGGTGGGGGGCAGCTTCTTCTCTGGCATGGCTTTTCTGAATGGGCACAGGCAGAGGATATCATGCCAGTGTGTGCACCATGTATGCAGGCTTGGGAGACAAGGGTTGCCTGCGTAGATAGTTCTGTCTGCATGCACTTATGTTCATGTATGGGTTTTGACTGCTGTGTGGCATGTCTAGGAACATATGTTTTTTGTACATGTGAAACACATGTGTGGGGGATCACTTACCTGAGTAGCCTGCGAGTACATGTCGGTGGGGACAGTGTGAAGCAGTGTGTTTATGGGGTGGACATATCCCTTGTCATGTGTGTGGGAGTACGTGTTGATGAAGGGTTTCTATGTGGGAGGTGCGACTTGGAGCAGAAGGGGGTAGGTAGGTGGAGAGTGTGGGCAGAAACCCCTGTCTTGGGCAGAGCTGCGTAGGTATGCAAACCTGTTGGCATGTGAAGGCTCAGGACTGGCAGAGTGTGGCCAGAGACAAACACATTTTCAAAGTCTGCGTCTTTGAGCCTGGAGAAGACTTGAGGGTGAATACCAGAATATGGGCAGAGGTGGATGTGTGTGCGAGTGTACACGGTGTCCAAGCAGGCATATCAGCTGCCTTTGTGGAGGTGCCACGCATGCATGTTGGGGTCTGTGGTTTCCCCCCCAAATTATGGCTTTGTGAGAAGGTGTGCATACATGTGTATGTGTGAGAGCCTGGGGACATAAACATGTGTGGATGTATGTGGAGGTGACAGCTAGTGATAGTGGAAGGGAAATTGCTGGACAGTCTTAGAATGTGGAGAGTGGGAAAGTCCCTGAGTGCGTAGGTGAGTGTGTGGGAGTGAGAATGTCTGAGGAGGTGTGTGCAGCCTGTCGGTGGGGATACTTGGTGCGTGCGTGTGTGTGTGTGTGTGTGCGCGCTCACGTGCGCGCGCCTCCCTGCATGTGGGTGTGTGAATGCTTGTCTCGGGGTGGATTCGTACAGAAGTGTGGGTGTTTCTCAGGTGTTGTCTCAACCTGCCTCTCACACCCTGCCCTTCCTCGATCATCTGGGCTTGGAAAACTGGGGTTCATGCCCACCTTTGGCCCACACTGGCTTTACTGTTCTCCCGGTGTCACTCACTGCCACTCTCCCAATCGCACATGGGTAGTCTCAGCTCTCCTAGAACTGTAGAGGGGAAAGGATGACCCAGGTCCTGGACATCTCGGCACCGAGCACAGCTGCCCTGTCTCTGGGAGACTGAGGAGTATTGAGGAAGCAGTAGGTGCCTCCCCATGGAGCGGGCGTGGACTGCATCCCATGTGGGTGGGAGACAGCCACTGAGGCCCTCCCTGGGGTGGGAGTGTGTCTGTGTTGGCCTGTGTGGGTGCATGTGGGGGCACATATATGTCTCCTTGGGGAGCTCCTCACTGGGACATCAGGGGATGGCAACTCCTCACCATTTCACAGCTGTCCCCATGAATTACAAACTGGTTTACTGTATAGTTGTTTCTAGATACCCTGTCCCATTCTGTTCTATTTTGTGGTGGACCTGGTAGCAACCCCCATGCTTATTTACCATAGGATTCACAAGGCCACTGGCATTTGACTGAACCTCACAACAGGCAGGCATGCGCTTTAGGGTGGAAGCTAAGATGTAACAAAGACTCAGGCAGCACCCTGGGACAGGTAAGGGCTATCACCCATATCTTTTGCCTTGTGCCTGCCACTCAGGCAGCCCACGGGTTAATTTAGAGGTGCCAGGCTCCAGAGCAGGCTTAATTGACAGGAAAGTGTGGGTTGAATCTTCTGGAAACTATAAATAGAAGTACCTGCTTTCAAAGGCACAAGGTACCCTTACCCTTAACGCCTGGGTGAGGAGAGGAAGAGGGAAGGGGAGAAAAGGAGGTAATATTCCAGAAATCCGAGGTGTGCCAGGACTGGGCTGGAGGAAGAGCTGGCGAGCATGAGCTCCACTGGGTGCTGAGCAGATGTCCCAGGAGAAAGTGCAGCCTACACTCATGCAACTGTCCCAGAGATGGTCCCTTCCCTCCTCTCTCCCCTCTCCCCTCTCCCTTTTCCCCTCTCCATCCCACTCCCCAGAGTCCCAGTGAGCCAGGCCAAAGTCAGGGCCAGAGTCAGTGCTTCGTAGCTAAGCACCAGTGAGAGTGATGGTGGTGTGGTCCTTTCACGCTGGGAGAGCAGCCGGGGAAGAAGCGAAGGAATGAGAGGGGGAGGTGAGAGAAAGTGCCATTGCTTGAAAGAAAAAGACAGAGAAGGAAAAATAAATAGTGGTAAAATCGTGCACCTGTGCATGCATGCACACAAGCCACACATGTGACACACACATGAGGAAACATAACCTTTGCTTAGTGATAAAGGGCTTGAGTGCTCCGGCGTCAGACAGACCTGAGTTCAAATCATTTTCTAGCTGTGTGACCTTTGGCATCTTAGTACCCCTGACCTCAGCTACCTCATCTGTAAAATGGGGATAAAAATGGTACCTACCTATAGTGAGCTTACATGAGATGGTGTTTGTAAAATTATCAGCACATAGTCAGACTGCAGTAGATGTCAAAGGTAAAACTAATTCTTTAGAAGTCAAGTGACAGAGGAAGGAATGATAGTGGAAGAGTTATGGATGGGAGAAGGCCTGTGGCTTTTACTGCCCTCCCCCCCCCCCAGTGCATCCACATGCATCTCTGTGGCACTTGCACTCCCAGCCCTGTGTCGTCATGACCCCTGCTGAGTCACCCCAGAGAAGAGGGGGGACTGACCCCCAGAGCCCTGGCACCCTTGGCTGCTGGTGTTCTCCTCCAGATTGCACACTCACACCCATCCCCTGGGTGAGTGCTTCCTGTCTCTCCTACGCCTCATACTGTTCTCTCCAATCCCCCCTTTCTCTTTTCACGCCTGCTGGCTAAGGGCCCCCTCCTCGGCTCCATCTGCTGCAAATCTGTCCAGCCTGGCGTTTGCAGCATTCCCACTGCCTCTGCCACCTGTCAGGTGCCGTCTGCTCTGCAGACCCCTCCTAGGAGAGCCAGGAGCCTCTGGGGGCCACCCCATCCCACCTTCAGTCCTACCCCTCCAGTCTTCCCTGTGCCACCTTTCCGCCAGATTTGATGAGACAGGTGCAATCGACAGCTCCTAAAGGTCCCACCCGGAAAGGGATGTTGGGAGCAAGACATTCCAGAAAACTCCATGGTGAGGAGGGAGGTGCTGATTCTTCTCCTCTTAGTCCCCACGGGAGCCAAAGCGAAAGGGAGCATGGAGCTGCTGTCCACGCCCCACAGCATCGAGGTCAACAACATCACCTGTGACTCCTTCCGCATCTCCTGGGCCATGGAGAACAGCGACCTGGAGAGGGTCACGCACTACTTCATCGACCTCAACAAGAAGGAGAATAAGAACTCCAACAAGTTCAAGCACCGGGTGAGTGTGGCCAGGGGGCGCCTCCCCCTCGCGCGCGTCTGCTCTCTAAGGGGGCAGGGTGACGTGCCCGGAGGGGACAGCAGGGAGCTGGCCAGGCCCAAGTCCAACCCAGGCTCTCCTTACTGTGTGATCCTGGTAAAGTTATTTAACCTCTCTGAGCCTGAGTTCCTTTGCTGGCAAAAAGGGAGTAGTAATAATAATGCCAGCCCCTGCAGGCTCGTGAGAGGCTTCTGCGAGGTAATGTTGATGTGGCTTTTGGCTCAGGGCCCAGCGCGCAGTGAATACCTATAGGCATCGCGATGAGGGCTTCTCAGGGGCGGGAAAACCCCGGCGGGGGCCAGGACATCACACCTGGGGACGCCTTGTGGATTGTGTGGGTAACACGGGCCCTTTGCTGGGTCCTTCAGGGCCCTGTGAGCCTCTGCTCCTGGCCCTCTGGCCTGTTTGCTGGGCTTAGAAAATGAATGTGAGAGAGTCCCCTGTCGGCTGGGTGTCCTTTCCCTGGGCTAAAGCTGGTGTGGGGGTGGGTGGGAGGAAGGCTCCCATCTTCTAAGCTGGCAGAAAGGCAGGGGGAAGAGTTAGGTGGGAAGAAGCTGGTTCCCACGACGACGGCATCATGTGGGTTACTCACCCTCTCTCTCTTTGGAACTGGCTCCCCTGATCTGGGTGTCTTTTGGCAGGCCAGTTGCCACGGTGACGTGAATGTTCAACACCACCCCCTTAACCTCCTCCCGAAAGAATAAGGCATATTTTCCCTTCCTCCCTGGCTTCTCAGCATTGGCCGTTGCCGTGGAGACGGCACTGCAGTGTGCAGCGCTCTCGAAGTCTCCCTAGAAAACCGAGGTCTTGCCGCTCTCAACTTTGTGGGTCTCCACCCCAGTGGCCTCTCTCCTAAGTTCCCAAGAGCACGGGCATCAGGGAATCAAGGAGGGGTGGAGGCTGGGGAGTGTCCCTATGGCCTTCCCAAGGGCCCCCGCTTCTGCTGGAAAATGGTGGCCAGGACACCGCGCCATCGAATCATTGAGACTCTGGCCCTCTTCTGGAGGCATGGGGCCACCTGGGGGTGGAGGTCTGAGGGAATGCCAAGGTTGAGAGTGACCCCCAATTTGACTCTTGTCTCTTGGTCTGCACCCCATGTCTCAGGATGTCCCTACAAAGCTTGTGGCCAAGGCTGTGCCACTGCCCATGACAGTGAGAGGCCACTGGTTCCTGAGCCCCCGCACAGAGTACAGCGTGGCGGTGCAGACGGCTGTGAAACAGAGCGACGGGGAGTACCTGGTGTCCGGCTGGAGTGAGACGGTCGAGTTCTGCACCGGAGGTGAGGCCCTGCAGGTCTGCTGGGGGGGGGGGGGCTTCATCTAAACACAGCAGACACTGTGGCCAGCAGACACTGTATACCAGCACCGGGCTTAGGCTGTCAGGGAGACATGGGCAGACAAGACCTGCCCCTGCCCCCCAAAAAGCCTGCACACTGGTGCAGGAGGCAGATGTGAGCACTGCTAATCATGGTGACAACATCACTTCCATAAGGGGATGGAGTCGCTTTTCTGTCTTGAGGCAAGCATGCTTTTTTAAATTGTGTAAAATACACATAACATAAAAGTTACCATCTTAACCATTTTAAGTGTATAGTTCAGTAGTATTAAGTACATTCACATCGGTACGCAACTAATCTCTAAAACTTCATCTTCCCAAACTGGAACTCTATACCCACTGAGCGCCAGCTCCGCCTTTCCCTTCACTCCAGTCCGGGCAACCACCACTGCACTCTCTGTCCCTCTAAATTTGACCATGCATGGTACCTCATGTGAGGGTAATCGAGCAGCATTTGTCCTTCTGTGACTGGCTTATTCTCTCAGCATGATGACCTCAGGGTTCATCCATGTTGTAGTATGTGTCAGAATTTCCTTTGTTCTTAAGGTGGAATAATATCGCAATGTGTGGCTAGACCTCGTTTTGTTTATAATCGTTGGTCCATGGGCACTTGGTGGAACAATCACATTTTGCTTGTCTTGAGCCTCCACTTGGCCTGAGAAAATGTTCCTTATTCAGCGATTCCATGAACTCTCTTAGCAGAACTTAGCTTGCAAATCCCAGCATGGACAAGCGAAAAAACAGGCTCAAGTGTGCTTGGTCACTGATGACCCAGGTTTTGTCCCCACAGTATTCCATTCTTTTGGTGTTCATGGTGAGAACTGCCCCAGATCTCCCTCTGTCATAAGGAAGGGGTAGGGGACAGTTTTAGCCCTGGGCCTCCGCAGCTGCTGGCTCCACCCTCTGCCAATGTCTGTGCCCTTTGCTTTGTCCTTGAGCTTTTTGTCCGTTGTCTTTTCAATGGTGTTCTTAGCTCAGCTGCACACCCCACTCTCTGGAGGTGCTCCCTCTCACTGTGGGGAAAGCCTCTTAGTTTACCCCAGAACTCCACGTGTACTGGGAATTTAATTCAAATGGAGGAGCTGAGGATGGCTGCAGTCCAGTCCATACTCCTCTTGCCAAACCCAGCACCCTGGCCAGGGCTGCCTCAGCAAGGAGGAAAGGGCACCTTTTTCTAATTTGCACAAAGGTAGTAGCAGCCCTACCTGGGCCTCTGGCCCTGGCCCTGGCCCTGGCCTTGGCCCTGGGAAGGGTCCAATTTCACTCCCCGGTTTCCAGGCTTCTCTGCTTTTCCTGGGATGCTGAAGTAGAGTCATCACCCCAGACCTGGTCTGCCTAAACACTCATCTCAGTTGTCAGCTGGTTTCCCCGTGGGTGGTGTGGGCAGCATCCGCCTGCTGGGTTTGAAGGCTCTCCCTAAAAGACCTCAAAATCTCACCCTCTCAGACCTTCCCTTACCTGCTGGTCCTCCTTTCACACGAGGACTAGGACGCCTGGGATTACAGCCCCGGGGGTCCAGTATGATTGTGTAACTGGGCAGCCCTGCCCTTGTCTGAGCCTCTGGCACTGAGGGTACAGAGCTGATGAGGACAGACGGCATACAGCTGGCCCGTTCCCATGTGGTTCGAGATGCTGTGAATGTTCGGTGTCCCCTGCTGCTCTGAGCACAGTGGGTTGGCGTTCACATTGTGGGTGAGGAGGGGGGAAGGGCTGTGATCGCTGCCTGGCCCTCGGCTCACCCACCTGCTCTCTTACAGATTATGCCAAGGAGCACCTGGCACAGCTGCAGGAGAAGGCCGAGCAGATCGCAGGCCGCATGCTGCGCTTCTCTGTCTTCTACCGCAACCATCACAAGGAGTACTTCCAGCATGCCAGGTGTGTGCAGCCCTGCATGACCCACCAGGTCCCTCCTCCCTCCCCCAGCTCTACCTCTGTTTCCCAGGCTGTTTGATGTCACCCTAACTTTGTCACTTGCCAGATCCTCTGCAGAGTTGCCATGCCTTCCCATCACAGGCTCACTCTGGGGGGTGGAGGCTTAGGATTGAGCTCCAGGGAAGGAGAGGGAACTCAAGATAGGGCTGCCTGGGGAACCTGTGAAAACAGCCTGGGTGAATGAGGACCCAGGTGGGATCCTCCTTTGAGGCAGTTCCTGTCACTGGGTTCTAATGTGAAAGGCCAGCTATCTCTCCAGTTCAGGCCCTGGATCCTAAGGGGAGGTAGTGAGGCGAGGCATAGAGTGTGAGTGGGTTCTGGGCATGAAGGCGTGTGGTCTTCACACTGTCTGCTGGGGAGCCTGGAGGTTTTAGGGTGTGTCTCAGGCAGCCCTCAGGGTGGTGCGGAGGGCTTGCTGAGGAACTCTGAGGATGGACTTGGTGGACCTCACACCTATCATTCAACCTGAGCAGGTTCAATTTTATTGCTTATGGCCCGCCTATGTATAATTCCCTTTGGGAAAAAAGAGAGGATTCCACATCCAAAAATTCTTGATCCAATCGATGATGTCATCCGACATCTTCAGCTGACACATGGGAAGCCTGATACCCAGAGGGCCGGCAATTCACTAGCCACTTAGGACAGCCAGGACCAAGCAAGAGTGAGGCTGGATCAGGGCTGCCCTCCCCGCCGTGACTGCTGACACTGCTCCAAGTGTCCTTCTAAGGTTAGGCCAGGACAAGCCACCGCCAGTACTGTCTTTATCATTACACCACTCTGACCCTACCCCAGGGCAGTGGGGGCCTGGAAGGCCTTTGATGTTTGCATTGAAGAAGAGAGGCAGTGAGGTGAATGGTGAGGGCACTGGCCCAGTTTGGGTTTCTCCATCAGAAAACAAGAAAGAGACAGAGAGCACCCATGTGAGATAGGATATAAAGAGGGATAAAGGCAGAGTCCCCCTTTTGAAAACCTAAGGGACAGTACTGACAGATGGAATTATTGAGTAAAATTCAGTATCCTGCACATAGTAGGCAGTCAAAATTTTGTTAAGTGCAAGTGCTTGATGTTCCCCAAGGTTTTAGAGAGGAAGGGACACCTGTGCTGGGCTTGGAAGGATGAATAAGAGTTTGCCAGGCCAGAGGGAGAAAGGTGGGAAGGGAAGTCCAGGCAGAGGCAGAGCACTGCAAGTGCAGAGGCAGGAAAGAGCTGGGGCGGGGTTCCCATGTGGCTGAAGGATGTCACCTGTGGGTGTGGGGGTGATAGGAGGTGGAGCCTGAAAGACCAGATTGTGAGGCCTTTGCTTTTCACTCAAGCTCCATCAAAGGGTGTTATGCTGCGGAACAGCAGGTTCAGACCTCTCCTCTGTGAAAGAGTGGGCTGGATCAGCCCATCTCCAGGGCCCTCCCTGCTCTCGCATTCTGGAATGTTCTATTTGTGATGGGTGGAGGCGGTGGCTGGTGGGAGAGCTGGGAACTGGGCTGGCTCCCTCCTCACCACACACAGCAGCCAAGCCTCGGCCCAGCTAACCAGTGGCATTTTCCCTTCCCTTTGGCATTGTCCCTGGGGTGGGTAGGACCCACTGCGGGAATATGCTGCAGACCTACCTGAAGGACAACAGCGGCAGCCACGGCTCCCCAACCAGTGGCATGCTCCACGGGGTCTTCTTCAGCTGCAACACGGAGTTCAACACAGGCCAGCCCCCACAAGACTCCCCCTACGGCCGCTGGCGCTTCCAGATCCCCGCCCAGCGCCTTTTCAACCCCAGTACCAACCTCTACTTTGCGGACTTCTACTGTATGTACACAGCCTACCACTACGCCATCCTGGTGCTGGCCCCCAAGGGCTCCCTGGGGGACCGCTTCTGCCGAGACCGATTGCCCCTTCTGGACATTGCCTGCAACAAGTTCCTGACCTGCAGCGTGGAGGATGGGGAGCTGGTCTTCCGCCATGCCCAGGACCTCATCCTGGAAATCATCTACACTGAGCCCGTCGACTTGTCCCTGGGCACCCTCGGGGAGATCAGCGGCCACCAGCTCATGAGCTTGTCCACTGCCGACGCCAAGAAAGACCCCAGCTGCAAGACCTGCAACATCAGTGTGGGCCGCTAGGGACTCCGGGAGAGCTGGGGGGCTAGAGAGAAATGACAGGCAGGGTGGTGATGGGTGACATAAGTTCAGGGAGCTGGCTTTCTCTCCCCGGCCCCCTACCCCCTCCACACAACCATTTCCCCCCTCCCCCACTCCTTGGCTATTCGAGGCAACAGAGGGTGGTCTCCTTGGTAGGCGTGGCCCACCCATGCCTGGTAGACTTGGAAAGGCTCTTAGCTTCAGTAGGTTGGTGGTGGTAGGGGATGGGGGTGGATTTCTGGAGACTTCCCCTTTCCTCTGGTTTCCCTGTCCTGCTATTTCTTGCTTCATTCCAGGCCTTCATCTCATGGAGACTTGTGGCCTCTGAGCTCTTTCCTGGAAGCCTCTCTAGGCTAAAGCCCACATGTAGCTTGCCTGCCTCCAGAGGGGACACAGAGCTGTGGGGTGGTCTTCCTTAGCCCCACCTACCCCACTCAGGACCAACACAGGATGCCCTTCTCTGCTCAGCTGGCCTGGGGGCTTCCCATTCCAGACTTGGCCCCTCCTCTCTATAAATAGTCTCCTGCACTGCTGTGACTTCCTGCCCCGCAGCACCTTCTCCTGCATGGGGAGAGCTGTCCCTCCTTCTCACCTGCACCCTAGAAAGGGGCCCTCTTTTTTCTCTTGGCTTTGGGGCATCCAGGCTGTTGGAATCTTCCCTTTGTTCTGGAGATAATATCAGACCCCAGAGGACCTTCTCCCTTGCTCAAAGCACTGGGGCCTGGAATGGCAGCTACTGGGGTTGAGGAGGGGGAAAGAGACCCCTGAGACCCAGAGGGACCCCTTTCTAAGGTGGGGGTGGGCTGCCTCCTGTCCTGAGGGGACCTGGTGTGGAATAGACCTGAGGGCTTTCCCACAGAGCCCCGGCACCCGCCTGGCTGTGAACTTTGCTAGCTCTCTCTCTCTGACTGCACTGTGCCTGTGTGTGATCTGGACTGTGGCTTCCCTGCCACCCCTCCTGTGGCCCCACCCACTGGCACTGTCCGCACCCCACTTGAGCCTATTGTTGGAGAGCCCCGTCCCTGGGGAGCTCCTGATGAAGATTTTCCTGGGCCTAACAGTGTTTTTAACCTGTTTCCTACTTTTGTACGGGTCACCAGGGTGGTGAGGGTGGACCCCCTGAGACAAGCAGACCAGGTTGGCTGATGAGGAGAGGTATTGATGGAGGCAGCTAGCTGTTTGGGGATGATGGAGGTGATGTCAGGTGGAGAACAGCCTCCACAGTGACAGCCGGATTTCTGTGAGGAAGGACAGAAGGGGCCGGCAGGCCAACAAGGCCATATCTCGGTAAGAGGCAGGTGGGACAGCTGGCCGCCTCTTCTGTAGCCACAGGGAGTGGTGTGGTCAGCTGTCTCTGTGGCATGGATCAGGTCTGGGGGCCCTGGGAGATGCATGGAGTAGGAGAGGACATGGGCCCTCAGGCCCTTTCCCCCTCTGTTGGCAGCATTGCTGTGGGGGTGGCCCGCTGCCCTCCCTTCGCCCTGTGTCCGCCCCAGGCTGGGGCCCGCCTGCCTGTGCTGTGCTTGCGATGTGTACCAATAAACAAACCACCATAGCCTGAGAGCCCTGCCTTTCCTTGGGCTCTGGGATGTGGGATTCAGGGCTCAGGAAGCAGAGCCACATCTCCTGCTTGGGAGGGACTTCGGAGGTCATTTGGAGCTACCCTGCACTTTGCAGAAGGGGAAACTGAGGCCTCTTAGGAGAGAATCTATAACAATCTGGAGGCTAACCAAGGTCCCCAGCCCCCCTCCCATTTGGAGACCTTTCCACTGCAGCATCAGACCCAAATGCCACTGAATTTCCCTCCCCCAGAGCCCCTGTCCCTTCCTCAGCAGGGCTCCTCTTTTGCAGATGAGTCACCTCTGTGTCTATTATCATGGATTTATTAAAATGATCCTCTGCTGGAGTGGAAAAGCTCCAGAAAAGTTAGAGCCACCTCCCTGACACTTCCTGGCTCAGGGCCAATGAATATGTGTCACCCAGAGCCTCCTAGGGCTAGGAAGGAAAGCTGGAGGGCAAAGACCACTTCCTGAGGGCCTACTATGTGTCAGGCATCGCGCCAGGTGCTTTCACACATCAGCTCTTTTAGTCTTCACAGTGGCTCTGAGCTGTATTCACACTTAACAGATGAAGAAAATGAGGCACGAAGAACTTAAAAGGCTCGCCCATGTCTTACAGTCAGTAGATGACAGTAGCCAGGATTTGAATCAGAAGCTGGAATCTTCCCATTTCACTGCCCTGTGTCCCCTAGTGTGTGCCAGGCCACCTGAGACAGTAAGCAGGGCCTGTCTCAGACACACTGGCCCTCTCAAGGATCTCCTCTGGCTGACCAAGGCCAGTCCTAGTTCCTGAATAACACCAGGGGGGGCTGTGGAGTCGAAAATGCCCAGGAGGCTTATTTAAAGGGTTTGGGCAGCAGCTGGTGTACAGAATTCCCAGGACAGGGGGTGACCATCATGGTCTATCCTTTCACCTCTGAGCAGGATACCCTACCTCCCACCATGAGCTGAGGGGGTTTCAGAGTCCTCCAGAGGAGAGGTGCAGGCTTCAGGCTTCCTTTTGTGAATCTTTGTGGTTTTCTTAGGAGATGTTGGCTCTCGGTGTCCTTTTACTGGGGGACCACGGCGGCTAGCTGAGGCAGGGTGGGCGGGGTTGGGGGGAGTGCAGGTTTTCTCCAGAGAGCCTGCCTCTCCTTCCTCTCTCCAGATGGCTGCTCTCTGGCACATGCATGTCCTGCGCTGCAAGAGGTGCCGGTCAGACCAAGCTGCGTCAGGGCATGTGGTGGAGTCTTCTGACCTGGAAGGAGAGGTCTGCACGGGAGCACATGTGCGCGCACACACACACACATGCTCTCATGCACCCTCCTTGGGCTGGATTTAGAAGATAGCCTCGGTAGCCACAGAGACCTGAAAGGTGAGGGACAACCTTGGACTGAAGTTGCCAATGTATAGAGCAGGGCCCCCCGAGTTAGCCCTGCTCCAGTGCAGGTGGGGAAGGAAAATGAAACAGTGGCCACCAAGGGTGGGTGTGTTCTGCTGTACAGACACAGACACACAGACACAGCCAACACATACACATAACCACATGTACTAATGCTCCCAATACACACACGTACGCACGCGCATGCGCACACTCTCTCTCTCTCCCTCCTCTGCCCAGATACCCACTTCTCTGCCCAGCATCTTTCTTTGAATCCTGGATGGAGTACAGTGCCCACCCCCCATAGTGGGAGGGGAGGTACTCTGCTCTGAGAACCCTCACAGTGTCTTTTCTCCACGTTGGAAAAAGAGGTGACTGGGGACAAAAAGGGACCATTCCCCAAAGTGGAGGGAGGCCTTCAGGAAGCTGAGCCGAGGTGATTGGCCATAAAACAGCTTGGCCACAGCATCTGGAGGAGATTGGAACCAGATGTTCCTGGGATGGGGGAAGGGAGGCTGTGGGGCTGGGAGGGGGCTGGAGCAGGAGAAGCGGGCTGGTCCACAGGAGGCTGGGTTAGGGGGCCTCGTGGCTCTCTGGGGAAAACATCTGGCTGCCCTCTGCCCCGCTCCCCAAGTCAGAAATTACTATTTTTGCAAACTGGAGCAACAAATCTTTTGACGGATTCCAGTCAGCCCTGTGTGTGTAGGGACAGTCAAGCACAGGGTGTGACTTGGGAGGTGCCCAGAAAGGCTACCAGCTAGCCAGAAACAAGTCCCCTGCTCTGTAAGCCCTGCCTTGCTGTGGGTTCAGCATCATCCTGACAGTAGTTCTGTGCTACTCCCCTAATGTCCAACTGGAAACTTGTGTACCCAGAAGTTTCCTTTTGCCTTGGGAAGAGAGTAGTCCAGGAACTGGAAAATTTTCCAGCAGAGGAAAGGAAAAGAAGGCCCATTTGTAGAGAGCCTTGTGTTTGCCGGGCGCTGGGACAGGCTCGCTTCAAAGGTTATCTAGCCTGGCTCAGTAGTTGAGCGTCCACCGAGGAACCAGGAGATTACAGTTTGATTCTCAGTCAGGGCACATGCCTGGGTTGCGGGCTTGATACCCAGCAGGGGGCATGCAGGAGGCAGCCCATCAATAACTCTCATCCTTGATGTTTCTATCTCCCTCTACCTTCCCCGCCTCTCACCAAAATCAATAAAAACATATATTTTTTAAAAGGTTAATTCATTCCTTCCTTGAAACCCTGTGAGGTGTCATCATCTTACGTATCTAGGTAAAGAAACCGAGGTTCGGAGTGCTGAAATGACTCACCCAGGGGCACAAAGCCACCAAATGGTAGAGTTTGTTCTTGCATTCAAACTTGCTATGAGGAGGGGAAGGGAATCAGAGAGGAAAAGGAATGAGGGGCAGTGCAGGGCATCAGCTTTCCTTCTACAGTTGAGCCAACAGTTGGCCCTGCAAACCCCCACCGCTGCTGAGGATCCCAGCCGCTTCAGTAGCCTGGCCCAGCCCTCTGGCTGCCTGGAGACCGGACACTGGGTTTTCTCCTTGCCTGCGGCAGGAAGGGCTGCTGGGCAAAGGCAACAGGCTTAGGGAGCAGAGGCCCAGGGAGGGGCAGCTGGCCAACATCACAGGGCGAAGCATGGCAGAGCTAGGTCTTCTGACTGCCAGGCTGGTGCTGTCATTCTGCCCTTCTAGGACTGGAGAGGTGCTCCCAGAGGGAGGAGACGGGAGCTCCACGGTATGTGGTTATCTCAACCTGGTTACCAGTGTTGGGAGCATAGCCTGGGGCAGGTCTGTCCTAGCTCTTTCACTACACTCAGGGTCCAGGGAAACCCAGGGCTCCTCAGGGGCTTGGAGACAGTTGGAGTAGCAAGGGTCCCTTCCTCCAATGTGGAATCACGTGAGTTGATGGACGGCTGTGCTGAAGTTGGTCTAGTTTAGAACCTGAAGCAGCCAGAAGGTGAGGGTGAGCTGGGCCCTGAGAACACATTAAGTTTTGGAATATATATCAGTGGCCTGCAGCCCTCTACTAAGCAGCCTCCACCGCCTGGTGGGAGCCTTTGAAGATGGGCCCAGGGGAGACTGGGAGAGCCTGCCAGCCCTGGTCCCTGAGTCATTACAGGGGTCCGAATCTATGGTGGTGATGATTTTGGGGCAGGTGCTCGGGGTGGCTGCATGGGGCGATCCCGAGCTGCCCCTAGCTGTGGAGTTTATTCATAGAGCCCCTGTTCGAGGTGAAGAACCAGGTACTCTCTGTGGGCTGGAGCCCAACAGTCTGGACGGGTTACGATCCTGGTTCCTTCTGTACCTGTAGCTTGTGAACTGGGAATATGGTCCTCTGAGCTTCGGAGGAACCAGGAGGGCTGGTGAAGTGAGCTGTGACCACTGACTACAAATTCAGCCGTGGAGGAGCTGATGCCAAGTTGGTTGGCAAAGTGTCTGGGTGAGATGCCCAGGCGGCTCCAACAGTTTGGGGGCCTTGCCATTTTGCTCATGGCCCTCCAGACTGTCCTAAGTACCCCAGTCAGAGGAGGTGGAGGGATGGAGGGGGTGGCCCTGACATCATAGCCTGTGACCCCACTGGAGCAATGGCAACCCCTCTGCCATTGTCCACTGCCTCAAAGGGTTTCAAGGCCTCATGTGAGGTCGGGACTGGAGGACAGGGCTGCAGCCTGACCACCGGAGGGGGTTCTACATGCACATCAGATACTAGCAATGTGTCTGGTTTCCACCACTGCTTTCTGCTTAAAAGGCCAGTGTGGGGTGTAGTACTTTCCTGGGGTGGGTCTCCCCACATAATCCCAACAACATCTGGCACAACACCTGCTCCTGCTCCTGCTCCTGCCCCTGCTATAAGGAGGAGCTTGGAGCCAATAAAAGAACTACAGTCCCACTGAAAGTGCTCAGGCAGCCCCAGGGCTTGGAGCAGCTGCTGGGTCTCTTTGGAATCTGGGAATGGCCAGCCTAGGTATAGGAACCTGGGTTCTCCCTCGACTTCTTTCCCTGTGAGATCCATGTAGAGAAAAGGCAGAGAGAGGCTCCTTTGAAGGGAAGGAACAGGGATGTGGTTTCTCTCCTGTTGGCCTCAGGGAGACAGGTCTGAGCCTCGGGCTGGCTGGGAGGGAGGAGGCAATGGCAGGAAGGACAAGGCCAGACAAGACACAACCTTGAGTCGCCTTGGGAGAGGGGGCCGGAGCTGGAATGTTTGCTCAGCGTCTGGCTCTTGTCTCCATGACAAGAACCCCTGGGGCCAGCATGCAGTGCCTGACCTTCAGGAAGTCAGGCACTGGGGCTAGCTAGCGGGTCTGCTCTGGCTGATGCCAGTTTTCTGGTTCCTGGTGAGGTCCCCTAGCTGGACACCCTCACAGCCCACCCACCTCTTCGTTAGACACAGAGATAGAAAACCCAGATGGAGACCGGATGGACAGATACACCCTTTTATATACCTCCTCCCTCCCCACCAAAGAGCCTTTTACAGAATGTTCTACCCCTCCCGTTGTGTGGGAGGGCTGTGCAGTGTGTGCATTTGATGCACCCGCCTGCAGGCTGAAGTGTGCAAGGCGGCTGTGTTTGTGTGTGCCCAAGTGTGAAATCACACCCTTAGGGGTCCTAAATAGAAGGGAGGAAGAGCAGCCAGTGAGGCCAGGTGTCCTGGCTATGGCCCACTCCAGACACAGCAGGACTGCACATCTGGAATCAAACACCCCCACTCTCTCCCACCATGTCCCAGACAGCATTTGGCACAGGATACTGGCTGTAACACTTTCGGTTTATTGGCTGGGATGCCCTGGATGGCTGACCAGCCCACTGGGCCTGAGAGAAGCCCTGTCTTGTTCTCTGCCCCTCCCCTTCACCTCCCCACTGTGGATTCCGTGGGACACGTATGGAAACTCATGCCCTAGGAAACAGTGGAAAGTGGGGTCTCAAAATAAAACCAAATGAAGCTGGGGAAGGGCTGGGACATATATATTACAATGAAGATACACACCAGCTATACACAACCCAGCGCATAGAGATGGGCAGGAAAGGCAGGAGGGTCCCGCTGACAGACCTCCTCCCCACCGGCCGGCCCCCACAGAGGAATGGCCACTTCAAGTGTCTCAGTGAAAGCTCTGGCTCCCGGGCCCTGGCCCCTTGCTCTGGTAGGGGCAAGGGAGGCAGGGATCTGGGGAAGTGGCTCATGAAGGAGTCCAAGTCCCTGCCTCCTGAGGACAGCCTCATCCGAACATGGGGTGTGGGGACAGGGCACCAGCCTTCTGCCCACTCCCACTGTCCCGTCCAGGTGACTGAGGGCAGCAGGCTTCATGTCCCCACCTGTCCCGGCTGATGAGCAAGGGCAATGGTCACTTCCTGCTGTGCAGAGTGTCCTGGAACTTGGTGCTGGTGTAGCGCAGGTGGAAGCCTTTTTTCGTGATGGTGTCATCAGAGTGGAATCTCACCAGGACAGAGTCTCCTGCTGAGTACACCTCCTCCGGGGGCTGACAGAGGAAGGGGATGTGTATGAGGCTGAGGACAGGGGCTAGGGCTGTGGGTTTCCCTCCCTAAGGTCCCCTGCTCTATGGAAAGCAAGTGGCTCAGGTCCCCCAACCCCTTGATTCAGGAGAAAAACTCGCCTAGCCTAGCGGGTGTTTAATGGGGAGCCTGGAGGAGGGGAGAAAGCAGAGGAGCTTGTCTTAAGTCCAGAGTGAAACTTTCATTCTCAACCTGGCTCTGCTATGAACTAGTTAGGTGTGAAGTTTAGGCAAGGTACAGCTTTTCTGGACCTTGCTTCTCTCACATACAAACAGGACCAAAGACTATCTGCTCTCCATGCCTAGAAGGGTCTGGGGGGGGGAGGCTCATGAGAGGGTGGCTGTGAAGGGTTCTGCAAAGGAAGCAGATTCTCTGAATGGCTGCCTTCTAGTTGTCTCAGTCATGTCTTGGAGAAGACTGGACAGTTGGGTTCCCTAGACCTGGCCCGTCCAACTCCCACCTCCCCTCCCCCAGCTCTGGCCATCATCAACTCCAGATGATGTCCCTTCCCAGGTTCCTGCAAGCCCTTCCTCACCTCTGTGTATAGGCCCTCAGAGCGAGAGCCACCTGTAAAGCATCAGCACATAGATGCCCTGGCCCTAAAGGCTTAGAAAGGATCATTTTTGAGAACCTTGGGGACATTTCCAGCCACCATTCCAGGAAGCTCTGATGAAATTGGGTTCCTTCCCCAGGTCCCCTCCTATTAACTTCTGTCTGGTGGAAATCTCTGGAAGAAGCCACCTGGGACACCCGAATGTGCCAGATCAAGGGAGTTACAAAGGGCAAAGTGTGGGGGGTGCGCCAGGTTGGTAGCCAGGGGACTCCAGAGCCACCAAGCAGGGCAAACAAGAGGGCTGTGTGCTCCGCTTCCCACTCCAGTTCCCCACCTCTCACCCTGCCCAGCCCTTGTCATTTAACAGGTTGAAGCGCTGCTCCTAAGAGGGATTCGCCACAATGCTGGGTCCAGTGGCTGCTAGATAGCTCTGGGAAATTTCACCCTTTCCGGGGTGCCCAGGCTGCCTGGAGCATGGCCATGAGAGGTGGGGACCGGCAGGTGATAGGAGGAGGGCATGTCTGGGTATGGGAATGACCGTGAATGCATGTGCAAAAGTGTATGTGTCTGGGGGGTGGAGGAGATGGGGGGGGGGGACAGCATTCTCTGAAGGAGGACAAGATTTTTAAAAAAAAGAGAAGCAGCAGCCATAGCTCTGACCGGGAGGAAAACAGATCCACCTTTGTGGTTTTCCTGTGGCCTTAGTTAAAACCCCAGCGAGCACACTCTTACCCACTGTCTCTGAAAAGACTAAGAAGCCATGCTCAGGGCCTGCTTGGACAGCAGCACCAACAGCTTGGGGGCCGCTGGCCTCTCACCAAGAGGAGACGCTGGCCGTGGAAGAGATGGGGGTGTTTTCATGGCTCAGCCAGAATGGCTAGTTAGCGCAGCTTGGCTTAGGATCGGGTCCTTGGCTCTGGCCCCCACCTCTGAGTCCTGGTGAGCTGCCCTGGGATTGGAGCAAGGGAATGGGGTGGGGGCAGAGGGAACGCCATCCTCCTTCCCAGATGCAAGTTACCCTGGAGGCCCAGCGAAACTGGTGCTGGGCTGCCTGAGTCAGGGCAAGACCCATCCCAGAGATTGTAGGAACCTCTGTTTTGCCCTAAAAGGACCAGTTTTCCTGGGTGGGGATGGCCCAGGGCAGGGCAGGCCTCTGTAAGCAGCTACCCAAGAGGCCTCCTGGCTCTGGTCAAGGGCCAGGTGTATGCTCCCACCTACCACACCAGCACCCCATGCATGCAGAGGCACTGGGCTGTCGCTGAGTCTCTGGATTGGGGCAAAGAGTGGAGGATCTGGGGGGCCTCACCCCTGAGCCACAGTAGCGCCCCAGTCTGGGGGCTGTGCTGTCATAGCCATCAAAGAGCTCCATGTAGTCGTAGCCACAGTCAGTCTCCTCTTCCACCTCAAAGGTCTGGAACACGAGCTCCACACCGTAGCCTTCCTCTGCCACGATGACCCACTCACAGTCCACACCCCCAGGGTAGTTGTTGTCACCAAACTGGGCGTGGGAGTAAAGATCCTTGGACTTCACCTCGGCTCGCACCTGGCCTCCGCACTCTGTGGGGACAAAATGGGCCGTCACTCCCCGAGTGGAGCTGCGGGTAGGCGGGCGCTGCACTTCACCACGCTGGCCTCACTGGCTGGCTGGAGGCCTGCGAGAGGCCACGTGGCTAGTCAGGGCTGGGTTTGGACCTGGCCCAGGACTTGGCCCATATACATGCTCTGCTGCTCTGCCTCTGGATAGAGGCCCATAGAGGCCAGGGGTGCACAGGATGGGGGTGGCTCAGAGCAGAGGCACGGTGGAGGGCACACTTGTGGAAAGGGGACATTGCTAAGTCGCTCCAGTTGATGGTTGTCATGGGAGAATGTGGGCCCTGAGTTGCCAGAGATTCCATTCTTAAGAGAGATGTACATCTAGATTTTATGTGAAAACTCCTGATTTTTTATATTGGCTCATATTTTTAAAAAACACAGTGGGGGCCAAACACAGCAGTTCTGAGGGCCAGATGGAGTTCCGGGCCTGCAGTCTGTGACCCTGTGCTGTGAGGGGGAACAAGAGCATGCAGGGTAGGGCCAGCAGCAGCCACCTCCTCCTGATGCCCTCTGGCCTCTAGGACATGTGGTGTTCACCCTTCTCTGTAGGGGTGGGGGTGAGGGTCGTGGCTTGGGCAGGGACTGAGTTGAAAGTGTTGAGCGGAGGCTGTAGACACATCAGCTCTGGCGAGTCCCCAGCAGATGGCTGGAGACCCACAAGGAGCCTACAAAGCCCCCATCCAACACCCTGGGTCTGATGGACGTTCTAGGCTTCCCACGACTGGCTCCCAGGCTTTCCCTGCATTCAAATGTCCCCACTTCACTGGTAGCCTCACATCCATTGCTCTGGCCAAACCAAGTGATTTGCTAGCCCCTGTATACACTCAGAGCTGTCCTGGGGCTGGGGCTGTGTTTGGGCTCCTCCCCCTGTTGGAATGTCCCCACCAGTCACACCCAGAGCTAGGCCCTTATCATGTTTTGTCTCCCGCTGTAATTATCTGCACGGGTCCTGTCTCACTCCTGGACTGAGTTTCCGGGTGAGTGGGGTGAAGGGCTCAGGCCTGAGGCACTGCCATTTGCCCTGACATCCCTCTTGCATAGGACCAGAGCTCAGTAAATGGCTGTTGAATAAATAAACAAATGAACACAGAGTAAGCCCCTTGAAGGCTGAGATGTTCATCTGCTTTGTACGTTTTGTGACCAGAACTTAGAACGCTGCCTCATACATGTTACATGTTAGTAAATAGTATCAAATGAATGAAGAGTGAATTTGGGGGTGTCCTAGCACTGGAAACTCTGGGGATTCCCTCCCCATCCCAGGATTCCCTATCTCGTTTTTACTGCCCTCTGAAGGCCACCTCGGCAAACCCTAATTAGGACCTTCTTTTCCTGGCCGAGGAGGCTCCTCCTCTGCTCCCCTGGCCCAGCCCTCAGTACACACTGTGCCTCTAGCCAGGCCGCAGGCGTGGTCTGTCTGCACCTTCACAAGCTCTTTATAACCACCCCACCAAAGCCTGGCCTGCCTTTGAAACCAGTATCAGCAGATGCGTCCTGAACAAATGCTGGCATGAGGGCCTAGCTGCCTGGGACCCTGGTAGCAGGTGTCTCACCTGTGGAATGGGACGCTTGGAAGCCCTTCCTCTGGACGGAGTTGTCAGAGTAGAAGCGCAGGAACATGCGGCTGCCCGAGGCCACAACTGGCTCGGGCTTCTTGCTCCCACAGAAGCGGCCCAGAACTGGGGCCTTGGCATCACGCCCGTCGTACACCTCCAGGTGGTCGTAGGCGCACTCAGGCTGGGACTCAATGTCCATCTCCAGGAAGGTCTGGGGGGCATGGGGAAGGACAGTGAGTTAGGAATGTGGTGGGGGGCCAGTGGGGTGGACAACAGGTGGCCCCAAACCCAGGCCTCCTGACCCCTGCTCACAGACTCTGGGGGGAGGGGCCATGGCTCATGGATGGCAATGAGGGAGGACCTGGGAATGGGGTGATGGCAGATACACCCCCAGTGTACACTGGGGAAGGGCCTCTGTTGAGATCAGACTGGGCTTCTTGCAGGGTGGCAGCCCTATGGACTCAGCCAGGTCATCAGCTTGCAGTCTGCCCTGCTCTGAGCAGTGCCTCTGAGTGACTCAGGGTTTTGGAGCTGACAGGAAATAGGTGACAGCTACATGTCATGGAGGAGGAGGGTGCCTGTGCAGGCTGGGGCGTGGGCACCTTACCAGCTTGACCCGGTGCCCGGGGGTGCTAGAGATAGCCCAGGTGCACTCCTTCTTGCTGGGATATTTGTCAGGCCAGTTGGGGCTGGTGATGGTGCCGCTGGTGGATGTCACCTTGTGGTCACAGCCGGCTGTGGGGGGGGATGAGTTTGGGGAAGGGGATCATCAGGATCCCCAATGCTTTAATGTCCCCTATGAAGGAAGAAAGCCACTCCCTCCTGCCTGCCTTCCTTCTTTCTCCTGCTTCCCACATAAAAACTGACTGAATTTATATCACTTTTTTCCATTGTTACCCCCGCCCCAGGAAATCAAGCTGCTTGGTTCCAAGCGAGGCCGCACCTGGCAGCATCCATGCCACCACCCTCATAGGTGGACCTTTGAGGCCATCTGGCCACACCTTCTCTGCACTCTGAGATGCTGGCATCCTCTGATCTCCTGCCACGCCTCCACATTCAGAGAAGACTTTGGCACCTGACTCAGTTCTCTCCATCCAACTCCTGTCACCATTCTCGGTGATGTCAACAAACAGGCAGACGGTCCACCCCATACACTGGCCTCTCAGTCCCTGCCCTCAGCTCTGCTGGTTCTCATTTCCGTCCTTCTGAGGTGCACTTGCTCATGACCTCTCCCTCGCCTTTGCCATCACCCACCGTTTCTCGATGTTGCAATCACCTCATCCTCTTTGTGGCCACCTCCTGTTCTTCCAGGGCGCTCAGGCCCTCACTTTCCTGTCACAGCTTCTTTAACTTTAGAGGGACCTCCATGGCCCCGACCCTTACAGTTTCTCCCAATATTCCCTCCTTGGTTGACTTAACTCACTTCCCTTTCCTGCTGGACTGCGTGGCTGAGCACCGGACTGGTCTTCAACACACTGTCCTGCTGTACCATCTTGGAAAACGCCATCGGTGGTCCTCAAATATGAAGGACTTCAACTTCCTGACTCTACCTGCAAATTCACCTTCCCCTGCCCCCATATTCCCTCCTTTCCTGTCTCAGAGAAGGTGTCCCTCCTCTCTGGCAGGAATGATCTCCTTCTCTGAGCTGGAGCTTGTAACTGCCCACCACCTGGGGACCTGGTAGCATGAACTGCCCACCCTCCCTCTCTCTGCCAGCTTATAAGCCTTCCTGAGCTGTGCCCTTCCTAAACCAGCTCTCCCACGGCCCAGCTTCTCTCTTCTTCTCAGCCAACCTTCAAGAAAACATGCTATCACCACCTCTTCACTGCTTATGGCTCCTTGATCCACTGCAGTCTACCTCCCGCCTCTGAAAAGTGTGGCCTCACAAACAATTTAAAAGCCAGTGTTCACTATTTATGGTTATCATCGAATCTCACAGGTCCCTCTAGGAAAAGTGGGCAGCCAGTATGCTGCTGGGCTGGGGAGGAGAAAGGGGTGGGTGGGGTGGGGGTGCAGGCCGCACAGCTGTTCCTATAGTCAGAGGCTCACAAGATGACTGCACAGCCATGAGGACTGGAGAGGAGTGGTGCCCTCGCAGGCTGCCCAGGGCCCTGGTGGAGGCAGGTAGAGCTCCTGGCTCTCCCCGGTTGATCTATGAGCTGTTTCAATACCCCTTTAGGACTTCCTATGTCCACAGGCACTGCCCTCTCTTCCCCATTCCTACCCTGGTCTTCCATGCCCTCCAACGTTTCCTTGCACACCAGCCAGACTGCAATGTCCTTGGCAGCGGGGGATGAGGGGGGGTGGCTATAGAACCTCGCACAGCGCTGTACTCCTGCAGGAGTTCAGGAAATACTGACTGATTTGTAATTAGCCCATCCCTTAAGGGAGTGAGGAACCATGAGTGCTTCTAAAACGAATCTCAGCGACTATGTACAGGCCGCCTTCCCAAGAAGTGGAAACCTTCTCCTGCTATCTCTTTGATGTTGATGTCAAGGGTTCTTTAGCAAAACCCTCTTTTTAAAAGAAGATACAAAGATAAAATGCAGTTTAGACAACATCAGAATTAGGCCCCCTTTAGTTAAAAGATGTGGAGGCTCCGTGAGTCAGGAACTTCATATTTGAGGAGCCTTGAGTGTCTGTTGGGTCACTGTCAAGTGCTTCAGTTGTTTATTCTGGACAGCGGTTTGTTTATACCTTGGCTGTCTACCTAATAATGGTAAGAAAAGGCCAGCCGCTGTGCTAAATGCTCAAAGCAAGATCTCTGAAGCTTATAGTACCCTGCAAAATAGGTACCACTTTTTTATCTCGTGGATGAGGAAACTGAAGCTCAGGGAGGTGAAGTGACTCACCCAAGGTCACAAAGACATTCAGTGTCAGAGGCAAGTCTGTGTTGTGCTGCGGGGATAGTATGTCCCTAGCAGGCAGGGGCCACAATGAAATTTACACCTTGGAACAGGCCAGTGTTTTATAGGGCCCAAAGGGGTATCAGATGACATCAAGGATGCCATGGGGGCTGTTTCCAAACATCTGCAGGGCTCCAGTGTCTGGGAGGCAGCAGCCCTGTTGTGAGTATCCCTGGGGTCAGCAGTGTGACCAGTAACAGTGACATGCATGATTGTGCTTGTGAGGAGCCAGGCACTACTTGGAGCCCTTCATAGCCTTAGGCCTTTACAAGGTAGGTGCTATTACAAGGTGGGTGCTATTACAAGGTGGGTGCTATTACAAGGGGGTATGTCACAAAGGAGCAAACCAAGGTTCAAAGAGAGGAAGTCAGGCTCAAGGGCACACAGCTGCCTGGCTGAGTGGTGGGGCTGGGCCAGGCAGTCTGGCTCCAGAGTCTCTGCTCTTCACCGCTGTCCCATCTCACCTCTCTGCCAGAGGGAGGTTGTTACAGAAAGGACTAGGACATGGATTTGAAGAAGCACTAACCATGAGAACAGCCTAAAATGGAGTCTGGGGGCAGCCATGAGCTCCTCCTTTCCTGACACACACAGGAAAGACAGAAAGTGCACGGGGCTTGGATGTTGCTGTGGCTGGGAGATCTGTGCACCAGGCACAGGGTGAAATGAGGTGACCTCAGGGTTCGCTCAGCTCCTTAAGTCTAAAAACCGAGACCAGTGGAGATGGCACCTCTGACCTCGTGCTCCCCGGCCTTTGGTCCTTCAGGTCCACATGCTGTGAGCAGTGGGAGGTGCCCGGCAGTCCTGGGCACCGGCACTGGCATCGCTTACCTTCCTTGCAGTCGTGTTTGTTGTCGTGAAGGACAAAGCCGCTGCGACACTGGCACTCATAGCTGCCGAAGGTGTTGACGCAGTCTTGTTGGCAGCCGCCATTATCCTTGGAGCACTCGTCCTTGTCTGCAGGGGAGCAAACAAGGGCAGACCCCGGGTCTGTGCAGGGCTGAGGTCCGGGCGGTCACCCCAGGGGAAGTGGGAGGCCTGGCTGGGCTTCCTCCCCCCGGGAGCTGGGTGGGGAGTGAGAGGCCAAGGCGATGACAGGGTCCGGCTGTGGGGAGAGAAAGTAGAAGTGGGGTGGAGGGAGGGCTGAGTCTGGAGCTGACCAGCATGGGAACCCTCTACCATTACCTGCTTACTGGACAGACGGACAAGTGGAAAAATAGACACACGGACAAGCAGACTGCAAGAGAAAGGAGCAGGACGCAGGGGTCCCTTTTTTACTTCACAACAGGAAATGTCACAGACACCATCAAAATGGGAGGGAGTGGGGGCGGGGAAGGTCCCCTGTCCATGTGAGGGGGACAAGGGGGAGCAGGAGAGCACCAGTTCTGTCCAGCCAGAGGGAGGCAGGCCGGAATGGCAGAGCGGAGGTGGGGGTGGGCAGCACGGAAGCCCCCATCCCATTCTGTCCAAGGTGAGGTTCCTGAGTAACAAAGGGTCCGGGAGGCCTGGGAGGCCTCACTGGGGGGTCCGGTTTCTTTTCTGTACTCGGAATTTGAGCTGGTGGGGTCGTCCCCGAGGGGGCTGCAGAGCTGGCCTCTTTTCTGAAACGAGAGAGAGAGAAGGAGAAAAGGGACCAAGGGTGGGGGTGGAGGGCAGGGACCAGGCAGGGAGAGCAGTGAAAACCAGACCCGGGGCCTCGAGGCAGATCCACGGGGCAGGCGGGAAGGCAGCGGGCACACACATGCAGGAAGGCCATGTCTGCACAGCCAGGGCACAGAGGGAGGCAGGTGGGAGGAGCACAGCAACAGGGGAGGGAGGGAGGGAGGGATGGATGGAAGGAGGGATGGATGGATGAATTGATGGAGAGAAAGCCTGTGGCGGGGAGAAGGCCGGTGGGGTGGGCAGGAGGCCCGTGCACCGGGGGAGAGAAACAGTCTCAGGCAGAGGGGTGCATCCATGGGTAGGGTGGGCCCTGGGGAGAGCTCTGCTCTCTCATTCTGGCTGCTGCAGCTACAGAGCATGTTAAACACACACCCCGTCAACACACCAACACACACAGGATCCCCTCATGGATGTCCTGTCATCCCAACATGGCAGTACAGACACCGACCCAAAAGTTCACTCCTATGTGTGCACAGGATACACTTCAAATACACGGGCAGACAGATACCACACGCACACACATTATCAGCCATCTGCCCATCTGTGCACTCATGCACAGAGATACACACTCAAGCGTGCTCACACTTACAGCTGCTCATGTTCAGGTGGACCTGCACATGCACTGTCCCATGAGCACAAACATGTGCACTGACACAAACACATGGTCACAGGGCATGTGTATGTCACACCCACATATTCTCGTCTGTCTATGGTCACTCTGGGGACCATGTGCCTGGCACAGAGGCAGGTATTCAGGGAAGGTGTGTGGATCAAATGGACACCCAAAATTCCAGAGATGAACCACAAGGTAGAAAGATAAATGCTGGCATTCAAATGGCCAGGTGGGGTCTGTGACAAGGGGAGCCCTGTCTCTATCAAGAGAGGGGCCCAGGGGCTGGAGTACTGGCTCCCAGAAGGACATGCTTCTCCAGTCCATTCTCAGGTGGGCCAGACCCCTTGGGGCCTGCAGGAACCCAGGGCCAAGAGGTAGAGTCCCCAAGTCCTTTTATAGAGCTCCTCAGTTAGATCATCACAGAGACCCTGACTGAGGGCCTGTGGAAATTGCTTTTGCATTAGCCCTGTAGGAAAGTGGGGGTGATGGGAACCCTATGGCCATCATGGGGTATCACTGAGGAACTCACTGGTGACTATGCTGGGAGCTCATGGACCGAGCAAAGATTGCCCTGAAATGTTTTGACCATGCCTTCCTCATATATACCTCAAATACCTAGTATAGGGCCTGGTGGATAGTAGGGATAAAAAACATTTGCTCAATGAATAAGTGAATGGCTGAATGAATGAGAGAAAAGTGAATCCTGAGGAAGGCCTGCTTTACCATCCCCAGGTGAGGTCCTGGCATGGTGGGGGTGGGGGTGGGCAGCCTCCCCTCAAAGCCAGGGGGGCAGACTGCAGGAGCAAGGGGGGTGGATGTGGGCCCAAACAAGGAGATGGCACTCACCCTCCAGTGCCAAATGCCCCGGAAGGTGGCTGAGATCAGACTGAAGTTCTTCAGGCCTTCTTCTCCTTCTTGGCTTAGAGTCTCCTTGCTCGGTGTCCCAAAAGTCCAATGAGCCCCCCTCCTGGGGGGCCAGAGTCAGATGCCCCATGCCCTGAGGGCTGGACCTTGACGCCCACTGGTGAGGGTCCTCTGCAGGTTTCTTGTGCGATGGGGCAACGTGTGTGTGTGTGTGTGTGTGTGTGTGTGTGTGAGTGTGTGTAAGTGCGTCTCTGTGCGGGGCTGAGGGTGGGTGGGCACAGTGCCAGAGCAGGGCAGTAACCATGGGTGGAGAGCCCTGGGCTCTAGGCCTGACAGATGTGGTGTCAGTCCCTTTCCCCCTCCAAGACTGGAGCAACAGAAGGGCAACAGAAGGGCAGGGAGAGACGAGAGTAAGCAGGTAATGGTTTCCCTGGGGCCAAGCCCACACCTGAGTAGGTGTTATGTTCCCTCAGCCCTCTAGTGAGCACCTTGTAGGAGTTTCAGGTGGGCACAGGGAAGAAAGGGGTTTGCACTGAAAGGGGAGGGTCTCAGCAAGCAAGGGGCAGGGCCTGTGGGCACTTTAAGCAAAGCAGGTGGCTGGCAGTGCCAAGCAGGGAACCAGTGCACAGGGCAGTGCATGGCATCCAGGTGGGGGGGGCAGGGGTGCAGGGCAGCCGCGGGGGGTGGGGGCTGTAGGATGCAGGACCCTGGGCAAAGGAGGGGAAAAGGAAGGCAGCGTGGACAGGCCATAGGCTTCCTGCCTTCCTGCCACCCTGTGCCCAGCCCACCAGGTGTGCTGGGGGTGAAGATCCCTGAGCTGTCCCCCACAAAACCCTCCCATTGCCCTGCACTGTCTGTGTCCCTCAGGAAGATCACTGGCCACCTCCCAGCTTGGCCCCAGAGTCAAGGACAGAGGGATTAATAAAGCAGGGTAGAGGTCTTTTGGGACCCCTGGAAGTCAAGCTCAGAGAAGCTGGACAGGGGCTATTGACTACTTTTTAGGCCACCTGAAGACAGGGCCATCAAGAGTACTGGACCCTGCCTGGCTGGTGTGGCTCAGTGAGCGTCGATCCATGAACCAGGAGGTCACGGTTCGATTCCCGGTCAGAGTACTTCCCAGTTAGGCCACATGTCTGGGTTGTGGGCTCAATCCCCAGTAGGGACCATGTAGGAAGCAGCCCATCGATAATTCTTTCTCATCATTGATGTTTCTAACTCTCTCTTCCTCTCCCTTCCTCTCTCTGAAATCAATAAAAAAATATTTTTTTTAAAAAAGAGGACTGGATCCTAAGGCAGCTCTCAATAAACTAAAGAATATATAAAAAACAATAAATAGGTAAATATAATAAATAATTTCAAAAATGAATAATTAATAAATAAAATAAGATAAAATGAATGCTGGATGAACCTGAGTCCCCGACATGCAGGCTGAGGGGGAGGAAAGGCTTTGGTGTTGGAGGAAGGGAGGCACCTTCCTAGGCATGAACCTATCGAGCCTACAGGGTCTGATTAGCAATCTGGCTATAGCCAGATAATCTGTCCCACACCATCCAATGCAAATGCCCTCCTGCTCCCTGCATGCACTTCTGGCCACACTGAACTGCCTGTCCCCAGAGCCTGACCTCTCTCAGACTCCTGACACCTGGACCACTGTCTCCCTTCAACTTTGCATATCTGTGTCCTGCCTATGAACTGCCCAGCCTCAGGTCGGCTGCCATAGAGCCCTGAGTATGCTCAGAATGAACAGGGTTCAGGGCAGAGAGGCTGGCCTAGTGGTGAGCTGATGACGGAACAGAGGACAGACTCTGCTGTGGGCAACAGGGGGCTGGGGAGTGCAGGGAGCAAGAGAGTGGCTCTGAGCTGGGGAGTCCTGGTTACCTGAGAAGAAGTGGGCCTTGAAGCCCTTTTTGGAGACTGTGTTGTCCGACTTGAACTCCACGCGCATGTTGTTGTACTGGGAGGTGATGACCTCGGGCTTCTCAGAGCCACAGAACTTGCCGTGCAGCTTGGAGTCAGCTGTGAGTCCACTGCGCACCTCCACGAAGTCATACTTGCACACCTGCAGGGTAGTGCGGCTCCAGGCCCACCTCCTCCAGGATGCCTCTCCTGACCACCCCCACCAGGGAGATTTCCTGTTCTGTGGATCCTTTCACCTGCAGTTACCTGCTTTACCAAGTCTAACAATTCAAAACAGTGCCACCCTGCTGCCATCAGATGGATCCTCTTGTGCTCTTCACACAAGACCCAGCCCTGCCTCGCTCCACAGGCTTCTGGGCGCCATGTGTTTCATTCCCACATGCCACAGGCTCCGGGGACTTCCCTCTTCCCTGAGCGCCCCCTGCTTCCCTGAATCCCTCTCTCCTCTACATTCTTGGAGTTTATTTCTTTCAGAGGGTAGGAAGCACACATCAAGCCGGGCTCCAATGCCTCAGACCTTCCTACATCTCCTCATCAGCCCCAGGATGCACTTACATCGTTGCCCTCGGTCTCGAAGAAGTCGAACTGCAGGGAAATACGGTACTGGGTGGGGGCCACCAACTGCCAGATGCAGTTTTTGTTAGGGGGGTACTCCTTGGGCCAGCCCGGGCTGGTGATAGAGCCGTTGAGCTTGGTGAGGAATCCACCACAGGCAGCTGGGGGCACAAGGGAGGTGGCATCACCTTCCAGGAGTCCCCGCTCTAGGGAAGGGCACGAGACATGGGCTGGGGTACATTAAGGAGGAGATGGGGACTTGGGTCTGGTCTCTCCAGGACAGAGGGAAGGAGGCATGGGGTGGGGGGTATCTTTAAAGTATGAGGAGTTGAGGAGTGTGTGTGTGGCCGCTTCTGTTTTATATGGGTCAGGGCATCTGCTGAGAGAGAGGAAGAAGGGGCTCAAGGAAGGCAGTGTCAGTGGGCAGCGAGGACAGAGAAGAACTGGGGAGTAGCCATTCAGCAGGATCAGGCTGAGCTGAAGTCAGGGAGCCACAGAGTTCTATCACCAGCCTCTTGGGATCATTTACAGGGAGGGGCTGAAACTCTGTGCCTGTCTGAGAGCAGTGGTTTCCAAACCATGGATCATGACCTTTTGGTGGGTGATGAAATCAATCAACTGGTCAAGATAAGCATTTAAAAAACAGAATAAGATAGAAAAACAAAAAACCCTACAAAAACCAGAGTACATCACCCCTGGTAACAGAGTGTCCTGGGGGATTAAGTGATGAAATGTATTCCTTATCCACAAGTGGTGAAGAAAGCGCTAGGGAGTCCTAGCTGTTCCAGGAAGGGGTCTGTCCCAGGGCATCAGAGATCTGGCTGGACAGTCTGGGGTGGGGGAGGGAACAGAGTCTTGGGCAGTCTGGGGGGATACTCACCCTCACAGCGGCGCTTGTCAGGGGCCAGCTCGTACCCAGGGTCACAGCTGCACTTGTAACTGCCCAGGGTATTGAGGCACCGCTGCTCACAGCCCCCACGGTTGGGCCGAGAGCACTCGTCCACTTCTGCCAGTAGGAAGGAAAGGGTGTCAGTGACTCCCAGGCAAGGGCCAGGGTCCCTTCTCCTGCTTCTACTTGAGAGTCAAGTCCAGGGTCCCTAAGGTTTCCTGTGACAGCCCCCAGTCCCATTCTACAGTGGGCAGTCAGTCGTGAGCCACTTGGTTCTGAGGCTCTGGCCTCCTGGCCCCACCGAGCTCTCCGTGGCTGCTCAGGACCCACTCAGTTCCCAGGGGATACTTCTCATGAAGTGCCCACCCAAAGGGACAGGCAGTGACCTGACGGAGGGGACAGGGGGCCTCACAGAGCCTCTTTTCTGAAAACACCATTTACCGGTGCCTCTCCTGCGCCGTTCCTGAACTATTCTTTCATTTATCTTTCATCCTTACATGAAGCCTCTGATGACGGGGTACTACTGTCCCCACTTTACAGACAAGGAAGTGAGGTTCAGGCAGAAGCCCCTGCCCAGGGTCACACCGATACCTCATCCACGCTGCCTTGCTTCCTCCCTGAGCTCCAACGGTGCTTCCTGCCTCTAGGCCTCATCAGCACGCTGTATAAACTTTTGGATGTTAAGGCAACTCCTGAATTATCCTTTAAATTCATAGTCGAGCACCTACCATGTTTCAGCTACTTTAACTAACTTTGTTGTTTACTCAATGAGGTATGCAGTTTTTCAGTGGGGTTGACCTTTTTCCCCTATTTAGGCCATAAACTCAAGAACAGGGTGCTAATGGGTTCCTCACAATCTTTGTGTTCAATGAGTGAATGAAAAAGGAATGAAGTCATCACAGCACTATTTACAACAGCCAAGTTGTGGAAACAGACTAAACATGCATCAGCAATTGTGCCTGTGGTCGGCAACACTATATTGTACACTTAAAAATAAGATTTAAAAAATTTAAAAAAGGAATGGAGAAGATGGATTGGCCATGGAGTGGGAGGGGTGGGGGACCAGGGAAAGCAGCACCTTTGAAAAAGTTGACAGCAAAACCAGCTTTGTTAATGGATCCGTCAGAGACAAACTTGAGCCAAAGGCGGCTGGATGTGCTCTTGATGTCATCAGGCTTCTCGTAGCCACAGTAGCGCCCGATGAGGGTGCTGGTCTCACTGTGCCCATCACGCACCTCCAGGTAGTCATAGGCACAGCTGTCATGGCGCTCAATCTGGGGATCAGGGGCTCAATCAGTCAGAGGAACTCTGGCTGCCAGGACCCAACACCCAGAAGCCCATGGAGAGGTGGGCTGTCCTGGGGTCAACTGGGGCATGAAAGGATCACAGGGTCTCTGACCTACCTCGAAGGACTGGAAGGTGAGGCCCACATGGAAGCCCTCGGACACCTGGATCCGCCAGATGCAGACTTTGCTGGGCCGGTAATCATCCGGGTAATTGGGTGACTGGATGTGGCCATTGTCCTTTTTCACATCTCCTCCGCAGATGGCTTTGGGGACACAGTGTAGGTGGGGAAAAGGGGGATCAGTGAGAATGCTCTGCCTTGCTCGGGAGTCCTTCTCCCCCTCCTCCAGCCCTTCCCAAACCCCCCAGCTTCCTAGTTCCCCTTCCCATCCTGGCCAATCCCACTGGGATCTCTTCTGGTGCCAGGAGGGAGTGGTTCTAGGATGCCAGAGACCCCATATATCTGACTCTTCTCCCCTTTTCATTCTAGGTACCTTCATAGACTGCAAAGAAGCCCTTTCCGACCCAGTTGCTACTGCTGCGGAATTCAACCCAGAGGCGGCTGTCAGTGGAGACGATAGGCTCAGGGAGCTTGCCCCCGCAGAAGCGGCCTGTGAAGACAGTGTGGACAGAGGGGCAGTGAGGCCAGAACTGAGTCCCTCTCTCCTTCTCATGCCAGGCTGTCCCTCGGGAAGCAGGCCTCATCTCTCAGAGGGACTCAGGGGCTCGGGCCCTCGTCTGCACTGGACACATACTACCAAGACCCTGTACCCTCCGATGGGCCTGTGTCTGGTCCAAGGTCCAGCTTGGCCTTGAAGAGCCAGAGAGAGACCCTTCTAGAGGATTTCACACCCTTGAGGGATAGGATATGAGTCTGTTTCTGGAAGGAAAGGTGACCCCCACGGTAACCAACTGTTCATGTGTTTTATTTACGTGTTTTAAAGAGCATGCCACCATTGTTACTTATCTTTTCTTATCTGATCTCCACGTAAACAATAACTGAGAACCAAGACAGTTTTCCTTGTATATTACAAAATGAGTCATTTGATCAAACGCAGGGGATGCCACAGGACCCCAGATAGAACCCAGAATCTGGGGACTGGTTTAGAAAATGTCTCCTTTGAAATAAAACAGGACAAGAATCCACCCAAGCAGATGAGGCTGGCCATCTGTGGGGCTCTTCGTAGTCAAGAATCAACCAGGGGTGCTCTGTGTGTTCTAGTAAGATGGGTGTTTCCCAACTTTCGTCAAGGGACAGAGGGCGTTGACCTAGGAATGTAAGTTACGAAAATAAACTGCAGTCTTGGAAACGCTCACACGTCCGAAGGAGGAAGTGTTGTAATAACAGCTGCTTTAGGTAACTAATAAGAAATTTCGCATGTCAGAAACTGGGGGGAAAATGTGATAAGCAAGGATTTGTCAGCCTGCTAGAGGCACAGGCTGTGGGGCAGAGGTCCTAATGGTAATGAACAGTCCCGAGCAACCTGGATTCCTGTCGACACTGGAGAAGAATTCATCTATCCTCAGCCTGGATGCCAAGACCCTCTTAGAACACCTCTCTGCCCTAACTCTATGTCTATTAAAGCACGTTCTATTCCGTGGTTCTGACCCACTCATTTCCTACTTACTCACCCCTCACCCCAAGGAAAAAAGCACCCTGTGCAAATGAGTTTGGGTCACTGGGCCATATAGGTAGCCTTTGTGGTATACCAGGCTGCACTGTGGGTACCCTCAGGCCAGACCTTGCAGACAGAGGAGACGAAGCCTCCGAAATTGCCCAGATGAGGAAGAGAGCCCGGAACGTGGGATGCGCAGAATAGCTTGTCCATTTCTGTCAACACAGATGACTCCCCTAGCCATACATTGACAACCACCAGGAGGAAGGCCGGAAGCCTGTACCAAGGACTGTGAGGCACAGACTGGGGAAAGGACTTGCCCAAAGTCATACAGCTAGTTAGTAATGCAGCCAGCCGGCAGGGTGTCACCCTTGGCCAAGTGCTGGGCCCCCGGGGGGGGGGATAAGTAGTGCTAAGAAGGAATCAGCTGCAGAGGAGGCAAGGGCGGCCTCACTCATTACCTCGGAGGGGAGCCTTCCTCCAGAAGCCATCTCGGACCTCCACATAGTCGTACCAGCACAGGCGGCTGCGGTACAGGTCCATGGATGTGAAGTTCAGAATGATCTAGGGGAAAAGGGAGAAAGAGGGTTATGTTGCTCCTCACACCTCACGGGCCTCGCCCTCCAGTCCCACGACAGCTGTCCCATGACCACTGTCCCACTTTTGTGAGGCTGTTTGCTATGGGTAATAAATAGTTAAGGGTTCCAAAAGGGGGTTCCTGGCAAAAAATATCACTCCCGCCAAGCTGTCTGCCTTTTTCAGTCAGCATGCTTCCAGATACCTCAGGCCAGTCCTCACTTAAAATGCATGGCCTTGTGAATATGTGTGTGAAATCAGCAGGCTCATTTTACCGATTCCCTTAGTAAGGAGCCATTGTTTTGGGTTACACTCAGCTCTCCTTGGGGTCGACTTAAATCATATAAATCACAGCACCTTTACAGGGAAGAGGTGTCTTCAGTGAGAGGAAGGGCCTCGCTGCAGATGGTAGTGGGGGTCTGAAATGGGAATGAAGGGTCTAGAGAGAAGAGGCAGAGGGAAGGGCTGGCAGAGTCCCCCATTGTCGCACACTTATTCAACACTGATTCTGAGCAGGGGGTCATGCTAACTGCAGAGGGGAATCCTTCCAGATCTGAATCCTTCTCAGAATGAGTTCAAGATATGTACCCCTTGTCAAGACGCTTAGGACTTAGAAGGATAAAACATATGCATGAAAAGATCACTTAGTGAAAATACTAACACTCCAGTCACGCAGAGCTGGTTGTGACTCTCCCTCAGCATTTCCTGCTGTGAGTCCTTGGGTAAATTGCCCAACCTCTCTGAACCTCAGCTACCCCATGTGTAAATGAGGAGGAACATCTCACCCTGACACAGTACTTCACAGGTACAGGTACTGACGTGTCTCCCACTCAGGACTTCATTTCAGCATCTGAACTCACCAAATGTTCACCTAACACTGGAGGAATGTCTGACCCCTTGCTAAGTACCAACTCTTCCAGCAGGTGGGCACATCCATAGGTAGAGAAGCACACTTTTCAGGAGGGAAACTGCTTCATTAACAGTTTCCAGAATGAACCCTAAAGCCTGTTGTGTGTTCTCTGTCCAACAAGCAGAGACTCCCGGGAACAGCTCACGGTGACTGGTGAGGAGTATGCAGTGGGCACATGATGGCACAAGGGGCCCACCTGCTAGGTGCCAGCTGGGTTCCGTGTTAGAGGAGAAGGGGACAGGGAGGCATGTCTCCCTTCTGGATCACTACAGAGTTACAGGCAGATGGAAAAAAGCCAGAATGAAAAAGATCCCAAAGCAGGTGTTAGCGAGTGCTGTCTACAGCCAGTGTCCATGCTGTGACCTGCGGTCGGTCAAGGGGGAGCTTCTGGCTCACTGCCACTCTCTAACACTGACCCTGTCAGAATTCTCGGTGATTTCAATATCCATCCAGATCAGTGATTTTCAACCAGTGTGCCGCAAGAATTTTTAAAACAAGCAGGGGTACTGACCTCGTTTCCCTTAGACTGTCAGATAAAAAAATGACAGCAACCAACAGAACAATAGCCATCCAGTGTGAAGGAATCAAAATGATACCTATCTTTTTTGTGAGATTGGCAAAAAAATACAATTTATTTTCTGGTGTGCCGCAGGAATTTAGTAATTAGTTTATGTGCCATGAGATGAAAATGGGTGAAAATCGCTGACCTAGATGGTCCTTTCCATTCCCTGGCCTCTCCATTCTGTGACCTCTTCTCTCTCCTTCTCTGTCCCTTCTCGGCTATACAGAGCACGTGTCCTAGACTTTATCACCTGCAATCTCAAGTTCAAGGGCTCCACTTTCTGTCCACATGCCCCAACCTTTCCTTGCTCACTCCCTTTCCTTGCTCACTCCTTGTACACTGAGCCCAATAATCCTTCCAGTTTACAGCGACCTCCAATCCACTAAGCCTGCGGTGTTTTCACTGCCTTTCCCCTCCAGGTCCTCACATCCCGTCTTCCCTAGCATGAACTCACAGTCCATCTGTCTTCTTTTCCTTTGACTCATGAGTTTAAGTATGTTTGTGTTTGGGAACCTTTTATTAATTGAGGTACTCTGAGATGTAATTGAGTGAGATCCTGTCTTACAAAGTGCAAAATATTATTCTTGATAGTTATTAATCATCATTGAGAGTATTACTATAAAAATACAAGTCCTGGCATTTTGAAAAACTGAAGCTGAAAGTCTGTTCTAGCTATGGAGCCAGTGTCTCACACCCAATATTTTATCTTTGTAGAAAGTGAGCAAATATGATCACAGAGGTAGTTTCATTCATATGGAATCCTCGGTGCATAGCACGTAGGAGTTACTTAGTAAATATTTCTTGAATAGCATTTTGCTTTTAGGAATCTGTTCTACAGATATACTTGCCCTCGTATGTAAAGATGTGAGTTTCAAGATGTTTATGGTAGCATTTTTGAAAACTGGGAAAAACTTAAATCAACATCCATCACTGGAGACTTGCAGGAGATGACTGAATAATTAAATTAAAGGACACCAACACTGTGGCATGCTAAGCAGCCATGCAAATGATTGAGGTAGAGCTGTATGTGCTGACATGGATTTATCGTTGAACGAAGGCTAGTTACAGAAGACCACACACATACACACGCATACCTAGAAGGTTCTGGAAGGATATCCCAGTGTTACCAATGCTTAGTCACCTCTGAGGAGTGGGATTTGGAGGAATATCAAAGGGAAAATATTGGCTTTTTACCCTATTTCTAAACTGTTCAAAATTTTTATAATGCACATATGTTATCTTACATCTAACAAACAACAGAAACATCTTTTAAAGAGTCGCTGGATGGAAGAAGAAATGAAGAGGGCTGAATGAGGGCACTCTGGCTTATAAACTCACGCCCCTAACCACTACTCCATGCGGCCTCTCGGCTTTCCAGTCAATTTTGCTCAGCAGCTGCGTTAAGAACAGCAGCAACTCCTGGGAAACAATCCTGGCTCTGTCCAGGGTAGATCAGTTCAGACTCTCTAAAGAAGAAACCACACATGCCCAGCCGGCGGAACCCCAAAGGGCCCACCCAAGACCTCCTACGTGGCAGGAGGGACCAGAGGTTGCCTCACACAGGAGGAAGCGACCTGTGCTGGTGGTTAGGGGCATCCTATGGGGAGGTGCAGCCACGGCTATATTGAGACCGGAGGTGTCTAATTAAATGTTGTAACAACTTGTCATGTGGAAACAGCTGTGCTCTAGTGGCAGGGACACTGCCCGCTGCCAAAGAAAACCTGGCCAGCTCTACCACTTCCTGGCTGTGACTCTGGGCCCATGGCCTGACTTCTTCGTGCCTCAGTGTCTTTGTCTGAAAAAGGGGAGGTGACCCTAATGACTCCACTGGGGAGCTGGGGGGATTAAATGGGATACGGGGTGCAGAATCTCTGGGTGCACCTCACGTGTGGGAAGTATTCCTCATGTCTGTTGGATAGTCTCAAGGAGGAACTGGGAGAACACATCAACCCTCGAGTCTGGCTTCAGTCTGCCCTTGCGGTATAATCTTAGGCCCATTATTTAACTCCTCTGTGCCTCCACTTCCCTATTTGTACGATGTAAGTGGTCACAGCACCTGCCTCATAGGACTGAGGGGTAATATAAGTAATTAATATAGGTAAATTAAGTTAATATAGGTAATGTTTACAACAGTGTCTGACACGTGTCAAACATATGACATACATATATGTCACACATACATACAACAGTGTATGCCACTCCATAAATGTTAATTTCACTACGGGGGTTGAGTTTGCTTGAGATATTTTGATATCTGAAATAGTTCAGACCAGAATTCTGGAAGTAAGAGGGAGGCAAATGGGCCAGGGGGAAGTTGGCCAGGGCTCGATCATTTAACAGATGAGCAGAGAATGGTAACAGCAGCTGACACTGACTGAACTCCCAGCATGCTAGGCAGTGCTCTAAGCACGTTACATACATCACCTTGTTTAATCCTCATATCAACCCCATGAGGGGGGGACTATTACCAAGCCCATTTTACAAATAGGGAAACAAAGAACAGAGTTAAGCAACTTCCCCAGTAAGAGCACAACTGGGAGTCAGACTCAGGCACTCTCTTTTTTTAAAATCCTCACCAGAGGATATGTTTATTGATTTTAGAGTGAGAGGTAACGGAGAGAGAGAAACATCGATACTGATTGGTTGCCTCCCATACATGCCCCGACTGGGGATGGAACCCGCAACCTGGGTATGTGCCCTGACCAGGAATTGAACTCACAACCTTTTGGTGTACGGGATGACACTCCAACCAACTGAGCCACCCGGCCAGGGCTTAGGTATTCTGTTTCTTAATCTTACACCATTAAACACTATGCCATGCGGCTTTCTCAGGCCTGCCAATCAATTTCGCCCAAAGGCTGTGCAAAAAAAACGAGCGTCAATGTTCTCTCCATCCTCAGTGCCCCACACCTTTCAGCGCCTGAGAAGCAGGACTTAGAGGAGGGCCCAGCACAGGAGGGAAGGGTCATCTCTGCCCACTGGAGGACAGAAGGTGGGAGTCAGGGAAGGTGTTACAGAGGAAGTAGAATCTGGTTCGGACCTGGAAGAATAGGCAGGATATCAGAAGGCAGAAATGGGAATGAGGGTGGATACTGGTTTTAAGTTTTTATCTTCTTGGCTCCTCTGCAACATGTGACCATGATCTCCCTCTGAAATCACTTTCCTGCTCCTACAGGCTGGCTTCTTTGCTTGGGAAACACTGTGAATCCTCTTCAGGGCAGCTGCTAATTATGTGCAGTGTAGAGACTTGGGGACCCTCAAAGAAACCTTCCAAAGTGGCTCTTTCTCTCGTTTGACATACCCCTGATGTGCACAGTTGTATAGGGTAAGTTCACATTTCTGGCAATAAGCTGAGAACCGGAAAACCAGTGGAAAACAACAGCTCATCAGCCAAAGAGATGTCAAAGTCCATCAGCTAACACAGGTGGGTTTATTTAAGGTTTACTGTTGAAAGAGTGTAGACTTTGGAGTCAGACAGTCCTAGAACTGAACACTGGTTCCCCCACAACTACTGTGTAAACTTGGGCAGATTTACTCACGCCCTTTGAGCCTTGGCTCCCCCATCTGCCCAGCAGGGATATCGTGCCCATGTCAAAACCACCGTGAGGAATGAGATCATGCGTGTAAGATGCCTGATTCTTCGTCTGGTACATAATTATTAAATAACAAAGAGTGGCCGTTGTTATTGTATGATGTCATCCTCTTCCGGCTCCCCAGCCTCTACAGGCCTTTTAAATGTTCTGTCCCCCAGGCTTCATCTTTGATTCACTTACAACTCTAAAATTTCATCTAGGACAGTGGGTGGGTTTTATTTTTTGAATTTCTACAACCATGCATTGATTAACCAGGAATTTTTATCTAGAGCCCACATCTCTCCCTGGACCTACTGGCAGGCCTCCGAAAAAAGATGGGGAGTTTCCTGGGAATTGTGGAGGGAGGAGGCCAGATGCAAAGAGAGGCTCCTAGGGCCAGGCCACGTGTCCACTAGAGACTAGAGCCAGCCCATGCCAGCCTGGAGCAACAGGGGAAGAAGCAGATCCTGACCAAGCTACCAAACCTCTGCTGACTCAGCAAACTTCCTGAACAGGATAGAAAGCAAAGCTCTGTTCTATGCTCCTCAGGGCTGGGGGCTGCCTTATGCACCTTTCCAGCCCCAGTGCCAGGGCCCAGTAGGCACAAAGTTTTGCCGAAAGGCACTTCCATAGTTGCTGAAATGGGACAGGACTTTAGAATATACATAGTATTGCAACTGCAGGCTTTTGTGTCATAATTTAGGTTCAATGTGATCTTGGGCAAGTTACTCAATTTTTTCAAGTTTGTTTTCTCATATGCAAAATGAGGATATCATTAGTGCCCGGCCTATAATGTTGTTGTGCTAATTAAAATATATAACACATAAAGATCTTTAACACAAGCCTGGCCAAACATATGCTCGACAATCATTAGTTGTTATTATTATTATAACCTGCGATGAGATTTCCAAAGGCTAAAACAGTGAAGACCCTCAGCAGAGGAAGGTAGGAAGCCAGGGCATGGTCAGTACAGAACACCAAAAGGACTGCATTTCTTAGGTTAGATTCAGTATAAGAACAAGGAAGGGATGGGTTCACTTTTGAGGGAAGATGGTAGAACGTTAACCAAGAGAGATGATGGAATTACTCAACCCTCAGTAGAAGTCTTTCATTAATGAAATAATCTTCAAATTACAAAAATAAAATAAGCATAGTTTGGAAAGGAAATGGAAGCTCAGGAACATAGGAGGAGAGTCAGTGAGCAAATTAGCTCTTGTGTCTCGGCTCAACAATGACATCAGAGGACAGTCAAATAACTTGCAGATGTGATCATCGTCTGCAATCTCGAGAATTTGGCAGAAAAGCTTTCCCAACTTCAGAAGGGGTGTACGTGATGTGTGTGTGTGTGTTGGGAGAAGGAGTTTGGAGTAAATTCTGGGAACTGCACACCATTGAGCTGAATGTCAATCCCCAATTAAGCAGATGGTCTGTGACCATTTGGAAAAGAAACACTTGATTACTAGGAGCCAGTCTGGGTTCACTTGAAATAAGGCATGTCACAAATTTCACTTCTTTTTAAAAGGGGTTTTACTGACTAGTGGATCAGTGGACTTGATTTGATAAGGCAACCCACCTACAAATTAGGCATTTATTAACCACTTCCTGCAACAGGGATATAAAGATGATGAAGGCGTGGTTTCAGAAGAAGCTCACATTCCGGTCAACTAGGGGGTGACCTGTGGCTGGATGGTAATGACATTAAATGGTGTCATAGGTAGAATAACTCTTCCCAAAACCTGCCCATTAACGGGTCAAGGTCAGTTCAGAGGGAGATCTCAGCTCTGCTTTGATTCATGTCCTGTTCAATAGTTTTATCAAAGACCAGGTTCTGAAGACCTAGAAGGCCATGCTTATCAAATGAGCTCATGGCAGAGGAAAAGGGATGGCTACCTGCTGGAGGATGCAATTCTGATTCAAAAAGATCTTGAGTGCTGTTGGGATGAATGATGTGACCAGTAATAAAATCTAATCCAGCTCAAGGCTACTCAAGGCTGCAGTAGTACATTAAGTACCATGTTCCAACAGAGGGAGATAAAGTCTTAAAACTGATTCTTGGGAGCAATAAAAATACAAAGGACACAAAGGTCCAGAGGTGGGTAAGAGGTCCAGACTCCATGTAAAAAGCCTGTGAATGGATCTCAGAAACACTCGGAACAGTGCCTGACACAGTAAGTGCTATCTGTGAGTTAGTCTTCAATTACAAGTACTGGTGGAAGCCCCTCCTCACTGTAGTGCTGTACCATTCTTGTGGGGTAGATGGGTTTACCGTCCCCAGGCAGGTCACTCACAGCCACACTGATTACGTGCTCCTACTCTGCGGTCCTGGCAGAGGAGGAGATGCTCAGTTACCTTCTCCCCAGGTGTGACGGAGATTCGCCATACGCAGTGCATGTGGGCAGAGTAGCCATTGGGGTACTCAGGAGAGGAGAAGTTGCCTGTGCTGTCTTGTAGAGTCTCTCCGCAGGCTGTCAAGGAAAGGAAATGACTGGATGGCCGGCTGCAGGGGCTCAATTCCCTGAACTTCTGGCTTCTCCACCCTGAGCCCTGGCATTCTTTCAGGAGAGGAAAATGGCTGAGGAGGGAGGTTTCTGGGGTGGTCCTATCCCTTTAAGATCCACCCCCTTCTCACAGATAAGCTCACACCATCCTACTTCCCCGCCTTGTGTTGAAGGATGTCCTGTTGTCAAGGCAACTAGGTTCCAGAGTTAAGGTCAGACTCCTTTGGTGAGAATTGCTCTGCTCTCCCATTTTCTGCTCCTGGTGCCCCTCACTCACCCAGATCCTCAGAAGGTGGGTGGCTCAGCGTTTCACCACCACCTGATCCTAGCCCCAGTTTGGTCTATAACTTGAACACTGCCCCTCCCTGAGGGCCCCTCCACCAGGCAGCCTCTGCCTTCTCTAAGGCTCACAGCTTTAACTTCCTTGGTTCCAGGTCCTGGCCTCCGCTTGCCTGGAGCCCTGCCCTCCACTCCTCCCTGGCTCATCCCTCCCTGCCCCAACCTGGGCACTTGTAGAGCTTGCGGGCCTGGGCGATGTCCCCCTTGCTGAGCCGGGTCCTTTGGCCGATGGGAGGTTTCACCCCATTCACCTCGTACTTGGGAACAATGGTGTCCAGGAAGATGCCCCTGAGGAGGACAAGCCCGACCTGGGTGAGAATCTGACGGAAGGAGGGGTAGCATGTCTGTGTGCACCCAAGGTTATGACCCTGCCAGAGCCCAGACATTCCTCAGCAGGGTCAGGGACGGGTGGAGACATCTCACCCTGTCATTATGCTGCCCACTGACCAGCAGCCATCCTGCCCCGTGGCAGCCACACCACAGGAGCTTGGGGGAGCCCCGAGAACACTTTGGGAGGTCAGGGGCACAGGCCCAGGATGCCCTGGGGATCCACTGGTGCCCAGCTCAGCCTCGCCTCGACTCCCAGGACCAGGAGAGCTTTGGATGTGTCTCCAGCCCCACCCAGCCCCTGCTTCTGCAGCCCCTGGGCTGATTCAGCCCTGGCTGCACTTATCCCAGGATGACCCAGTGCAAACACTTTACCCTGTTGTCACAGTTACTTCTGACAGCACCTGGGACAAGGCCAAAGGGCAGGTTCCACCGTGGCCAGAACAGACCCTGTGGACAGCCTCACCAGCTCCCAATCCATCAGTGTCTCCTGTCCTCCTAGTTCCTGCCTTTAAAAGCCTGGGTGTTTCCATCTGGGAGGAGGGAAAGCAGGCAGCCCTTCACCTCCCCAGGGCCCCTGACTCACACCAGCTGGGTAGGACTCAGCAGGGGGTGGGGAGGGATGTGGTGGGAAATGTATGCGGGGTGCTGTGAGTGTGGGGGGCAGGATGACCTCACCACCCTTCCTCGGTCTCTGTCCCTCAGGTCTGGAGGCAGGAAGAGCGGGTCTAGAGGAGGACTGAGGAGAAGGGGGAGGGCCGCTGTCTGGGACAGAGCAGGCGGGCAGATAGAGATGAGGAAAGAGCCAGGCATGGGAAAGGCCAGGCAGGAAGGAGCGTGAGGATGAGGGTCGGTTCCCACACTAGGCTAACGAGAAGCCGGGGTGGGGGAGGTCCATGACCTCTGGGTTCTGGCTGTGACTTTGGGAGCCTGGGCCCAGGATAAAGGGTAGGTGTGCATGTGCTTGTGAGGTCGTGAGGGGGCTGGTCCAGGGCAGGAGCCAGTCTTTGTAAATTAACCAATTACAAAAAAGGCAGACAGATCAGAAAAGGGTGTTTCCAATTAGAAAAATATGCCCTCCTTTGGTCTTCAGAGAAGGATTTCAGTCTCATGGGCCAGGTGCACGTATTGTGCACAGCTCTAGGTGAAGGACCTAGGCTTTGTGAGTCCGGCTCTGCCATGGACCCAAGGTAGGAGAGGACAGCAGGACAGGCAGCACCCGTGCGTCCTCTGCTTGGGGGCTGCAGCTGCCCAGGGCCCGCTCTTGTCTATGCTGATGACCCCAGCAATCTCTTACCTGGAGAATGTGTTCCGGGCATAGTGCATGATACTGTCAAAATCGTAGGTCTCCCCCAGGGACTCCACCTCTTGGACCTCCATCTTCAGGAAGTTATACTCCTGCCCTGAGAAAACCAGGGAAAAGATGTGGGGGGTGGGAGGAGGCAGGTCTGTGTGGGAAACAGGGTGGGAAATGGGGTCCTCCCTGTACTTGAGAGGTGCCTCCCTACCTGAGGGTCCAGGGAGCAGCCAAGGAAAGCCTGGGGGGAGGGGCAGGCCTCTAGAAGAGTATCCAGCAGAGGGGCGGGGTGAAGGAGGACTGGTTGCAGGGAAGGCTCAAGGGAGTATGGGAAGGAAGCACCCATTTCTAGAACCACAGCGAGATGAAAACAGTGAAGAGTGAAGGAGGCCTGGGGAGAGAGGGAGGAAACAGGGAGGGAGGAAAGAGAGCACAGCTAGGACAAAGGAAAGAGAAAAAACCCTTAGAGGACAGACTAGGCAAAGAGCAGAAGACTGGGTAACAGTGAAGAGAAAGGCTGAGGCAGCATGGGGGTGGGCTGACCCCTCCCCAAACCCCACCCTGAAGGCCAGCTGGGTCTGGCTGCTGCGGATGGTTCCTGTCTCCAGGATCTGGACCTGTAGTGGTGTTGGGGGTGCCCAAAGTGGCTCCACAGCTGATCTGTGGTCCCTGAGCTGCTACTGGCCACAGCCGATGCCTCAGGGGAGGGGTCTGGGCCAACCTGGGCCCTAGGCAGAACTGGGACTATAGGCTGACCTGACCAAAGGTGATGGCTAGAGGGAGCAGCTGCGGCCCCCAGCCGGGGCCCTGGAGAGGGGGCTGGGGCAGGAGCCAGGGCGCCCCGCCCCTACCCCATCCTCCGGGCCTAAGTGCATACATACCTGGCTGGATGTTCTCGCGCACGATGGAGACGTGGCGGTCCCGGTCGGGCCGCGTGTGCTCGTGCCAGAAGCCGATGACGTGCCCCAGCTCATGGACCACGATGCCAAACTTGTCACAGTTCTTGCCGATGGAGATGGCCTGCGGGCCCCCACCACGGCGACCCACGTAGGAGCAGCACCTGGAGGGCGGGGCCAGCTCAGGGGGGCGGTCCCGAGCTGGGGGAGTGCATCCACTCAGGGGCCGGGCTAGGCTGCCAGGGGGGCGGGGAGCGGAGGGGCAAGGGAGGGGGCCGAGCAGCTACGCTAGGGCTGTGTGCAGGAGTCACAGCCACATCCGGGGCCTTCCTGGGGAGATGCCCCACGGCAGGTGGGCACAGATGACGAAGGGCTGTGCCCAGGTGGGATAGCTGCAGTATCCATGGCAGAACATGGGCTGGGACTATGGGCAAGGGTACAGTGCCCAGGGGCCCCTGCTCACCCGCATGGTCGATAGGTGAATACAATATAGCTGTCCTCATCAGTGCGCTCCAGAAAGGTGACACAGGTATGCTTCTCCCAATGCCTCATGGCCTGCCGAAAGACTGCCCTCTGGCTGCCTACCAGGACAAAGGCGGCCAGGCTGTCACATTGTCCAGGTGGGCCTGCCTCCACCCACTGCTCACGAGTTCCCCCCTGATAGGCAGAAGCTACCAGGATGCAGCAGGGCTTCGGCAACATCTCACTCACCAGTGAAGTTTCCCCCAATGACAAACGGAATGACCCCATCAGGCCACACACGCTCAGGTCTGGACGTTGCTGCCCGCCGGCTCCGGGACCTGCTTCTCCACCTCCCTGGGCTTCTCCTCTGAGGTTGCCCGTTAACCTGCCGGCAGTTGGAAGTGGAGGAGTTTCCTGGAATTGAAATAGTAAGATATTGGTAACAAGCAAATGAAGGGCCGGGGCGGGGAAACAAATTATAATCAATCTTCATTTGGAGGGGGGGGCATTCCAGATTTACCCATTCACTACCTTTTACTTGTAACCCTCAAATCAGTACCCTTAGCTCTTCCTTTTTTTAAGAGTTGATGAGACAATTTTATTTGAAATTTAACTTAAAACCGAGTTTAATGGTAGTTATCTACCATTTAGACCACGTCTAAACTTACTTTTATAAGTAATACTTCATATTTATCTCCTAGATTGAGGTTCAATGTTTTCATTTTATATGCAACTTCTAGGGTTAAACATTACACCCCCCCCCTTTTTTTAAAGTTACTCAGTTTTCATAGGTATTAAAGATAATTCAAAATATGTAACAGAGTTTACTAAGAGCAAAGCACTGTATTAGAGTCTTAGGGTGATTCAAATATGACCAAGATTTTGGTCTTGTCATTAGGGAGTATGTAATACACTAGTAGACAGAGGAAATGAGACAGGTACACAGGTAATTCCAGAACAAGTTAGAAGATGTAAAAACCAGTCTCAACGTGGCTTCTTCTGGATATCCTTAGTTCCCTCAGCTCTTTCATGGTCGCTTGCTGACATGCACAGAGCAGGGAAAAGCCTGAGTCACCCAATGCGTACCTTCCCAGCTGAGGTCGAATAAGACGATGCTCTGCCTTCTGGTTTCAGCTCCCATACTGTGAACAAGTATGTCTCTCAGTCTACTTAGTGCCATGTTTTTTGCATTTTTGTGCTCTTTCTGTTGGCGATTTTGTTGTTTAAAATGACCCTCCTGCCCCACTCCCCCCACGGCACTGAAGTGCTGTCTGCTGTTCATACATGCAAGAGGCTGTGATGTGTCTTAAGGAGAAAATACATGTATTCGATAAGCTTCAGTCAGGCATGAGTCACAGTGCTGTTGGCCGTGAGTTCAATGTCAATGAATCAACTGTATATTAAAAAGGTGTCTGTAAACAGAAACATACATAAGACAGGTCTGCGTATTGATGAGTTATGAAAATTTTGTGACCCGAGGATCACAGAAACTTAACCATATTTCTCCTAGTATTTGCTAATTCAGTGTTCAAAGTGACTTTATAGAGTGCCCATAAGGTTATTCTATAACTCTATTCCTAGCTACCATGAATAGTGAGGGTTGACTGTAAAGGAAAAAGAGGATAATGGGGTACTCGCTTCCTAGGAACTTTGGGGACCTGAGACTGGGAAATGGTTCCTTCTCATCCAATAAACCTTCATATTTGTGGCACATACAGAACTTGATATTTTCTTTAAGTATTCCCAAATACATGTTCTCATTGGACATGGTAGCTCTCTGGGATGGACTGGGCAAGTGTCACTATCTACTTTTGAAAGATGAGGAAACTAAGGCCAAAGATTTGCCCGAAGTCACGAGATGGGTTAGTGGCAGCCTGGGTGATCCAGCTCCTCCATTCTGCTCTCCCCTTTTACCCTGCCTACTAGTCCCCACCAAGGTCGAGTAAGCCTCACTAGTTACCAGGCCACCAGGTGACACTCCAATGCCAGCTGCTCTCTGGGGTAGTTTGACTTTCACTCCATGGGCTTCCCATGCCAGGGTCCTCCTTCATGCTGGACAAGACAACTGCCTGGCACCACCAGAGTGTGCCCAGAACAGGCTCCAGGTGAGCATCCACACCCTTTGGCAATGGGAGAGCTACCTGTGGGCAGGACTATGCTCCAGGGCAGTAAGAAGGCTGGACAGAACTGAGCTATGCCAGGCCTCATTCTTCCCATTCCCTCACCCATTCACAAGTGCCAGGTGGGTTGTCAGGTACTTGGACCACATGCAGGGATAAGAATAGCTTTGAGTCCAGCTGGGAAGATAGGCATATAAACAGATTGTTGCAATCTAGTGCAATAAGTGAGATGCTAACAATGTAAGTGCAGAGCAGAGAGAACACAGAAAATGGAGGTACAGTCATGTCTGGGGGGCAATCAGGGAAGTTTTCACAAGAGAAGCTCTTAAGATGGGCCTGGGAGGATGCATAGAAGCTTGCAAAGTGGGAGTGGGAGGAAAAGCCAGGAGGGATTGTGGTGTTGAAGGAAGAGCCTTGGATTTGCAGTGAGAGGCTTGGTTCCTGTCCCAGCATACTACTGACTAGCTTTGTGATTTTGAGTAAGTCACATTACCTCCGGGAACCTCAGTGTCTGTATCTGTAAAGCGGGAGTTGTCCTGACACCTACGTTTGAAGGTGGTTGGGAACAGGCAAGTTAGGTAATGCTTTTGAAAGTACTCTGTAAACTGTAAGCACAAAGATTGTTGGTTCTTAGTTCCTGGGAACGTCTACACTTGCCACTCCTCTGGGTTAGGGATGACGATATCCTAAGGGAAACAAGCTCAAGGCCTCTGTCCAGGAAGCCGGGAGGGTCCCGGGTTCTCCAATTCTGGGACCCATTTCTGACACATAGGAGGGCCAGTCCGTACCCAGTGTACCTGTAGCTTTGATGGAAGACCTGCGGATTGTACGCTGTCTGAAATCTGAGGCCTGTTGCACCTGGAAGGCCCTCAAATCCTCCTCATCCAGGGCAATGTCCCCGAGGAAGGCAGCTAGAGCAAAAAAAAGAGGCCAGGGGCCACATTAGTCCTCCTACCCGGCACTGACAGCCCCAAACCGTGGGCACACCCCCAGCGTCCACAACAACTTTACTCCTAACCCTGCGGAAGAAGGACAGTGGTGGCTGACTCTGGATCTCTTGGAGGAGACGCATGCTTCCTTTTTAGTTGAGATCCCAGCAAAGCTGATGCCCAGCCCCTACCAGACCTTTAGCTCCATGAAGACATAGTCATGCCATTTATTCCATAGTTCTTTAGCAAATACTTAGTAAGTACCCACTGTGGGCCAGGTACTGCTCCAGTGATTAGCAAGACAGATGAGGTCCCTGCTCCTGGGGAGCTAACCTTCAACAACACACAAGTAAACCAGTATCTCATTTGAGAATTCCAGACAGTGAGGTGCTAAGAAGAAAACAGAAGGTCAGATGATAGAGTGTCTACTTTATGGGCCGATAACCTTGGCTGAACATGTGGTAGTCACTCCACAAATGCCGTTTCAATTATAATGAGGGGAGGATAGGAACAAAAAGTGGAACAGATAGGAAATTTAGGAAAATCAGGGCACGTGATGGGAGCTTCCCAGTCAGGAAACAGTTCAAGTGACTTCTATTCAGATTCTCAAGGTCTCCTCTCTGGGGGAAGAAGGACTGGGGGAAAAAGAGCCCCAATAGGCCATTTTGATTTCTGAAGCTGGGGGAGATGTTTCTGGAGAGATGAGCTAAACAGTCTATCTGCTTTTTGAGAAGTCAGGAGCAAGAGGAAACAGGCCACAGAGCAGAGCGCTCTGGAAGGAGCTCAGAAGTGAGCTGAGCTTCATGCTGGGCCCGGGCTGGGGAGGAGGGGCAGGAGGCGGAGCAGAGGGCAGCTTCCCCACAGCTCCACCCTGGCAACATCTGCTTCTCATCCCAGTGCTACACGGGCCTGGCGGGTAGCATGACACAAGTTGTTTTAACCTTGAGGCCTTGCACACACACAGGTTTCTCCTCCCCAGATGGCCAGCTGGGTGGACACACACACACACACACAATCAGACACATGGGGTTAGTGCTCCTACAGACATAGAGTGACATCCACACCCATGCCATCAAACACAGAGCTCCGCCATGTCACAGAAACACCGCTGCACACATAAGCCATGCCCGCACTGCCCTGAAAGGTGGAAGGCACTGGATAACGTTTGTCTGAGTGAAGTATCATCCTGCTCTTCTTTGGGTCTGCAAACACGTGCTCACAGAAACACACTCTTCTGTAGTTGTGACCTAGAACTGAATTAGCAGAGTGTGGGAGTGACCCTTTTACAAATACAGAAACTGAGGCCCAGAAGGGAAATGATTTAACCACGGCCATGCTGCTAGACACTAGAAAGTCTGGATTTATAATTCAGGCATCCTGATTCCCTGTCCAGTGCTTACTGCACTCAAGTTCATTACTTCCGTAAAACCTATATTGTAAGTACATATAAACAGAAATAGACACTCAGACACACACACTCACCAAAAAATACACAGTCACAGATGGTCCTAAAAAACACACATGCACAAGCTCCAACACACACAAACCAACTGCAAGTTCCAAACTCATTAAGCCAGTAATAGTAGCGATAATGACACCTTGTATAAATGTCTGTTGCAATTTATGTGGTGTTTTCCAGTCAACAAACTACTTTTACGTTAATGAATTCATTTAAACCTGGCCCACCCAGTACATGCCCATTCAGCCATACTCCACCCATCCATTTGCCTAGGAGTGTCCCATTACAAATTCACGGAGAGATAATCTGGTGGCTAGATTCCAGCCCACCTCCCTGACTTTAGAGATCGGAATACTTGGGCCTAAGAGGGGAAATGACTTGCCCAAAGTCACCAGCCGATAAATGGCCCAGTATCTCTTCCACCACATGAAAAAGATTCTCTTACTTAAAATGTCACCCTTGGCTCAGCAACTGATGGGACAGCAACAGAAGACACTTCTTAGCTGACATGAAAAGGTGGCCTTAGCAAGGATATGGAAGAGGGAGTACATCCCAAGGAGGCAGTTGTGGGTTTCTATGCACCAACATTCACACAGGCACTCACAGGTACATGAACACCCCCATACCTTTGCATACTTTGCTCCTTTGCACAGACCCTGCCCTTCCAGGTTCACGCACCCACCCCCATGGATATCACCATATACACACGTGGCTGGACATGTAGACTTCTCTTTGGACATAGCAGCAAAGAGCAAGGTCTTTGGAGTCAGACAGACCTGTCTTTGAGTCCTAACTTGGCTACTTCTCACTGACAAGTCATATAGACTCTTCTAAACCTTAATTTTCTCTTATATTTAGAGGAGCTAATAAAAGAATCTGTCTCCTAGGATTTATTGACATGAAATAAGGCACATAAATGAAGCACCTAGCACCAAGCCTGGAGCATAGTAAGCACCCACTAAATGGACACTGTTAATATTACCCTAATAACAATCCCATAAGCTCAAGTTTAGCTCTCCACTTTCCCAGGGCATTGGTTCACCCACAGTGGCTTCCTGGCTGAGTGAAGCCAAGTGCTCAGAAGCAGAACCTCAAATTCCAAGTACAGAACTGTGCTGGCCTGTGGGACTAGGGCAGTGAGGAAGGCAGGGCAAGTGGAAGGCTGGGCAGGCCCTGGGCTGGCCGCAGAGCTCATCTGCAGAGCCAGTGCCTTGGGGTGGGGATGTCATGACTGAAGAATGCGTGGGAACCGTGGGGAAAGATGAGGTGGGCAGGAGAGGCTTATGGCCAAGAGCTTCAGGCCCTGCCCTTTTGGGATCCCCCCTGAGGACTCCAGGAAATCTGGATGCTGGGGAGTCCAGAACTCCCTTCCTTATGTGGAAAAAAGCCCTGGGGTCAGGGTCAGGGTAGTAGTTGTTTTCAAAAAACAGTAGTTGTTTATGGAATCAAAAGTTTTTGTTTTGTTTTCTGGCTATAAACCAGTTAGGAGCACGCATGGCTGCTCTATGGCTAGGTCCCAGGAGTAGGAGAGGAAAGAAGAGAGCCCACTGGACCCCATGTGCCCATCCTTCAGGTTGGCCTGTTGACTTCACAGTGTCCTCCCCTGGGGTGTAGAAAGGCATCCCCTTGTGCGGGGGGCAGGGAGAGGAGCTGTCTGGTGTGATGAAATCCCAACACCATGAATACCGGGCATACATAGGTCCCATCACACAAATGCAAACTTCTAGCTGGGGCAGGACATGTTCAAGCTCCCACAAATGTTTGTGCTTAATCACAGGTGTCCACTATACACAGGTGCACATATGCGCACACACACGCAGGAGCACCCACATGGATAGCTGAACAGACTTGCCCATAAAGCAGGGGCACATCCAGAAATGTGCAAAAACACACTCAACTACTTTCCTATGTAAGCCCTAGTGTTTTCATACACACAAATGAGTGTATGTGCATATCCCATTTCACAGGCCATGCCACTGGAGAAGGGTACCTTTAGAAATAGTGTATGTGTGTGTGGGGGGATGATAGATAATTAGTCGATTCCTCTGGATATCCTTTAGGAGGTTCTTAGTGGCCTGAGGAACAACACATTCTACTCCCTCTTCCCCTTCTCCCCTAATCTCTGGAGAAGCTAGAATATTTGAGAGTTCTTTCTCCCTGGGGAGTCCCATTGGTCCCCCTCCATCTAGAGCCCAGGGAGATTGTAAGTCTATTCCTCCTTCCTTGGGGCACCTAAAAGAGAAGGTGACTCAGGGAGCAGGGGCTTAAGTGGGTAGGTGACTCATTCACAGTGTCTGGAGGGAGAGTGTGGTCTCGCAAGAGAAGAGATTGTTGCAGGATCCTAAGCCTGGAACCTATTCCTCTGAGGCTCCCTGAAGGCCAAACGTGGGCCACGAGGCTTCTGGGATGAGGATGGTGATGAGGGCTCGTGAGCTATGGCCCACCTCACCTCCCAAAGCAGACCTCTGAGCTGCCAGGTGAGGCCAAAGTAAGGTCCTTGCTGGCTGGGGAGCAGTCCCATGGGCTTCTTTGTTTACGGGAGCAACTGGTCCCAATTCCTGCCTCTAAGTTTCTCCCAGAGCCCTGATGGTCACTGTCAAGTCACCAGGACAGCCAAATGGAGCTGGGAATCTCAGGGAAGGACCCTCTTGATGGTTTGGCAACCTAACATACAAGAAATCAGGACCTGCAATCTCCCTGGGCAAGGGTGTGTGTGGCAGGAGTGGGGCTCAGTGGAACCAGCTCCCAGCACACACACAAAGACCAGCTCGGTGTCTTGCCCATTGCTCTTGTCTCGCCCAAAAGATCCAGGAACCTCTCCAGGGAATCAAGGATCTTAATTTTGCCCTTACTGCAACAGTAACCGTAACTCTCATAGTAATAGCAAGAGGTGACCTCAAATGAAGCAGCCTGGCTATCCTGAGAGATCGCAGGTAAGCCAGGGGATCAATGGGGCTTTCATTCTTGGTCCTCCATGCGCAAGGAGGAGGGGGAACGGGAACAAGAGAGACCTGGAGAGGGTCATGTGAGCAGAGGTAAGCAGGCACACCGGGTGCATCCGAAGGAAGTACAAGCATACCTTGGAGATATTGCAGGTTTAGTTCCAGACCACTGCAATAAAGTTAATACCGCAATAAAACAAATCACACAAATTTTTTGGTTTCTCAGTGCCTATAAAAGTTATGTTTACACTATATTGTAGTCTATTAAGTGTGCAACAGTGTTGTTGTGTCTAAAAATGTACATACCTTAAGTTAAAATATTTTAATGCTAAAAAATGCTAACCATCATCTGAGTATATTGGAAAAAATGGCACTGATAGACTTGCTTGGCGCAGGGTTGTCACAAACTCAATTTGTAAAAAATGCAATATCTGAAAAGCACAATACAATGAGGGATGCCCGTAGAGCCAGGTATGCCTGCCATCATCACCTCCAACACCTGGAGGTCAGGGATCAGCGGGAGCAAGAGGCAAGGCCTGGCAGGAGAAACAGAGAAAAGAGCCTGGCAACCTAAGGTTTGAGGATGTGGGTGTGGGGTCTTAAGGACTCAGGGCGGAGGGAGGCAGGGCTGCACCAGTCACACCCAGGAGGAAGGCCTGATCTGACCCTGAATCTTGGCCTTGTCAGGCTCTTGGGCCCTCTCAGCCACCCTCAGGCCTGGCCCAGCTCCCCACCAGCCTCACTTCACCCTGGTGTAGAGCTTTCTCCAGAACCCTTGTTTGAAGTTCCAAGTGAGTCAGCCCCACCCTAACATGAAATCTGAGACTGGGGATAAAGCCCTCAGCCTCCTGCTGCTCTGAAAATCACTCCCAACTTCCAACTAGTAGTGAAATATGTCACATTGACTTCCTACCCAGTCTTTAAGGCCTTGCTCCAGCCTGCCTCCTCCATGAAGACCCTCAAACCTCCCCAGCCTGCTATGATCACTGTTTCTCCACCACCACCCCACCAGGGATGCAGAGGGGCAGGAAGCTCCTTGAGACTTTAGGGTCTTTCCCTCCAAGGTGGCACATATGAATCTTGGTTTGTGCTGTTGGTTCCTTCCCCATGCATTGTCCGCTCTTGGACTGCAAGCTCCTTGAGGGCAGGGGCCATACCTTATATTTCTCTGTGTCTCCCACAACATCAAGCCCAGGGCCTGACACATATTAGGCATTCAGTAAATGTAGATAAGTTGAATGAATAAGTGACATAAAGACAGGGTCAGGGAGACACTCTCTTTTTCTGAAAACCAAGCCTATTTCCTCAGAAAGAAAATGACGTGAGAGTGTGAGGCACAGAAAACAGGGGGCAGACAGCCAACATTTATTTATTGTTTATTTATTATTTACTTAGTGTGTGTTAAGCTCTAATAAGTGTTTTATATATGTTCTCATATTTAACCCTTACCACCAACTCGGCAGAGAGGTGTATGATCAGTTTCATTTTACAGGTGAGAAAAGAGAAGTTCACAGATGCTAATTAACATTCCCAAGGTGGCAGAGCTAATGAGTTGAGGATCCAGGATTGACAGCTAGGTCTGCCTGCCCCCAAAGCCCACGCTCTGTCCGCTTAGCCTTCCGCCCACCCCAAACCCAGTGAGAAAGATGACAGCTAACTCCGTGGTTTACCCACAGCCCAGTAGGAGTGGAGGAAGAAGGGCAGAAAGATTTGGTTTCTCCTCCCACAGGAAGGGGCTCCTTTTCTGTAGTTTGCTGTGATCCATCCACCCAAAGAGGGGTCCCCAGGGTCAGAACTCCAGCAACCTGCACCCCCCCCAACCCCTTGTGCCACACACAGGCACTCCTAGAACTCTAGGAACTGTGCCACTGCCTCTGGCTCTGGCTATTTGGAGGCAGGCTGAAGTCAGAGGCAGGAAGTCTAGGAAAGGTTCTGATATCGTATGCCCTGTGTGTTCTCTTGTCCCAAGCAGCCTGTGCAGGGTCATCGGATCAGGCAAATAGCTGGAGTGCCTGGCCATCTGGTCACTACTGGGGTAGGACCCCTCTGGGCTAGCAGAAGTGAAGAGGTTATACAGGGTCTTCATGGACAAAGAGCGCGCGCACACACACACACACACACACACACACACACACTCACGCACATGCCAGGGCCCAGACCTCAGCTAATAACCCTCCAGTGTCTGTGGACTGAGATAGCTGATATACAGTGTCTGAGTTCTCTGTGTTTCTCCCCCAGCTTAGCAGAGGTAAGTCCCCCTCCTGCACTGGCTTCTCTGACTTTGACAGCTGTCTCCTCAGCCCCAGAAAGCTGCTGTGCTGGTGGGGACCACAAGGCACCCAGGGAGTATGATCTCAGAGGGTCCCTTGGAAAACTTTCTTCTTCCACTTGGGCTGGGTGGGGGGCCTCAGGAGACCTGCTCCTCGGAGATGCAGGCCACCCCAAGCCCCCAAACCCCCAAACCCCCAAACCCAGGAGACGGATGTGCAGTCCCGGGCAGCCAGACAGGCTGGAAAACGCCAGTGTCCTGGAGCCAGAGACTAGGGAGAAGGGAGAAGTTTCTCTCTCTCTCTCTCTCTCCTCTTCTCTCTCTTCCTCTCTTCCTCTCTCTCTCTCTCTCACGGGAGGTTGGCCAGAAAAGTTTCCTGCAGGAGGAAAAGCCTCCTTGGCTGCAGGTTTCTCTCAGGACACAGGGAACTTGCCCCCAGGAATCCTCTGAGAAAACAAGAGGCAGAGGCTTCCACAAACAGCGCAAAAGTTCAGTCCTAAAAGTCCCCCAAACTTCCCCTCCCTCCTTCCCTCCTTCTTTTGTTCCCCACAGCATTGCCAACCAGGCAGCTCCCGCATTCCCACACCGGACCGTCCTCCCCCCGCGCGAACCCCGCGCAGCTCGCGCCTCCCCGCCCGGCCGGCCTGCGCCCGGCCCGCGCGTCCCGCAGGCCGCAGGATGGGGGTCGCCTACCCGCCTTGCAGGGGTCTTTGTAGTTGAGGGGCTCCGAGTCGTCCTCCTCGCCCAGGTCATAGGTGTAGTCGGCCAAATCCAGCGGGCGGCCGGGGCGCGGGAGCAGCAGCAGCCCGAGCAGCAGCGGCAGGGGCAGGCGGGCCACGCCGGGCATGCTGGCGGCGGGCGCGGCGGCGGCGGCGGCGGCGGCGGCGGCGGCGGCGGCGGGTCGCGCCCGGACGCGGGAGCGGGCGAGGGGAAGCGGAGCGCTGAAGGCGAGGGGGAGGCGCTCCCCTCCCCGCCCGCCCGCCGCTCTCCCCGCCCGCCGGCTCCCCCCGCGCTCCCCACCTCTCTCCTTCCCTGCGCCTGCCGCCCTCCTTCCTGTCCCCCGCCCCTCGGCCGCCCGCTCCCGGCCCGCTCCCTCCTCCAGCCTCCCGCTCGCTCCCTTCCCTTCTTTTTCTCCTTCCTTCTCTCCCTCCCTCGCTCCTGCGCCGCCACCCCCACCCCCCCTTAGGGAAATGAGCTCGCTGGGGGGCGGGTTTTCGCCCGGAGCTCGGCCCCCTCGGGGCTGGGATCGCGATCCGCCCGCGGGTCCGGGCCCCGCGCCAGCCGGGGCGGGGAAGGCGAACAGCTCGCCCGCGCTGGGAAGGGGCTTGGGCGTCCGGGGCGAGGGGTGCGGGCCCCGGGGTGCCGGTGGCGGCGGCTCCGCCAGCTGCCCTCTAGCGGTGCTTCTCCCGTGCGCGCCCCGCCGGAGCTCCTCACGGTGCGGGACACGTTGTCAGGGCGCTCGCGCCGCCTCTTCCTCGCTCCGTCTCTAGCTCTCTGCCTTTGCTTCTCAGCCTGCGTCTCTCGGTCCCTTCCTTCTCCGATCCTCGCTCTCTCCCATCTTGGTCACTGTCCCTAGAGTCCCGTCTCTCGCCCTCCCTCGGTAGACGCCACCGGAGGGCGCCTAAAGCCCGTGGATCGCTTCCCGGTCCCCTTTCCCCCATCACCCTGGGACGGGGAGAACGGGGAAAGCCCCCTTTGCTCCCCAAGGCCCTACCCTTCCCCTGGCCCGCCCCCACCAAGAGCAGGACCCAGGGGGTATGGGAGGAGAGAAGAGGGACACCGCTTGCTTTTCAATCAGGCTGCTTTATTTTGTGTGTGAAAGGCGTCCCCTGGCCCCTAGTAGCCACCTCTCTTCTGCTGGCTCCCACCTCTCCCCACAGCTCCCATTTCTCCTGGGCTAGTCCCTATGGTGTAGCAGAAGCAGCTTCCTGCCTGTTTGCCAAGGCCCTTTGCTCACGGAACTTTCCTGTCCCTTTTGGGCTTCCGCAGGCTCTGTGAAGCAAAGAAACACTGTTTATTATGTGAGGGAAAGGGACTGGGGGTGGGGGTGGCAATGTCTGTGGATCTTCCCTCCCCTGATCTCCCTAAGTGACCCTGCTCAAAGGATCCCCCTGTGCCAGGTCAGCTGACAAGGCCAGGTGGCCCAAGCCTTCCATGGGCACAGGTGCCCTGGTGCTCTGGCAGTCACACCTGCTCACCTGAGGGGGCCTAGATGTAGTAGAGCGGCACCTCGCCACACAGGGTGCTCAGAGTGGGGCCCAGGAAGTCCACGCTCCTGGAAGACTCTGCACCATTGTCTCGACCCTCCACCTGGCCCAGCTCAGAGGGGGGCACTGCGGGCTTGACCTGGAAAGAGCAGGGCTTTGGAGCTTGGGAACTGAGTTGATATCTCTCTGAGCCTCGGTTTCCTCACCAGTTGAGAGGGGGCTGTACTGGAGTCAGAAGCCCCCAGGTGGTATGTGGGTTCAACTAGGCTGGAAGCTTGGTGGTGGGGCGGGGCTGGGGAATAGGTAGGGAAGGTGTGATGCAGGCGTCTAGAAAGGGGCACTCACCTGGCAGCCTGCCAGGAGCAGTGCTTTACAGGTGACAGATAGCCATCACCTCACATGTTCCTCCCAGCAGCCCAGGGAGGGAGACAACCCACTTTTCTCACCCTCGCACCCACCTGGAGGTTCTGGAGCTTTTTAGTGAGAGTCTCAAGGCTGGGGATTCTCTCCGGAGCCATCTTCATGATGAAGCAGTAGGTGCCCGGGGCGGGCTTATAGGCAATCAAGAGCTAGGCACAGGAATCCCAGAGATCATTCAGGAAGGCCTTGCCTTGCACTCTCTAACCTTTATCCTGGGCCATTTCCCTCTAGGTTGAGCACAGGAAGGACTCATACTGGAAGCTGGGGGGGCAGGCACAACCAGGGGAGGCAAAAGGGCTGGGAGATGAGATGGATGTGTATGAAGTGGCACAGCTGGGTAGGTCTAGCAGAATCTTGTCAGTGGTCCCCCAGGCCCAAGGTCAAGAGGTCCAGGCATACCCACCCGTTGGTAGTCATACACTACAATGCCAGTGGAGCCAATGGAGAAGGTGGCAGTGGTGCCCGCACGCTCACTCAGGGCCAGGCGTTGCTGGGCTTCCGGCCCCGCAATGCTCATCTCGAGGACCTGGGGAAGGGGACAGTGCTGCCTGGCATCCCTCTTTCCCCACCTGTCTCTTCAGTACTCATGCCCATCCCCAGTCCTCTGTACTCAAATGCAATTCCTTCTTCCCTGAGAGTTTGGAGAGGCTGAGTGGAACCAGGTGCTGGAGGGAACGGGCTGTCCCACCGTGGGGCAGGGGCCTGGTGGAAAAGCCCAGGCCAGGTTTGCCACCCTGTTCATGCCTCTGTCCTTTCATGAGGTGCTCCTTGCCTCATCCTCTCATCCCTCTTGGGCAGTTTGCTGTCTGCCCAGCCCCCCCTCCACCAGCCCATCTCTCTGATATGTCCTATACTGGCTGCCCACCCCATCCCAGGCCTGCTCACCATCTCAGTATGTTTCTGGCTCATGTGAAGACCCATGAGCAGGGCCCCTACAATCACCACGACGACAAGGACCACCACCACGACCACGATGAGAAGGCGTTTGAGGTGCACAGGGCAGCAAGGGATGCGGAACCGGCCCTGGGGGGCTGCTGAGTAGTCCTGATGTGGTGGGACAGAGAAGAGACAGGTGTAAAGTCATGAGGATGCCCCCTCTTCTCCCTGTAGAAGCTGGACACCTTCCCATACCCTTCCAGGGCTGGACAACCAATGCTATAGACGTGGAGAGGAGGGATGAGGAGATCAGAGAAGGCTTCCTGGAAGAGGTGCCCCAGATTCCGACAAACTCATAGATGGTGAGAAGTGAGGTCTCACTTGGAGAGACCCACGAGAGCCTGCTTCACCAGTCACATCTCCTGCTATTTCCTCCAGACCCCTGGCACCCCAGCCCTGCCCAGTCCCTGGCCGTTCCCCATGCTCTCTCACACCTCCATGCCTTTACAAATACCACCCTTCTTCCTGCAGTGCCTTCCTCCCTCTCCAACTGGAAGTGCCTACGTATTCTTCTGGAGCCAGCTCAAATATAATTTTCTTAGTGGAACTTCAAGTAATGTCTCCCTCCTCAGTGCCCTCTTCAGCTCTTTCCACTGACCTCCGTGGTGGTGCTCAGCCTCTTACATTGGAATCACTGACTGCCACATCTATCTCCCCCAAGGGACTCTGTCTTAGTGGATGACATCCCTGCCCTAACTTAGCACAGCCCTGGGTTGATCAGGTAAATGAATTTGGATGAGGAAACAGGTTGGAGGAGGCAGGGTCCACCACATGCATGCACACACACGCATGATCACACTCACCGGTGGGCTCTCCATCAGGACCTCTTTGCTACCCACATCCATCTTGCTGCAGGCACCTTCCCCTCCTCAACTCCCAAGTGGAACTAGGGTCTTATATGTGCCAGTAGGGAGAGGGGACAGAGGTGAAAGACCCGGCCCCCACCTGCCAGCTGAGACCTTGGCTTTGAAGCCTGTTTGTTCCTGGCCCTCCAGAACCAAGGCCCTGATAAGCCGGCTGCAAGAGCGCCTAAGGGCCCTTGGCCTTGGCACATGAACCCTCTTGGCCCCAGCAGGAGCAGAGCTGGGTGAGCAGAGCAAACTTGCCCTTGGGCAATCTGTGCCTCTTACTACAGGTGTCTTCCTGGTGTACCTGCCTTTCTTGTTGACACCTGCCCTTGTCACCCTGTGGCTTTCCCTGTTCTTCTGCCAGGCCAAACCTCTCAGGAAGCCAAGGGTCTGACCCAATGGGGAGTCCATCACTTTCCCCAAGAGAATTTCCCCCAAGCATAGGGATGAGCTCCAGGACAGAGTGTGAGGAGATAGTGCCTGTGGACCAGAGGGGGCACTGCTGAAGGTATCAGTGTGGGGGTTCATAAACAGTTCATAAATGCTCTGGGAGTGTCAAATTTTCACTTGAAATACTCTACCTGCCTCTCTGGTCTCCCACACTTCTGTATCTAACCTCAGACTTGCCCCCCAGCCATTCTTTTCTGAATTCTGAAAACTCTGTCCCCTCTGGTTACAAATTCTCACTTATGTGAGGTTTTCCATTTTTTGCTATGGGTTACTTTGTCAGCTGAACCCCCCCACCCCCCGTGCTTTTAGTTTATTTACATTTATTTTATGCTGAATTTATTCCTGGGTCATATGTTTTTGTTTCTTCAGTTTCTTCTAGGATGTCTTTTTCTTTTTCTGAAACCTCCTTCTCTTCTGGTTTAGGAACAAGCTGCTCTTTTTCAAAGATCATCTCAGTGTTGCAGGGGGAGCTCAGGTAGGAGGGTTCATCCACCCAGGAGCTCTGTAAGTTCTGTGTCCCATCTTGGGGGCTTTGTTCACCTGGATATGCTCAATGACCAGAGAATCTACTCCTAAACCCTTCAGTTCAACATTACTCTCTGCATTTTTAAGCTTGTGCAGTAAAAATTCAGCACTCTTTTTGGGCCACTGACCCTGTGTCCAGCCCCACTCTTTGGCCTGGGCACACCTACCACCTCCACCATTGTAACCACGAATGGCACACACTGCTTCTGTCAAGTGGCATCCTTCAGATCCTTGGTGGCTTTTTGGATATTCATACCCTTGATGGTGTGGGAAGTTGGGTAGTTTCATGAGCATTTTAAAAATGAACATGAATCGCTGGCCGGGTGGCTCAGTTGGTGAGAGTGTCGTCCCGTACAACAAAAGGGTTGTGGGTTCAATTCCGTGTCAGAGCACATAGCTAGGTTGAGGGTTTGATCCTGATCGGAACATGTATGATGGATCAGTCTCTCTCTCTTCTTCTCTATCTAAAATCAATAAAAACATATCCTCAGGTGAAGATTAAAAAAAGTGACCATGAAGATTTGGGCCTCTTGACTTGTGTGATTTTGTGGGGTCTTCTGTACCGAGTGCATGGCGAACCATTTTCATAGATCAGACCGAAGGCTTTGAATAGCAGCTTCCACACCTGACCCTTCCTTCTTACGCCCAGATGGACTTGTGCAGGGCTGCGTGTGGTGACTGCTGGGCCCGCAATCTCCTCACCCTTGAATCAGCCCACTTGCTTGGTGCTGCTGCCACCCTTCCTCTCTGCACTCCTCTTTTTATATCTTCTGATCCTAAATCTGCCCTGAGAACACTTCTCATGCAAATGGGACCCACCTTGTGGATCTTCCTCTCCCTTCTATCTGTTTCCTACTCTTTCCCCAAAGCCCTCTCTATTGCTTCATTGTGCTAAACCAAGTCTTCTAATGGTGGCACCCGTTCTCTCAGTTTCCCCTCTGCTCGCTGGGCCAGGGGTGCCCTAAGGTGTTTTTCACCTCTAAACTTCATGAGTGTGTGAGTCAGAGCCCCTCACCTTGCTCCTCTCTTGGTCCCACTCCTTTATCTTCCTTATGCGGTAACTCCAACACTTCACCCATTTCTGTCCTTTGCCTGGGGGCTCCCTCACACCTAGGCTCTGCTCTTTAATCATGAGTGGACCCCCAACTCTCCAGCCCTGGCAGGTTCTCCTGTCCCCACAAGGGCCCCCTCTCCCCCTGGAGGGCCTTCAGCCTCCAGGTTGCACAACAGCATGGCATCTGAGCTGAGAGCCCCTGAGAAGCTAGGGTGGGAGGAAGAGAGAAGGAAGGAAATGTTTGCTCCCACCACACTCCTCATCCCCCAACTGCTCCTTTAAATATTTGCCTAAGCCTCTAGCAGCAAGTATCCTAGGAGGAGTGAAAGAGGGGGAGGGATCCTGAGGGGAGGGGGAAGGATCCTCTCAACTGTGTGCAGCCTCTGCTGTGTGCAGGTGCCAGATGCAGGAGACAGCTGCCTGCAGTGCCCACCCCTGCCCACCCCCAGGGCTCCTACTCCCATCCCCGGTTGTCCTGGCAACACTGGGATTGACGGGCAGACTCACACATACTGGGCCTATGCCAGGTGGGCAGTGGGCCAGCGGGAGAGCCAAGGATAACTGCAAGCATCTTGGGGTCCCTGTGGGTATCTCTAGGGGCCGCTTAGTCCAGCTTTGGGGTTTGTTCCGAGCAGGCACTGTGTGTAGGGCTTGCTATCATCACTGGGTGCAGGGAACTGGGGCTCTTTCTTGGAGAGAAGCCTCTGCTTCTGGGATCTCAGTCTTCCCTGCAGGCTGCCCTTAGGCTGTAGTTTTCCTAAGCTCTACAGCTTTTTCTTTCTTTTTGTTACTCGTTTTTGCCTGTTTGGAGGTTGGGAAGGAAAGGTGCCCTCCAGTTTCATGAGGAAAGTTCAGATGCTGGCATCAACTTGGTAGAGGTCTTGGGAACCTTGGAGAAGGAAGGAGGGAGGGACCTTTAGCTGGGCATGCATAGCTGTGTCCCCCCCCCCCACACACAGCCCTCTGCTGCGGCCTTCTCATCTCTTGGCCTTTATCTAGTCCATTTCTCCCTCCTGGAAAGCTCACCCTCAATGCCTCTCCAGCTCTCTGAACACCACCCACCTTAAAAGGCCAAACAAGAACCAATGGCACCCACTCTATGACCTCTCGGCCCCAGCCCATGCTGTCCCATTCCTTCTCCAGAATCTTCCAGCCTCCCTGCTGCATGTTCACCTGCCACTTAGCACGCACTGTTGTTTTCATCAGCTATATGGGTGCTTTTATCTTCCCAGACTGGCTGCCAGCCAGGTGACCAGCCCTGGGATCCAGCGTTTCCAAAGCTTCTTTGTCCTTGCCACAGGGCAAGGAGCATGCACGCAGACAACAGTCAATGACGACTGTCGTCATCAAACATGAGGGGGTTCCTGGCAAGAGGTCAATAGTTCATTCCTTCAGTATGTGAAGGTTTCAGTGCCTTACTGACCAGCTCTCAGATGCTGAATGAGGCAGTCTGCCTTTCTAGGCTTTAGAGTGTTCATCTGTGAAATGGGACTAGTACAGCCTGTCCTGTCCCCCTCTCCAAGCTGTTGTGAGGTTACAATGATATTGTGATGTGAAAATCCAATCTTCAAAATTATCATTATCTTAACCTCCCAGAGTACCTCTTCTCACTAGATAAGGGTAGGACCCAACCTCCCCCTTTCTGTCTGTCTCTGGGTTAAAGGCTCCAAGAATCGTGATAGTGGAAAGCCCCGTGGTAGCCACTCTTTCTGTGTGTGTCTCCCTTTTTCATCCTTCCAGCCGCTCAGCTGCAAGGGCGGAACAGGATTCACTCTGCTCTTTGTGTCCTGGGCAGAGCCGTGCCAGGGACGAGCAGGGGTGGTTGCCCAGCTGCCCCAGCCACCCTCCCCACCCCCATTGCTTGTTTTCCCACAAGTTGTCATGGGGAAGGCAGGACAGGCAGCTGGACAAACAGTGGCAAGTGGGCATCAAAGGGCAAGGGCATCCCTTGCTTGAACTTAAACGCAGACCAGAGAATGCCCTGCTGGCAGAAGCTGGGGACAGCTGGGGAAGAACCTTAAACCCAGTGATCTGGGTTTCCTGGACTGATGTGGAAAAAGCACAAGACTGTGAGCCCAGCCACCTGACTTCCAGGCTCCCCTTGTCCTGTACCTGGGAGCACTTAGGACAGTCACCCTCACCCTCACCACATACACACACCACTGAGTGGTAACATGGTATAGAGCAGCAGTTCTCAAACTTTTTGGCTTCAGGGTCCCTTAACACTCTGATCCCAAAGAGCTTTTGTGTATGTGGGTTAGTTATATGTATTTATATTTACCATATAGAAATTTACAGAGAAATTTTTAAATATTTATTAATGACTTAAATTAAAATAGCAATAATAAATCCATTATATGTTATAACATAAATAACAAAAATTTTTAAAGGAAACTAACTATTTTACAAAGCAAAATATATATATAGAGAGAAGAGTATCATTGTTTTACATTTTTACAAATTTCTTTTATATCTGCCTTAATAGAAGATACACATGTAGCCTCTGGAAAATTCCAGGGCACTCTGGGAGAGCACGAAAGTGAAAAGAGCAAGTAATGTTGTAACGTTGATAGGAAAATTGTTTTTACCTCAAACAATCCCTGGAAGCTTCTCAAGGACCGTTGGGCTGATACCTGGACCACACCTGATATGGAAGAATGACAGTGAATTTTGGAGCTGGGCAGAACGGGCTTAAACCCCTGCTCGGTCACTCTCTTTTTCTGGTACTATGGGCCTCACTCTCTTTATCTGTTAAAAGGGATTAATATCATCTATCTCAAAAGGTGGAGAGGATTGAGTAAGTAGAGTACACAACACACAGTAGGTGTGATAGCAAGCTTGGCTACTTTCCTCTTGGTTGGGGCCTCAGTTTCCTCATTTGTTAAACAAAGGTCTGGACTGGAAAACTTCCAAGACTCTTCCCAGCTCCAACAGGCTGTGGTTGTTTCGTGAGAAATGTTCCAGAATTCCTCACATTCCCACTCCAGCCCCAGTGACGACATTCCCCTTTCAGCTCACGCAGGCACAAAGGCGCATTCTGTTCATGAGCCGCAGAAGCACATGTGAACACAGACACACACCTGTCACCTATGACATGCCCGTGAGTCTGCGGAGAGGATGTGTTCCCCCAGGGCCCAGACATACACACGGGGACACAGGTGGCAAGGGTTCCCTATGCGGTAATGCCTCACAAGGGGATCTGTGCAGTGCTTGCAGAGACAGGTGTGCACACATGCACGCGGTCATGCCATCCTAGGATGCCCAGGCGCCCCTCGGGCACATGCACTCGCGCGCTGACGCTGTGGGGACCAGACACACAGGCAGATGGCGCAGAGATCGCCAGGAGGGCATGAAGCGCAAAGCAGCCAGGGCCGCAACCACTCCCGGCTCCGGCTACTCCCAGCCGGGGGCTCCCCCTCCGCCCTGCGCGCCCCCGCCGCCTCCGCAGTCCGCGGCCGGCGGGCCCAGCTGGTCGGCCTTCGGCTCCGCTCCCCGCGCATCCACCCGAGTCGGCTCGGGAGCGAGCGGGGGGGGAACCGCCGCCCGCGCCGGGGCTGGAGGAGTCGGCTCACCGTGGGCTGCGGGGCCCCTCGCTGCGGCAGCGGCAGCGGCTGCGGTGGCCGGGCGGTGCCAGCCCGCAGGGTGACCGAGCGGTGGGGCGGCCGGGCAGCCGGGGCGGAGGCAGAGCTTGCAGGCAGCATGGCGGGGCTGCGGCTCAGGCGGGGCTCTGGGCTCAGGTTGCTGGCGCTGTCTGCGCTCGGATTCTGCCTGATGCTGCAAGTCAGTGCCAAGAGGCCCCCCAAAACGCCTCCCTGTCCGCCCAGCTGCTCTTGCACCAGGGACACGGCCTTCTGCGTGGACTCTAAGGCAGTGCCCAGGAACCTGCCCGCCGAGGTCATCTCTCTGTGAGTGCCCAGCCCTGGTCCAGGGGGTGGAGAGCCAAGAGGGGGAGGAAGGCAAGGACCACTCTGGGAGTTGATGGGGAGAACCCCATTCCCCTTCTAAGGAATATGGGGACCAGGAGGACTCCAGGGTAACCTCAGGACTGAAGACTCAAGGTATCAGCCAGGCAGGGAGTTTTGCAGTCATGCAGGCTCAGCAGCCATGGCTGGGGAGAACAGGACTTCGGGGCCAAGAATGAATCATCACCACCAGCAGCATCAATGAGACCTACTGTGTGCAGGGCTCTGGACTTGGAGGGAGGGGGGTTGCTTACCCCAGCATGTGGGCCCCTGCCTGTGATGTCACATCAAGGGCAGAAAGGCTTCTAGTGGGGGGAGGGAAGGAGGCAGCATGGGGAGGGGTGGGAGTGAGATACATCCACACTGGCAAGGGGCAGATGCCTGCCATTGGTCTCACCAGCCACTCTGCACACAGCCAGCCGGCCTGTCACATGCAGCAGTGGCCTCTGGGACCAGACAGGCTGTGTGGTCCTTGAGAGCAGGATGCTAATCCCTACCCCCATCCCAAGGCCCCATCCCTCCACAGCACCCAGCACACTGTGGGTGTTTGAAGGATCATGAAAGTGTGGCTAATGGAAACTTCTTTTGGCTGAGTGGGAAGCTGAACCTGGGGCCATTGGTGCTCAGGGAGGCAGTAGGGGAGGTAACGATGAGGCAGGCAGTGACGAGAAGGAGAAGACAACCTCAGGTGAGGGCCAGGTTGGTGACCTGGGAGTTTACAGGGTGAGTGCATCCAGAAGCCATTGTGCTGTCCACCTGGCTCAGTCCCTACATACTCCTCACAGTACTGACTTCGGTGTCCCCTGCAGGACGCTGGTGAACGCTGCCTTCTCGGAGATCCAGGATGGAGCATTTTCCCACCTGCCACTGCTGCAGTTCCTGTATGGAAAGGGCCTTGTGGAAGGCGGGTGGTGGCCTGGGCAGGGGCAGTGGAAGGGGAGGTTGTTTACATTGGAAGCCCCGGGTGAGAGTGGAACACAAAGCAGAGATGCCATGGGGTAGACCCAGCTTGCCAGGAAAGATCTGTCCGGACTGTTTATACCCTGGGAGCAAACAGGGACCCTGGGAGTTTCTGGGACCAGAACAGCTCCTGCCTGGTCTTGCTACCCAGGCTGCTCTGGGGTTCTCTGCTGAGGTCCCGAGGGTAGGAGGCTGGGCAGTCAGGCCTTGAAGCCCAAGGGTGAGGCAGCAGGCACACCCTTGGAAACTCTAATTCTGCCTTTGTCTCTCCAGGTTACTCAACTCCAACAAGTTTACGCTGATCGGAGACAGCGCCTTCACAGGACTGTCACACCTGCAGTACCTGTGTGTGGGAAGGAAAGGGAAATGGAAAGTCGAAGGGAGGAAGGAGGAGGGCTTGGGTGGGCTGAGAGGGGAGGTTGAATGAGGAAGTCTGGGGGAGGTGAGAGCCCTTGAATCCTGTGACTGCAGGACCTGAGCAGAGGAGAGGTCATTTCATCCATCCCTCTGCCTAAACCATCCTGCCTGGATGCCCTGTCACCACGGGCTTAGTGTCACCACATTTGGAATAAAAGCCTGTCTGAGGGCCATGGGCTGGACTCTAGGCATGGTGTAGGGAAACAGGTGGGGGAAGGGGGTCTTGGGATCTGGAGTGGTGGCTGAGACAATTCTCATTTCCTCCAGCTTCATTGAGAACAATGACATCTGGGCACTATCCAAGTTTACTTTCCGAGGACTCAAGTCTTTAACACACCTGTGAGTACATCCCACACATACACTGACTCATTGGATCAAAGCCCCACCGAATCCCCACCTACTCCCATCTCTGTCTCTTGTGGCCTTTGGCCTTGGTCACAATCTTCAGGTGACCCATATGTCTCTCTTGCAGCTCGCTGGCCAACAATAACCTGCAGACACTGCCTAGAGACATCTTTCGGCCCCTGGACATCCTGAGTGACTTGTAAGGCCTGAGTCCAAGGTCTTTTGACAGTGCCACAGAGGGGAGCATTCCTGGAGGGAGTGGTGTGGGAGCCAGGATTGAGAAGATCATAAAGTCTTGAGAGGCTAAGAGGGCTTGGTTTGGAGGGGGTGGTGGCTCTAAGAAGGCTAAGTAAAATTAAATATAGGTTGGTAGCCTTCTAAGTTGGGGTTCCTCAGGCATCTATAGGCCCTCTTAAAATGCACATGAGACAATATGTGTATGTTTTTCAAACATGTGCTTTCTAAATCTATGTTTGATTTGAATCTACATTAAAGTCTGATAGCAAGTCACATTCATTGATCAGTATTTATACAAGAGTCTGAAAGCCCTGGATTGTGGAAGGGTGAGAAGAAACGGGCTGCAACACAGAGTTGAGCAGGTTATACACTGCTAAAGGCACCTGGTTAAGGAGGCAATAGGGGCTGAACTCAGCCTCCACTCAGATGGCCAAGCATGTGTCCACAGGGCTGCATCCACCCCAAGGGGAACCTTTTTCTAATGGGCACAAAGATGCCACATGAGCAACCAGCAGCAGCCTTGAAAATATCTACTTCTGAAACCTTGAGGTCCTGGGTGGGCTGAACAGCTGAAAGCCTGCCTCTCTCTCTGTCCCCTCCATCACCCTCATGATCAGGGATCTGCGGGGAAACTCGCTCAACTGTGACTGCAAGGTGAAGTGGCTGGTGGAGTGGCTGGCACACACCAACACCACGGTGGCCCCCATCTATTGCGCCAGCCCGCCCCGCTTCCAAGAGCACAAGGTGCAGGATTTGCCACTGCGGGAGTTCGATTGCATCACCACAGGTAGGAGGTGCCCCTGCCTTGGACCTCAGGCTGGGAGCTAACTCCCTAGCCCCTTCCCTTGCTTGCTAAGCAACCCTTACCACTCAACAAACTCTTACTCTTCTCCCCTCACCAATCCCTGCAGATTTTGTGCTGTACCAGACCCTGTCCTTTCCAGCGGTATCAGCTGAACCCTTCCTTTACTCCAGCGACCTCTATGTGGCTCTGGCCCAGCCAGGTGCCAGCGCTTGCACTATCCTCAAGTGGGACTATGTTGAACGGCAGCTTCGAGATTATGATAGAATCCCAGGTACTGTGCCCAACCTCGCTGTTCTGGCCCCAGCTAGGGAGAGCTGGGGGGGAGGGGTGGTTTCTATTGTTCTTCTCCATTGAGTTACACAAATAACATCCATATGGTAGGTTGGTGCTAAGAGGGAAATATGGACACGATGCATTGGGAATACAAAAGAGAGGCTTGCCCTGGGCAATCAAGTAATGCTTCCTGGTGGAAGGGATGCCTACAGTGAGTCTTGAAGGATGAGGGAGAGGAAGGAATCAAAGGTGATGACCAGGTTTCTGACTTAAGTATCTGGGTGGTGCCAGTGAACTAAAAAAGAGGAGATAGTGAGTTTAAGCTGAGTCTAGAACCCTGAGGGAGACTTAGCTAGGAGAAAAAAATGTAGGAAGGATGATTTGGCAGAAAGAACAGCATGAGCAAAGTCAAGAAGGTGTGCAACAGCTTATTGTGTGAATGCAGGCTTATATAAGCAACTTATATGACTACAGCATAAGGTTCAAGGTGGACAGTTGCAGGCCCAAGAGAGATGAGGACAAGGTCATTGACAAGCTTTGAGAAAGTGTGTGAGCCAATCCAATCTATATTTTAGACCACTCCCTCTGTGAGCATTGTGGAGAATGGCTAAGCATGGAGCAAGACATGTGGGCAGACCAGTAGGGGGTTAGCTGGAGCCTGGACTGAGGCAGCATCGGTGGGATGGAGAGTTATATTTAGAAAAGGGGATTGAACTGACACAAGAGGAAACAGAAAATGTAAATCACCCTATATCTATGAAAGAACTTGAAGTAATTATAAAAAAACCTTCCCCCAATACAAGATTCAGATGGTTTCCCTAACAAACACTTAAGGAAGAAATAACACCAATATTACACAAACTGTACTAGAAAGCAGAAGGAAGGGTTGACTGAACTTGGGAACTGATCAGCTGTGGATGAGGGAGGGACAGGGAGGTTTGGGGGATGGCTCCCAGGTTTCTGGTGGAAGTAACTAGATGGAGCCACAAATGGACATCAAGAACAGAGGAGGAAAGGAGGAACAGGTTAGGGGGTAGATGTGGAACTCAGTTTTGGCCAGCTGGAGTTTGAGGTGCTTGAGGGTGTCCGGGCAAGGAGAGTCTGAGCTGCAGTGGCTCAGGAGCTGGGTGATCTGGAGCTTGGCAGTCATTAGGAACTGGGCTGGCAGACTAAGAGTGCAAGAAGGACTCAGAGACTCAGGCTCAGCACAAGCTTCCCTTGGGGAGAAGGTGCGTGAAAGTGATGACTGGAAACATCAGGACAGGTGAGGAGTGTGGCCCCATATGCTTGGGTGCCTGGGAAGGGGTGAAATCAATCTAGTTGAGGACAAGTACATTTGTTGTCATACATAAAAGCCTTTCAAAAGTGGGAGCTCTTGGGAGAATGTGTTTTCATACACAACTCTCCAGAAATCAAGCTATCATTTTGCACCCAGCTATGGACTAGCTCAAACTCTCTCTCCTTCCCCTGCCTGGCCACTTGCCAGTAGGTAGCTTTGGGCAAGTCACTTAGAATGTGAGCCTCAGTTTCTTTCTGTGTGAAATGGCAAAATAATTGGGTGCATTTCAGAGTGATTAACTGGGGCAATACTGGGGCAATGTGTTCATACTTAGCACAGTGACTGCACACAATATAAATTTAATTATTGACGCTATGGTAAAGAGTCCATCAATATCTAAGGGCACCTATTTCGTGTTCGGTGTTAGTGTATATTTGAGCCCTGGGGCAAGGGCGGATGGAGGGTGATGCTGAGGCTAATTATTAGCTGTGAAGCAATTTGAGGAATGTCAGTGGGGAGGGACTACTGTAACAGAGGGACTTGGCTCCGGCCCAGGGTCAGGGCAGACTGACCCTCTTTTCCAAGGCTGGGCCAGGGCACGAAGCTACCTGTGTTGCCTGACGCTGCTCCCCTGCTTCCCGCAGCCCCCTCAGCCGTGCACTGCAAGCCCATGGTGGTGGACAGTCAGCTGTATGTGGTGGTGGCCCAGCTGTTTGGTGGTTCTTACATTTACCACTGGGACCCCAACACCACACGCTTCACCAAACTGCAGGACATCGACCCCCAGCGTGTGCGCAAGCCCAATGACCTGGAGGCCTTTCGCATAGACGGTGACTGGTACTTCGCTGTGGCTGACAGCTCCAAGGCGGGTGCCACCAGCCTCTACCGCTGGCACCAGAATGGCTTCTACTCCCACCAGGCCTTGCACGCATGGCACCGTGATACCGACCTGGAGTTTGTGGATGGCGAGGGCAAGCCTCGGCTGATTGTGTCGAGTAGCTCCCAGGCACCTGTCATCTATCAGTGGAGTCGCACCCAGAAGCAGTTTGTGGCCCAGGGTGAAGTGACTCAGGTGCCTGATGCCCAGGCTGTGAAACACTTCCGGGCTGGACGCGACAGCTACCTGTGCCTCAGCCGATACATAGGGGACTCCAAGATCCTGCGCTGGGAGGGCACCCGCTTCTCGGAGGTACAGGCCCTGCCCTCCCGGGGCTCCATGGCGTTGCAGCCCTTTCTTGTGGGTGGCCGCCGCTACCTGGCTCTGGGCAGTGACTTCTCCTTCACCCAGATTTACCAGTGGGATGAGGGGCGGCAGAAGTTTGTGCGATTCCAGGAGCTGGCTGTGCAGGCCCCTCGAGCCTTCTGCTACATGCCTGCTGGGGACGCCCAGCTGCTCCTGGCCCCCAGCTTTAAGGGGCAGACGCTTGTGTACCGACACGTAGTGGTGGATCTCAGTGCCTAGACGGGTGCCAAGGCCTCTGGATTGGAGGCTGAGGGGAGCCTCTGTGCGAGCAGCGTGCATGTACACACACTCCTGGTAAGCATGGGCACCTCGTGGACTGGCCCCTGGAGCCACTCATCATAGTTGAAATCAGCATGAGAACTCTTTTATGCACCAGGCAACCCAGTGCCCAAGGCCCTCCCATCTGTGGATACCCTTGGACCCCCACCCCACCTGTAGGCCCCTTCGATCTGTTGCCTTCCACAAGCTCTGGCCTGAGGAGGGGAAGGAGTGCTGGGAGGGAGGGTCTTGAGCTTCTGACCCTCTGGTCTCTCCTGTTGGTGCTCCAGGTGTCTGTTTAACCTGCTCGTGCCCCACATTGCAGCCACAACCACATCCTTCCTACTGTGGGTACATTCACCTACCGTCCGCTCCTCCTGCATGTACACACACCTGTCCACATCCCTATTTTCCTGTGCACATGTGCAGACTCAATGCTGCCAAATGGGGCCCATCTCCATTACCTTGCCTCTCTTTTTGGAGAGGGCACACAGTTCTGTCCTCCTCTGCTCATCCCTGGTGTCCACCCTGCAGCTGATAAGGGTGGTAATGGTGGTGCCCCTCTGGGCATCAGCTTGAACTCCTGGGGGCAAAGTTCCTTTGCCCAAAGCAATAACAATAGCCCTAGCAGACCATGACTTCTTCCCTCCCAGTACTGGCTCTTTTCTCACTGGAGCTTTCTTCTCTGAGTCTGTCACCATGGACAGCAGATTACCCAGACGAAAGCCTTCCTGCTTTTCTTTCCCGTGGCTGCCCCAGCCTCGGAGCCCTGCCCTGCCCCCGGTCCAGTTCCTCCTTTGGGATGTGGACCCTGCGCCGTACTAGCTCCTTTTGCTAGTTCCAAGAGCTGGCCAGGCCAGGGACCCTGCAAACACTTGCATCATCTGGGCGGGTTCCAGGAGTAGAGCCAGGCTGGAGAGCACCCTGGGGGCTCTGGCATCCTTCCAGTCCACAGATGCACACCCCAGGGGCACTGCCTTTCAGGGCAAACTGAGTGGTAGAGGTTTGATGGCAGGGCCTGTGGAGTGACCTGGGAGCCAATCTGCTGCTGCCCTCTGCTGTGTGCTGGGGATAGACAGCTGTGAGGTACAAGGCGAGTGGAGAAGGCATGGGGAAGGGCGGCTTTTCCCTATGCCCAGGCTGTGTGAGGGGCTTCTGGTGGCAGGATGTGGGGGTTGGGGGGCACTTGGGGGCAATGCTATAATTTACTTGCTTCAAATAAAAAGTTCCCACCCCATTGCCAACTCTCAGGTGTCCAGTGGCAACGGTGAGCAGCAGCTGTTTCATTAAGAACATAGAATGTTGTCTGTCCCTCCTGCTGGCAGGGGGCCAGTGTCAGCTTTCAGACCCCACTCCTCCCAGCTCCCTTCCCTCTGAGGGGTGAGTGGGCACCCCTAAGGTCTGCAGGTGTTGAGGTTGGGAGTTCATGATGATGACGCTCTGGTGCTGGGTGAGTGTGACTAGTCTCCACCACCTGGGGCTGACTCATGGCCCAAGTGTTCCTTCCTGGAGATCACAGTATTGGGGTCATTGTCTGCCCCTCTGTCAGGTCAATTCCAGTCAACATTGCCAAAGACAAGCTCAGTGGTCCTTCTCCTCCCCACCCCCTCTGCTGGACAAATGTCTGCCATCACTGCCACCATCTGCCTTCGGTGTGAGATTTCAAGCAAGCTGGGTGCCTCAACCACGTTACTTAGCCTATTTGTATCTGTTTCCTTATCTGTAAAATGTGAATAGTCATGATACCTACCTGACAGGGTTAGTGTGAAATTTAAATGTATTCAATATATAGTCTATTAATATATGCAAGGCCCTTCGAAGAGTGTGTGTGCCATAGAAGTATGATTTTTATTGGTCTGTAGGACTGTATGAGACACAGGTGGCTCAGAGAAGGCTGCTTTGTGTTAGAGGAGAAGCATGCCTTTTGGGGAGAACTCACATCCTTGGTCTCAAGGCCCCTGTGCCCTACATCTTACCTGTAGCCTCAGTTGCCCAGCCAACCCTACCCCTGACCACTCTTAACAATGGGGAATCTCATAGGTGATATGTATGGGTTTCCATCTCCTCAAACCACATTCATGGGCTTTTGGCTTAGCAGAGACCCCTCAGGTCCCCCAGCCACACTGTCCAGGGAATGCTTGTTCTGATTTTTCATATGGGGAATGGGCCCTCATGTTGTGCCAGGGTCAGGTTGCCAGGCAGAGTGCACTGAGTCTCCAAGACCCATTGGCACTCTGTTGCTCAGTAGAAAGATAAACATCACCCTGACTGTTGTTCCTCCTGACTCCCCCAAGATTCCTCCCAAAGATGGAGACACTTTTTTCCCCGCTCTCTGCACCTGCCCTTGGAGTCATCTGTGTGTCCAGAGAGCTGCTTAGCAACTCAGTGTAACTGGATGGCTGTGTCAACAGCTCAGGACCAAAGGCCATGAGACGCAGAGTCCACTCGCTCCGCCAAAGCTGAGGAGGGTGACACCCCCCCAGCCGCCAGCCTCATGCCCCTCCATGCTGAGCCCTGCTCTCAGCAGCAGACTTCTCACATCTTGTGCCTTAGATTTCCCAAGCACAGTCATCAGGATCAGGAGTCTCCCTGTGAGAGACCGTCCCAGCTGGCAGGGCTTAGAGTGGGCACAGAGGAGCTCTTCCCCAGCAAAGGAGGGTAGAGAGAAGCCTGTGATGCTGGGGTCACATGGTGACTCTGGAAGACAGCTGGTGGGAGAAAGCTGTTCCTCAGCAGGTACCAGAGAACCCGAGATTCACGTGTGCAGTCAGCCCAGGCATCCTTACCTCCCAAAGCATAGACATTTATGCAAACCCCCACCCCCACCCTGCTCCTCCTGAGCTGGTCCCCTACTGAGTCAGTCACATCTTTCTTCTCCAAGGACTCTGCCTAGAGATGGATGGTTGGATACCAGACCTTGGCATTTCTTATTCTTCCAAAGCAGAATGGGAGCTAGGCCCGGGGTGAGGGGGTGGTTAGGCGAGGAGAGGCAGTAGGGCCTCAGGGGAGCTTCTCCTGTGGGCCAGTTTCACTGTTAGCTCTCACACCCAGCAACACCTATAAAAATGATGATAATAATTAAGTATAATCACAATATGTTTTTATTTATCTATTCCCAAGTAGCCTACTTTCCCTGGCCCCCATCATTACCTATTTCATCCTTCCAAGGGGGTGGTGGGCGTTAAATGTGGCTCTAATAAAAAGTAATAACTGCCTGTTTCCCACCCCCACAGCTCTGCTGTCATCCTCACCTCAGCCCTGCGAGGCAGAGGGGAGGCTGCAGGGTGTGGGAGGATGCTGTGCTATCCATTTCCAGAGGGGGGAAGGAGGCACTAAGCAGGAGAGGGACACAGAATGCAACCCCATGTGGAAACTTGTAGAAGCAGCAGAGTTTGCCTTCTCTTTGGAGCCTTTCGCCTTCTTCCAGGTATACACCTGCCTCCCAGAGGAGCTTCTTCATTCCCCGTTCCCTCTCAAAGCCACCTGTAGATGACTGATCCAGCCAAGCATTGGTCCACCTGCCACCAGATGACGCTGGGCAAGTAACTTTTCATCCCTGAGAGTATTTCCTAATTTTTTTTTTTTTAAAGGATCTTTGTAAACATCAAGACCCTGCACACAAAAATGCACTACAGAATGGCAAATGGTGATATTATTAAGCTCTCAGGGATATTTGTGTTCTTGGCTCAGAGGAATAGGTGGAATTTCAAACTTCTGGTGAGGAAGGCACGGCGGCTGGGGGCTTTGCCCAGAACCTCTCAAATCCTCCTGTCAGCCTGCCCAGCGCTGTGGGCTCTGGCAAGGGACCCAGACCGAAGTTGGCTCCTGAAGCCCGCCCTCCCGGGGTAGGAGGATGGGGGCGATGAGTGCCCCAGGTTCCCTCTCCCCATCTCCTCCCGCTTTCCCCATCCTGAGCTCTGGACCCAGCGAAGTAAGACCCGGATCTGCTGGGGCTCGCCAAGCGTCCTTCCAGCTTGCGCCCGAGCCTCGAAGGGTGCACCTCCACCCATCTCGTGCCCGCGCCCATTTCACAGACGGGAAAACGAGGCAACGGGGGAAGCCGGGGAGGAGCCAGCCCCGTAACCTCTGGAGTCCGAATCTCCTTCGCTTCCTCCACCTCACCCTAACCGCCCCACCACTTCGTCGTCGCTGGCCATCCCCTAATCTTTCCAACCAAGGGGCCCCACCTGCACGGAGGTCGGAGGACCGCTGCCCTTTAAGGCGCGGGCTGCGCCCCGCCCGGCCTCGCCCCGCCCCCTGCGGGCCGCACTGCGCCTGCGCCGCGCGCGGGAGGCGCGGGGTTGGGCAGATCCCAGTTCCCTGCAACTTTCAAGTGAGCGGTAAACCCCGCCCCGAGGCTGCCGCCGGCCGCCTGCTGCCGGGACCCGGGGAGTCGCGCGAGCGAAGGCCACCCCCCGCCCCCTGCGGCCCGAGACCCGCGGCGGCGAGCGCCGAACTCCCGGTGCTCCCGTCGGACGTGCGCGTCGTGGCCTCAACTGCCGGGGCGGCGCGGCCTCGCGGAAGAGCGCGCCTCCCGCGCTGGCTCCACGTCGGCCGCCCGGTGCCCGGCCTCCTCGGCCCAGCCGGCCGGTCTCGCCCTGAGCAGCGGGGCAGCTGCGGGCTCCGCCGCCGCCAAGCGGCCGTGCGAGCGCTCGTCCCGTTCCCGCCCCTCCGCTGATCGCCCCCGTTCCAGGCCCGGGGCTCCCCGCGCCTCCGAGGCTGCAGGATGGTGTCCTGGATGATCTGTCGCCTGGTGGTGTGAGTATGGCCGCTCGCACACCCCCTCTCCCCGCCCCCGGGGTGAACCCTGGGAATGTCTGGTGGGAAAGGGGTCCTCCTGAGCTCCGTCACCCCCAGCACTCACCGCAGTGGGTAACGGATCCGCGGCCCGCACGCGGCACCGGGCCCCGCGGGCTCGTCGCCCCAGCCCCCAAAGCCTCCTTGGCTGATGGCGACCCCTCCTGCGCTCACACCCCCGCAGACGGGTGCGGGGTGGAAGGCCACAGGCTGGCCCTAAGCCCCTTGGCACACACCAGGTGTTGTGGCATGTTGTGAGCGGAGTTCCCAGGTGCCTGCCTCCCATCTGAGCAGTCACATGACTCACCACCTCCCCACTGTGCCATACTCATCGCCTTCCAGTACTTCAGTACCTGGCGCGAAATCCCTGTCTGCAGCCTGGCAGCGTCAGGCCTGGCGGCCCTGGGCCTGATCGCACGTCCATGGGAGGGGAGGTGCTCTCACCACCTCAGTAGCCTGCCTCCCACCCACCGTGTTCAGTGGCTTTGTGTACCTGTGCACCCAAAGGCCACAGTGCAGGACTGGACAGGCTTGGGATGTTTGTAAACAGCAGGGTGGGGAGGTGGCCTCTAGGGCACTGACTCAGATGCAGGTTGTGCAAGCCAAGCGGGAAGAACAGGGTAGGCACTGTCACCTTGAACCTGTGGGGGAGGTGGCCACCTGTGGGGGACAGGGCATGGTGCCCCTCACACTCCCCTTCTGCTTTTTCGGCCGCTCTTCCAGGCTGGTGTTTGGGATGCTGTACCCAGCTTATGCTTCTTATAAGGCTGTGAAGACCAAGAACATTCGTGAATATGTGAGTGTGTTGGCTCAGGTGGGGCGGGATGACAGCCTTGGAGGGGGTATGGTAGATTTAGGGAGGTGGGGAGAGTCTGAACTGACCTCCCTCTCCTCCAGGGGCATAAATGGCTGACAGCTGCTGAGTGGAATGAGTGTGGATGGAGGGCGAGCCATTGAGGTGCCTCTGTAGGAACTTGTGGGGGAAGCCCGCTGGGGCTGGGCACAGGAATGAGTGGCAGTTTCTCAGAGGCATCTCTCTAGGGCCATCCAGGTGCCAGGGGAATGCAGCAGGACAGGCTCTCTGGCATCTCAGGGCTGGATCTGTCTGGGACAGGGGAGTTGGCTCTGTAGGCTCAGGTACTGGCCTCTGACCTCTCTGCTCCCCCACCTCCAGGTCCGGTGGATGATGTACTGGATTGTCTTTGCACTCTTCATGGCGGTGGAGGCCTTCTCAGACATCTTTATTTCCTGGTATGGGAGCGGGGGCTCTGTGGGCCATGGGAGGGGCTGTCTACCCTCAAACTGGCTCTATGGCTGACCTTGTCTCCCTGTGCTCTGACAGGTTCCCTTTCTACTATGAGATCAAGATGGCCTTCGTGCTGTGGCTGCTCTCGCCCCACACCAAAGGAGCCAGCCTGCTTTACCGCAAATTTGTCCACCCATCCCTGTCCCGCCATGAGAAGGTATTCCAGGGGGAGGCAGGGACGTAAGCGTAGGGGCAGGTGTGAGGGAAAGGGCCCTGACTCAGAGTTCAGGACACTGGGACACCTGGGTTCTAATCCTAGTCTGTGAGACCTTGACAGAGCCTAGCCTTCCTCTTCTGGGATAATCTAGCAGGGGCACATGTGAGTGGCCTTTTGAGAGAGTGAAAAGTCAGCTGGAAGTTGGTTTGGGAATGGGAGGGGGAGGCTGGAGCATGGCTATTCATTGAGGTGTAGGACTAGGTGGATGGGTGGGGAGCCCTGCTCTTGGTGTGGTAGCCAGCTCACTATGGGTGGTGGTGGGCTGGCAGGTGTGGTACTCAGTGACTTCTATGGGTCTGCAAAGGAAGAGTGATTCGGACTGTCCTCTGAGTTCTCTGTGCCCTGGTCCGTAGGAGATCGACACCTACATTGTGCAAGCCAAGGAGCGCAGCTACGAAACGATGCTCAGCTTTGGGAAGCGGGGCCTCAACATTGCTGCAACAGCGGCTGTGCAGGCTGCCACCAAGGTGCCCTGGGGCCCAGCCTCCGTCAGACCCCCACTCCCACTCCCAGTGCCTTTTGGGCAAGTTCAGCCCTCTGTCAGTGAGCCCAGAGATGACAGCTGTCCATAGCAGGGAACAGGGGTGAGAGGTGACAGGTGTGGTGTTGGCAGGAGCATGGAGCTGGAAGTTCACACTTCCCTGGCTCTGACACTGACCGTGAGCAGCTGCTCCTGCTCTCTGGGCTTTAGTTTCCTGTTGGTGCCACAAAGACCTGGGACTAGAAGGTTACTGAGTTGCTCTCAGTTCTGAGGCCTTTGCCCCAGTGATTATCTTTAGGTCAGCCCTTGATTTCCCTGGGCAGCTTCCCTGGCTAAGGCTCTTTCCTGTTAGGAGCCCTGCCTCCTCCCTCAGGTGATACAGTGGCTCCCCCTTCCTTGCAGAGTCAGGGTGCGCTGGCTGGAAGGCTGCGCAGCTTCTCCATGCAGGACCTGCGCTCCATCCCCGACACCCGTGCCCCCAACTACCAGGATCCGCTCTACTTGGAGGACCAGATGCCCCGCCACAGACCACCCATTGGTGAGTGGGCAGAGGGACTCAGAAATGTCCCAAGAGGGCTTGCTTCTTCCATGCAAGCTGTGGCTTCCCCCAGGGCTCAGCCCCAGACCTTCAGACTATAAATGCCCAACTTTGCCTCCTCGGCCTCCCTCTTCACACAGCGTACAGAGCAGGGGGCCTGCAGGACACCGACACGGAGGAGGAGTGTTGGTCAGATACAGAAGCAGTGCCCCAGCCGCTACCCCGGCCCCGAGAGAAGCCTCTGAGCCGCAGCCAGAGCCTGCGCACGATCAAGAAGAAACCGCTGGTTCGAGAGGTCAGTGGTGAGGAAAGCAAGAGGGAGGCAGGCTGCTGTGGTAGGTCAGCCTGGACCCCTCATGGTATGCCTGCTCTCTCTCCCACAGGGCACCTCGCGCTCCCTGAAGGTCCGGTCAAGGAAGAAGACTGTGCCCTCAGACATGGGCAGCTAGTGAATACAGAGCCTGCCCAGTTTTACCTCATGCCCTGCAGAGCACTAGGGGCTGTTTGGAGGGGCCCTCTGGCTGCACATCGGGCCTGCCTGCACCAGCTGCCCAGGCTCTGCCCTCCTGGCTCCTGCTGTTGGTTACGGGCCAGGGCAGGTGCCAGGGATGACCTGAAATGTACCAAAGCTGGCGGGGCCCAGGGTTCTATTTATAGTCTTTTTCATTCCTCTGCCTTTGCAGGGATGGGACCAGAGCCTTCCCCAGACCCCTGCGAATGAAACCAAAGCCCACCCAGTTGTTTATTCCCTCTTGTCCTTCAAAGTACTTGACAGCCTTCTCCAAGGCCTCGTGTGTGTGTCCTGGTTGTGTGTTTTGTGTTGGTGAATGAGGTCAGGTTTGTGCAAGTTTTGATAAATAAATATGTAAAAGTATTCTGCTTCTCCCGGTTTGTATCCCCAGTCCTCACAGCACACATTGTTAAACAGCTTAGGGTGAGGGCTAAGGGACAGACTGCCAGAGGGGCCCAGACTTCTGGGGGAGACAACCATTGGCAAATAACTGTGATGCGGCAAGTGCTGTCACAGAAAGCTCTTGGGGACCCATGAGAACACATATGGGAGAGTGGGGGACTAGCCCTGAGAGAGATCAGAGTCTAAGAAGACTGCATGAGGAGATGGGCTTGTCCTTGACCCGAAGGTGAACTGTAGGGTAGATAGAGAAACCAGTGGGAGCGTAGGTATGGAGGAGGCTTGGGCAGCACGATGTTCCCATGGGGATTAGCTGGAGCTGTGCACAGCATACACCTGGGGAGCCGGACTTCCTGCAGTGGCCTGCTGGGGGGTCTCTAGGCACCGGAGTGGCACTGAGTTTCTGTAAACACTCAGTTAACATTGAGAGCATTGCACCTCTGTAGAGCGGCCGCAAGAGGGCAGCAGCTGACAGGGTCTGGGCTGCCCCCAGTTTCCAGGTCAAGGAGGGCGGAGCTCAGAAAGAGGCTGGCCAGAGATGTGCCCTGCACGGGCCTGGCTGCTGGTTGGCTGGAGGGACCATGCAGAACTCTGGCCTGGCCTCCGATGGCCCTCCCTGCTGCTCCTCCCTGCTGCTCCTCCCTGCTGCTCATGGTCATTGGTCCTCAGCCTGCCCCGTCCACGGAGTCTCCCGTGTTGTCCTGCAACTCAGGCTCTGTGCCTGGGCTGGCTTCACTCCATCCTCTAACCCTAATCCTGGGGCAGCCAGTCAGGCTCTGCCCTCTCCTGCCCCAGATGCTGGTCTCACTGCAGTGTCCCAGGGCTGCTCCCCTCTCCCACTCCCATGCCTGCTTTTCCTTTACTCTTTTGATTAAGCAAAGAGGTGGGTGAGAGTGTTGGGTGGGAAGAGGGGAGGGGGGTGGGGTGGTAACCTGGATTGACCTGAGCAGTGTGGATTAATTTTTGGTGTGGGATTATCCGGGTTTTATTTGGGGGAGGCGCTTAATCTGCAGGGGTGGGGTGGGGTGGGGGTGGAGGTTAGCTCCTCACATCTTGGTGTTCAGTGACTTCCTATCTTGGCATTCCCTTCCATCGTGTTGTTGCCTTATCTCTTTATTTATTCATTCAAAAAAATCTTTATTGAGCATCTACCAGCTACCAGGCATGTTGCCAGACACTGGAGATGCAAAGTCTAATAATGGCTCGCACCTGGAACGGGACCCCCCCAGCAGGTGCTGCTCTAAACCCCTGACATTAATTTAATCCTCACAGCAATCTCATGAGGTACATACCATTATTACATAATCTACATTTTACAAATGAGAAACCAGGCATGAGAGGGCAAGTAATTTGTCTGAGGTCACACAGCCAGTAAGTGGCAGAATTGGGCTTTGAACCAGGCAGTCTGGCTCCAGAATCAGTGTACTGACACACTGTGCAGGACCAAAGTAAAAGAGATGTTTCTTGCTTGGGAGGCAAGAAGGAAACTAGGATGTATTGAACATTGGTGTGCACTTGACCTTGGGCTGGGCACTTGACAGAGATGATTTCCTCGAATCCTCCCTGCAAGCCTGAGGTAGTAGGTTATACTCATTTTACAGATGGAAAAACTGAGACTCAGAGAGGTGAAGTGGCTCGTTCACGAATGTGCTGCTGTGGGTGGGGGTCCCATCTCCTGATGCAAGCCTGCCCAGAAGTGACCTTGGTAGAGGCAGAATGGCAGGATCCACACCCCTGAACTGAGAGAACACAACACAGGAGCATGTGATGAAGCCAAAACTCCAAGAGAAGGGGAGCTGGAGGGAGGCCTGGAGTTGTGAGGAATGGGGGAGTTTTCCTGGGAGCTGGGCTTCACCTGACTTCATCCCTAGGATAGGGCCTTATCGTGAGCAGCAGAGTCACTTGGGCCCCTGGGGTGAATTGGTGATGCTATCTCAGGTCCATGATCCTCACCTTAGTCCACAGCCTCTGCTGGCCCGGTGGCCCCACAACTCCTGCCCTCAGCCATGCTGCTCCTATTTCTGTCTCCTGAGCACATCACATTCATTCCAGCATCAGTCTCCAGGCCTTTGCTCCAGCTGAATGAATCTCTGGCCCTGCAAACAGTCTTTCTTTCCTGGCCTGTCATGACCTTCTGTCAAGACCTGCTTTTTCCGAGAAGCCTTCCCTGACTTGCCAGCCCCTCCTCGAGCTCCTAAGGCTCCTGATCTCTGGTTTGCTCACCCTGTCCTGAGCACAGAATGCTGTGCTCATTGCTCTCCCCTCCTCTCCTTTCCCAGCTGTCTTCCCCTACACCAAGATTGCTTTGTGTTCCCCACCTCTGTCAACCTGGACTGTCACGTGGCTCCTTGCTGTTCCCCGGACATGCTCTTCCTCCCCCACCACTCACTAACCTATTGCTATTTGCCCTTGAAGCACACTCAGACATCCCCTCCCCCAAGAAACCCTCAGTAGGCACTCCCCATTCCTCTTTGGAGTTGAGTGCTCATCCAGACTACACCATCTCTGTTCTTGTACTGACTTCTGATTTTGCCTTGAGCACATCGTATTTTCTCCCCCGCTGCACTGTGACTTCATAAAGAACAGACTGGCATCTTACCCACTTTTTTATCCCAGCCAGGAACAAATAGTGGTTTAGCCAAAGTGAAACATCATCATGTACTTGAAGGCCCACTGACATCAGAGCTTGAGTGCCTACCCCTCCAAGAAAATCCCCTGACTTCCCCAGGGTGGGACTAGGAATGCCTTGTAATCATTAATGCGCCGGAGTCTGCTAGTCATCATGGGTTCTCAGCACAGGGCCTGCTGGTAAAAGAACAAATGCACTGAGTATAAGCTGCTTGAGGGCAGGGATGGCCTTGCTTTTGTCTCTGCCCTGCATCTCCTTGGTGCCCATCACAGAACTTGAAAATGCCAGATCTCTATGACACATGCTTGGCAAACGGCTGCTGCAGTTGTGTGGGTTCCAAGATATCTTGGGGCCAGAAGGGAAGGGGTAAAGAGAATTACAGGTTCTGGGGCATTTCTGGCCAAGCACACATGTGCTCCTGAGACTGGGGCATTGGGTGTGGGCTGGACTTCCCTCAGAGCCTGCCCTGTTCCCTCTGAGGAGCACCAGACATCTGCCAGCACTGCCTCTCTCTGCAGGGGGTTCCTGGCCCATCCTTCACCCTCTCTGGCCTGGCCCCTAGGGGAAGGTTAGGCTGTGCTCTGGCCTGCCCATGACCCCCAGTCTTCCAGTATCCACCAGTGTGCCCACTGCCTCCCCAGGCAGCATTAGAGCTGGGCTGCTGTTCCTACTGGCCTGAAGCACAAATGTGCCAGGCTCAGTGCTCGCCACCGGCTGGGAAGGTAAAGCAGCCCAGTTCAGCCGCCTCGGAAGCACGCGCCTCTGCTTGGCCTAGGTACCAGCCCGTTTGATTTGTGCCCTGGTCTTACTCCTGGGCCTCCCCACCTGCCTTGCCTGACCCTGAGGGCTTCCTCCACTGCTTCCGATCCCCCAGTACAGGTGTCCCTCCCCTTCCCTGCTTCCTCGCCTCTCCACCACCCCTTGGACCTTTCAGGTGACTCCTATGCCTCCCTGCCTCTCAGCCCCTCTCTGCCTGCAGCCCCTCCGTGTCCTGGTCCCCTTTTCCCGACTCTGGCCTCTATGTGCACTGCCCCACTGCTGTATTTTTAGCTGCTACTCTCAGTGGTGGCAGCTTACTTAGCCCCTTGTTTCAACACAACCCTGGCCCAGGAGTTGAGTTGGGGAGTCCTGGCTGGCACTGCCCCATCCTTGAGGGGTTGAAGAGATGAGCACTCAGGCACTCGCCCCTTGCTTCCCACTCAGTATCAAGGACTGGGATGCCCAATAGTTGGGTAGGGGGCAGAAGGCGGGCAGGAGGCAGATGCCCACTGCCCAGGAAATCCTGGGGGCCAGAGGTCCTGAACCGGGGCAGAATGAGGTGGCTTTCTCTGCTACCGTTAGATTGCCCTGAGGGGAGGTTGGGGGGAAGGGGGAGGGACAGTGGGGAGGCAAGAACTGAGAAGAGGAATTAGGTCAGGGATGTGGGTGGGTGGGTGAGAGGGGACGAGGGCATCTGCTGCAGAGCTTCCTTCAGCCTCCAGAAGCATCTCCACACTTCCCTTTCCCTCCCCTCCCCCCAGGTCCTGGGAGAATTCGTCCCGTATTTCCCCTCCCCCAATGCCCCCGCCCCAGGCGTTGCCACAAGGGTGGGGGGTGGGGTGGGGGGAGGCCAGCCTCAGCTGTCTGAAGGATGGAGGGGCTGGGGAAGTAGGGCTAGGTGCCCAGACGGCCGCGTGTGTGGGAGGGGATGTCCTCAGATGCCCTCCACCCGGCAGTCCCCGCTCTGACGTGGGTGCCCCCCCTCTCCCCGCCCGGATTAGTGGCAGCTTGGCCTGACTCTCCGGGGCTCCTTCCCCCGCCCCCGCCTGCTGCCCTCCCCTGGGCAGGGGGCTGCTCCACCCGAGGGGCACTGTGCTTGCCCAGGTAAGGGGCTCTGGGGACAACGTGAGGGCACTGGCTCGTGAGTGCTGCTGCGCTTGTCAGCATGAATGTGTATCTCCGTTTATATGCGTGTGTCAGTGTGTGAGGGGTTGCCGTGGGGCCGGGTGGGCCCACGAGTGTCTGGGGGTTCTGGTCAGCTTGCCTTTGTCCACGAGTCCAGCATTGTGTCCACGTGTTGTGTGGCTTTCCTTCTGTGTTTGTGTCTTTTGTGTGTCTCCTCAGCTCTGCTCTGTCCTCAGGCACAGAAGAGCTGGCTACCAGGGCTCTGTGGGCCTGTGGCATGGGCTGTGGAGCAGGATGGGGAGCTGGGTGAAGGTGGAAGGGGGCTCCTTCCCTCACCTCAACCCCATGTCCCCCTGGGCATTTCAGGAGCCTGTCCTGAGAGTCCTGGTCTAATCCAGAGACTGTGACCTGACAAAGCAGACATGGCAACTGGGGTGGGTGGGGTGGAGGGAGGTATTTGTTCCTACTCCCCTGGGACAGTCCCCATCCCCTTTGGGGATGACAGTGGCAGGCCCTTAGGGCCCCAGACAGCCCAGGCTCCCACCGTCCTGCCCAGCCTCTTCTAGGCCCCAAGCCGCAGGAATCTCTACCCCCCCCCCAGACTCTCCCACAAGCTTCAGTTGCCAGAGGACACAGATGGGGGACCACAGGCACACCCCAGCCCCCATTTGCACCCTGGAGCCAGCTTGGGAGTGGGAGGCTGGGGCTTGGGGTCTTGGGATTGCAGTCCTTAGTAGACCCTCTACAATCATTGCCCCTGGCACACTCTGGTCTGGCCACCCCTCAGGGGAACTGGGGAGGAAGGGAGTGTTAATAACTCAGTCAAGTAAACAACCCCTACCAGCTTGCCCAGCCACAGAGCTGGCCTCTGGGGGGGAGGCGAAGGGGCAGAGGGAATCCACGCCAACCTGACCCAAGTCCTGCCGGGGGCCAGCCCCTTCTGGCCTCCTCTACTCCCTACTCCCGACCCCTCCCCTCTTCCCCTCAGCTGGTGAAAGGACTCCCTGCCTACCCTCTAGTCTCCAGGAAGGAAGGCTCCCTGCAGGGTCTTCCTGGTTCCCCTCTCCAGGGATGGTGGTGTGACCTGGGACCCAGCTGGGCATCCGAGAAACCATCCCTTGGATGGGATGGGGTGGGTGGGATACTGCTGCTCTGTCATGGGCTGGGTGAAGGCAGGCCAAGGATGGCTTCCACAGGGAGGCAGGGGAAACTGGGGGTGGGAGGTGGGTGCCTGAGGGGAAGGGAAGCGCCCGTTGGGCGTGTGGGTTTCTGTGTGTGTCTGAATCTGTCTGTGTGTGTTTGAATCTGTCTGTTTGTGTCTGTGCTCTGGAACCACCCCCGCAGAGGAGCCGGGATGCTTCCTCGGGTGGAGGGTGCCCTGCTTTCCCATTTCCTCTCCTCTCTGTTCCTTCCCAGGAGCCACTCCCATGGGCTCCTCTCCAGTGCTGGGCCTGGAAGCACTAGGAACAGGAATAGGGCAGACCCCCAGAATGTGAGGCTGAAGCAGGTGGTGGAGCTCATCTAGTCCCACCTCCTCCCAGACACTTGGTGAAACCGAGGTCCTCAGAGCAGGGACAGACTAGAGCCTAGGCCCTCCCAGAACTGTGAACACAGGAAACTGTGCCATTGGGCCCTGGGAGGGGGCTTGGGTCAGAAGGTGAAGAGCAGCTTGGCCAGGTGAGGAGGAGGCAGGGCAGACACTGCCAGTGGGGTGTGCCCATGTGCCAGAGCTGGAGAGGACCAGGAGCAAGTGGTCCAGCAGGCACAGGGCCGGCTGGCGTGGGTCAGAGTGCCCATCACTGACCCGTGAGAACCCGACTGCCCCTGCCAGCTCTGGCACTGCCCCCTCGCAGCGCTTGCCCTAGCACCCCAGGGGGCACCCCGCCCCACAGTGGCCTGGTCCGGCCCCTCCCGCCCTTTGCTCCAGTTCCCGGGCTTGGCACCTATAGTGGGGGTGCTGCCCGCCTGCCAGGCTCCGGGGCCGGGCCCACGGGAGGGTGGGGCGGCTGGGAAGCTGGCACGCTGCCCCCGGGGAGCCTCTCTCGGCAGGCGCCCGGGTGCCGCGGGGGGAGGGGGGAACAAAGGGCTCATTCTCCCCGTGCGCAGCCGGTGGCATCGCCGGGGCGTTGGCGGAAGCCCCCGGGGCCCGGGAGGGGGCAGGCCCAGGCGGGGCCGCCGAATCACGGGCTCCTGTTTCCCGCAGGGTGCTGGAGGAGGAAACCGGCGGAGCAGCTTCCCCACTCTCAGTTGCGCGTCTGGCGATGGCGATCAGAGGTCCTGCTGCGCTCTCCGCTGCGCTCTCCCTCCATTAGCCGCGCTGCGCCGCTTTGCGCCCTCGCTGGTGCCTCCCTTCTGGGTTCCAGGATCGGCGCCCCCTTCCAGGCACGACCCCCTCCCCCGGCCCCTCGGCCTTTCCCCCACTCGGCCGTCTCCGACCCGGGGCGCGCGTTCCCCCCGGCCCGGCTCCGTCTCTCCCTTCGGGGACACCGCTCCCTAGCCCCAGCCCGGTCCTCCCCGCGGCGCAGCACGGAGTCTCCCCGTCCCATGGCGCAACCCACGGCCTCGGCCCAAAAGCTGGTGCGGCCGATCCGCGCCGTGTGCCGCATCCTGCAGATCCCGGAGTCCGACCCCTCCAACCTGCGGCCCTAGAGCGCCCCCGCCGCCCCGGGGGAGAGAGAGCGCCAGAGCGCTGAGCACGGAGCTTGGGGTAACGAGGCCTCGCCCGCCGGCCGGGAGGCCCCGGAGCCGGCCCATGGGGAGCGGACGTCCGACCCCGGCCCCGACGACCGCCGCCGCCCGAGCCACACCTGGCCCGTGAAGCTCAGGTAAGCGCCGAGAGGGGGCGTCGGGGGCGCGCGCCTTCGGGGACGCTTAGCCCAGGCCGAGCCGCCGTAGGGCATGAGCGCCCCGCACTCCTCTCGGCTGGGCCACACATCCGAAAGTTAGGGTGCCCGGTGGCGCTGCGCCGCGTTGGAGCGGTGGCCCCAGAAAACCCGAGCGCTCTCTGTCCGGGTTCTGTCCTGGGGCTTCACCCAGGGGGCCACGAAGGAGTGCTGCGACTCTAGTGCCACCTGTCATCCTGGTCCCTCGCACGCACGCACGTTCAATTTTCCCTCCTTCGCCTCTCTCTGGGGTGCAGCCCGCTTTCCCCGCCTCCTTCTCTTCCCCCGCCAGGCTGCAGTGACTGCGGCCGCCGGTGGCCCTGGCACTGCCGGCTCCACAGGGGTAGCTTTACCAGTCCCGGCTGAAGCCTCCTAATCCGCCTCTCCTGTGCTGGCTCACTCCTTCCCTTGGGGGCATGGTGGAGATCCCAGGCCCTAGCGATCGTCCCGGGACTCTTTCAGAAGCCAAGAGACTGTAGAGGGCTGGGAAGAGACAGAGACTGGCTGCCCAGGTGTGGCAAGCAGCACCAGCCAGCAGCCCTGCCTGGAGGCTCTCCCCAGGGACTCCAGCCTGCCCAGCCTCGACTTCCCACCCCTATAAGCCTGGGTGGAACTGAGGGGTGGAGTGGGCAAGTAGCACCCCCGGAACCACAGATTGCAATTTGGGAAGAGTCCTCTGAGATCCCCACTTTCCAAGCCTTGTTTTTATACAATGGCACCCGGAGGTCCGGAGGAGTGACATTACTTGCCCAAAATGACACAGCAGGTGACTGAGTCAGGGCCAAGATCCAGTTTTCTTGTCCCCAGTGCAGTGACTTCCACCCAGCTCATCCTTTGGGTTCTTGCCCCCATCTTTCCCCATAGCTTGTGACCAGGTTGCAGGCTCTGTAAGGCATGTCATCCTAGAAACAGCCGTCTTTGCTAAGGGGCTCTGGCCCAGGAGGGCTGTCAAATCCCAGGCGTTTGGGGGAAGGGGTGACCTTTTACACTGCAACATCCCAGGCGGGTCCTCGAGCCGCATGTGGGCAGGCATCGTGGAGCCCATCTGTGGGTTGGCACTTGCTTTACTGGTTTGAGCCGCCTTGGTGCTGCCAGGGCGGTGCCCACTCTGTACTTGGGGCAGAGTGCCTAAGAAGCTCGTGTTTTGGTGGTTATGCTCTAGGGACCCCCTCTGGGAGAGCCCCATGAGGGCAGGAGAGTGATGGAGACTACGCCCAGCTTCCTGAAGGATACCCCAGCCTGGGAGAAGACAGCCCCTGAGAACGGCATCGTGGGACGGGAGCCAAATGCCCTGCCACGAGATGGCCTGCGCCCTGGGTCCCTGTGCCTGGGAGAGCCTGCTCCCTTCTGGAGGGGTGTCCTGAGCACCCCAGACTCCTGGCTTCCCCCTGGCTTCCCTCAGGGCCCCAAGGACACGCTCCCACTGGTGGAGGGTGAAGGCCCCCGGAATGGGGAGAGGAAGGCCAGCTGGCTGAGCAGCAAGGAGGGGCTGTGCTGGAAAGAGGCGATGCTCACCCATCCACTGGCATTATATGGGTCAGCATGCCCACCTCGCTATGCCCCCCTGATTCCTGAGCATAGCAGTGGCCATCCAAAAAGTGACCCTGTGGCCTTCCGGCCCTTGCACTGCCCCTTCCTTCTGGAGACCAAGATCTTGGAGCGAGCTCCCTTCTGGGTGCCCACCTGCTTGCCACCATACCTAGTGTCCAGCCTGCCCCCAGAGCGTCCATGTGACTGGCCCCTGGCCCCGCACCCCTGGGTGTACTCAGGGGGCCAGCCCAAAGTGCCCTCTGCTTTCAGCTTAGGCAGCAAGGTGAGTGTTGTAGCAGACCATGCAAGGTAGCAACCCTATCAGGCCACATCACACTGCCCTTCCATTCTGATGAAAAAAATAAGGCAGCACCCAGATAGAGGAGCCTGTCAGCTCAGACAAAGTCAACACCAAGCAATTCCTCTTCTGAGCACCTCCATCTCACTAGGCCTCCCCTGCCTTTGGGCCATTTCAGGGACTGACTCATCCATTGTCCACTCAGAACAAGGCCCTGGGAGTTGGGGGGCTTCAGAATGTGTGGTCTTGTTCTGGGAAAGGGGGTCAGACAAAGCCCTTTATCTGGGAGGGAGATGTGCAGGGAGCCCCTGGCCTGTGTCTAGGACACCTCTCCCACAGGCCACCCCCATGCCGAAGGATGAGATCTAAACTATTTTAAAATCAGTATGGTACAGGGCGTAAAACAACCTGGAGAGATCCTGGTGGCCCTTTCACTGTGCCAGACATTATCCCTTTGGTTGTTGGATTGTGGGGAGGTCTGAGAAACCCTGGGGAATGACCTGGGGGTGGCCAGGGTAGTAGGGTGGCATGTAGGAGCAGTGCCTATTAACCAATATGTGAGTTCTTCAGTATTTTCACAACCCTTAAGGCCAAATAGGCACATATCTCTTGGTGGTCAGTTTGTTCGTTTTTTTAAGCACTGGGAACCAAAGTCAGCACTAGCTTAATCCTTTCTTCTCTCTTCAGGGTTTTTACCATAAGGATCCGAGTATTCTCAGGCTGGCAAAGGAGCCATTGGCAACTGTGGAACCGGGGTTGTTGGGCTTAGCCCCCGGTGGGCCTCTCCAGAGAAGTGGAGAGGCAGAGTGCCCTTCACTCCACCAGAGGGATGGAGAGACAGGCCTCGGCAGGCATCAGAATCTTTGCCCACTTCTCCTGGGGCATCCAGACACTGTTCCCCGGACCCCCTGGCCCACTGGTCCCCCAGGCCTGGTTCATACTCTTGGCAATGTCTGGACTGTACCGGGGAGTGGGGGCCTTGGGTACCAGCTGGGGCCATCAGCCACATCAAGGTGCCCCTCTCCTGGGCCTCCTACCACCCAGGCAGGCTGTTACTCATCCCACCCACCTGCTGGAGATGGAGGCCTTGGCACTTGTGGGAAGTGCCAGGAGGGCCTGGAAGGGGGCACTAGGGGGCCCAGTGAGTCCATCGAAGAAGCTAACAAGGCCTCTGGTCCCAGGGCCTGCCTGCCCAACCACCACACCAAGCTGAAGAAGACATGGCTCACAAGGCACTCTGAGCAGTTTGGGTGCCCAGGAGGCTGCCCTGGGGATGAGGAGAGCCCAGTTGCACCGCTTCGGGCCCTGAAGAGGGCAAGTAGCCCTGAGGTCCAGGGTGTGGCCAGCAGCCCAGCCGCCAAGCGCCCCCCTGACCCTTTCCCGGGCAGTGCAGGGCAGGGGGCCAGAGGTTGGCAAGATGTCCTGGGGAACAAAGCAGAGGCTGAACAGTGCGATGACCACAGAGGTAAGAGGGCAGGGGAGGGGCTGTAGGGGCCCTATCTGGGAGGGGACAGCTAAGACTGGAGCTTTGCAAGAAGGTGGGGACAGCAGGTCCTTTATGAGTGGATCGTACCAGCATCTATTGGGAGTTCCTTAGCATCTACAGGCCAGAGCCTTTAAGCAAATGGCTTCTATTTCTGTCTGCCTCCTCCCAAGCCATGGTGTGTTGGTGGCAGTGTAATGACATGGTTCAGAGCTTGGGCTCTGGAGTCAGAGTGCCTGGGTCCTGGCTTTGCTGACTCGTAGCTGCATGACCTTGGGCTAGTTGCTTTATCTCTCTGTGCCTCAGTTTCTTCATCTATAAAATGGGGATACAGACGGCACCTACCTCAAAGACTTCTGTAAAGATTAAATGATATAATTCACAGAAAAGGCTTTGAAGAATTCCTCGCACTTAGCACTCAGTAAATGTTCACCTTTATGACGACCTGTGCCACAAATCCATGTCTAGAAGACTGCCTCTCCCGAAGAACCCCTTGTCCTGCCTAAGGAACAAACAACTGCTCTGCTAGCCAGCTGGATTATGGAAGCTCAGTTTGGACTCTGCCAATATTGAGGCTTCAGGAACATCCTGGACTCCTCTGTCACACTGTGCCCTTCGTCGAGGGTTCTGGCGCTGAGGCCCCAGCCTCCGTTCTTCTGGATCACCTCGGGTTCTTGGCCCCCCTGAACTGCTGGGCCCGGATGCGGACTGTCTCGATGGCCTTGCACCTGGTGTGGGTCTGTCCACGCTCTTGTAGGCCTGTGCCTAGGCTGGGAAGCTGTTGGCCCCTTAGCCTTCTTGGGTTACTGCACCTGTGGCCTGTGTTGAAACTCTCGGCCTTCTCACCTTCCGGCGCCCTCCGTCCACGTTGGGATTGTCTCCTAACATTGTCACGCAGCCAACGGCATTGCTAAGCCCACAGTGGAGCTATCCAAAGTCTACACTGGCAGGATCCTGCACTTGGGTCAGGACCATCACCCCAGCTGCCCCGGCCTTGGGCTCAGCGCACCTGACCCTCCTCTCCACCCATCAGTCACACCAGGGCATTGTCAAGCTCCTCTCCAGGCCTTTTTTGTGAGGTTTCTAGCTGCCTGGTCTACTCTCACTGGTTCTAAGTCAGGCCTTGCGGGCCTGGGCCCTAAGGACTGGGCTGGTTCTGTGTGTGGACAGCTGGGTGCTAAGGCAGGGCCTTGGGTTTACATAAGTCCAGGGAGGCCCAGACTCCTGACCAGCTGCATTGTCCCCACAGGACCCCGAGATGGCAGGGCCAGCTTCCAGGACCCAGGGCGTCAGGATGCACCTTGCTCAGCTCCCCTGGCAGGCATTGCTCAGTGCCAAAGTTGTGCCCAGGCAGCAGGAGGGGTGGGAGGGCTGGCCTGCCACTCCCAGCAAGTGCCCAGGTGAGCCCTTGCCCCTGGATGTCCCCACATCTTCCCACTTAGTGCTCCTGCTCCGTCTTCACCTTCCTCTACCCTATCTCCAGATTGTCTCTGGGAGGGGAGCAGCAGCAGCAGGAGGAAGACTCGGCAGCCAGCTCTGAGGAGGGAGGAGGGTCCGGCCCGAAGGCCGGGCTCAGCGTGGGCCTTGCCAAACACCTTCTGAGTGGTTTGGGAGACAGACTGTGCCGCCTGCTGCGGAGGGAGCGGGAGGCCCTGGCCTGGGCACAGCGGGAAGGTGAGCAGCACCCACAGGGCATTGGGGAACCCAGGAGAGCCTGGTGCTTTCACAAGGAGCACAGGGATCTCGGAATGTGAACCCCTCCCTCCCACCAGCACTGCCTGTCCTGCCTCCAGTTCTGGAGAACGCCTGCCCTGCTTTGCCCTTATTCTGGGCTAAGGCTCTTAGTCACCATGTTTTCTGAAGTTTCTGACCTGGGTGGGGGATGTTGGGAAGGTATAAAACCTGGTCCAGCCCAACTGTCTAAGAGCTTCAGGGCTTGTTGGGGAAATAAGACTGAGTGCCAAGTGTCTATAAGAACACTCTAAGGTGGGGGAGCTCCCTGCGGGTGGCGCATAAGGAAGGCTTCCTGGGTGGTGAAGCTCAAGGGCCCTAGGAGGCTGGTAGGCTTCAGGCTGATGTTTGAGGCTGTGGAGTCCCTCTGGCTCCAGGCTCTCCCTCCTGCATTCATTTCTTGGCACCTCGAGAGCACTGTGTTTGGGAAAACACACCCCTGTGGTCCATCAACAAACACCTTGTTCTGTCCCAGGCTAGGGGCCAGGATTCAGAGCTAGACAGGACTTGGTGCTTGCCCTCCCAGTGCTCATATTCCAAGGGGAGATGGGCCCATAAACATGGCCATGATGAAGGCAGCACCGAGTGGGTGCCGGAGTGTGAGAATGGGATGGAAGGCCAAGGTGGAAGCCCGTTGGTGGCTCCCTCTTGTCCCAGAAAGTCCAGCCCCTATCCCCTTTCATCATCCCGACCACTCCCTGAACCCGGATTCCCGGCACACCGCATCACCATCTGCCTGCGCAGCCTTCCCGGCTCACCTGGGCTTGTCCACCCCCGTCGGGCCTTGGCACTTTCTCTGTTCCTTCTGTCTGGAAGGCCCTTCTCCTCCCCTTCTATCTGGTGAATGAAAACTTACTCATCAGGCCCATTTGTGAGCCTGCCCCCACCATCTCCACCCTAGGCCTTCCATCCCATTCTCACACTCCGGCACCCACTCGGTGCTACCTTCAGCATGGCCATGTTTATGGTCCATCTCCCCTTGGAATGTGAGCACTGGGAGGGCAAGCACCAAGTCCTGTCTAGCTCTGAATCCTGGCCCCTAGCCCGGGACAGAACAAGGTGTCTGTTGAATGAATAAATGAATATTTGCTCACTGGCATCCTTGTACTTAGCAATGAGAATCTAGTCTGAAACTGGGTGAGGGAAGGCATGGCCTCTTAAGGGTTCCTCTTCTAATGTTGAGTCCCCTGAAGAAAGCCAACTCAGGAGGGAGGGGACGGGTGAAGAAATGTGTTGGAAGTGGCGTGGTTGGGTAATTCAGGGCCGATGGGAAAATCCATGGTGCAGGAACTGGGGAGATGGGGCCTGCACCACCTCTGGGAGGGTTTGCTGGAGACAGTGGTGCTTCGAGGAGATTTTGTACAGGGCTGTCGAGTGAGTAGGGGGATCTGTGAGGGGCTTGTTTCCCTTCTGGGGCAGCCCCTTAGTGGAAACTGCTCCTGCTTCTCCCCAAGTCTGCCACATGAGGACCTCAAAAGGGGCCTGTGGCTTGTACCCTCTCTGACTCCTTTCTCTCCCATGATCCAGCAGGCCAGGGGCCAGCCAGGACAGAGGACGACCCAGGCATTCCAGGTTGCTGCAGCCGCTGCCACCATGGACTCTTCAACACCCACTGGAGATGTCCCCGCTGCAGCCACCGGCTGTGTGTGGCCTGTGGTCGCATGGCGGGTGCTGGGAGGGCCAGGGAGAAAGCAGGTAGGCAAGGAGCCAGGGGCTGAGGGTGGGGGAGCAGGGACTGGGGCTTCGGAAGGAATGCTCTAAGGTTTGTGGCCATTTATTGGCTGCCTCTCTCCAAGAAAGCCTCCCTCCCCAGCCCCAGCAACAGCCACTGCTGCCCAATGCCCCATAGAGCAGACCTTTTCCTCTCCCCAGATCAGAGGGCCACACCTGTGTCCTTGCCCACCCTTAAAAGGAGTCGAGTGCCTACTCTATGCCTCCCATTTTGTCAGTTTGCACCTTTTTAAACCTTACAACACTGTGAGGTGGGTAATTTTCCTTCCATTTTCCAGATAAGAAAAACTCAGGGAGGCTAAGTGACTCATCCAAGGTCACACAGATACTAAGTGTCAGGCCCAGGATTTAGACTCAGGGCTTCTGATTCCAAGTCCTGTTCTTTTCATGCCTTCTCAGCTTTCTCTTCCTTGGCTCAACTCGGCCACCGGAGGGCTTGAAATTTCCCAGTGTTCTAATCGAGGCGGTCAAAGAGAATTCCAGGGTCAGAAATGTTCAGAACACTGTATTCTACATGGTCATTTTGGAGTTTTGCAACTCATATCAGCGTATTAAAGTCTCTGTGTTCCCCAAGCAAAGGATCCTGTATCACTGTTGAACCCGAGTGTCCCAGAAAACCCATGTTTTATGGATTGTCAAGCCCCTGATTTAGATATCGGTGCTCTTACCCTTCTTCCCTGACCTTAACCTGTGCTTGCCTTGATTTCCTGACCTGCAGCTTCTCCCTTTCTATCCCACAGGCTCTCCGGAGCAGTCCACAGAGGAGTGTGCCCAGGAGGCTGGGCACAGTGCCTCTTCCCTGATGCTGATCCAGTTTGTTTCCAGCCAGGGTGAGCCATTTTGGAGGGGTGGAGGCATGCAGGGGGTGGGTCCTGGGGGAGACTAGCTTCCTGTTTGGATGTCTCTTAGCTCAATGCCATGCCCTCCTGGTTGGTGAGGTCAAGTAGCAAGGGCTGCCTCTTACCTACACTCATCACCAAACTACATCTCCCCTCCCCCCTCCAGCTCTGGCAGAACTGAGCACCGCAATGCACCAGGTCTGGATCAAGTTTGATATCCGGGGGCACTGTCCCTGCCAAGCTGATGCCCAGGTGTGGGCCCCTGGGGATGGGGGCCAGCAGGTAAGAAGCATGGGGAAAGTGACAGAGTACTAGCCGGTGGGCCCCAGCATTGTGCAGTGTGACTGCAACTTACTTACCTTGGCAGGGTTTTGGCCCTTTTCTTTTGATGGGAATGAAGGGGGACATGAGGCTACTTCCCACCCTCCCTTGGGGATTTGGATCCATGGAGCCAGTGCTGGCATTTGTCCCACCCACTGGCCTCCCTCCCCTGCCCATCAGGTCCTCACTGTGCATACCCAGAGCTCCTGCCCACTTTGTGCGTGTTCCAGCTTAGCACTTGCCATATCATGCTGGAGCTGCTTGCTTTCCTGTCCTGTCTGTCCATGTCCCAGGCACGGACTCCTGCCCACAGAATGTTGGCTCATCTTCTTAGTATCCCCTGCTCCTAACACATAGCAGGTCCTGGATAGGCATTTTACAAAGCTTTTATGAAGCTTTCATTTTTATGATAAAAGTTATTCAAGAAATAGTTTATTGAATGCATTTTGCATGCCAGACACCATGCTACATACCCATGGTGGAAAATTGGGAAAATACAGACAGGTATAAGGAAGAAAATGATAGTGGCCTATAATGCCACTGTGATCATTTTGACATCAGTAATTTGCCTATCTATTTATTCAACTCTATTCTAGTGTACTTTAGACCATACTGCATATAGAATTCCATGAGCAATTTTTCCCCACCTAATGTTATGCCATATAACCTTTTGCTCCTTGTAAACATGATTTTAGGACTTGCAAGAGTCTGTTGTTAATGCTGTGGGTTGACTTGGGTTGAGTTGCGTTTGCCATTTTTAAATCTCTGGTTGGATTGGGGGGGGGGGTGGATGGGTTTAACAGAAGGAGCTGACAGAAAAAACCACTCCAACTCCACAACCTTCTTGCAACGAGGACACCAACAGGACCAAGGACATCAAAGAGGGTGAGTGGCCCCCTGCCCCTGTTTCAGACTGGAGTGGGGGTGCTGGGCCAGGTGAGAAGCCTCAGGAGAAATTGGAGTTGCTTTAGTCATACCCTCTCCCAATTGCTATTACTCTTCTCAAGTCACTCCAGAGAAAATAAATCTAAATAAAACCTAGGACAAGCCTCCTAATCTCTCTCCAGCCAGATCCCCTTCCCGAGCCCTCCTTTGGAGAGGTTCTGGGGCTGCCAGCAGGAAAGCTGGGGTGGGGGGGTGAGCACATCCAGAGTGATGGGCCAGGCCAGTGAGGAGAAAGCAGGCTCGGCCAGGAGATGAGGAAGAGCATATGGGCAGTGGAGCTTCGAGAAAGGTGAGGTCCTTACTGTTTTTCTCCTCAATAGAGACCCTGGACTCCACAGAGACCCCTGCAGAGGACCGTGCCAGCCGAGGGCCCTTGCCTTGTCCCTCTCTCTGTGAGCTGCTGGCCTCCACTGCTGTCAAACTCTGCTTGGGGCATGAGCGGATACATATGGCCTTTGCCCCTGTCACTCCAGCCCTGCCCAGCGTGAGCAAGGGCATGGGGGGCAGTCTGGGGGCCTGGGGACAGAGGCTGGGCCGGCCCTCCCTGCAAGTTCCGGCAGGTCCTGAGCCCTTCTACCCTCTATGGCTCCCTCCCCCGCAGGATGACCGAATAACTAACATCTTGGACAGCATCATCGCGCAGGTAGTGGAACGGAAGATTCAGGAGAAAGCCCTGGGGCCTGGGCTGCGGGCTGGGCCCGCCCTGCGCAAGGGTCTGGGCCTGCCCCTCTCACCAGTGCGGCCCAGGCTGCCTCCACCAGGGGCTTTGCTGTGGCTGCAGGAGCCCAGGCCTCGGCGAGGCTTCCACCTCTTCCAGGAGCACTGGAGACAGGGCCAGGTGAGGCTCCTCACCTCCCCACTTCCAGCCCTCATGGCCTTGCCTACCCTCAGAGCCTTGATCCCTAGGCCCAGGCAGACCTGGCCCATCACTTAGAAGGAGCAGCGGGGCCTGGTCCCCAAGCTGTTCTGGTGCAACACACCCCAGCCTGAGCATGTTGGGCAGCCCATCTTTCTCCCTGTGTCCCTATTCCCCCCTCCCCCCCACTACAGCCTGTGTTGGTGTCAGGGATTCAGAGGACACTGCGAGGCAGCCTGTGGGGGACCGAGGCTCTTGAGGTGCTTGGAGGCCAGGTGCAGGCGCTGACCCCCCTCGGGCCTCCCCAGCCTACAAACCTGGGCAGTGCCGCGTTCTGGGATGGATTCTCCCGGCCTGAGAGTAAGTATCTTTGGTGCGGGGTAAAGGGACCTGGGAGCCAGAGCTGGGTGGCAGCAGAGTCCCCGAGTGACCTTCGGGGCAGCTGGAAGCAGAGCCTAGGGCAGAAAGGACTGTGTTGCTGCCCCAGGGGCAGGGCCTCTGGGCATTGTGACCTTTCTGTGTCCTCTCCTAGTTCGCCCAAAGTCATCCGAGGGCTCAGTCCTCCTGCTGCACAGAGCTCTGCAGGACAAAGACACAAGCAGGTGTGTATGGTACCACAGGCTGGCTAGCCCTCCCTGCCTCAGAGACGCGGCCCAGCCCCTTGCCCTCCCTCCCCTCCTCCTTAGCCCCCCCATGACTCTTGGCGCACTGCGCTTGCCTCTGGGAGTTACCCCAGTAGTGCGGGGCTTTGATGGGGTCTCTGGTGCCTGGGTTGAGCCTGCTGGGCATGACCCCTCCCCCACAGGCTGGAGAACCTGGCTGCCAGCCTGCCCCTCCCAGAGTACTGTGCCCAACATGGGAAACTCAACCTGGCTTCCTACCTCCCACCGGGCCCTGCCCTGTGTCCACTGGAGCCCCAGCTGTGGGCAGCCTATGGTAAGTGTCCTATCCATTCCTGCCTAGTCCCTACCCCCATTCCTTCATCTCTGTGCCTGTACGTCTGTGCCAAGGTTCTGGGACCTTTTCCCAATTGTCCTTTCTCTACCTCCATGCAGGTGTAAGCCCACACCGTGGGCACCTGGGGACCAAGAACCTCTGTGTGGAGGTGACTGACCTGGTTAGTGTCCTGGTACGTGCTGAAGCCCCACTGCCTGCCTGGCATCGGGCACAGAAAGGTGGGTCCTCGGGCGGAGGCAGGGGTGGGGACCAGTTGCAGATGTGAGGTGCTGTGTCTGCCCCTCCCTGGGCTCTCCTGAGCAGTCTTTCTCCCTCAGACTTCCTCTCAGGCCTGGATGGGGAGGGGCTCTGGTCTCCAGGCAGCCAAGTCAGCACCGTGTGGCACGTGTTCCGAGCACAGGACGCCCAACGCATCCGCCGTTTTCTCCAGATGGTGAGGAGGGAGCCGGGCGCTCTCCCCTTCCCCTATGCAGCCCTTCTGCTCCCTGGGAGCAGGGACTTCCAGCCCCAGAAGCTCTCCCTGTCTGTGTGTGTTCCCTGTGTGCTCCCCACCCCCTCAGGTGGGCTGGACAACCTCGACTCACATGGGCATGTGCAGGGAAGGCAGACTGGGACCTTGTAAGAGTTGTGTAGTGGGGCACACAGAAAGAACAAGGGGTTGAGGTGGAGCCAGTGATGAAATGGAAGTGGAGTTGCTGCAGGCTACGCACTATATTGAGGCCCTTAAGCATATTATCTCAGTGCACTGTCACATCCCTTGAGGTAGGTACTGCTGCTTTCCTTTTTTGCAGATGAGAAAACTGAGGCTAAGTGTTGGAACTGGGAACTGAGCTTATGGCTGTTCCCACCCCAGGTCACTACCCTGTGCTCCTCCTGGGGGCAGACAGCCTCTCCTTCATGGGCAAAGGGAAGCCCATCTGGGATGCCCACCTGCTTAAGTCATCTACATCTCAGGAGGTGCTAGCAAGTAAGGGCTGAGGGAGGCCATGAGGTAGATGGAGGGAGAGACTAGACCAGGCTGAGGGGCAGGGAAGGAGCAGATGGGCAGGAAGCAGGAAGACCCAGGGGGCTGGAGGCTAGTGTTGAGATTAGGTCAGCTCCAGTGGTTTCAAAGTCCAGCTGAGCTCTGATTGTCCTGGGGAAAAGCTGTCCACCAAGTGTCACCCCTGCTAAGGCACACACTCACATGCAGACATGCAGATGTCAACATGGCTGTCCACTACCGCCTGCCTACCCACAGGCATGCACATCTGTAGACATGTCAACAGACACTTGTAGATCTGTAGATGCACACACAGATGCTGGAACACATCTGCAGAGGGAGCAGACAGAAGCATCCCTTCATACACACATGGCCTCATCTGGTCTGGGTGTGGCGGGCTGTGGCAGTCCCATATGGCCAAATCCAATGACTCATGGGGAAGGTCTGAGGGGTGTATTCTCACTGGGTGGCCTGGGAAACACTGCTCTAGCTCCAGGACAGACTTGAACTTTGGAGATGGGGGGCAAAGGAGCCTTGGTTCCTGCCTGCAGCTACTCTAGGGTCTAACCTGGCTCACAAGCCTCCCCTCTCCCATGGCCTAGTCTTGGAGCCCTGAGCCCTAAGTCTAGGGACCATTGCTGAGGTCCTAGCTGAAGGGGTGGATTTTGCTGGTGGCCAGTTGGGGCATGATGCTGGTGTTCACCTCGGTAGGTGTTCCCTGAGCATCTCCTTCTCTGGCCTCTGCCAGTCCCTGTTGGCCCGAGGAGCTCCCTGCTCTGGTTTGGCTGGCAAAGCCTCCCCCATAGCTGTGCTTGCTTCAGAGGCCTTGGCCTGGACAGGCAAGCCCCTGGGAATCAGAACTTCTGTGTGTCCTTGCCTCTTTTGAATCTGGGATCTTAGGAGAATTTGGATTGTCTCTCCAGGAACATACAGCTACCCCATCACCTACAATTTAGCACACAATTCAGGATGTTCACTGGAATCTATGTTAAGAGCTTGTGGCATAGAAAGCTCATGAGTTGGGACTATGCAGGCTCTCTTCCTGGGTTTTGGAGAAAGGGATATGTTTGCATGAGGGAGGAGAGGGCCCAGGGCCAAGGACACAGGTTCTTCAAGGCATCTGGCTTCAGGAAAAGCAGGGATTTAGATACCCCAACCTCAGAGCCCTTAATCCTTTCCTCTAAGCGCCTTTCAGCCAAATCTCCAATCTGCTAACCTGAGTGGCCCCAACCCCTCACCACCCAGACCCTTTCTCTCCCTCCCATGCCCTCCTCTGCTTGCCCTTCAAGACTTGAACACTTCAGCTCTTTCCAGTGCCCCTGGCCTTTGGGAAGTCCATGCCCCGTCCTCCTACAGCCCCACCCTCGCCTCCCTCCCTTGCTCATTCCCCTTTCTCTTCTTTGAGGTGTGTCCGGCTGGGGCAGGCAACCTGGAGCCTGGCACCCCAGGAAGCTGCTACCTGGATGCGGGGCTTCGGAGGCGCCTGCGGGAGGAGTGGGGTGTGAGCTGCTGGACCCTGCTGCAGGCCCCTGGAGAGGCTGTGCTGGTCCCTGCAGGGGCTCCCCACCAGGTGCTTCCCCGGTGGGCCAGGGGCTCTGCTGAGAGCTCAGAATGTCAGAAGCAGCAAGAACAACAGCACAGTGATAGCACATTCCCCCACCCTCTCAAGACCTGGAGGCCGAGGCAGCACAGGAAGCCACACTCCCATTGTAGCAGTCTTGAACTGGGCTTTGGGTCCTTGGGAGCTGTGCCATCTCTGGCAGCCCCTTGGCCTGGTTTTGGCCACACCCTTTGGGGTGCTGGTGTTAGATCCAGAGCCTCTGTTTTCTGAGAGCTGGATGGGGTTGTTATGGGAAATGGACTTCAGGGCCCAGCTGGGCAGTGGGAAGGATGTGTGACCCTGAGTTTCCACTGACCCTCTTGTTTACCTCCTTCTTGGTGCAGGTGCAGGGCCTGGTAAGCACAGTGAGTGTCACTCAGCACTTCATGTCCCCCGAGACCTCTGCCCTCTCTGCTCAGCTCTGCCACCAGGGATCCAGCCTGTCCCCTGACTGCCGCCTGCTCTGTGCCCAGGTGAGTGTGACACTGGCCAGGAAGCTGGGTGTGCTTCCCAAGTCCTGTGGCACAGCTAGGGTGACATAGAAGATACAGCTCTGTGCCAAGCAAGCAGCTAGCCTGGGCTCAGGAAGGGCGTTCTTCTTGGTGGGGAGACCCCACAAATGTGATTGTAAACACCTTGTCCTCTCTTTTTATTCTAGGTGGACTGGGCTGTGTTCCAAGCAGTGAAGGTGGCTGTGGGAACATTACAGGAGGCCAACTAGAGGGATCTCAGGTGTCTGGGGTAGGGGTAGGGGGCAGGTAGATCAGGTGCTCAGCTTGGGCACAGCATAAGCAGAGAATGGCACTGGGGACTTGGGGACTTTTGGTCAATTCCATGAGCATCACTCTGGGTACCACTCCTAGCCTGGGCCCTAAAGCCAACAACCACAGTGCCACCAAAGTTCACACCTGCCCTTCGCAGGCTGGCACCTGCTCTGCCCCTGTGCCCCTCTCCATGGTACCAAGCCCACATCTGGGGTGACTGACTCCCTCCAACCCCTGTTCCCCAGCCCAGGAGACAAACAGCCTTTCCTTGGGAGACTTTGGGAATCACTCTGGCTTAAGCAACACCTTCTGCTGCCTCATCCCCGCTGCCCCACCTGTGCCAAGCTCTGTTACACCACCCACCTCCTCATGGGGCTCTGGGCGCCCATCGCACTGCAGGCATACTGGACAAGGGGGGGCCACCGAAATTCTGCCCTCTTGTCCAAGAGGGAGAGCTGTGAAGTGTGGGGAGGCGGTGGCCTCAGGACACTACCTAGGCTTGGCCAAAGGGAATGTTAGGAGTGAGTCCCTGTCCCTACTCCCTCCTATCACCTCACTCCTTCCTATTTTCCATTAAAGTCTGTTGTTTTGTGAAAGCTGCCAGTGTGGTTGGCCCTGCTCCTGCAGGCCACATGGATTGGGGAGGGAGGGGAGACACGAAAGTGGAACCAGGTGGGCAAGAGCTGGGGCTGTCCATGACAGGGGACTGAAACACCCCTGCCTGCTCTTATTCCCTGGACCTGGGTCTTTCCCTCCCACTGAGGAGCAGATGGAATCTTCCAGGGGGCTACCCCTGAGGATGCTCCTGACAGCGACAACAGCAAGGCAGAGCCCTGGGCACAGAGCAAGGTGGCTTTGAGCCTCCACCCTCCCTGAAAACTCCAGGCTACCCCATCTCTTCCATCTGATCTGACTTGGAGCTCCGGGAGTGTGGCCCAGGAGAGCCTTTGCCCAGGGCTTGGCCTGCTGCCTGAGACAGTTGGCAGCCCCTCCCCATCCCCAGGGCCCTCTGGTGTGGCTCTGCCTGCTCCCCTGCCCTAGTACATCTCAGCCCCAACATGCTCCCACTCGTCATACCTAATTGTTCTGTGGTGGTTTGGGAAATGTTTTTTTTTTAAATAAAATAAAATTTTTATTATAAATTTAATACACTTTCAGAACATTTAGAAAATAAGAAATGTCACCTGTAAGCCTACCTCCACTCACCTTCAACCCAACCACTGATAGTATTTCCATCTAGTATTTTCTCTAAGGTTCTGTTTTACACATAGTTGAATTGGTATGCTTTTTATTTGGTTTCTTTCTTTTAACAAACACTATTGTGATTGTTTTGTGTTGCTACCTAACCTTTATTATTAATGACTGCTTATATTCCCTTAAGTGGCTTTGCTATGATTTACATAACCATCCCTCATTTTTTAAAAAACGGTTTCTTCGTTGTCTGCAAAGCTAGATTATTTTCATGTGATAGGAAAAACAAAAGAAAAAATTGAGGAACTTCTACACTTTACTGTGCCACTGTTGTCTTTTAAGTGAACTCATTTAATTCCTTATCGTGATTTTGAGGTAGATGCTATTTATTTCCATTATACAGAAGAGGAAACAGGCAGGCCGAGGGTAAGTGAGTCACCCAAGGTCACACTGCAATTTTAGTGGCAGAATTGGGATTTGAACCAAGTGTCCTGCCTCCAGCCGCCTCATTTACTTAGGGCTTAATGGCCTTTGCAGGTGGCTTTACTGTCTTCTCTGTCCTCCTTCCAATACTGGCACTTTATAGCTGATCATGTTCCAAGTGGCACTGAGTGACCCATCCCTACCTATACTTTACCTCATATAGCCTTGTCCTGATGTTACCCCAGAACACCAAGTACAGGGTTCTTCCTCTGAGAAGATGGGGATGGCTGTGTCACTGGGCCTCTTTCTTCCTCACAGGCCTCTCTGCTGGTGGGTCACAGCACTCTCCAGGGAAAATTGGGTCTGACTTCATGCAAACAGCAGGTGGACCAGATGTCCCAAGACTGGACTGGGAATGAAGCCAGTCCAGGTGGGGACCAGCCTCGAGATCAGAGGCATTCAGTGGCCCTCTTCCTCATGGAGGCTCAGCTGGTCCCCCACCCCGGTCCCGCCTGCCCTTTGGGCCTCTGCTTTTCCCAGCAGCCCCACTGCCCTCCGCCTCCAGCCCCTCTCACTGGCCCAGACAGCACAGAGGCACTCCCCCAGTGCTAGAAGGGACCTCAGTGTATATTGTATACTACTTCTTTCTTTCATCTTATAGAGTACGTTTTTTCGATTCTTAACTTTGAAATGATTGTAGATTTACAATCGAGTCACGAAGATAGTACAGGCAGTTCCCAGTTACCCTTCAGCCGGCTTCCTCTCACGCTAACATGGTACCTAACCATGGCACAGTGATCAAAACTAAGAAATTGGTTTCCACACAACACTATTAACTGAGCATTAGACTTTATTGGGAGTCACCAGTTCTCCATTAATATCCATTCTGTTTCAGGATCCACTTGTGCCTGTATCTGACAAATGACCTAGAGGGTAGATATGGCTCCCTCAAGGTCACAGCAGGCTAGTGGCAGAGCCCAGGTTGAAACCAGACATCCTCCCTATACCTGGGGCTATTGCCCTCCTTACCCTTCCCAGTTTGACAAGAGACAGGGTTTGTTGCTCTGTGACCAACTCTGGTGTCACAGACACCCTTGCCCCACCCTGCCTGCCCATCCCATCCCTGTTTCTGAGGTTGCCCTCACTGCCTTTCTGCACACGTGCTCACACGCATATGTAGGTCCACATGCCTTGGCACGGCTGGCTCAGGTTTCACACACGTGGGCACTGTACTGTGTGGACACTCTTGTCTGCCCTGCTGTACAGCCACCCCCACCTGCCAGTGATCTTCCCTCTCTGGAAAGGAGGGCATAGAGCAAACTTGAAGGAGGCCTTTCTTTGTTTCTGGTTCTGAAGGTTTCTATCTCAGCCCCCCCATTCCTCAGCTTTTCCCATTCTGTCTCAGGGCCTCTTCTGCCTCAGTCTGGGGTGTGCACTCTTCCTCCTAAAGCCTTGAGAAAGTCTGCTTTCTGTTGTCTCAGTTCTCAGGAAGGGCTGGAACACTCCCCCTGGGCCTTGCCCGTGCCACCCTTCACAGTTTACAAGTGGCTGTCACGTTGCCTCATGTGCTCCTCACCGCAGGGGTGATTAGGTCCACTTCAGAGGAGCAGAGCGCTTTCCCCAGTGATAATGGGGGAGTGGAGCCGCGGTTTGTTGCAGTCTTTGCTCTTCCAGGCAGCCAGGCTGTCCGGTGTTTATCTTAGGCTGCCTCTGAGGCTCTCCCAGCCCTGCCCAGACATGACCTCATTCTCTCTCAAATCATCCCCGGGAGGCAGAAAAGAGTCTGGGACCAACGCTGTCCCCACTTCACAGATGGGAAAGCTGGGGGATGCACACACACACACACACACACACACACACACACACACAGAAACTATGTTGACAAGTTGCTCTGTAGTTCTGGGGTTCTGACTCTCCGCCCAGTGAGTTCAGCTGTTTGGGAGGCAAGAGGTGTGGGGCTGGGGCAGCAGCGTTCACTAAGTGCCTCAAAAGATTGTGGGCCCACTGAGAGTCCCCCACAGCCTAATGCAGGGCCCGCCTCCAGGGATCTCACAGTTCAGTGTGTGAGAAGGGCCTAAGGAGGCAGATCTTGTGTGGCTGGAATTCCCGAGAGTAAAGTCTAGCTCCATGGTGGCCCTGGAGGCACATTTCATGAAAGTGGGCCTTTGTGTCGTAGCAACAAGTGCTGTGGCCAGGAAGGCCCAGCCAGGGGTTGGGGGGAGTTGGTGATGCTGAACAGCCCATGGAGCTCCTCCCGTGACATCTCATCTTCCCAAGAACCCTGTGAAGGAAGAGCTGTTGTGAGCCAACTCTACAGATGAAGAAACTGAGTCTCACAACTTATCCAGGGACACAGAGCCAGCCTGACATCTGGCTCCAAGTCCAATGCTTTGTCTGCTCCACCAAGCGACTGTCCCCCCAAAAGGGAGGTGCACAAAGCCAGCAGAAGGGAAAGGGGAGACCTAACTCAGGACTCCAGATTTGGCTGGCTTCATAGTTTCACTCCAGCTGGCCCTGCCTTCCTGTCCTGAGAGGTGGTTAAAGGAAGCTCTGAGGAGGGAAGGTCAGGCTGGGAGAGAAGCGGGAGCTCGCCAAAATCCACACCCTGCTCTCAATGCAGCTGGCTGAGCCAGCTGGGTGTGGGGGCAACAGAGATGAAGGAGCTGGACCTGGCCCCTGCCCTGGCAGGGCTCTCAGGCTGCAGGGTAGAGGGCGCTGAAACAGCACGGGAAATGTGGTGGGCAGGGGGCTGGGACACTGATCCCACGACCTCCCTCTGCCCCCAATTCCCCCTTCTATTGCCAGCCACACCTTGACCATCCCAGTCCTGCTCCCTCCCTCCTCTGAGCACTGTCACACCTCCAGCCCCAATCACTTAGCATTTGGCTTATGACCCCGAGTTGACTTTTTATTTTATGTCTACGTCTACCTTCCCAACTAGATCAGAATCTCCTCTAAGGCAAGAGCGTATGTCCCCTGTTACTGTGACATTCAGTATTTTTGGTGAAAAAAGGTTATTTGGGAAGTGTTCGTTTTGGGCAATGCAGTGGTATGGTTATGACAAAAGCTGGACAACGCGTTACAGCGGCGGCCCCCGGCCCTCCGTGACGTTATTCGGCTTGTTGTGACGTCACCATCGCTGGCCACTGTGGCGCTCCGCAGCCTGCAGGCAGGATGACGTAACCGTCAGAGCCGGCGCCGACCTGTGCGCGCTGGAGAAACTAGCGAGACTGGCGGCTAGACGTACCGGGAGAAGGCGAGGAGAAACCGGGAGAGACGCCGAAGCCGCAGCCGGGCGCGCGCTGACCGCACTACCCGGAGGGGCGCCCGGCCCCCTTACGGAGTGGCCCCGCCCCTGCGGTGACCAGCGCGTGCCAGCCAATCCGGGCAGGTCGTGGGAACGCGCAGCCTATCAGCGGCCGGGATTCGGCCGGCGCTTCCGCGTTCGCGTGCACGCCCGGCGGGAGTCCGCGGGGGGAGGGGACGAAGGCCGAGGGGACGCGCCGCCGGCTCCCCCGCGTCGCTCCCCACCTGGCTCGGCGCGTCTGCGGGCCCAGGCTGCCGCCCCCCAGGAGACCCGATGGCCTCAGAAGGCCTGGAGGGGGAGCTGGCAGCGGTGCTGGGGGGTCAGGGGCTGTGCGTGCAGAGGTGTGACTCGGAGCCGGCCGGGGAGCTGCGGGCACCCGCGCGGCTGCGGCGGAACGTCTGCTACGTGGTGCTGGCCGTGTTCCTCAACGAGCAGGTGAGCGCCCGCCCGCGGCCGCCGGGCCCGCGGCGCGCCGCCCATCCCGTGGGGACCGAGGACCTGCGGGCGGCAGCCACCACTTGTTTGTGGGTGGCGCTTCCCAGTTTTGCAAAGCACTGTGACCCTGACTTCTGAGCCTTGTGCGCCCAACCCTGCGGTTGTCAGATGTACAGAGGAGAAAGCGCAGTGCAGGAGCCCGTTTGTCTCGTCCCGCTAGGCCTCCGTTCCTCGTGGGAGGGCTTAACGCCCTTCCCCAGAGTCTGGCTAGCAGTGCCCGCCACGGAAGAGTGGGCTCTCTTCCAGATCTGGTCAGTGCTGCGGAGACCTCCTCTGCGTCCCACGGCAGCAATGGCACAACTGCGCCTACACTCAGGCCTCGCCCCTGTGTGATGCTCTTTTTGGCGCTGATCTCAGTACGAGTTGCTATGACAAACAGCTAGAAGGGGCCAAGGCCATAGGCAGGAGCTGTATGGGGTGCGGGTGGGGGCATGTTTCAAAGCCTCAGACTCCAGCGTGAGGACAGGCCACAGCAGTTTGTAAACCAAGAGGGGAGGGGAGAGATACAGTGACAAATGCAGACAGCGCAGGACACACGGCAGCTCCCACTGTCTGGCCTGATCCCCAGCCCCTGAAGCTGCTCCCAGGAGTCTTAGCTCCTTTCTGCAATGGAAGCCTGAATGCAAAGGGGTAAAACGCAAAGAGGGACAGCTGCAGCTGGCAGCCACACAAGGGCCGTTCCCCAGGAGGGCTCAACAGTTTGAGGGTGTCCACTAGTAAGGGGTACTGGGTAACTGTTTTTAAGATATGATCCGGCCTCAGGACAAGGGAAGGCTGCTGGCTGTGCCTCTCCTTTGGAGTTCCCAGCCTGGCTGTGTTGAGATGAGGATTTTCTCTCCCTTCAGGATGAGGTGCTACTGATCCAGGAGGCCAAGAAAGAGTGCCGTGGGTCGTGGTACCTGCCCGCGGGGAGAATGGAGCCTGGGGAGACCATTGTGGAGGCGCTGCAGCGGGAGGTGAAGGAGGAGGCCGGGCTGCACTGTGAACCTCTGACATTGCTGTCTGTGGAGGAGCGGGGTCCCTCCTGGATCCGCTTTGTGTTCCTTGCTCACCCCACAGGTACAGCACACCTGGTGGCAGTGTGGGCAGGGGGCGGTTGACACCTTTCCCCCAGCTCATCCTCAGGTGAGAGCAGCCCCTATTCTGGCTGGTCCAAGCTTGGCATCTCCAGGTTCCAGCCTGAGTGTCAGGGTTAGATTGCCTCGGTGGCTGTTTAGTCTGCCAGGCCTAGCACTTCTCTCAACACAGACCCTTTCCCTCACCCCATCCCCTACATCTCCCCCAGGTGGAATTCTCAAGACTTCCAAGGAGGCAGATGCAGAGTCCCTGCAGGCTGGCTGGTACCCACGAACCTCCCTGCCCACTCCTCTGCGAGCCCATGACATTCTGCACCTGATTGAGCTGGCTGCCCAGTACCGCCATCAGGCCAGGCACCCTCTCATTCTGCCCCAAGAGCTTCCCTGCAGTCTGGTCTGTCAGCGGCTCGTAGCCACCTTTACCAGTGTCCAGACGGTGTGGGTGTTGGTGGGTGCAGTGGGGGTGCCTCACTTGCCCATCACTGCCTGTGGCTTTGCCCCCATGGAGCAGAAGTGTGGCATCAGGATGGCCGTCTTGCGGCTGCTACAGGAATGTCTGACTTTGCACCACTTGGCAGTGGAGACCAAAGGGTTGCTTGGACTACAGCACCTGGGCAAAGACCATACAGATGGCATCTGCCTGAATGTGCTGGTGACAATAGCTTTTCGGAACCCAGGTATCCAAAATGAGCCACCAGAGGTTCGGGGTGAGAACTACTTTTGGTGGAAGGTGGTGGAGGAAGACCTACAAAGCCAGCTCTTACAGAGGCTTCAGGAATCATCTGTTGTCCCAGTCAACAGATAGGAAGATTCCATCAGTGGACAAGGAGCTGCCATCTGTGCTCCCTCCACTGTGGTTTCGCCTCCCTCTTAGGGAGGCAGGAGGTTGGCAATCAGGGATCCCATTGTGTTGGGAGCAGGACAGTTCTGCTTCTCAGGGGGACTTTCATCTCTCTTCACCATGAAATAGGTCCCTACATTGCACCAGAAGGGACAGTGCCTTTAACCAAGCAAGGAGTCCAGAACTCAAGGACTCAGTTGCCCTGAGGCACAAATGAGGGCACTGCTCCCTAAGGGGTATGAGAACTTTCTGAACCTGAGACAGCATCTTCTCATTTTCTGTGCCAGATTCTCAGGCACTTAGAATATGGAGGGCATACTGGGGAGGTCACTTCAAGGGAACAGGTCCCTTGCTGAGTAAATACCCCCCCCCCTTACTTAGCCTTCCCACCTAAATGTCTGTGGGGAGGAAATGAGCAGGAAGGGGCAGACTGCCCTCAGAAGAGAAGCTCTTCCTCTTGTCCCACCGACAGCCACCCAGTCCTTCCCAGACAGCAAGCTGACACTGCAGGGGGCAGCCTGCTGGGTGCTGGGAGCTTGAGGCAGGCAGGCATCCTGCTGTCCACCGCGGCCTATCTTGGGTGCACTGAGAACCTCTTCATCTTGCCTGCCAGGGTAGGATGTGACCACTTGCCCTCCAAGTTTTGAGCAGTGAGAATGCCAGGGAAACTTCAGGCAGGCGTGGAGTCAAGAGCTGCCCCTGCCTGGGTTTCCTTCTTGTGCTGATCCCTCCCCGGTCACTCTGCCGGGCCCCTGGCTCTTGCCTCTGCCTTTTTATAACTCCAGCCCAAACCAAACCAAAATCTTTTCCTCATTTCCCCTTAGTCCAGCTGAATCATGGTAGGAATTGTTTAAAAAACTTTACTAAAATTTAAAGGAAAACCAAAAGAAATGAACAAAGAAAATATATTGTGTGCGCCTCACTACATCTGAAATCCAGATCTCTGACTCTGAGCCAGGAAACACTTGATTGGGCTTCCCTTCTGAAGTAACCAGAGTCTGGCACTGGAGTGAATGACCAGGGCCACCTCAGAGGCCCTCCCCCGCTGCGGCCCTGCCTCTTGGCTGCCATCTTGTCCTCCTTTCTGGCCTCTGGGGTTGTGGTAGGAATCCTCCTGTCCATCTGAGGACAAGTATCTTCCAAATGATGGAACCAAACCCTTTCACCTCAGTGTCTGAGGAACCCACCAGTCCATATCCACGTCAAATGGCAATGATCTTTGCTCCCATTCTTTAGCCTCTGGTAGTTTTCAACCTTGGGTGCCCATTAGAATCACCGGAAGAGCTTTAAAAACAACTCTGGGCCACCCCCAGAGATACTGATTTATTTCACAGAGGGGTGGGGCTGGGGCACTGGTATTTTAAAAAACCACCTAAGTAATTCTAACATGCACTGAGGGGAGAACCACTGACCAGCCCTCTCGAGTCTTCAGCTTGCCCTGCCCTGGTGCACTCTTGGTGACTTCCTCAGAGGATCCACATATGTACATTTAGGAATGAGATTTTTAAACTAGCAGGCCCACTGTTCACCCCAAAAGCAGTCCTACAACTCACAACCTAAGCACCTAAATTGAGGCTGCACACACACGCTGCAGATGGCCCACTCCCTCAGGGTGTCTCCAAGGCTAGCCAGCCCTCAGTTGTGGGCAAGCTGAGCAGAAATAGTGTTGCCTGGCCAAGAGCGGCTGTTGCTGGCAGGCACTGAGGAACGTCAGATTTGCGCTGCCAGAGCCTGTCTGTTTACTGCCACCCCCCCCTCTGCTCCAGTGCTGAAAAAGGAACTTAATTTGTCTTACTTGGGGAGGAAGATGGGCCCAAATTAGCAGTGGAGCCCTGAGCAGAAGGACGCGAAGGGTGGAGAACAGGGCGCCTGTGTCCGTGCAACCACACCATTTATTGCCATGGTGTCTGGGGGAGACACCATGTGAATACCAGAGTGCATCGACGAGGGGAGTGTTTCGACTCCTGGATGCGTGATCATTTTCAAAATCAAAGAGTCCAGACCCAGTTTGCCCACTGAGCTTTCTCCCATTCCCACATCAACACCCACGTGCGCGCACACACGCACGCACACGCCCGGTGTCCTTCAGCACAGCAGGTCAGTCCTCCCCAGCTTGGAGGAATGTAGGAGAGGTAGAGGTCACTGAGTTTCCTCCTCTTTCATGTCACCTCTTGGCAACCTGTGGCTGGCTTCTTGAAGAGGCATGGGCAGGAAAAGGAAGCAAAAGGGGCTCTGGCCTGCTCCTCCTTGCCCAGGAGCAAAGCCAGTAACTGCAGTCCTGCTGTGAGGTAATGCCTGGCGCCGCCTGTGTGTTCCTGCAGGTCGAGACAGATTCGGGCCGGGTGGGGTGGCAGCCCCAGCCTCAGAGGGCATGCAGGGAGAAGAATACCAGGACTGCTGCCTGTACCCCAGCCCCTCCCTGCCAGGCCTTGGGGGCCGGCAGTCAAGTGGGCATCCTGGCCTCCTCTCTACCCTGAGCTCCTTTGCTTCCCTGGAAGAGCTTTCCATTGAGAACACTGCGGGCTGGGCCTGGCCTCCCCTGGTCTCGCGCCCCTCTGTCCAGGTGTTATGGACCTGCTGAGACGGGTTCAGAAGGCGCCAGAGAGAAACCAGCTGGAGCTGGAGCCTGGCACCCAGCCCCCGGTTCCCCAGGCCCTCTCCCGCCCTGGTGGAGTTGCATCAAGGTTCTCATTAGCAGCTGCCCCCGCCTGGGCGCGGAGCATGCTTTGGCCATTTGCCATGAGGCGGTTGGGGATTTTGCAACAGTCTCCAGGAGAGCCAGGCAAGAAAAGCGGGCTACCCCTGCCTTCCACTGCCCCTTCCACAGGGTTAAGTCAAGAAGGCAGGAGAAAAAAAGAAAAGTCAAGTCTTAGCAGAATCTATGGTACCTAGTGTTACAGAGACAGGGCTCCCATGCCCTCATCTTTCTGACCTACAGTCCTGACCAGCCCTTGGAGCCATCAGCTCACTTCCCCTTGTGCCCACCAGGACTGAGTCACAGGTCTTAGCCCTGGCCACAAATGGCCCATAGAGGCAGGTGACAGGCCCAGAACCCTGGAGGGTCTGGGTTCCAATGTTCACCTGGCCATCACCCAGCTCCCCAGAGAAGGCCCTGAGGACACATGCTGCCCAGGAGGCCACCTCTTTTGCTCCTTGGCTTCTGATATACCTTGGAGTCCCACTTCCTGAAGCCCAGCCCTGTGTAGCCAACAAGGCAAGGTCTCTTTGAGGTAACCTGGGAGCTGAGGTAACCTGGGAGGCCTCCACAGAGGCAGAGGTCCCTGGATACACAGGAGACGGAGCCAGGCCCCTGCCCCAGGAGAAGAGTGGCAGTGGCTGAGCCAGGCGGGAGGGAGGCAGCTCCTGGGCAGAGGTGAGGACAGGAGCCTCCCCTCCCGTCATGCTTCTGGCTCAGACATGCCCTCCTGGGGATGGGGAGAGGTGCAGGTGAGGACCCTGTGGGGGGAACTTGACAAAAGCAATGGCAGCCAGCTCCTTGCAGAATTCCTCCAGTACTACCACTCCCTGGAGGAGGGTCTGGTGGTCCAGCCTGAGGGGGAAAGCTCAGAGTCATGGCTGAGAGGCAGCGGGTGTGCCCCCAGTGCATAACCCAGTGGCAGACACCTCTGAGTGAGGATAGAGCTCAACAACAGGCTCTCTGCACCAAGGCCTGGCACCTCCCCACCCTGAAGCACTCTGCCCTCCCACCTAAGGCTCTTCCCCAGGCATGAACTTCTCTCGGTTACTTACTGCTCCCCAGGAGTATGACCCATCAGCTGCTTGCGCACCAGGAGCAGTTTGCCTGGGAACTGGGGTACCCTCTGAATTCTCTGCATCAAGTCCCCGATTACCTGGAGCAGGAATAAGAGAGGACTGAGGTGGGGACCAGGGACACTCAAGCGAGGTCCCATGGCTCTGCTGCACCATGGGGGGGGTGGTACCTGTGCTTTCCCCTGGCACTGGCGAGGGTCCATACGTCTGCAGGCACCAAGTCCCTGTCCTGTTCCCCTCCCTTCCCACCCACCACTGACGTACTCCCAGGCATCCTTACCCGGACAAGCACAGAGAACAGGCTCCTGCAGCCAGGGGCCAGGTTGATGTAGGGGTCCAGGAGGTACTCATGAATAAGGGGGTGGGGGAAGAGAGCGAGCCGGGACAGGACTGAGGTCACCTGCAGGTTCAGGCTGTATGGCTGTAGGGAACATGGTGGACAAATCAAGGGTTGTCAGGGGGTGGTGAGCATTTTTGCACTCCCCCAGAAAGGTGTCTGGCCAGTGTGAATGTGTGCGGGGGTGGGAGACTCACATGATGTGTGTGTGTCATGGATCCCTGGGGCTGAGGGCCAGAACATGTTAGGGCGTGTGGGGCAGAGTCGAGACGGGGCTTCCCGCCTGGGGAAAGGTGGGGGAGTGGGGGGTGTGGAGCTGAAGAACCAAAGACAATTCAACCCCGTGGTCAGGCCCTGCTCTCCCAAAGGACTCCAGAGGCACCCTCCTGGGGTGCTCCCATGAGCCCCTGCCCTCTGGTTGGGGCCCAGTCCTCTTGGCTACCTGTTCCAAAATCCGGGACATGCGGTCAAACAGCATTCGGAGGAAGTGCCCCTCAAAGAAAGGCCGCTCAGGCTCCTGGGGGGTCAGAGGTGTGAGAGCCAGGGGCCAGCCCCAGGGGGCGACTCGGGAGCTGCACTCCTGGAACTGGAACAGGAGGGTGAGTTGAGAGGAGGCCCATGGCCAGGAGACCCAGCACATAGAGGGGCCACACAACACAGGAAAGTGGGCTCAGGGCTCTTGGCTAGAGATGGGAGTGCCTTGGGCAGAGCTCACAGAAGGAGAAGGCAGAATTATTAACCCCACAGCTTTGAGGGTCGAGAAGTGGGTGTGGCAGGGGCCTCAACACTCACCAGTCCGTAAGCATCGTGGACATAAGTGTCATATCCAGTATCCTCCAGGAAGGCTGAAGTCTTGGCTTCCTCAGGAACCAGGCAGAGGAAGCTGAGAGACAGGACCCTTGGTACGGAGGAGCCCCACTGGTGCCCAGCTTGCCCTGCTCATCTCTTCCTGGAGGGGACATCCCTCCCCTCCTGGGCTGCGCCCCATCAGGAGTATGGCCAAAGACAGAGCAAACTCAAGTGGTTTAGACTTCCTGACCTGCCCCCTACCTGTTGACGATCTCAGTCACCACTGTTTTGCCATCTGAGTTGGTGGCAGGGACTGGAGGGGGCCTGGCAGAGGGCTGAAAGCCAGCATCAAGGGGGCCGTCTGTGAAGTAGGGGTCTTCCTCTAAGTCTCTGTGGCCAATAAACCAATGAAAGAAAGATTGTAGGGATGCTGAGGGCCAGGGTGGGGCCTGGGCCTTCCAAGGCACTGGGTTTCACTTACAGATTGTCTTCATAGCTCTCGGGCTCCTGGGGACCCCAGGCCACATAAGGGCGACCCTCGAGGTGGCACAGGATCAGGCTTTGGATGATCTGTTCATGGGGCTTCTGCAGCAGCTCCTCAAACAGCCGCAGCGTGGCAATGCTGATCTGGGGCAAGAAGGGGTCAGTGGGATGCCTCTTCCTGCCCCAACTTCAGAATGTATCCGGGAGTTTGCTCACCCAGCTAAGAAAAGTGTGCCCAAAAGGGGGTCCCTCCTCCCCGGCAGGTTTTGGGGGAAGTGGCCCTCTGAATTGGTGTCTTGGGAATCAGAAGTCTGGCTGGTCCTGGTTCCATTATTAATTTGATGTGCAATAACAAGCAAGAAAATTGGCTTTTCTGTGCCTTAGTTTCTATGTCTGAGAAATGGAATACTGGACTCGCCCACCTCACAGAGTGGCTGGGAGCCTCAAACAGATCCAACGAATATAAACGCAGTGTGCAAAATATAAAGTGCCATCACAAGTATGTGATCACAGAAAACTACTGTGTGACAAGAGCAGCCTGGCTACCAGTCACTGCATCACTTTCTTTTTGGCGGAGAGGGGTTCAATGTCTCAAAGGCAGAACCATCTGTAATGCTAATGAAAATGGGAGACTTCAGGAAATCCCCTTCGCAAGTGGAGATGAGGGCCTTCCCACCTCACCTCATCAGAAAGGTGGTCGCAGTGCCTGATGAGGTGAGTGTACAGAGCACAGGGGCTGTCCTCGGGGGCTGCAGGCCGTTGCTCTGCACCCAGGAGGAAGGCCACAGCCTCTCGAAGCAGCGCAGGGGAGCGGAGCTGACGCAGCAGAGCTGTCAGCAGAGCAGTAGAGGTCAGGACGCTCTGCTCAGACCTATTGGACAGAACACTGAGCCAGGCAGGAAAGGGGAGGCCAGAGGGACAGGGAGTGGACCAGTGGGAGGGTAGCAGAACCCTTTCCTGGTTTCTGTACATCTCCACCTAGTGTCTCTCTGCTCACTCCCTTCCCTCCTGAGGTCATGGAGTCGCAGGACATAGACCTTTGCTAGCCCACAGTGACGCTGAGCCACGGGTGTGTTGAGGGGCAGGCCTGCTCAAATTGAACCTATGGAACCCACAGACTCACGTAACTCTGGCTAATGGGGTCCCTGGCTGTAGGGACAGGAAGGGTCAGGTGGGGTGAGTGGTTTGATCCACACCATGGCCACATCTGAGGGGCCTGGACATAGACTTACACGTGTAGCAGCTGCGGTTGCAGAATCTCCACAAATAACTTCGCAGCCACAGCCTTTGCCAAGGCATCCGCAACCACCTGGGCACCAAAGAGCATGTCTTAAACACGTTTACCTCCACTGACAGTTTTCCACCGAAAATAACTGTCTTTGTACAGCATCCAATACAACAGGCAGAGGGTCCTTGCTAACCCGGGGCTCTGCCTAGCTCAACAGACCCACTCAGTCCTCCAGGTGGGGATGGAGAAGACAGCAGTGGGACTCACCATGTGTGCCTCCATGACGAGGTGGTCGCAGTAATCAAACCAGCCCAGAAAGGCAGCCAAGGCCTCCTTGCCTGGGAAGTTACCCTCATCAGATGGGGCACTGGGTAACCTGTGGGAGAGCGGGGGAGGAAGTGAGGCCTGCCTTGGCTGTTCCAGAATGAAGCTGGGGCCTTTCTCCCCCTGCCCTGGAACTTCCGTTCCAGGGGCACAGGCTGGGGTGGTCAGCTCTACAGGGAGCTCTTTGGGCAGAAGCAAAAGTGATGCTTCCCTGGAGAGTGAGAAGGCCCTTAGGATGGGCTGTAACCTTGTGAAGAAGGTGGCCATCAGGGGTACCCATTCCTCCTGGAAAACAAGAGGAACCGGCTACCAGGGGACAGGCAGGGCTTCCGGCCACTGAAGATGCAGCCCCACCTTCCCTGGCCAAGCACCTACCTCCAGCTGATGCCCTCTAAAGCAGCAATGTCTGCAGGGTCCAGAAAGGTGGGCAAGGACTGGTATAGCTGGCAAAGGTGCTTGACAATCGCAGGGCAACAGGGGCTGCTCTGCACCAGGTAGGTGGCGGCTGTCTGGGGAGCCACGCTAACAAGGAGCAGCAGATTCTCCTGGGCCTTCAGGGCCACACGACCTTTCTAGGGGATAGGGATACTACTTCAGGACATGCACCTGCATCCCCAAGTCCCCTCCCAGCAATTCATCCTGTCCCGGCACATGCCGTCTTGCCATCTAGCACCTTGCTCTTGCACAAGCCAATCAGGGAGGTGATCAGGTTGCTCTCCCCAATCCCTGCATCGGGCTCCTGGGTCTCAACAGACAGCTGGGTGGTCAAGGCCCAGGCCTCATAGGGATCCCTGTTGGGAGCCTTGCTGTGGGGGTGGTCCTTGTCCTCGATACTGGCCGTCTCTGTAGGCAGGGCTGTGGGTTCTTTGGATGCTTTCTTCCTGGTGACAGTCTTTTTACCCTGCAAAGGAGGCTCGATGAGGCCAGGTCATGGTGGAGACCATTCCCCATGCTTCCCCTTGGGAACACATGACGTGCTGACTGTTAGGGCCTCAGCACGGAGCTGGAGGGGAAGCTGCCTGAGCGCCTCTGTGGGACTGGGGTCTGGGCCCTTCCGCTTCTGTTCACTACAGAGGTACTCACTTCCAGGATGTAGGTGAGCAGGGCTGGGTCCTGCTGGATCTTGGAGCAGAGGACAGTGGTGAACTGCACCTCCTCCTTTTCTGTGAGGGATCCAGGAACCCCACCAAGCCGGAGAAGTTTCTGGAAGAGGAGTAGGATAGAAATAGAGGGGAATGGGTGGCACGGAAGAAAGGGGGCTGCACCCCCGGACACCCCTGGGTGTCTCGGCCCTCACCTGCACAGGCCTGTGGACGTTGAGGTAATGCAGGAGAGGGTGCTGAACCTGGGCCAGCACCTTGCTGAAGAACTGGAGGACCTGCTGCCGCATGCCCGGGGGGTACTGAAGGTTGGGGAGCAGAGGGCCTGTCAGGAGAGGAGGCTGTGCCCCTCGACCCAGAACATTGCCCCCTGTGCAATTCCTCTTCCTCACTGCTCGGAGGGAGGGCACCTTCTTTGCAAGCCGCCTTCCCTCACTGTTGAAACTGGCCTCTGTGCTGCTGGTCCCCCTTCCCACTCCATTTTTCTCCATCACCTTGTCATCACTGAACACGCATGTGGGCTCCTTTGTCTTAATCACTGCTGTGTCCCCAGCGCCTAGGACACAGCCTGACACATGGCTGGTCCTCAGCACATCTTTGCTGAGTGAACGCTGACTGAATAAATGGGAGCCGTTCCTCAGCCTCGATGACAGCAAGAACAGGACACCAAAGCAATAAGCAAGGGGAGGTGGTCGCTGTGCTCCGTGAGCCGGCCCCAGTGCCCCCCATCAGCCCCACCCTCAGTGTTGGGACTGAGGGGAGCACAGGTGTAACAGCCTGGCACCCAGGGGCCCAGGCTTGGATGGAAGGCTCGAGAGGCAGTGGGGTCCCGCGCACCTCGGCCTTGCCCAGCGTGCACAGGGTCTCCAGGATCTTGTGCTGCAGCAGGTACTCGAGGCAGGGCCCGGCCTCGCCTGCTGCCTGTTGCCGCTCCTCGTACACCAGGATGTCCAGCATCTGCTTCAGCCGCCAGGGAATATCTGTCTTCTTGGCAGGGGTGTTTTCATCTAATTGAGAATCAGGAAAAAAGATGAGTGGGGAGAAGATGAGCACTCTGGCTCCATGAGGTGAAGCCCAAGGGGCCTGGGGGGTGGGGGTGGCTGAGGGCAACCTGGAGAGGCCCTCAAAATAAAGGCCAGAGGAAATGAAGTTCACAGTTCATGCCTCCATATTTAAAAACACAAAAGGCCTTCTAGAACAAGGCCCAGGATTCAACTCTGAGAAGGGAGAGCATCAATTTTGTCTCCAAACTCTGGGGCTGAGAGAAGGATCTTTGCCAGGGCTGCAAACAGCTCTGGGTCTGAGTGAGAAGCTGTGGGCTCAGGGGTCTCTGTCATATAATTCAGAAGCTGTCTTCTAGTAGCTTGCCAAAAGATAATCTCCTGGGGCTTGCTTATTTCTCTTTTATACTCACAGAAGGCAATATTCTATTTTTTAAAAAGCAGAAAAAAGAAATCCTTGCATGACCATGGGTTCAGACTTAAACCCGCTGCACCATGCAGAGGTCCTGATGGAGAGGGTCAGTGCAGCTGTCTTAGTCAGAGCTGCAGAGGGTAGAATGTTTTTTAAAAGAAAGTTTTGGTACTTTGGAAGTGGCCTTGGAGCACCCCCTAGCTTTCCTTGAAAGCACAGGCTCTTGAGAAAGGCAGCTGCCTCACCCACACCCGCACCTCTGGTACAGGGACTGTTCTGGAAATTGATGGATTGGGCCCAGGCGAAGCCCCAGATGGACCCAAGTCAGTTCTGGATCTCTTACTACTCTCCTGGTGAGTTGGGGCTCTCCGTCTAAAGGTACAAAGTGAGCCTAAAAGGTACAAACTTGCAGTTATAAAATCAGTCCTGGGGTGTGTAATGTACAGAGTGGTGACTATAGTTAACAATACTGTAAGTTGCTGAGATTGTGAAAGTTCTTATCACAAGAAAAAAAAAATGTAACTGTACGGTGATGGATATTTTTTTCTTTTTTTCAAAAATATATCTTTATTGATTTCAGAGGGAGAGAGAGAGAGAGAAACATCAATGATGAGAGAGTCATTGATCAAGCCCGAAACCCGGGCATGTGCCCTGACCGGGAATCGAACCCCGATTGCCTGGATCTTAGGTCGACGCTCAACCGCTGAGCCACGCCAGGCCGGGTGGGTGATGGATATTAACTAGACTTATTGTGATCATTTCACAATCTATCCATATATCAAATTAGTATGTTGTACAACTGAAACTAATATAATGTTATATGTCAATTACATTTCAATGAAAAAGAAAGAGAGATTATCAGTCTAAAGTTCTTATTCTCAACTGGGGGCAGTTTTGCTGCTCCCCCATCCCCAGGGGACATTTGGTAATGTCCAGAGAGACATTTATGGTTGTCGCATGAGAAGGGGGGTACTGGCCTCTGATGGGTAGAGGCCAGAGTTGTGGCTAAATATACTACAGTGCACTCCCACACCCCACAACAAAGAGTCCAAATGTCCACAGTGCAAGCCTGAGGAACCTGGTGTACCAGAGGGTTCAGAGGGTCCCTCAGAGTGTCCAAGGCTACTTTCTAATTTCTTGGGCTAGCTCAGGCTGGAAATAAAGCCTTTAGGAAAGGTGTAGGCTGGAATCAAATCCCAGTCTGAACTCCAGGAAGTGAAAGCCAGTGATGCAGGACAGAGTTACCTGGCAATCGGTGTGCATCCATCAACACCAGCAACACTAACCACAAAGCAACCAATGAGATTCTACCTCCCAGTGAGCGAGCCTGATGGGCCCAGTTGCCCCAAGGCTTTGGTTCTCTGGCGTGTGAGCATGGGAAGGACCAGGTAGTGATACGCCTTGGTTTTTCTTCTCCTCTTACCCCTCCAAGTTGGCTCAGGGAAAAGAGGAATTTGTTCAATTTCTTTTTTTTTTTAATCAGTAAACCCTGGACACAGGCACTTAAAGACAAGGCCTGGATGCTCTACTCAGCTAGAAGCTGGGGGCAAGTGGAGCTCAACCTCTCTGCCTTGCAGTTAGGCCAGCGGGACCCCCAACCTCCTTGTCTCCACTCCCACCTCACACAGCTCCTCTCTCAAAAGGTCAGAGTGAGGCCAGCCCTCACTTTGAACTCCTAGGCAGCAGATGTCACCTTCCCCGGGATACCTGCATGTCTGAGCTGCATGGTGACTCTGCCCATACTTTCCTCCCAGTTCCCTAAAGGGGAGACCAGGCCTCACCTGTGCTTTCGATGTAGTAGTTCGTGATGCCCTTCCAGTGCTCCACGAACGCCTCCAGAAGGTCAATGGTGGGCTCCCACTGCAGAGAGAGCAGAGCATAACCTGTGTGATCACCGGCTCCACCACCACCAACACTCACAGGAACAGACATTCCACTGTCTATTAAGTGTTGGGTCAGTGCTAGGGTTTGGAAGGAGGTGGACTTGGAGAGAGGCACTGTGATCCTGGGTTCTCAAAAGGAATGGTAACGTTTTCTCCAGGACACATATGAACTGTTGCCAACAATCTCCTAGCACCACTCCCCAGACCTCCTTCCCTGCTGGAAATGCTGTACTCCTGCCGCATGTCAGGATTCCACAGTCCCTGTCTCAGAGGAGCTAAGAATGTTGGTGGGGGAAACAGACACAGAAACACATCTTTTCAGTACAACATGGTTATGCTACAACAGAGGTACACAGGAAAACAGGAACGCACCCCCAAAACAAAAGCGAAATGACAAGGATGGAACACATGAGAAAGACAAAGTTTTCAGGTCCCTCTGAATCTGAGAGTCTGCAAAATGCTGTATTCAAGGCCACAACAGGCTCAGTTCAGCCAGATGGGTAATATTAGCATTATATGGGTAATATTAGCATCATATTAGCATCACTTATAATGTGCATGCAACTTTTGTCCAAGGCCGCAGGTTGTATAGCCCTAACTCTTCCTTAGCTAGCTCTGCTCCCATCCATGCCTCCTCCAGCTCCTTCTATTGGCCATGGGGGATTCTGACTCTGCTACAAGCAAGCCCTAAACCTCCCCCTTTCCAGCGCTCTCTCCATCTCCATGGCCTGGCTGGAACTGTAATAACACACACTTTCCCTGAAAACTTCCCCAAAAGGGCATTTCTTCCCTTTCCTTGCAGAGTAAAGGTTTGCAGGAGAAAAAGACATAATCAGGTAGTCCCTCTCCAAACAAAGGTGCTCATTTCTATTCTGGATCTTTGCTCAGGCGAATCCTCTGCCCAGGAGGCCCTGTACCCTCTACACTCATCCAGATCCTAAAAGTCCTCAGTCAGGTCCTGCTGAGGTCCAGCTCCACAAAGCCCTCTCTGGGTTCCTGGATGCATCACCCTCTAATCTCATGCTTTACTGTACCACAGAACTACATATCTCCTCCTTTAATCTATTCAGGAAGTATCTTCTGAGTGCCTGTAACATACACGACACCATGCTAGATGTCACAGGCAATACAAGGATGTCTAAAATCCAGTGCTACAAAGGAGACGAGAATATGAAATCACACTGACTAACTTAACTACAGGAAGCAGTGTGAGATGAAAACACAGGAGAGGTGGAGAGTGACCTCTGGGAAAAGAGGAGTCACTTCCAACAGGCTGGAACAGAGAAAGCTGAGTTCACACAGGAACTAAAACTTGAAGAACTGGGTCAGACTTCAGCAATCAAGAGATGAAGGAAAGTGTGTCTGGGGCAAGGATGGATTAATGAGGTTACAGAGCCTTGAATGCCAAGCAAGAAGTCTGGATATATATACATTTGCAGGCAATGGGGAGCAGGGCAGTGGCATCTTCCAAGCAGTGCTTTAGGAAGAGTCACCTGGCAGTTGTGTGTTGGAAACAAAGGCAAGAAGAATGCTTTGAAGACCACTATGGACAGGGGGAGGAAGCAGTAACACTGAAGCTGAGGCCTTGACACACTCCCCCTGCCTTGGCTGCCCAATCTTGTCTTCTTTCAAAATTAGTTATGGAGAGCATAGCCCTCACCAGAATGACATCTCCTGCAGTCATTCCAAACACACCGTGTATGATCACATCTTATCACGTTCTATGTGATACTATTATTGTTGGGTTAGCATCCTGGGGGTCAGGGTTCTGTGTTTCAGAATCTGTCTGCCCCTAAAGGGGCACACATATAGTGACTAGTCATTAATATTTACTAAATAGCTCAGCAAGCTCCTTAAGACACTGTTCCCTAGTTCCTTGTCTCTTGGAATGCCTTCTGACCCTTGACCAGCACTACAATTATTTCACAAGTCTGTGATGGGGGCTCAGTGAACCTCAAAATTCATTTATAGTCTCTGAAAAACTGGCTCTGGCTTAAACAAACAAAATAAATAATAATAATAATGCAGTAAGAAAAATAGAAATAGGAGAATGCAGGTTAGCCAAAACAGACCATTAGAGAGAAAAAAGTGGGAGGATACTCTTTACCTGAGACTATTGTTAGCTGCTCTTACTCTAGACCAAAGAAACTGTACCAAATTTCTTTTTCAGGATAATGATTGCTATTCTCTTCTGTCAGAAGAGGGCAGGAAAGAGCAGCATGCTTCTTCCTTAACAAGGAGTCAAGCAACTTGCTGGGGTCTTAACCTGATGACCCAGGCCCGGGGAAGACCTATGTGCAAGATGTGGGGGTGCAGAGGAAAAGAGGGGTTCCCATCTCTCCCAATGACCACGAAGGGCCAAACTTCTAGGGTATGGCCTGTAGGCTGTACACTGAGGGGCCTAAGAAAATCACCTGCCTAAAAGTATCTCCCTTGACCACCGATATTTCCTCCAGCCTCACACACTGAAATTCAGACACTGGAGGCATTAGAAATTCACTTCTTAGGGCTAAGGTCCTGTCCGTCTGCCCCCTTTGCATGCAGCTGTCCTTGAGAGGTATGAAGTAGTTTGTCAGATCACTTTCCAAGATGACAGCTGTCTTAGTTGGGGACAGGGAGGAGGGGAAGGACAGATGATATGGAACCCCTCCCCAGGTGGGATGGCCTGAGGCCCCTGGACATTGGGGGAGGGCAAAGCTGGGGGCAGGTGGGCAGACGAGGAAGGAGCAGAAGCTTGTCACTTTCTTCACAAGTTTGCTTAAGGCTGAGGCTGTTTTCATTCATAAGCAGCTCTGATTTGAGGATGGGGGGGGAGGAGTGTTGGGGAGGAAGGGAGTGGAACCCAAGGTTGTTTCTCCAGAGAAAATCTGATACACTACGCTGATCAACTAGGAGAGGGTTTATGCTGATGCAAAAGAATTGTTAACTTTACCGACAGATTCTTGGCCAGGGTTACTTTTCGTACAGGGCCTCTGCCTTCCCTATCTAAACTACACTTTTACTGAATGAAGTGACCCTAGTGGGCCGCCTCTGACGAGCCTTCACCCCCAACAGAAAGTGGCAAAAACACAAACTGTGGGAATGGAAGAAATCAGTACAGTCTTCCCCACAGGGCTGCTGCCGCAGGCCCCGCCGGCTGGCCTCCCCGACTGCAGGCGCCGGCAGGTGTGCGACACACGCTGCAAACCTGCGAAAGGCTGCTTCCAGGTGCAGCGCGCCCCGCCCGCCCCCGCCGGGACCTGGGCGGCGAGGGCCGCGGTCCCCAAGCGGAGCGTGAGGCCGCTGGGCCCGCGACAGGTCTGGGGCGGCAGCTGTTCCTCGGCGCTGGGGCGCAGGAGGGAGGAGTGTGCGGGAGGAGGGCGAGCAGAGGCTGGAGGAGGGGACTCGGGATTTGGAGGAAGAAACGACAGGGCGACATGGAGCACGGGGGAGCTGGGAACTGGGAGAGGCTGCGAGCAGGAAAAATAAACAGGAAGCACTTCGGGGAGAAGAGTCGGGGAATGGAGCAGCCGCGGAGCGCGGCGCGGCCGGGAAAGGAGCGAGTGGCCGCAGGCAGCGCTGCGCGGGGGGCGCGGAGGCCCGGCGAGGCGCCGCGGCCGGTGGGGGCCCTCCCGGGGCGGCCCGCGCCCGCCGCCCTCGGCCCTCCGCCCGCCGCCCGCCGCCGGCTCCGCCCCGGCCGCCCCGCGCCCGGCCTACCGCGCCCACGGCCTCCTGCAGCAGCGCCCCGAGCCGGCTCAGCATGATGGCGGCCGGCGCGCTCCGCTCCCGGCTCCGGCTCCGGCTCCGGCTCCGGCTCCGGCTCCGGCTCCCCGGCGGCGGCGGCGGAGCTCCGGGCGCAGGGGCGGCCCCGCGGCGCGGCGAGGGAGGCGGGGCCCGGCCCGCTCCGCCCCGCCGGGCTGGGGGCGCTCCCCCGCGGGTCCCCGGGGCCCCCGCCCGGCCAGCTGCGGCGGGGAAGTTACGGACCCCGGGGCGCGGAGGGGCGCGGGGGCGCCGCGGGACGCCTTAGGGGAGCCAGGTGGCGGCGAGAGAACGACCCTCCCCTTCGAGAAGGGCGAGTGGGTCCGGGGCGATTGTTTCCATGAGGAAGGAGAAGTTTGTGGGGCTCTAGACGCCCCGCCGCCCCCCCCCCCGCCCCCCACAGCAGCCACGGCCGCGTGCGTCCTAAGCGAGGTGGGCTGACCGCTTAGTACAAGAAAGTAAAATAGCTCACTAGTGAGGTTTTACGGGCCTCCCATGTTGAGGTGGTAATATGTTAGCGGTACTGGGCTAATATTAAAACTAGTTTCACTTGTTGCTTGTTACTTTAAGTGGGTACAGCGCTGGGCCAGAGGGCCGGCCTGAAGAAACAGGTGGCCCCATTTGGCCCCATTTGGCCCTTTTAGCTGCACCACGGGAAGAAACAGGTGGGTTTCCCGAGGGGACGACACACGCGGGAAAATCAGGCCTCAGAATTACACAGGCGGAACCCTCATCAAGGGCAGGGGTCCTGGAATGTCCAAAGCTAGGGTCTTAGGGATGTGCCTTCTAGCTGCCCACTCCGCCAGTTTAAAGCCCACCCCTCTACCGTCTCCACTCCTCCAGGGATGGAGATTCTTTCCAAGGACAGGATTTGATGTCTGTTCAACATGTATTTCTGCTGACCACTTCCATCCTGTGATGAAAGGGTAAGGCCTTCAGAGTCCCACTGGGACAGGGATGGGGAGGGGTGTGTGGAGGGGTAGCTCTTGTCACAGAACCTAGAGCTTTGGGGTCTCAGGGCTTCACTGCTGTTGGGTCCCATTCCCCAGGAGGGCTGAGACCCAGGGGACAGGGACCTGCCCAGAGCTGGCTGTGCACTGTGGAGTGCAGCCTGCGGTCCAGACTGAGACATGGGGAGGGCTGGGGTTGGCTGAGTCTAGGCTGAGCTAGTATTTGGAGCTCAGTTCTCCCACAGCTGTGTGGAGGGAAATGATATTTTCTAACAGTTCATCTGCAAACGGGTCCCTGGTAAGGAGCCCTATGGGAAACAAGGAGGCTTTTAGGCCAAAATGTGTACAAAGGGAAGAAACAAGCCTTTTTTGCGTATCCAGAAGCAACCTGGAGAGCTGGAGACCTCAGGCCAGTCAGCACTGTTCTTTTCCAGGCCCATTTCCTCTTGGGTAAAGGAAGCAGCTGGATAGATTAAATTTGTTTCCCCCCCTCAACATGTTTCAAGGAACTCTAGGGCATAGTGGAAGTGTGTCAGGAATCCATAGCCTTTTATTTGGCTTAACTTTTTAGAATTTATTTGAAAAGCTCTGATAAAAGTCAGTGGACACCCTTATATGTGTTATATGCCGAAAGTGTTAGAGTCACTGATGTATTTAAATTCTGCCGTCAGGTTAGCTCATTTGGGAGATCTTTGAATAAAGCCTCTCCTGCTCAAATGAAGGTAGAAGACAGGGTAAACCGTTTTAATGAGCAAGTCACTAAGCCCCAGAGTCCAGGAGAGGGAACACAGATGCTGCTGCTCAACAGGAAGAATACGAACGGATTGGCATGCATTTTTAAACCCCACAATCCTGTAACTACTTACCTATGTGAATCAGAATTTTCTCGATACTATGCAACCAATTACAATAATAAATTAGATCCTTCACTTGACAGAAGGGCAACTGTCATATATAACCCCTAACCCAAATGTCTTATGTTCTTCAAAGCTTTTTATTATTGATTTTCATAATAATTGACTATAAAATTCAACCTATAACTGCACTCCAAATTGTAGTAGTAAGATCTAATTTTTTTAAAAAAGGGTTGCTACTAAAAAGGTTTGGAAACTACTGGACTAAATAACTACCGACGTTTTGCATGTTTGTGTGTGTGAGTGTGCACACATGTGTGCGTATACATGTGTATTTTGGGAGGAGGCACTGAGAGACTCTCCCTATGCTTTTGTTTTAGGGACAGAGCTGCACGAGTTGCTCTGAATCTCAGGAACTTAAAATCCTTTAGGACATACTGTCCAGTTAGCCCCACCACAGCATTTTCCAGTGAACTGTGATTAAATACTGCCTCAGCTTGCTTTGTTGCTCAACAGTCTGGGAGCTGGGTGCACATGGTGGGTGCTGGCCTCCCCCCCACTCTGTCCCTCTGCTGGAACAGGTAAGCCCTCCACATGTTCCCTAATGCCTCATAGAGGTACGTGTGTGGAGACCATTCCTCTCAATGCGCTTCCTAGTCGGCCCTCTCCGCTGCGCCCTGAGAAACAGCTGTCTATACTGGGAACGTCCTGGGTCAGCAATCAAAAAACTCAGATGTTTGTCTCCATTCTCTACGCATTAGTTGCATGTAGCTTCAGGCTTCAGATAAAATGTCTGTTTCACAATATTCTCAACTAAATGGATTAAAACCATTTGTGCTGTTGCCCTCACAGCTCTGTTGAGAGGATAACACAATGTTGTAGATGTAACAACTCCGGCAACTTAAGATCATCGTTCACATCTGAGTGATTATCCACTTTGCTTTCATTTCAGCCCAAGGGGCTAGAAACTCGCCCTGGGGTGGGAGACTGGATTCAGGTTCCAGCTCCAGTCCTAGGTTCACACTTGGAACCTCCAACTCACCTGATCCTCTGGCCAAACGCACACCTCTTCACGCTCCCGCACTGGGGCTGTTCCAGCCAGGTGAGGCCGGCCCCTCAACCCACGGGTTTCCACATCAAAGTCCTCCCTCTGATCTTCCAATCAAATCTTCACTCCTCCACCCACTTTGACACCCAGTTCCCTGTCTGTTTCCCCCGGGAATGTCTTGCCAACTCAACCAAGACCAAATGACTGTACCCTTCTCCCTCGGCCTCCACTTGACCCTTGCTCCTGCTAGAGTTCATCCATCATGTCTCCATTCCTTAGTGTCCTTTGCCTGATCCTTGATAGTCAACTCACCGCCTACTCATACCCTGTTGACCTTTGCTGTGTGTTTGGCCTCCTGTTGAACTGTCAGTATCTTAGGCGCTGGAGGGTGCAGTCATGTCTGCTATTGGTGAGCTTGCCTGTGAGGGGAACACTTAGGGCCTCGGTGGAAGATGGAGCAGCCTTTTCTGCTAGCTGGCTCTCCTGTCAGGCTATGGAGTATGTTTCTGCCCCTTCCACACGCTATTTGCCATCACATAGCCCCCCTGGAGGAGAGGTGGCAGATGGGAGCCTGCTGGACCAGCCCCTGCTTTCGTGGCCCCGGGCGGGGAAGGGCAATGTGTGTGTCATTGCTCTACCTCTTCCACCCCAAGGGCCTCCAGTTGAACCTTCACTCCCATGACTTCCCTCAGCCAGGCATCACCCATCCCTCTAACCTGGACCTGGTGGCTCATAGACAACAAGCAGATTTGGGGACCCAATGCAACCTTTTAATGCCAAGCAGAGTTCCCCTCCCCCAGCATCATCTCACACACACACACAATGGAAAGGGATGCCAGGGTCTGGGCAGGAACAAAACCCAGACCTGGGCAAAAAATATATATATAATTATGTACACATATGTATTTGTAGAGACGAAAAGCTGGGAATGTGATTAGGTAGGGCAGAGAGTTGGGTGAGGAAAGCAGCTGGGGGTGCCCCAATAAGTTACATTCTTTAGAGAGCATGGTGGGGGAATGCATGGGTATGGGTGGGACCTGGTCGCCTGGCCTCTTGATCCCATCCGAGGGAGCCTGAAGGCTTGGTTCTGCCTAGGATCTGGGTGTTGGAAGGTAGGATTCTAGCTCACTTTGCCTGGATGGGGGGCTGGGGTTCGGTATAGGCAACATCTCCACTCTAAGCCAAGGCTTCTAGGGAAGCCACAGGGCTGAGCATGAAGCTTCAAAGCATAGGATTTGCAAGGAGAGACGAGAGTAAGCTGGAGGGCAGGGCAGCCTCCCTGCTAGAGGCTGAGCTCAACCTTGAGTTTGCTGGAGTCAGAGAGGCCAGAGGCCCAGGTGCAAGGGAAGCTGTCCAAGGTGAGGCAAGGAGGGGCCCTGGGCGGACACAGGGTCCTGGAGCTGTTGTCCCTGTCTGCCTGCTGCTTCCCACCTTAACCACCTCCCGCCAGGCTGAGTGTTCTACCCACCCACTGGTCAAAACATTAACAGGCCTGACCACCAAGTGCCATGTTCATGTCTCCTCACTCTCTTCTGGGGACCTCTCTTCATGGGATGGGGGCAGGGAGAGGGTGCAGACATTAACTCTGTGTGTGCTGGGGTCCAGCCTGGGTTTGCCCTGTGCAGCGAGGACCAGGGATGAGGAGAGGCCCCGGCTCATTATGGGAAGAGCGTCCGTGTCCCACAGCCCAGCACTGAGAGGAGGCCTGGGCTCGCGTTGACCTAGCGAATGGAGCCAATCCCACCTCTGCCCACCTCCCTGCTCCCCCAAGAGATGATGCGTTTGGGTCTAGTGACCCACTCCAGTGAGCAGCAGGGGTGAGGGTCACGGTGTGGGGGGGTGGTCAGAAGAGAGAAGCCTTCTTCTTGAGTTCATTCCGCTTCCACAGAGCCAGCTTGCTAAACTCTTCGGGAGACATGGCAAATACCCTGGAGAAGTCCTCGGCTGACAGATGCCTCTGCAGGGGACACACCAAGGCCGATTAGAGAGAGGAGGGTGGGGCTGAGCTGAGTGACCAAGGGGCCACAGGTCTTCCCCACCAGGTGGGGGAGGCTGCCCTACCGGGAGCCCCGGCACCCACCCAGGGCATCTGCCCTGCATACCTCAAGCCTCATCCGGTCCACACCTGGAGGCAACTTGGTTCGCCCCTTATTGGTCACCACCAGCATTTCATAGGGATAGATCTGGGGGGCAGGGGAGGGGGCAGTCTTAGGCTCGTAGCATTCCCTATCGCTGTAACCCCTCAACCCCCCAGGCCCCCTTGTCAACCTGCAGGGGCCACGGGGTTCATGCCATGTTGCCATCCAGCTCCCCCAGCTTCCCCCATCAGCAACTCCAGGAGGACCCCTTAGCGCATTCACTTTCCTGGCTTCTCCCCAGGCTGGCCCACCCCATTGTAGGTGCTCTGTCCCCTTGCCCACCGCCCTCTGGCTCTGCCGCTGCCCCTCACCTTCTGCTCCAGCACACAGGGCAGGGAGTTCCCCCGGTCCATCCTCCCCCTCTGGCCCTCTCCATTCTGGGGAGACCAAAGCCGCAGTGAGCCAGAGTGGGGCAGGGAGACCTCCCCAGCCTTACCCTGGGCTTCTGTGTGCTCACCAGGCAACTCTGTGGCCCAACACCCCCTCCCCCAACACTGCCAGTTGCCTATCCATGGCCTCTGGTGCTCCACGTGTTCCCCTTCAGAGGGCACTCACCTGCAGGCCTGCGGGAGAGAAGAGTCATGTTCAGAGGTGGCCCTGAGGTCAGGAAGCCTCCAGACCTGCCAGCTTAGCTTCCCAGACCTCCAGCCACACAGCCCTGCCCACGTCATAGACACAGCTGCCCCAAGGGCCTTTTCTTAGCTTGCCTCACCCTGCCTCTTACCTGGGCTTCCAGTCTCACTCCCCGATGGGCTGAAGTCTGTGGACTGTAGCTAGAAAGGACATAAAGGGATCAGAAGGAAGCTGGAGTCCTCATCAGTCCCCTTCACCTTCAGTGTCTTCCCTCTTCCCCAGGTAGCTCAGCTCTTCAGAGGACCCCACATGCACACTGTGACCTCTGGTTTGGGACCTTACCCGGCTCAGGGTGGTCCTGCCGTAGGCCGGGAGAGAAGATGACTTAGATGTTCCAGCGTGCAAGGCTAGAAGGGAGTGAGAGGCCTGTTCAGTCCTTCTGGCCTGACAGTCATTTCTGAGAGGGCTCCCTCTCTGGCCTCCCCCACCAGGGGCAGGGCAGTGAAGGGTAGACTTGGGGGGAACCTGGTGAGCCTCTGTTGGCTTCCAGTTCCTGCCTATTACCTTCAGCCAGTGACATAGTGCTGGCGCCTCTGAACTATCTCCAATGCCTTCCCTCTCTCTCTAACAGAAGTGCACCAAAGCTCATTTGGGTCAAATGCCTGAGTGTTCGAATCCATAGTTAGTGAATGATAGTCAGATGATGAGGCTCACCATTGTAAAATGACCCTCTGAGGTGAAAAAATCTGGCATCTTGTGAAAATACTCAAATTACTACAATTTTATTATTAGTGAACTTAGTAACCAAATTTCAAACATTTGATATTATAATACAGAAACAATACTTTTTTCAGCAGTGTCAGCTGCGGGATTGCACCCATATGATCAGATGTCACCTTCAACTTGCACATTTAATATCACTAAACTCTCAAGCACTGCAGATTATTATTCAAGAAAATTGGTTTTCAGTAATAAGTTTTTCTAGGAAACCTTTGTACCTAAGATTCTTAGTTTGGGCAGATCTCAAACTCCTTCATCTCCAATTATTAGAAATTGTTGGCCTTCTATACCAATTGTTTTGACCAGACTTTTTGTTTAAATGTTTAATCTTAACAGACTCTATAAGGAACTGTCTTCTTAAGACATTCTTATAAAATCTGTTACTTGGAAGTTTAATTGGTGAGAACAAAATGTGTTTGGGGGACCTTGTTTTTTTCCTTAATACTTAACTTTTAAAGCTACTTAATACTTATTTTTGTGTAGAAAATCATCTGCTTTTGCAATCACCATTATTTATGTTTGAATGTTACCATTAAGTCAGAATGACATGCCTATCCATAATTCTGAAATCATTAAGGTTGATTAGCTGTGACTGTAGCCCATGCACTCCTATGATCTTTGGTCACATACAAGTTCAGGCGTGCCAAAATGATGATGACGGAGACATTTGGCTATTCAACTTTGGAAGGACAAATGGAAGTTACAGAGCTAATTTTGACTAAAAGCAAATTCTAGTGGAACACAGAACTGAATTTAATCCCCAGAGCATCTCTCTCATTCTTCAGGCCTTAACTATTCCACATTCTCTAAAAAGGCCTCTTGCAACTCTTCCCACCCATCCTGAAATATCATCCTGGTCTTTTGGTGACCCTGTGGATGTCCTAGCTACATACTCACCTTAGGGTTCCTTGAATCCCCCACCCCAGGGCCTTCACCTCCACTGCACAGCAGGAAACCCCTTCAATGGTTACCCCCTGGGACTTGCCCTCCACAACTGCTTCACCCTGGCATTTGAAGCCCGGTGTCCCACTTTGTGGCCATAATGCCCTTCTTTATTTACAGCTTCCTTCAGCCTCCTTCGCAGCACATCTGCTCGTCAATCTCATGGGGACCTCCAGTGTCCTGATCCCCCACATTCCCTGTCCTTCATTCTGTGATTGGGTACAAAACTGTTTTCACCACTACTCAGCAGCTCACCTGGCCCCACATCCCACAGCACCTGCCTCAAAAAACTCTGCCTGGACCAGCCCATGGCCCCCTCTCACCTGCAGGCTGTGGACGTGAAGCCTACACCATGCAGATTATCATCACTGCCTTGAAGCAGCTATTCCAAACCTTCCCAAATCTCAGCAAGCCTCACCCTTTTTTGCTCAGCAGACAACCTCCACTTCTAATGTGGCCTGCTCCCAGATGAAGTCCCCAACCCTCAGAGAGAAGGTGGGGCCTCTCAAGGCTAGCTCCACATCCTGAGCCTGGCTCCCTCCACGGCCTCCTCCTCCTCGGAACCCTCAACTGTATGTTAACTTGCGTGCTCTCCAGGGTACAGCCCTGCCCTCTCCCCTTTCTCTGCACATTGTATTTTTCTTACGGCCTTACTACTACCTAAAAGCTGAAGACTCTACATGAGGCCTGACGTGCCCCTCAAGCTCTAGGCTCAAACTCACACTTCAAACCCAACATGTTCCAAACCAATCTCATCATTTCCCCCAAACCTGCCTCTTTCATAATCTCAGTTCTAGATTTTTCATCACCCAGCACCCAAGACAAAACCCCAACTCATCTCTCTGTCACCTCCCCCATACAGTCAGCCAGAGTCCAGTTGATTCAATCTCCTATATATTTCTCAAACTTATTCCCTCTTCTCTGGACCTGTGTATTTTAGCCCTTACCCAGACTGCTGGAAAGTGTGGCAGGCTGTCTCCAAAGATGGCCCACAGCACTATCTCCCAGTGCCTTCCTGTCCTTAAGAAATGGAATCTCTCTCCTGAGTCTCGGCTGCTCTGACCAACAGAATGCAGTGGAAGTGAGGCTCTGTGGTTTCCCAGGCTAGGCTTTTAGAGGCCTCGTAACTCCCAGTTCTGGGTTCTCAGATCTCCCCTCTCCTCTCTGGCTGCCACGCTTTAAGGAAGTCCAGGCTAGACTCCGGTGATTCAAGGCATGGTATCCAAAGCGCTGGCTACCCCATCTCTCTGGTTTCAATCCTGCCACCGCATGGCTCATTCTGGGCTCTGATTCCAGGCTCCTGGAAACCCTCTCCACTAGCCAGGAGGTTTCCTGTTCCTGGCCTTTGTTCCCATGGTCCCCAGTGTCTGCGATGCCCTCCTCCCCAACTCAATTTGTCTCATTCTTTAAGACTCAGTGGGCAACCCCTGACCCTCTGACCACAGGCTGTCACCGGACACACTGCACATATCATCATAATACTGCACCGAAACTCCAGTTTCCATGTCAATTTTCCCAATGATTGGAAGCTACTGAAGGACAGGACTATATCTTTTTAACTCTTTATAATCCCCAGTGCTTAGCACATGGTAGACACTCAATAAATGTTTATTCAATTAAACAAAATTAGCTAAGTCTGCTTTAGCTGATCCTATCTTTTATCATCCAGTCTTGTTCTATGACTGGAATTCTTGCCCTAAGGACAGCGTGAGCGCTTGGGCCAGAGACCGAATTTTCTATGTTTCTTATACCGTACTAGAAACAGTGCTGGGAGTATGACAAACTCAACAGACTATTCAGTTCTGGCCTCAGGGTCTGGCCAGGCCATTCGAGCCCCCTTGGTGGCACTCACAGGTATGAAAGGGTGTCCTGTCAGGCAGGGAGCGGGTTTTCCTCCGGATAGGCAACGACTTTTCCATCTCTTCTTTCAAGATCATCTTTCCCAAGTTGGAAGTAACCTGGGGAAGGACAAAGGGAGATGAATCCAAGACTCTGATACTTGTTTCTCATCTCCAAAAGGTTCAAGGTTGGGCATGTTGCAGGCAGAGTGGGGACAGACTTCCCTAGTGGCGGGGCTGGGCCAGGGACCCGTGAAGCCTGTCATTCTGGACTGATACACTGCCACACTGGGTCTGGCCACCCTCAAGAGCAAGGACTAAGAGCAGTTCCGTATAACTCTACCCTGGTGGCCTCCTATCCCAGGTCACAATGCCGGGAGCACAAGCCCATGTCATTGTCAGTGGACTTTGCATGACTCCCAACACCCTCTCTCATCCTCTGGAGACCAGCAGCCTGCTCTCCCCCTTCTTTCCAAGAACTGCTCAGCCTGCTGAAGCCTGGCACTGATGGGACCACCTCTTTCTGTGCTTTTGACCCTAATATGACCAGTGTTTCCCCAAAAGCAGCATGAAGTCCTGGTGTCCTAGCACTGAAATCCTGGGAAGAAGGGGAATTCCTCGCATGCTCTGACCAGGATGCTCTTCAGGCGTGAGCCATTTAGAACACAGCTATGGAACCAGAGCTTCTGTCCCTAAGAAGACACAGGGAGGGGGTGGGGGTAGCAAGATGCTACCTTACTGAGTTCCTCTCTCTGTCGCTCCCTGAGAGCCTTCATCTCCTCCCCAGAGTCATCATCTTCCTCCTCCTCCTCCTCCTCTGCCCCTCTCCGAGACGCTTTCCGCTTCCTCCATTCTGTTTCTGGGAAACACAGGCAAAAGCAAGCACGTCAACCAACCATTTGCTCAACAGGTATTTATCAGGTGCGGGCTGTGTGCACTGCACTGGGCTGCACCTTAAAGTGAGCACTACAAATTATTTTTAAAAAATAAAAGTAACAATTGCCTTGCAGTGAGACTGAATAGGCAACACACAGTCACATGACTTAAATTCATTGGGGACCAACCAAGAGCTTGTTTCATTTCTCTTTCTCTTTCCCAGAGTTCCTACCACAGAGACTGGGGTGCAGTAGAACTGTGACAAATGTCTGTTGAGTGGTCAAATAAATGGAAAGTGATGAATGACTAACAAATAGGACACTGACACCAAAAGCTATAGGAGTGGGTGAGCAAAGAGCCTACAGGGTTCACCAGAGGACACACAGTGGGAGTGGGGGGGGGGCTCATGGGACATCAATAGGGAGCTATGAGGCAGTGTCCTGGCCTCCCTTCCCCTCTTCAGCAGTTTCTCTTACCCACAACAGCCAGTGACGGGGGACATGGCCAGTAGTCGGTCTCAATCTTGGCTGGCTGGTTGGGGTCAGGGGGCTGGGCTGCAGGGAACTTAGATGACTCAATGATGAGGTCCTCAATCTGGTGCTTGCTCTGAGGGCTACCTCCCATGGACTCTGCAGGTGGAGGTCAGGGTCAGCCTGTACACACCCCTAGCCCCTCACCTCTACCCTCCTTCACACCTTTGAGGTGGTGGGTGTCAAAACAACGCACCAGGAAGAGCACAGGGCCCGGTCATGTGCTGATATGGACACTTATTCTCCCACCCCCTCCCACCCCTTGGCACAGCCTCCCAGCACGTGGATCAGGTCAGTAGGGGAACTTCACCTCTCTGCTTGTAGATGGGTGGCTTCTTATAGATGTTGGAATCTGGGCGGGTGGTCTCTGTAGGGAGCAAAAGCAGATGAGAAGGGGCCCGGCCAGGTGTGGCTCAGTGGTTGAGCACTGACCCAGGAACCAAGTGGTCACAGTTCGATTCCCAGTCAGGGCACATGCCCAGGCTGTGGGCTCCATCCCCAGTAGGGGGCGTGCAGGAAGGAGCCGATCAATGATGCTTCTCTCTCATGGATGTTTCTCTCTCTCTATCCCTCTCCCTTCCTCTCTCTCTAAAAATCAATAAACATATGTATATTTTTAAAAGTGAAGGATGTGTTGATGGAGGGGGAGGCTGGGCCAGAGACAAGAATGGAGACAAGTAGAATGGGAGATGGTAGGAAAATTCATGGGCTCCTGTCAAGAGCCAAGACAGAACCAGAGTTCCTGGAACTGTCCCTTAGGGGTTGGGACGTTTTGCACTTCTGTTTGCGTAGGATGGAAGACAAGACAGGGTGTCTATCATCTTTGGGAGGTTTACCTGGGGTCCTGGCATCAGGGGGTCCTGGCCAGTTCTGTGGGGAACGTATACCCCAGATAGTGGGGGACTGAGGGCAAGGAGCTTGGATGCCTGAGGAAAAGAGGTCCTAGGGAAAGGATGCGACCAGGCTGACAGTGAAACCTACCAGGATGGTGGAAGTGGGGCAGGCTGGTGCGCGGGGTCCCAGTGGTTCTTGGGGCTGAAGCCTGAGAGAATGTTCCAGGGGACCGGCTCTCTGCCCACACCTGCAGAGCAGAAGTGAGGTTCACTGCAGCTCCCAGGTCGCCCACCCCACCCGCTCTAACCCATGTAGACGCAGCCTCACCTTACTCCACCATCTCTGTCCTCCCACCCTAGCAGCCCCCAAGCTAGACAGATAAATGGATAGAACTGGCTGGTGACAGGATGAGGGCCAATGATTCTGTTATCCCCTGGGCCCGCGCAGAGCCCTGTCTGGATGCCTGTGGGAGGGGGAGGGTTGGGCAACACTCACCTCTGGGGATGGTGGGGGGGATGTGGATTTGGGTGACAGTGAGCGCTGCGGAGGAGAGGAGCTGGTCAGAGCCACTGGGTAGGATTAAATCCTCATCCCTAGAGCCCCAGAGGGGCTACTTCACCCCCCACCCAACTCTGCACCCTGCCTGGCCAGTGTCCGGGCCGTCTCTGCTCTACCAACCTTCCCGGTTCCCAGCACTGGCCCTCCATCTTTCTCCCTCCTCCTACTTTCCTGGGCAGAGTCCTAAGTCTGTCCCTAGGATGCACCAGGAAGCCACAGACCCTAGAGCAGTGTGCTTGTGCTCTGAAGGCCCACTGAGGATGGCTGTGGCACTGTCCTCAGGGCCAGACCCACAAGCGTTGAGGATGGAGTCCGGGCTCCTGGCCGGGTATATAAGTCTCCCTCCAGCCTGGCCCCATCTCGCTGCTCAACTATGACACTACCCTTTGCCAAATACCATTTACAAAGCACCTGGCATGTGTGCTTTATCTCGCATGCATTTGCCTGCCTGGTAGAGATGGATGGGCAGAGGTAGCACCTCTATTACAGCAGGGGAAACAGGCCACACTGTCACACAGGCCACTCAGCTAGGACTTTCAGCCTCTGAGTTCAGTGTTCCTGGGCACTTTCCACAAATCTGCTATCTTCCTGCCCACTCCCACCCTCCTCCTACCTGACCCCTTGGTGTCGCTGCCATTCAGACACAGCCTCTCCTGCTCTTTCATGGAGACCTCCAGCCCATCTCTGCCTGCTCTCCACAAACACTCGGTTATTACCAGTTGATTCCGGTGCACAGTTCCCTTTCTTGTTTTGGAGTCTGGCCTCCAGGAAAGAAAGCAGGACAGGTATTCTGCCACCCACCCAGTGTGGCCTGTGGGAGACCTTCCCCTAAGTCCTGTCCAAGAGGAGCCTTCTCTCCGCTCACCTCCCGGCTTCTGGGCAGCTCGACGTGTTCCAGGAGAGAATAGGTGAAGTGCGGCTCATAGATCATGAGGTCAGGCCGCTCGATATCCAGGATGGCCTTGTCCTTGGGGATGGCAGCCAAGTCCTTGTAGCCCAGCACCTGATTGTCCATCTTGGCCTGAAGGGAAATGGTGCCAATGGAACAGACATGCTCAAAGGCTCACCTGGGATCCTGGCCTTACAAGCAGACTTGCAATTTATTGGGAAGAAAATGGAGACAGTGTTGTTAGATGTCAGCTCCTGTAAGTTAATAATTCCACTATTTAATTTTAAGGGTTTAGAGAGGCGCCTTGAAAAACGTAGCCCTTCGCCTACCACTCTGGGTACAAGAGAGGACCAGACAGGAGAAGGACGGTGGGGGAATCTTTTCTGGATCTGGGGGTTTGCTCTGCCCACCAGCCCTGGCAGAGCCACCATCAGGGAGGCTCAGTGAAGCGGACCAGCATGGAGTGTGTCCCTGCCCTTCCCTCCTCCCAGCCTGAGGGTGCTGGTGGCCAAGAGGTACTCACCACAATGCTGGAGGGAGAACCGGGAACACTGGAGTCTCGGGAGGAGCTGACGCTCCCGGGGGAGGTAAGTGGTTGCTGGGGAGAGTGAGAAGGCGGGCGTGGGAATGTGCGTGTGGGCGAGGGCCGCGGGAAGGGCGCTCCAAAGGGTGGGCCTGGGCAGAGAGGGCTTCCTAGGCCTCCGGGACCCCAGGGTGCGGCGCTGCGGGCAACCACCAGGTGGCACCATCGACCCCGACCTGACCCTCGGCTGGAAGCCTGGCCGCACCCACCCCAGCCCCAGGCCCGCACTGCCCAGGTTTGGGTGCAGCCCCGCATACCTTCTGCAGCCGTTCCATGCGGCAGGGAGATGGCCGGTCCGGTCACTAACAGATCCCTGCGCTCGAGGGGATCTCGCGAGGGCGTCAAGCTCGGCCCGGCTCCTGGGCACCGTGCGCTTGGGGCCGCGAGGGCAGAAAGGGCGTCGCACTGGGCTGTGGCGTCTTCATCCCTCGGTGACTCTCCAGGCTGCTGGCCGCGGGCAGGGCCTGGAAGGGGAGGGAGAGCGTGCCAGCCGGGCTCTCGGCCGGGCTCCGGGCGGCTCTGGGCTGGCGCTCGGCAGCCTCCGCGCGGGGCCTGGGCCGGGGCGCGCGGGGCCTGGGCCGGGGCGCGCGGGGCGGAAGGGCTGCGCTGCGCGCTCTGGCTTTCCATTCGCTCAGCCCCGGCAGCCAGCGCGCTGGGGCCGGGAGGCGGGAAAGCCGAGGGCCGCGCTGGTTTCTGAGCCATTGTTCTCTGGCTAGAAGGGAAATGACGGCAGGGGTCAGCCATCCTGGTGCAGCCCCACATCCTTGCTTCGTCACACCTGCCCTGCCCTGGGGCTGCAGGCCGGTTTCAGGCTCAGGTTCCCACTCCTCTCCGCCTCTGCCGTGCCCCTTCCCTTGGCTCTGGGCTGGCCCCTTGTCCCACGCCCCCTCCACCTGCTGCCCACCCAGCTCTCATACCCCGGGGAGGGTGAACACACAGGGTCGTAGTAATGCCTATGCGGCGGACACACAGGGAGGAGAGGACAGGGTATGAAGCCAACTTGGGGTGAAGCGGTCAGGCCATTGGCTGGGGGCCGCCCCTCTGACCCAGGTTCTGCCCCTGGTTCCAAACCCTGTGTAGAAGGGAGAGGAGGGTGGAGGGAGCCCACATCCCGGTGCACCTGTCTATGTGCAACAGTCAAACTCACTTGCAGAGTAAAGCACCCTTTGGGGCCAAGGCCCCATCCCAGCTGCCCACACAGGGCCTTCTCAGACGCCTGTGTTGAGGCTGCCCTCTGAAGTGCTACTTCCCTGCAGGAAGGCATCCTGGTGGGCACTGCTCTCCCTTTGTTCCTAGGGAGTTAGATCCTGTCTGCTGCAGTAGATTATGAGTTCCCTGCAGCCACAGACTATCTTCTCCTTTCTCAGTGACTCCCTTAGCAATGCTCCCCTCCCCCCGCAACAATGGACTTATAATAATAACCATTCAGTGAATTTCCAGTGTGATGGTGGCAGTGGGACTGTCTTTCCATCTGCTGGCAATAAACCATAGAGTGAAGAGAACTGATGGCTACAGAGGTTCAGGGAAGAGGCAGAATAACATAGTGGTTAAGAGCATGGACTCTGGACCCTAGAGACCCTGGGGGTGGGTACAAGACTCTGCTACTCAGAAGGTGTGTGACTTGGACAAGTTACTTACCTTCTCTGTGCCTCACATTTCTCATCTGTAAAATGGAGGATAGTGCCATAAGGTTGCTCTGAGTACCAGATAAATTATAATATGCGAAATGCTCAAAGCATTATAAATTCTATGGAGAGTGTTAGCTATTATTATTTCTATCTCCACAAGGACTAATGCACTTCGGTGGTTTTTCTGTAGCCATTCTTTGCGACAGAGGGCCATGAAAGACTGAGGTCATTTGGGTGCTCCCCATCTTATCACCTATTACTTTGTATCAGGTCATTCTTTGGCTCACTGTCACTCCACCGCTAAAACCACCCGCTGCTGCAGACAGCAGTCACTCCCACTTCCCTGCTTTCGAGCACGCCCTCTCACTCTCCTCTACCCGCCTCCTTGTCTTTCAGATCCCACCTATCCTTTGGGGTCAGTCCTAAACCCTCCTCCTCCCCTCCTCCCCGGGAGGCCTTCCTTTCAATTGTAGTCCTCACCTGTCTCTGATTCCAGTGGGGCTTTAAAAGAGAACGGTACAACTTAGTCCTTGATTATATGTTGCCTGACATGGGAATATGCATTGCTTTTTTGTTTTTTGCTAACTAGGATGGCTGCTAATTTATGGAGAGCAAAACAACAACAATAATAGCTATCATGTTTTGCATGCTTGTGCTAGGTACTTTGATAGACACTTTACAAAGACTATTTTGTTTCATCCCCCCAACATCCCTATAAGGTAGACCCATTTGGCACATGAGGGAACTAAGGCTCAGAGAGGTTAAAAACTTGTCCAGAGTCGGGGAGCTGAAAATGACTATATCTTAGGCATTGGCGTGATTCAGAGTGCCCACCTAGTACTGTGTCAGGTGCATCGTGAGTATGGACTAGTACCCGCCACATTTCTCAAGTCTTTTTGGAATTCTAGAGCCAACGCTTCTCCAAGACAGACTCTGGCCATCACATCACAACAGGTATTCAGTGCCCATGGGAAGACTCCATACCACAGCTTCATCCTTTCCTGCCTTAGCACTCAGTCTGTAATGTTTTTAACTAGGTGTCCAAGTACCAGAATAAGCTCTCGTACATATTCACTCCTCTCTAATCTTCACTCCCTCTCACTCCTCTCTAATCTTTACTTTGTTAACAGCCATTGTCAAACTAGCTATACACTTGGCTTAGCCCTAGAGGTATACACTTATTCATCCATCAGTCCATCCATCTACCCACCACCCACCATCCACCCATCTGTCCATCCACCCACCCACCCATCTACTCATCTATCCATCCATCCACCTATCCATCCATCCGCCTATCCATCCATCAACCCATCCATCCACCCATCCATCCACCTGTCTACACATCCATCCACCCACTCGCCCAGTCATGTATTGTTTTATCCATCCATTCACCAAGTACTCTCTTAGCACCTATTCTACAATGACCGCAGAGCAGCACTCCTGTGATGTTTTCTAGAGAACACAAAGATGAGTCAAAGGAGCTAGCTGCCTCTCCAGAAATGAGGCATGCATATAAATAACTCCCATGCAAACAGAAAATTATATGTGCCAGATAAGATAGTGTAAGGGGCTATGAGAGAGGATCACTCCTGCTGGGGTGTCACTAGGGGAAAATAAAAAAGGTTTCTTACAGGAGGAGGTAAGTGAAGTGGGCCGTGAAGGATGCCCAATCTGAAGTCATGCAAAAAGTGAAAAAGGGATTCTTGAAAGAGAAAACAGCATGAGTGAAAGTGGGAACATGGGGAAGCACCGGGTCTGTCTGCGGAGCATCACGTATGGCTGAATCGCAGAGCTCATGAGGTGGAGATATGTATGGGCCAAGGGTTGGGGGCAAGATTGTGGAGGCCTTTAAACCCAGACTAGTGGGTTTTAGATTGTATTCTGTGGGCAACAGGGGCCATGGAATGCTTAGAAACTTGTTTGAAACAAAGACGTGACAGATCCAAGCAGTGCTTTGAGAAAATGAATCTGACTGCAGCCTGGGAGATGAAGTGGACAGAAAGAGGCAGTCCAGAGAGACTAGCCAGGAGGCTGTGGTTGCAGTTTAGGCGGGGGGTTGTGAAGGTCTAGACTTGGGCATGGGGCCGAAGATAGAAAGGGGCAAATGGGAGAACTCCTAGAGGCAGAATATGGAAAAAAGAAATTGATCTGGAGAGCCCCAGGGGAGAGGCAGTTTGCAAGCCCAAGAGACAGGAGTAGGGGACAATGAGTTCACTTTTGCCAGGTTGAGGCTGAGGTGGGTGCAATAGAACAGGTGGGAATGTCCACGAAGAACAAGAGATTGAGGGAGGAGCAGGCTAGAAATAGAGATTTGGGAGTCATGTGAGCTAGAGGTTGTATTCTGCACATGAGGTTGCCAAGGGAGAAAGAAGGTAAAAAAACACCCAGGGGAATAGAAGAAAGAGCCAGAGACAGCATGAAAGGGAGGAGGAAAATCAGATGGCCAGCTCCTAGAAGGGCAGGGACTATGTCCACTGATGCTTTTTTTCCCCCCAGAAAAGGGCCTGATACATAGTAAGTGTGCAATAAATATTAAGAGAAAGGATGGGAGTGGGGGAGGGGAGGAGGGGCTGAGAAAGAATGTCAGGAAGCCTGGAGGCCATCACTCAGAGAAGGCCAGAGTGCAGAAAGGAGTGAGCTTGCCCATGTGGGTGTCAAGCCTGGTGGCCTCTGAGAGCATCTTCAGAGGGACAGTGAGGCCTCCTTGTTAGGGATCACAAGGAGGGCAGGCCTGGCCTGGACCCACGGGGTGAGTGTGTGTGTGTGTGTGGGGGGGTGCTCCCATGAAGTGTGACGTAAGGATGGAACAGGGCTAAGAAGAGTAACTTTAGAGGAGGCAAGATTGACTGAAAGTGTTGGGGTTTTCCCCCCATTGTTTTTTCAGAGAGAGTGGAAGGGAGAGAGATGTGAGAGAGACACATTGATTGGTTGCCTCCCCACACACCCAGACCGGGGCCGGGGATCCAGCCTGCAACCAAGGTATGTGCCCTTGGCAAGAATTGAAGCCGGGACCCTTCAGTCTGTGGGCTGACATTCTAAACACTGAGCGACCAGCTAGGGCTGGCTGAAGGTTTTTAAGGAAAGGGGAGCCTTGACCATGTTTGCAGGCAGAGGAAAGGATAGAGAGGAAGAGAGGGCAGCTGTAGTAGCCAGGTTCCAGAAGGGTGGAGGGACTGGTCCAGGCCCAGGTGGAAGGCCAGCTTTGGAAAGGAAATGCTTGCTTCCCTGAAAGGAGAGGACAGGGTAAGAAGCAAGATAACCACATACAGGGGGCCTTTAGAGGGGCCAATCCCAATTTGGAGGCTTCCCTATCTAGAGATGAGGAAACCTTGGCCAAGAGGTTAACTTGCCAAAGGCCACCGGAATAGGAGCCAGGCTAGGGTTAAAAGCGAGAGACAAGGTCCTATGTGGATCTCATGGGCAGGTTAGACAGAGGTTAAAGAGAGCAGAGGAGGTTTGCAAGGGTCACAGTGGGGAGTGTGGGTGGATGAGCAGGTTGGGGAAGACAGAGAGCTTCCCATCTCCTGGAGACTGAGGCTGCACCTGGGTGGCCCTGGCACCCTCCCATTGAACAACCTTTTGAGGGGACACACAGTAGGGCAATAACTGTCTATCAGTGGTAACTGCCCCAGGAAGGAGGGAGGCGAGGGGTCCAAGACGAGCTGCATCACAGGTGTGCGTGGTCATGCTGAGACCCACCCTCACACATACGCACTGTCTTACAGGCATGCCATTCAGAAACAGGGTTCCAAATAACGATGTCCCTGCTCTATCCCCGACCCCTCCTTACCCATGGCTGTCCATACCCCATGCCCATCCCTGGTGCTGAGTCTCACCCCTCAGCCTCTGAGTCTCCTCCCTGAGCCACATTCCTTCAGGGCCCTCACACCAGTGCCCACCGGTATGTTAAAAAGCACGCTGGTAACTGGTTAGTATTTTGCCCTTCCGTGGACATTACTTTTTAATTTGGGCTAGTCTTATGGTGCAAGGTATTACTGGTGAAATTTTAAGCCAGGGGAGGAAATGCTTTGGAGTGGAGGATTGTGTGTGTGTGTGTGTGTGTGTGTGTGAGAGAGAGAGAGAGAGAGAGAGAGAGAGAGAGGAGAGAATTTTCTTGGCTTCTGTAAAATCACACCATAAAGACAACTGCTTATTCCACCCACACACAGCCCCCTCCCCCAAAGCTACTTTCTTCCAAGTCCACACCCCCTCTCGCTCAGCCTCCTCCAGCCCCAACCCTCTAGCCAAGCACGCCTCCTGCCCATGCGCACGCATAGGTCCCAGCAGCCTCTCCTGGATGAGGCCACAAGGGCAGGCTGCAGCAGGAAGGCAGGACAGGATGGAAGGAAGGGAAAGAACCTGGAGGAAGACAGGCCCAGGTGGCGGAAGGGCCATCTCAGCTGCCCTAGCTCTGATCCGGTGCCGGCGGGCTCCTCATCCTTCCCTGGCCACCCCACCCTCCCCAGGGCTGTGCTGCCTGCCTTATCTGAGCCACCAGCCAGCCCTACCTCACACTGCCCACCCGCATCTCCAGGACAACCAGAGCCTCTCAGCTCCCAGATAGGGTGATAAGACACACCCACCCAACAGGCTGGCTCTCCTCCAGGTAGGGGCTGACCTGCCTGTGGCTCTCGGGGCTAGTAGAAATGAAGGCACACCCGGCAGACCCACAGCCTGGGTCCTCTGGCCCAGCCTCTGCTCCTTCCCTAAGCCAGCCATCCCTTTCTGCATTCACACAGACCAGTGCCTTCCCCATCTAGAGATGAGGAAACCTTGGCAGAGAGGTTAACCTGCCAAAAGCCACCCGAATAGGAGCCAGGCTAGAATTCCTACCCAGGCCTACTAAGTAAATGAATACTCTTTTCAGTGGGTCCCCAGCGATCCCACTTAATCTGAACTTGGGATCCCATGTGTTAATCTCATACCAGGGAGCCACCCAGAGTCCTGCTCACTGGCCCAGCCTGTGGACAATGAGCGGGAGGCTGGGGGCCTTGCTCTCTGTGCCCCCAGGCAGGGTCAAGCAGAGGTGCCGGCAGTAAACGAGTTATGAAACGAGGCCAGCTGTCCAAGTGGGCTGAGGTCAGCGTGGGCAGGAACCGTGCCCTCCCCTTTTCCTCCAGTTGCGTTCACAGGGTGACTGAGGTCCTTGCTCCCGCCTGGCTCTTTCTGCTTTCCTTTCCCTTTTTCTTTACTTTCTTCCTCCCTCCGTTTGTTTCCCTTTCACCCTCTCCTGCTCCGGGCCCCACCCCCGCAGTTACTGTGGCAACAACTCAATGCCAGAAATAAAGGCAGGATCCAGCTAGGTCACCAGTTCCCAAAACAGCACCCCAGTGCGGGAAGGGGAAGGGCGGGGCGGGTGCACACCGCTGGGAGCAGGGAGGCCCACGCCTGCTCTGAGGGTGGGCTCTCTGGGGAGGGGCACTCACACTCCCCCCAAAAGGACTTAGTCCCATGAGCAGGAGAGGGCTCCCTGCTCCTGCCGGTGGCTCATCAGAGCATCCCTCACCCCCCGCCAAGCCTGAGGCCTGTGCCTTTTCTAAGACTGGCGAAGCCCACACTCTCTCCTCTTCTCTCATTTTCTCCTTCACTCCCCTCCCCCCCATTTTAAAGCCCTGCTCCATCCGCTGGGACTAGGGTTGGGGTTCCTCTAATGCCAACTCTACAGCACCCTCACACTCTGGGAAGCACCAGGCAGGAACAGGTGGGTCCTGGTCTGAGAACCCAACTGCTCATGGCCTCTGTCCCTCCCACCCCCACCCCCACTCCTGATGGCATCGGGACTGGGCCCAGGCACCCCCTTCCTCTCTCCTACCCCACACGAATATGCCTCTATTCATCTGGTTTCTCTCAGGTTTCTGGGTCCTCTCTACATATCCCCCCTCTGAGGAGCCCCTCTTTCTGTGTCTTCCCAGCCCCTCGGGCTTGCTTGGTCCTCGGCATGTCCCAGCTCTGGCCTCTGTTTATAGTGGATCCTGTGGGTGGATTGTCTGTCACTTGTACAAGCCATAGGGCCGGGGGAAACACAAGGGTCTTGCATCCCAAATTCAGCTTTCTGAGTTATGGGCCATCCCTGTTCCTGTCTTTATACACACAGGAGCTCCAAAAGAGGAATTCCTGCAGCCTGCCCCAGGTGTTCCACACATGGCCATGGAGAGGCTGGCAGTGCTGAGGCGAGACTCACACGTGGGCATAGGCAAGAGAGCCCACGCTGAAACAGAGTGGCAGGACGCATGCACCTGCTTGCAAGATCACACACCCACTCTCCCAGAGAGGCCCCCACAACTGACACATGGTGCCACTGACACCCACTTGCACCCACCGATCCTCCCCTTCACAGCCACTCACACCACGTGCTGACACCCCCTCTCCGAGCTGTGCACATGTTCAGCAACACACACAGACCCCCACCTTTACCAGTCCCCTGGGGCTGCCCATGCCACCATTCCCAAAGCACAACTGCCTCCATCTCCTAGACCTGCCCCTGCTTCACCAACTCTGACACCCTGGCGACACAGCCCCCTGGGAGGGAAACACCAAGTGCATCTCCCCAGGAAAGGGGAGGCCAACTGTTGGGCTGAGGCAGGGCAGAATTAGCAGGGGTGCCTCTGGATCCTGGGGGCCTGTGTGTCTGCTCAGCCCCCAGCCCCTTCAAGCACATCAACAGCCAGCACTAGGAAAGAGCTGGGGTCAGGCCTGTGGCCACACCCTACCATCCAACCTCATTCTGCACTTGGCCCTCACCCAGCCTCGCCAGCCAAGGGCTAGAAGGGGGACTCCCCAGAGCCCTTTCCCCAGGAGCACGCCCCACATCAACAGTATTCAGGCCTCTGAGTGAACTGCTCCCCCTCCGGAATATCTGTGGTGTGGTGGCAGGGAGGCTGGCCATCCCTTTCTCTTCCTTTCTTGTCATTCAGCAAAGGGAACAGCTCCTCTGCCCCCCCTGGGCCCCATCCCATCACCTGGACTTCCGGCCCACACAACTAGGCGAGGGGGGTCCGGGGGTGACAGCATGGAACACCCCAGGCCCTCTTCCTTAAATCGGAAGGCAGTTTGATCAGATCAAACCCAGCTAGTCCCAGCATCTGGCCATAGGGCCCTATCTCCCACTGAACAACTGGCCACAGCTGACCCTCCTCAGGGGCTCCCTTCCACCACCTAGCGCCTCTTTCCTAGGCTGGTGCTGTGGCCCAAAGTGTCCACAGAGGGGAAGAGAATGGGAGACCCTGCCACCTACCTGTTCCCAGACAGTGTGGCCCAGACACTGAGCCCCAAGGCTGGGCAGGGACAGGTGCAGGCCCAGGTCCCAGGCTGCTGCTTTTCCTCTGAGCCTAGGTAGCAGGCATCTCCTCCAGGAACCCAGCTGTGCTTTCCCCCGAGCACAAATAACAGGAAAAAAGCTGGCTGGGGCGTGGTGGTGGGGAGCTGCAGAAGGAGGAGGCCTATCCTTCTGGGCCCCTACCTCCCTTGCTCCCACCCTGCTCCTCCACAAGCCTAGAGCTTGGATCCTCCGAGCTGAGCTGGGGAGTCTGAGTCTGGCAGGCGTGGGCCACTGGCTCCCCCGCACCCGCACCCTCCCCACCTCCAGCTGATAGCGTGTGTGGCCAGCCCAGGGTGTGTTTGTATGTGTCTGCTCTTCCACCTCGCTCGCTCGCTGTAGCTCAATCCATTTTAAACAAGGGAAGCATTAAGCCGGCATCATGACGAAGCAGAATCGGAAGCAGACTGGGCCAGCCGCTGGCCTTTTTCCCTTCCCCAGACCCCAACCTTGCAACACTCACACTCACACATACACACAGCCCCTCGAGCCTCCTCAAAAACAAGCAAGACTTTAAGTCCGGGGTGGGACAGGGCTCTACTAATAACCCTGGGGTGACAACATCTGGTTTCTCCAAGCACCTGTATCTCTTACCCAGCACCTAACAGCAGCTACAGGGGCCTCTAGGGTGATAAAGGGGATGGGTGCTGAGGGTTAGGGGTGTGGGCACAGATGCCAGAATTGATCACCCAAGGATTAACCCTCTCTTGGGGAGGACTGATGGGAAGATTAGGAAAAGCAGGTCTTCAGCAAAAGAGACTGGGTTAGCCCTTCGATAACCTGAACCCCCGCCCCAGGAAATGCAACAGAGCACAGCAGTGGTGGTGGGAGTGAGAGGAGCCCTGTTTCTTGCCAGGGCAATTTCATCAAAAGGGAATTTCCTGCCAGGTGGTGCCCAGGTCCCAGCACAGAGTTCCAGGGATGTGCTTTCCCTGTCTCTGGGAAGACCTCCACCACTCCGGGACCCTGTCACTGGCCTTTGGTCTGCTGTGGGTTTGGAGCAGAGCCCAGTTCACTGCTGACCCCCAGAGGAAGGCAGGGGAGGGAGCCCAGCCAGCTGACCCTGGCCCTGGCCCCGGCCGGGCCTGGCCTCCTCTCCACCTCCTCCTGAAAGACCTGCCTACCTAGGCAACTCTTGCCGTTGCCCGGGTAACCACTGCCCACAGCCGGTCAGCTGATGTATCAGCTGTCAGGTTGGGGAAATCTAGAAACTGGGGAGGGGGCTCTGGGATATCTGAATGGAAAATCACAGGGAAGGGTCTTGAGGGGGACAAGTGAGAATGTACCCTGGGACGTTTTCCTCTTAAGAGAAGAGGACAGGAGGGGACAGGTAGGGACAGGAAGGGAGGTATGTATCTGGGTTAGTGGAAGACGGAGGAGAATGAATTCTGAAGGATGGGCTCTAGAAAGAAGGGAGACATGAAGGCAGGCAGCTGAGTGGCTGAGGAAGAGTAGATGAAGTCCAGGCTTAGCTGCTTCGTGGGGGTGGGGGAGAGGGCCCTGGGGGAAGGTGTGAGAAAGCCAGCGGTGGGGGAGGGAGCACAGGATCCGTCTAACCAGAAGAAAAGGCCAGGAGGTGATGGGAAGGGTGTACCTTTGATGCCACAGAAGGGGCCACATCCTTGGCAGAGAGGAACCAGGCTTTTCTGGGTAACCAGCCTGGCCTGTGGGGCCTCTCTGCTTTCTCTCTCCACCCCACCCTCACTGCCCTGGCCCCACCCCAGGCTGCACTGCCTCCCTCCACCCTTCCGGAAGACCCAGTGCCAGGGCTTCTATGCCTCAGCCTTCAGGGCCGTTGACTTTCCCTCCACCTGGGTCCTCTCCTGCTCCCACTCACCCCTTCACCAGACCCCACCCCAGCAGGTTTGTCTTCCTGTGCAAGGGTCCCCAGAGGTAAGGCTGGAGGGAGCTGCTGCGGGAAGGAAGCTGTGGACAGGGGCCTGGAGCGAGGTGGCTCATGAGGAAAGGGTAACACTCTGGGCCAGGGAGGAGGGGAGCGTTCACCTCAGGGAAACAAGCACGTGGAATGGGGGGGTCAAGGGGAAGGAGGGGAAGGATGGGGGGGAGGAGCAGGGAGGGTTCTCAGTACCTTCAGGGGCCTGGGGCGTGGGGCAGGAGCTCGGCAGCTTCCTCGGTGACATACACCTCCATCCCTCCGCGCATCTCCTCTCCGCCTCCCGTTGCCAAGACAACCTGCGGGCTCAGCCCAGCCGTAGAGGCGGCGGGGAGGGGGGAGGAGGTGGCTGTGGCTCCTACTGCTTGTTCTTCAGTGATGGAGCGGGGAGGCCTGAGGTTGGCCTCTCTGCTGGGGTGGGTGGGGGAGCTTCAGGAGCCAGGGATCCCACCCAGCCCCACCACTCTCCCCTCCCCCCTTCCACAAGGGTCTGGGATTGGCTTGTGGGGTGGCCTCTGGAGAACCCTAATTCAGGGCCTGAGAGCAGGCCTGCCTTGGAGAAGGAGGCAGACCTGGGCAGCGTCCCCCATTCCAGAAAGCTCAGCGTGGAGCTGGGAAAGAGTGATAGGTACAAGGGAGGGATCACCTATATTGAAGGGTCAGAGGGTGGCTTCCAGCCAGAGGGAGAGGCACTGGGCAAGGCTGAGACAGTCACGTGGCTTTGGGCCCAGAAACCTGACCCCATCTGACCTCTGCTTTCCCTGACTGCCTTGTCCTATTCCCCAACCCTCTCATTCCCCTGGACCTACAGGAAAGTCAGACCTGGGACAGTGCTCTTCCACTGCCACGAGGCCCATTCCCACTGCCCCCAGCTCCATAGGAATGTCCTTCCACCCATAGGTCCACCTGGGGCCGGAGCAGTTTTGTGTCGGCCAGCCCTGGAACCAAGGGGACTGCAGAGTTAGGGCTCCCTCTGTCGACCTGAGGCATGGTAGCTGTCAAGGTCATTTCTTGCTGAGAGTGATCCTGGTACGTGCAGTGCTGGGGTGGGGGTGGGGGTCCAGAGGGCACGGTCAGGACAGGAGACCCTTCCCTAGCCTTCCGGGCTCCACCTCCACCTCACCTCTGGCCTCATCCCACAGAGAGACTTGCTCTGCCTCCTGCTCGTCCTCCTGGGAAGGCCCCAGGCGCCCCAAGGCCAGCTGACCGATCCTCCCCCCACTGCTTGCCTGCCTCCCCATTAAGCTGGGATGAGAGGGGGGACAAAAATCTCCCCCAGAAGCAGGCAACACTGAATACCAGGTGGGCTTCCTTGGCACTGCTTGGCCAGACCCAGAAGGCTGGTGACAGCACTAGCGTACCTTTAAGCTCAGGAGTACCTTGAGGCCTTGAGGATGGGTGCTTGTGTCCACAAAAGGGGCTCCCAGACAGGCGGTCCCAGGCCCAGTACATCTAGTTCTCTACTTCTCCTTTTCCCAGCAAGGTCACTGGTGCCCTGACTGAACTCCGGCCCTGCCGCCTGCCCCCTCCCCAGGGCCTGTGCAATAGGCTCTCTGTCCTTTCTCTCTGTCTCACTCCAGTGCCCCTTGCCCCGCCCCGTGCATGAACCTGCCAGGGAGGGGGAGCACCAGGGATGCCCCCCTGTGCTTATGCTGTCTAAACATTAACTGCTGGAGAGGCTGACTAGGGCACCTGGGCACCTAAGGAGGAGGGAAAGGTGATGGGGAACAGTGCCAGAGGAATAAAAGGAAGGATGAGAGTCTACAAGGGACCCTTTCTCATTAGAGTCTGGAAACCATGTTCCCCTAGACCCAGAGCCTCGCCTCCCTCCCTGCATGCTGCCACCAGACCAGCCTCTGTCCCAAACCCGAACTCACAATTGCATCTGCTTATCCCCCTTCTCAGGGCCCTCACTATCTCCTCCCTGTCAAAGCATGAAGACCAAACTCCAAAATGTGACCCAATCACTTCCTGCCGCTGCTCTGTGCAAACTCTGTGCTGGCCAAACCAATCACCTGCTCACCGTCCCCTGAGCACACCACACGATTCCCTGCTAAAGGGCTTTCTTCTCATGCTGTTTTCACACTCAGTGTTTTCCCTTTGCGTGTCTTCTCCGCTGGCTGAAATCCTGCTTGTTCTTAAAGATCATGCAAACCCCAGCCCTTCCAACTGTCCCACCCCATGCACTCTCCACCCAAGAACCCACCGTGCATGGACGGGGAGTGGAGAAATCCCACTAAGGGTGTTGAAGACAGGGCAGAATCTAGATTGTAGGGCTCACCGGCTGTGACTATGGGTGATTTAACGTCTGTGTTTCGAGCTCACCCATACATGACATGGGAATAATCTTATCCCCTAAGTGAGGGGCTCCAGGTGAGCAAGCAGTGCGTGCTTGCAGTGCAGATAAGCATCCTTATTTCCCACAGCTCTTATCTCCTCCTTCACTCTTTGGGGATGTACCAAACGCTGCTTTGCTATCTTAGGTGTAAGAGAGAGCGTTCCAAAAGTCCCACGAAAGAACTGTCTTTTCACGGGTTTATCCCCCCAGTTAAATGTCACGAATCTTGAGAGCTTGACAGGGGATGATGCAATATAGTGTCCATCTTTTTAATTAACTGGAGGGCTAGCACAGTGCTTGTACATTGTAAGGAACAGATAAATATTTGGATTAACTGCTTAGGACCCTCCCTGCCCAGGTCCACCTAAGGATGGAAGGCAAAGGCCGGATTGCGGCTTCTCATCCTGCCTCCACCATGAGGGACTGCAGGGTGCTGGGCCTCCCTGGTCTTGCAGGGCCTTCTTATGGTTTATTCCCTCAATAAATCCTTACTCTGTGTAATGTACTGTGCTGGATACTGGGGGGCGGGAGGTGCGGAGACGGACTATTTCCACATCTGAGGTCCTTATTATCTAGCAGATCCATGACACAAGCCTAAATAAGGACAGTCTGGACCAGCTGTGATATGTGCCAGAGGGCAAGGGCTGTGCAGCTGGAAGACCAGTGTAGTAGCAACTGCCACTCCCCCCCACCATAGTGGGAATGTCCATGGGCAGGCAAGGTGGCTATGGTCTGGACATGCAAGCTTTCTGGAGGAGGGCACGCTAGTGCAGCGGGAACCTGATGAACAAAGATGGACACGCGTGCTTGCTGAATGGCAAGGGTTGCAGTTTTGCCTGTGTCCTTGAAGTGTTGTAGGGCTGGGGCTGGATGAGCCTTCAGTTAGGATTTTGCAGGAGCCTTGAAAACCATGCTAAGTTTGCTAGTGATCGTGTGACATGGACAGAACTGTGGTTTATGGTAGGGTAAGGCAAGCTGAACAAACTCACGTCCTGGAGTAGGGGTGGGTGGTGGAGTTAGGAGGCAGAGAGGCCATTTAGAAAGCTTTGCAGTGACTGAGACATCCAGTGAGGTCTGCAGGGGTGTTCCAGAGTTTGAAAGAGAAAGCAGTCATATGCAAGGGGGCGAGAGCTGAGACTGGGTTGCTCAGAGAGACAGCGTGAAGAACAGGAGAGAGGAGAATGGCAGAGATCTTAGGGAACGTTTCTATGAAGAAGAGGCAGGAAAGAGAAGGTCCGAGCAGGGAGAGACAGAGAGAATGAAGAAAGGACAGCCTGCGGCAGGCTGAGGGAGGAAAGAGCTTCAAAAAGGGGGGGCGGTGGCTGGGGCTGTGAGGCTGAGGACACCGAGGTCTGAGGCAAGCTTTCTAGCTTGGTGACTAGAAAGTCACCACCATTGGAGTCCCAGGGCCAGGGCTGAACGGAACGACCTAAGTAGAAGCCAGCTTGCAATGACTAAACAGAGTGGATTCCCCCTCTGACTTCCTGCTCTGGCTCCCCCCTGCCTCATCTGGCTGTTTGGAGGGCAGGACAGGGAAGCGAGATCAATATGGAGGCTATTCTTAGCTGGAGTTCTCGGTAATCCTAAACAGGCACAGGATCTGAGGCACACTGCTGCCACCTCCCTCCATGTTGTCACATCCTTCCCGAGATGGGCAGGTTCATCTTGCCCTCAGTCTTCCCCTGCTGTTTCTCCCCCCCTCACCACCCCACCCCATCCGCACACTTGCCTTCTTGGGGCACACAGAAGCAACCAGGGTGCTGTAGCCAGCTCCGGGGCTGTCTGAGGCCCACAGGAAGCCTCCTTACTACCACACATTCATATACTTTACACCCCTCCTAGGTCCCTTGATTAGAGATCCATTCTTCCAACCTCTCCCTGTTAGCATCTTTGAAATCACCAGCTCAGAGGGAATGAGATGAACAGACTTCCCCAGAGCATGAAGAGGCACCCTGGGGTGGGGGAAGAGCCGGTGTCTGCAGAGGCACTAAATGGCGCGGTAAGCCAGGGACCCAAGGCCACAAGCAGGCCTGAGGCTTGCCAGGCTTGGACTTGGGGTGGGGCACGGGCACTCTCAGATGGCATAAGCCTCCAAGCTGCTTTCCTCCCTCACTGTTCCCCAATTTGTCCCTCTAGGCCAGGTCTCACCTCAAAAAGCAAGAAAGGAAACAGTGAGGGCTTTCTGGAGCTGGCCCCCAGAGGCCTGTCTGTGCTGGGGAGGTCACAGAAAGGGAGGGAGGGGCCCAGAAAGGCAGGGAAGAAAGCAGAGGCCAGACAAAGGGCCCCGTCCACCTTTGAAGCTGTCTCTAACCCAAGCCAGGGAAGGTGGGGGCGGGCCTGAGAGCCTGGCTAGGGGGAGGCAGTCTAGAGTTTTAAAGGATGTCTCAAATTCCTTCGGAAATCAGAGGGATTGTAAGAATTGCCCCTCCCCAACACACTTCCTTCCCAGCACCCCCTCCCCCCAGCCCAGTCCTCCACACCTGGGGGCTCCAACCCTTTGTCCTCAGGTAATTGCTGGGCGTTGCCCCTGAGTTTAAAATCCCATTGATCTTGCCAGTTATCAGCTGTGGCTCCAGACCACCCTCCGCGCACCTCCCCCTACACCCCCGCCGGAAAATGACCCCCAACACGTCCCCCCCTCCCCCGCAGTCTTCTCCGAGATTAAGGCTCTTTGTGACCGGGGTGGCGGTGGGGAGAGAAAAAAGCGATCGGGTGAAAAGCAATTATGACAAACTGGAGGGAGACTGTCCTGGGGCCTGGGGACCTCCCTCTTGGCTGTGGCCGTCTAAGCCGCCCAGAGCCGGGGGCTGAGGCCCGGCTCCCCCACTCGCCGAGGGAGAGGTGAGTGACCCCTCCCATCCCCATCCCCCGAAGCCCCGGCTTCCTCTCCTCCCCGCCTTCGGACTAACCCAGGCCCCGCCACGCTCCCCACGGTGCCCCAGTTCTGCGGCCATTCTTGGGAGAAGCGACGCCTTCTCTGCGCGATCCCCTTCCCCACGTGCTCTCGGGCAGGGGAACTGAGACTGGGGGGCGGTCAGAAGGCGGGGCTCGGACTGGGGCTGCGAGAGAGACCCGCGCGGGAGGGCCTCCCCTCGACGAGATTAGGAGCCAGTGCGACGGCGGCCTCTGAGTTCCACCCCCCGAAATGCGCACCTGGGGGCGTCTGGGGAAACCCACCGGAGACGCCGGGGTGGGGGAGCCCCGCCCCGCCCCTCCCCCTCGCCCCGGCCTCTGAGGTCCCCTCAGGTGTGCTCCCGCCCTCCGCGGCGGACCTGGGGGGGCACCCTCTCGCCCTCAATCCCCCCTCCGCGCGTCCGCGCCCCCTCCCCCACCCCGACCCTCCTCCCCCACCCCGACCCTCCTCACCGGAAAAAGCGATCCTGCTCCGGGCCGGGCGGCTCCTGCGGCCGGGGCGCGGGGCCTGCTGCCCTGGCCGCCCGCCCGGCCCCCAGGCTCGGCCCCAGGGTGTGGGTTCTCTGCGCCCCAACAGGTAGCACGGGACGCGCCAGAAGAGCCAGGAAACCAGAGCCCCGCGGAGGGAGGGGCGCCCTGGGCTCCCGCGGGCGGAGGTGCGGGCCTCCCGGGCCACCCAGGCCTGTGTGCGGCCCCTGGAGGACGCCCGGTCCCGCCCCGCCCCGCGCCGCCCTGCACCTGCGGGAGCCGGGGCCTGGGCGCCGCGCGTCCCCGCGCCTCTGCGAGAACCCAGTTTGTCCCCAGTGGTGTTTTGGAGTTGGAGCCCTCCACCCCTCGGCCCTTCAGTTCACCCGTTTGCAGGAAAATGGTTTTATTCTGGGACTGGGAGCTGGAGGTAGGGGTGCAGGCCTGGGGAGTGGGGTGTGAAGAATGGTCAACCCTCTTTTTTTTTTCTTCTCCCTTTTTCTTTTTTCCTGAAACAAAAACGAAAGTCCCTTCCTACAGTCTGGTCAGGAGGAGCTTGGAGGCTGGGGCAGACTGACACCGGGAGCGGAATTTGAGAAGAGCCACCTCCCGACTGTGTCTGCAAGGCCTTGAACCTGCTGATCTTGCCTCTCGGTTCAGTGAGTCTGTGTCCAGGGGACACTAGGACGGCTTCTCTCCTGGGGCCTGCCCCACCCTTGGGGGCCTATTCCAGAGTGGGGTCCAGGAGGCAACCCTGAGGCCCAGCACTGGTTGACGCCAGTCCTGCCCCTGTCCAGCTTGGGGCTCCGATGCTTGCTGGTCTTCAGGGCCCTCCTGGGGCGCTCTGGCTCCCCTCCCTCCACCCCAGCCCCGTCTTTGGATTAGGAAGGGAAGGGGATGGGAAGGCTGATGAGGGGCAGCTGCCCACCCCCTGTGTCCCTGACTACGTCAGGGGCTGTGGCCTCCGAGTGCGCTTGGTCCGGCGGGTGGGGGCTGAGCCCACAAACTCGAACTGCTTCTGCCCCTCCACCTGGTTGGGGAAGGGCAGATGGCCCTCGTAGAGGCGCTTGATGAAGTGAGCCTCTCGCTGGTTCTGGCGGCTGCGGGAGGCCTGGCGGGGCCGCCCTTGCCGCGTGAAGGCCATGAACCAGCCCTCGTGCCGGGCATTCTGGAAGGCCGTGTAGTTGTTTTCCAGCACGATCTCCGTGAACACGCAGTCTTTGCTTTTCCCGCTGGGCTGCGGGGGAAGGAAGGAGAGGAGGGAAGTTTGTCCACCCACCCAGTCTGGCTTATCTGCTTATGGGCCTATTTTAAGGCAGAGGAGGGGCTGGGAGCCCAAGGATTTCTGCCTGGTGAGATGGTGCCCTTGTTGGGGAGGCAAAGGTGGGAGAAAGGAACAAGCTTTGCTTGGAGTCAGATCTCTACCTAAATGCAGGCTTGTCATTTGGAAGTTGTACACCCTGAGCAAGGCATTTAGCCATCCTAAGCTTCAGTTTACCAAGATGTGGCATAAAGATCTAGCAATTGTGCAGCTCCCTGCATAACCAGTGGGCACTTGTACACAAGAGCAGTCCTCAGTCTGGGTGAATGGTGTTGCTGGGTGGAGGGAAAGGAAGCACCAGTCTCTGATGAAAAGAAGGAGCAAACATTTATGGACACCAACTGTGTCAAGAGCCACACAGGCACCCCTTGGACTCTAGAGATAACTCTGATGCTCTACCCATTTTTACAGATGAGTAGCCTGAGGCTTGACAAAAATAAGCAAGTATCTGGTGAGAACAGCCGGAGTTAGAAGCCAGGATTGACCAGTGCTAACGGAAATGGAATTCTCGCTGCACACAGTGCTGGACCCGCCACTGCAGCGTAGGTACTAGTACGCCGTGGTCACACTAGGTGGTCACACTAGGACACAGCTACACTAGCTGGCGGTCAGTGTGCATCTTGCTGGTTGGATCCCATGGAGCCCACTGACCTTGGGGGAGCTTTTGACCCTGTATGAATGCCCACGTTCAACCCCAGTTAGCCCTTAACCCTCAACGCAGAGGCTGCAACATCATGTAGGTGCTGAAATTCTTACTCACTGATGCTGGGAAATACCCTGTGAATCTGAGCTAAGCACCCTGTGGATCAGTCAGTGTTCTCAGAGTGTTTGCAGACCCAGAGGGACTCATTGACATAGAGAACTCAGACAGTGACTGTGGTGGGTGACAGTGGTGGTCCTGGGTCACCCTGCAGAGTGGGGCCCTGGTGCCCCACCCCCATGAGATCAGTCAAGCACCTGCTCTGTGCTCCAGGCCTCACCTTCCCGATGAGCTTGCCCCTCTTGTTCATGCAGATGTATTTCTCGCTCTCAGCCCCCTTGATGCGCACCCGGCTCCCAAAGGTGTCTGTCTCCACTATGAGCTTGGCTGTGATGAGAGAGAGACTTCTGTCTATGAGGGTTGCTGGCCCAGGGGGTGGAAGTGCCACCCCCTACCCAGCCTGACCTCTGAACTCAGGTGGGGAACATGAGGAGTTCTGACACAAGACCTGGGATAAACCAGGTGAAGCTGGCCAGGGGTATAGGTGGCCTCAGGTGAGGGCTGGGTCTCACCAAACTTGTTGCCGTCTTCAGCAGTGGCGGAGATACGACGCCCGGTGACCTGCACGTGCTTGCCACTGGTCCGGCTGTAGAGCTGGTACTCACGGATCTGCCGCCTGCTCAGCTGGTCAGTCATGGCACCCTGGTCCCTCACGTACTGGTTAAAATTAGGAGACGGGTGATTCTCCCCCTTTGCGGTTACCAAGGGAAAAATAGTGTCAATTTGCTTTGGGTGACACCACCACTGGTCCATCCAGGGGAGAGGGGTGCAAAGGTGAGTGTGGCAGGCAGGCCATTTGTCGTGGGAGATAGACGTGCAGGGTGAAGGGGACATATGGCCATGACTTTCTCAGGCCAGTGGGTGAGTCAGTCATGACCTCTTGGCTCCCTGTCCAGCCTGAACAGCAGAGAACTGGTGGCTGCCCAGGCTTGGGGACACTGGGTAATAGAGTGCAGACTTGGAATCATGACTCTGGGAGCTGGAAGGAAGCTTCACAGTTCTGGTATCTAATCCACATAGTCTATGGAGGAGGTGTACATGTAACACAGCTAATTAGAGACAGAACCCCTGTCCTGCCTCTAGCATGGAGCTTGTCACCTCTCCAGAACTCAGGGGTCTTGGCTCTCTTAGCCAGGACAACCAGATTTTTCCTCCATCCTGCCTACTATCCTTGAAGTACCCCACCCCCAGCACATGCACACACACACACACACACACACACAGTGGCTGATCTGTTAGGGTCACAAGAGCATTATGGGGGCTCTAAGATCCTTGTCTCTAGGCTTCTGCAGGGCCCCTGGAAGCATTTCTTTATAGCACGTGGAATCCTGAGCTATGCCCAGCTCCTTTGCCTCTCCCCCTGGGTGCTCAGGGCTCTCAGAAAAGCCAGACCCTCCTTTCAGATTTCCTCCCTCCTGCATGAGTGAGGCACCTCCTTAGTGGAGGGAGGTGAAGGCAGCTGCGAGAGGTGCTATCAGCAGTGGCCCAGGGGCTGCTCCTGCAAGGGCACCTGCCTGGGCCACAATGTAACAGAGGCTAGTGGCCAGTGATGCCGCCACCCACCTGCTTCTCCGGGAGGGGGGAGGGGCTCTCTCCACCCACACACCATGTGTGCAAAGGCAGGATAAGTACCTTGTGTGGGCCAGTCTCTCCTTACCCATCTGCAACACTGAGCCCGGGAGAGACCACTTCCTGCACTCTCTCTGCAGTAAGATGCATCCTGGATGACAGTTCCCAGCTGCTGCCACTACCTCAGCGCCAGCACTAAAATGTTTCTCTACCTGGCCCTGTGGCCTGTGCTGGGACAGCCTTTCCTGGTCCCCAGTCCCTAAGTCCAACCACCTGGACAGAGCTATACCTGGATCAGCATCTGTAGGGCCAGTCTGTCCTGGAAGAAGGGGTGGGAAGTGTCAGCTTTGAGGAAGGGGAGGTAAGGGAGCAGCTGGAGGCTGACAGTGTAACCTGCTTGGGGTTAACCCTTAGTGTGTGTCACTGCTCATTTCCAACTTCAGCTGTCCACAGGCCAGAAGCCTTGCCAGGACCCCAGCCTCCGAGACCCCAGTACAACCCATGCTCCTCCCTGCAAAAATGTGAGGCCCAAATTTGGGGTGGGGGACCTGCCTCCCTGCCAAGGGGTGGGGCCTGGCTGGCCCAGGACCCTTGGTGGGGTCCGCCTGTCCCCAGCCCCAGCCGCCTGGCCCAGGTTCAGGCCCTCCGCCCTTCTTGGCGGGCAGCCTCCTCCTGGCTGTCTGTTCCAGGTCAGGAGCAGAGAGGGGGCCCCCCCAAAGCCCCCTCCTCTCCTCATCCCCCTTCAAGCCCTGCACAAAAGCAGCCCCACGCCCCCCCACAGCCCACAGCCCACAAGTTGCTCTCCCCGCGGGACCTTGCCTGTCCCTTTCATGTTCCCGCTGCAGGGGGACCTCCCCTTCCACTGCCCGCAGACAGCTGCTTGTCAGCCGGCCCCTCAAGCATGGCTGTGGTCCGGCCTGCTGGCCCCCCCCCTCCAAGGGGGGTGAGGGGGCACTTCAAGGGGGAAAGGACAGCTTTGCCACCTTCCCCGAATCCTGAATGGGGCCTCAGCCAGGCCATAAACGCCAGGCCAGCAGCACCATTGTGCTAATTCCCCTTCCAGAACAGGTTGGGCCCACCCCCAACCCCCTCCCGGCCAGGCTGGGGGGCTTTCTTCTTGCTCTCCCTGGATGTGTGAAGCAAAAGGCCTGGAACGGGGGCTTGAGCAAAAGGGGGAAGGAAAAGGGGGGTGTCTCTCTCTCCCACCCCCCCACTGCTTCAAAGGCAGCCTCCTTCCCTCTCTGAGAGAAAAGGCATTACCTTCAAAAAAAGTCCCCACTGGATATGAAGAGAAGCGGCCTCTGGCCTGGGAAAGCCAAGCGATCTCCCCAGCGCGGTTCTGGACCAGTGCATTTTAATAGCTGCACTGTTATGGAGGATCACAGAAAGGGACCAAGCCTCGAGCTGGGGCTGGGGCTGGGGCAGGGGGAGGTGGGCACGGGGGCAGGCTTGGGTGGGGGGAGCGTGGAGAAGCAAACCCTGAATCTTGTCTCAAACAACCTCTTTGGGCTTGACCTCATTGTCTCTGGTAGGGAGTCACCTGCCCTAGCTGGGCACTCTGACTGCTCCCATGACCCCCCAGGACAGCAACCCCCAGGACATCTGTGTTGGTGGGAGCGGGGTCGTGAGTGGAACACAGGTGGTTTTGCATGGAAACCTGTCCTTTCAGGTACCAGCCTCACCTGAGCTGTCACCTCCACCCTCTTCCCACCACTCCTGGCTCCATCCCTCAAGTCTGTGTTGCCCCTGCACTTAGCCTTGGGGTGACCCAGTGTGAGGGATGGAGAGAGAGGCAGAGACCCCAGGGGAAGTAGGGAGGGTCATGGGAGGGAGAATAGATAAAACCTCAGTCAACCCCCAAACCCGAGATAGCCCCTTCTCCTACTCCCCTCCAAAGGCTGACCCCCTCAAACCTCAGAGAGAGGCCAGAACCTGCCTCTGTCCAACAAAAGGAGGCTGCCCCCTCCCCCTCCGGTGGGGTGGGAGAGATGGGGAGAAGCTAGTGGGGGCAGGTCGCCTACCTGAGTTTGACAGCAGAGAATCAGTAGCTGCAGGCACCTGTGCGGGGACACGAGGCAGACCCAGGTGTGGGCGCCAGCAGCCAGCCGGGCGCACCGGGGCCTGCCCCCTCCCGCACCCCCGCCCCGCCCGCCAGCCTGTGTGGGAGTCCCGGTAAGATTAGGGCTGCCCTGCCGGAGCCTGGCGATGGCAACAAAACTCCAGTCGGAGAGGCCGCGCACTTACAGAGTGAAGTTGGGCAGCAGGCGGGCGGCTTCCATCGCCGGAGAGGTCTCTTGGGCAGTTACCCCCCTGCCCCCAAACTCAGGAGAAGATGTGGGCAGTCCCCAGGGGTAGAGTCCCAGAAAAGCCAAGGTCTCTTCAAGCCACAGGTTTTCAGGGGGGAGAGGAGGAGAGACGGGGAAGAGGAGGAGAGAGGGGAGGAGGAGATGGAGGAGGGGGAGGAGGGCGTAATTGGGAGACTGAGGTGTGATGTGTCCACCTTCCCGGCCAGTGAGACTGCAAAGCAGCCACTGGCGGGGCTGCCAACCTCTCCTGGGCTACCAAGCGCAGAGGATGGGGCTGCTGGAGCCTTCTCAATAGGAGGCTGGCCCTGTGGTCTCCCGAGCTATTCCCGACCCTCGCAGACCCCAACAGGAGAGCCCCTCCTCCCTTTCCTGGGCCAGCTTCTCCTGCCCCCGGGTTGGGTGCCCCACTCCCCAAGGGTGAGCAGCAGGTATCTATCTTTGGTCGCTGGGTCTGGCTGGGGATGGAAATTCCCAGAAGCAGCCTTAAAAGGAGGAGCCTCCCCGCAGGGGGCAGGAGGTGGGCTTGGCTGGGAACTTTGCTTCTACTGCCTCTGGCGCTCCTAGATTCCTGTATCTGCTATCTGGCCACTGCAAAGGAGGCCTTAAGACTGTTCCAACTGGCAGCAAACAGTGGGTGCAACAGCTTGGGGGCCAGGGGTGGGGAGGAAGTGGTAGCTGAGGCTGTGGGAGACCCCCATGGAGTCCCGAGATCTGGCCAGAGGTGGGGACAGGAGAGCTGGCTGCACTAGGCCTTGGCAGTTTCCTCTGAGAGATGGGGATAGTGGTGCCACTGATGCTGGAGGACCCAAAGAGGTCTGTGTTCTGGGCCTCACTTTCCATCCCATCCCCCAGGGCAGCAGCCAATCTTGGAGCCTCTCGGGACCTTATCCCCAGGTCCCTTAGCAGCTGCTTGGGATGAAGTGTCCACCAGCCTCTTCACATGACCTCTGGTCCCACACCACTCTGTACCAGGCCAGTCATCACCCCATTTTGCAGGTGAGGAAACTCAGGCACACCGGTTGGTAGTTAGCTCAGAACAACCCAGTGAATGAATGGCGGAGCCAGGTTTCCAGAGTTCCCGTTCTTTCTACTTCACAAGGGTCAGTGTCTGGAGTCTCTGCTGAGTCCAGGCGTTCAGGGCCCAGCCCAGCCTTGCACAGCCCAATAGCAAGGTCTTGGAATCTGTTCCTTCCCTACAGAGCGGGTGATGGTGACTTTGGAAGGGGGCTGGTACTGGGGGACCTCTGAGGGAAACCTTTAGCTTGGCTCCGTGGGGGTCTTAGCACCCCCAGGGTGGGAAGAGCAGGGGAAATGCTGGATGTGGGTTTATTTACCTAATGAGATGAGTGGGAGGGCAAGGCTCTCACCTCGAGGCCTCCTTCTCACCTTCCTGAGCTAGATCAATCCACAAAGTCGTCTGCCATCCCTGCCCCCGCACATAGACAACTGGGATGCCTTTGCCCTGTCTAGCTGCAGCACCTGCCTCCTGGGCAACCCACAGGGGCTGGGCCAGTTGAGCCTGAGCTGGCCTGTGGAGGGTGGTGGCAGCCCCCACCCCTGTATAACTGGGGGAGCCCAGGGTTGGAATCAAATGAAAAGAACGACAAAACTAGAAAGGATCTTCGAGATTCCTCGTCATTCACTGATGAGGGTCTTGCAGCTTGTTAGTGTTGGTGGCATGGCCCGGACAAGGTACGGGTGCCCAGACTCCCAGTCCAGGGCTGGCTGTTCTTACAACACACCCCAGGCTGTCCATGTCTCTGCTCTTGCCCAGGCCGAGCCTCCTGCACATTTCCATTTCCCACATTCCTCCCACCATTTGGGGCCGCATTGAAACTCTGCCTCTTCCATAGAAACTTCCCCCAGTTGACCTCTCCACTGTGCGCTGTGCTTGGTGCTGGCTCAGGCTCTGCTCTCAGTGCCAGTGACCTGATGCCCACATCCCCATGAGCCCCCAGCTCCCAGGTAGGGTATTAAAGGTTACCTCCTCCTGACCTTCATCCCGGGGTCACAGATAAGAGACACAGGGAGGAGATAGCTCAGGCTTGGGTTTCAGGGTGGGGGTGTGGGCAGGGGGACAGAGGTGCCATAAGGAGGGGTAGGGGTGGGGGCAGTGCTACTTGGGTGATAGGCCTCTAAGCCTGAGAGCCTGATTTCTATCAGTGAGTGAAGGGCCGGCTGTCACTGGCCAGCCCCTAGCCCAGCCTGGGTCCCCATGGTAACAGATGCCAGTAGTCAAGCTTAGCCTTGGGGTTCAGCCAGGGGGCTGGCACCAGGGGGCTCTGGGGCATGGCTTCTTGTCCCTTCCCATTCTGCACCTGCAGGCTTGGCTTTTGGACCCAGCTTGCTCCTTTACCGCCATGGAAAGACCAGTGGGGAGGCAGAATGGAGAGTGGTCCAGGCCTGGCCTCTAGCCCCACCCATCCCCTGGCCATTACAGGCTGTGTGGCCTGTGGCAAGTCCTTCACGTCTCTGTTCTCAGTGTCCCAATTTATAAAAAGGAAATGACTATTGATGCTGTCAAAACTCTCAACTGAGATGAAAGACATTCCCTGGAAAGTATCAAATATCCCCATGAGAATGGGGGAGGGGACAGAGACCCTCTTATGTGGTCCAGCCTCAGTTTACCTAAACTTTGACTGAATTTCTCCCTTGACCAGAGGGAGCTAGGAGGAGGGGAGAAGGGCAGGGTTGATTAACATTTAGGGGAGGCAGCAGGAGGTGATAAGGGAAGTGAGAAGTGGCCTGGGCTGCCCCGTGGTTAATCCCCACCCCCTAGTGACAGGTTTGATATCCCCCAACTGGGATGTCTCACACCTGTTCCTTCTAACAGCCCAGCTGGTGCAGACACAGAGCTCACAGAGCCCACCCGCAGACCTGCCACTTGTCACCACCTGCTTTGACCCTGGCCCACACTTCTCCTGTTGAGAAACAGAAGAGCTAGGGCTGAGGGAGAGGGGAGGGGGAAGGCCCCTCAGCGATGCAGGTAGACCCCCATCTTTGCTATTTGACTCCTACTGCCTGCCAGCACATGGAAATCAAGTTAGCAACAGTGCAGCTGTGGAGTGTCCTTATGTGCAGACCCATGGCTGAGCCCGAGAACTGGGCACTTGCCTTGGGCTGGCCAAGGGAAGGACCTGTGTGCATGTGTGCCTTACTGTAACCAGGCTCTGGTGCCGCCCCTCCTAGGGCTCCAGTTACTCAGGCATTCTGGACTCAGTTCTAACTCCTGCTCTAAATTTATGAGACTTCCCAGAGCCCAGTGCTGCCTGTCCCTCCCCCTCAAGCACAAAGCGGTTAAAAACCAGATCTCTGGGCCAGATTTCCTGGGAGTGAATTCTGGCTCCTCCACTAGCTGTGTGACTTTGGGGGCAAGTTGTTTAACCTCTCTGTGCCTCACTCTCTACATCTGAGAAATAGGGCTAATAACACCCACCTCAAGGCATGGTTGTGAGGATTAAAGGGGTGAGTCCATGCAAGACAGAGTGGCGCCCAGCTCATAGTATGTTATTACTGCAATCATATCAGCCTTCTTTCTGTCCAAACCTCCAAGCTTGCTCTGCCTCAGGCCCTTTGCACTCTCTGTTCCTGCTCCTAGGGATGTCCTGCCAGCTCCTCACTTAGCTGGCTGTCCCCTTATTGTCAACTACTTCCTCTGAGACACCTCCTCAGATCTAACTAAATAGCACTCTTCCACCCTGGAAATTAGCCTGTTACTTCCTCCAGAGCACTTGAAAGTAATTGAAATTATGTTGGCTTTTGTGTTTCCATCAGGCTGTAGGTGACTTGAAGGTGAGGACTTTGTCTGGTCCACCCTGTGTCACTGTGGCAGGAAGTCATGGGAAATGCCAGCTGCCTACCTGAAGCCGGACCTCAACTGTTGTACCTTTTCCTTCTGATTAACCTGAGGTCAGTGGCCCTGTTCTCATTTGTTAGAGGGTGGGGCAGTGCTCACTTCATCCCCTGGGGTATAGAAAGCAAGCAGCAGGATTGCCAGCCCCTCCCTCTGCTAGCTCTAGAGAATGATGTAGCTGAGTGGGAGATCCAAGCCTGGTTGCTGACCTTGTACCCAGGTAACCAAAGCCCTCCTTCTGAGACCCAGACCTGGGGATCCTGGGAGAGAGGGCAGGGCCAGCTCCCCATCAGCCCACTTCAGGCTTGGCCATCAGGTGCTGGGAGGGGCAGGGAGAAGTCCAGCAGAGGCCCTACCAGTATAACCCGAGTTGGGGGCCATCTGTGTGTCACCATGGATGAACTGGCTCCAAAGTGGCTCTGTAGGCCTGGGAGAGGGCAGGAGGCCAGAGCCACACAAGGGGTCATTCACCCCTTTCTGATCCTCTGTTGGCCTCAGCTCTGAGAGGTGCCCTGGGGGGACCTAGCATAGGAGCTGAAAGTGTTCACCTGTCTACCTCTAGTAAGAGACCCTTTATAGCCGCCCTAAAGCCCACCTGGCTCCCTACCTGGGAGTTTCCTTGAAGGCACAGGCCTCTGGGCTCCTGCCCAACACAGATCTTCATACAAGTGAGGCCCCTGTGAGCAGGAGCTTGCCCTGAACAGGACACACCTGGGAGAACAGGACTAGCTTGTGCCCTGAGGTCCCACTAGATGCACACCTCAGGCTGGTGCCACAGGGGTCTAGGCCCTTTCTGAGCATAGCCTGATGCCAGTAGCCCAGAGCAATTGTAGATTTTCAGTTCTGTACCCAGAAAGTGGGGTCCTGCAGAAAGGGGGTGTGGATGCAGGAAGACCCACAGCAGTTCTAGCTCCCTCCCTCAGGCCAGGGGCAGACCTCAGGGGACTGAGACACTTCGTTCTTCCCCCAAATATGGGCGGTGGGGGTGCCAGGAGAAGAGAGGGAGATGACTGAGCAGAGCTGGCAGGGCCTAGCCCCCCAGGTTGGGTGTGCTGGCACATGCCGCCCTCTTCTGGGCACAAGGGCTCACCGCAGCTGGGAAGAGATGGAGAAGCAAGGTCTTGGCAAAGCAAACTTTATTGTGTCCCTGAGGTTGGGGCTCTTCCCTCCAGGTCCTGCTGAATCTGGTGAGTTGGGCTGCGGGGCTCTTTTGTTGCCCCCCAATACCTCCATCACATTCAGACTCAGATGGAGGGGCCGGGGGGGGGGATGTTCCCTGGGTCCACAGTGCACCCCAGGAGGACCCACTGTGCATGGTGGCCTGGCAGGCCCTCCCTTGGTCACTGTGGCCAGGCCACTCTTGGCTCCTCATTTCTTGTATACTGGCTTTTTGGCTCTGGGTGTGGATTTGGCCTATGGAGAGAAGAGAGGGCTCCAGGTCCTGGCACCTTCCCAGGGACCACCCCATCCCCTAGGAGGACCAGCCCCTTATGTACTCACCTTCCTCACAGGGCTCTTGTCTTTAAGGCTGTGTCTGAAATAGGGGTGGGGGTGGGTGAGGAATGGGGAGGTGGGTGAGAGGGAGACCTCAGTCTGATGCTAGTAGCCTCTGCCCTCCCAGTGCCCACACTGGGAAGCAGGGGGCTGTGCCTGGAGGGGGAGGTTACAGAGTTTACCTCTCCACCTGTCACCTGCCAGGGACCACTCTGACTTTCTATTTTTTTAAAACAAGATGTTTTTTCTTAGGCTTCCATCTGTTGTCTTTCTTTTATTTACCACAAACATGCCCTTTTCATTATAAAAGTAATGGTAACCACATTGCACAAAATATAGCAATAAAGAACAAAATAAATTACTTATGCACCTCCCACCATATTAACATTGTGGTGTATCTCCTCTCACGTTTTTTTTTCCCCCTTCTAAAAACATGTGAAACAAAATGAAAACGACTTAATATCCTGTTCTTTTTAATTCTATAAACACTTCCCAGGCTGCTATCTTCCCAGGCACACGTAGCGCCCCGAGGAAACGTGACCGCGTGACCGGCTGGTCCGTGGGCCGACCACCAGAAAGCTTCCGCTTCCCCTGGCACTCGAATCTGCACCGAGGAGTCCCTCAGTGCGCGTGACGCCCCCCATATTCTGGATGGAGTCTTTGGAAAGGCACCGCCACAAGTGCAGTTAGGTCAGAAGATAAGCAGAGTTTTAATGCTTCTCAAAAAGGCTGCGCCAGCCCCCCCGGGGCGGCACGAGCCCCCCCGTCCCCCAGTCCCCGTCCCCTGCGCGCCCGCACAGGCGTGCACACGGGGCGCACCACGCTCTAGCACCATCTGCTGCGCCCCAAGAGTTTGGCCAAGTTGAGAGAAAGTTACCTCGCCGTCTCCTCTTCTTTTTCCACCCTTTTTTTCTGGGAACCAAACAATCATGGTTGGATGATTCGGGCGAGGGCCCGAGCAGACGCCCGCCCGCGCCCCCCTCCCCCCCCGCGCCCCCTCCCCCCCCGCGCCCCTGCCCCCCCCTCCCGCCCGCACCCACCGCCCACAAGCAGGCTCGGGAGGCCCGGCCGCGGTGCCCCGGGCAGCCCCGCCGCGGTGCCCCGGGCAGCCCCGCCGCGGTGCCCCGGGCAGCCCCGCAGGACCCGGCCCTCACCTTGGCAACGCTCATCTGCCTCTGGGGCACCAGCCTCTTGCCTTGTTTGACTGGGGTCTCCTCTAGGGACACATCAACATCGTCGTCGTCGTGGTCGTCATCGTCGTCATCCTCGTCATCTTCATCTTCCTCCGACTCCTCCTCCTCCTCCTCTTCCTCCAAGGAGACATCTGCAGCGGCGTGGGAAAGGGGCGCGGCCTGAGCCCAGGTCTCTGCCTGGCTCCCGTCCCACCATCTGGCTTAAGAGGTGCCCGGGGAGTCCCAGCACGGAGGGGGAAGTGCCCGCCTGCCTGCCCGTGAAGCCCTCCTGGCCCCCTGACAAAGTGGAGGCGAGGGGGGGCGGGAGGCCGGGGACAGCCCCGGGGGCTGGGGGCGGTAGCGGGAGGCAGGGGAAGGGCACGCTGGGCTCTGCCTGGGTGGCCGGAGGACTCACCCTGGGAAGGGGGGTGTGAGGGAAACGGGGGTGGGGAGCCCCAGCAGCAGCGAAGGACTCCAGGCCTTATCCTAAGGGAAGTGGATGTGGCTAGGGTTTGGGGCAGGAGGGCACCTGGAGCACAGAGGCACAGCTGGGCAGAGAAGAGGCCCGGTGAGAGGATATGACAAGCGTCAACAGCAGGGCGGCTTGCTAGGTCCCTGGGACTCTCCAGCTACGCACTTCATTTTAAGTTAACATTTTCAGTGCGTGCTAGTACTAGGCACCTTGCTAACTGCTTTTCCTGAACATCCCATTTGTTCCTCACTACTCTTTGAAGGTGAAACCAAGTACACCCCTACCCTCGTGTTACAGCGGAGGGCTGCAGCCCACAGGGATAGTGCAGGGAGGTCAAGGAGAACTGGGGTACGACCCCTGCCTGTGGCCTTCCAGCAGGCTACCGGCAACCATGTTGCCTTTGGGGATTTTCTCTAATCATTCAAGAATCCCTCTGCCCAACCGACATGGCTCTGCGGTTGAGCATCAACCCGTGAACCAGAAGGTCCCAGGTTCAATTCCCAGCTAGGGCACATGCCCAGGTTGTGGGCGTGATCCCCAGTAGGGGGCTTGCAGAAGGCAGCCCACTGATGTTTCTCTCTCTCTGTCCCCTCTCCCTTCCTCTCTAAAATCAGTAAAAACATTAAAACAAGAAGGAATTTCTCAAGTGTCTGAGTATTTATGATGTTTGTGGCCCTGTGCTAGGCACTGCACTCTCAGACCTTTCCCAGGTCCAAGCTCGGACTTACCATGACATTCCTGGCCACTGAGGAACACGGGTCCAGAGCCAGCCCGGAGCTGAAAAGTGACCGGAGGAGAAAGCTCCAGGCCCATCATGACCTGCAGGGGGAGGGGTGTGGGGGCAAGAGCAGAGAAGACAGGGTCACTCGGACACTACTTGGCTGGGGTCTGGCCTCCTGCAGACACACTCAGTTTATTCCTCAAACCCGAACCACGCACACCTCATGGGCTCTCTGGACCTCACTGCGCGCTCAGCCCCCTAGACCTTTCTGGCGAAGGGGACTCTGATGGAGAAGAATTCGAACCTGGTCATCTCATTCTTGCTGAGATCACAGATGGGCGTCCAACCTGAGGGGCAGCTGCTAAATAGAATCTTACTGCTATAGACTAAATTGTGTCTCCCAAAGTCTTATGTTGCAGCCCCAACCCCAATGTGATGGTATCTGGAGACGAGGCCTTTGGGAGGGGATTAGGGTTAGATGAAGTCCTGAGAGTCATCATGGGATTAGTGTCCTTTTAAGATGAGACTGGAGCCCTGGCCAGTTTGCCTCAGTGGGTACAGCATCGGCCCATGGACTGAAGGGTCCCGAGTTTGATTATGGCCAAGGGCATGTACCTTGGTTGCAGGCTCCAGTCCCAGTTGGGGTGCATGTGGGAGGCAACCAATCGATGTGTCTTTCTCACATTGATGTTCCTCTCTCTTTCTCTCCCTTTCACTCTCTGAAAAGCAATGGAAAAAATATCCTCAGGTGAGGATTAAAAGAAAAAAAAAGATGAGACTAGAGAGCTAGTGCTCTCTCTCCCCCCAACCCCGCCCCCGCCCCATGTGAGGTTAGGACACAGAGAGAAGGTGGCCGTTTACAAGCTAGGAGGAGGGCCCCTACTAAAACCTGACCATGCTGGCACCCTGATCTCAGACAGACTATGACACGGGTCAAATGAGCAAAGCACATGCAAATCTGTATGTACAGTGTGACGTTTGTCTAACAAGCAATGTGGGAATATGCATGTGAATAAAGGCTGGAAACATATTAAAGTGCTAACCATAGTTTTCAGTGGCTAGTATATTATTTTTGGAAATATTTTTCCAGACATCCCAAAGTTTCTAGAGTAACAATGATGATGCTCATATTTATTGAGTCCCTACCATGTGCCAGGCCCCACACTAAGCGTATTGCCTGCTTTATCTCATTTAACTCCTCGCCCATGATGGAGGTGCTATAAGTTCACAGAGGAAATTGAGGCTTAGAGAGATTTGCTTAGAGTTTCTGGTTCAGACGGAGCAAATAAGCGAAAACAAACTCTGCAGCCACAAACACCTAGAAAGGCTGGATAAAAATGTAACCCAGGTTTTTCTCTGCATGGCTGGATAGTGAGAGAGAAAGGAGAGTCCCCAGGCACCAGACATGAGGAAGCCTGTGCAAGGGGTGCTGCCACAGCAGCCGAGGGAAACGCACTTGGAACAGCACTCACGCGTGGACAGGAGCCCACTCTACGGACCCGAGGGAAACGCACTTGGAACAGCACTCACGCGTGGACAGGAGCCCACTCTACGGACCCGAGGGAAACGCACTTGGAACAGCACTCACGCGTGGACAGGAGCCCACTCTACGGACCCTCGAAGGGCTGCACCTCAGCAAAAAGCCCCAGGGTGAGGCTCAAGGAAAGGGGACTTAAAAACCCCAAACCAACAACTAGAAACTACACACCACCAGAAAAAGGTGGAGGGACTAAGAAGTACAAATTGGTAGTCACAAAACAGTCACTGGGATGGAAAGTACATCGTAGGGAATATATAGTCAATAATATTGTAATAATGAGGCACGGTGGCCAGGTGCAAGATCAGGGGGACCACTTTGTAAAGTGTGTGATTGGCTAACCGCTATGCGGTACACCTGAGACTAATCCCAAATAATATTGAACATCAACTATAATTGAAAAATAAAGTTTAAATTTGAAAAGAGGTGGTGGCTTGGGCCATTTTGGAGAGTGACTCAATTTTCCTGGGTGTCTCCCAGGTTTACAGGAAGTATACATGTTATTAAACATCAGTTTTTCAAAATAAAAGAAGTAAAAGAAAAAGAAAGCACCAACCACCACAGACAGGCAACAAAGAAATGCAGAGTGGGACTGAAGTCTCGTGCGAGAGGCCAGCCTCCCACGCCTCACCTGCGCTTGCGTGAAGTCTGCATTGGCCTGGCGGGGACGGCCAACCCGAGAACTCTATAAAATCCCAGCCCGTGGTGTTCCTGGGCAAATGGCAGATGCAAACACAAAACCGCTCTCCATTCTTTTCACACAGAATTCTTTCCCAGAAAACAAAACCCTGAAGACAATTCACCATCTAAAATTATAAAACAGCCCTGGCTGGTGTGGCTCAGTTGGTTGAACGTCGTTGTCTGGTGTGACCCCGGGTCAGGGCACGTGCCCGGCTGAGGGCTGGATCCCTGGCAGGGGGTGTGTAGGAGGCAGCCTATTGATGTTTCTTTCTCTCTAAAAAAAATAAAAAAATCAATAAAACATTAAGAAAAAAAAGAAACCACTTTCTTAAAAAAATAAATAAAAATTACAAAACATACAAGAAGTAACCCTGCGTCAGCAGAAGGAAACAAAATGACTGCACATGAGCACAACCAAGGACCTAAGGTAGGAGACATAACAATCCGGACCACTAGGAAGTAGGGCTGATGAGAACCAAATAAGTATGAAAGTTGGAAGCAGAACCCTGAGAACGAGCTACTATGAAAAATAAAAAGAACCAAGTGCAGGTTCTAGATGTGAAAAAATGTAAGCTTTCAAATAAACCAATCAAATGGTTAAAAAGCAGAATAGAGCAGCTGAAGCAAGAAGCGGTAAACTGGAAAAGAGCTGTGAAGAAATTACCCAGAACGTACCAGAGAGACCGACTGACCAAGCATGAAGAGGAGCTGCGTCATGGAGGACAGCGCGGGCACACCCTGCGTCTGATCAGACCGAGGGGCTGGGGAGTGGAGTCGATATTCAAAGTGAAAACCACCACAAGCTTTCCAGAAAGATCAAAGATGCGGATACTCATATCCAGGGAACCTAAGTCTCGAACAGATTAAAAAAAAAAAATCTACAGTTGCACATGCCAAGGTGAAATGGTAGATAACGAAAACAAAGAGGTTATCTTAAGATAAGCCAGAGGGGAAAGGCAAATGTCCAAGAACAAAGAGGGCACATTAACCACGCAGACGGAGGATTTCAACATCAAAAGCCAGAAGGATAGAATAACATCTCCAGAGTTTTGAGGGAAACCACCTCTCTCCCTAGAATTACAGACAACACATCATGAAGACATGAGGGGAAAATGAAGACATTTCCAGGCAAAGCGCAAGTAGGTTGACTACCCCCAGGCCTACTAAAAGTTGTTTCAAGAGGATGGCAATTACATTGAGAAGGAAGAATTGGCTACAAGAAGCAGTGGTGAGCAAGCAAATGGATAAACAAAGAAAAACGTAAGCAAGCATTACTGTAAAATAAGATAGTACTGGCAATAGCTAGTGTCCAGTGGGTTTAAAACAAGCTGACGCTAAAACACTACATGATAACAGCATGTACATGAAGAAGAGGGTAATTAGAAAAGCTCCCTGGATAGTTTGGAAGGAATAAAAACATCCCTTTTAGACTTTGACCATGCATGATTGTTAAAAAATTAAGGACAACCAATAAAAATTAGAATGAAGTTCTATAGCTTCCAAACCAGTAGAAAGAAAAGTGGGGAAAGAAACTGGAGTCAATCTAATAAAAGACGGAAAAATGATAAAATATAAAAAATAAGAGCAAGGAAAGTAGAAGCACTTTCCTTAACACAAAGTACGTGTTACAAATAAATCCAAGCATACTGGCAAGCACAATAAATATAAACAGACTCTACCGGCCAGACAGATTAAAACAAAGGCTGGCTATATACAATATACACCTAAAACATAAGATTAGAAATGTTGACATCTATATGGAGACATGTCTTGTGAACAGTTGAATGTACCTAAGCTTTTTGTATATGAAAATGTGGTTAATGTGCTCATAGTGGGAGTTAGAAAACTACCTTTATTTTTTTTAAGTGAAATGGAATTAAAATACTTTATTAAAAAATAAATTGAAGTATAGAGATGGAAGCATATATCTAGATGCGATGAGACTTTCAGTTGCTCATCCAATATCGTGTCTTCCTTTCTTGTATATGGCAGCACCCTGATATTATTCAAAGATTGTACCCAGCCAAAGACCGCATTCCCCAGTTTCCTTTGCAGCTATGACCATGTTACTAATTTCTGGACCAATGAGTTGTGAGTAGAATCTAGTGGGTGGTACTTGAGCAATGACGACTCCTTAAAAGGTGGACAGAGAGCTGAGAAAAGCCCCTTTGGTCTTCCCTCGCTTCTTTCCTATTACCTTAAATGCAGGAGTGAGGGCGGGAGCTGTAGCAGCCTGGACTGTAGGTGATCTTGAGGATGGAAGCTCTGCACTAAGGATAGGAGAGAGATAAGAGGAGACTTGGTCTTTGGTGACCATGGGGCCATCTCACCAGCTCTAGACTGCCCAACTCTGGACTTCTGTGCAAGACAGAAATAAATCTCAAATTCGTTTAAGGTCCTGTGGTTGGGCTTTTGTTACTGGAGCCATATCTAATGAAAATGAAGACAGTGGTACCATCTGGTGAGTGATATTGATAATGGAGGAGGCTATGTATGTGTAGGGGTAGGCAATATATGGGAAATCTTTGTACCTTCCTCAGGTTTTTTTTTTAAATCCTCACCCAAGGATATTTTTTCCATTGCTTTTCAGAGAGAGTGGAAGAGAGAGAGAGAGAGAAACATCAGTGTGAGAGAGACACATCAACTGGTTGCTTCCAGCATGTGCCCTGACTGACCGGGGCCAGGGATCGAGCCTGCAACCGAGGTACATGCCCTTGGCTGGAATCAAACTGAGGACCCTTCAGTCCGAGGACTGATGCTCTAACCACGGAGCCAAACGAGCTAGGGCCCTTCCTCTCAATTTTATTATAAACCTGAAACTTCTCTAAAAAAATAAAATAAAATCCTTAAAAAAATGAGCTAGTTATATTTGTTAGGATTAGGTTTGGTATCAAGTGACAGAATACTCAATAACAGTAGCTTACACAAGCTAGAAGCTTGTTTCTTTGTCATATAAACTAAGTCCAGACATAAGCAGCTGCAGGTACACTGCTCCTCAGTCACCAGGGATCTAGGCTCTTTGCACTAGGCTTCACCATCCTCAGTACACGTGGCTTCTACCTTCTGACCCAGATGGCTGCTCAGACTCCAGCCACCACATCCACATTCCAGCCAGCAGGAAGGAGAAAGAGACAGAAGGTCACACGGTCTCTGTCTGAGGACACCACAGATGTAGTAGATACCACTGCTGCTTACATTCCATTGGCCAGAGCTTCACAGCCATGCCAGACTCAGAAGGAATCTAGTTTTTTATTCTCAGTAGCCTTATGGCCACCTAGAAGTCATGAATTCCATGACTACAGAATAAAGGAGTGATGGATATTGAGGGATGACTGAGAAACAAATTAATATCATGATTTAAGCTTTAATTCAATAGGCATTTTAGGGATAAAGAAGATGACCACATATTGACTGATGAAAAATTAGTTTATAAGGAAGATAATTCTGAAAGTTATATGCACCAACAACACAGTATAAACATACATAAAACTGTAGCTTCAGTAATCAAGACTGTGGTATGGGAGGGATGCCCATAGATCAGTGGAACAGAAGACCTAGAAATACACCCACACAAGTATGTGCAGCTGATTTTTGACAAAGGTGCAAAATCAATTAAATGGAGGAAGGACAGCTTTTTCAACAAATGGTGCTCGAGCAGTCGGGCGTCCACAGGCAAAGGAATCAACCTGGACCCGAACCGCGCAGCTTACACTGAATTCAAAATGGATCATGGACTTAAACGTAAAACATAAATGTGAGACTTTTGGATTAAAAAAAAGAACATCTTTATGACCTCGGACTAGGCAAAAAGTTTTTTTAGACTTAAGACCAAAAGCCATAAACGGAAACAATGATAAAATGGAACTTATCAATATAAAAACATTTTCTCTGTAATGCAAGGCTCACATGAAGAGGATGGGAAGACAAGTTCTAGATGGGGGAGAAAACATTTGCAAACCATATATTTGACAAGGAGCAGTTTCTAGAATATATACAGAAGGAGCAAAACTCAACAGTAACAAAACTGACAATCCAATTAGAAAATGTGCCCAAGCCATGAACAGACATTTTTCTGAATATACAGATGGCAAATAAACACATGGGGAAAAAAAGTTCAGCCTCATCAGTCACTAGGAAATGCCACTTAAAAACACAACGAGATGTCACTACACATATAGCAGAACGGCTGAAGTATGAAAAAGTGACAACGTGAAAAAGGGACAACCGGGAATGCAGAGAAACTTGACCATCGTGAATTGCTGGGGGAAACGTAAAATGGTACAGTCCCTCTAGAACACAGTGTGGCCGTTAGGAAACTAGAGGTAAGACTGAAAATGTTTGAGACACGGAAGACTGAAATAAAATCTCTAGAGATGGAAACTACAATATCCGAGATGAAAATACACTGATGAGACCAACAGCGTATTAGATACTGCAGAAGAAAGCAATAATGATATTGAATGAAGACGATCCAAAATGAAATGCACAGAGGAAAAATACTGTAGGAAAATGAACAGCATCAGCAAACTTTCGGACAACTTTAAGGAGCCAAGTATATACGTAATTAGATTCCCCAGTGGAGGTGAGAAAGAAGGGGGAGTAGAAAAAATATTTGAAGAAATAATGGGAAAAAACTTTCCCAATTTGGTGAAAACAAACCCAAATATCAGGGAAGTTCAATGAACTTCAAGGCACTTCATAATCAAATTGCTCAAAATTAGCAATAAAGGAGAAAATCTTAAAAGCAGACGGAGGAAAAAAGACATTACATACAGAGGAGTGAAGACAAAGATGCCAGTAGATTTCTGCAAATTATGCAAAGCTATGTTTGGAGAAATAGAGCAATGTTTTTCAAGTGTTGAAAGGAAAAACATAACTCAACCTAGAGTTTTTTACCCAGTGAAAATACCTTTCAAAACTAAAGTGAAATAAGGACTTTTCAGACATACAAAAGCTGAAAGAATTCATCACAAGCAGACCTGCATTACAAGAAATGTTTAAGCCCTTCAAGCAGAAGAAAAATGATACCAAATGGAAACTTGAATCTACACAAAGGAATGAAGAGTATCAGAAACAGCAAATATAAAAATGTTTTATTCTAATTCTTAATCTCATTAAAATATAGACTGTTTAAAGCAAAGACATTAACATTATAGTGTGGGATTTATAGCATATGTAGAAGCAAAAGTTATTACAATAGTACAAAGGACGGGAAGTGAGAAGTAAAGTATGCTGTAGTAAGATACTCATCTCATACACAAAGTGGTATAATAGTATTTGAACATAGACTGTTGTTAAGTTAAAAGATGCATATTGTAAACTCTAGAGCAACCACTAAAAAATAACAAAGAGATGAGGTAAAAGCCAATAGCAGAAATGAAAATGTAGTCATAAAAAACAGTTAACCCAAAAGAAGGCCAGAAAAGAGGAAAAATGGAGCTCAGATGGGACAAACAGAAAAGCAAATAGCAAGATGATATATTTAAACCCAGCCTTGTAGATAATTACAGTAAATATTAATTGTTTAAATACTCTAATTAAAAGACAGAGTTTATCAGTTTGGATAGAAAAGTAAAAAGGTATCTAGAAGAAATCCACTTTATACACAAAGATACAGAGGTTAAAAGTAAAATAATAATAAAACAGGAAAAAAGCCCTGGCCAGTGTGGCTCAGTTGGTTGAGCGTAGTCCCGTGCACCAAATGGTTGCTGGTTCGATTCCCAGTCAGGGCACATGCCTGGGTTGCGGGCTGGATCCCCAGCAGTGGGTGTGCAGGAGACAGCTGATCAATGTTTTTTTTCCTTTCTCTCCCTCTCTCTTCCTCTCTCTAAAACCAATAAAAACATATTAAAAAAAAAACAACAGGAAAAAATACCACACAAACATGAATGAAAAGAGAGCTAGATTGACTATATTAATCACATTATGTAGACTTCAGAATATCTACTAGGGATAGAAGGACATTTCATAATGATAAAGGGATCAATTAACCAAGAGAATATAGCAATCTTAGACGTGTATGTGCCTAGTAAGAGCTTCAAAGTACATGAAGTAAAAACTGATAACCAAAGGAGAAATAGACAAACCACAATCATTGTTGAAGACTTCAACATTCTTCTCTTGGTAATTAATAGATCAAGTAGACAGGTAATGAGTAAGAATATAGAAGACTCCAACAAAACTACCAACCAACTGGATATAATTGACATTTATAGAGCAACACACCCAACAAAAAGAGAACACACCTTCTTTAAGTGTAAATGAAATATTTGCCAAGATAGAACATACTATGGGTCATAAAACAAGTTACGACATAGTTTAGACTGAAATCATATAGAGCATGTTCTCAGACCATGATGGAATTAAACTAGAAATCAATTAAAGAATTTTAGAAAATCCCTATTGTTTGGAAATTTTAAAATACACATATTTCTAAATACCCCAGGGGCTGAAGAAGAAAACTGTAAAACAATTTCAATGGAATAAAAATGAAAACCGTACTGAACAAACTTAGTGGGATGAATAAAGACTTGGATAGATAGTTCTCCAAGAAAGATAACAAATGGCCAATAAACACATGAAGAGATGATCAACATCATTAGTCATCAGGGAAATGCAAATCAAAACCACACTGAGCTACGAGTTCACGCCCAATAAGATGACTAATCAAAATCACAGACAATAACAAGTGTTGGGGAGGATGCTGGAATCCTCGTACGCTGTTGGTAGGATTGTAAAACAGTGTGACTACTTTGGGAAACAATCTGGTAGTTCCTTAAAATGTCATACATAAAGCTACCACATACGATCCAGCAATTGCACTCCAGGTATATGCTCAAGAGAAATGAAAACATGTTCATTCAAAACTCTGTACATGAATGTTCGTAACAGCATTCACAATAGCCAAAAGGTCGAAGCAATCCAAATGTCCATCAGCTGCTGAAAGGATAAGTGAAATGTGGTTATATCCATACAATGAATATTATCTGGCAATAAAAAGAAACACTAATACATGCTACGGTGTGGATGAACCTTAAAAACAGTATGCTAGGTGAAAGGAGATGGTCATAAGAGACCATATACTTTATGATTTCATTTATATAAACTGTCCAGAACAGGCAAATCTATAGAGACAGAAAGTAGATTACTGGTTGGCTAGTGTTGCCTGTGAGTGGGTGTGGGGAGTGGGGATGACTGCTAGTAGGTATGAAGTTTTTTGGAGGGTGATGAAAATCTAAACGTTGCGATGGTTATAAACTCTGAATTTACTAAAAACGCTTGGGTCACACCCTTCAGTTGGTGAAGCTTATGATATGTGAATTATCTTTCAACAAATACATTATTACTATTTTCAATAGCACCCCAAATCAGGAAATAGGCAGGGGTAAATTTTACAAAATATGTACATGACCAGTATCCTGAAAACTACAAAATATTGCTTGGAAAAGTCTATGACTTAAAACAAACGGAGAAATATATTATGTTCAATTATTGATGACTCAAAATCGTTAAGATGCCAATCCCCCCCAAATGTAACCAATAGATGTAATACGATCTCAATCAAAATCCCAACGGACTGATTTTTAAAAGAAATCCTATTCTGAAATTTATATGGAAATGCTAAGGACCTATAATTGCCAAGACAATTTTGGGAAAGAATAAGAAAGTTGGAAGACTTGCACTACCTAATTTTAAGACTTACTATAAAACTACAATAATTAAATCAGTCTCTTATTGGAAAAAGGGTAAACATATAAAACAATGAAACAGAACAGATTGTAGAAATATATGCAGTCATATGTGGTCAGCTGATTTTTGACCAAAGTGCTAAGGTAATTATATACTGAAAGAATAGTCTTCTCAAAAAATGATGCTAGTGCACTGCATATCATTTTGGGGGAAAAGTTTCTCTATCTTTCTTCATACTGTACAAAAAAATTATCTTGAAATGGATCTAGACTTAAGTATAAGAGCTAAAACAAGAGCACTTCTAGAAGAATTGCCTAGAATAGTTTCTAGAAGAAAATATCTGTGACCTTAGCTAATGATTTCTTAGGACACCAAAAGAAACCATAAGAGAAAAAAGTTAAATTGGACTTTATCAAAATTACAAACCTGTGCTCTTCAAAGAACACTACCACAACAATGAAAAGGCAAGCCAAGCCATGCGCCAGGAGAAAATATTTGAAATATTTTTGATAAAGCGCTTGTACCCGAAATATGTAAAGAACTCCTACAGCCCGACCGGTGTGGCTCAGTGGGTTGACATCATCCCATGCACCAGGAGGTCGCTGGGTCGATGCCTGGTCAGGGCACATGCCTGGGTTTCGGGTTTGATCCCCAATAGGGGGTGTGAGGAGGCAACTGACCCGTGTTTCTCTCTCCTTGATGTTTCTGCCTCTCTCTCCTTCTCCCTTCCTCTCTCTAAAAATCAATAAAAACGTATTTAAAACAAAGAACTCCTACAACTCAATAACTCAGTTTAAAAGTGGGCAAAACATCTGAACAGGCATTTTGTAAAAGAAGATATACAAATGACCAGAAAACAAATTAAAAAAATGATCAACATCACCAGTCATTAAGGAAATGTAAATAAAAATCACGATGATGCCCTGGCCAGTTGGCTCAGTGGTTAGAGCACCAGCCCTGAGACTGAAGGGTCCTGGGTTTGATTCGGGCCAAGAGCACGTACCTCGGTTGCAGGCTCAATCCCTGGGCCTGGTCGGGGTGCGTGTGGGAGGCAACCAGTTGATGTCTGTCTCTGTCTCTGTCTCGATCTCTATCCCTGTCTCTCTCCTTTCCACTCTTTTAAAAGCAATGGAAAAAATATCCTCTGGTGAGAATATAAACAAACAAAAATAAAAATAAAAACCACAGTGAGATGCCGCTATATAGGTACTGAATGGCTAAAATTAAGATTGACAATGCAAAGTATTGATGAGGATGTGGATCACATGTAATTCTCATACATTGCTGGTAGGAATGCAATTTGGAAAATAGTTCGGCAGTTTTTTATGAAGTTTAACATACATTTGTTATATGATACAGCAATTTCACTTCTAGGTATTTACTCAAGAGGAATGTAAAAATATATCCATACAAATACTTACACTTAAATGTTCATAGCAGCTTCATTCATAATAGTATAAAGTTGGAAACTACCCAAAAGTGCATTAATAAGTGAATGAATAAACAGTTTATATATATATGTTCATAGAATGGAATATTACTCAGACCTTAAAAAGGAGCACATTCTTATCTGACCAACAACGTGGATAAATCTCAAAAACATAATGCTAAGTGGAAAAAGCTGGGCACAAGAGGCTATGTATTGCAAGCGTCAGTTTAAATGACATTCCAGAAAAGGTAAAACTATAGTGACGGAAAGTAGGTCAACAGTTGCAGAGGCAGTGGTGGGTGGAAGGGATTGACTGCACAGAGGCTTAATTGCGGTGGTGGTTACACAATCAAATACATTTGTCAAACGCCATCAAGTTGCACATTTAACGTTGGGGAGTCCTGTTGTAAATTATACCTCAATAAAGCTGGTAAAAAAACCAAAAATGGGCTCAAATAGAAACATCTGAGTAGATCGAAAACTATTAAATCACAGTAACTTAAACTCAAACCAGTCCCACATAGTTTGTGTGCGTACTTACTTGCTCCTTCGATATATATCAAGTTTCTACAGTACACCAGCACTGTCACACAGGCAGTGTGGACAGTGCAGCAAACCAAACAGGCCAAGTCCGTACTCTCTTGGAGCTTATATTCTGGTCGGGGAGAAAGAATGCACAAAGGAAAACTGATGCCAGGGGTGGGTCCTATGGGGGGAAAGTGAGTGTGGGCTGGGAGGCCAGAGGGGCTGCTGCTGGTGGTCAGGACAGTCCTCTTCAATGAGATGGCATTCGAGCAAAGACCAGATGGGAGTGGGGGACAGGCGTGTCCCTGGCACAGGGAACAATACATGCAAGGATTGCAAGGAGGGGTATGTTGAGAGTTTTCAAGGTATCAGGGAAGCCAGTGTGGTTTGAGCAGGATCAGGGAGGGGAGAGTAGCAAAAGTGGAGGTCAGAGAGGGTGCTGAGGGCCAGAAGATAAAGGGTCTGGGATCTCACTCTCAGTGGAATGGGAAGCCATTGACCTTAGCAGAGAAGCAACACAACCTTTTTGTTTAAAAGGATCTTCCTGTTGGCTGTGTATAGAACATATCAGAGGCTGGGAAACTTTTCCGGAAAGGGCTGGATAATAAATATTTTAGGTTTGTAAACCACATGGTCTCTGTGGAGAATGTTTCTGCTCTTACTGTGAGAAAACAGCCATGGGTAATATGTAAATAAAGGAGTATAGCTGTGTTTCAATAAAACTTTATTTACAAAAACAGGCAGTGGGCTGGATTTAACCTTGTAGTTTGTCAACCCCTGGACTAGACTATAGGGGACCAAGGGTTAAGGCAGTTAGACCAGTTAGGAGGCCCTGCAATAAAACAGCAAGAGGTGATGGCCATCTGGACCAGGGTGTAGCAGGGAGGTGATGAGATATGGTCAGACTGGGTATGTGGTGAAGGCAGAGCCAACAGGATTTGCTGGTGGATCAGATATGGGGTGTTGCAGAAGGAGGTTTTCTCTTGACTGGAAGAACAACTACTCACTGGGAGGGAATCAGGTTGGGGTAGGGAAAGAGATTACGGATAAAAATCAAGAATCAAGAATTTGGATTTAAATTTGTTAAGTTGGGCTATCTCTTAGATACCTTTTAAATATATTTAGTTGAACAGAGGAGCTAGAGCACAAGAGAGGTTGGGTTTACAGAAACAAATTTCAGAGTATTCATTTTGCACAGATGATCTTTAAAACCATAGGAATGAGTGAGATCTAGGGAGATCTCATAGACAGAAAGAAAAAAAAAAAAAAGGTTTGAGGGCAGCTTTACAAGGTCAGACTCCCAGGTTTTCAAGGACAGGCAATCCTAGTTTTATATTCACTGTTCCACTACCTAGAAGAGCAGCACACTCCATCCCTCAGTTCATGAGGCCAACAGGCCTTGATACCCAGGATAAGGAATCTATAGGCCCAACCTCACTTGGGAGTATATATTAACAAAGCAAATCTAGAAGTTTATAATATGACCAAGTAGTGTTTATCTCAGGGATGCAAAGTTGGCTGAATATTATTCTATTAATATAACTTACCACTTAACAGATTAAAGAAGAAAAGAACCTAAGATTGTTTGAATAGAAAAGTATTTGATAACCGTTTTGATTAAAAAGAAGAAAACCTGCCCAGCTGGTGTGGCTCAACGGTTGAGCATCGACCTACGATCCAGGAGATCAAGGTTTGTTTCCTGGGCAGGGTACAGGCCCAGGTTGTGGGCTCCATCGCCAGTCGGGGGCACGCAGGAGGCAGCTGATCAATGATGACTCTCATCATTGATGTTTCTGTCTCTCTCTCTCCCCCTCTCCCTTCTCTCTGAAATCAACAAAGATATATTAAAATTAAATTAAATTAAAATAAAAAGAAGAAAACCCAATTTTAAAAGCAGAGCAGGACTAGATGGGGACTTCCTGAAGCTGACAAAAGGTGTCTACTGAACCTGTCCATACTTCATGGAGAAACAGAATAATTTCTTTAAAAAGAAATCAAGAATGAAACAAGGGCATCGCCATTCTCACTTTATCTGATATTATACTGGAGGTCCTCACCAGTGTAGTGCAATGATGGCTTGCATAGAAAACACAAGACAAATTATTAGAAATAAGAGAATTTCTGGATACACAATATATAAGTCATCAATAGTGTCCTGTCACTATCTGTAAACAGTTTTAAAAAAAGTGATTTAGAAGAGAAGTTATTTAACTTACCATCCCTCAGCTAGCAAAGGGTGGGCTGGATGGAAGCAGGGCTGTCTGGGCTGTTAGTCAGGGGCCTATCACCTCTCCAGCAGGGCTGGCCTGGCAGGACCACTGTGCCAGTGCTGCGCCCGCGCCCACCCACAGTGAGGGGAGCAGGCAGTGCTCGGGGCCTGCGGGCAAAGGCTCACCATGGGCAGGACGGAGGCCTGCAGCGCGGCAATGGTGACGGGCCTCGCCCTCTTGTCGTCCTGGCTCCCCGTGGGCAGGATCTCCACGAGGTTCATCTCCTCTTTGGCTTTCTCCCCCAAGCAAATCTGAGAGGGTTGACCACAGTAGGGCACCTCATCACCCGAGGGCGAGGAGGGAAACCTTGTTGGGCCCAGAGACTCCCCCTGATCCTCTTTAGTAGTTTGAGTCCCTCCTCCCCGCCTGGGGGTGGGGGTGGGGGTGGGGGGGTGAGGGGGTGGGGGTGGTGGGGGGGGTGGGGGTGGCGGGGGGGTGGGGGGGATGGGGGTGGCGGGGGGGTGGGGGGGATGGGGGTGGCGGGGGGGGGGGACACTCACCGCACTGAGCCACACCTTACAGTCCTGCTTCCTCTCCTGTGGTCTGAAGGTCCAGGTCCGCTTCTCCTGGTTCAACTCACAGCCTGAAGGGAGAGGCCGGGAGGGAGGGGCGCGCGGGCTTAGGGCAGGGGCCCTTTCCCCCACGCAGTCCTCACCCTGGGGACGCGCCCCCAGCATCCCGGGGCTCACTCACCCCAAAGCGTGGCTGTCACGGCCTTGTCGGCGGTGCTGCTGAAGCGGCTGCGGTTCATGGCGCGGCCGGGGGAGCCGGCGGTGCGCTGCGGAGGGGCCTGGTGAGGCGAAGGCGCACGGGGCGGCCCAGAGCTCGGAAGGACGCGGGCAGAGGCCTTGGGGAGACCCCAGGCCCGCCCCCCGCCCCCCGGGGAAGCGCGCGTCGGTGCCCCCCGGGCCCCGCTCACCCCGGGCCCCGCTCACCCCGGGCCCCGCTCACCCCGGGCCCGGCTGCCCTCACGGTGGCTGCTCCGGGGGCGCGTCCCGCGCTGGGCCCGTGCTCGGAGCGCTCCCGCTGGGCTCTCCCTCCAGCCTAGTCCCGCCTCCCCGGGCTGCCCTCCGCAGCGGTTATGAGGCCTGCGGAGGGCACGGGTGGTGCCTAATCAAGCCCTAAAGCCGCCATGCTTTCCTCCTGGTGTTTCAGATGCACCTGGAGGGCCTGTTAAGGCGCACGTGCTACAGGCACCACCGCGTTTCCCGCGGAGCAGGCCTGGCCGCGGCCCAGCGCATTGGACTTCTAAGGGTTCCCAGGTGAGGTGGGGGCCGCGGCCACACCAGCCGGCGACCCGCGCGCGTTTACTGGAGTCCAGGGCTCCAGCTGCCCGGCGCGGCGAGGCTTCGCCACCGGGAGGAAGCGGCAGCACTCGCGCTGCTTTGTGCTCACGGCCTTTCTTTGTGTCCTTGCCCTCCCCCTCCCCCCAAGTGTGGGCCTCCCAGAGAGGAGAGCCCTCTTTCCAGAAGGACGATTTGTCCCATAGCTGGGAGAGGGTGGGCATCAGGAGGGTGCCCCGAGAGGCAGCCGCAGCCGCTGGTGAGGAAACCGCAGTGAGAGTGACGTTTTCAGGGCCAGTCATTTAACAAAGGGCAGCGCACAGCTTCCGAACAACCGGGGGTCTCGGTCATTCACTCTCATCCTTCACTCCCATCCCGGACCCTTCCCACCGACATACAAGCTTCACTGATTTTCAGCACAGGCGCAAAGGAAAGGCAACGGGTTTCCAAAACTGGTGCTGGAGGGTACAACTAGAAAAATCTCTGGAACCCTGACTGGAGCTTCTACTATGTAGGAATCAGCTTTTTCTCCTTTCTTTTTTAAAATGTGAACTTCATTGAAAAGTAACTTATATACAAAAATGCACCCATTTAAAGTGTATAATTAGATGAATTTTGACAAATGTATACACCTGTGTAGTCATCACTGCAGCCAAGTTATCATTTCCATCACTCCCCCAAATCTCTTGTTTCCTTTGCAGCCAGCTTCCTCCCCTTAATGCCTAATTGGCATTAGGCAAATACTTGCTTTCTGATACTATAGATTAGTATTGACTATTTTGGAATTTCACAATGTAAATAGAATCATAGGGTCTGTCTGCCCTCTTTTGCTGAAAAAAATGTGTTTGGGATTTATTTATCCATATTGTTGCATGTATCAATAGTTGGTTTGTTTATTGTTGAGTAGTATTCCACAATTTGTATGTTCAGTCACCTGCTGGTCAGCTGTCAACTTGTCTAGGCTATTGTACCCAGTTATTCAACCAAAAACTAATGTAGGGCCCTGCCGGGTGTGGTTCAGCGGTTGAGCATCCACCTAGGATCCAGGAGATCCCGGTTGGATTCCTGGTCAGGGGTCAGGGCACACGCTCGGTTTCTGGCTGGATCCCCAGTAGGGGGCGTGCAGGAGGCAGCCCATCAATGACTCATCATTGATGTTTCTCTCTCTCTCCCTCTCCTTTCCTCTCTCTGAAATCAATAAAGGTATAATTATTTAAACTCCCCCCCCAAACTAATGTAGGTGTGTCTGTGAAGGTATTTTGTAGACATGCTTAACATCTACAATTAGTTGCCTTTATGTAGATTACCTTCAGTAACGTGGGTGGGACTGATTCATTCAGTTCAGAGGCCTTAAGAGTAGAACTGAGATTCCCCTGCAGAAGGTCTGTGGACTGCAGCTTCAGCTCCTCCCAGAGAGCTCCAGCCTGCCCTTCCTGATAACTTGCCCTGTGGATTTCAGACTTGCTTAGGGAGCCCTCATGATTGCATAAGCCAATTCCTTGTAATAAATCCCTGATATACCTGTTGATGCATATTTGGGTAGTCTAGGTTTAGACTATTCTGAATAAAAATACTATGAACATTCGAGAGCAAGTCTTTGCATGGACATATGTCTATGTTTTTCTTGGAAAAATACCTAGGAATGGAATTGCTGGATAATTTGGTAAGCATATACTAAACTTTACGTGGAACTATAAGATTATTTTCCTGCACATTTTGCATTTCTACCAGGAATGTATGAGAATTCCAGTTGCTCTACATCTTTGTCAACACTTAGAATTGTCAGTCTTCCTAATTTTAGCCATTCTAATGGATGTTTATAGTGACATCTCTTCTGGTTTTTATTTGTATTTATTTGATGATGAGTGATATTGAGCATCTTTTCAAGTGTTTATTAGTCATTTATGTATCTCTTGCAAAATACCTGTTCAAATATTTTGTCCATTTTTAAATAGGGCTATTCTTTTTTTTTTTTTTTTTTTTAAGAATGCTCTTTTTTTTAAAAAAATATATCTTTATTGATTTCAGAGAGAGGAATGGAGAGGGATAGAGAGATAGAAACATCAATGATGCTAGAGTCATTGATCGGCTGTAGCCCACAACCCGGGCATGTACCCTGACCGGGAATCAAACCTGGATTGCCTGGATCCCAGGTCAACGCTCAACTGCTGAGCCAAGCCCGGCCAGGCAAATTGGGCTATTCTTATTGAGTTGTAGGGGTTGTTTATATATCTTGGATACTTGTTTTCTGTCAAATATATATGTATTCCATAGGTTTTCACTTTTGCCTATAGCTTGTCTTTTCATTAAAAAAAAGAAAAAGAAAAATATATTTTAAAGAGCAGAAATTAAAAAATTAGATGAAGTCCAATAATTTTTTTTCTTTTATGGCTTGTGCTTTTGATTTTTAAAGACATCTTTGCTTATCCTAAGGTTGTGAAAGCTTTCTCCTAAGTTTTCTTCTAGAAGCTTGTAGTTTTAGCTTTTACTTTTATATCAGTAATCCATTTGAAGTTAATTTTTCTGATGGTGTTAGGCAAGGGTCAAGGTTAAATTTTTTTCCCCCCTAAGTGGACATCCAGTTTTTCTAGCACCATTTTTGGAAAAAGATTATCCTTTCTCTACTAAATTACCTTGGCACCTTTGTAATAAATCAACCATATATGTCAGTTTATTCCTGGACTTTATACTGTTCCATTGATCTGTCTACCCTTATGTCAATACCACACTATCTTAATTGCTGTAGCATTATAGTAAATCTTGAAATCAGGTAGTTGAGTTCTCCAACTCTGTTCTTCTTTTAAAAAATGTTTTGACTATTCCACATTCTTTGCATTTTTATATAAATTTTAGAATTAGCTTGTCCTTTTCTACAAAATAAGCCTTTTTGAGATTTTTATTGGATTTTGTTGAATGCATAGTTCAGTTTTGGGAGAACTGACATCATAATTTTGAGTCATTCCAATCCATGAACATGTTATAATCTCTCCATTTACTTAGATCTTTTAAAATTTTCCTCAGCAATGTTTTATAGATTTTAGTGGACAGGTCTGGCACATATCTTGTTAAATTTTATTTCTACATTTTTCATGTTTTTGGATGCTTTATCAACTACTATACATTTTAAAATTTCACCTCTAAGTTTATTTTTAGTATTTAGAAAGTTTTTGTATATTGACTTTGTATTGTGTGACTTTGCTAAATTCACTTATTAGTTCCAGTACCTTTTTTTGTACCCCAAATCATGGTATCTGGAATAGAGTCTTACTTCTTCCTTTTTGATCTATGTGCCTGTTGTGTGTGTGTGTGCGTGCATGTGCATGCACATGCGTGCCTATTTGTTCTGGTGAGGGCCTCAGATGCAATATTGAATAGAAGTGGTAAGAATGGGCATCCTTTCCTTGTTCTTGATCTAAAGGGAAACATTCAGTTTTTTACCTTTCAGTATGCTGTTGGTAGTTTTTTTCTAGATGTCTTTTAACAGGTTAAGAATGTTTCTTTCTATTCCTAGTTTGCTGAGAATTTTTGTCATAAATGGGTATTAAATTTTGTCATGTGCTTTTTATCTATTAAGATCAGCTCTTTCTCCTTAATTTTTTTATATGGCGAATTGCATTTATTGATTTTTTAAAAATGTTAAACCAACCTTGAATTCCCAGGATCAATCCCACTTTGTCATATCCTTTTCATATATTCCTGAATACGATTTGACTGTATTTTGTTAAGGACTTTTGCATCGATGTTCACAAGGGATACTAGCCTAAAAGTGTTTTTTTTTTTCTTTTATTCTTTTAATGTCTGTCTATCAGAGAAATGCTTGTTTCATAAAACGATTGGGAAGTCTCCTCCTGTTTTCTGACCTTCGTGCAATTTCAGGTGCTCTGACTGCAAGAGCAGGGAAGTCTCCTTGGCGAAGAGCACCCTGCCTCATCTCCACACCGTCCCGTGCTTCCTCTCTCTCGACTCAGTTGCTGCTCCTTTCTGGAACCTGGGAATCATCCTAGAACCCTCCCCCCTTTACTCTCACATCCAACTGGTCACAAAGTCCGGTTGACCACCCCACCCCCAATATTTCTCAACTCCCCACTGCCCTTGTTTTTGTTCAAATCCTTATTACCCACTAGCTGGTGGGTTAAACAAAGATTGGTCAATGGACTGCTTTGCAAAGTGGCCATTGGTAGAAATTTATGGCTTTTAGGATCAAATCGCAACCTCTTGCGCCCATCCCTCAGCCAGACAAGGTCTGCGCTCGGCCTCCAGCCGCGCTATTTTTGCGCCTCCTTGAAAGGTCCAGGCCGGTTCAGGCCTGTGTTCGGGCACCGCGGGAGCGCTCTGCCCTGCCTTCTGCCTCGTTCTGGTGGGACCCCGCTTAGGGGCGCCCCTTCCGGACCCTCCGAGCACAGACAGCGCGAGGACACCCTCTGCAGCCTGTCACTCCAATGAATTTCTCCCACCCAGGAGCAGGTCGGTGAACAGCGCCTCCACGATCTCCACTGCGGATGCAGGGTGCGTGCGAACTCGAATCTCTACGGGCACACGGTCCGCTGGGGGTCCGACGCCCGCAGTGCCCGGCTGGGGCCGTCCCCACAGACGCTCGGGCGGCCACGGAGAGGTCAAACGCTCTCACCGGCCGCAACGCGGTGGTGCGGTCGGCGCAAGGAAGTCATGCCTGCGCCTGCGCGGGGCGACGGAGGCGGGGCGAGCGACGGCGGGAAGCGAGGCGTCTCGGAAGCTGGCTTGTGTACGCGGTGCCGCACGGAACCACTTCCGGGGCGCGGCGGCTTGTCAGGAAGTAGTACCGGGGTAGGGGTGAACGCTGTCCCTCCTTCCTTCGCAGGGCCGGGGTCCGACACCGATAGCTTCTGCTCCCTTCCTCTGGGCAGAGGGCTTTGGCCACGGCGAGCTTAACCCGCCAAAGCAGGCAGCCGGGACTCTCTGCGGGGCCTTCACCCAAATTAGGCCCAGCCACTCTGTGCCTCCCAGCTAACTAACGTCTTCTGCACACACCTCCAACGTCCCAGATAGACGTCCTTTCTTTTTCGACTGCTCCCAGCTCCTAAGGAGCACATTTGGGTTAGAGTCGGGCCGGGAGTGGGCTTAGGGCTGCCTCACCGAGCAGGCGGTAAGACCGAGGGGCAGGTCAGTAAGGCGAGGCTGGAGAGGGAGTGGAGCTCTATCCTGAGAAGGGCAGTGGGCGAAGGGCATGGAATCCTAGACTGAAGGCGGGCGCCGCAGACGGTGAGGAGGCAGGAGGCAGGGATGGCGCCGTCAGCTGCCTCCTTGGATGGAAGAGTTCAGCGCAGCACTTGTAGCCTGGCTGGTAGTTCATAACTTGAGTTGCTTTGTGGTAAGAGTCCCCGACTGCAAGCTGTTGGAGGATGGGGCACTGGTTTTCTGACAATGGTGTGCTATGTTCTTAGAGAGAGGATGCTTTACCTTCATTGCACAGTATAACCTGTCTTTTAAGAGCTGAGGGGAGATGGCTTGGGTTTTCTCTTGGAGACTGCTGCTCTTTATTACATTTGCCCACGTTTTCAAACTATCAGGCTGTACCGTGGCCCCGCTGAGCTTTACATAAGGCCAAATCTGCTGTCTAGTTAATTCTTATCCCGAGTTTGAGGTCCACCAGACCTTGAATCCAGACGTGCATGGACTTGCTTAATTTGTTACCCATTGGCTAGCAGGGATTAAGGGAGTCCTCGATGGTCACTCTTTATTCCTTTGTAAACTAATAATGGGATGGTTTGGACCATATAGGTGACATTGTATACTTGTCTGAGTTCATCTTCGTGGTTATCAAGCACAATTTAAAATATAATTGTGTATGATACTTGTTAAAGACTGTTCACTATGTTTTGGAGTCAGTTTGTACTGGTGAGGGATCTTGGGCAAAAGAGTGGCAATGAACTTGCCTGTCCAAATGCTGGGTTGGTTTTTTTTTTGCTTTTCCTTTGCATTCCTTTTCTGGTGCTTACTGTCAAAAAGGTGTTTGGCCTACACTGGATGCTAAGTATTTGATGAATGAACAGACAGCAGTAGTCAGCCTGTCCTGAAAGCGTAAGGGTTTTTCTGATGATGGGGAGAATATTCGAAGCTTGCTTCTGTCCTCCACTCTGATCACCTGATGTCCCACTGACAGCTGGTTTGTTTAGTTGACTCACTGCTCCTGAAATACACAAAGGTGGCTGACCTGTGAATTCAGGATATCTAAGAAACCCAATAGATGTGATGGACCCAGAGTCAAGCTACAGAGGCTAAGAATCCTCTTAGACATTATTTAGCATCTAATTGGCAGTTGTATTAATAATGGCTGGTAACTTTTATCCTTCTAAATTTATTTTTAAAGTATTTAAAGAACTAGTTATAACTACTTACATTTTCCCAAGGCTTTATCAGACTTACGGCTTTTGCAGGTTTCCCCAAATTTTCTTTACTCTTCTTGCTTTGGCACTCGGGCAGGTGTTTAGGCTCTCCAGATTCAACTTATATTACCCAATGACCAGAAATATTTTGGTAGTCTGTTTCTGCACTTGGTTGAAATTTCATAAGAACATTTTTTCCCACTCGGGGAGACAAAACAGTAACTACTTCATGTTTGCAGAACATAAAAATATTATTTCTTAGTAGGTTATCACTTATTATCGGAAAGGTGACACTTAGTTGAAAGTCCTTACTCCCTAAAATCTAAAAACCTAAAATCTGACCCTGAACCAAACCCCTTCTTTGTCTTATTTATACTTTAGTTGGCAGAGCCAACAAAACAAATACATATGTATGCACATACATACTATAATAATCTACAGTAAAGACTTTAGGTGTTTTGTCAATGTAAAGTCCAATTTGTGTCAGGAAACACTGTCTAAAGCACTTGACTTGATAACCATAGTGCCCAGGATAGCCTAGAAACGAATACAGTCATGTTTTAACAGAATAAAACCTCCACATTATTTCTCGCAGAAATTAAAATTTAAAGATAATTGGCTTTTATATTTATTAGGTTGAATCATGTGAAACTCCTGACCAGGAAAAATGGCTAGTTTTTGGGTGCCCTCTTTTATCATGGTCAATTAAGCAAGGAATAGCTTCACTGTTTTTAAAGATTTGATGTGGTTGTGGGAGGTTTTAACTATGGCATTTTGTCATGACTGGACTGAGGAGACCACCACCTCTGATGAGTTTCTTGCTTCTGAGTTTTTATGCAACGGGAGGGAGGGGTCTGTGGCTTTGCTGATCAATCAGCATCTCAGGATAGTTGGGGGAGGGGGGTCTTTAGGTACCTGGGAAAGTTATTTTGTCTTACTACAGAATTAGAATTCCAGGTCACTGAGGCAATGTAACTGGTGTTTTGGGTATTAATGAAGACTGGCCATTTTATATTTCTATTATACTAGGCTTAGGGACAGACTTGGCCACAATGAATCACTTCTATTTGCCTTCTAGTCATTAGGATGCAACTTTTTGTCTTCAAAATAATTTAGCACCAAGAAGTTACCCAGGAGACAGGCAGCAGACAAAGGTACATCTAGGTAAGGTAGGTGGACAAAAGTGGCACTCTAGAATCTGTGATTTATTGGATATAAATCTGTATCAAGGTAGGATTCCTCTTTGTACCTTAATACTTTCCAATGTTCCTGGCATTTATGTTCCTTCATACCAAGGTACTACATAGTATGGGGAAGAGAAGCAGTCCTTGTTAACTGCTGTGCTTCATTTGATAATTCTGGCCTATGAGGTCTGCCAAGTATTTTAGGAGATAACACTTTATCCTTGAACTTGTCAGGGTCTAATCCACATTAGAGGAGCAGATTTCAGAACATTAGCAAAACTGGGCTTTCTGAAATTATTTCTCTGCTGGTTGCCATGCTATTACTTGGAAGCTAGTAAAGAGGTAGAGTCACTTTTATAATGTGGACAACAGCATATATGTGTAAATATACACACTTTTTCCTTATATATATACCCCCCCACCAGCCCTGGTACACCAGACTAAACGTTTTTAATCACACTTTTTGTTTTTAATTTCGAGTCAATATAAACTGTGTTCAAAATTATATGAAAAAAATGTACAGTCTTTACTGCAGATTAAATTGTATTATGTGTGTATGTGTATGTGTGTGCATCAACCAAACCAATCATACTTTTAAAAGTAATTGAGTCAGACTTAGTCCAATGAGAAGGTAACTTCACAAGGTTGAGGGCCCCTGCCATCCACTGGCTTTTAATAATGCACGTTTCAAACATCTTCATGTGTTTGGAGTGATACATGTTCCTACAGACACACTAGACTTGATTGTTGAAACAGGGTCAGTAGAAACCATTGAAGTTTATTGGCGGTCACAATGCTTACACTGTATGCAGCAAACACCCTTACAAGTCTATCTGCAACCTGATCACGCAAGAAAGGATTCACCAAACAGTCGCCAGAGGAGAAGAAAAAATTAATAGGTTTGTTTCTGGGGGTAGAGGAGAGAAATAAAAATAAAACCTACTTGATGAGTGTCCCATGGGCAAGAGCTGAACTAGAGATGTGTACAACTAGCAGCAACAATTGTGGAAAAAGTACAAGGCAAATAGCTTTCTCCATTCATTTTCCTCTGTAGGTTAATTTTTTTAAATATTCAAAACATTTATTATGGTTTTCATTTTATAAAAATGTATATTTTTAAGGAAACGGGAGAATGTTAAATACTTCATGCTAGGCAGACCTTGTTATTAAGAACTCCTCCACTGTAGTAGCTTCCTCCAGTTCATACATTCACGAGTGCAGGGTACATATATAAATATCCACACGCACACATCCACACACACTGCCTCAAGGGCTGGGGAAGACTAAAAGTTATTGGCCACACGCAGATGGGCCATCTGGTGGACTCATCCAAATTGCTCCATAGCAAAGCAACTGGCTCAATCCCTTCTCTCAGGTCTCTGCCTTTACAGAGACCAAGAACCCCAAATCACAGACTCACATCTGACTTTTAAAAGCAAGAGGCCTCTGTCTGAGGATGAGGGTAGGCCAAGTGGGAAGAAGGGTGAAGCTAAGAACAGCAAACACTTTTAGCTGGAGGTGTATCACTGTAAGAGGCCGAGGGGCCCAGGGCAGCATCTACGGGTGAAGGGGGAGGGGTGCTCCGCATGGCTTAGAGTTCCTAATAACAAGGGTAACAGGAAGTGATAATTTGGGGGGCAAGGAAAGGGCAATAAGAAAAAATATACATTTGGAATTTTTACCTTTTTTGCCTCTACACTGTGTCACTAAATATATCTCTGCATGTTCACACATCCTCACCCAGTAAAGCTTCAGGCCACCAGAATACACATTTTTTCCTCACTCGCATACACAACCCCTCACATCAGCATTGGTGCACTAGACTCTGTAAAAATTTTTCAGTCACACTTTTTTTTTTAAACTTGAGTCAATATAAACCTTGTTCAAAATGTTATGAAAAAATGTACATGTTTTTACAAGGCAGGTTGTGGCAGGACACTGGGGGTTCTTCGCCTTTGGGTGGCCCCAGGAGAGGGGGCTGGAGTCTCACATATTTGTGTCTCTTTCTCCTCCCACCACCCTTCCCACCCCATCCCCCAAGAACCAGCAGCACCCTGCCCCCTAGTGAGTGCACTCACACCCCTATTCCCTGGGGAATCAGCTAGCTGATCTTTGCCATTTTCCCCACATCCCTGGAGGAGGGAGCCAGGATCAGCCAGGCCCTCTCCCATGTAACTGTTTGCCCCTCTGGGCCAGACCAAAAGGACGCTGCTCTGTATAGGGAGAGTCCAAGGAGATGTCAGCTCATCATATCATTGCTATTCACGCCGTAAGTGGAATTCTTCATCGAGTCGTTGACTTCTCGACGGAATGCTGACAGGTTCTGGGTGAACCTACGAGAGGATGCATGTAGGTTGGGGGAGTAAAGTGAAAGGGAAAGGTCTTCGCCTAAAACATTTCTAGCAGACAAGTGGCTACCGAGAGGCAAAACGTAGGAGTTGATTGATGGGCTCTGTTTCTAAGGTCGGTAAATACCAGTCTTAAGACTAAGGCACAGTTGGGCTAGTTTTGTGCCCCCTTCTACCTGCAACTTCATGGCAGGCCTCGGGAGCTGGTCATATGGGGGCTGAGGGCCACCTTGGGTTGACGGCAGCACAAAAGGAATCTCAGAGGCAGGAAGTGACCTTCACAAGGCAAGAGGAGGAGGCTATTTCCTTTCCTGGTGCCTGAGGCACCTATGGCACCGAGCTATGCTCTGCGGCAGGGCGGCCACTAGCCACATGTGGATGCTGTCTGAGTTATGCCCAGTGCAACTGAGGAACCGATTCAAATGAAATTAAAATGCTATATTTTAAATTAACTAAAGTAAAATTAAATTTAAATATTAATTTAGAAAAATCTCATTTAATTCGGTTACTGAAGAATTTCTAAGCGTGTCTGGAACAACTTCAGTATGGGAATCTACTTTGTCATCTGTAAATTTTATGAAATCTAAATACAAATCAAATATTTTTGATGAAAATTTAGCATCAGAATTGAGATGCCCAATAAGTACAAAATACACAGGATCTTGAAATTAGTACAATAGAAAGAATGTTAAAATACTCAATTTTAAAATACTGATTACACACTGACAACACTTTTGATACAATGGGTTAAATAAAATGTATTAAAAGAAATTTTGTTTCTTTGTATCCGTTTTCAAATGTGACTACTAGAAAATTTAAAACTACTCATGTGCCTTGCTTTTCTATTGGACAGTGCTGCTTAAATGGCCTCTGAAAGACGAGGGATCTCCCTTGTTTCAATAATGTGAAACATCACCTAGAAGTCGACTTCTTGGCAGGGCCTCCACACTCACCTGTCTCTGTTCTTCGTTAGAAGGTTTCGTTCTATGCCTTCCATCAGGTTTTCAAAACACAGATGCATTGCCTGCTGCTTTTCTGGAGGCTGGCTGTTCACGATACTGTTCCTTAGGTCAGAAAAATACTGGGGGCCAGGAGTGAGACAGCAAGGAGAGAAGGCAGGGAAAGGCAGATTAGCCCTCCATCATCTGCAAGGTCGAAAGGAGTGTACCTCTCCAACACAAATGGAGTATCTACTAAAATTGGGTGTCTTTTTTTTTTTTTTTAATTCAAGCAAGCACTTGCAGGATAATGTATTTTTATCTCACTTAAACATCAAGAATTTAAGCTTTGTAAACACTCTAAGTGTCCTATGATCCAGATTCTTTTTTTATGGGATTCTTGACTGGTGCTTTGATTTCCAAGTATATTCTCTCCCTGTAACACTTCCTCTTCCTTTACCTCTGTCTGACCTGCCACTCATGCTGACTTCAACCAGGTAAGTGATTATGTGTTGTTCAAAGTATGAGTATCATCGTGGGACATTTCTGTGTTTCTCAGTGTTCTGAACATGCACACCTACCCCCCTGCTTCTGGCTCTGGGCGTCAGTGAGCTGGCTCACTTACCTTTTCATTAAGTAGTATCAAGCCAAGTAGGGGTCTGGACATAGACCACTGGTTCCTACAATCTTCAAAGATAATGATGTTCAGCACTGTTGACAACATCTGGAAATGGAGAATCTGAGGCAGTGACCAAGTGGTGGCTACCCAAGATAATTACAGATTCCAAACAGAGTAGTATATTAGGGTGGAAGCCTTTTCTGTCTAGGGTAAACCAGACAAATATGCTATGCAGCTTCATTTTAATTTCCTATTACAAGGTAAGTTTTTCTTCTAAGACATTTTCTTTCTTGTTTTTTAAATTGGTTTGATAATTCACTTAAAAATGAGTCTTCCCAGGTCACCCTGATTTGTGGGAAATGGGATCAGTCAAGTAAATGATTATAGTGCAAAATCACTTCGCACTATAGCTCCTTGCACGTACCTCAGAGGAGACAGCTTTATAATACTTTGGGGATGTGATGGGAAAGTGAGTTATTTCACTGCTTCCTTAGAGAATAATGCAGACAAAGATGAGATATGGGAGTAACAAGCTCTATGACTGGATACTGCTAACTCATGCTCCATTTACAGCCACAGGGGAGCAAAGTCATTTCATGGAAGGACAATAGTGCTCATGGGATAAGCCGAAAGCACAGGGGTTGTTGTGACACTCAGAATTTCTATATACAATGATTACTCAGCACACTCAAAATCTAGCCCAACTTTAAGGTATAAACTTCATCTAGGCAGTATAGTCCGGTGAGATATCAGTTAGACTCATTATCTTGCTTGGTCTCCCTGCTCTCTCTCTTTTTTTAAATCCTCATCTAAGGATATCCTTTCCATTGCTTTTTCAGAGAGAGTGAAAAGGGGGAGAGAGAGAGAGAGAAAAAGAGAAACTGATGTGAGAGAGAGAGACATCGATTGGTTGCCTTCTGTGTACACCATGGGCTGGGGATCGAGCCTGCAACCGACGTATGTGCCCTTGACTGGAATCAAACCGGAGCCCCTTCAGTCTGACGGCCGACTCTCTAATCAGAGCCAAACTGGCTAGGGCGGCCTCCTCTCTCTTGAAGAGAGGTTCTTCCTCTGCAGGGCACCCCACACTGCCTGCTAACTCTCCTGTTCCTTACCTGCTGGATCATCTCTGGATGTTGCTGCATGATATGCAGGAAGCGGTCACTCTCCTGGTTCAGAGGTGTGGTCCTCTTCTTGGTGCTACGTGACAGCTGCTTGAAGAGGTATGTCACAATGTGGTCCAGGCAAGAGCAGCAGCCTGTGCATACCATGGTGTCTGAAGAAAGAAGGGTCCGGGTGGAATAGAGCAGGGATACTGAGCTGCTGATGGTGACTTGGGCAAACACGACTGACCTGAGCTAAGACCCAGAGGTACCAGTCAGACTGGGAACCATGACCAGTTCAGCCAAGGCCACTGTTCAGGATGCTTTCTGTTAACCTCTCACCCTTAACATAGGTCAAATTCTAAGTTTGAAAGTGAGTGTGTGATAATAGTATAAGTAAATATTATTGAAATTATTGACGCAATGTAGCGTGGATGTATGTCTTCTGCTTCATAAAAAATAAATGGCTCACATGTAGCAAGTACTTCTATGGTGCTAGATACTGTGCTAAGGACTTTAGATGTTGTCTCTAATTTACCCTCTCGAGAACTCCAGGAGGCAGGCATTCTGTTTTACAAACGAGTAAACTGAAGTTTGGAGATAACAATGCTAGTGATTAGAATCCAAGAAGTCTGAGTCGTGAGAGTGACTTGAGGATGGCACTAAACTCAGCTTAGTACAGTGTCTGCAGTTTGTCAGTGGGCTGCCATATCATGTTTGTCTCTGAAGCATCTCAGAGGACTGTGGTGGTGGGGGCTGAATTTCACAAAGATGACCCTGCAGCACAGCTTGTGGACAGAGCTCTGGCCTGGTGAGGCTCAGGCCAGAGGACTAAGGGATGAACCCTTAAAAGAGTAAACCATTCTGTTTCTGTTTGTGCAGAGGTCCCTCCATTTTTAAGAAGCTATAAAGCAGCCTTCAAAGCAGGGTCTGCTACCCAGCTGGACTGTCCTAGATATGGCTGTGCACCCAGCTGACAACCCAAAAGTCATTCTATGCTTTTGCAGTGTATCATGATTACTTTGCAGTTGATTTAATCTTCCTATTTATGTTTTGCTCAGCCTAATATAAAAATGTATTTTATTCTCTGAACACGTACTAAGATTGCTGAAAGGCATCCTGGAGACAAAGTGGTCGACAGGAACCAGCTGGAGCAGGATGGAAAAACTTATGGAGCTAGTTGTGTAAAGCTCTCTCATAGCTTCACTGCCTCAGGACAGAATCCAAATACTCTGATATGGCTGAAGAGCCCCCCTGTGATCTCGAAATGTGCCCCTGCCTGCCTCTCTCTCCAGCTTCATTCCTCTTCATTCTCTTGTGCATGGGTGTGCAGACATCTGGATTTCTGTTTCTTTCTTGCCACTAGGTGCTAGTACTTGTGGTTCCTGCTGCTAGGAAGCCTCCCCCGCTAACCTGGTAACACCTGTTCAGCTTTTAGGTTTACGCTTTCATACCAGTTCTTTCATCAGCTTTCCTTGACCCCATTTCTGAAATCCAGGAGTTTAGGGGTGCTTCCTGAGAGCTCCCATAGCACTCATACTTCCCACTACTGTCCTGGGTAAGTGAATACGCAGCTGTCTGTTTACGTGTGTTTCGTCCACAGATAAAAACCTCCTAATGGACAGGGAGTATGTGTTATTAATTATTGTATCCTCAGTGCCTAGCACGTGCCTGGTCCTTAGGAGGGGATCAGTAAGTATTTGCTGGATGAGAATGTGTCCATGGGTTATGTGCTCTGTTGATGGGCCAACTCCTTAAAGCAGTAATCCTTTGGATACTGGGGCAAGATTCTCTCTTTCTGTTAAGTGGTAAAAACAAACCTACCATCCCTGGTGCTTACCAAGTGCAGTAAGTCCTTCAGATATGGAAGAGAGAATGTACATGATGACATGAGGCTCCAGGCTTGCAATAAAGTTCATGTGGTCCTGCGTCAGGACTTCCAGTAGTGAATAGTAAGACTGGCTGAGCTTGGGGTAATCCTGTGGGAGAAAAGGAAAACGAAAGTCAGCTTAGGCATTGTGTACCTCAGCACGCAGGGAGCAAGATCTTACATAAAACAGCCCAGTCCCTTCAGATGGGAAAACAAAGACCTAGTTGGACTTGGCTTATAGTTCTCCAGAGAACTGTTCAATCATGGTCTCGGGCCAAGAGAAGACTGCCATGAGGGGTTGGGGCCTGCCCATGAAGCTTAAGGCTTACCAGGAGATCACTGTGGGGAATAGAGAGGAGCAGCTTGATGAAGGTCTGGAGAGCATTGTCCAGGGCATCGTCTCCATAGAGACGAAAGACTCCAAAGTTGACATAACTCCCGCTGAGAGCAGCTTTCAGCATGGAGAAGCAGATGGAGATGCCCTTGAGCTTCAGTGCATAGACCTGATCCTTTGGGACCTCTCCTAGTGTCAGGATGCGATTGCCTGAGTAGACATGTGATATAGATATGTTTATTTAACCATGTTACAATTGATAGTTTATATACCAACTCAATCCTCCTACTCCAAAGGCCCCTGATGCCAGCTGACAGTGTAATACAAACGTATGAGCGACACAGCATGCCTTGGCAGTGCTGTCCTGGCTACTGCCAGAGCTAGCCTGAGGCCACATGCATCGAGTTTGGGGATGGAGCTGGAATTCAATTCCAGGGCTATGCTCCTCTCAAGTACTTACCATACATTGTGATCATCTTGCTAGTTTCTCTGAAGAGTAAGATGCCATTGGGGGAAGACACATCAAACTGGAGTCGCTGGGATCTGAGCAGGGAACACAGGAGAGAAAGTCAGAGGATGCTGCTGAGGATGGGGTACTCTAGGCTCTCAGCTGAGTACCTTGGGTGATTCTTTGTGCACTAAGATGTGCAGATTTCCTAACCTAGTGTGAAATAAACAAGTTGACTGAAGATATTTAACCGGTGATACAGCTTTTATCTTGAAGACAAACATGCTAGATTCAAGTTCTGCTGCTCAAATTGGAAACATTTAAAGGAAACAAAAAAAAAAAATGAGGCAGTAGATAAAACTACTCTCTTAAAATTCAGTTTTGTTTGATGAAAGCAGAGCTTCAACCACTATCACTTCTTGGTGGGACTAATTCACAGCCTTTAGACATTAATCTACATTTACCTTTACAGCTTCGGTGGCAACTAAGGGAGGTGCCACTCATCGTTACTGCTTTATAAGGAGAGAAGATGGGAAGAGCCTGGGAATGCCCTAACACCAGTCAGGCAGGGAAGGCAAACATTTTAAAACCACCCGAGTTTTGAGTTCCTGACTGTTCCCTAGGCCAGAGCAACTCTTCTTTGGTTTGCTCTACAGTTTAATGAGCTTCACTGACTCTAGCTGTAAGGCCTCACGCCCAGGAGTCCTCCTTAGTTCTTCTCCCCCCCCCTCCCCCAATATGCTGATTCCATCAAGGTCTAGCTCTACAATACGCCCTGAATCCTTCCACTTTCTCTACGATCCTCTGCTGCCACTCTTGCCCCCCTACAGTCCTATTGTTCAAGTGTAGCTCAAACTGTACCTTTAAATAATGTAAATAAGATCACTTTAATTCCTTGCTTAAAATACTTCAGCAGCTTCCCACTGTAATGAGAATACACGTCCATTCTTCACTGCTGCAGTGCCAAGTCCTGTAGGATCTGGCCTCTGCCAGCCTGGCCTGCTTGACTCCACCTACCAGGGCCTCCCCCATTCACCATGCTCCCTCCAGTGGCATTTTTCTATCTCAAGGCCCAGCAAGCTCATCATTCTCAGGATTTCTGCAGTTGGTTTCTCTGTTTAGAATGCTCTTGCCATCTTTCTGCAGGGTATCCAGAATTTTTGTCATTGAGATCCTAGCTTAAATATCAACTTCTCTGATAGGCCTCCTCTGACCCCCCTCTGCTTCAATTAGACAATAATGTCTAAAGGCTGTGAATTAGTCCTTCAATTCCTTTTAGTGCCGTATTTTTTTCCTAGCCTTTTCCACTGTCTGAAATGACTGTCCATCCTTGTTTTACTGTCTGTCGTTCCCCCAGAGTGTAACATCTAAGGTCTGGCTGGCACAATAGTTTAGGAAATTGCCTGGCAAAAAGTAAATGCTCTCAAATATCTATTTTATAAGTGAATAACTCTTGACTATAAGCCCCATGGGAGGCAACATCCTCTCTGAATATCACCCACTCCCACACCAAGGTAGTTTTAAAAATTATTCTCTCAGGAGTGCCACAAGAGGCTGATAAAGATCTGGAATTCTAGTTAAGTCAGAGTGCTAGATTTTTCTTTTTCTCCATCCTGAAATTATTAGGCAAATCTAACAGTTTGGTATTTTGGAATTTGTCCTCTTTCTTTTAAAGTAAATCTTTACTGATCCAGCTGTAATTTGCCTAACAAATACCTTTCTTAAGAAAGGGTGTTCTAATGTGTCCCACATCACTCTCAGTTGTCTCCAGGAAACATGATGGGCACAGCATCATCAACAAATGTTAACGTGTATGTGTGGGCAGGGAAGTCAGAGTCCTGGCTGCCAAATTCACTTCTCATAAGAATGTATACCATGAAACTTTGTTTAAAACTCATTTCCTGCAAGTAGCCATGGCTTTGTGTGGCTGAAACACCTTTCTTTCAAACAAACAAAAATATATACACATAAACTTTTAGAGGTTTTCAAATTTTGATGGCAGCGAACCACATCATCTTCCACAATATGCCCGAAACACAAGATAAAGCAAATTCTCCTAAGGCTGTTCCAGATATAAGGGCAGTTGTGCCCTTTAAAAAATCTTCCTCCTCTTTACCTGTTATGGACTAATTCAGCCATCAGCTTGAGCACAGGTGTGGTACAGGCTGGATCATGGTACCATAGCTCAATTGCCCGCTGAAGAATTGGCATGTAGGATGGGTATCTGTAAATGAAAAGCTAAGGAAGAATTCTGAATCCAGAAAGGTACAGAATTTAAAATAATTTCTCAGCTCTGGCCAAGCACAAACTGTCAGATTACAGTTTTCTAACTTCCTGTCTCTTGCTGTGCTAATCTTGGAGTCTTTCTCACCAGAAGGTGCTAAAGTGATTGTGTGTCCTTTAACCCGATAATACATTGTCATTTACGTAATGCCTTTCTTCCTAAGAGCACAATGTATTTCGTATTGTTATTTATTCTCTTTCCACTTGTATGACAAGGAATCAGCTATTTCTGTTACATAACTTTGGAGAAATAGAGGCACTCAGATTGGAAATGATTTGTTCAAATTATGAAGTCAGTAAGGTTACACTTTATGATTCTTAGTAAAGCTGCCTTTTAAAAGTAGATTGAAATATCTCTCTTTCCTAAGTGTAGCAAAATTCATGTGCAAAAATTCCACAGTGGGATAGTTCCACAGGAATTTAAATCTGGGACTCAAAGAGAAACTGGGAAACCATGTCATTCATTTTCCAATCTCAATGGCCAGAGCAGACGGCATTATGTCATTACACCACTATGGAACGGCAGCCTGTAAGACATATATATGGGAGGTCTTCTTTGCCTCACCCCTCCCGCCCCGTCTCCTTCCCCGATGACCCCATCACTCATTCAAACTTCAGTTAAGGCTAGCTGTGATATATGCATTAGGATACATCCATTCAAACAGCATCATGAAGCTGGTCTTGGCATTGAAGGCAAAAGCTATCCCTCTCAGGTCTCTCACCAGGCCAACTAGAGTTCGCTGTAGTAGAAGGCAAAAATATGTTAAAAACAGAAGAAAAAGCAAACCTATAACCACCTAATGGGGACTTCACATATCTGTAATCAAATTCTTCCTCCTATCTTTCACCAAATACTCCTTCCCAGAAATCTTATCTTTGTGACAACATGAATGAACCTAGAGAGTATTATGTTAAGTGAAATAAGCCAGTCAGAGAAAGACAAATACCATGTGATTTCACTCATATGTGGAATCTAATGAACAAAATAGAAACAGAGGCATGGATACATGCAACAGACTGACAGCTATCAGAGGGGAGTGGGGAGTGGGACTGGATGAAAGAAGGTGAAGGGATTAACCAAAAAACAGACATACATAAAGAAAGGGGAGTGGGGACTAGGTGAGGGTGGTCGAGGGGAGGGAAACAGGGATGGAAAGAAATCTTGCTTGGGGTGGTGGGCACACGATGCAGTGTGCAGATATCTTGTTCAGTTGTACACTTGACACCTTGTGTCAAGTTTGATTTTGTGAACCAATGTCACCCCAATAAATTCAATTAAAACAAACAAACAAGCAAATATTTCTTCCCAAATATTCAGAATCAATCTCTTCCACACTAGAATGAAATATTTTCCCTTGGAAAAGTAGTTTTAGAACCTTGTTATACTATGAAAAAGGGATGGTCCCTAAAGATATTAATGTGATAAATCATGGGGGAAAAAAAGGAAAAAAAGAGATGGAAGAGCCATATATCCTGAAGGTCTGGTACCACACTTAGTGACACGATAATGCCAACAGCGCCACTGCCCCTCAAATGCAGACCCTACCAGAAGACAAAGGAGTCGACTTGGTTCCTGGACATAAGACTGATGTGTCGAATCTTGGAGCTGGAAAGTACTATAGCACACTTTTTCAGAAAAAGAGACTGAGGCCCAGAGAGGTCAAATAACTTGCCCACGTTCACACTGCTAGATGGCAAGAGGGCCAAGATTAGGACTCACAGCAACAAGACTCCAAATTCAATGCTTTCTTTTTCAATGGAACCTTTACTTGTGGTCCCTGAACAGCAATAAGACAGCTCTTAAAAGCTAAGAGAGTCATCAGTAGGCTCAAGGAGGTAACACATCTGTGTATCTTGACTCACTTGTTAAAAATGACTGTACTTCTGCTAACAGTCTGCTTTAAGCAAACAGTTCTATTCCTAAACTGAAAGCATGAGCTCAATTTTCAAGTGTAAGACACGGCCAATCTAAAAGACTTGTTACATTAGGCATAATGAAGATACGGAATAGTTGTAGTTCGTGGCCACGATGGTTCTTTTCATTACAGGCTTTGTACAGAACTAATGTGAAAGGGAAAAGGCTGATAGTCGTTGATATCCTTTAGTTATCCTTGATGCTGGCTGTCACTCCAGCCTACATTACTGAAATGTTACACACTAACTTAGCTTTGAATGATAGCCATTTCAGACCCTAAAACACTGACGTAAAGAGGAAAGACAGGTGAACCAGGTGGTGTTGCTCTCCGACTTCCCTGATGACTTGCAGATAGAAATGAAGAGGTTTTCTAAAGATGAAAAGGGAGAATTTTAGACTGTCATGTAAAACCTGGCATTTGGAGGGGCAATGCCCCTGGCCACTTGGTAGCTCTAGAATTCAGCCTCAGTGTCATTATGGATACTAAGAAACACCATACACATAGAAATAGCACAGTGTCTTCTGGTTTTGGTACAGAGATCTATCAGTAAGGAGAGCTGATGTACATGAAGTTAAAACACGAGAAAAGCAAAAATCTAAAATGACAATTCTGCCCTGGTTGGTGTGGCTCGGTTGGTTGGAGTGTCGTATCATACACCGAAAGGTCACGGGTTTGGTCCCTGGTTGGGGCCTGTACAAGAGGCAACTAATCTATGTTTCTCTTACATCAATGTTTCCCTCCCCCATTTCTTCTCTCTAAAAGTTAATGAACATATCCTGGGGTGAGAATTAAAAAAGAATAAATAAATCAAAATGTCAATTTTGAGAGCCAGGAATCAATAACTAAGGGTAACTTTAAAATTCAATATATATGGAAATTCATAAACCCTTCTAAATGACTCATGTATCAAAGAAATCTTAAAGGAAATGAGAAAATACAAAAAAACTTAATGATAATAAAAATGTTACAAAACTTGTGGATTTGGAGACCTGTTTCACAACAATGTGAACATACTTAATGTGAATAAACTATACATGTAAATTTTATATTATGTGTTTTTATACAACATAATATACCTAGAGTAAAATACCTATAGGGACATTTATAGTGTTAAATGGTTACATTAGAAAATAAGGGCTGAAAAGTTAAGTAGTTAGAACAGAATAACCCCAACAGAAATATATGAAAATAAAGATTAAAAGTAAAATGAATGAAATATAAAACACAGATAAAATAGAGCTAAAACAAAGTAAAAAAAATACAAAGACTCATGAAACTAAGCTATCTCTGGCAGGACTGATATAGAAAAAAGAGAGGAAGCACTCATAAGGAGTATTAAAAATGAAAAGGAGACATAAAGATACAATAGAGATTTATAAGGCAATACAAAAACGTAACTTTATGCTCACAGACTTAAAAACCTAGACAAAAAATCCTAGAGGCTGCTTAAGAACACACTTTAACGTAAATATAGAATTTATAAATCTATACTGGCTCTTCTATTTCAAAATCCCAGAAATCCAGATTAAATAAAAAGCTAACTTGGTGGAAAATTGATGGATCAGCGCTATTTTCTGTATTACTAGCTAACTGTGTCTCTATCATGGACTGCCCTCAACCAGAAGCTGACCAATCAGTGCTGAAGGACTCACCTTTGCCTCTTGCTCATTGAAACTATTGGTGCTAAACATCTGGGCCACAGCCTCAAATGCTGCTGTGAGTGGCAGCATGAACTGCTCATACTGATCTTCATCTTCTCCTGCAAGGGAAATAAGCAGGATGTGACCCCAGTATACACAACTCAAAGCTGTGTGTGCATGGAAAATACGACAGCATGGAAAATGAGCAGATCCGAGGGTAAATCAAAGGGCCCTTTATTACCCAAATTAGGAGTAATTTCAGAATAAAATGTATATACAGAAACAATTTTTAAACTAGAAAATGGCCGAAATCATCTTGTCCAAGAATGTTCAACATTTTTTCCACACCGAGTTATAATATCAGAGATTCATATGTATGTGAAGGTACTCTGGTATTTATTTATTTTTCCTTAAGTGAGAACTATAGTCAGCTGAGAAAGAACTGAAGCTAGTGTGTAAGCAACTAGATGAAACTCAAGGTTGAAACAGGTGCACGCAGAGGCTTTATTCACATTTTTCTTTTCCCAGTAACCTTTCACAAACCTAAAAAAAATCTTTAATGTCATTGTAGTAGAATTACATTTAAATAGCTCAAAATTATGATGATGCCATTCTGCTTCCATTATTAGTTGACCCCAAATTGCTAATATCACAGCTAGACTAGAAAGGTGCGTACACCCTCCAGGTTCATATGTGCTAATGAACTGGGAAGTAAAAGGTTTTGTTGACTGTCTTGGGTGAGTTGCACCCCTATGTGGGGTGGAGGGGTTATATGAGCAACAAGATTTATTTAGGAATCTCAGTTCCCAATTCCCTTATTTTACAGATGAAAAATAAGGATACTTTTAAAACCACTGCACATCAGCTGAAAACTTTAGGCACATACTGCTATTCTCTTCCAGTTACAGGGACCATGGTAGTGTGATATACTCTCGGTGAAATCAGACTGTTATTTCAGATAGTTTTGTTACTGTTGAAACAACAGAAAACTTCTCCCCCACACCTAGTTTTCTATCCTCAAGCAAAAATTTAGAACGACAGAAGCTTTTAGGATTTATTGCAGTACCTAAATCCACCATGAGGAGACGCCCAAGTGCTGTGTAGAAGGTAGTCCGACACCGCATGTCTGTCAGGTTGGACTGATTGTTAATACCCAAAAATGAAAAGTGCTCGCTCTATTGAAAAAGAGAAAACAAGTTAAAATGATAAAAACATGGATTAGAGGCAGAATGCAAGCCAGTAATTTTAGAACCACTGGGTTCTGTCAAGCTAATGGATACATCATCATTCCTTAAGGGTATGAGAGGGATTAAAAAAATAATTTTTTGATTTGTTATTGTTACCTACAACTTATTTATCTTAGTATGAATAACAGAAGAAGCCTTCACCATAACTCAGGCCATCTGGAGCCGAGCAGCTCTGATGACAGTTAAATGTAAGCCGGCAGTGAGGTGGGCGCCAGGACCAGTCTTTGGCTGGAGAGTAGAAGCAGAAGAGGGGCCACGATCACTCACCGTGTGATTGTTCAGCATGAACTGTACCGCACTCAGCTTCACTAGTTTCCTTACGCTACTGTATGTGAGGACAAAGGAAGAGGGTCAAGGAAAGTGTGATGCGAACCAAGAATCTTTACTGTGGAATGAAACTGTACTTTATCCTAAGTACAGCTTCTTTACTATGAATCCCATACCCAGATCATCTTATTTTTCTTAACCACTTGAGTATAACACTGTCAAGAGGGAAAAAATATATTCTCTTCTAAGCAGTATTTAACTGAGCAATGAACAGAATACCTGCACCCAACTCCACTCTGTAAGAACAATAATAAAACCCAGCAGTTTCCCCCAAGAATCATAAATACTTTAGAGCAGCTTTTCTCAATGAGGCTTCTAAGGAGAATTAAGCCCTACAGCCCTGCCTAAGTCATCCATTGTGTGTGGTGAATTAATTTTCTCTCCTATGCATTTAGGATGGTACTAGCTATAAGTAATCTTTGGGAGAACTGAGAAAAAAGTCACTCAATATTGTTACGGTTTACTTCTCTTGCAGACCCCTGGCTATGAAAGGCTGTCTTAGAGCAATTCTAACTTTACAGCAGACCCAGTCCAAGTCAGGAGGAAGCAGAGCCACTTCTATTGCAAAGCTTGTAACCAGGTTGCTTCTAGAGATAGCCAGGGATAAATCTGTAGTAAACTATTAGCTTGTGGGCTGGCTCATTTTTGGGGTGTGGAATTATTCCTGGATTCTGTGTGGGCATTGCTTTTGGCTCCTAGGAGAATGGAAGAGACTAAGTACACATAAAGCTAAATTAAAGTGGAAACAGCAGGTGGCCGTGATTTCTAGGAGGGCAGCACACGTGCACAGAAGCTGGCTTAGGAAAGGATATCCGATGGAGAGGTCATTGAGAAGCTGCAGTGTCTTGGAGGTGATTGGTTCACAGCGGCCCCAGTACTTGAGGTTGGTGATGCTGGAGGACAAAAAGAAAAAACAACACAGGAGACACTTTTGATTTGCCTGGTTTCCTTGAGGGTTGGGATTAGAAAATCACCCATCACAAATCATCACACATCTGCAGCACCAATTCACAGACATCACAACCACAAAAAATGGGTATAAAATCTCCGTACTTACATTTGGTTGACTAGAAAAATTATCCTTCAGATAATCTTCACTACTTGGTTCCAAAGCTACACTGGCCCATACCCAGGCCCTTGGAATTCTGGGGCACTCCAGGGCTGATTTCTGCAGCAAGGGTAAGAGATTTCTGCGGCAGTGATAACATGCAGACGTATGCAATTCTGCACCTGCACCATCCACTGTCAGCTGCAGAATTCTAGTAGCCCTTGCTTCTGGATTCTTGGCTGGCAGAGTCCTTTAGACCCCCTTTGCTTTTTTCATCTTAAATTATTAACCAGCTCATGGATATGAGTGTTTAGGATTGGGATGGTTGGAAGGAGGTAAAATGTCACTTTGCACACAGCCCTGGGTAATTTGGCTCCTAGTGTGTGCTTTGATAAATTGAGCTCCTAAAAAGGGAAAAATGTAAACAAAGGGGCACAACTTAAAAAAAAAACAAAAAAAGGGCCAATTAGGAGCTTCCTTCCTTCCAACTTTGAAGACAAGTCAAACAATAGCACTAGATTTTGGAGATTCAAGACTCAAAGGGTATGATGCTCCTTGAGAGGAATAAGCCTGTTTCAAAGTGGGGCTTTCCTCCCGGGGGGGCACGCCTAGTGAAAATCAGCACCAGAAGGTGAGTGCCCACTCTGGGCACCCCTGGCAGCAGGGTGATCAAGCGAGAGGCTGAGCACCAATCACTGGGAGGGAGGGCCGTTTTGCTAATGCCATGACAGGGTTTCACCTGTGATTCCAGAGGCTTTGGATGAGATTCCACATGAACAAAATTAAATCCTTGCCTGTACAAGCCTGGAATGCTCTGGGGCCGGGCCATATCTCTAAGCACAGCTTGTCACACACTCAAAATGCACAATTTTCTGACGCAAACGATCAATGCTGGAATACCAAGGCACTGGCAGCACAATGCCAAGATCACATTTTACAGTTGCAACAGGATTGCAAGGGACTCTTGCTGATGGCAAGCCAAAACACTTACATTTTCCCTATGAAGACGCTTAGGACCATGGTCTCATCATTCAAGCCCAGAACTTCTGAGAGTCGGCGGTATAGCTGGTGGTGTGTTTAGAGAAGAGAAAGTAACCGGAAAATATGGATTAGAAAAATCACATCCCTGTACTGTTTCTGTCCTCATTCAGGGGGTAAGATGTGGGAAGAAAACGGACAATGATGCTGAGAAAGTCTTTATGGAAGTGATAAGCTAGTCTCTAACTATTTACTACACACTAGACAGAGGTTGAACTATCTTACAGTCCCCCTCAACCCTGAATTTACAGAGAGATTGTCAAAACCTTCTGCTGCTCTGAACATCAATTCATGAACAGAGACTGGGTGATGACAATTCTGGGAACATCAACAGGTATTTTGATTGGCCACTTGTTAAGTACATGGAGCACTGGAGAAATGGGCCCACTCTTTTGACGAGTCTCCCCAAATTCTAGACTATGAAGAGACAGTTGGACTATTCTGATACGTAAAATCTGGAGAGTGTATCTGAACTGTTACTAGCAATTTCCCTTGAACAGCAATTCCACAAGCAGAAGGGAGAACCAATGGAGCCAACAGAGAGTCTGTTACCTTAGAGGATTTTTGCACCTGGTCCCCAATGTAGATCTTACGAAACTGTTCAAAAAAGCTCAGCATGGCCAGTTCTAGCTTCTCATTGCCCGCCTGAGCCAAGCGAGAATCTGTTAGGTTCATCAACTGGAGCACCCTAGAGGAAGAAGAGCAATGGTTCTCTCAACAGCAGGATATCCCAGTCATTCTAGAAATAGTCAGACATGTCTCCTCTCCTTCCCATCCTATCTGAAAGGCATTCTCTGCACACTGTAAGTGCTGTGCAGGGAACAAAGTCTCCATTTCTGCCCCACAGGAACCACAGCTAAGGAATAAAGAGGAATGACTAGTTAGATGTTTAAAACTTCCAGTCCACTGAGACTGTAGAATGAGGCAGAGCTTTTAATCAGCTTAAAGACAGTGGGGGGAAAAACACACCTGGTACTACAGTAACTGTCTTCCCTGAAACTTCTGTGAGAACTTGAGTAAAGCAATTTACTTTCTGAGTCCCTGTTCCTCATCTATAAAATGAGGATTGGATGAAATCAGTGGTTCTCAATCTTTTTTCTCACAAAGCCATGAAAGAAATGAAGACACATGAAGGACGATGGTCACAGGTGGTGACACTTCCAGGGACCAAGAGCACATATGCTACCCGTGACTGCATCCCTTTCCCTGCACCCCCCCAAAAGAAAGCATACTGGAATGCAAGTGTGTGCATGCTGAATGCATAAGAATAATGTTATTACAAGTGAGTCATCTGACATTTTGATATTGTGAGAACAGGTAAACTATGTGTGACATGTCATGAGTGAATTGTACTCAGCTATTGTGCTGTAACCCTCAACTTAAGAACTGGTATAGAAGACACTGTCTAAACTCAGTTTACATTGTGACACACACAGTGTCACACCAGGCTGCAAATTCAAAGAAGCATTAGATGTCATCTTTAGCAAATCTTTGTTCAACTCTCCAAAAAATGCCAGTGTGACATGCTGTGAAGACTTCTGTCAGGATTAAGGAAACTAAGGTGCAGTGGGCATCTGACAAACAAAATGGAGGCAGAAAGAGACAAATGAGGATTTTCAGAATATGAGTAAGGATTATGCATTAAAATATTTGGCGACGAATAAATTCTAAGGCACCCTGCTATAGTGTGTTTATCTCTCTGAGAGCATCAGAAAGTTTAGAACCCTTCAGGGTAGCAGTTCTCTGAAAGGCCACAAAACCATTTTCATAAAAATGCTAAAACATTATTTGCCCTTTCACTGACTTCTCACATGAGGGTGCAATGTGGTTTCCTCGAGGCTACAAGATGCATGCTATCACAACAGACTGAATGAAGAAGCAGGTCTGAGAATCCAGCTGGCTTCTCTGCCAGACATTAGAACAAAGCCACTTCTCATTAGTTTTTTTAAAAAATAGTTATTAAAAATATTTTTTATGTTGAGATGTAATTGGGCTTACTGTTATTTTAAAACGAATCATAAAAAAATTTCTCAGTTTTATTTCTAATACAATAAACATTGACAAATGTATCTCACATTAAATGAAGGCTCTTTGAAGTCCTCGAGGTTTGAGAACCTTTGCTGTAGGGTATTAAAATAGTCTATCTTTTTATTTCTAGGTTTGGTAAATGTTTATAAATTACTAAATGCTTATTTATAGGTTTTAATAATACAAGAATCGCACAGATACAAAATAACTTGAAACCCTGTAGGTGGAAAATTATATGGTCAAGAGATCTGAAAGGTTGTAGAAACTGTAATTCTGTCTTTGGGGGTGTTGGAAGAACCACAGCTTCCTATTAGACTTACTCTGGTATGGCAAAAGCAGTCCATATTTTATTAGGTGTGAGGTATTGTCCTTAAACAGAACTAAAAGCTACCCCTCAGTCCAGTTTTCCTAATTCTGCATCCATCAATTCTTTGCTGGATTATTACAGGTTTTTTTAAAGTAAGGATGGTAGGCAGAGTTCTTGTACGTATAAAAGATTTGAGTTGGACCTGTAACAGTCTTTCATCCTCATGGGCAATCAGCTTCATGAGATATATTCTATAAATGGGGAGAAAAGCATTAACAGAAGCATGTCAAGTTCCTGTGGTCTCAGAATCCAGGAGGGGGTGTGGGTGAGGGCGGGGTCACAGCAGTGAAACTGGAAGTCCCTGCGGGAGCACTTACCGACAGACAAGCTCGCCATCCATAGCATCTTGCTCATCGGTGCTGGCAAAAGAGACCCGACCACCAATCACTGCACCAATGATGTAAACAAGCCATGTCAGCCTTCCTGTAACAGGAAGAAGATCCATTAGTGTCACCTCCAGTGATAATTTCATGAAGAAATCCCTCACTGTAAGGATCATTTCTTATTAGGAGCTTCCTTTAACTTAACAACACTATGGAGAAGCCATAAAGTCTTACTTTTTTTAGAGTATAGCTACTACTCTGCTCTGGTAAGGGTGATGCCAAGGGGAAAATGTATCAGATAACCACGGTTCCCCTATCAGATAAGGCCATGATTTTTAGAGTACAGTATCTTCTTAAAGGTAAACACAACCACTGCAGATGATTTCAGTTACTCTTCCTAGTCCCCTGTGGCATTTAACAAATACTCCTTTATGTATACAGAGGTAACTGATGATGGAAGAATCCTTTTGAGGGGAAGGTAGGATAGAGGTGGCAATGAGTGAAAGGGTACTGAGATTATCTCCTTAAAGGCCCAGTCCACTGTCCACTCACCCTCCTGCACTGCAATGTCCATTGGGCTTGCGCTGGCACTCTGCAGAAGCTCCTGATAGGACTGGGCCGACTGGTCAAACAACTGCACAAGGAGCGCACACGTCTTCTCATATTCACAACGCCCGATTGTAGATAGCTGATCCAACTGCTGCTGGACCAGACCCGTATCCTCCAGAGGATCTTCCAGTCCATCTCTACTCCCAAGGGAAGAAATATGCCTATTGATTTCCCTATCTGAGCAGTTCTTTCTTTTTTATTTTACCCACTGTTTCCAACAGTACAGGCCCATATCTCAATACTACTTCTAACCAAGGAAGGAATATAAAAAAAATTGGAAGGCAGACATCTTCAACCTAAGCACCAGTTTCCCTTAGGAATATTTTGCTTGTTGGTGTCCAATCTTTCAATCTGAATTTCCAGTCCTTAACATTTGTTGGCCTTGATCCCCTCATTCCTATGTTTCTCCACCCCAGAGCTCTGGCTTCTTAGCCTCTCACTTGTTCTCGACCATAGTAAACTTTGGGATGACATGTATCCTGTCTCCTAAGTGAGGTCATTGTGACCACACTCAGAAATCTTCAGGTTTTAAGGAGGCAATATGGTGCTTCAGCTATGTGATATGAACCCTAAATGGGCTGAGTGGTATGTCAAATAAAATATTCCCATAGCAAAATGTATAAATATTATGAATAGTCATACCAAGTTGAATTTAAAAAGACTACCAAGAGTCTCATATCAGTGCATATCAAGTTTTGATGCCAAACGAATTTTGGTGCCAAACTTAGGAGAAAATTTAGTTGTTACATCTTGGATTTCAGAATTACAGATGGGGTCCTATGGGTTTATACCAGGTCTTGCCTTATCTAATGGTTTGTAAATTTGAAAATCTTGTCATATTACAAGCTCTCTGTCTACTGTTACATCCCAGTATGATAATCCAGCAGCAGCACTAGCACCACCACAACTAGCAGTTCATAGTTGCGTGTCTACTGTGGTCCACACAGTGGGCCAGGACATAGTAATATCCTTGCCCAAGAGTATACAGCTATTAACTAGCTTTCTGGGCCCAGAGCCAACAAATGTAACCACTCCCCAACATGGTCTCACTGAAACCAGCTGACTCCTCAGAAACAGAAACTATGCAGCTAATAAAACAATGCCTCCCAGTGGACTTCAGAAATACTCAAATTTTGAAATGATTCAAGTCATAAACAGCTGAGACAATGAACTGTTATGACAATTAAATGCACTCTAAGCAAATTAAAAATCCAACTTAAAAAACAACCCCGATCTTCAGAGTCCAAGTAAATTCTCCTGAGAAATAGCTGAATGTAAAAATATACAAGAGTAGTCTTAAAAGTTCTCACTACAAGAAAAAAAAAAGTAACTATGTATAGTGATGGATGTTAACCGGACTTATTATGATCATCTTGCAATATGTACAAATACTGAATCACTATGTTGTACATTTGAAAGTAACAGAATGCTATGTCAATTATACCTTGATCAAAAAAAAGGTTAAATGAGGTCTTAAGGGTGGGGGCTCTAATCCAATAGGACTGGAGTTCTTAGAAGAAGAAACAACACAGATATATCTGTGTGCACACATAGAGAAAAGGCCATGTAGAAGGTGGCCATCTGCAAGCCAAGAAGAAAGGCCTCACCAGAAACCAGCCCTGTTGGCACCTTGATTTCAGACTTCTAGCCTCCAAAACTGTGTGAAAAATAAATGTTTGCTGTTTAAGCCTCCCCACCTCCAAAAACAACCCCCCCAAAAACCCAAACAAGAAAGGTACCTAAAACAAAGAATAACTTAACTTCACATAGGTCATTTTTGAAAGGGTCTGACGTTTCTTTAACTATAGGTTTCTGGTACAGTTAACAGTTAGGGTAGACAGAAAATTGTGTTAATGTAATGCAATCAGTGATCAGTTGCCTTTGGTGACTTCAGGCAGGTATCTTCTAGTACACTCTGAATTGTGTAATCCCTTTTGTCTACTTAATATTTTAGTAGTTCACATTAAGGACCTATAACTTACACGTTATAATTCTTATCATCTATAGTCTATAAATGTTTCTCTCTTGTTTAAGGAAAATCAGTTGCAAGGACAAACATCGTACTTTGTATTCAAAGATACTGCTACCGATGGCAATAGGACATGAATAGGATGTTAAAGACTGTTCTTTCAGATTTTATGCTATTCTGCTGACATAAAAAATGACTATTAACAGTATTAGCTCCAATAAGACTCATATCAAATACATTTTTAACATATCTTAACACCAGGCTACTGGGAGAAGGCTGTCCCAATGCTCTTACCTCAGTATGATGTGCACAGATTCCAAACGGGATGTGATGTAGGCTTTGGTGACTTCAGGTGTGTAAGTTTCCAGCATGTGGGGCTCTGTAGCTTTCACATATGGCACAGAGGCTGCCAGCCGCTGCCATAGGCTCAGGAGATAGTGCACACTATTTGGGGCAAATTCCCAGTGCTAAGGAAAATCAAAAGAACAGGAGGCATATTTCTTGTTTTTGTACACAATACACTAGTCCCATGTCACTTGACACAAAGGATAAAGACTTTTTCTGTGTATGGCAACTAGTCTAATGTGTTTATTTGTATTTCAGAGATTAAGCATCTAATAAGAGCTGTTCTATGTTAGATGAGTAAACCTTACCACAAGGAAAACCTTGCATAAGTGGTTCTCAAACATTGTATGCATGAGACTCACTTAGAGAACATGTTAGAAATAGAGATGCCAGGGCTCCACCCTGAACCTAGTGAACCAGAAATTATGGAGGTAATAACCAAGCACTGGTCTTTTTCATCAAGCTCCCTAGGTGATTTTGATGCAAGCCATAAAGTTTGAGAACCAGTGCCCTATATTACATGACTAAGAAAGAGAGGGCGCTGACTCTCTCTTTACTCTTCTGTCTGGCTCCCTGTTCCAATCTTTTGCGGGGAGGTGGGGGGGGGGGGGGGGTTTGATTCTGAGGGGATTCTCTCTGCCTTGCATCTAAGTATTATCCTGGTAATTCCCACATGTTCTTCTCCCAATATTCCTTGCACTTTTGTAATACACATGAGTAGACTATAATAGTAACTGCTCTGCAAGGTTACCCTACATGTACTTATATTCGCTTTTGCCAAGAAAAAAAAAATCTTAGAAGGGTAAAACCAGTGAGCAAGAGAAGAGGTTCCAATGTTTAGGAAGAAAGAGCCAAGCTATCAAAGACAAACCTGTAGGCTGGTCACTGTGAAGTTAGCTATCAATCGGATGACCTCAGGGTAGTTTTCCACCTTTACTAATTCTCCCAGTTGATAGTTACTCTTCAGTCGGGCCAGTAGTCTGCAAAACTCATGGTAATTGTTTGGGTCTGATAAACTCTGGTGATGGCACAGGAGGAAAATAAAATGTAAAATGTGATTCACTATACTTCCGAATGACATTTGGAATGGCAATGAGGGGAGAGGGGAATCGACTTTAATTTCTGAGATGCAAGTCATCATTCAGAAGGACACAACTGTATGTTTAAAAACAGTTTTTTAAAAAGCATGGTCACATCGCTTATCTCATGTGTTCATAATAATCACCTTGTGGCATTAGCCTGAACTGAAAGAGCCTGAAATGGAAGCCCAGAAGGCTCACACTATAGGCCTAGGGTTGTAAAGCTGATAAATGAATGGCACATAAGGTGCACAATCTAAGATGTAACTGGTCTGTTTGCTTCCATCAATTAAAGGAAAGATAATGAAATTTTCATCTTCACATCTGTCAAATTTATCAGGTATATAATTAAACCATAGCAGCAAAGTTATATAAATATTTTATATATTTTGTATCATCATGGCTATAATAAATTTAGCTATTCCTATATTTATATATTTTATTAAATTCTTATGTCAAATGTTTGATTTGTTTGCATGTTCTACCAGCACATTTGTTTCCTTATATATGTCTTCCGCTATTAGCATGAGAGGGCAGACTTTGTTTTATGCACCACCGTATCCCTGGCACACAGTAGGTATTTCGTAAAATTTGTTGAATGAATGGATTACGAACTGATTTTATGATATTTCTTAGTGTAGAGAAGTGATACTTTTAAAAAAGTAGGTGTTTACAACATCTTTGGGACAGAAAAAGACAAAAAGGACAACTGAGTTATGGAATGAATATTTGAATGAGAAATCTCTCCTTTCCCACCTAAAAGCAGTTCTATACACTTAAATAAACAATGTACATTCAAAAAAATGGAAACAAACAAAAACAAATTTAAAATTTTAATTTCTTGGGGAAAAATAACTATAGCTTTATCCTTATTTTCCTGTACAAAGTGATCCTTTCCATGACTTGTGCATTACTGAAGCTAGAGGATACAAGCTCCTCTTTTAGGCAAACCTTCTCAAGAATTTTCTACAAATACAGATTCACTTAAATCTTTTGAACAGACTGAGCTGTTTTCTGGGATTTCCTCTAGGTGTGGCCTCTAGATGCTTTTCCTTCTGACTCATAACAGGTGCATGGTGCATGCGCACACACACACTCATATATATATCATATATATTCAAGTAAAAACAAATCCTCAAATCTTACCTGTGGATTTTCCAGTATTCGTTTAACACCATCGACAAGATGAGAGAGGAACTTGGCCCTCTCTGCATTGTTAAACAGAGATCTTCTAACTGAGGCAATCTGTACTAAGCAGGATAATACCTAAAAACAGGGGACAACCAAAACACAACTGATTTTTAAAAGACTGTACAGCTATGTTCATGATCCTTTCTGCTCCTATAATATTCTTCTTTACATATGCATCTAATTCTGTTCTTTCAACCCTTGCTACAATTATAATAATACAGAAAGATCAAGGAGGATATGACTTAGGATATCTGAAACAACTTTATTAAAAATAAAAAAGCATTACATCCAATTTGATCATAACAACTACTTAAATTCACACTTTGGAAACTCCTAACTTAGGCATTATTCTTTTACCACCCCAACGGCTTCCTTGATTTTTGTTAAGATATATATTTAAGGCTTGAAAATACCAAGCAATTCATAGTTTAAATAAAGCTTTAGATTTAGTTTTTTTTTCTGATTTATTAAGACCTTTCGGCTAATCAGGCTTTGTGACGAAGTGCTACAATGAAACAACCAAGTCATATCTGGGCCATGAAAAAACCAGCTTTTACGCTGAAAACATTTTACCCTTTTCCTACTGTGCTAGATATTTATACTCTCTGCCCTACCAGATCTATTTTCTACCCTTCTCCACCTTGCTCTGTTCCCTGGGAGGCTGACCTCTGTGACTAACAGCCAAGCTCGCTTGCCTTCTTGCTTCTAGTTGGTTTCACCCATTGGAAAGTACCAGCAAGGAGATCAGGGCAGGGGGAAAGAAGTGCCACCCCCCAGCTGGGAGCATCTCTCTACCTCTATTGTACAGCGTTCCCCTAGGCCACAGCTTCAGCTTTCTCTAGAGCTCCCTACCTTGCCCCTTGAAACTTCCCACAATTGCTTGCCCCAGGGGGTACAGTCATCAACTCTAGCTGGATTCCCTTCATTTTGTCCACATCTTTATAGTCTTTTCATTAATTATCCTTCTTGAGTACATTACCTTTTTCTACAAGTAAACTTGATACAAACAACACTGAATTCATGTTTCACTAAAGCAAAGATCTACATTAATTTGGAAAAGTACTACAATGACTGGGAAAGTAGACCACTGTAGAAACACTATGCAAAACACACATTACTTTACTGTGTTTTCTTTGTATGTTTTTCACAACAGTTATTTTACTCCAACAATTTGAAATATCAGACCAACATCTTTAAGGACTTGAATGAATTCTGTGATTGAGGAGTTCATTGCTTTAAAGAAGAAATGCATCATTCCCAAGAGCTTTCAAGTGTTATTTAGAAATAAGTATGCAAATCTGCTTTCCTATTACAGCTTCCATTTATCACTTATGTCTGAGAGATTTTCAAAACTTTTTTCATTTAGGACAACCTTCAGCTCAACAATTTGAGGTTTAAAGTCAAGATGAGACCCAAAGGGCTTGACATCTGCAGCAGTTTGTCATTAGATAGGAATAACTTTAAAAGAATTAAGCCTTTATTGCAAGAACTTTTAAGCTATAAGCTTCACCTTGGCTAGATAACCAATTCTAGTATTTCCATGCTTTAGCTCTATGTTTTTGGTGTTTTTTCCCCACTTTATTAAATTTATTGGGGTGACAATGGTTAATATGAACATATAGGCTTCAGGTGTGGGTTTCTGTTACAAGATCTGTATATTGCTCTGTGTACCCACTAGCCAGTCATACCTTCTCCCATCACCATATATTTTAGTTCTATGATTTTGTACAACAAAATGAACATAAGGCTCATTCACCATTGCCACTTTCCAAAAATAGGTTTGCTTTAGAAACTGACTCACCAGAGGTGAAAATGAAGGAGGGATGGAATGATACAGGTCAAAAAACAGCTGCAGAGTTGAAGAATCTAAGAATGCTGAAAGAAAAACACAAAAGCACTTTACTGAGCATGGCTGCACATTGCTACTGGCAGACTGCTGGAGCTGTATGTTAGGGAACATATCTTTCCTCTTTCTTATCTTGTACAGTTGCTTATGTCCTTTGACAGTGATAAGTTAATAGGGGCTTTTTGTTTTCCTTTTTAAAGCATTAGTTTTTAGCTCTTCTGAGAAACAGATTCATTCTTCTGCTTCTCGGAGAACTTAAGACAATCAGGGCTCTGTTCATAGCAAGAACTTTTATCCTGAGGAACACACAAACATAAGCACATGCTCTTCTGCTGGATTTTGTTTTTAAAGCTAGAAATTACCTCAAATGAATAACTAACAGAAGTCTCTAGGTGGTTAACGTAAGAAGGTCAAAGTCACATCAGTCAGTAAAGAGTTCTTCCAGGCTGGGGGATCTATAAGGTCCCCAAGAACCTCTCCCTCACTTTTATAAAGACAGATGCTGAAATTCTAAATGTTCTTGTACAGCAAGCAAGGGACTGCCAGGAGTTCTTTAGATCATCCTGCAGACACTACACAGAGCTGAGAAGCAGCTTGTTTCAGGCGGTGCGATGCTCTTACCTGATCTCCAGCTGGTGGGAATCTGTACTGTGCACAGGTCATCTGAGGACTCATCAGTAGACGTGCCGATGAAATCAAAGTTTAGGCAGTTATGAGTGAGTTTGAGCAGTTGCATGAGCAAACCATGCTGACTTTCATCATTCAAGTTTAGATTCTTTCCAGAAGCCTGTAAAAATCACCACATAATGAGCCCTAAACAACCACTCCTTTCTTCCAAGCTTGCAACGAGACTCACAAGCAGGCTGTTGAGCCAGAAAAGGAGGGCTATATTTCAACACAGAAAAGTGATGTTTCCCCTTCCACAAGACGCAGCACTTCTATTACCTTAATGTCACTATGAGAACCCTAGCTCCTTACTTATTATTATAACACATTTACCATAACACATGAAGCCGGTATTTAAAGAAACCCTCTTTTGACACTGATTCTTTCCATGTAGACATTGGTCACAGGGAATCTGAAGCAATATGTGTGGTTACTTCATTTGCATGTGTAATTCTAGCTATTTCTAGGCAGGGCTAGCATTAAATTCTGGGAGGGAGTACTAGTAAGTTTTATACCCTGTCCTACCTTCCTTCTTCTTTTTAATATTACCATCACCAAACCTAAAACAAAATCACCACTTAATTTTACTTATTCACTGGCAGTTTACCTGCCTATAGCTCAATACTGGTCCATAGCTACTGGGACTCTCATATTCAAAGTTCATACCAGCTATGAACTCGGTGACTGGCTGGCTGTTTTTGATAGTACCAGTGAGGAAGATTCAAATCTTAGTTTTCTCAAAAGCTTTTCCCCTCTAGGGGGTACAACCCTTTTTCAGAGGTAGCTTGCCCAACCTGAGGACTGTCTGGGAATTCTGAGGTAAGTGGGTAATTGAGGGAAAAGATGGACATGGTTAAGTGGAAACAAAGAATCCAAACTTGTTTCTAAAACTAAAACTGGGACATACTGGAAAATGAGAATAAGAACAAAAAACCCCCAAATCCCCCAAAAGAACAAAGAGCCAGAGGCTAATCCCATTTAGCTTTCTATAGGGAAAAAGCAGCCAAACGTTGTTATAAATGTGCAGAACACGTAAGATAACATTTCTTAGTTCAGCTCTATCAATAAATGAACCAAAACACCAACTATTCTATTTTAAAACAGGTAATTTCCTTATGTGATACTGTTTACCCCTTCAGGTTACAAAATCTAAATGGATGTTGAAATTTCAAAATCTGCTTCTCCTTACAGATGTTGCTTGTTTATTTGCTGCTTTTAGCTCAGCAGGGAATGGGGACTCAGATGAGTTTTAATGTGCTAACAATGTCATCTGAGCCTGCTTTCAGAGCACTAAAGTTAACATGCCTTTACTCAGTACAGGAAGACTTTATGTGGGTATAAAAAGAGCAAACAACAGAATCTCAAACTTTATGGTAAAGAAGATTCCTTTAAGATAGGAGCATAATAGGTAATATTCCCTCAGTGCTCTTACGCAGGAAAGTAGGTCTGAAATAGGGAAATCACAATCCTTTCTCCAGCACCTGTGGTTAGCCTGGCACATTTCTTCAGCATCTTGGAGACAGGTATTATGTGAGAGATGATGACAATGATGATAATTAAAGAGATGCATAAATGCCATGGGATCCATTAAGAACTGATATCTACCAAGTGTCCACTCATTGTCGTCCTTTCAAAATGAACTGGGAAGCAGTCTCACCTGTTTTAGTAAATTGCAGGAAAGTGTGAAGATATCAAATAACGATGAATCTCGGAAAGAAGAGGCTATTTTTCTGTGCTTGGTTAAAGGATGGGTGGTGTCTGCCTGTGGAGAAAAATAAACCAATGCAAGTTTTAGAATTAACTGCAAAGAAAAATTTTTTTCATGCAGACTTCAAATAAAGTAGAAAGATTTCCAATAAAAGCAACATAAATACAAAATACCTATTTAACACTTAAATTACTATTAAATCATATAAGTGAGAGGATGCAAAGGACAATAAGCTGCTAATAGCTAGGAAATCATGTCTCCAGGGCTTACAGAGGGAAGATAGAAGAAGAAATGAGTATCTCCACTGCAAAGTTTTAATTTCCTCTGCACTCAGGTAAAATTTAACAAAGTTTTGGTAGATACTGCTAACATTTACTATTATGCTGCACTGTGGTTTAGTTTCAAAAAACAGACAGTAGCATGGCTTGGGTTTTGGTAAACAATCCACTGGGCTGAAGTTACCGCACAATTTCCAAAACATTCATTAACCAACAGCCATGAACTTAAGATAAATGACAATAGCCTGTAAATACCCTCCTCCTCCTCTAACCTATTTATTCCTACATGGAGTTCAGGCAGAGGAGTGAACATTTTAATCAAATGACTGTATTGGTCACTTATCCTTCTTTCTCATCTTTTCAGCCACATTTTAAGGGTTTTTGTGGTTAAGGACTAACTCTTTTACTTCTTTAGTATGTCCTCTATTCCTGCCACATAGTAGGTGCTCAATAAGTGGGATAAAAAGAGTCAAAGTTGTCAAGGATATTTTTTCCAACCGAATGCTTAAATCTCTTCCATATACTGACCAGTTCATCCAAGAGGAAGCTCATTCTGCTTCTGGCACATTAAAGAATAGCGAGGCAAGATTTCTGACAGACAACCGAGTCATGGGCCTCCTGACCTTATTTCGAGGCTCAAACAGGAATGGTAACAGAAATACACTTTCTGATTTGAATCTGACAACCCCTTAAAACCCCCCACAGAAAATTAAGTTATACAGAGGTTCAAAATATTCCTCAATTCTAGCTTCAGTGCCACTGTGTTATCATAAATGTCCTAGATAAATAAGCTACTGCTAGATTGTGCTTTATATACCACATATAATCTATTATGCTAATCATAACACTGAGAATAATTACATGTTAAGTATGCCGCACACATTTCTATTGTTCTCTTAAGAAGGACAAGTAAAATTTTGAAATTTTTTTTATACCAACACTGCTGTATTTTGTGAGGCCAAGCTTCACAGGAGAGAACATGAATCCCACAACCTCTGTACTAAGCTAATGCATGCTCTCTGACTACAAAGCTAACAGCAGTTAAATAAGAAGTTAGTTATTAAAAGCATAGGCTCTGGAATAAGACTATGTGGATTTGAATTCAGATACTGCTACCTGCTAACTGTCACACCTTAGACAAATTATTTAGCCTTTATGTACCTCAGTTTCCTTCTCTAGAAAATGGGATTAACCACAGTACCTACCTGGGACTACTGTGAGAATGAAATTAGTTAATATAAGTGTTTAGAACAGCGCTTGCTACAGAGTAATCACTCAAACGTCTAAGCTACTATTATTTTGATAATTACCAACAACAATGGGGATTGCATGTGAGAGAGAACACATACGGGCTCCAGATTTTAATAGGCTAAGCAAGTGTATTTAAAATAGTATCAATTTAGTTAAAATTTCTCAAGGGTTAATAAAAATGTCTGCATAAATATGAGCAACAGCAACAGTGATACCAATGTGATTATTAGCTGACAACTGAAGGGTGAGATATTACAACTAATATTAATACTGGCCTGTTCAATAATTATAAATTTTAGCTGGATACCAAAGTAAATAACTGAAAAAATAACAGCCAGAGCAAAAGAAAGCCACTGGTGTTTCCTCTGTAGTGATCTGTATCATCAATGACTATTTAAAACATTACTTTGCATTTAGTAGAATGTTTTATGCATCTGAAAGGATCACCAACAAAATCTTTAATATTAGGACATGGTAATTAATTTTTAAATGATTATAAACATGTATTAATGTATGCAGCAGAAGGGGCACACAAATGATGCTGGTTCCACTTTTGTCATTCCTTTTTCAGGACTCATTCTTTCTCAATAGCAAAGAAATTATTTCATTAAGGTTTTGACTTAAGGCCATTGCTTGCATCTCTAATAATGAACATTAACAACGAAGAAAGCTGAAATGGGGATAAAATATTCTGGAGACAGAAGGAGACCAGGACAAAAAGAGTGAGGTAGGTTGTACTTACAGAGGAAAACCCAATGCAATTATTTTGTTTCAAAAGGGCATTAATCACTTACCGCGAAAGCACACAACTGCCAAAAACGATCATCCCACACAGAGCAGAAAAGACCAATACTAAGAAAAATATGGCACTTACTTCAATGAGGAAGGCTGTAGCACTTACTTGATTAATTTCATTGGTTAGCTGAGATAAAATCGTAACGCCAATGATGCAGTATTCAACACTATCCTGGTAAAAAAAAAAAAAAAAAGTAAGGCAGAAAGAGGTGGTGTGTGCAGCTTGATTTCAGCATTGGAAATGTAGTCATACTTCAGAAATGACAGAATCATGTGTTGCTATTAAACTGCCTAGACAAGGTAGCAGGGAATTGTAGTTCAAAACTGCTGCTTTGCAGGACATAAAAGCTAACTGCCATAAAGGAAGACTGCTGAATCTGACTTCATCAAAATGGAAACCTTTCATATTTTAAAAATAACCATAAGCATTATACCATGCACATTATAAAAAGAGAAAGTGGCAAAAACACACTTAAGATAAATTACAAATGAATGTGTAACAATTTACAAAGAAACTGCATACAAAAAGAAAAAAGTAAAGAAACCGATTAAAAATATACATAAGATATAAATAGGAAGTTCATAGAAAAACAAAAATTAAGTAGTAAATTAACATGAAAAATTGTTCCGTCCCATTCATATCTCAAATGCTGAGATACCCATTCTTTTTACCTATTAAACTGGAAAAATAAAAAAGTTGAGCTCCCAGGGTGGAGGCACAGGGAAATAGGTACATACCTTCTAATTGTTGGAGGAAGCAACTTTTTTTGAGGGTGATTTGGAAATATCTTTAAAAGCCAAAAATACACATATCCTTTTGTTTGAATAATTCCAATAATCTCTATACTTATTCAAAGTATGACAAGATAGATATATATGTAGATCTATCTATCTAGTCGCTGAAATAGTTATTTAACAGTCAAAATATAGAAACAAACTAAAAGCCTACCCATAAGAGATTAGTTAATTAAATTACAGCATTTTATTTTATTTTTTAAAATATATCTTTATTGATTTCAGAGAGAGGAAGGGAGAGGGAGAGAGAGAGATAGAAACATCAATGATGGGAGTGTCGTCATTGATAGGCTCCTTCCTGCATGCCCCCCACTGGGGATAGAGCCCGAAACCTGGGGATAGAGCCCGCAACCTGGGCATGTGCCCTGACCAGGAATCGAACCTCCATCTCCTGGATCCTAGGTCGATGCTCAACTGCTGAGCCAGGCCTGGCCAGGCAAATTATGGTATTTTAGATCAGAATAGTATACAGCCATTAGAAAGAATGAAGGAGGGTTTGTTTGTGCTGACATGTAAACATACAAAGCCAAGGCACATTAGGGTAAAAAAGACACAGAAGAGAATGTATCAAGTAATTCTATTTTGTGTACTTTTTAGAGGGTAGAACAGTATATAAGTAAGTATATGCATGTTGCCTCTCCCATTCTTATTACATTAAATATATGCATCATACCTGTAAAAACCTTGTGACGTCTGTGATTGCATTTCTGAAGACATAGTCGTCCTTCTGACAGTCAAACCAGCCCAGCTTTGTGATTCTGGCATATAACTGAATAAGTGCTTGTGTCACAAAAGTAGCCAACTTTGGCCGAGTGGCAAGGTAGTTAAGCACATAGTTTCCTATAAAACAAAAACAATCCACATGATATAAAGCTCTGCCAGCGAAGGGCATACATCTTTAAATGTACTAAATGTCCAAGAAATGGTAAATTTTATACTGTTGACTCCAAACTCCCTTAATTCTTCATGCTACTGAGAAATGTGACTTTGAATTTAAGATTAGTAGGCTTTCCAACTGAGAACGTTCTACTTGTCACAATGAAGAATCTGAAGTATGGCAGCCCTGAATCTATCCCTAGATGGTTAAATAACATGGTCTGCACAGAATTAAAAATCCTTAACAATGTTTTTCTTAGTTATTAGTGGCAGTAAAGACTGAATTAAAGAAACCTTCTGACAACAAAAGGGGTTACTTAGGCTTCATCTAGAAGTAATTATTCTGGGCACTCTTCACTTTGATAAGCTCAAAATTCTCCAGGGGGAAACCTGGATTCCAGATATTCTGTATGCTTAGCAATTTCAGAACATTACCAAACAAGCAACAATAATTTATTCCAGCACATCACTAAGCAAACTAATTTCTTTAAGAGAGAATTCTCTACTTACGAATATCTATTCGTTGTTCCAATGGTAGAGGGTTGTTTGTGCGTGATACAAGCTTTGTAAGGCATGTAGCTGCCAGTAACTGGGAGTAAGATGACTGTGAAAAGAGGGAGGAAAAGACTTAGAATTCAATTTTATCGAGTGAGTCAGTTATAGTTTTTTTATTTGGAGATCTGTGCTCACATTCAAGAAAAAATAGTTTTGCTATATTCAATCTTCCAGATTTTAGAGGGCCTATCATTCTAAGAAAAAGAGGCCTATCTAGTATGTGTGCTCAATTTAGCTGGTTTCAATCGTGAACAAGGGGCAGAAGCAAGTGAACGGCTTGACTGAACTGAATCCAATATCTTCATCACTCCAAGGGGACAGAAGGTAGAGGGGATCTTTTCAGAAAGATATTAAGAGTTTTAGAAGACAAATCTCTTCTTTCATTTAGAACAAGAAATTTTCTCCCATCAATAATAGCCCTGTTAAAGTGATCTTTCAAAAAGTTTCATCTCAAAAATATTCCCAAAGTCACCTCAAAATATTCCTTTAGTATTGTAGAAAGAAAGAGAGAAAGAAAGAAAAAAAGAAAGAAATATAAGTATTAGAGGGAAGCACCACATTATGCTGTACAGTTAATCCCCAAATTATGTTTTTTCACCAGCACAGCTATCAATCAGCTATAGTTTTGGAGAATATATATGCTAGTTTTAAAATAACTTCATAACAAACACATATGAGAAAGAAAAATTATGGCCACAGCAATGGAGTAGCATTATCATATTCTCAGGTGTGGATTTAATGAATTTTAACCTTATGAAGTATCAGAATTATCTATCTGATCATAATGTGCAAGAAGGAGCCATGTGCCAATTTCTCCATGCAGCTATAGTACATAAAGTCCTAGAACAGAATCAGACTCAGAACCATTAAAAAAATTTAATCAAGGGTCAAGGATAATTGTCTATGAAACAACAAGACCTTAAGACAGTAGGCTATCCACAGGCATTACATAATACCACCAGTTGTAAAAAAAATTTAAGCTTAAGAAAAAAATCTATAAAAGTGATTTTGACATGTGACTTTCATTCAACACACCCCTGAACATGGTTTAAACTGATTAGAACGGGTGTGTCAAATCACTGATAATGTAAGAAAGGATACTAGAACTACATAATATGGTGTATAGTAATTATACACTATAAAACATGCAAATGGTCTTTACACATAATTCCAATAAATCTGGTAAGTCATTAAGAAGTCAGTAGAGGTTGAAAGGAAGAATCCACTATAATGAAGTGTTTTTATTACTGCACAGATCCTATTTTATTCCAGCCTGCTCACTGTCAGCAGGAGGATCTCCAGTTAACATAGTGTCAGATGATACTATGGGCTCCAGTGGGAGTCAACTGGAAAAGTTAGTTGTGCATCTTCCACATTACAAATCTAAGTGGGTCAATCCTAAGATGGAGTGATTGAAAGGAAATGTATAAAATACTACATGTGAAAACAGAACAGAGCACCATACAATCTCTGACCATGACTCTGTAACCTTCAGATACTTGGAAAAAGAGTTAGTTTCTCCACCTACTAAAGGATAATTTTTAGACAACTGTAATTTGTTCTATTAACTGCATAATACTTAACACTACTACTGAAAATTAAAAAATGGAGTCGCCTAGAATTCTACCCTCTCAACAAATTAGTTGCTTTGGTTCTTTTCACATTTTCTTCCAGTCTTAAATACTAGCTGCCAGTATGGATGGGATTCTGACTCTCTCAATGCCCTTTCATATGCTGGTTGGATTCGTACCCTTCCTAAAACCCCCATCTTGCCAAAAATATTAATCAAACTATGTCTCATTAAAGAAAGGCATTACTTTGAGCCCTGGCTGGTATGGCTCAGTTGGTTGAATGTTGTCCCATGCACCAAAAGGTTGCTGGTTCAATTCCTGGTCAGGGCACATGCCTGGGTTTCAGGCTCTATCCTCAGTAGGGGGCATGCAGGAGGCAGCTGATCCATGTTTCTCTCTCACATCAATATTTCTCTCTCTCTTAAATCAGTAAAAACATATTTTTACAAAAAAGCATTATTTTGCTCACTGCACTGCTATTTTTAGCTGGAAGATGCTCTAATTCATTTTAAAAACTGCAACTTCCAGTAATTTTCATTGTCAAGGCCATTTTCCCCCTATACTTCTACGGCAGTAAGCGGCAGCTATAGTACAGAGGAGGAAAACTAGAGAAGACTGGGGAGCTTCTAAGGTGACATGGACTTTGTTGATAAGAAAAGTCCTTTATACACAGTCCTTTCTTCTTTGCAAAGAGGTAGTACTTAAGAGTAAACAGAAGATGAGTCCCAGAAATTAGACTCAAGATGAAAAATGACAGGACAAAATACATGTCCAATATGTTCAATGACATTTTACTGATGAGACTATATGGCCTTCTTTTTGCTAACCTGGCAGGTATGATGCTTTTTAAAAGTGAAATTAAGAAGGCGGAGGCACCTAGAAGAATCGAACAGTAGAAGCTATCCCAATCCACCCCTGAGCCAGAGTATATTTTCTTAAATCTGTTATCCTTTGGGATTTTTCAAATCTTACGTACACTTCCTCTTTCAAGGAGTAGCTGGCACTTGCTCAGGCAATCCGGGCTGTTGGTAAATTCAACCAAGGCTTTCTCTGCCTGGAGTCGAGTGGTTGTATCTGTGGTTTCATACAGCTGTTTGCACAGATTCTCTAACTGGGCCAGGCTCTGGAAAAGATCAGTCAAGAAAGAAATCAGTACAGCCTACTATATAAGCAAGGCACTGTGCTCAAAATTACTGAACAAAGATAAATAATAATCAATGAAGAGAGACTTGCTTCTCAACTCTGAGGAGAAGCCGGGTGACCTTTATCTATCTAATAATATCCATTTAGAGCTTTCTTTATTTGATGCTTTAGAAGACAAAATGATTGATTAGGCATTCTATCTATAAATTTTTTCAGTCACTCCCTTAAAGATCAATCACGAATTATATCTTTTTTCCTTGAAAACACCCATTCCCCTAAGCTTTTCCAGAAAGTTTTCAAATAAAAATTCAGAATGTACTTGTTTGCCAAAATTATGAATACCAGAGGCACTGCTGTAAAATTAAGCACATAAACACATACTACAGGTGTCATATATATCTTTACATAGTTTTAAATATTTTCCCTTTGCCAAATAGTTATTAGCTTACAATATGTGTATGCATACAGATGGCCAACCTCCCTGAGAAAGCTTCAGAATGTATGTACGCACCTTCCTCCCTGGGTCCCTCATGGCTAAAGTCCGCAAACTCTCTTCTGCTGTACTTTAAACTCTTGCTTTGGTTCCAAATTTAAAATGGCTGGGTCAAAATAAATTCAACCCTAGCATATGCTCACACAGAGATAAGACAACGGAACCGCCCCCAAACAAACCCTTCTCTCAAAATCTTGAACCAGTTCCAAATAGGCAGGAAGGGGATGGGTGTGTGCTTTGGTCAAACCCCAGAGGGACACAAATCTACTTCAGCTTACTGCAGTGTTTAAAAGCAAAGAGGAAAGAACTAATAAGAGTTGACTTAACATCACCTTTCCCTAACTGGAGAGGAGGGAAAACATCTGTTAGTGTTTAAAGAAATGGTTTGGACTTTAAGAAGGAATCTGTGCCTATTTCCTACAGTAGCATGATGTGGTTTAAATAGTTCAAAGAATCCTACTATTAGAAACGACAATTCTGTTAAAAGTAATAATAATAATAATAATTAAACAAACCAACCTGGGCGAATAGCCTAAAATATATTACATAGCCAGTCTGCCCAAGGCTTTTATCACTTTATTTCACTAGGCTGTTACTATAAATCACAGCTTTCCCACTAAGCAGGAAAGCCCTTAGGGCAGGATACCTATTTTACTCAACATGAATAATAAATTTAAAACATTAACCTAAAGGAAACAAGAAAGACAAATACTGACCCTCTAAGATCATCAGTCTCACTTCAGAGGCCCCCCCCAAACACAGAAACCCTTACTCTACAAAACAAACAAACAAACAAACAAACCTTCACATCATCTCGGACTCTGATTAGGCTTGTGTTTAATTGGTTCCTCAATTAAACACAAGCCTTCTTCAATTCAACAGCACAGAGAAAACCACTTGCAAAGACGATCTCAAGGAATAAAGCTCTATAAGCAGGGCCTGGATTTTTTCATAGCTTATAAACACAAGGAATTAATTACATATATTCCATAAAATACATGTGAAAGTCAGTGATCTGCTTGTCAATACTGGCCCAAGACCCTACTGACAAATAAATCAGTTTAATTATAAATTCCCACATCTAAGCAAGGGATTAAATCTCCCTCACAAGGTTTTTGTTCCAACCTAGCAGGAAAGTTTCTTCCCCTCCATCTATAAAATGGTTCACATAAAAGAAAGGGAAAAATTATTTTAAAGATAGGTAACACAGAAGACATCAAAAGAAAGACACCCCAACTAAATGGAAAAATAGCTATAAAATCTGGTATTGGGTCTTAGGGAACAGCAATAGCCTCATAACCTCCACAGCCACCACACACTCTGAACTTTCCAACACCCTGAGCAGATTCCCTAAACAGTCAAGCTGCTTAAGGTATAATATCTCCTTAAAGTCTGATCAATCAGTTCCTGGTAGCACCTCCAGTGCAACTCTTGTTTACGTTTATTACAACCAAGTTGTTCACATGACAATGGCTAAGCATCTGTCACCAGTAGTTTCTTACAGCTAAAAACAGACATGCAGGTTATGGTGGGCATTTTGTTGTTGTTTTGTTTTGCTTTAATTTAGCAGAGAAAAACACACTGCAGGGTAAGGCTGGTAATGAGTTTTCAGCTCAGAAAACAAGACTGTTTAAAAAAAAAACAGTAATTTGACCATTTACACAAACAGTTTGAAGAACGAGAGCTCTTATTTGTTTCCAGAAGAACAAATAGAAAACAATTTTGTTTTCCCAAACAATTAGTAGAAACATCTAAAATCCACAGGGTTAGGAGTCATTATATTTGCCCATACTCCCCATGGAAGGAGAGGGGTTGAGACATTTACATTATTTTGTTTTGGATCCTCATGTTCCCAACGCAAATCTAATAGTAAGATTATTCTGAATCGCCTTTTTCTGGATCCAGAATAAAATAATTTATCCTATTTGATTAGCTATTAAGACTAGTACTTTACATTTAGGGTAGCAACAGCACACCCCAGCATCTTCCCCCTTTGCTTGGTCACACCTGTATGAAACCTCCCACTCACCAGTTCCTATTAAGGATGGCTATCACATGATGTCAGTTCAGTTACACAGAACCCCCCAGAGAAAAATGTCTATTTTCTATTCCTGAGACTACCAAATCTATAATCCACAGAGAAGCTTCCAATTGGTCCCACAGCAACAGAAAAGCCCGTTTGAGTGAAATACTTCACAGAATTGGAAGGAGATCTTCAACGACAACACACTGCTCTAGTGAAAACCTCAAGGCCATCAAACCCCCCCAGCCTAGACCACAATGCTTTCACCAGCAACAGTTACAGGAAGGTATTAAAAGAATGCATCTTCTTCAATGTTTAGCAATATTATTTTATATAGTCTTTTAAACCTGGATAGAGAAAATGTAGCTCAATTATTCTCTTTTCAATATAAGGTGCTACCAGGTGAGACTATGAACCTCAGAATATAATGATTTATCTGAAGAGTTGCCTCTAGATTAGAAGAAAATGAAAATTTTGTTTGTATATTAGATGCTATACTATTCCACAAAGTAGAATACCTTGGAACTTATTTTTATTAATTTGTAAAATATGCTTTTAAAAAAGCCTAACAGTATATGTTTTTAAATTAGTCTCACTGCCTTTTTTTTTTTTTTTTTAAATATGTCTTTATTGACTTCAGAGAGAGCAAAGGCGAGGGAGAGAGAGAGATAGAAACATCAATGATGAGAGAGTCATTGATCGAGCCCACAACCCGGGCATATGCCCTGACCAGGAATCCAATCCTGATTGCCTGGATCCTGGGTCAATGCTCAACCGCTGAGCCATGCCCGGCCGGGCAGTCTCACTGCTTTAAAAAAAAAAAAGTTCACTTAGAGTTTCACAATCAGAGACTAGGATACTCTCTTTGAAGAAGGATTTGATGACATTCCCAGTAACACCAACTACTGAACTAGACAACAATCATAACCCTTGGATGGCTAGTGAGATCTGCAGGTGCTCTATTCTAACAGCTTCCTGAATCACCTGAAATGATCAAAAGCCACCATCCTATTACAAAGTATAAAGGCAGGCTCAACCCAGAGAAGTTCCCATGAAGAGTATAGAGTAGAATTACCAATTTAATAGCTAAATTTTCATGATTAGGATGCTTTATATATAAAAAGAATTGCTAGGGGGAAAAAAAAAATCAAGCCATTTTCAACCTGTTTATAAACTCCATCAATTTAGATCTTCCTTAGTTGGACTTTTTCTGCGTACTAGAACATTGTGTTAAGTAAATTAAAAGATGCATACTGAACCTGCCAGAAAACGAACCATTTTAAAGACCTTTAAGTAAGGTTTAAAAGGTGATATATTAATTACATTTTATTTTTATCTATTCAGTAAGGCATTCTTATTGTCAATGAGTAACCAATTAACATAGATAATATTTTTAAAACTTCTAAAATTCAGTAAGAATAATTTTTGAGAGGTTAAAAAAAAAAAACAAGTGGCAAAACAGTATGTAGAGTATAATACCATGTGTGATATATGTCAGCAAATTCATAGAAGAAAATCTGGATGAATATAAACCAAACAATTATCTCTGGAGGTAAGATTATGGGAGTTTCAATTTCTATATTATATGTATTTCCTTAACTTTTGAATTTTTGACCACAACCACATACTACTTGTAAGCAGGAAACCCCCCCCCCCAACTATATATAGATAAGGTAAATTTAAGCTACACTCTTTTTCTAAATTAATTCTTCTAATTAGTAACATATTACTAATTAACAGCTGATTGTTTCTAATCAGAATAAAACAAATTCATAAAACCAAAAAGACAAAAGGCTAAATTTTTAAAAAGTATGTCTGTGTTTATTGCCACTTTTGTTCTTTCTTACCATTAATAAATGTTGATGGTTTAAATGGCCTGAAAAGAACAATCCATGCAAGGTTTCCTCTTGTTTATAAAGTAATATAGAAGGCAATCTTGTAGGCCAAAGCTATTTTGGTTTTACATATATATTAGCAGATCTCTAGGATGTTACTTACTGCAGTGGGGTCAATGGGGGGAAAGTAGATGCTCTCTGAGAGAATGTTTACATATGCAAACTATTTATTTTTAAAAGTTAAAGAAAATAGTTTACAAAGCCAGTGCACAAAACTTGAATCTATACAAGAGGACATCCAAATGGCCAATAACAAATGAAAAGTACTTCAGCTCAACAATCATCAGGAAATGGAAACTCAAACCACAGTGAGATATCCATTAGAAGGGCTAAAATGAAAATGCCAAGATCAAGTGTTGGTTAGGACATGAAACAACTGGAACTCATACACTATTAGTGGAGTATGAATTGGTTCAAACACATTGGAAAACTGGCAGTATCTATGAAAGCTAAACATATGGACACCCTATGACCCAGCCATTCCACTCCTACTTATACACGTGGCAGATATGTGTGCCAAATGCACCAAAAAACATGTACAAGAATGTTCATGGCAGCACTAAATGTAATAGTTCCCAAACAGAAAGCCATAATAGTAGCATGAATAAATGTTTCATTTCTTAATCTGTGTGCTGGTTTCACAGGCAAGCTCATTTTGAGAAAATTCACTGAATTGCACATTTATAATTAGTGTATTTTTCTGTATGTTATACTTCAATAAGAAGCTTTAAAAATGGATGGATGAATGAATGCCAGTTTTCTCCAAATTCTCCAGGTATTTACTCTCATCTATTTCTTTCTGGTACTACAGAAAAGAAGTACATCAATAACCAACAACTGCACTTCAGATTTAGAAAGTTTTAATTTTACATCAATTCATCCTTTTAGGATGACAACTCCCATTATTTTCAGTAAATAAGGTAAGACTTTTGGATGCACTTAGGGACATTCTATTTCTGAGAGTACTAAGAGGGTGAGTAAACCTTTTTGGTTGCAGATGCTGTGTAATATGAATTGCTGTAAAACAAGATAAAACACATATTTTTGGCAAGTGATAACGTTATGCCAGAGCCTTGCATGCATTAGATAAGGATGGCAAGTCTGCTAACATATGAGACTGCAAAATTCTACACTTCAAAATACTAATCAATTCTAACTTCTAATAAACACATGATTTTACACTGTGGGTAACAGGCAACCAAAACACATGTAAACAAATATTTCATGACATAAACAGCCAGACTAACTATGCCTGGCCACTTAATGGTTTACTGACTTACAAATTTAACTCAACAGTTTCACTTAACATGTCCCTAGAAACTGGTTTTGGTTCCTTCTCATAGTCACTAATGGTGTAGAGAAATGAAAGCTGCAGTATAAGCTGAATTTTCTGAAGTACTGGTTTCAAACTGGTGGCCTCAAACTGGACCATGTGTTTGTTTTTCATCTGGTTTAAAACTTTGGTTTTAAAGTTTGACATAGTTACCAATATTTCATAGTACTTGTTTTTCTAGCTTCCCATTAAAAATGAGAAGAACTGATAGTGTTGGACCTGCATTTTCAAGTGTCACTAATCAGACGACACTAAGAAGGCAGTGTTCTGGGTAGGCTGTCTCTAGGTCACCACAGTCCCTAAGCACTGGGCCTTGTAGGCATCTGAGTTTCCTCCCCTCACTCTAATGTAATTTTGTCTCATGCCAGTGGTTCACTACTTCAGGATGTCAAAGTTAAATAGTGACATATGGTAGTACAACAGGCTCTGGCTTAAGTTTGGGTACTTTTTGCCAAATGTGAACTTTTGAGTGTAAGGGGCTACATAAACTTTAGGCAGAGGAAAGAATTAGATTGGGAGTTAAGCAATTTGGATACTGGTCTTAGTAATTAACTGGGCGACTTTGGGCAAGTCAATTTCCTTGAACTTGTTTTCTCATGTGTAACATAAAGGGTTTTTATTTTATTTTATTGTTTGTAAAAGACACTCCCAATTCTAAAATGCTGATTGTAATATACTGTTCTTCCTATTTTAATTATATAAGTAAATCAGATTTAAAAGTAAACAAATATTAAAATGAACATGATCATGAAAATAATAGGGCAAATTTTTAAAGAGAGAATTACACTTAAACAATAAATCAGGTAATACTACCACACATTCCCTCTCACTGTAGCCTAGGGGCTTTCTCACAACTTAAGTGACCTAGCAGCAGGAACAGGATCCTTCTGGAGTGGAGGGTCAGTATAGTATAAGAGTTAAGAGCTCAGATGTCAGACAAATCTCTACTCCTCTATTTACTAGCTATGAGAATATGATTAATTCACTCAAATCTTTCAAACTAGCATTCGTTTCTTTTAAATAGAAATAACACCTCCTTCACAAGGTTGTAAAAGTCAGTGGGGTAATGGATGTCAAGTGTTAATTACTGACTGTTATCGATTACACTGGTTACTAAAACTCCGGAGAACAGCAGCTTTAGTAAGTGCATGCATAAATGTGTACAAATCACACTGTTTCTCCCTGTAGGGCTAGAGAGTTGGGGATGCAATACACAATTCATCCTTATTCTTCGTGGATTCCATATCTGTAAATTTACCTACTTGCTAAAATTTATTTGTAACCCCAAAATCAGTAGAGCAATTTTGTGGTCACTTGTGGACATACACGGAATGGCAAAAAATGTAAGGAGCCTGACACACATTCCCAGCTGTGGTACAAGGCACAGCTTTGCCTTCTTGTTTTTGCTCTCACACCATAAACTAGTGTAAGTGTCCTTCTGTGTTTTATTTAGTGCCGTGTTTTTTACTGTTTTGCGCTTTTTGTTGCCAATTTCGCTGTTTAAAATGGCCTCCAAGCAAAGTGCTGTCTAGTGTTCCTAAGAGCAAGAAGGCTGTGTGAAAGTACATTAGATGAGCTTCATTCAGGCATATTAAATAAGGTGTCTTTATACAGAAACACAAATAAAACAAAGTTGTAGTTTGGGTGATGAACATGTGACCAGAGGGCAGCAGGAACCCAACCCCATACATCCCTGGGCAACGGTTCAGTATTTGCTAATTCAGTGTTCCTTGGCAACTTTCCAGAACACAATACCATGAATAATGAGGATCAATTGTATTTCTGGCATCACTGGGGGGTAGTCAGTACATTTTCCCCACAGAAATTCATTATATTGCCACTGTTATAGGCATTTGTTCAAACAGAGTTCTAACTTTCATATAAATGTCCATGATACTCAAATTCTTTTTTCTTTTTTTCCAGTTAAGCTTCGCTGAGGATATTTTTTCCATTGATTTTTTTTTTTCAAGAGAGAGAGAGTGGGGGGGGATGGGGAGACAGAAACATCGATGTGAGAGAGACATCAATTAGTTGCCTCCCACACGTACCCCGACTGGGACTGTGCATCGAACCTGCAACCCTTCGGTGCACTGAGCCACACCAGCCAAAGCTAGAATACTCGAATTCCTGCACAACTGACTCAAATGTCTGTTTAAATTGTAATTTATGTTAATAATGCATTGTGATTTTAGTTAATGAGCACTAATGCACACATACTTGTAAAGGACAAAAGTGTGCCTAGGTATCTGGCACACAGGAAGAGCTGCATAAAGATGTTCTGCAAAAATAGGTAAGTCTAACTCTTAAGCTTCTAAAGGGACTTTGCATTAAAATGACACACTGACCACACATCTAATTTTGTTCCCTCCCAAACCCAACTGAAACAACATTAAAGGATTTTTTAAAAAAGTCATAAACCTACAAGGTTTATGACAAGAGAGGGGTCGATAGCAATGAAATTTTAGAATCCAGAAAAATCAGTAGAAACTGACTTAACTGACTCAAGGAAGCCAAATCCCTTGCCAGTGGTGAGGATAGCCAACCTGACTTACACCCCATGTTCGTGTTAAGGTGAAATGGGGTGGCCAAAGGAAAGGGGTGAAAGTATTTTTGAGAAGTCAGATTCCCAGATATCTTACCTTACTCCATGCCTCTGAATGACTACCCCACTTTCCTCTGGACTGGGATTCACCACGGCAGCCAAAAGCACACTTGACGATGTGGGCATCATATAAGCTAACAGGTTGATTAAGCGACCATATGCACATCAAATGCTGCTGAGTCTCCCCTTACTCAGTTCCTTCTACCCAGAAATGCCAGTGTCCAGACTATACTATCTAGGGAGGAGTTTGGAATATTTTCCCCTGAAAATCTTATTAGTCATAAAGGAAATACCTAAAGATACGCTGATATAGGGGTTACCCAATAAATGACACAATCTGATTATCCTGTTGTGATGCCTCAAGCAGATAAGCTTCACCCCCACTTAGAGCTTCTAATCAGCTTCGTAGTCCCTTAATCTTGATTTTAAGCAAATAATCAAGGATTACCAGAAATCTGAAGAAAGCCTTTAATCTGGAAGATAGCATTAAAAACAACAGACCCAAAATGAAGTTGCTTATGCCAAGCCCCATGTCACCAAACTGAGACAATTAGAGTTTCAGCTCTCCCAGAAATGGAATCCTAAACCAGTCAACCAGGAAAGTAACTTTGCACTAACCAACCTGCCTTTTTGCCTAGTATGACTTCCTTGTTCCTGCTCTCTTCTGCCTGCAAGTCTCATTTTATACAGCTCCGTAGAGCTTCTTTCTATCTGCTAGAATGGATGCTGCCCAACTGAAATAGATATTTGCTCAAATAAACTTTAAAAAGTTTTAATACATTTCAGTTTATCTTTCAACAATTTGAATATAAACAAACACTAAAAGCAACCTACTGGGAACAAAGAAAAATTGCAGGGAGAAGGAAACTTGAAAAAATGAAAAAATAAAGGTGTGGGGGGAAAATATTAACCTCACAAAAGATACGAAAACACTGCAAATGTGGAGTAACAAGAAGCTATTTAAAAAACATAAAAGAGATCTTAGAAATTAAAAATACAATAGCAGAGACAAAATATTCTATCAGAGGGTTGGAAAAGAAAGTTCAAGTTTCTCAGAAAGTAGAGAAAAAGGACAGAGATGAAAAATAAGGAAGCAAAGATAAAATCAGAGCCTGGTTCCACAGGTCCAACATCCAATTAACAGGAGTTCCAGACAGAGAGAACAGAGAACAGTGGAGAGGAAATTATCAACAAAATAATCCAAGAAAACTTCTTAGAACTGAAGACTTCAGTTACCAAAATGAAAGGGTCTACTGCAATGCCTAGCACAACAGATTAAAATCAAGTCATACCCAAGGCTCTTACTGTGAAACCTCAGAAACCTGAGGGACAAAAAGAAGATTCTATAAGCTGTGCTGGGGGTTGGGACAAAAAACCCCAAGCCAGGTACACATAAATAATGAAGGATCAGATGGCTCTGAACAGCACAAAAGCAACACTAAAAATAAGCCAATAGAACAATGTCTGCAAGATTCTGAAGGAAAATGATCGACATAGAATGCTATATGAAGGCCAAGACCTATCAAGTGTGAGGGAAAAACCAAGCTATTTCAGGCACGGAAAGCCACAAGAATCTACCATCCGTGCTTCTATTAAAGAATGTGCTTCACACCAAAACAGGAGCAACCTCATAAAAAGGTAAGCATGGAATGCAGGAAAGGAACTACAATACAAGAGGGACATCAAGGGAGGGTGGGGAAGGGAGATCCTAGCATAACAACTGTGCACTACCCATCCAGAGCAACCAGGCCTTATCCAAGCAAAGCTGCTTGAGGGACAAGTTGTGTTCAGAAGGGCATCACCAAGATGCCTGCTGCCATCCAGGGCAGAATACCTGGGTGAGAGTTCTTATGTTAAGAAGTTTGCACCTTAATACAAGTTGAAGTTCACAGAAAAACTCTCAACCGACAATGTAACCACTCTCCATTAAACTTTGGAAAGTTTCTCTATAGATCTGTGTAATCATTTAAAACTAACATTCCAAGGAGAAAGGCAGTTGTGCAACATTCAAGGATGGCTTTGAAATACTGCATTTAAAGGCTGTAATGGGCTTTAGGTTTAGGCATAACATTTTTGTATCCTATGATTTATAAATGGAGTTCCAATTAGAAAAAAATAAAAGAACAATACACTTGGCTTTTGTCACCTTCACTTTCTTGGTAAAAAAGATTGTCTTTCCAATGCCTTTTATGAAACCAGATTCTGTAATGTTGACAGTATTAAAAGACCAAGACAAAATGGCTGAGTAAGAGAGTAGATCATGTAGGCCAAGCAGATTACCTTAGGAAAGGAAGCCAACACCCAGACATTTGGGAACACAAATTTGCAGTTTGAAACAATCACGTGTAAATAAACTTTTCTGCTATATTACTATTTCCCTAAAACCTTGTTTTTAAAAGCAGATCTATACAGGAAGAACAATCCTATAATCGTTCAATACTCCTGTTAAAAGTGTTAAACTACATCCCTAACAATTTAAATTGGAATATATTGTCTACTGTTATTATCAGATTATTTCCTTACAAATTTAATAATGATTTCTACCACAGAGGAAGCATGATCAAACAACTGACTTCTAAAGGTCAGAAAGTGATAGCCTATTGGTTAAGTATTAAAGGAGCCAAAATGTGAGAGTTGTATAAACTTTCACCTCATTTAGAACCAGTTTCCAAGAACCATTTGCTTTTGAGTTCTTTATTATTTGTTACACTGCAGAGAGATACTGTTGGGCTAGTGTGCATTTATCACCTTAATTTTATGTTCTTAATATCAGTTTGGTACAAGATTCAAAATTTAGAGTATGGAGGATATTCTGGGCAGAATCATATTAAAATATTAAAAGTGCCACTTGAACACTGACATGTATATAAGAAAGCCAAGGAAGCTATCCAACACACGATCACCAGTTATCTGAGGCCACCAACCATTATACAAGTTTCATATTATGTTTTAAAATGATTAAATAAAGCATTTATACTTAACTTAGTTTTAGTAATAGGCTAGCCAAATAAATGCAACTGGCCTGGTAAATATTCAAGGAACATTAGGAATCTTAGGGTTCCCCCCCTTCTTCATATGTTACTAGTTCTTACAATTTCCACTGCTGACAGAAATTGCATGTACAAACAGAAACTAGTTTTTTTAAGAGAATGAAAGGACCAGCCACAGACTGGGAGAAAAGTTTATAAAACATGTATCTGAGAAAACACTGGTATCCAGAATATACAAAGAACCCATAAAACTTGACAACAATCCAATAAAAAATTTGGCAAAAGCTCTGAACAGAAACCTCACCAAAGAAGATATACAGATGGGGAGAAGCATAAGAAAAGATGCCTAATAATGTATATTATCAGAGAAATGCAAAACAATAGTAAGATATTACTATACACTTATCAGAATGGCTAAAATCCAAAACATCGAAAACACCAAATGTTGGTGTGGATGTGGAGCAACAGGAACTCTCAATCATTGCTGATGGGAATGCAAAACCGTACAGCATGTCCCCTGAACGGGAATCGAACCCAAGACTTTCCTGGGCATGGGAGGACGCTCCAACCCAGGCACACAGGCCAGGACAAGTTCTAATTCTTGACAAGCCTGGGAAAACGTCATTGTGTGCCAATTCCTTAAAAACATAAGAAATTATTTTCCTATCTTTCTCAAAAAGTAACCAAGTTGAGTGCTGAATATAACAGCCCGTAAGACTCCCCAAAGTTCAAAGTATGGCCCATGGACCCCTCGGTGTTACTAAGACTCTTTCAGAAGGTCTATAAAATCCAAGCTATGTTCATAATAATACTAAGACATTATTTACCTTTTTCACTGTATGGACATTTGCACAAATGGTACACCAACGGCATCAAGAGTATAATAGCAGTCATTGAATTTTTCACTGCCACACACTCATTTAAAAAAAATCAAAAGAAAATAAAAAGCCAGTTTCATTTAAGAATGTCTTTGATGAAGGTAATGAAAAACTACACACACACACACACACACACACACACACACACACACACACACACATATTTGTAATCCTCACCTCACCCAAGGATATTTTTTCCATTGCTTTTCAGAAAGTGTGTGTGTGCGGGGGAAGAGATAGAAAGAAACATCAATGTGAAAGAGACACATCAATTGGTTGCCTTTACAAGCAGGGCGCCCCAACCAGGGATTGAGCCTGTAACCTAGGTGCATGCTCTTGACCGGAATCAAACCCGAGACCCTTTAGTCCATGGGCCGACACTCTAACTACTGAGCAAACCGGCTAGGGCTGAAAAACTATTATTGTTAAACCTCAACCTTGAGGACACTTTTTTTTCCCCCTCAATTTATCTTTATTGTTGAAAGTATTACAGATGTCCCTGACACATCTTTTTAATATTCTATGTGACACATGGGAAGTATGCATAAAACGCTTCTGCTGCATACCAATGGGTTTTCATTTAGCAGAATAAAAAAAGTTCAGATGTGGTTTCAGATTCCATATTGCAACTAATCATGAAACTACTACTTGCCAAAGAAGTATTGAAGAATATCCACAATTATCTGAAAAGGCTATTAAAATATTCCTCCGTTTTCCAATTACATATCTGTGTGAGGATGAATTTTATTCATACATTTCAACCAAAATAATATATGGTAATGGATTGAATATAGAAGTACAGTGTGTCCCCCAGATCCTCAGGTTTTGAATTAGCAGATTCCATCAACTGTGGACTGAAAATATTCAGAAAAAAATGCTATGTTGTTACTGACATGTACTATGCAGTTAGGTCTACAATGGCTGCCTCTATACTGATCATATACAGACTTTTTTCTTGTCATTATTCCCTAAACAATACAGTATAACAATTAACTATAATACTTAACTATAATACTTAACTATTATTAAGTATTTGCATTGTATTAGGTTTCATAAGTAATCTAGAGATCATTTAAAGTACACAGGTTATATGCAAATACTATGCCATTTTATATAAGGGACTTTAGCATTCCCTGATACCATCCTCTGAAAGTGACCAATCATTCTTCTTATTTTTAAAATATTATTGAGTTAATTAATTTAAACATAGCTGATTAACCTCTCTGCCCAATTTTAAAACAGCAGAAAACTACTGTTAGATTTAGCTGTGTAACAATCAGTTATACACCTTTAAAGGTAACATCTCCATAAGTAAAGACATTTTTAGTTACGGAAAAGGTGGGTAACTAATTAGTTCTTAAATATATGACAAAATATTAAAAATATGATTTTCTTAACACCTATGTTAAGACAAATTCACATATTTTTAAAAGTTGTCTGTTTTGGTGATGCTGTTTTTCTGATACAATATTAAAAAATTATCCATAAAAATCTAAGGACAGTTCATATTATAATTTTTTTAAAGAATCTGATTCAATTAACTTTGGCTTTAAAAAAAAAAAACCATGACTCACCCTGGCCGGTGTGGCTCAGTTGGTTGAGCGTCATCCCATGCATGGAGAAGTCGCAGTTTTGATTTCTGGTCAGGGCACATGTCCTGGTTGTGGGCTAGGTGCCCAGTAGGGGGCCTGCAGGAGGCAGCCATTCAATATTTTTCTCTCATCGATGTTTCTCTCTCTCTCCCCCTTCCTCTCTCTCTAAAACCAATAAAAACATTTTTTTTTTTAAAAAAAGCATCACTCAACTGTTGAAACTAACTAAAGTAACTTTAAAAATCCAAAAAAAGTTACTGCTTGAAAATCAGGGGCACATTCTATAGGCAATGCGTACATTCATCTATTTTTAAGTTATAAAGAATATATAAGAAAACAAAAATAAAAGGGCTAAAAATAAAATTATTTCATTTTATTATCTTCAAGTTTCCAAAACAAAAGTATTTTCATGTTTCCAGTCACAAAAATTATGTAGATAAAAATTTTGTTTTTACTGAAATGAGGTAGGAATGAGACTTTCCCAAAAGATATTTTCCATACCGCAGGGCAATTATTCTAAAAAATTTTAAGTATAACAAGAGATTTAAATGCCCATACTTCTCATTCTCAATAAATACACACAAGACCTCAATAATTACAGATAACAATGTTTTGAATATGGGATCCTTCTTTGTAGATTACTCCAAGACCTTTGAAGATTCTCATTTACTCACATTTCTACTTGTAAAAACTGAATACCACTTTGAACATAGTAGCTGCTCAACAGATCTAGTCTCAGAGTTCCATGAGTTCTCTATATGAATTTTATAATGATGTTTCCATATTTATGAATTTAAAAAATAATACAAACATACTTTGGATTATCTGGCTAATCATCTTAATATCAAGTACTGCCTCATGGTTTTGGTGCTCACATACGTGTTTAGGGACATATTAGTAGCAAGCATGCTTTAATAATTGAGGTCTAATAAAAAAAGAGCAGAGGTGGATTTAGTTTCCTAGTCTTGCAGAAAAATGGTGGGAGAATTGGGTCATTGCATGGCACACACAGCAGCACTAGCATGCTGAACTCAAAAAAGAATTTACAGAAACATTTTAATGGGTGTGGGGATTCTTACTGCGGTGATGAAAGCCCCTGAATTATATACTTTAAAATGCTAAATTTTATGTTATGTGAATTTTAATAGAAAAGAAAGAACTTGGAGCACAGCAGTCACTATTGTAGATATCATTATCTAGCATATTAAATATATGTTGCCAATATGAATGTTATTAGTTTTGTGGTTTAAATTTGTAGCTTTGTTTATAGTTACATAAGAATGACAACCCTGTGGAAATTATGCCTAGTTTTATGTTTGTTAATATCTGTTCCATTAAAACCAAAACAATTCAAATAAATACTGGGGGGATCTGTGAGACACCATTTTCAACTTTAAAATGGGTTATTTATTAAGAAAATTTGAGAAAAACTGATATGAAAGACTCAAAAATACTCTCCACATCTTATTTCTCTGAAGCTACATAGTAATAAAAATGGGAACTTAATAGAAATTTTCTATCTTCTTTATAAATTACTCCAAGACCTTTGAAGATTTTCATTTACTCATATAATATTTCTACTTGTAAAAACTGAATACCAATTTGAACACAGTATCTGCTCAACAAATATATATTGCTTTGAAAGGTACCAAGAATCAGGCACTGAGAAATAGAAATGCAGGTTCCGTATTGGTCCCAGGATACTTCAGCTTCTGCTTGATCCTCTACAATTAACGTTACCAGTCAATAACTGCGAGTGGTTCTAGTGAGCCTTTTAGCAATTAACAAACTCAAACAAGGAATACCCTTCTTGATATGACAACAGGTAAGCTGTTATAGATAGGGACACTGCAGAGACAGAACAGGCAACAGGAAGGAAATAGCTAAGAGCTACTTCAGAACCCTAAGGAACTAGACAAGCATAGTCTGAAAAGTATACTAAGCTCAGCTCTTGTGGAGTCAGCCAGCAAAACATTAGTTGCAAGTCTTCCCTACTATATTTCAGTACTAAGAGGTTTAACCTTTAAAAGATGGCATTTAAAAGACAGCATCATAGAAACTCCATATATTTTTCAGGATCAACTGTACAAATAACGGTTTCTTTCCTTTTGCCTGTAAAAAAGAACGTATATGCTTAGGTTTCTGAGTATTCAACCTTTAAAAGACGGCATTTAATTCCGTCAGCATTTAAATTCGGCCAGTGGGACCCACTCCTTGCCGGGAGCTAAAGTTCCCTTTCATCGGATAAAGGTTAATCTTTTTGGTAGTAGAGAAATCAAGTGTTTCTGTCTGAAACATATAAAAATGTTTTAAAAAGCAAATAAATCTACAAATTAAAAATAAGCAAATAGTTTTATGACTGAACTCAACTATGTTTTTAAATACATTTAATAAAACCAAATAAGATTCATTCATTCTAACAATACAAATTTGTATACACTTTATGGTGGTGATTTATAATCTGCCAATGATGTAAATTACAGATGTTACTATAATATTTTTCTAGCCATGTTGAAAATTTCAGAGGAAAGGCAAGTTTGAAAATTTTTGAGTTCTTATTATGCTAGGCATTTAAAAATACAGTACAACTTTTGCCCAGCCGGGTGTGGCTCGGCGGTTGAGTGTTGACCTAGGATCCAGGAGATCGGGGTTCGATTCCCGGTCAGGGCACATGCCCAGGTTGCGGGCTGCAGCCGATCAATGACTCTCTCATCATTGATGTTTCTATCTCTCTCTTCCTCTCCCTTCCTCTCTCTGAAATCAATAAAGATATATTTAAAAATAAATAAATAAATAAAAATACAGTACAATTTTGGAACTCATAGGTCTGATTAGTCAAAGTGTGAGTCTATCAAGAGTGACTCAAAGGTTGATGACAGAGTAAGTTATTATTTTGCTGAGGCTGTTATGTAGTAACAAGGCACTTATGTAGGTAGTGAGTAGCCTAGTTAAGCACTCAACATTTATCTCAACTCCCATTTCATCCTCAAAACCACCCAATGTGAAGTAGATGCTATTCCCCATTTTTAGATGAAAAAAACCAGAAAATTCTATCTATAGAGCAGCGAATGTTTCCCGTCAACTACTAATAGAATTACATGAATAAAAGAAATGCCAGTTTGGAATGCCAAATTAAACAAAGCAAAAATCATTTTTAAACTAAAGAACTTCTAAGAGTCCTTCAGTATGCTAATGTACACATGAATTTCTGACAGAGATACAATATGTAGTTTCCCAACTTCTAAGACCAAACAATCCTTTTTTGCGTGTGGAACAGGTGACAGACCAATGAGCCATGAAATATTTAAGAAATGCTGCCATTGTAGTCTCACAAAATTTGAAGATTCATAAAAGTTTGGGGATTAATCTTTGAGACTATCACAGAATGTGTATGATTTAATCATTACATCATTGGTTAGGATAGGCCTCATACACAATCATTCTTTACAGGGCAGAAATCTAGTGACTTGGATGTTATAGAGGATTGTAGATTCTAGATTCAAACAGCCTTTATGAAACAAAAGGGCAAAACTATTCTGTTGATTATATCTTCTGGACATAAAGAGAGGTCAGGGCGAAAGAAATAATTACCAACGATCCCTAAATGACTGCTCATCAGAATCACTTGGAGGTGCTCTTAAAAAAATAAAATCGCCACAATCAAGATTCTGATTCAGTAGGTTGAGGTGGGGTCCCCAGTGATTCTAATACAGGTAGGGTTAGAAGACAGAGGGAAGAGACTAGACAGCTTGGCTTTCAAGAGGGAAAACAGAAAGGCATATGCCTCCAGCTGCCATCTCAGAATGGAGTCAAGAAACAATAAGTCATGGACCACAACCATGAGAATTTGGTAATTTTTGGATCTTTAGTGTATATTGCACGATTGTATGATTGGAATAGATCAGATTTAGGTTTAAATTCCTACTTCATAACTTACTACCTGTGTGAAATTGGGCAAGTTATTTAACCTCTCTGGGCCTTAGTTTCCTCATCTATAATAGGAAGACTTAGCAAAGTCTGAAATGTGATAAGAGCTCAATATATACTGTCATTATTGTTATTCCTGGTCAGTCTTTCAGTAGTGATTAGGAGTAAAACTGTGAGGAAGGGGGAAAAAGCCTATGACATTATTTCAGGGGGAAATAGTACATAAAAATGTTGGGGAAAAGAAAACCTCAGGGTATAGAAAGAGGTCGGGGCAAGTAACAAAAATGAGGAAAAAAGACTGAGCCCCTGGGATATGCAGAAATTGGACAGAGAAAGAAATACCCTGCCTATAATACTCCCTACAGGGACTCTGCATGGGGCAGATGGAAGCTATGATTTAATTAGAAGGAAGTTCCAATACCCCAGACAACATTTTGCATATAAGAAAACTAAAGTTCTTTTTAAGAAATTTTTATTTATTTATTTATTTTTAAAAATATATCTTTATTGATTTCAGAGTGAGGAAAGGGGAGGGGGAGAGAGAGAGAGAAACATCAATGATGAGAGAGTCACTGATCAGCTACCTCCTGCACGTCCCCCAAATGGGGATCGAGCCCGCAACCCGGGCATGTGCCCTGACCCAGAATCAAACCCCAATCACCTGGATCCTAGGTCGATGCTCAACCGCCAAGCCATGCCCGGCCAGGCGAAAACTAAAGTTCTGATGGTTAAAGTTATTTGCCCAAGGTTACACTGCTATAAATGAAATGAAATTTAGATATTGCTTCAAATTCAATGCACCTTCCACTGAATCATATTGTCTGAGAAAATTAAATTCTTCCTTAAGTCCTATCTTTGAGAACGAAGAAGCCAAGTTATTTGGTGAAACTAAATACATACCAACAAATACACAGTTAGGTCTATTTAGTGGAAAAGAGAGAGTACTGGCAAGACTAGAGTTTTAGGCCTGGCTCACACTGATTGTGTGACTTTGGGCAAAAAACTTAACTTCCAACTAGTTTGCTCACCTGAAAGAAGCTTGCACCCGGAAATAAAAATCAAAATAATGTATTTGAAAATAATGCATTTTGAACCTATTTATAAACTAGGTTAAGACTTCTGGTTCCAGCAATATGGCAAAGTAGTTAGTTTCAAAAATCCCTGACACAAACATCTAATTATTCCAGAGAAGAAGGAAGGGAGGGAGGGAGGGAGGGAGGGAGGGAGGGAGGGAGGGAGGGAGGGAGGGAGGAAGGAAGGAAGGAAGGAAGGAAGGAAGGAAGGAAGGAAGGAAAGGGAAGGAAAGGGGGGGGGGGGGGAAGCTCCTTACCTGAGTCTGAGACTAGTATAATCTTATACCAAAAACAGACAAGAACACAGAATGACACAGAATATTACAGGCCAATTTTTATGAATAGTTAAAAAAAATCCCAAATAAAATATTAGCAATCCAAGCCCAAAAAAATAAATTTGACAAGCTGATCCTAATATTCATATGGAAGAGAAAAAGGGCCAAGGATAATGACCATTCTGAAGAACAAGTTTGGGAGCACTTTCAACTTACAAGAGACCAAAACTGATTCTAAAGCTACATTAATTAAGACAGGATGATATAGGTGTAGAGACAGAGAAATAGGCCAATGGAACAGACAGAGCACCCAAAAGGAAGCTTCTTACATCACAGATATGGCAATACCGATCAGTGGAGAAAGGCTGAGTGGACAATAAACATGGTTGGGAAAATGTAGAAAATGTGAAATTAAATCTCTACCCAAAAATGAATTTCAGTAGGTAACATTGAAAGTATGATAAAAATGTAAGTTTTTACTTTTTCCCATAAATAGCAATACATTCAGAATAGAATGATTTAACCAAAGGACATTAAATGTTCTTCCAGAAAACGATTTGATTTTCTATAATACTAGAATAAGTGTTCCAGCTAGTTGGAACTAAAATTACAAGGTTATATATTAAATACAATAAGAATGTATACACACACACGTATGCATATGTACCAAACACAAGTTAAATGTATATAAAAATAGAATAGTCCTTACAGATAACAAATTACCATGGGAAAAAGGGTATTTTTATTAATGCAAATGTCCTTATTTTAGTCATATCATTTTTCATGACGTAATTCCAACACAGAGCCAAAGTGAAATACAGGAAGAAATAAAAAATATAGATGACCATGATCTACTTTGTGGTACATTTCCACCCTTTTGCTATCACACCTCTGCCCTTGCAACTGAAAATTAGAATCAAGATACTACACACAGTTTCCTGTTTTTTTCCCATTTAATTTGTGGGATGGTAATTTTAATATATCATTCAAATCTCTGAAAATCTGTTTTGCACGCCTGCCTAGTACATGCGAATCTCTTAGCCTCATCTCCTCCCTTGGCTCACAAACTTCAGCCAGGATAGTATCTTCCAGTTCTGTGAGAAGTCTTCCTCACCACAGGGTCACTAAACAAGCCATTTCCTTTTGTCTGGCACACTGTCCCTTCCTTTCCTCTACACCCCTACCTAATAATAAAAATAAGAAATCAGCCCTCTGAAAATATTATAATATACCCCTTTTCTTCATATCACTTAACAATTTGTAAATATATATTTATTGGTAAAATTTGTTAAGTATCCGTAAGCAAGGACCATGCCTGTTTTGTTCTCTGCCTTCTCTTTCATATTTAAGCACAGAGTCTGTTCCATAGAAGTGAGATATACAATTAAAAAAACCACTTTCTTGTCTAAATCTTTTCTTGTCTAAACCTTCCTTAAGCATGTTTACTTGTATTTTTTCTTTAATTGTGGAAATTGCATAATAAAAATTAAGATTTTAATAGTGTGAAAAGTTAAAATTCTTGCATTATCTCTAAAACACCAATAATATACAGCTGGTTATCCTCCAAAACAAGGATATATTTTAAAGTGTATCATTACACTCTAAAATTCTTACTATCTTAAAAAATTATGTGATTCTATTCCCATTTCATTAACCTGAAAACAGTATTATTTTTATTACCATGGACATGTAATACAATTACTGCATTAATAAAGAAAACATTCTAAATATTCAGTTGTGGGTAAACAAAAACAGTGCATTTGGTGGAGAATTGTTAACTGGCTTTAAAATGCTTTCTTGCCCGGCCGGGTGTGGCTCAGCAGTTGAGCGTCGACCTGGGATCCAGGCGATCAGGGTTCGATTCCTGATCAGGGCACACGCCCAGGTTGTGGGCTCGATCAATGACTCTCTCATCATCGATGTTTCTATCTCTCTTTCTCCCTCTCCTTTCCTCTCTCTGAAATCAATAAAGATATATTTTTAAAAAGTGCTTTCTTAATACACTCACATAAATAAAATGTAATATTAAACAGGAAGTTACTGTTGTACAGTATTAGAATAGTTGTCTGCTTAAAAGCAGGGGTCAGGACAGTATTCCAATTTTAAACAAACCTACATATGTGATTAAAAAATAATGATTTATATACCCCAAAGCCTTGAATTAGAGGAATTTGCAGACCATAGCACATCACTACTAAATAAAGTCACAATGATAACATCATAAAATCCAGCAAAAGGATATTTCAATAATTTTCTAAAACACCAGAATGTGAAGTGCACCTATAATCCTGGCAGTAAAGTACTTCAGTATATACTACAGGCCAATTAATACTTTCTTGCCCTAATGCAATGCTTCCTTGATTCTCTAAGTCAAGGTATATATTAAATACACATTACAGTCAACTTTCTCTGAATGACCCCATTTTGTATGTTATTTCTTTATACTTGTATATACCTGTATATCACAGATATCAAAAATGAACAGCCTATAGTTTCTGAGTCTAGTTTAGACTTAATATTCTGAGATATTAAGTGAGCATATCCTCTTGGCCTTATAGTCGAACTATTAATAATAAATGTTTAAAAGTTTGTTAGTAAGAATGAAAGAATTCTTAAGAAATAAAGGCATAAAGAGGAAAGTGAGTTTTTGCTGACCTAATAATTTATTTATTTTTTTAAAAACTGATTTTTAGGGACAGAGAGGAAGGTAGAGGGAGAAAAACATGATCGATGTTTCAATCAGCTGCTTCCTGCATGCCCCCTACTGGGGACTGAGCCTGAAAGCCTGGGCATGTGCCCTAAACCAGGAATTGAACATGCAACCTTTTTGGTGCATCACATGATGCACAACCAACTAAGCCACGCAGGCCATGACAAGCCTAAAAACTTAGAAGAAAGCTTCTCAGCTCCCTTATCTCTTTTCTCATGAGAAAATCCCCAAATACTGTATGTACTCCTTTAGAAGACTCAACAAAAAAGAAATATAAGAAACTCAAAACAGAACATTAAAAGAAAAAACATAAAAGCAATCACAAATACTTAATCTTGAAACCTTGAACTTTGATTCAGAGAAGCAAAGAATTCAGAGTTCCATATTTACCCTCTGAAAAGAATATTAAGTAAATGTTTCTTAAGAAGTTTTGGGATATATGTCTCACGCAGGCCAGTTTTCTGATTCTCTGGAATTCTAAATATTTTTTCCCTTAACAGTTTTGTAAAATATCAATTTGTCTTTCAAATTTATACTACTATATGATTTATGAAAAATGTTTTCCAGGAATTCATCAAGTCAGCAAATAAGGAGGGTGAGGCAAGTTGTGAAAGACAAGATTCAGAAGAATCTTCTAATAGAAGAAATGGGTGGTTTAAAAAAAGAAGGCTTTTCTGGATACCCTTCAAACACTACCTATGATGGAACAAAGAAAAACTAATCTGGTTTTCCAAAAGTTAAAGATGGGATGGGGAGACAAAATAGACCAAGTACAAATTAAGTAGATTTAATTTGAATTGCCTTAACAATAAAGAAAAAAAGCATTTTTCTCCTGTTGCTAACAGAATCTAACGCTGTTCCAGCAAACAGGCTAGAATAAAATATCGGATTTTCTCTCAAGTTTTGCAGTTGCTGTTAAGACTTAATAATAAATAATGTAGGTGTATATAAGCAGCTAACATTTTATATATTTACATCTGATGGCTATTGAAATGGGCTTTCACTATGAAAATGTGAGTTCTAACCTAGGTTGGTAACAGGTAAACAGTTGCCTACCAGACATCTGTACTCAAATGTATACAAGCACCTCAAAAATCTGTCTGAGACTGACTTTACTACCTTCTTTTTTTCAACATTCTAATCATTCATTCACTCTCCACTTAGCTGCCCAGCAATGTGAGAGCCTGCCTTCTCACTTTATACATTCACCTGTCAACCAAATCCCACCAAGTGTAACTTTTAACAGCCATGTCCTGTTCTCCATCCTCACAGCTATTACCTTGGCTCAAGTCCCAATTAATTCTTGTCTGGACTGTTGCTTCATCTCCTACTTTGTCCACATTGAATCAATTTTCTATACCATTGCCACAATGATGTGATTATTCTGTCACTCTACTTCAAAACCTTCAACTACATGTATCTACAATACAAATTCTTTAACAAGATATAAATGCCTCCCCTAAGCGGCCTGACTGGATATTGAACCTGCAACCTAGGTTTTTGCCCTGACAGGGAATTGAACCCACAACCTTTTGGTGTATGGGATGACGCTGCAACCAACTGAGCTACCCGGCCAGGGCATACAGCAATGCTATTTAATTGCTTTCACTTTTCTGGAATGTTCCACAAACACATACAGTTTTGTTTATGGTGCTCTCTGCCGGTATACTATTTATTATCAACCTGGAAAACATTACCACATATGTGAAGATCTGGATTAGTCATTCAGCACTTTAAGAAGTCCCTCCTGGCTCTCCAAAGGAGGACTGACATTTGTGTCTCATTATGTTCTATGCATACATGTGTCATATCACCTATACCATTCTATATCCCTTATCGATGTATATTTCTAGCTACTGAAGTCCTTGAGTATAACTGCTGTGCCTATTCACCTTTATATGTCCAATGCCCAGCAATCTGGCACACAGTACACAATGAAAAACTATCAGCCAGATGAAGAAATGTTTACTGACAGGTATATTTAGTTGTCAGTTCTCCTACCTCACCAAATCACTAAGAGGATGATACTGTTATAAACAATGCTATTGTGTCAAAAGAGCAAATAGTTGACACATTTAGGCTAAATATGAGACATATCAGGTCAGTTAGAGTATGTGACAAACATTATGTTTAAAACCAGAAATAATTTTGTTTAAAAATGTACCTTTCTGGCCCTGGCCAGTGTGGCTCAGTTGGTTGGAGTGTCGTCCTGTACACAAAAGGTGGTAGGTTCGATTCCCAGACAGGGCACATGGAGGAGGCAACAGACAGATGTTTCTGACATCGATATTTCTCTCTCTCTCTAACAAAATAATTTTAAAAAATCAGTAAAGTTAAAAAGTACCTTTCTAGAAGTCTCTGAAATACCCACTGATTATACATTTCCTTATAGCTATATACAAGATCAATGGAAGACCACTTTCTGTGTTAGCTGGTGCATTTTAAAAAATATTTTTATTTATTGTTGACAGTATTACAGATGCCCACCATTTCCCCCTCCTTTGTCCCCCTTGACCCAGCTCCTGACCCACTATTGTCTGTGTCCATGGGCTATGCCTATATGCATATGTTCTCTGATTAACCCCCCCATCTGTCATTATGTTCCATGTACCCATGTCTCTGGACCTGTTTTGTTCATTAGTTTATTTTGTTCATTAGATTCCACATATAAGTGAGATCATGTAATATTTGTCTTTCTCTAACTGGCTTATTTTGCTTAGCAAAATAATCTCCAGGTCCATCCATGCTGTTGCAAAGGGTAAGAGCTCCTTTTTTACAGTTGTACAGTATTCCACTGTGTAAATGTCCCACAGCTTTTTTATCCACTCATCTACTGATGGGCACTTGGGCTGTTTCCAGATCTTAACTATTAGAAATGGCACTGCTATGAACATAGGGATGCATATGTTCTTTCTGATTAGTGTTTTGAGAGTCTTAGGATACATTCCCAGAAACGGGAGTCACTGGGTAAAATGGCAGTTCTATTTTTAATTTTTTGAAGAGACTTCACTCTTTTCCACAGTGGCTACACCAGTCTGCATTCCCACCAGCAGTGTACTAGGGCTCCCTTTTCTCCAAATCCTCACCAGTGCTTGTTGTTTGTTGATGGTAGCCATTCTGAGAGGAGGTGATACTTCATTGTGGTTTTAATTTACATCTCTCTGATGATTAGTGTCATGAAGCATTTTTTCATGTTTATTGGCCATCTTTATGTCCTCTTTGGCGAAGTGTCTATTCAGGTCCTTTGCCCATTTTTAAATTGGACTGTTTTGTCTCCCTAGTGTTGAGTTGAATGAGTTCTTTGTATAATTTGGAAATTAACCCTTTATCAGATGTATCATTGGCGAATATGTTCTTCCATACAGTGAGTACCCTTTTCATTTTGTTGATTTCTTTTGCTGTGCACTTTTTTTAGTTTGATGTAGTCCCATTTGTTTATTTTTTTCCTTTGTTTCTCTTGCCCTAGTAAATGTACTGGTGAAAATATTGGTACATGATGTCTGAGATTTTACTGCCTATGTTTTCTTCTAGGATTTTTATGGTCTCATGACTTACATTCAAGCCTTTTATCCTTTTTGAGTTTATTCTTGTCTATGGTGTAAGCTGGTGGGTCCAGTTTCTTTTTCTTTCTTTTTTTTTTTTTTGCATGTACCTATCCAATTTACCCAACCAACCCAAATTATTTTTTTAAAAAATTTTTTGATTTATTTTATTTTTATTTATTTTTAATACATTTTTATTGACTTCAGAGAGGAAGGGAGAGGGAGAAATAGAAACATCAATGATGAGAGAGAATCATCAATTGGCTGCCTCCTGCATGCCCCCTACTGGGGATTGAGCCTGAAACCCGAGCATGTGCCCTGACCGGGAACTGAACCATGATCTCCTGGCTCATGGGTCCATGCTCAACCACTAAGCCACAGTGCCTGGGCTTAAATTTTTTTTTTTTAGAGAGAGAGGAAGGGAGAGGGTGAGAGAAACATTGATGTGAGAGGGAAACATCAATCAGCTGTCTCCTGCATGCACCCTACTGGGGATTGGCTGCAACCAGGGCATGTGCAACTTTCAGTACATGGGATGATGTCCAACCAAGCTATAATGGCCAGGGTCCAACACCATTTACTGAAGAGACTATCTTTTTTTTTTTTTTTAATATATCTTTATTGATTTCAGAGAGAGGAAAGGAGAGGGAGAGAGAGAAACATCAATGATGAGAGACTCATGGATTGGCTGCCTCCTGCACGCCCCCAACTGGGAATCGAGCCCGCAACCCAGGCATGTGCCCTGACCGGGAATTGAACTACGATCACCTGGATCCTAGGTCGACACTCAACTGCTGAGCCACACCTGGCCGGGCAAGACTATTTTTACTCCATTGTATGCTCTTGCCTCTTTTGTCAAATATTGATCATATTGGTGTGGGTCAATTTCTGGGGTCTCTGTTCTGTTCCATTGGTCTATATACCTGTTCTTGTGCCAATAACTGTTTTAATTACAATGGGTTTGTAGTCTAGTTTGATACCTGGTATTGTGATACCTCCAACTTTGCTCTTCTTTCTCAAGAATGCTGAGGCTATTTGGGGTCTTTTTTGGTTCCATATAAATTTTTGGAATATTTGTTCTAGATCTGTGAAATACGCCATTGGGATCTTAATAGAGATTGTATCACATCTGTAAATTTGCTTTGAATTAAATGATGTTAATTCTTCCAATCCACGGACATAGTATATGCTTCCACTTGTATCTTCCTCTATTTTCTTTTTCAATGTCCTATAGTTTTCCGAGTACATGTCTTTTACCTCCTTGGTTGAGTTTATAATAATAAGTATCTTTTTTTTTTTTGCAATGGTATATAGGAATTTTTTTTTTTTTTTTTTTAGTTTCTCTTTTTGAGAGTTCATTATTGGTGTGTAAAAATGCCATTGCTTTCTGGATGTTAATAGCCGGTACATTTAGATTCTTATTTCAGCAAAACATTTATTTCTAGCATGGATTATATTGGCAGGGCTAATCAATCTCCAAAACTTATAAACATCTCTATTTATGTAAAGAACAAGATGATTCATGAGTTCTAATAACCACATTTTATTTTACTTTTTTTGCCAAAGAAGACAACTACTTGATAATATATTTATTGACCTTCACTTCACTACAGTCTGAGAAATGGGTTGTTAGGCGATTTCGCTGTGGAAACTTCAGAGTGCATTTACACAAACCTAGATGGTATAGCCTACTACACATCTAGGCTGTACGGCATAGCCAATTGCTCTTGGGCTAGAAACCTGTACAACATGTTACTGTGCTGAATACTGTAGGCAATTTAACACAACAGTAAGTATCTGTGTATCTAAACACAGAAAAGGTGCAGTAAAAATATAGTATAAATGATAAAAAATGGTTTATCCATATAGGCCACTTACCACAAATGTAACCTGCAGTACTAGTAGTTGCTCTGGCTGAGTGAGTGCTGAGTGAATGTGAAGGCCTAGGACATTACTGTGCACTACTGTAGACTTTATAGACACTGTACCCTTAGGCTACACTAAATTTATTAAAAATATTTTTTCTTCAGTAACATATTACCTTAGCTTACTGTAACTTTTTTACTTTATAAACTTTATAATTTTTAAACCTTTTGACTTTTGTAGTAACCCTTGGCTTAAAACACAAACACGTTGTACAGCTGCAGAAAAATATTCTTAATTTATATCCTTATTGTATAAGCATTATTTACTTTTTAAATTAAAAAAAATTTTTACCTTTAAAACAAACACACACTTTAGCTTACGCATAAACAGGGTCACGATCATCAATATCACTCTTTTCTACCTCCACATCTTGTCCCACTGGAGGGTGTTCAGGGGCAACACACATGGAGCTGTCCTCTCCTCTGATAACAATGCCTTCTTCTGGAATACCTCCTGAAGGACTGCCTGAGGTTCTTCTTGAGGAGGTGTCACTCTTTTCAGAAATATGCCCATGGAAGTTTGCTTGGTTTCTTTTTATCATCATAGATTTGCTTGTAAGCAGATAATGTACCCTGAGCATTCCTCTTTATTAATGAAACCTTTTCATGTTAGCTTCCATTTTCAACCTTTTTAAGGAGCTTGTTGAGGTCTGCAAAAGCTTCTGCTAAACCCTTCACTGTGCATTTTCATGGGGCGGGGGCGTCTTCTTTTTCTTCTCCTACAGTTTTTTCTGTTGTCTCTTCTTCAGCTACGCATTCCTGTTCCAATTCCAATGACTCATTAGTCAATTTCCCAGGGACCACCTCCAGAAGCTCCTAAATGTATGTCATCCTTAGATTAAAGTTGTTTGCCATCTCAACCACAGTCTATTGTTGATTATTGCAGCCTCCACATCCTTGGAAAATCCTTTGAAGTCATGGATGAACCTCTTGAGTGTCTTCTTCCAGATGCCATTCATACACTCCTTAGTGACATCACCCCAAGCCCATGCAAGGTTCTTGATGCAGTCATAGATCTGTAATTGTTTTAGAACCGCATTAGTGTCTTCTCAGTGTCTTCCTCAGCTGCAGCAACAGCCTGGGCAAAGGTCCTCTCCAAAGGCCTTAGAAGTTGCTATAACTCCTTGACCCATTAGTTGATCAAAAAGGTAGTATTTGGAAGGAGAAACACCACTTCGATGTTGGGATGAAGATCACCAATAAAAGGAGGATGTCCAGGAGCATTATCAACAATAAGCAAAATCTTGAAAGGTATGCTATTCTCCAGACAGTATTTCTCCATATCATTGGCATGGCAATTCAGGAGAGCATGTTGGAAGAGGAGCTGAGTCATCCATGACTTCTTATTGCTCCTGTAGTAGACTGGCTGCATGTGCTTACTGATAAGCTTAAAGGCCTTGGTGTTCTCATTGTGCTAGATTACAATGGGTTTCCATGTGTAGCCTGCAACCCTGCCCCTAAGCAAGACTATTATTTTGTCCTTAAAACTTTGAAACCTGTCACTGAATTGGCCTCCTTATGGATAAGAGTCCTTTCAGGCATCCATTCCCAAAATAAAGAAGTTTCATCTACATTAAATATTTGCTCTGGCAAGTAATTTTCCTCCACAATAAGCTTATCCAGTTTCCAAAAATTCTTTACCTGCCTTCACCTCAGCACTCAAAGACTCACCACTTACTTTCATATCATGTAATGAATAACAAGTCTTGAATCGTTTAAACCACCCAGACTAGAGGTAAATTCAATATCGTAGTAGGGTACAGCCTTTTTCTTACAACACTGCAGAAAAACATTTTGCTTTGGCTATGATCATGGTGTTGAGGGACATGCTTCTGGGTCTGGTCTTCAATCCAGGTCATTATAAGTTTCTCCATGTCTTACATAGGCCCTTCTCCAATTTTTGTTAGTCTAACGCCTTCAATGAAGCTGATCCTTTAACAGCTCTGTCACTTTGTTCTTATTCTTCAAGATCGTAGCTGTGGTGGAACTGGACATGCCTGAGTGGTGAGCAGTAACTACCACTGATTTTTCACCTTCATAGTCCTTTATCACCATGTATGGCCTCTTACTGGTAACATTAGCAGTGGATTTTATACTTAGGGGCCATGATAAACAAAACAACATGAGATTAAATCAAGTACAAGAGAAAATGATGCAATCAAGAGATGCAGCAAACATGGGACGTATGAAGCTGCTACCAGTGTAACATGGCATACTGTTTTACAGCAAACCTTTTTTTTTAAATAAGTAGAAATAGTACACTCTAACATTATGATAAATGGTGTAGTAAATACATAAACCAGCAATGTAGATGTTTATTGTATTATGTGCTATACATAATTGTGTATGCTATACTTTTACAGGACTGGCAGTGCAGGTTTGTTTATATCAGAGCATCACCACAAACAAGTGAATAATGCACTGTGCTATGAGGTACAATGGCTATGATGTCACCAGGCAACAGGAATTTTTCAGCTCCATTTATAATCTTATGGGATATAATCTCAGCGTCGTATATGCGGTCTGTTGTTAACTGAAATGTCATCATGCGGTACATGACTGTATTTAGAAACAGTTATGTCTGTCCCTAAGAGTAGAATCACACAAAACAGCTTTCAGTGATGTTAAGGAAAGTCTTTAAATTCAACCTTAAAATAGGTCATCTTAATCATCCTAACTTAGAATATTTCTGGGTTATTTTCAAAACTAATGCTATCATTATGAAAAACTTTAAGAGCAATAATATTTTAAATTTAGTAGCTGAAGGGAACCAGGCTTGCTAGTATATAAAGACTTACCACCTTAAGTGATTTTTGTGGTTTTAATACCTTCCCCCAATAGCCCAATCTTATCTGTAAAATGGTTACAAATACATGAGAATTTTATAAGAGTTGTTTTTGTAAAATGCTTTGGGGAAAAATATATTTAGGGCATTTTTTAAACTCCTTAAAACCCTACTTCCTATCAGTAAAATTCTGAATTTATCAGTTGCCTGCTTACTCTCACTCAACTTGGCCAAGAGGACAGAACATACCATAGGCTCATAGTGTAAACAATAAGTAATCTTAAAACCTTTAATACAGTCATTTGCATTCACCTCTGTCTGGGAGGAGGAGGATCTAGCTTATTTTATTGGCACACAGGAGAGCAATTCTACAGCCTAAGTTCCACTTTTGCTTCCAATCCCTTCGGTTCAATGGCAAGATTTTCCTTCTTTTTTTTTAATCCTCACCAGAGCATATTCTTTTCCATTGACTTTTTTTTTTTTTTTTTTAAGAGAGAGTAGAAGGGAGGGAGACGGATACATTGATTGGTTGCCTCCCGTACATGCCCCAACTAGGGCCAGGGATCGAACCTACAACCCAAGTACGTGCCCTTGATTGGGAATCAAATCTTTGACCATTTGGTGCACAGGCCGACACTCTAACCACTGAGCCACACTGGCCAGGGCCAGTGGCATGTTTTTCTTATTCTAGAGTAGCACTGTCCAATAGAAATTTCCATGATAATGGAAATATTTTATATTTGCACTGTGCAATATGGTAGTCACTAGCCACATGGTGCTATTGAGCACCTGAAATGTGGTCGGCGTGACTGAAGAACTTAACTTTTAACTTAATCTAAATTAAATTTAAATAGCAGCATGTGGCTAGTTGTTACCATTTCGTGGTTTCATGACTTACATGTAAGTCTTTTATCCATTTTGAGTTTATTCTTGTGTATGGTGTAAGTTGGTGGTCTAGTTTCATTTTTTTGCATATACCTCTCCAATTTTCCCAGCACCATTTATTGAAGAGACTGTCATTATTCCTTTGTATGCTGTTGCCTCCTTTGTCAAATATTGAGTGTAATGGCTTGGGTCAATTTTGGGGTTCTCTGTTCTGTTCCATTGATCTATATGCTTGTTCTTGTGCCAGTACCAGGCTCTTTTAGTGGTTACCATTTTGAATAGTGCAACAGAGATCCCAGAATGCCACAGTCAACAAAATATATCAAGTCTTATCTGGTTCCTGTCAAACTGGGCTTGAGTTAGAACCATACTTGGCTAGCCCTTTCCCCACCCAAAAGCCAGGCAATATATATGAAGGGACACAGAGCCAGGAATATGCAAACTTTTTCTGTAAAGGGTCAGATAGTAAATATTTTAGGCTTTGTGGGCCAATAAGCCAAAAGGTTCCAGTTGCAACTATTCAATCCTGCTGGTGTAGCACATAAGTAGCCACAGACAATCTGTAAAGGAACTTGTGTAGCTGTGTTCCAATAAAACTTTTATTTATGAACACTGAAATTAGAATTTCATATAATTACCATGTGTCATAAAATATTACTCCCTTTTAGACTTTTTTCAACCATTTAAAAATGTAAAAACTATTTTTAGTTCTCAGGCCATACAAAAACAGACAGTGGGGGCAAACCATCAGCCTGGTTTGCAAACTTCTGAAATACATGAAAGGTCAGAGAGCACAGGAAGATACTCAACACTATTAGTCATCAAGCAAGTACAAACTAAAACCACAATTAGATCCCATAAGAATGGCAATATCAAAAGTTGGTGAAGATATGGAGCACCTGGAACTCTCATACAGTGCTAGTTAGAAAGTAAAATGGTACAATCACTTTGGAAAATGGACAGTTTCTTTAAAAAGTTAAACATACCATAGAACCCAGCCATTCTACTTCTAGATACTTAACTCAAGAGAAGTTAAAATTTATGTCCAAAGACTTGCATATGGATATTTACAGTTGCTTTACTCGGTGACTAAAAACTAGAAACAACTCAAATATCCCTAAAGGGTGAATGGATATATAAAATGTGGTACATCCATACAACGGACTACTACTACTCGGCAATAAAAAAATAACCAACTACTGATACTATGCAACAACCTGAATGATTTCCAAAATCACTGCATTGAGTAAAAGAAGTAAAAAATAAGAGCACATGGTAAATCCATTTTATAAAATTCCAGGAAATGCAGACTAATTTACAGTGACATAAAGCATACTGGGGTTGCTTGGGGCTGAGAGAGGGATAGATTGCAGAGTTAGGAGAAAGTGTTCTGTATTTTTATAGTTGTGAAGGAGTCACAGGTGTATATTTGTCCAATTGTATGCTTTAAATGGATGCAGTTTACTGTACACACAAAGATGATTCTGCTGGCATCAGTTATCCATAACAATCCCTATGAATTTACTTTTATAAGTGCTATTTAAATTTGAGGAGCTGGGTAAGGGGGAATAAACAAGAAGTTGGTCTGAAGTCTCACACTATCACTGCTGATGGGAAGTGTGCCTCTGGGACCTCTAGCGCACAGTGAGAGTAACCAAATCAAAGAGCTTGGAATAGACAGGTTGCAGGAGTTCTGTGGATTGAAACCTTTCTTGTTCAAAACATTGTGATCTCCCTATTTGGAATGTAGATTTTTAAGTTAGACTACAATGTAGAATTCCAAGAACTAGGAAATAATCCTTTACATTATAGCAAGTTTTCATTTGTAACACCTTTTATTTTATTTTATATTATTTTTTAAATTCTCACCCGAGGATATTTTTGCCATTGCTTCTCAGAGAGAGTGGAAGGGAGAGAGGGAGAGAGACACACACACACACATTGACTGGTTGCCTCCCACTCGAGCCCCGACCGGAATCGAGCCTACAACCAAGGTACGTGCTCTTGGCCGGAATCGGACCTGGGACCCTTCCTTCAGTCCGCAGGCTGACGCTTTAACCACTAAGCCAAACCAGCCAGGGCATAATGTCCTTATTTTAAATACAACCTGTTGCTCAAGTTCAATTTAAAGTTTTTTGTTATAGGTCTTATGAAGGCTTGAAGAAACTTGCTCAGCTCTGGAACAATAGGTTAAAATATTAACAGTAGGGAAAACAAGGTTCCATTTTCCAGTAGGTTTTAATTATTCTTCTAAATTCTTGGGTATGCACTAGACTAGTTTTTGATAAAACTGTATAGGATTCCTCAGGATCAATGACAAGCTGACCAAAAAAAAAATCATCTACTAACACAAAACAAATAATATTCTAAAGAATCTGTGGCTATACATTGGATAAAACAAAGATGAATTTATTTTTCACCAAGAAGAGATATGTGAAATACAGGTCTGGCTTCCCAGATTCTTTTTTAAATCCTTACCCGAGGATATGTTTATTGATTGAGATAGAGATAGAGAGAGAGACATCAATGTGAGAAACATTGATCAGTCACCTCCCATATGTTCCCCGTCCAGGGATCAAAGCCAGGATAGAAGCCGTAACCTAGGTATGGGTTCTAGAAACCCTGACAAGAAATAGAACCCACAACCTTTTTGGTATACTGGGAGGATGATCCAACTAACTGAGCCACCCAGCCAGGGCCCTAGATTCTTTTCAGAGCAAACTGTTACAGGTTCCCAGTCAAATATCATGCTTGACTTCATTTTATTTTTAAATATGTCTTCATTGATTTCAGAGAAAGGAAGGGAGAAGGAGAGAGAGAGAAACATCAATGATGAGAGTAATTGATCAGCTGCCTCCTGCACGCCCCCTACTGGGGGTCAAGCCCGCAACCTGGGCATGTGCTCTGACTGGGAATCAAACTGTGATCTCCAGGATCATAGGTCAATGCTCAACCACTGAGCCACGCCCGCTGGGCTCATGCTTGACTTTAGGCAATGTCTTTTTGGAAGACAGAAAGAAAACACCAAAATTCAGGAGTCAGTAGAAGTGAACAAGGTTAAAAAAACTGAGCTTTGAAATGATTTTTGCCAAATTTATGATGCATGCTTTTAAAACTCTGCAAGCAATTCTAAATAGAATTAGAAAAAAAATCCTAAAAAACAAACAAACAAAAAACCCCTGCTTTTCTTTTTCTAGTCTTTAATATACCTCTTTTAACTATGCAGTTGACTTAAACTTTAGGGCAAATGTCTAGCATAATTTAATTCTTTCCGAGACCACACACTTTAAATATAATTTATCATACAATTACAGATGAATCAGCATTTGTGTCCAACACAAATGTGAACACTTAAAAAATTAGAAGGCCACCACAGCTATAAGATCATAGCTTCCAGAAGGAGTACAAGGGATATTTCATTAATTTAGTTGTCTTCAGAGATATTTAAAGAAATCAATTTTGATTGTTTTCCAGGGACTCTTTGAGAATCATTTTTCAGTATATACTAGCATCAGTATCTTACTAACATCAATTTCTTACCCAAAAGAAATCTTTCACTGCTTATATGTGGGGCAGAGGAAGGCATATTTAAGAGATGAAATAGAAATATTAGTATGAGCGTAAATACTTCAGAAAAATTTACGAAAATGTACATATGAATAGAGAACACTGGTTTATCTGGGAGAGGGGTAAGGATAACAACTGGAAATCCCAACCAGAATGTTGGAAACATTAAGGGACCTACCAGGCCACCTTATCCAGGCTCAAAGACTAAATGAACCACCCAATTAAATGGCATAACACATTTAAAGGGTTTAGCGTGGTGCCTGGCTAACAGGTGCTCAATAAATGTTGGTTATCTCCCTTTCTCCTACCCCCAATCAATTCCCAAGGCAGTAAGTTTTACAATAATCACCACCACAATCATCACCTAAATCTCCCAACAGTTCTCCAGTCTTCCAGAGACACAAGGTCCTTTTATCCATCTACTTCAAGGAAAATCTCATTACTATTATCTCAACAATACCAACCTTCTAGAGTTGTTATGAGCATTAAATGAGATCATGTAAAGCAGCAAGCAGCTAAAAGGTCAATAAATGCTAGCATGAAGTTTCCAATTCTGCCTTCTGTCAAACACATCCTTTCTATTTAAGGTGTGTGTGTGTGTGAAAGAGAGAGAGAAAGAGAGAGAGAGCGCGCATGCGCGCGTGTACATGCATGAAGGTGTATGAAGGGTGAAGAGCCAGGTATGCAAATATCAGACATAGGACTCAGTTTCTGATAATTGCCCTCCTTTCCTCAAGATTTTGATATGCTCCTTGGGTACCAATCTCATTCCACTGAGAATTCCCTGCTATAGTGAATCACTACAAATGAGGCATGAACTGAGATGTATTGGAATGGGGGGAAAAGGTAATGGGAGTACTAGTCCCCTCATTAGCAAACATGTTGACAAAACCATAATCTCATTATAAATCCACAACTCAATAACCCAGGCTTGTTATTAAATCCCCAATTAAAAGGCAAAGCTCCTGAAAACAGGACATCACATCTTGTACTTCCTCCAATGTGTTGGCATAACACTAAGAACAGGACATTAGTAGATGCTTAATAGTCACTATTTATTATCCCCAATAATTCAATTTTTAAAAATTCAATCTACATGTAATTGTCCAGAAACACATATTGTGACCCTCAACTAGCGTTTCATATAGGTCAAAGGAGGAACACTTGTAAATCAGTTTCTGAATAAAGTGTAGTGAGCATTTTCATCTAAAAACGAATATATCTTTAAACTCCAGTTCTGAAGTCCACGAATGGCCTGAAATTGTAGACAGATTATTTAGTAGGTATGCTTTTCCTCCCTGGAGAGCACATAGCTTCTATCATATTCTAAAAAAACAAACACCCAACCAAATTTCCCTAATAAAGGTAGCTAAAGAATCACTGCCCTATACTGCCTCTTCCCTGGCTTTGAAGTTTGAGCTCTCATGTTCAAGTTCAAGCCTTACTCAACTTGACTTCTAGCATATTAAAAATCAAATGACAGGATAGTAGTTACCCTTAGGAAGGTGTACAATTAGTTGTTGAGAGGGGGACTTGTGAGGCACTGATAATATTGTGGATTTGGATGTGGTTACAAAAGAGTGTTCACTTTGGAAAATTCATCAAGCTGAACACTTAAGATTTTTGTATTTGAAGGTATATTTCAATAAAAGATTTAAAAAAAGTAACAAAGACAGGTCACCATACAAAGCAGACTTCAATGTGTAATGTAAGAGAGTCCTTAAAAATTAAAAGCCCACGTGGTGAAGACCTGAAACATCTGGGCAACGTGAGGCACTAAGGCCCTTAGTCCAAGAGCCTGCAAGTAACTGAGGCCTGCCAATGACCACACAAGCAAGTGTGAAAGCAGATTCTCTAGTCTCAGTGAAGCCTTGAGGTTGATTGCAGCGCCAGCTGAGAGCCTAACTACAAATGAAAGACCATGAACTAGAACCCTCAAGATAAGCCACTCTCAGATTCCTGACAGAAAATATGTGAGATAATATATGCTTTGTGTTTTTAAAAAAAGATGAAATTTCTAAACATTATCTTCCTTAACATATATTGAAGTAGCCTCAATAGTTGTACCTATAAAGACATTAGCTTATTGGTTGAAATTGGCAACTCTCCCTTCTTGAAAGGCTGTAGTGCAATGTTGCTTTCAAAACCCAACAGAGAAAAAAGAAAATATAGCTGGTGATTATGAACATTAATTTCTGGATCAAATGGAAGCTAATTTATCTGTAAGATACAGAACAGGGAGTTTCTCAATGCTTCTTTCTCCTACCTCCATCTACATTAGAGATTCTATTAGAATAATATGCTTTGTGTTTTATTGCACAAGTGTTTGAATGATACCACATGCAATATACGTCCCTTAACTTTTCCAGAGGCTTTTCTCACAGGAGAAAATAAAGTCAGAGTTATCAAGTAAATGTAAACATATTTTTGTATAAATCCACAGAAGAGGTAATGGGTGCAGTGAGGGAATGCAGTTATTCCAGTGTCATCCAACACAAATGTAGCATGTTTTGAAATATTAGTTCTTGTATCTGTTTGTACTTCTGAAGCCTGCTCAAAGACAGCATCAAAATCTGACACTTCAGCAGTCTGGCTCCAGTGTCTTTTCTCAGCTCTGAATCCTCTGCAGTGCCCAGCACAGCAAAGGGCCTTGCACACATTAAGCATTATGGTATTAGTTTAACTGGGCGGGGGGGGGGGGGGGTCACAGAAATTACTGTATTTTCGATTTAAAATTCTCAAAAGTTGTACAGAACCCCCTTCTCAAAATGGACCACCCATAGCTGTTATTTTCTTGCATATTTTTAAAAGCTAGAAAAGACGACTACCAATTTTGCTGTAATCAGGCTAAATTTTTGCACTGTTAAATTTTAACCTGCCAGTTGTAATGATTCTTCATGGTTCCCTAGAGTTACACTGCTGGTCAATGTTTAATTATTTCACATTAAATTTAAAACAAAGTATGATTATTTGAAAATAGTATTTTCTGTTATTACATAGTCATAATGCAGAGCCCAGTAATAATACTTTAAGATTCTGTGGAAGGCCCGGGATAACAACAAAATAAACCCAACAAAACCCCAGGATTATCATTCATTTATATTATAATTAGTACATATTTAATGTTATAAGTTAAATAATGTGCTTGTATATAATTATAATACATACATCCCTCCTTTTCTCAAGATCCTGGTCACCAGCTAGCACGACTAAAGGTAACATTTGGTCTTTCCTCATCTCTTCCATTACCACTGTATTCTAAGAGCTGTCTTCATCTTTTTGCAATAACTAGCCAGCAAGCAAAGACACTGAATCCTCATCATCTTCATCTAACTTTAGATATACATTAAAAAAAAAAAAAGGAGGAGCATTTGTTTTATGAAGATAAATACAAGTGAGGTTTTATTTATTTATATGTCAGTGCTCTGTAACCTCTGCTTCATTATTGGGTGTTAGATATAAGCCAAGGCCAGGAATAAATAACTATGCCCTGGCCGGTGTGGACCAGTGGTTAGAGCGTCCGACTGCATAAGGAAGGGTCCCAGGTTCAATCCCCGGTCAAGGGCATGTACCTGGGTTGCAGGTTTGGTCAGGCCTGTGGGGGAGGCAAACAATAGATGGGTCTCTCTCACATGGATGTTTCTTTCTCTCCACCTTCCCCCTCCCTCCCTTCCACTCTCTAAAAATCAATGGAAAAAATATCCTTGGGTGAGGATCAACACCACCACAAAGGATAAAAAACCCCATCACAATAAGAAGTTGCTTACAGCCACTCCTCTAAAGAAGCTTGATTACGACACCGACAAAGCTAAAAAACAAGTCATATATCATTACTTTTTCATTACTGTTTTGTGACACTTAAATCTTCCATAAAACACATACCCAAAGAGATGCTCAGGACTTCAGCCTGAGAATCATATGAAACTTTCTTTGTGTCAATTAAAAAATAAAACCAAAACCCCCAAAACTGCTCACCCTGGTGGTTCAGAAAAGGACTCAACTACTTAGTACTACATATGAAACTTTCAACTAATCACTGTCTTGAATTTGTAACAGACTCCTTTTTATTACTGTTTGAAGTGTTTTGAGAAAAGGATTCCCTTCAATGCATTTCATATTTGTCTCTAGTTCTTTCATTTATTTAGTCATTTCATACAGGGAAAGTGTTTCTTGAGGTTTTCTGCTACACTGTTTAAATACCATGTGTAAGTCTGTGAGTATACAATACTAAAAATAATTTAGTGGTCTAACAAAGAAAAGCAATATGCCTGATTTTCTTTAAAGAGAAAAAAATTCTCTCACAAACTTATCCTACTGCTATAAAGATCACTCATTTAGGCAGTAACATACTACAGCTCTTAAAAGTAAAATAAAACAGACTGGCACACTCCCCTTTGTTTTGAAAGTTAGTAAGTTCTTACTTTGGTAGATTTTTATTTTGGGGTGAGTGGAAGAAAAATATCATCTTACTAAAAATAATGTAGACCCTCCTTTGAGACAAAAATTCTAGGAAGATTGCACCCTGGCCGGTGTGGCTCCACTGGTTGGAGCATCCTCCCATACTGAAAGGTGGTGGGTACGATTCCAGGTCAGGGCACATACCCAGGTTGCTGGCTCGATCCCGTTGGGGCAAGCGTGGGAGGCAACAGATCAACGTTTCTCTCTCACATGGATGTTTCTCTCTCTCTCCCCCTTCCTCTCTCTAAACATAAATTAAAAAAAATATAATGCTAGGAAGATTGCTTTGATGCACCTTGACTTTCCTCTGGTGAGGAACGACAACCTTTTTGGTTCAAAATGTGGGATAGATCACATTAAGAGATACTTCTTTACAGGAGATAGAACAGATGTATAGTCATAAAAGTACACAGACTTCCTCTGAATTACCCTTTGAAAAGATACCCTCAACCAGAAAGGCTATCTATTCAAAGCATGTTCTGAAACACTCATGGACACTATTCCCCTGCCCCCTACCACCAGCAGATAAGAGCACCAGTACCAAAGTCAAAGGCTTTTGGTCCACTTAGTCTTACCTTAAGTAAATCAGTTCAGTGCTTTGGTTTGTTCCTTTAGAATGACAGAAGTAATTCGTGCCTACCTACTCTTTCAAGATGGAAGAATTTTTAAAAATCACATAAAATCTTTCACACTTCTTAAGAAATGGCTGCTATAAAAACTCAAGATGCTTCACATTATTATCATCATCACTTTGTATCAAGTTCTTAATTAAGCCATGATACTGGCTTTAAAACACAAATCTTGAGGTCTTCCATCTGTACAATTTTTGATGTAATTCTGTTCTAATAACTAGTCCTTCACACTCCAAAGACTTACTCTACTCATCCCTGGCCTGAAAATTTATTCAGTTCCTCTCTCCCAATCAAAGAAACTGGTAGAAGTCATACCACTCCTGTTTCCTGTAGACATCACATTAGGTGTAAAATTATTCCTTTTTACTCGAGGAATACTATATATAATATGCACAATAAAGCAATATTTGTTATGCTCTCCACTTTCCACAACACAAAACCTGCGCAGTTACCTAGAAAATCCGAAGGTTTCTGATAATAGATGTGTGTCAATAACTGTCATAAAAATACCAGATCTAAGGCACGGAAGAAAAACTTTATGGAGTTTGCAAGAAATAACGCTGAACTCCAGGTTTGGTACGGGATGTCCCTTCCGAGGGCCTGTGCCCCGTCTGTGAGGGAAAGTGGCCTGGGCCCCACGCACGCCCCTGGCAGCTCTCGAACGGAATCAAGACCCTCCAGAGCTACGTCTGCACCCAACATAGCACCTCTCATGACAGACACACCCCCCTCCACCCCGCGTTTCATAGGAGGTGTGGGCACTCAACGACTTCACTGTGGATAGGGGCACCGGAGGGAGGGCGGGCCCAGGCCTGAGCACCCATTTTGGAGGATTGGGGAGCTCGGCCTTGTAGGCTGTGCGATGAGAAGTGTGGGAGTGAAGGGCGCATCCACGAGAGGGGAGGCCGGAAAGGGGTCTCTTGTATTCGGGGGCATGAGAAGGAAGGCGGCGGAAAGACTCCGCAGAGCGAGGCTTAACAGTGCGAGGTTCTCTTTTTGTTATTGGTTCAGGGCTGGCGGGTGTAATGGGGAAGTCACCTCAGGACCGAGACGGCACGGGGGTCTCCCTCCGTCCCGCGTCGCGGGGGCACCGAGGACTCGCGGGAGGCCTCCCTCGGGCGGGAAGACAGTGACTGCGGAGCGCGATCGGCCGTGCGCGCCAGGGCGCCGATTCCCAAACCCCCAGCCCGGAGCCAGAGGCGTGGGACCGGGTGGGAGGGGATGGAGGAGGCCCCCGGCCCCGGGAGGCGGGAAAGGCCCCGGAGCTCCGGGACGGGCGGCGGCTCGGGCCCGGAGCGGCGACGGCACGGGCCCAGTGAGCCCCGAGCCGGCTGAGCTCCAGGGGCCGCGCGAGCCCCACTCCCCACTCTGCGCGGCCGCCCCCTCCCCCGCCGCTCCTCTCACCTGCACATGATCCGCCATTTTGCTCCATTCATGCTCCTCTCCGGCCCCCTCCCCCCCAGCGCGCACCTCGGCCGGGCCGCCGCCGCTGCCGCCGCCGTCGCCGCTGCGCCTGCGCGCTGGGGGCCCGTCGCTACGCTGGTGGCGTAGTGCGGCCCGGCTGCGCAGGCTCCGGCGGCCGGCCGGTGGTTGGAGAATGCGCAGCGCCGCTGGGACGCCGTAAAGGCGCGGGCAACGTCAGCCTCCGGAGCCGTCGGGGGCGGGGGTTTGGGGGGGCGGTGCGGGCCCGGGAGCGCGGAGGGAGGGGGCCGGGAACAAAGCTTTGTTTACATGGGTTTAAAGGGGCCGTGTGCTCGCGCCGGCGGGCGCTGGAGCTGGAGCTGGCGCTCCCTGAGCGCGGTGAGGACTCCCGGAGAGACCCGGACCTGACCCCGCCCAGAACCCCTCACCTGGCGGACTCCTCGCTTCAGAGCGTCCCCGTCTTATCTTGGCCCTGGACGCCCCTCGTCCCCGCCGCCGGCCGCGGCTGTGACACCCCACCCCCGAGGGGCCTGCAGCTGCGCCCACCGCCCACAGCCCCACTTAGGATGCTGTGTTCTTGACTTTACAAGCCGGCTGCAGAGTTTATGCCTGCGTCTTCCTAGCTCTCTGCTCCAGTCGGAAAGCCATTGCTCTCTGATCCTGGGTTTTACCAGCAACCCGTATAGTGATCTTGTTTTCATCTCTGCCCTTTTCTCCTCTTTCATAAACACTCATGGAAATAGCCGCCATAAAGTGGCGATAATAGATACATGCAGCAGGCACAGTTTCAATCTTCCCAAATAGATGGTACTCCTAATCAGTCCTCTAGGCTGCCTCCCGAGAGGGGTCAGATGCTGGGAAGTGGGGTTGGAGGGAGACCAAGAGGTTTTTAGGACCTCTGGGCTCAGTCTGAGTGGGAAAGCCCTCCTTCTGGGTCAAATCAGGTCAGTCCCTGCCTGCTGAGGCCAATTCCAATCTTTCCCCCTAGGAATTATCCGGTTAGATAATGTCAGATAATGCCGGTTCCTGTTTTCCATTGGATTCCTCTCTGGCTTCCAGTCAGGGCCCCCAGATTAGATTTTAGCTGCATTCTGAGAGTATTGGTTGGTTGGAGTTTGCCCTGACTAGGAGCTACCACGTGCGAAGGAAACGGTGACGGGAGTGAGTATCGCTTTCTATTTTGGATGGAGTGGACTGGTGCTAAGCGTGCATTTCAATCTCGGTCGTCCTCCTGGCGGGTCTTCCTGGTTTGCGGAGGTAGGACGCCTGTGAACTACATTACCCAGACTCACTTGCAGCCAGGGCTCTGTATGCAAGATAGGCTCTGCCAATTAGATTCAGTCAGATAAGATTATGCAGGCAGAGCTTTTGTTGCCCCTGAGATGTAGTGGGGTTTTTGTTTGTTTGTTTTCCAACAACTTTACAGTGTTGGAAGCTCCCTGAGTGTAGAGAGCAGGAGTGGTGGGACAGATAGCTTCCTGACCTTGGCATCACAGCTATTCTTGGAGTCACAATTTCAATGGCAGTCTTCCAGTACCTGTCTGTCTGATTGGGTAGAAGTAGCAGCTCCCTGCGGACCAGGCCCAAATCCGTCTCCCACCACACCCTACCTGCACAGTTGTTTCTCCTATCTTTCCCATCTTAGTAAATAGTACAACCATCCACCCCGTTGCTTAAACTAAAAACCGAGCAGTTAGCTTGATTGTTAGTGTCTCAACAGTCCCCATACTTGAAAGTCCTGTTGAATCTTTATCTAGTACATACTCAAATGTGACTACTTCTCTCATCTCCACTGCTAACCCCCTGTCTAGGTCACCATCACGTTTCTCCTGGACTCTGGTAATAGATTCCTAACTAGTTTCTGTTTCCTATCTTGCCTCTGGATAATCCGTTTTCCATATAGCTACAGAACATTCTTTTAAAATAATAAATGAGATCATTTACGCTCCTGCTTAAGAATCCGTAAGTGGCCTCCCAGTGCATTTAGAATACATTCCACATCTTGCCCAAGATGCCATATGATCGGACCTCATCTCTACTGCGCTACCTCTTGTTCACAGTGCTCTGGTCATTCTGGCCTTCTTAAGGCTCCTCACATACACGTGTTCCTGCTTCAGTGCCTTTGCACTTGAGGTAACTTCTGCCTGAAGTATTTTTTCCTCAGATCTTTAATGGCTGCTTCCCTCATGCCATTGGCTTTTTTTTTTTTTTCAAAAGAAAATAACCAAATTTAATGCATACATATGTATTGGACCCCCACATAGTCAGAGACTCCACATTCAGGAGAATTTCAGAGATAGAAAGGGATTGTGGGGCCCTGGCCAGTGTTGTTAAGTGGTTAGAGCATCGGCCTGTGCTCCGAAGGGTCGCAGGTTCGATTCCCGGTCAAGGGCATGTACATGGGTTGCAGGTTTGGTCCTTTGTCCCTGTCAGGGCGCGTGCAAAAGGCGACCAATCAATGTTTCTCTCTCACATAGATATTTCTCTGTCTCTGTCTCTCTCCCCCCACCCCTTCCACCCTCTCTAAAAATCAATGGAGAAAATACCCTCAGAGAGGCTTGTCTCATCACTCTATTGAAAATTGTCCCCTGACCCCATCACTATCATACTTATAGCATTGATCACTGTGTCCAAAACTATTTACTTACTTATATTTCATTGTCAGGGTCTCCAACTAAAAAGTAACTACAGTAAAAACAAAGATTCTATTTGTCCTGTTTATGCTGTATCCTCAGTACATCTGTACAGAGTTGATGCTTAAATAGATTTTGAGTTCATTAACTTTTTTATAGCTTAGCCTCATTCTAGGGGAGTTTGGGGCTCATAGGAGAACATAAAGCATTTGAAGTGTTATGTCAATATTAAGTAATATAATTATTATGTTATATTATAAGCCCTTCCTATCAGAGTTTCCAGAACTGTTCTCTCTCTCTCTCTCTCTCAACTGGGTTCTCTTTTTACTTTGTACTGAGTAAAGTGATATATTTAATGGAGAAAGGCTGAATGACTATGAATGACTCGAGACTGGTATTGTCCTCCCTTCCCCACAGTCAGGAACCACTGGGATGGGGAGGTAAGGGATGTCCCTAGACAATGAAGCAAAAAGAGAAGCTAAGGGGCACCCCACACCTCACCTGTGCCTCCGGGTAAACACTGGGACCCTTTCCTTTACAGTGGTTTCTCTTTTTATCACTGGTGCCTGGGTAACCTAAGGGCCTCTAATTTTCTGCTCTCTGCTGTGTCTTGGAGCTATGTCTTCTGGGGCACTGATCACAGGGTTCACATGTGGCCAGGCAGAAGGTATTGGGGTTAGTACTTCTACTGCATGGTCAATCCTGCCAAGGAAAGTGGGAAGTGCCTTAAGGGGTGTTGCTCTTAGGACACTCCTACTGCCCTATCTTCTGCAGAAAACAGCCACAGGAGGTGAATTTCTCCAGCCACCTAGGCAAGGTAGGGCATGGGGATGTCTTTGGAATACCTGGGGCTCAGGCCTCCAGGTTTAAACAGCTTCTCAGTCATCTCGTAAACTCGGGTGCCCCCCTGTGGTTCCAAGTGGAAAGTGTCGGGTTTACCTTAGGGGCAAGGAGATCAGAGGGGTGAGGGGAACATTTATTGTCTTGATACTCAAATCGAGGTCTGGCCACTCATCAACAGCATCAGCATCTCAGGTCTCACTCCACACCTACTGTATCAGAATCTGCACTTTTAACAAGATCTGCACGTTTAAGTTTGAAAGGCACTGCTCTGTCAGCCCCCAGGATAGCCCTAAAAGCCCTTCTCTCTCTATAAGGAGGTGTTGATGTTGGCCAAAGACCACACAGCTCCCAGGTAATGTCTTTCCTTAGGGACTGGAGAGATGGAATAGGCTGTATACCACTTCCATACTCCTAACCACGCCCCAAGGAGCTTTCCCCAAGCCAGAGTCCTTGGTTCTCCCATGGTCTCTTGATCAGCCTGTTCAAGCCCAGGCAGCAGGGCTGATTGCCATGAGCATTACGTGACTTAACCCTCTCCTCCAAGAGCTCATAACAGTAATCTTTTACAGCTGTTTTGATAAAGCACATCGCATGTACAGCAGAAGGCCTGAGTTGTGCACTGCTCTTCTCAAGGCAATTGAACCCCAGGTGGTAGAGGAAATGGCCCAGTTACATAAGCCCCCATTATGGAGTCACCTCAAGAATGCTGGTCTAATTCTCCCATCCCCCCAACATTTCTGCACCAGGCCTCCTTCAGATTGCTTTTCGAAACCATCTGGCTCTAAGTTAAATATTCTCTGGGAAGTTTAGATTTCCCCAAACAATGTACCTTCTTGCATGGAGTCTGATGCCACTTAGGGGGGCAGCAGTAAAAGGAGTGTTGAATTAAAGACTGAAAGCCCCAAGCCCTTGCCAGTTTTGCTCAGTGGTTAGAGCATCGCCCTGTGGACTGAAGGGTCCTGGGTTTGATTCCAGCCAAGGTCACGTATTTTGGTTGCAGGCTCAATCCCCGGTCCCTGTTGGGGCACCTGTGGGAGGCAACCAATCGATGTGTCTCTTTCACATCGATGTTTCTCTCTCTCTTTCTCTCCCTTCCACTCTGTCTGAAAAGCAATGGAAAAGATATCCTCAGGTGAGGATTAAAAAAAGATCAGAAGCCCCAGAACTTCTTCCTCTGCCCCCGCAGCCCTGTGACCTCAGGAGGAGAGTTGCAAACAGGTGAGTTCAGACTTGCCCTTCTTCCGTGGCTAGGTAGTGGGACAGGTAACAGTGGGTGCCTGGGAGCTTTGGCAACTATGAAGCACTTTTCTTTTGGCAACTGTGAAGTAATTTTTTTAAATATAAGAGATTGCCCTTGTGATTTTGAAAGATAATCTCTAGATGAAACTCACAGGTCTTTATAATGCTCACAGAGTCTGGAAAGATGGTGAATTCTACCAGTTTAGATGTGTCTGGGAGGAGCATGTTTGGGGACGTTCATATGTCTGGAACCTCAAGGAGGCGGTGTATGTGTGTGCTGGCCTAGGGGCAGGCAGTGCTCGCCTGGAGAAAAATAGCCATGTGTGAAAGTGGTTAGCTCTCCTGTGTCCGGTGGGCTGGTGGTGCGCGTAGCTCGGCTCTTACTGAGTTGAGAGGCTGGGTTCCTGTTTGGTGGCCTTGAACATGTTCCTCAGGCCTTCCTGAACCTGTCTCCTCATTTTTAAATTAGGGGTTGGGCTGGTTGATTTCTAAGTTTTCTTCCAGCCTGTCACGCTGAGCACCCAGCTTGAGTGTGGGGCCTTTTGCTGTTGGCTTTACTGTCAGAGTTGGTTTCTGGGTCTCTTTGTTCCCATGGGTCAGCCACTCTCCGTTGGTGACTCCCCACACCAGCTTTTGGACCGGAGTTGTTGCTCATGAAAGAGCTGGAAGTGGGCTGTTTGGAAATTATCTTTCACTGACTGAAAATGCAGGAAGCTTGAGCGTGAAACTCACTCATCAAGAAGAGAAAACACACACGCAGAGCAAGAAACCACAGGGCTTATCAGCCTTTCGTCATCAAGCAGACTAGAATAGTGCAGAAAACTCTGGGCAGAGAGGAAATGAACTTGAGAGAAGGGGGAGCACACACAGGGCAGAGAGGACAGAAGGAGGGCGGGAGTGGAAGGAGCGGGCGGCAGGGCAGGGCACCGCGATGGTGGCAGGATGGAAGACCTGGCGGTGAAGCAGGGCTTCCTGTACCTTCAGCAGCAGCAGACTTTTGGAAAGGTAGGAGGGGCGAGGCTGCTGGGGCTGGGCCGAGGGCTGGGGGCTGCTGAAAATTCCTGGGGAGGAGAGGGGTGTGCCGAATGTCCCCAAACCCTTACGGGATGGTGGGGACTGTGCCATCCACCACGTTAGACCCAGAGTTTAACTTGGCAGGGCTCCTTCCTTAGCAGCTGCTTGCCTCCCCAAGCAGGCCCCAAACTGTGCTCTTTGCTGACGCTGCTCCCCCGGGGGAGGGGGTAAAGGAAGGCTCTAACTCCCTCCTTGCCTCTCTTGCTCTCTGGTGACTTCTTCTCATGGGGACACTTTGGAAGGGAATGGAAGGAACAGTGGAGAGGGTAATTCAGGATTGCAGTGGCGGTTCCTTCCTTTTCTCCTGCCGCACTGGGGTAGGTTTGGCGGGTGTTAAGCTTAAGCAGAACCCCAGTGTGTCCAACCTCCTTCTCTGTCTTGGCCTCCTTAAATGAGGAAGTCCTCCTTCCCTCGGATGAGCCACACCAGGACACCACTCTCTATCTCCCCTGCCCTCCCCTCCCCTGCCCTCCCCTCCCCTGTCCTCCTCTCCCCTCCTTTCTCCTCTCCTCTTCCTCCTCTCTCCCTCCCTCCCTTTCTGCCCACCCTGCCAAGAGATGAGGTGGGAAGATTCAGGAGGCCAGACTGAAGTTCCTGGAGATAAGGCCTTCTATGGAGTGAGATACTGGTCTGCGTCTGGGCCCTGGCCCTGCACTCCTGACCCTGTGGGCATCAGCAACTCAAAACTCTCTGCTTTTCCCTGTGGATCTCCTGGGTTGGGCTGCCTGGCCACCTCACACCTTCACTGTGCTTTTTCTGCCTTTGGCGTTCTCTCTGCTGTCACCTCAGGCCTCTTCTTGGTTGCTTGTGGTGGATCTCCAATTCCAATGCTTTCTAATTCCTTAGGCCCCGGCTTGCTTCCTTGGGTCTCCTGGGACCTTTACTGCTCTCCCCAAGTTGCTCACCCAGTCCCTTCCCATGGGGATCCTCCACTTCCCTTTGGTCACCACCTCTCCGTCTCTGGTTGACTCCCTCTTGGCACCTCCCCGCCGTGCATCTGGGTTCAGAAATGGCGCAGGTTTGCGGCTGTGCTGTATGGACAGTCGGGCTGTGCCTTGGCCCGGCTGGAGCTCCAGGAGGGCACGGAGAAGCCGCGCCGTGGAGAGGCTGCCCGGAGGGTGATCCGCCTCAGTGACTGTCTGCGGGTGACCGAGGCCAGTGGGGAGGCCAGCAGCCCCAAGGACACCAGCGCCTTCCTCTTGGAGACCAAGGAGCGCCTGTACCTGCTGGCGGCCCCCACTGCCGAGCGTAGCAACTGGATGCAGGCCATCTGCCTTCTAGCCTTCCCTGTGAGTTGTCCAGGGGTGCAGAAAGGGCAAGGGGCTATGCAGGAGGGGGAAGTCGATACTTCTATGCCCAGGTGTTATAAGAGCCAAGGCCAGGAGGTTGGGTTCAGTTCCTTGGTGGGGGTGACCCCGACCCAGAATGTAGACAGGGGCAGCAGGCTGAGTGTGCCCTGAAGGAAAGCCGAGGCCGAAGGCGGGGCTTGGTGACAAGTGGTGAGACTCTGGCCTCTTCCCCAGGGCCAGAGGAAGGAGCCGGGACCCGAGGGGAAGGGCAGCAGGCCCTGCATGGAGGAGAATGAACTGTACAGCAGCACCATCACAGGTGAGGGGGCTCTGCTCTCCTCAGGGCGTGGTGGGGAGGAGGTGTGGGCCAGCCAACAGGCTGCGTCTTCCTGCCTTGTGGTTGTCCCCAGCCCCGGCCAGCCCCCTTATCAGCCTCTCTGCATCACTTCCGGGTGTGGCCCAAGGTGGAGGAGCCTGGCCTGCCCCGATTGTCAGCCCTTCAACCTGGGTTCGCTCCCTCTCGCCCAGGCCCTGCAGGTGGGAGAGGGCAGGGCTGAGGGTCCACTGAAGGTGCTGCTCTCGAACCCTCTGTAATTAGGACCTGAGCAACTTCTGAAAATAAAGGGCTTTCTTTCTGTGGGTTGAAGGTGCCCTGCGGCAAGGCAGGTTTCTGCTGACAAGGCAGCCCCCCCCCTTGCTATCTGTCTAGTCCTGTGGGTGGGTGGGTGTGGGGAGGAAGAGGAAGATACAGGGACATCCAGTCTCCACCCCGCAGAGGGCATGGCTGGCATCAGCGGTGGGTGAGGAGGTTGAGAGCTGGGAGGGAAGGATCAGGTGCACCTGCAGCTAAGACAGTAGGGGTTGGGGGCGGGGGGCAGCTGGGTTGGGGAGAGAGATGAGACGGAAAAGACAAGGCTGTGGCTCTGACAACAGGATAGGAAGGATGTGGGCACGAGGTTGGGGTGCATGTGGCTTAGGGCATGATGCCTGCTAGGGTCGGGAGGAGGTACCTGGCATTTGGAGGGGGTGTGACCTGGCACAGAGCAGGTCATGGGAACGCAAATTATGCTTTTTCTAGTGACCTCAGCTTGCTCATTGAGAGCAGGGCAGAGGCGAGGCAGGTCAGCTGTTTCTCTTTAACTGCCTTCTCTCCTCTCTCCTCCCCAGCGGCCCCCTGCAAGGAGTTTGCTGTGACCATGAGACCCACGGAAGCCAGTGAGAGGTGCCGGCTCCGGGGGTCCTATACCCTCCGGACTGGAAAGAATGCTCTGGAGCTGTGGGGTGGCCCTGAGCTGCGATCCCCTTTGTACATCTGGCCCTACAGGTTCCTGCGGCGCTTTGGGCGAGACAAGGTGAGCAGGGGCTGCAGGGGGTGGGTGGAGAGAAAGGGTGAGCGGTGGGAGAAAAGAGAAAGATTACCAGGGAGGGCCCAAGGGCCCCGAGAGGAAGGGGGCACGCAGGGAGGGAGGAAAGGAGATAAAGGCCTGAAGGAGGAGATGGGAGGGGAACCAGAGGAGAGGGAGTGAAAGCAAAGAAGAGGCACGGACACGAGAAGGGGCGAGAGAGGAGGCAGCGGATGGGGAGAAGGGAGGCGGAAAGGTGGAGAAGTCAGAGGGTCAGGAGTGGCCTGCGTCGCTGAGGATACAGCGTGTGCCCAGCTCCACAAGCGGGTAGACAGGAGGGAAGGTGAAGGGAGAGGAGAGGTAAGAGAGGGCGTTGCTTGTAAGGAAAGTGTGGAGGGAGGGAGGAGAAGCAGTTTGGGGAGCAGGCTCGCAGGTCCCGGTGGGGCCAAGCGTAGGGGTGATGGATCTGCGTTTCAGAATGTGGTTCAGGAGAAGCAGCCCTGCCCTGTGTCCTGGCCCTTAACCGCCTTTCCCCCTCGACCAGGTTACCTTTTCCTTTGAGGCAGGACGGCGGTGCGTCTCTGGAGAGGGAAACTTTGAGTTCGAAACCCGGCAAGGCAATGAGATCTTTTTGGCCCTGGAAGAGGCCATCTCTGCCCAGAAGAGTGTAGCCCCTCCTGGGCCACAAACCCAACCAGCCACAGTCCCAGCAGTGCTGCCCCGGCCGGAGAGCCCGTACTCCCGGCCGCACGACTCACTGCCACCACCTTCACCCAGTACCCCTGTGCCCACCTCCCGGCCACGGGGCCCGGAGGGGGAATATGCAGTGCCCTTTGATGCGGTGGCCCGTAACCTGGGGAAGAGCTTGAGGGGCATCCTGGTGGTCCCTCCCCAGCCCTCAGTTGACCCTCTGTATGACAGCATTGTGGAGCACCGGCCTTCAAGACCTGACCACATATACGATGAGCCCGAGGGTGTGGCAGTCCTGTCCCTGTATGACAGCCCACAGGAACCTCAGGGTGAGGCCTGGAGGAGGCAGGCCACAGCTGATGGAGACCCCAGTGACCTCCAGCACATCTACTCAGTGGGGAAGGACTTCTCTGCCTCTGGCTGGCCACAGGGAACTGAGTATGACAATGTCATACTTAAGAAAAGCCCAAAGTGATGGGCAGAGAGTTGTGCGTCCTATTGAATACCAGCACCCAGGAGGGTCTGTGCACACCAGGAAGGGCTTAGAGGCTGGAGAGAAGGAGCCGGAGGGGGAAGGTAGGCCTCCCCTTTAGCTTCTGCTGATGACTCCTCCTGCCCACTGCATCCCAGGAACCTCCCTCTGCTCCTTCTACAAACCCTAGGCTCGGCCCGCCCTAGTCTGGTCCGAGGAATTGTTCCTCCCTGTTTGCTGCGTGAGTCAGGATCCCAAAGCAGGAAGAGTGCCCTGAAGAGACCCGCCCTCCTCCTACTCCTTTCCCACTTCCTCTTGTTTCTTTCCCGGGTCTAACAGAACTTCAGGCATTTAGGGTAAAAGACAAAAGGATGTCAGCAAATCGCTTGCTCCCTAGGCTTGTGCAGGCCTCCTGCCTGCTCATGTCCCCTTTGGGGGACAGCCCTGGCTCCAGGCACTCAGGAGGGTGGCTTTCTGCAGGTTTGGGACTTCTCTGTGGCATTAAACATTTCTAGAATGTTTTTGTGTGGCATGAGTGCTGTGGGGTGGGGATGGGACAGCCACAGCCTCGTGGGGAATGAACACTTCAATTGGCGATGAGTACCCCCTCTCCCAGCAGCAGTGTGCTCTCTGGGCCTAGGCTGGGTCCCAAGCATCTCAGTCCAGGATCTGGAGAAGCCAGGGTACCCCAGGAAAGATGTTCAGGCATCTCTAACCCTTTGCTGGTGTAGAGTCAACATCAGAAAAAGTGGGGAAGTGGTGTGTGTGTGTGTGAAGAGCCAGACTGGAGGACAGGAAAGAGTTGGCAGTTTTGAGTCTCTCCTGCACTAGAAAGGGGATGGATCCCATTCAACTCCTTGCCCTCGTTGAGACTTGCTGTTTGTAAAATGAGGGGGTTCTACCACATGGGCTCTGAGAACCCTTCCTGCCCTGTAATTCTCCACAGGCCCCATGTCCCATTTGCCCACAGGCCAGGGCCTGTGCACTCTCTTCATCAAAACCTGCTTTCCTGGAAAGGTAGGTCAGTACATTTCTGCTGCCAGCCTGTCAGCCAGTATTATGGAGCACCGTTGTAGGCCCCAGACTGTCCTGGCCTTGATATGCTTACAGCCCAGAGGGGGCTCAGACAAGGGCACAGATGTCTATCATGAGAGGGGAACTTAAGTACTGTAGGGTGACTCAGGGCCTTGGGGTCAGAGAAGATACTTCTGGGTTCATTGGGGGACCAAGAAAGGCTTCATATGGAAGGTTGCATTTAAGGTCGACCCTCGGGGGTGGGGGGGTGGGGGTGGGGGGGTGGGATTTGATGAAGATTAAACGGATGTGAAGAGAGCATCCTGGGTAGAAACACCAGCTTGAGTAAGGTCAGGGAAGGTGCGGGTGTACTCAGGAAAGAGCTCTACATTCAGAGTGGAGGGAACACGGCAGACTCCAGCCATGTTGTGGAGGAATTTGCATGTAATTAGAGGGAAGGAATGACAAGGCTTCTGAGTGGATTTCCATAAGAGCTGCACTTTAGGGCAATAACCCCATGGAAATAGGGTAGGTGCAGGGTGGGCTAGGGCTGAAGTGTGAGGGAAATTCAGAAAAGACTGGATTCAAAAGATGCTGTAGAGACAGGGCCTACAGATCTTGGATGTTGAACACAGAGACATAGGGTTTCTAGAGAGATTCAGGTTTGGGGAAGGAGAGCTTAGTTTCTGATGGGTTCAGGTTAAGATGGCTTTACTCTCTTCAGCCAGAGGAGTGCTAAAAGCAGGTGGGAAGGGGCTCTCAGGCGGGAGGGAGACGAGATAGAGACCTAAGGAGTGCTCGCTGCCTCCCAGGTGTGCTGCATTAAAGCAGACTGGAGACAGGGAGAGGCCCTGGCTCTTTTGCCTGTGCCAAAGGGCTGTTCCTGCTGCCACCATCCAAGCCTAGCCCCAGAATACACTGTCCTTAAGGGTTTCAGCCGTTCCCCATGCCAGGCCAGGGGTGGGACTTGGCAGGGCTCTTAGGTAAGAGTGCCTGGATTCTTAATTCTGTTAGTAGCGCTTGAGGTGGATGTTCCAGCTGAATCCAGCAGGGGGCAGTGTTAGCCTGTGGAAAAGGCTGCGGGGGGGGGGGGCGGTTCTTATCTGCTGCCTGGCGTTCTGGCTTGACCCTGAAGGAGGGGACTTAAATATTTATTTATGGCCCATAGAATGGAGGATAACTTGAGGAATCTGCATTTCAGAGCCTGTTCCTTCAGACCATCAGAATCCTACTTGGAGACTTGTGGATTCTGCCTCCCAGAGATGGGAGACCCTAAGTTGAAAACTGCCCTCTTCCTCTCTCCTCCACCTCAGGATCCTGGGACTTCTGAATTCTTTGTTCTGATGCATGCTTTGCTTCGAAGGGGAAGTGGTAGGTTGGCACTGTAGGAAAGGTGGGTGGGGGCTGCTGGGATAAGGGAAGTGGAGCATTTGGGGAACTTGGGAAGGGTAATGAAAGTCGTTGAGACAGTTGTTGAGGATGCTGACCACACTGTCAGGAGCCATCTCAGAAGAGACGACTGGGTGGGTGGGTCATCCTGCAGAAAATTGTGTCAGCACCAGTGCAGCCACCCTTGACCACACCATTGCTTGTGACACATGCATTATTTCTTAGTTTATTCCTCCTACGAGCTGGCCCACCCAGAGCTGAGGAGCAGGCGTGGGGGGCGAGGATGACCGGTCCCCACCCACATTGAGGCCACATGCAGAGGGGTCTGCAGAGAGGTTTGCTGGATAGATTCTTGAAAGGCATGAACCTTAGTGATCCATCTCCTCAAACAGAAGCCCAGAGGAAAAGCCCTCCTTACAATGTTTCTACCCCACCATGGCTGTTGAAGGGCAAATTCATAGGTAAGAAGACAAACAGGTTTCAAAGAGGATGGGGCAAAGTAAGACCAAGGATTAAAAAAGGGTCCTCAGCTCCAGGGTCTGTCTGTTACCCGGCAGCTGTTGATAGCAGGAGAAGCTTTGTTGCGACCAGGACAGTTTTTATTTGCTAATTATTATGCAGAGGTGGCATCAGGGCAGGCAAGAGCTGCCCGGTGACTGGTGCCCACCATAGAGCTATGTACACAGATTCGTCTAACTGCGATGTGCACCCAGAAGCATACGTGATCATTCTTCCTGTTTCTTTTCTTCTCTCTCTTGCCTTCTCTTGTATTTTCTCTTTCCAGAGCATATGAATTGTGTGTGTGTGTGTGTGTGTGTGTGTGTGTGTGTGTGTGTTGGCCTGTGGTCCACCCATAAGCCTGCTCCTGGGCCAGGGCCCCCCTGGTGAGTCCCCACCTTGGAGCTTCAGAATATACCAAGGTCCAGATTGCCTGGGCCTCTCTGCTCCCTCAGACTCCTCCCTGATGGCTGCACTCAAGCTGTTGCTGCCACCACCTTTCAGCTGTGATGCTAACCAGCCTCCCGCCTCCTGCCTCATGGGCGCTGATTCAATTAGCCAAGGTGCCCACCTCCTGCCAGGGCCATTTATAAAATCAGCTGGGGCAGCTGGAGACGTCAGGGAGGGCAGGGCTGGGAAGCAGGGGGGAGGTCGGTGAGCTGGGTGTGGGAGATAGAAGAACAGGGGGTCTGGCAGGGGAACCTGATTCGATTAGCTATCAGGCTGGCTTCCCTGAGCAGGCGGCTGTACATCATTGCCCTGCTCTGATCCTCAGCTCCTAGGCCGACCTGATGCTGGCCAGCACAGAGCAGGGTCCACCCGTCTCCGGCCTCTCTTTCTTGCTTCCCTCCCACCTCTGCAGCCTTCTTGACACCATCAGCTCCTGGATTCCTGGGCCAGAGGTGGCTGGTGTATTTGGGAGGAGTGGAGAAGGAAGCAGGGGGTTCTGAGGGATTTGTGGGGAAGCTGGAGTCCCAGGGTTGGGTTAAGTAATTCTGGGACCTGCACCCCAGGGCAGAGTCAGCCCTGTGCTTTCAGGATTCTGATCAGAGAGGGCTAGCTGGGGGGTGGACTGAAGGTATGTTCTTGAGTTCCTACAGCATTTTCTCCTGTACAGACTGCTCTGGGGGCAGTTTAGTGTAGTCCGCCAGGCACGTAGACTGTAGCCTGACTACCTGTGTTCAAGTTCTGGCTCTGTTGCTTGTTGTGTGTCTCTGTGCATCTGTGTCCACATCTGTAAAGTGGAAATAACATGTTTTTCAGAGGCTTGCTGTAAAGACAAGTGAGCAAATGAAAGCCCTCCTCTAGAATGGTGCCTGGCACATGCAGAGCCCCAGGGTTATCCACCATCTCACCTCACTTTCCAGTGGCTCCACAAGGCCAGCAGGGCAAGATGTCCCTGTTTTACAAGCAAGGGAATGGAGACCTAGACAAGCAGAGTGAACTTAGGGGGTGCATTTAGGCTTTGTGGAAGTGGGAGACCTGGTTGGCAAGGAGAGGTAGGATTTTGATAGGAAGAAAGAAAAGTGGAAAAGCATTCCAGGAGACATGAGGGGACTAACATCAAAGGCCTCTCAGCTGCAAAATGGATGGCTCTTGACTGGGAGTCTACGCACACCTGGGCAGAGCAGGCTCGCCCACCCTGTTATGCCCCAAAATGGGAGAGCTTGGAAGGAAAGCTGCTTTCTAGACTGTAAGGCCTTTGGCTGGAAGCAAGGCTAGAGAACAGAAGCCACAGGGCAGATTTCTCCCTTTCATCTGAGCTGCTGCATCCACTCAGGGCCCCGCGGCCGGTGCGCCAGGGCATGAGGCAGGCTCCTTGCTGGGCAGGACTCTTGGTGGTCCAGTTGGCATGACCCACTGACTGCTGTGATCAATGCACAGCCTGGGGTGATTGCTCTGCACCCAGGGAGACCACCTGTCTCCCTGTGCCATCTCTAAACCAGAACAGAGCAGAGAGCACTCTGAAGGAGGTTTGCCTTCTTTCCCACTAGACTGCAGACGTCCTCTGGGCGGGGTTCATTCTTTACCTAATTTATCATTGTAGCCCCAGCACCTAATGAAATGCCTGGCACCAGGTAGGTACAGATAACTCTTTCTGGAAGGAAAGAATAAATGAAGCCCACTTTACTTGGAATGGGGGGACACAGGTGCTTCCCAGCACGTAATGATTTATGGAGCCCTAGGACTCCCCATCTAGAAACATCTTTCCCACTGACTCCAGGAATCTGGTCCTTAGCTTTCGGAGCCTACCCTTCCTCCCCCGGCAGGGCTCTTTTAAAATATAAATACCCCAGGCAGGGCCTCCCAGGAGCTACTAATAATTCTTGGGAGACAACTAGTGTGAAAGGAGCAGGCCAGGCCTTGCTGGAGCAGGAGGTCCCTGTGGTGGCAGGAAGGAGGATGGCCCTGACCTGGGTCTAGAGTAAGGAGGTTGGCTGGTGCTGCACCTCTGATGCATCCTAAGACCTGGCAGCCAGGCCTGCAGGTGCAGGAGGCACACACAGGGCCCTTGGCTCAGGGCACACTTCTTAGCAGGCTGAATGCTGAACAGAACTGAGAATTGGTAAGTTTCCCCTGTTGATGCCCACCTGTCTCCTGTGCCCATATCCAAACCTCAGCCCCACTCCTGCACGGGCCAGGGCCCTCTGGGTGCCCCAGAGGCTGAGAAACCTCTCTCCCCTGACATTTCAAGGAGCAGAAAGTCTGAGCCAGAAGGGGCCTTAGCAACCCTTTTGCCTGGGTCTTTATCTTTCACTTAAGGAAACTGAAGCCGAGTTAATTTTTAATCCCTCTCAGATGTATTTATATTTTATTAGAATTTGTTTATAGTTGTACTTAACGCAAAGGAACAAATCACTAATGTTGAGCCTTTCGATATCCACAGGGGGATAATTTTTGACCCTATATGTGTATAGGGGAGGGACAAAGGGGAGGATTCTACCATGTCTAAGCAAGGCTTTCTTCATTTCCCCCAATGCCATGTGGGAGCTAAAAAATATTAATACCTTCATTCCCACCTTCTAAGTTTCTCTGGGCTGGGCTAATAACCAAATTAACAGAGACAGATTAACAGGAGAAAAATCAAAGTTTAATACATGTGCATGGGGAATTCACATAGACATGCTAAATCCATGAGAATTCCAACACTGGGTATATAAGACATTTTGGACAAAGAAGAAAAGGAAGGAAACGGGGTATTAGAATTCAGAAGTGGCGATTTACAGGTAATTGAGGAAGAGTAGGGAACACATGGCAGGAAAATCCTTGCTAGGTGACTCAGAAACAATGGGACACAGGTGTTATCTAGCTGACAGGCACCTGCCGATAAAACCCTCTTTTTTTACCGTACTTTATTAGGCTAAGGCAGCATCCTAAGATCGCCTTCCCGAAGCAGATTTCTCTGTCTGAATCTCTTGGGCAGGAAAGGGCAGGGGGAGGGTCAAAGGTTCTTTCTGAGTCTTTTGTTTCTTAATAAACAACTTAAAATCAATATCCGAAAAAGCAGCTTCAGGGGGGCGGAATTTTGGTTCCTTCAATCACTGTGCAAGTCCCGGAGCCAATGCCCAGGGACTCGAGCCGGAGGCCCAGGTTAATGAAGGGCAGCTGACACCGAGCCGTTCCTTTCCTGCTGGTCGCTCACTGATCCGTGCGGGCGAACGCCGCGCGGTCCTATTCCCTGCTCACTGTCCCCCAGAAACTGCCCCCACCCAGCCCCTTGCCCATTTTATCCTTGACCCTGGGGCAGCTGTCCTCAGCAGGCAACTCCAAGGCAGGGTGCCGGCCAGACCTGGCTCCAGGGTCCTGCTTCCACCTCCAGACAAGCACAACTCAGTCCACGTGTGCAGGAGGCGAGGGCAGGGAGGGGCTGGCCAGTGGGATGGACCCGGCTGAGCAGGAGGGACAAGCAGATGGACGGACAAACAGATGGTGACAGGGTGAGGAGCCAGAGGTTCCAGTGGGGGGAGGGTAGTGATCCAGGGAGCTGGGGCGGCAGGGTGGAGGCAGCTGGGATGAGACCCCCTGCCTGGTCACAGAGGAAGGAGATGCCTCAAGGGGCTGTGGCCTGAGAGAAGCAAAAGCCAGGACCCAGAGCTGCCAGGGGGTCTGGGAGGCGGGTTTGTCTCAACCCCGGGGTTATGCTTGCGAACCCGTGAGAAAAATCCTGCTTTTCTCCAGGACAGCTGGCTGAGAGGGAGGGGGAACCTGGCTGGGGGTGGGGGTGAGAGGGGCTGCTGGCCGAGCAGTTGAGGGGCTGGGGAAACATGGCCAGTCTGGGTGTGGAGCCCGGGCATAGAACACGGGCATGGAGCACTGGGCAGGCTTCTGTGCTCAGAGCCAAGCATCTAGTGCTTCCCACTATAATCATCTTCTGGAAGGGACCTTTGTGGTTTGGTTCGAACCTTGGTTGCAGATATGGAAAGCCTGTCCTGAAGGTGGGGGTTCTGGCCTGAAGGCACAGTCGATAGCTCAGGAGCCACAAGCCTGGTCTCAAGCCTCCTGGTCCCTGGTTCTTCCTCCCGCCACATCCGAATCTCAGCTCTGTTCCAGGTTCAGTAGGGTGGATTCAGGCAGACAAGAGAAAAAAAGCAGGATGGAGTTTGGCTTTGCCACGTACCAGCCTATGGCCTTGCGCCAGTGCCTTAGATGCCTCAAGCCTTAGCTTCATCCTTTTAAAATGCTCATCTTATTAATACTTGCCTTCTGCATCTCATGGGGTGTTGTGAAGACCAAAGGAGATAAATGGCTAGCGAAGTACATCCAAGGGAGGGAAATACCAATAGCTCTTAAATGTGTATGATCATGTTCAATCTCATTCAAAATAAGAGAAATGTAAATTAAAATTACACCGATAAATAATTTTTTCACCTATCAGATTGGCAAGATTCCAGAGTTTGATAACACACTCTGATGGTGAAGTTGTGAGGACACAGGCACTCTTATATTTCTCATTGGAAAATAAATGTGTGTAACCTCCATGGAGGGCAACTTGGCAACAGCTGTCAAGGTTATAAATACCCATAGCTTCTGACCCAGCAATTCCACTTCTGGGAATTTATCCCTACACATATGTTTGCATATGTGCAAAGGGTTTATGTCCATGGCTATTTGTTGCAGTGTTGTTTGAGATGGGAAAATATTTGAAACAATGTGAGTGTCCACCAAGAGGGGTCTTTAGGAGACTATGGCTCACCCATACGATGGAGGATTATGCAGCTGTAAAGAGGAAAGAGAAAGAAAGCTTTGTACTGATGTATAAGACATATTGTCAAGTGAAGAAAAGCAAGGTACAGAATGTTATGTACAGTATGTACATTTTGTGTTTAAAAAAGGAGGAAATGGGAATATTGGCCATGCTTACGCATTGAAACTCCAGAAGGATCTCTGACCGTGGTTAGCTGTGGGGGATGAGGCTGGGATCTTGAAGGTTAAGAGATGAAAGTAACAGGGAGAGTTGCCAGGGTTTGTCTTTTAATATACATGTTTTATTTTTATTATTATTATTTTTAATAGATTTAATCTTTATTGTTGAAAGTATTACAGATGTCCCCCCCCCAATATGCCCCCTCCGCCCTGCTCCCACCTTCTCCCCAAGCCTTCCCCACACTATCGTTTGTCTGTGGGCTGTGCATTAATATACATATTTTACTTTTTGAACCATGTGAGTGTATTAACAATTCAAAGGTATAAATTAAAAATGGCTTTGTATACTGTAAAGCACCCTGGAGATGCTAGTTACCTGCACTATTACTAATATAAAAATGAGCTAAATTGCATGACTAAGACCAGGGCCTGCAGGATGGGGGCCAAAAGGAGAATGCTTGGGACTCTGGACAGGGCAGAGGTAGTTGAAGTGGGGGGGTCTTGGAGGAAAAGTGTTCTCTCTGTTTTATTGGAAAGTGGCTGGTCAGTGGGACGCGGAGGGTTGGGTTTTTAGTGGGAACCGATGTTCTTGCCCAGATCTACAGATTGGTTTGTGGTTGTCTCTTGTTTGGGTAATGGCACCAAGGCTCCCCAGTTTGCTCAGGAGTGCTGGCTCCCAAGCTCTCAGGAGTGCTGGAGAGGTGTGCTGGGTTAGAGAAGGGCTCTTGCTTGTTGAGTTCTTACCTGTGCTAGGTGTGAGCGTGAGTGCTCTACCTGTAACCGCCCATTTAATCTTCTCACAGGGTTTCCAGGTAGGCATGCGATTGTCTCCATTTTACAGATGATGTAACTCAGGCCTAGAAAGATCAAGCACTTTATTCAAGGTGCAGCAGGGGGGGAGTTGGGCTATGATTCCAGTCAGCCTGGCTCTGGGGTGGTCCTCCCAACCATCACAGCACCCTGCCTCTTGGTGGAAAGCCTTTGGCTTCCTTGTTTCTCCCCTGGTGCTGTCCCTCCAGCTCTCTGTGTCTTCCACTATTTCTGGGTCAGAAAGTAGCCCCTGACTTTCTGTTAGGTGGGGATAAGCATCACTTGTTGGGAGACCCCTTTCTCTCTCTTCAATGTCTTATGGGCAAGCACAGTGGGGGCACCATCCAGGTGACTGCTCAGCCCATGTTCTGCTGCTTCTACACCTCCTCTCGGAGGGGCATTAGTGTGGGGCTGGAGGCATTAGAGCACCATCACCATCCCTCCTTCCCCAAACCCCCCACCTCTCCCCTTGCATCTCTGACATCCCAGAAACCAATCCTAACATACAGAGGCCTTTTGTCAATTAGAAGAGGGCAAGGTTCTCGCTATCTATGAAGGGATCTGGGGGGAGGTGGGGCTGCCTAGCCAAGTGCGAGCATCATGTCTCCAATTAAAGTTGTGAGGATTCATCTTCTAACTCAGCCCCCCTCAGAAGTTGACATTTATTAGGTTGTCAAAACCAATTTTTCTTCCTGGCCTTTTTCTGCCCCCAAATCAGTGTGTGTGTGTGTGTGTGTGTGTGTGTGTGTGTGTGTGTGTGTGTGTGTGTATGTGTGTGTGTGTGTGTATATGAACATGCATGTACATAAATACCTATATTTTGCTTTTTAAAAATTAAAGATGTGACATTCACTCTTGTCAGAGATTTGGCTTCTTGATTCCTGATAAAGCAGAAGGCAGTGACCTGGGGATGGAGGCCTCAGGCGATGGTCACCTGTCCTCTGGGGATGAAGCCAGCCTCACGCAGAGACAGGGGTTGCTTACTGTGTAGTTTTAGAAGTGCCCCACCCCCCACTCTGAAAATATTTCTCCTCCATGTGCCACTGAACCTGGAATATCTTGACTGGGGACTCATTCCTATGCATTTATTCATCTTTTTCCTGGGGTCTCTTTTAAAGTGAAATATGAGTTCCTAAGAGGGAAATGCATTAAATCACTAACATCCCAGAAGCATAGATTTCAGAGCTCGAAGAGATCCTGAAGATAGTCTTATCTTCTCTTGTAGAGAGGAAGCTGAAGTCTGGGGAGACTAAGGGATTTGCCCAGGGTCATTCATCACATCAGTGACAGTGATGTGGCTGTCACCCAGATCCTCTGACTCCAAGCTCAGTGGGATCTAGTTATCACATCAGTTTTCTTCAGTGACAAGAGGGAGCTGGGTCATATGTAGGCCCTGGCCCCCAAATGAGGGAAGGCCAACAAGGGGGTGGGGATGGGGAGGGATGGAGAAAACGTGTAGAAAAGCAAGACTGATGTGAAGACAATTTTGCCTGTGTCCTGTTTTATCTAATTGTATGTGTTGCCATTTTCATTTTACCTATTTTGCATTTGATTCAAGACACCAAAGACAGCTCTGTACTGGCTGGCTGGTCTTGGCTTTTCTTTAGACGATGTATGCAAAATTTCAGTCACCATCTCTACCTTTGCTATTTTTGCCATATTTTATGCCACTTTTATTTATTTATTTATTTTTAAAATATATCTTTATTGATTTCAGAGAGAGGGAGAGGGGGAGAGAGAGAGAGAGAGAGAGAAACATCAGTGATGAAAGAGTCATCGTTGATTGGCTGCCTCCTGCACTCCTTTGACTGGGGATCGAGCCCGCAACCCAGGCCTGTGCCCTGACCAGGAATTGAACCCTATCTCCTGGATCCTAGGTGAATGCTCAACCACTGAGCCACGCGCAACCAGGTGCCAGTTTTATTAATATGACATAATATTTTTCATTAATTTTTAAACTTAATTTATTTAAAAATGAAACTTTGTTTTACAATTGTGCAAGGAAAACCAGTTATCACTTGCCAGAAATAGAAGGTAATCATAAAATAATTATTATAAAATCAAAACATGGTTATTAAAATATTGTTAGATGCCTTTCCTGCCAAAGCTTTTAGCCTGAAGTCTGTTTCTTCTTTGTAAAATGGAAAATTAGCACGTGTTGGCAAGGCATTAAAAATTTGCTGGGCACTGAATGAGAATTTCCTGGAACTGTTCGTTTCCTAGGGATGCCACAAACTGGGGGGCTGAAAACAACAGAAATGTGTCGTCTCACAGTTCTAGAGGCCAAAAGTCAGAAATCAAGGTGTCAGCAGGGCCATCCTCTCTCTGAAAACTGTACAGGAGAACCCTTCCTTCTTTTAAAAAATGTTTTATTTTTCAATTACAGCTGACATTTAATATTATATTAGTTTCAGGTACACAGCATAGTGGCTAGACATTTATATAAATTATGAATTGATCCACCGGTAATTCTAGCCCCCATCTGGCACCATACATAGTCATTACAATATCATTGACTATATTCCCTATGCTGTGCTTTACATTCATTCCCGTGGCTCTTCTGTAACTACTGATGTGTGCTTCTTAATCCCTTCACCTTTTCACCCAATCCCCCAATCCCCCTCCCGTCTCGCAACCATCAGTTTGTTCTCTGTATCTATAAATCTGATTGTTTTGCTTGTTTGTTTATTTTGTTCTTTAGATTCCACATATAAGTGAATCATATGGTGTTTGTCTTTTTCTGTCTGACTTATTTCATTTAGCACAATACCCTCTAGTCCCATCTGTATTGTTGCAAGTGGTAATATTTCATTCATTTTTATGGCCGAGTAATATTTCATTGTATATATGCACCACTTCTTCTTTATCCACCCATCTATTGATGGACACTGAGGTTGCTTCCATATCTTAGCTATTGTAAATAATGCTGCAGTGAACATAGGGGTGCATATAGCTTTTCAAATTAGTGTTTTGGATTTCTTCCGATAAATACCCAGAAATGGAATTGATCTGTCATAAGGTAGTTTTTTTTTAAATTTTCTGCGAACTCTCCATAATGTTTTCCATGGTGGATGTACCAATCTGCATTCCCACCAAAAGTACATGAGGGTTTGCTTTTCTCACACCCTCGCCAACACTTGTTTATTGCTTTATTGATGACAGTCATTCCGACATGTGTGAGGTGGTATCTCATTGTGGTTTTCCTTGCCTCTTACAGCTTCTGGTGGTTGGCTGGCAATCCTTGTTCCTTGTGTTACCAGAGAAAATATATCCTTCAGCAGTGGCCCAAGGAAAAGAATTTTGGGGACACTCACATAAGAGGGGTTTTAAGCAACAGTGGCAGGATTTATTAGAGCAAAAGCCACAGTACACTCTTGGTGAGGCAGAGGGCGGGCAGGCTACAGGGCAGCCACTGCCTGGACTCAGGAAAGGAAGTTACAGAGGCAAGAGAGAGTCCTCTGCCGCTGCTCGCTGCTCCCCTGGTTGCAAGTCTCCTGGGGACTAGAGTTTAGGAGAAAAGGTGGCAAAAAGCCCCTGCCTGAGAGAAGGAAGGGCATGGGCATACTCCAGGGGGGGCTCAAGCTGGGTTCTTCGTCTAGCTCTCATATATTTCCTTGGGTTCAGGAAAGAGCACGCTTTCTTCCAAACTACCTGATCTCTTTCCTGGCTTTTCCCGGGCTTGTGTTTGTGCCCTCCCCCTATCCAATCTCCTTCCTGGATCCCCCAATTCAATCTTTTTCCCAGACTTTCCCAGGCCAGTGCCCTCCCCTTTGTATCGTCACCATTTTGGCTCCTAATGCTCACTTGCTTAGTAAAAGGGGTTCCCTCTAGGGATTTTCTCCCTTCCCCACTAATCCTTTGAACCCAGCCCCCCCCCCCCCCCCCCCCGGGCTGTAAAGCTATCTTTCCTGCCTAGTTGACTGACTAGGTAAGATGTTTTGCTCCATTTAGCAGAAAGATGCTGGTTACTCCCCAGGGTGATTGTTCAGGTAGCTCCGCCCCCTTTTTTGGTTAATTTCTAACTAACTGCCTACTCTAACACTTGGTTTATGGCTGCAGTCACTCTAATCTCTGCCTTCGTTGTCACATGCCTTCTCCTGGTGTCTTGTCTCACATGGCATCTTCTTATGAGGACAACAGTCCTGTTGGATCAGGGGCCCGCCCTACTCCAGTGTGATCTCATCTTAACTAACTACATCTACAACAGCTCTACAGTTTTTCCAAATAAGGTCACATTCTGAGGTGTTAAGAGTTAGGACTTCAACATATCTTTTATGGGGGAGGGGGTAAAAATTTTTCCATAACAAGGTCTTTGAAAGGGAATTAAAAGGGAGAGTTTTTTCACTGTTTGGTCAATGCTATTGAATGCCTGTCCAAGGTCCAGCAGCAGGACTTAGGTGGACTTTGGGGGGTGGGAAGGCTGTGAGGTTCCCCCGCCTCTCCTTGTGGGCAGAGGAGCATAGAGATCCTCACAGCTCTCAGGAGCAGGTGGTGTTCTTGAAGCCTGAGTGGGCCTTTGGTAGGTCAGCTCTGGGGCCAGTAGACACCCCCAGGATCAGGGCAGGTGTAGTCATCAAGGACACTCAGCCCCGCTTGGACTATGAAATCAGCATCTTAGAGACCTGGTTGCAAGCAGCCAGCCTTTCTTGAGATCTTCTCCGGTGCAAAGCACTGTAGTCCCTGGATGTTGCTCCCGAGTGTCTGGTCTCATGGGCACACGACAGCAGAGCCAGGCAGGACAAGTGGAAAGGGCCAGAAGGTGGAAGAGGTGGGCAGAGGGTGGGGAGGAGTGGGGATGCTGTGGCTTTTAGGACAGGGGGCAGCTCTAGGAGAGGTTTCTTAGGCATGGGCAGGAAGACTTTATTGAGCGCTGCTGGGAACAGAAGTGGAGAAAGCCCCTGATCTCCTGAAGCTCGGCTGGGGTGGGGGAGCGGGAGGGAGGCAGAGAGTGGATATGCCAGGTGGTGAGGGGACTAAGGAGGAAAGTAAAGCAGGCCAAGAGGACAGGGAAGAAGATTCCTGGCAGAGGGAGCAGCAAGTGTAAAGGCGGGAGCAGGACAGTGGTGGGGCTGGAGCAGAGTGAGTGGGAAGAGACGGGGGCAGGAGGTAGAGAGGCAGTGGGGTGCCAGGCCTTGGGTGGGCCTGGGTAAGGGTGTATTTTATTTAAGTGCCAATGCAGGATTCTGAGCAGAGACCTCAGGAGTGTGACTTGCTTTTAAACAGATCACCCTACTGTTGAGAATAGACTCTGAGAGGCAAGAGTACAGGCAGAGAGAGGCCCTTGCAGCAGTGAGGATGAAGCGATGGTGGCTGAGACCAGGGTGACAGAGGTGGTGAGAAATGACCGGGTTCTAGATATTCTTTGAAAGTAGGTCCAGTGAGATTTTTCCGATTGGATGAGCTGTGAGAGGGAGAGGTTAAGGCGGCGAGGTGCTTTGAGCAGCTGGAAGGACGGAGTTGCCATTTGTTGAGATGATGAAGGCTGCAGGAGGTGCAGGTCCCCAGGGAAGATCAAAGGCGCCCCGGGGTGTAGGTTAAGGTTAAGATGTGACTTTCAAGTGACGGTGGGTGGGCAGTTACACACACGAGCCGGGTACTTAGGGGAGAGCATGGGTTAGAGATAGAACTTGGTGGGATTAGTTTTAGAGTTTCGATGGTATATGAAAGCCACTAGACAGAAAGAGCTCACTTTGAAAGCGAGTGTTTGTGAAAAAAAAAAAAAAAAGATAAGAAATCAAAGGATTGATCCCTGGGGCACTGCAATCAGTAAGGCTGGGAGGACAGATCGGCACAGACAACCGGAGGCAGCTGGGGAAGTGGGGGCAGCACCCGGAGACAGTGGCTGTCCCAGAAGCAGGAAGCCGCTGGAAGACAGTGTTTTGAGGCGTGGGGATGGTGACCCGCCCTGTTAATGAAATGTTCCTGGTAGGTCACTGTCATAGGAGGGAGGCAGAGAGGCAGAAGGATGGACCCAGTGGTGGGAGCCTGTGGTCTCCTCCGGTTGCTTCTTTCCTCAGTGATGCAAGAATCACAGGCTGAGGGGGAGGGTGGGGTGGAGGTGTTGGAAGCTTGAAGAGAGGAGAAAAGGGGACTCAGGAAATGTGGCGATAGCTGAGCAGCACTTAGGGCCCACTTGACTAGTGGCAACTCCAGGATCTCTGTATTTGAAGGACTTAGAGATGTAGATCTGGTCCGAAGGGGAGCTTGACAATGAACCTGCAAAACACCCACACAAGACTGAACTTCAGTCATTCATATTAAAGAGAAGAGGAGCTGAGAGGGAAGAAAAATAAGATCATCCCCTTAAGACAACCTCTCCCCCCCCTTCCAGGGTAGGTCTTGCAGAAGGAGGGCAGAGGGAGGGAGAGCCTTTTAGGTGAGATAAGCCATACAGCTGAGAACCAAGCTATCCCCTCTGTCACTAGCTGTGTGCAGTCACCAGAAATGCAGCCAGTGGAATGAGAAGGAAGGTGCAGGACTAGAGGGGAGAACACCAGGTAAAATAGTGGCCATGCCCCCTCATCCGTCAGGAAAGGACACTCCTGTGACACCTCTCCTTGCTCCCTCCCCCTCTCAAAGTACCAGCTGAGACATTTAGGCAGAGCTTTCCAAGCGTATATAGGCTGCATCTCTATAGGACCTGGGCTAATTAAACACACACACACACACACACACACACACACACACACACACACGTTCAAATATTGAAGTTGTCATCTTGCGCCATGAAGTTATTGCGAAGATGTTGCCATGGCGCAAAATACTCCTGGAACTCCTTTTTGGGAAACCCAACTGAGCATGTGACACACGCAGCCCTTTCTTTGTGGGGTCACCCTTTGTATTTCAAGGGTAGATTTGATTTCTGGAAACAGCCCAAAGTCATTTAGAGCCAAGTGTAATGACCAAAATTGGGGATTAAGAGTGTTTGTGGCCACTGATGAGCTTTGATACAGATAATATAAAACTAGCTTTGTCTTGTCAAAAAGGGGACAATACTTCTTTTACAGGATTTAATAAGATATAATATGTAAAGTGCCTGGTGTCGTTTTTGATCCACAGCAGGCAGTTCATAATTGGTCATGATTAATATTCCTAAAACAGAGATCCTGAAATGAATGGGAGCATCCTTGACATAGTGATTTGTCCCCCAGGGTGACAGCTTTGAAGGGACAGACTTTATCTAGACTGATACATTTTGCTAAGTCTGTTAGAAAAGCAGATTCATAACTTTATAATTTTATCTGTTAATCTCTTTATCAACCTTGCAAATAGGAAGATTGAAGGCTCCATATCAGAGAAAAGCTGGAGGAGATTATGGAGAGAAGAAAATGGCAAGGCATCGGTCCCCACTAGGACCACCAATGTCTAGTGGTACCTGGTTGCCCAGCGCTAGACACAGTGGGTCGCCAGGTGCCATGGAGGCCAAATGTGTTCTCCCCTCCCCCACTGCTGCCCTCAGTGCTGCTTCTTTGCTGACGTCAGGGAGAAACTCCAGGACAAGAAATTCTTGTTTTAGGCTTAAATTTTCAGTCCTTCAGTACAAGAGCAAATAACCAGGAAGAAAGCAGGAGAGTAACTTACAGCTCTGTATGGAGACACTTGCTAACTCATTCCCTGAGACCAGGTCTGGGTAGTGGGAGAACAGAGACAGCAGAAGGGCCACGGGTGTTTTTGCAAAAGGGGGAGGGAAGGGAGTGGCATCCCTGGAAGCTAGAGGGGCCAAGGCAATTATCCTGTGCTCCGTTCTGTGCAGAGCCAGCCTGCTCTGTGCTTCCCGCCCAGGAGCACACGAGGGAGCATCCAGCCCAGGGCTGTGCATGGCGAAGGTTCCCGGTGCCATCTTGCTGCCCTGAGGAGCCCCAGAGAGACCTGGTCCTGGGCTCTGGACTCCCTGTAGCCAGGCTGGCAATTTTGGTCACTCCCTCTCTGTGCCTCAGTTTCCCATGAAAGAAAATGGTGGCAGAGGCTGTATCCGTGTTTCCTAGACTTTTTGTTTTTTAACCTTGATCTGCAGTAAGAAAAACATTTTGACATTGAGACCCAGTATATGCATTCATATCACATATGTGTATGTGGATGGATATATATACTGTGGTGTTAATTTTATGTGTCAACTTGGCTGGCCATGGGGTGCTCAGATTAACGTTATTTCTGGGTGTGTCTGTGAGGGTGTTTCTGGGTGAGATTAGCATTTGAATCAGTGGACTCAGTACAGTAGACTGCCCTCCCCAGTGCGGGCACTTTCCGATCCACCGAGGGCCTGAATAAGTAGGACAGAAGGCACAAGAAAGGGGAACTCCCCCCCCCCCCCGCCCCAGTTTGAGCCGGGACATCTCATCTCATTTTCTCCTGATCTCAGACTGTCATTTACGCCATTGGCCATTGGCCCCTGGTTCTCAGGCTTTTAGACTAGAGCTGAACTACACCACCAGCGCTGCTGGCCTCTAGCACGCAGACAGCAGATCTTGGGACTTCTCATCCTTCATTATTGTGTGAGCCGATTCCTCAGTCTCTGTCTCTGTGTCTCTCAGTTCCTCCCTGTCTGTCTGTCTTTCTATAAATACATACACACACACACTCACACACAGGGCGGGGCAAAAATAAGTAGGTTTACAGTTTGTACGGAAAATAATACAATAATTAATAAATAATAATCCAAGAATAAAACTGTGTTTTGCATACTCACAACTGTAAACCTACTTTTGCCCCCCCGTGTGTGTGTGTGTGTGTGTGTGTGTGTGTGTATCCTATTGTTCTGTTTCTCTGGAGAACCCTGACTAATACACACATATTTGTGCGCATATTTATCTCTGTTATTTATCTATCATCTATCATCTATCTATCTAACTGGGCAAAATTGCAAGACTTGCAGTTTGAAAAGCATCGAGAGGAGGTGGTCGATAATGCCCTTTCCAATTCTGCTATTTTAAGCTTGTTTCTAAGCCTGTCACTGGCTGACTGGTTGAAGGTACAGGTACAGGTGACAGGGATACGTCCATGAGGAGCCCTCAGCACAGGACACAGCTGGTCGCGAGTGTCCTCTGATGGCCAGTTGCTACTTTTTCTCTTGTTGCCGGAAGTGGCCTCAGCACCTTGGCGCCCGCTTCACTTCTCCCCTCTGGCTTTCGCTTCAGGTACTTCTCATTTCCTGTCCTGTAATTTTTTTACTGAGAGATTATTCCCCACCAGCTTTATTGAGGTATAATTTACAAGGAGAATTGTAATTTTTTGAAGTGTACAACATGATAATCTAATGTACATGTACATGCTGAAATGATTCCTATAATCAGGTTAATTAATGCACCCATCACCTCACACAGTGTGTGTGTGTGTGTGTGTGTGTGTGTGTGTGTGTGTGAGAGAGAGACAGAGAGAGAGAGCATGCTTAAGACCTACTCTCTTAGCAAATTTCCAGCATAGAATGCACAATTAACTCTTGTCACCATGCTGTACATAGGCTTCTCAGGTTCTTATTCACCTTATAACTGAAAGTTTGTACTTTTACCAATCTCTCCCCATTTCTTCACCCCACCGCCCCCACCCCAAAACCACCATTCTGCACCGTTTCTATGAGTTCAATCTTTTTTAAAAATTCCATGTATAGATGAGACCATGCAGTATTTATCTTTCTCCGTCTGACTTTTTTCACTTAGCATAATGTCCTCTAGGTTCATCCATGTTGTTGCAAATGGCAGGATTTCCTTATTTTTTTATGGCTGAATAATATCCCATTGTATAGACATCCAGCGTTTTCTCTATCCACTCATCTGAGACTTAGGGTATTTCTATGCCTTGGCTATTGTAACTAATGCTGCACTGAGCATGGGGGTGCATATATCTGAGATTATTTCTTTAGTGCTTTATCTGTGGGAATTCTTTGATGTCTAGGTTTGAATTATGTTCCTCCAGAGAGGGTCTACGTATTTCCTTTTTTCAAGCAAAACCATTTTAAAATAATTTTTTGTTGTGGTGCCTCATACCTGGTATGTTTCAGCCTCAGATCTGCATGAGGGCCATTGTTTGATTAGGAATTATCAAGGGAGATGCCACTCAGAGCAGAGAAAGACAGGTATCCCCACCACCTCCAGGTGTGGGTGGGTTTATTTAGAGTGTAGAGCTGTCCCAGCTTTGTGATGGGTTTCTCATTGGCCACCACCTCTTCTTGAGCCCAGGTTTTTTCTCCAAAGCTCCTTCCCTTCATATTGATCCATTAAAACCCAAGCTCAAGGTCAACAGATATCATTTGATGACACCTCCCCTCTCCCTGGGGTTTAGTAGATACTCACCTCTTGATATTGGGCTTTCTGATGCTTTTTAGCCTTTGAGGATTACCCCCTCCCCCAACCAAGCTATGCATTTATGAAATTATTTTACTTTTATTCATCATATTTTTGATGTTCTTTATTTTGAGAATTTTCTGGACATCTAGACTGTTGATTACTGGAAATGAGAGGTATACCAGCACTTCTCAACAGAGAAATCCCACACCACAGAAGCCACTTCTCTTACAACAGGGAAAGAAGAATGCAGATTTGAGATTTGTGAAGCCCAACCTCCACCAGATGGCTGGGTGCTGAAGGTCATCCTTTGGGGGTACAGTGGGGAGGGGTACATTGAGCACCTTGAAGCAGCACCTTGATTAAGGCAGTGACTGCCTGAATTCCATGTCTCAGCTCTGACACTTACTCACTGTGCCACTTTGGGCTGATAGCTTAACCTCTGGAGCCCTATCTGTAGAGTGGGAATAGTATTTGTGTCACCCAATAGGGCTTTTGGAAGATTACACACTGTCGGGTACTTAGCATGGTCCTCGGCACATAGCAAGTATTGAATAAGTGTTGGCTGTTACTCTTTTACTTCTTGTCTTCCTAGGGTGCCTGTGACCATGGTTTTCCTATCATCTGAAAAGGCTGCCATCTCAGCACTGAGTGCCTGGGGACCCGGGTCACTGCCTAGCTGTGCGAATTGGGACATGCCACTCCATTTCACTACTCTCTCACATGTAAACATTTCCTCATCTGTGAAATGAGAGGGTGGACTAAGTGATTTCTAAAGATCTTCTCACCCTCACAGCCTGTGATCCTCATAAGATTGGTGTGAAAAGCAAAATATCATCGTCAAAACACAGTATTTTTCCAGGCAGCCCTCAGCATGTGAACAGACTGAGCGTCCCAGAGCTGATGTGTAAAAGTTGGATCTTTGGAGTTTGGCACATATTTTCCCATAAGAGTAGTTTTAGTGGTGGTTAGCTTCCAGGGCCAGCTCACAAAACGCAGCTGATTAATCCACAAAGAAGCAAAGACACTGCCCATTTGCATTGAAAGTGGCGGAAAACAATACTGGCACAACGCTGGTAATTAAACAAAACCGAAAAACAATTGCATTGAATAAGACTCATTTTTTATTTATCTAGGATCCTGGTGCTCAAGGGACGCAGGTTAATTTAGAAGACAGGAGAACTATGCAAATATGTCGGGGAGTCCGCTCTGGCTCCTCTGGGCTCTCAGGGGATTCCAACTGAGGCTGACAGCACAAGTTCTTTAAATGTCTGATTTTGGTTAAAAATTCAAGGATTTCTCCGTATCACTTTATCTCTTCCTTGAGATAGCATTGACCTAAGTCCTCTCACACCCAACAGACATTGTAACCTTTTGGACTTAGCAATGAAAAGGGAGAGGGAGAGAAAAGAAAGGGAAACAGGAGACAAGGCAATAATTATCCCGGCATCACCCACAGGCACGTGTTGTTGGGCCTGCGTCATGCTGGCCAACAGAACAACTATTTTTATACTTAAACATTTTAATTTAATTTTTCCATTTTTATTGAGGTATTTGTCAATAAAAATTGTGTATATTTCAGGCGTATGGCTTGATGTTTTGATATAGTATATATTGTAAAATAATCACTACTCTCAAACGAATGAAGATGAATATATCCCTCACCTTGAATAGCTGCCTTTTTCTTTTGTGGTCAAAACACTTAAGATCTATCCTCTTAGGAAATTTCAAGTGTACAATACAGTATCCACACAGCATTTTAAAGCTTTACAAAATTATCTTCCAGGATATTAAAATGTCATTAAAAATATTCTAATTTCTGGCTATGGGAAGCCCTAGGGACTTGGGCCTATGGGACTAAACTTTCACAGGTGTCAAAAGGTTGGTGCTTACCTGATTATGTCCTTTTCATTTAATAAAAATATTTTCTGGTTGGCCTCTGTAGGCATTTAAGCTTGGAAACCTCAGATTATGTAATTTAATAAGGGGATTAAAAAGAATGTGAGTGTGATTGCATGAAAAAGATTCTGAGAGAGAATCAACTAAAAGGATAAAAGATAAAAAGAAAAGGGAGGTTAGTTGTGTTATCATCACTGAAAGAAAACGGAGTCAGGTCAGACAGTTCCTTCTGTGGCCACCAGGTGGCCTCTCAGCCCCAGCGCAGCTTCAGTGCTGCTCGAGGAGACTTCTAGATGGCTGGGAGAGGCAATGTGAAAATGTTCAGTGTACTTCTTCTATGTACATGAGATTTCCAAGTTAAAAATCAGGATTCTCTGAGCCAAATCCTGGGGTTCCCCCCCAAAAGGGTGTGCCTATATATCAGATATAAGAGCAATCTGGCTGTGGCATTAGTGCTCTCTTGATCACCAGGGTGGACTTGGTAACCTGGGTGAATGTGTGGATCCTCTGTTCCATGTGAGACTGTCTATAAGCTCCATGCTGGTTACAGGTGGGGGACTGCTTCCTCCAACCCATATCACCATTACATGCTGTCTCTCCCTGTCCCTGTGTTGCTTGGTAGTTTATGAGCAGTTACAGCAGACCAGACTCCTCTGGGTCATCATTTTCAAGTTTTGGAGTGCACTCATTGCACTTGAGGAGCTTAGTAACATGCTGAGGTCCATCTCAGACATTATGAAACAGACCCTCGAGCAGTGGGGCTTAGGAATCTGCCTAAAACAAGCAGCCCATAGGTGCTCTGATGTGAGGGTCCTCAGCCTGCTACTCTGGAGACTGGCTGGAAGAAGTTGGGATTATGGGTTCATGAAAACCAGTAGCACATAGTATGGGGACCAGTTATAGCTTGAGCAAGTCTCTTTCCTTGGTTCCCCTCTCTGCAAAATGAGGGATTTGTATGGACTGGGCTTTAGATTCTCTTCTCATTCTGCAGGCTGGAATTCCACAGCTCTGCCTCTGTTTAGCTGATTTCCCAGTTGTGGATATCCACTTCTCCTCTGCTCGGGCCCACTTCTCAGAAGGCTGTTCAACTGTAGCTGGTCACCTATGGGCTCAGGGGGTACTGCCTGCTGCTCCCAGACTACACATTCCTCCAGCCCAGTTTCCAGATGCTGGGGAAAGGTCAAGAGACAAGGCTACTGGCTACCAGGGAGAGTCTGCATTTTAGCCTTCCTGCATTCTGACAGACTTCCTCCTCTAGTATCATGTGCTACCTGCTTCTGGTGCAGAAGGAAGCTGTGTTCAGATGTGCAGTAACCAAGGCCCTGCAGGGATGCTCCTGGGTGAACTTGACATGCAACTCTTTATGTGTTTCTATGTTCCTATGCCCAGAGATTGTCTCTAGCCCATGGCATGGAGGTGTTGTGGACTTATTGTGTCTCCCCCAAGTTTATATGGAAGCCCTAACCTCTAGTGGGACTGTATTTGGAGAGAGGGCTCTTAAAGAGGTAATTAAGGTTAAATAAGGTCATGAGGGTGGGGCCCTAATCTGATAGAACTGGTGTCCTTAAAGGAAGAGGAAGAGACACCAGAGCTCTCTTTCTCTGCATGAGCACAGAGGAAAGGCCAGGTGAGGACACAGTGAGAAGGTGGTGGTCTTCAAGCCCTGGAGAGAGCTTTCAGCAGAAACCAACCCTGCTGACACCTTGATCTCAGACTTCTAGCCTCCAGCCCCATGAGAAAATAAATGTGTGTTTAATCCATCCAGTCTCTGGTATTTTGCTATAACAGCCTGATCAGACCAATACATGAGGAAACATTAATTAATTAATTGATTAATTAATTAATTCATTCATTCAAGCAGGCAGTACATTTATACATAATGAATTACCTGTAAGAAACCTTCAAATTAGTCTGGGCTTTGGGAGGTCACTGTGGGTCAAGTTTTTCCCATCTTGGTCCAAACTCACATCCCGCCCAGCATTTCAGGGCACAGGATGCAGTACCACAAACCCATTTTGGCTCTTTAACTGCTCCCCTACAAATTCCTACTCTTGGTGTTACAGGTGGCAGGAACAGCACTGGGTGTTAGTCCGACGGGGTCAGACTGGATTTGGGTTCCACACTTGGGTTCTGACTAGGAAAGAATTCAGAGCCAAGACCCAAACTTTGGTAAGTCACAGAGGTAGAAGAAATAATTCCTAGAAGAAATGGGCATAGGGAACAAGTTACAGAGGAAAAGGAAGGGCGCTTGGAGCTTGGGAGTGAGGAGGATACTACTAATGCTAATGGTAACTCGCTTCTGGGGGGAGGGGAAAGAGAAGGGGAAGGGGAAGGCAAGGGCATGCTCCCAGACAGGAGGGTCCTGGATCCTCCCTCCTAATGGTTCTAAGGGTGGAGGTTTTAGGGGAGGCCCCAGGGGAAGATTCAATAGAATTTTCAGCAGCTTTCCAGGGGTGTCCTTTCAGGGTTGTGGTCTCCACTAATTGATTGGTTGGCGTCTGGGCAGGGGTCATTACCCAATGCAGCTGGTCCTGAGGTCAGCTGTGGCTGGTTTTGCTGCTTTTCTGGGCCTGGAGCTGAAATCCAACTGAGACCTAGATGTTACTTCTAGGGAGGAAAGGTCAGGGGGTCGAAACCACCTGACCAGTAATATGCTAGGGGAGGAAAGGCCACCATGGGGGTGAGGACCCACCCTACCATTGTCCGTTGCTGGGCACGTGGGGCTTTCCGCCCTGGTGACCTTCTGTACCTGGCCCATCGTCCTTGCTCTGCTCACGTCTGCCTAACTGCCTACCACATTGGCATCAAAAGATAACAGCCCAAGAGGTAAGGTGCCATTCTGGGGTGCTGCTTGGGTGTGCACATGTTCTGGGCTTGTGTGTGGGGACACAGTGTTCATGTAAATATAGAGATCACATGTGGATCAGCTAAATGAGGCTGAGGGTAAACCCAGGAGGTTGAGTACCACACACATTTGTTTACATGGAAAAGACTAGATTTGGAGTCTAAAACCCTGGGTTAAAATAAGCTTTTGCTTATCAGTTATGCTATCTTAGGCAAGATACTTAATTTCTTAGCATCTCAGTGTCCTCCTCTGTGAAACCAAGAGAATGGAAATGTTTTTTCAGAGGACTACAGGGGAGGGAGAGTAGAAACCCCTATTTGCACAGCTGCCCACACGTGTGTGGGGGCCAGAGCTCCTCTCCCGTGAGGCTGTGGGGCCTGCTCCTGCTCTCTGGCAGTCCTCTCCCCATGGCTTATTGATTCTGGCCCCCAGGAAGGAGGCAGGACCACAGGCTGGGTGACCTCCCCAGGCTGCCACTCCCAGAAATGTTGGTTTCCGTTTTCTCCTCTTTGCCCATGTGCCTGACCCTGGCCCACACTGGATATTTAAGAATTATTTTTGAACACATAAATGAATGAATGGCATATTGTAGATACTCAATACCCAAGTACTGAATGGAAGGAGGTGTCTTGTGGGACCCGTTTAAGCATTCTACCTGGGTTCTTATCAGCTGGAGCAGATAAAGATAAAACTAACATTTCTCCAGTAGCTATCTGCTAGAATAATGCTAATCTACCCCTGTTGTTTGGGGAGCAGAGGAAGGGAAAGGAAGCTCTCTGAGGATGTATGAGAGCCTGCTGGTGTCCCCAGTGCAGTTATCTCTCTGCTACATGGTCCTTAATGACTTCTGTTTATTGAACAACTATTATGTGCCAGGCACCATGCTGAGTGCTGGGGGTAAAAGCATGACTCAAACAGACCATTAGTTATCTCACAAGACAGCATTATCTCATTTAATCTTTAGAACAGCTGTGCTAGGACCAGATGAAATATTGCACAGGAAAAGTTTATAAACTGTAGAGTGCTATAAAATGTCAGGGGTTGTTATAAAGATGATTGGTACCCCCTTCCCCCCACCTCTGCAGCTTGCCCAGCAGCCTCCCGGTGCAGCGTTAGCACCTACCTTGCTTGTCTCCTTCCTGGCTAATTGGGGAGGCTCTCCAGGCCTGATTTATATGGACATTCACACACGCTCCCACTGAACATTATTCTAATCAGACACCTCATTATTGGAAGCCTGCCTCCTCGGGCTGGCTGGCCAGGGTTATTACAGGATATTATACAGACCATTTGCATGGCCACCTTCAGGTCATTTCCATCACTTTAAGCTACTTACAGGCCCATTTTCTTCCCCATAATATTTGCCTAATTCGATTACTCCACGGCCTCAGCTGGTTCAAAATGGAATCAGAATTTACACCTGGGAGCAAAGTCAACTGGATCCTGACACACCCTCAGTCCTTTGGGGCCTACCTGGTCCCAGGGGACTGCTGTCACAACCACACTTCCAGACCCAAGGGAGACTTCTGAGCCTGGAGAGGAGAGGGCTGGGTGGGGAGAGAGGGACCTGTTGGATGGGTGGGTGTTTTATAGTTTGAGACGATACGAAGGAGCCTTTTCTAGCCCTCCAGTTCATGTTTTGTAAATTCATGCAGAGCCCTCTGTACTTTCCATCATAACCCTTAACATGCTTCATTTTAATCAATAGTGTAATATCTGTTTTCCTGCTAGGAGCAAGCTGTGTGGGGGCAAGGACTCTGCTTATCTTCTTGTTCTTCGTGTCCCCAACATGTAGCACAGCACCCAGTGTACAGTAACTGGTCAACATATACATATTTGTTGATTGATTGAATGAACGGGTCCTTGATTACTTGTAACCATCTCTGCTAGGAATGTGTGTATCTGTGACTGCTCAGAGGTTAGTCCCGACTTGAGGTCAAAGCCCCCATTCCTATTATATTGTTTGCACCCCCACCCCAGTGTCTGGTTCTAAAGGGCCCAGTCTGGTACTTCTGCTCAGTGACTGAGACCAAACTCCAGAGCAGGGCTCCCAGGGGGCTTTCAGCAATTCCTGGGGACCTTTTTGGTTGTCACGGCTGGGGGGATACCATAGGCATCCCTTGGCAGGTCAGGGATGCTGCCTGCCACCCTCCAGTGCCCAGAATAGCTCCAGGACAAAGATGATCCCATCCCAAATCTCGATAGTGCCAAGGCCAAGAAACCTTGCCGAGGGTTAGTCCGACACAGTTAATAGAAGGGGGACATCCGGTTTCCAGGTCAGCTGGACTCTTGTGACATCCGAGGGGATCTTTATTGGATACCTTCTCTTCCCTGTGCAAGCTCTGAGCCATGAATCAGGCAGAGGGGGGGTCAAAATGCCCTGTATTCCTGAGAAGAGGCTGGAGAAGAGGGCATTGGTCTGCAGCTGAGGAGACTGCTAATGTTACATGTCTGCTTGAACCTGCTCAGCTCCCTAAACCTCGGGGCTCTGTATAGAGCCTGGCACAGCGGGGGGGGGGGGCTCTCCCTGCTTTGAGCCACGCATGCCTGGTGTCTGTCCCCCCTCTAATGAACCCTTCTTTGCCTAAAATGGCAGCCAGCACAGCCCAGGCCCAGATGAGGTGAAAATGGGGCCCTGTCCAAAGCCGAGGATTCAGTCTCCTGCGCGGGGTCAGGCCCGAGTGACACCTGTGGCTACGCCGTGAGGACCTGCAGTCAGGTGGACGTGGTCTGCAGTCAGTCTTTGAACTTTGCTTTCCTAATCTGTAAAATAAGAAAGATAACAGATATTGTTCAGTTTTCTTGTAAAAATCAAAAGAATCATGATTTTCTTTTTAAAAAATATATCTTTATTGATCTCAGAGAGAGGAAAGGAGAGGGGGAGAGAGACAGAAGCATCAATGATGAGAAGAGTCATTCATCGAGCCCGCAACCCGGGCATGTGCCCTGACTGGGAATCGAACCCTGATCGCTTGGATCTTAGGTCGATGCTCAACCGCTGAGCCACACCCGGCTGGGCAAGAATTGTGATTTTAAAAGTGCTGAACTGTAATATGGGGCAGGGCCACGCCAAGCTCCACAGTGACCACAGAGGTGGGCAGGGCACCATCTGAGGGCCTCAGGGAGGTGCTGGCATGCCGTCTAGCAATACCACGCGTGTAACTAACGACAGCCCAAGACAGAGGGCGCATGGCCAGGTCTGCTGCCACGGGCCCTCCGAGTGGGAAAGGCTCAGACGTTCAGCTGCGGGGGAGCAACCTGTGGGGGAAGTGGCTTTGGATTTGGGCCCAGAAGAATGGTAGAGCTTTTAAAAGTGATTAACTTACTCTTTTTATAATGCAAAAGCAAATACATGTTCATTTTAGAAAACTGAAGAAATGCAGGTAAATCAAACAAAAAAGTACAACCTCTTTATAATCCCAGAGATAATCACCAATAACATTTTCCAGTTTGGGGGTCAGAATATGATCACATCTACCTTCCCCGTGTTATTAAACCCAGCGCCTCTACCCTTGGCCTCCCCCTCCCCCGGGCCCTAGGGGTTTACTCAGACTCAAGGGGTCAGCCAACCTGATCCAAAAGCCAAGTGAAATCGAATTGGAAGGCCACCCCACAGGCTACAGGGATGTCCCTTGCCTGTGCTCCTGGGCTGCAGCTCTTAGCTCAGACATTCACTAGCCCACTCAGGCTGCTATAACAAAACACCACACACTGGGCTTAAACATCAGACATTTATTGTCTCACAGTTCTGGAGGCTGGCAGTCCAAGACCCAGGCGGTGGCAGCGCTGGTTTCTCCTGAGGCCTCTCTCCTTGGCTTGCAGATCGTTGCCTTCTAGCTGTGTTCTCACGTGGCTTTTTCTCTGTGCACACACATCCCTGGTGTTTCTTCCTCTTCTTGTTAGGACACTAGTCCTATTGGATCAAGGCCCATCCATATGACCTCATTTAACCTTAATTACTTCTTTAAAAGCTCTCTTTCCAAATACAGTCCCACTAGGGGTTAGGGCTTCAATATGTGTATTTTGGGGGAACACAATTCAGTCCATAACAGCTGTGTTCCCCCAAACTTAACAGAACATCAGGGTTGGTATCCAAAGGAGTTTATATCCCCATCTCATGCTGTTTTGGAAGCTGATGATGTGGCAGGGGTGGGGGACACTCAACCCTGGAGGCAGCTTCCTGCAGTGGGGTTGGGATGGCAGGTCACTGTGGGTCCCAGAGGCCTGTAGATTCACACATGGCCTTGGGAGTGGATGGAGCTCTGATTGGGTCGCTTCTGGATTCCAGGAGACAGAGCTAAGCCATGTGGCCTTGGGAGCCCTTTCTAAGCCTGGCATGGAGGGCATGGAGCCTCAATTCTTCCAACCTGCCCCTGCACTTGTCCCCCAGTCTGCTCCATTGCTTGGGTGGGTGAGGGGTCTTTTTCCTTAGGAGGAGTAGGGTCTTTCCCCTCATTTCTGTCTGTAGCACATCATGTTAATTGCATCCTTACCATGTCTCATCTCCACCTCCGCTTTTGCAGTCTTCTCTCCCCTCTCTAGGCTGCTTTGAGGGGCAGTTTTCTGGAACCTAGCGCAGTGGATGGTTCAGCACATCAGCATGTGGAAGTGTATCTCCAGGCTGGAAGATAAACATATAGTCACAGATGCTGAGCAGAGCCTCTAATTTCAGGGATGCATACATTGTGGCATAATTAAGAGGGAAGGCTCGTCTTTGGAGAAGATTTGCAAAAAGGGTTTATAATTGCAAGGACATAGAATTAGTTTTAAGGCTTCTTGACTTTTGTGATAATCTCCAGGGCTTCTTTATCAATTTGTGCCCGGATGATGTTGCTCTCAAGGCATAAGCAATTGGCTTATCAGTTCCCTCTGGCCTCTCGGGGCTTAGCACAGCCTGGGTGGGGATAGGTGAAGTGTCACTGGTCAGAAATGGTGGATTATGTTTATTAAAACGCTCTGATTCAGACTTAGAGGTCAATAACTGCTTGACATTCCTGGAAGTGTCCTCAGGATGGTGAGTCCAATACTATGGGACATTTTCCTAGTGAGAGTTAAGTTACTTTCGCAGTTCTTGATTTTCAAGGAAGAAATCATAGAAATGAAGTTGCCTCACGAAGGCTGGAAGCTATTGTTTCATTTTGAGAATAAATACATCACAGATCATGTGGACCCTGCCTCGTGGTGGGAGATGTAGCAGTGAAGTCCCATTTCACATTTCTCTTCTTTCATTGAGGACACCTGATGTGTGCAGAAGGCTTGAGAGTTCATGAAAATTTCTTACGAGTTTATCTTCTGTTGAAATCAGGGCACTATCAAAATATGATTCTCCGCCTGGACTTCTTAATGCACAGGGCAGTTCTAGGGGCAGCCCATGGCCTACATTGCTGAGGTGCTTAACTTCAGATGTTCCTCAATGAGTGACAATTATTTGGGGGTCCCCAGCAGTATTTCTGTGGATTCCCTCTTGGTGGGCTTGTGTGTAGGAGTTTGCCAGGCTGCTGTGTACATGTCCTACTAGAGTAAATACCTTGATCGCAGGGCACTGTGGTCTCCACAGTCTTATCAAGCCAGTAGGCATTAGCAGCAACAATATTCACTGAGTTCATGAAATGTTTCCAGATCACCTGATGTAACCATACCCCATACTTGTTGTCTTTTCAAAGGCAGTTTAACATGGTGTATTCTTAAGATATTTACTTACTCATCAGACAAGGCGGTAGGTGCTGGGGATACAGCAAACAACAAGCCAGCCACGGTCCCTCTGTCCTAGAGCTTACAGCCGAGTGGGGGAGACAGACAGGCAATGATTACCATGACGAGGCTGTGAAAAGGAAGGAACGGTAAGCGATGGGTGCCTGTTGCAAAGTAGCCTTGGCCCTGACTTTCCTCACACAACCCTCCTCCCCCTTCTGAGGCTATTTGAAGAAATCTGTTAGCACTGGCCTCTGGTTGGGTTGTTCTAATGCAAACCTAGGCCTCCGATTCCTTTTCAAGAAGCTTGACCAGCCTGCTTGGCTTCTCCCAGAGGTGATTATGCTGCGGCCTCTGAGGTTGCTGCGGCCTCTGAGGTTGCTGCGGCAGTGGACGCACCTCCGTCACTGCAGTTTGGAATGAGCACCCTGGCCCTCAATGGCTGTGCCAAAGGGCAGTGGGGAGAGCGGGGGAGGGCATGCTCACTGATTCTTGAGGGGCCCTGAGCCCAGCTGATGGCCGCCTGAGAGCCACACTGCTGATAAGCACAACTGGAGATTCTGCAAAGGCTTTGCACGTGTACAGCTCTTGGCTCCTGGACAAGTGAAAATAAAGACCTCTGGGTGCCAGGTGATGGGGACGGTGCCCACAAGCCCTGAACTTCCTCAATGGGGCCTGAGCAGTGCATGCTCTTGGAGTGGTCTTTCCTCTGGAGGACTCTGCTCTCTGAGCCCCTGAAGCTACTGGGAGAGTGCTGGGGGTGCAGACATCTGGAGTGGCCACCCCCGAATCCTGCTGCCGTGCTCGCAGACACTATCTGCCCCATGTTGCAGGTATGATTTTTATAGTGGAGGCCACTCCTGGAATGTCTGCGAGATGGGGCTGTCTACGAAGAAAGCACTTTTGTTGAGGACTTTTTATGTGCTGGGCACTGTGCCAGAGCTTTATATACGTCATGTCATCTAATCCTGAAGTCCTTTGATATAGGTACCTCTAGTTCCTTCCATTTTATAGAGGAGAGCCTTGAGACACAGAGGATAAGTTGCTTGCTGTAGGCAAAACAACGCATACACGACTGAGCTGGGACCTGAGCTGGGACCACACACAGGCTCGGGGAGCCCAAAGCCCTGCTCTCTCTGCCGCCTGCGTTATGCCGCATCCTGCAGTCTCCTAGACTGGAGGCTTTCCTCGGACCCCATAAATGTCAAGCTTGATTTAGTTAAGAAGTGACACTGGAGGACTTTACTGTGAATTCCACATGCAAGGGGGATGGGCAATTTATTAACCAGGAAACCTCCCAGACCCCGATGTGAGACAAACAGCGTGACTCAGGCTCTTCCCTTACCGCAGGACCCAGCCGCTCAGTCAGGGGTAGCCAAGGACATTAATGGCCCCTCCACTGCCAGCAAGTGTGTCCTAGGTGAGTCCCTGGTGTTTCCAGGTGCCCATGAGCTCTGGCCTTCCTCCTAGCTCCTCAGGGCATAGCTGGTCCTGCAGCCTGGCCACGGCAGTTCAGCTCCTCTGTTGGATGGAGTCCGTCTGAATCCTAGTCTTGCTGGTTGGAGCTCTGTCTCTCTGGCTAACTTTTGCCAGTTTTTGCAGAAGCCAAGATGTTTTCTGTACTTCCATGCACTAGCTAGGGTTCTATTTAAACCCAGACAGACATCTCTGAACTCAATGAGGACTCCTGCTGGGAGAACACATCCACATGGGCATCAGTAGTAGCTTGATTGGACTCAAATTGGGCTCTGTGATTGGGGCCAGGAGAGTGGTGGGGCCAGCTCTACCTCTGAGCCCCTTTCCTCAGGTCCTAGATTGTCTTCCTCCCTTGCTGGTCCACTGATAAGATGCTAACATGTCTTGCATTTGAAGTTCGTGGATTCTACCAGTTGATTTCATCATGAGGCCCAAACTTCTAGGCAGTTAGTGATGGTACCCAGGATAGGCATAATTTTAATCATGTCTCAAAAATGTATTAAATGTCTTGAGCTTAGATAAGATGGGTATGGGAGGGTTATGGGAGAGAAAACCTGCAATAGCAAATGTCTGGGCCTTTCTAGTGGTCAGGAGTGCAGCTCACTTGTTTTCTGGACACTGCCGTCTCTGAGACTTTAAGGCAGTGGTTCCTAGCTGAGTGAGATTTTGCTTCCTGGGGAGATTTGGTAACGTCCAGAGGCATTTCTGGTATCACAGGAGGGGACTTGCTATTGGCATCTAGTGGGTAGAGAATAGGGATGCTGCTAAATATCCTACAGTGCACAGGACAGCACCCTACAACTAAGAACTATCCTACCCAAAATGTCAATAGTGTGAGGTGACAAAATACTTCTTAAAATGATGGTGGATCATCCATGTTTGAGGCCAGGAGCCAGCATGCATTCCAGTCACTTGTGTGCAGAGGTGCCCCTCTTGCTCTGGTTTGTGGACTCTTGTTTTCAACTAGCTTTGTCTGTCATTCGCTCACCCCCCCACCCCCTCAGCACCTGCCCCGGAACATGACTTGCGCTCCCAGTCCGGGTGTGCAGGGACCATGTCTCATTCGCCTCTGTGACTTAACCTGGAGTAAATATGTTTGTTGGGCAGTCGAACAGAACTTAGTAGAGGCGTGTCCTTTGGGAGAGTGATAGTCTACTTTGTGCGCATAAAGATAAAATGAAAGCTTATCAACTCCACAAGGCTGAATGATGCCCTACCCCACCCCAGCCCAGTTTCATGTCTACCTAGAACTTGTGATTGTGGCCTTAGTTGGAAATAGGTCTTTGCAGATGTAATCAAGTTAAGAAGAGGTCATACTGTATGAGGGGGGACCCTAACTCCAATGACTGGCGTCCTTATACAAAGAGGGAAATTCGTATATGAAGACACCCACACAAAGGGAAGGTAGCCATGTGAAGATGGAGGGAGATATTGGAGTGAGGAGCCTGGCCAGTGTGGCTCAGTGGTTGAGCCGACCCATGAACCAAGAGGTCCCCGGTTTGATTCCCCGTCAGGGCACATGCCTGGGTTGTGGACTTGATCCCCAGTCGGGGGTGTGCAGGAGGCAGCCACTCAATGTCTCTCTCTCTCATTGATGTTTCTATCTCTCTGTCCCTCTCCCTTCCTTTCTCTCTAAAATCAATATAAACATATTAAAAAAAAAAGCAATTGGAGTGATGAGCCTACAAGCTAAAAAATGCCAAGGATTGGCAGAAGTCACCAGAGGCTAGGAAGAGGCCAGGAAAGATTCTTTTCATGTTACAGCAGCTCCAGGAAATGGATGCTCAGACTCATGAATCCCAGGAAATGGGCAAGCAGACATAAAACCTTCATGCCTCAATGCCATCATTTTAGGCAGAGGGCCTTTTCAGTTTCCTGGGTGAAGGTCACTGGTACCAGGGTGGACTTACCTGGTCTGTTGTCATCTGGCCTTTGAAAAGCACCTACATTTGTTTCCCGATCATGTTGAACCAGGATTGTGGTAACCAGGCAAAGTTCATTTCAAACCTTTGTTGGAACAAGGTAAAGGGATACAAATGAAAGTGTACAGAGAGGTGTCGGGCCCCTGTCTCCAGATCAAGGAGCCCTAATATGTCTTGGTCTGGCCCTAACTTCAGGTTAGGGAGCCTTCCTTTTCCTGGCCTCCTGGCTTCCAGTGGCCCCCAGAGCTTGTGAATACGCAGTGTGTCCCTGAGCAGCAACCAGAAACTTCCTGGGTGAGGTGTGTGGTTACAGGCCAGACACGCGCCTGCTGTCCCGGGGCTGCAGCTGTGCTGTGCTCTCTGCTCCCGCTCACACCAGGGTGCTTGCACGACAGTTCTTGGGGGCTGGCAGACTCAGCATTTTCTGGGCCATAGGCCTGTTCTGGAGCCCTTTCGGGGATGGGACCCGCAGTCCAAACCCATGGCCACAGCCCCTTCTCCCAGTTCCTACCCTCATTTCCTCTGCACCGCCTGCCCACCTTCCTTTAGGCCCATCCTGCAAGTGTCTGCATCCTCCAGTTTTCTCCCATGATAGGCTGTGAGAGCAGACAGGAAGGGCTCTGTCCTCAGGTCATTGAGAAAGACCTACTGACCCACTCTCCAGGCCAGGAGAGGCCCGCTTCTGAGAAACAGAAAGGCCCATCCTTTCCTCTTTGAGGGAGAAATGAAAACACTTTCTATCCCTCCATGTGATGCTGAGAAGAGTTTCCTGCTAAAGAAGCAAAAGTGAAAACCAAACACAAATTGGGTTCTCATGGGTCACCCGTCAGCCAAAGGGTCAGCCAAAGGGTCAGCAGGATTCTCTGCTGCTCTGCACTAAAAGCAGGCTCTGTGCTATGCCCCAGAGGCCATCCGGTTCAGAGACTTCATTCTGCACATGGGGAAACTCAGGCTGAGAGAGGATGTGACTCGCCCAAAGCCACTGGGGTGACTGGTGCCAGGGGCCAGGCCAGAAGCCATGTCTCCTGATCCCGAGGTCACTTGGGGCTAACCCAGGGATGTGGGGGCTCAAGAGGTAGGGATTATTAGGAAGGTCTCCCAGCACCACCCAGCACACCTATTGCTTCCAGTGGTGAGGACAGCACTTGCCTTGTGGCCCCAACTCCCTGGCTGACTACTCGTCCAGGAATTATGATGCTAGCTCCCATTTGCACAGCACTTTATAAAACCTTCTCACACCCATTATCTCATGTGATCCTTGGTTACTCTGTGAAGGAGGCAGGGCTGGGAGCACTGCTTCCCACTTTACAGATAATAAAACCAAAGTTCGAGAGGTTAAGTGACTTACACAAGGTCACACATCTATTGCAGAAGGGGAATTAGAACGTAGGTCTTCCCCTTCAAAATTCCTGGGGACCCTGACCTGCAAGTGAGCCAGTTGGCAGCTGCTTCTCTCCCCTCTTCTGCTCTTGCTCCCCTGGGAAAGCCAGGAAGCCGCTGCTCTAGGCCCCTTCTTCTTACGCCTGACTTCTTCCTCTCCACATTCATGACAATGTTATTCCCTCCCCCACCTTCTCCCTGGTGCCTCTTCCTGGTCATTTACCCTTCAGGGCCATACTCCTGTGCCCGATGCAGGCCTGGCTCCTTAGGTGCTGCGTCATTTGCACATATGAATCTGTACACTGGGGCTTAGGCTGCAAGCAGATTCCTGGGGTAGGGTGGGGGAGGGGCTCTAGATGCCCCCTGAGTTTATGCACTTAGTTGCTTTTCCACTGCCCACTTGGACACTCTCCATGGGTGGGTCTCAGTTTTCCCTTTTGCAGAATGGAGAGAGCTGCTCCCTGCCCCCTTAGTTTGGGGGCTAATTCTGCCAAAAAGGAGTTAAAAAATATAGCTGAGCTTAATCCAGATAGAGGCCTGGTCTGCTCATTTGCATATAAGCATCTTCTCCGCCCCCAGCCTGGCAATTTGCATCTCATTATCCAGGTGTATCCTTGGTGATTTCCCCCCAGACTGGTCCTGCCCTGGTTCAGCTCTATCTCCTCTTTGGCCCTAAGCCTTACTCCTGCCCTGCTGACCCGAGGGGTGTCTTAGCCTAGACCTGCCTCTGCAACCCCAGCTGCAGGCTGTTTCCCAGGCACTCACCTTCCCCTCTGCAGAGCAGCCTCCGAGACCCAGCTAGGGAAGTGGAGAGCCTGAACTAGGGCCAGTGTGTGTGTGTTTAGTGGGAGGATGCTGGGATGGAAGGAAGGGGGCGGCTCCACTTGCCCATGTGAACATAAAAGGTCCACAGTGTATTTGTATGCACACACTCACACACACACTCATGCACACATGCATACTTGGCATGTGCTTTTCACATTCTCCTTGGCCCCTCTGTTCCTTTGCTCTCATCCCAGGTCATCCTTGTGCAACTGCTCTTTTGCTTTAATAGAGCTTGCACCCTGGCCGGGTGGCTCAGTTAGTTAGAGTGTCATCCCAGGCACCAAAAGTTTGCAGGTTCCATTCCTGGTCAGAGCTCATATTCAAGTTGTGGGCTCGATCCCCGGTCAAGGTGTGCATAGGAGACAACCAATCAATGTTTCTCACATCGATGTTTCCCCCTCTCTCTCTCCTTTCCTCTCTCTCAAATCAATAAAGAGAGAGCAAGAGCTTGATAGCACTTTGTGCGATGTCACCAGGTGAAGGCTGAGGGTAGGGGAGGAGGGCAGGAACGGGTGTTGTGTTTTATCCCCTCGTCCTGTTCCCGCTGCAGCCTGCCCTTCCCAGCACTGGTGTCTCCCCGGGGAAGCCAGTTCTACAGCCTCTCCGTCAGTCCTGACCCTGAAAGCCTGGGCGGTAGTGGGGGCCCACCACAAACAGAGATGAACAGAGGGCCCTAGGGAATGGAGGCTGCCTTGCTCACCTCTCCCTTGCTCAGGCCCTGGAGGTGAGGACTGGCATTCCTTCATGCAGGAGAGGTGGGTACTTTGGTGGCCAGTTGGATTTTCATGTTCTTTCAAAGGCTAGATGGACATTTTGCAGGGGGAGCTGTGCCCAAGGTGATAATGCCACACTGGCTGGGGTGACGAGTTCTCTCCTACAGTGGTTCTCAGAGTGGGATCTGGGCCTGCAGCAGCAGCACCACCTCGGAACTTGCTAGAAATGCAAATTCTCAGCCTCGCCTGGACCCCTTGAATCAGAAACTGGGGATGGGGCCCAGAAAACTGTATTTTAACCAGCCTTCCAGGGGGCTCCGAGGCCACCAGTGTGTGAGGACCAGTGTGCTGTGGCTGGGCAAGGGCAGGAGGAGGAGCCTTTGTGGGTTGACTGGAACAATTCACCTGCACAGAAAACGACTTCCTCCTTTTCAGCACCCTCCTCCACCACAGTTCCCCTCTTTCTCTGTCTCTTACTACCCCTCCTCGCCCCCAGAATACATGAAATCAACCTCCGCCAGAGGTGGCCCCAGAGTCTCAGGTTCTGTGGCTTACCTTGGGGAATGGAAGCATATTTCTAACACCTTAAAAAAAAAGCCAAATGACTAACAAGTATCTGAAGAGAGGTTCAAAGACTATGAATGAGAGAAATGCAAATTTAAACAATTTGAGCTCACCCGAGTGGCAAAGTCAGATTGGTGGGGACGTGCGAAGGCAAGACCTGCCCTGAATCTCAGGGAGGCACGGAAACTGTGCACTTATTTTGGAAAGCAATCTGGAAAATGTAGTGCTATTTATTTTCTTTAATTATTTTTATTGAACACACCTCGCATGCTGCTTACTGTGTTTTTGACACTGTTTGAGGCAATTCACAAGCGCCAACTCAAATCATGAACTTAGTTCACTGAGTATGTGTTTTTCTTACGACCTGGTGATCCCACTGCCAGGGTGGGTCCTGGGGAAGGTCTCCCGCAGTTGATAAAGGGACATGGCAGAGGGAAGCTGGGGGCCCCTTGCTGTCTGTCAGTGGGGGATAGACCAGAGGACTGTGATGGGTGAGTCCTGGAGGGGTCCCTGGAAGTGTTGCAATCATCAAACCAGATACCCACAGCAGCAGAATAGATCTCAGAAAGGCAGTGCTAGCTGCAAAAAGTAAAATGCAGAGTGACATTCACAACACAATACCATGAATGAAAATTCAAAACACATACAGCGATGCTCTATAATTTACAGGAACATACGCATATTTCAGGGCATGCAGCACACACATTGAGCAGGTATCTATGTGGAGGGGGAGGATTTGGAGTGGGCCCCGTGATGGAGGGGAAGGGAAAACTGGACACAGTCTTTATGATGAGCTCTGCGCCCGATGAGCCCAACCGCCTGAACCTGTGCTCACAAATGAGCGCCGCCTTCACAGTCAAAGGAAAGCAGGCCAGGGAGCCCAGCAGGGCGCACGGTGCAGGGGTGGAGTCTGGCCAAGATTTGGCTCTGAAATCCATCACCATCTCTGTAAAATGGGAATAATAATAATAATAATAATAATAAAAAGATAGTTATGACAGTCGTATCATGTATTGTAAACTGAGTGGCCCGTAAGAGGCACCCAGAAGTGACCTCTTTCACGCATATCCAAAAGGAGAGAGAGTGGGATAATGAACCTTCCTCCCCCAGGTTCAGCAATCGCCAACATGTGACCAACGTGGGGATTTACTGATAGAAGGGACCACAGCTAAGAGTAACAACAACACCCTACATTTGTATATAATATTAAGTTCTATGCACAAACATCTTTTATATATAGTATTTCATTTCGTTTTTACAACAACCCAAGAAGTAGATATTGTTATTCCCCTTTCAGAGATGCAAAGACTGAGGCTCAGTGCAGTGAAGTGACTTGTGTGAGATTGCTCTGCCAGGGGCCAAGCCTGGTACGGGCTCTGGGTGTTCTGGCTTCCGATCCAGCCCTCTCCTTCCTCCCCATGAACAGAAGCACTGCAACAGAGAGCTTTTGATAGGGTGGTCTTGGGTGAGCCCTCCCCCATTTCTGAGCCTTGCCTCTAGCTGGTCCTCGAGAGGCCCCTCCTCGGCCTGGGAATTTCTGTGCACACGCCCTGTCCTTCTCAGGGCTCAGTGCGATCACTCCCTGGTGTGTCCTACTTAAGGGGAAGTGGAGCAGTTTAGAAACAACCCAGAAAGCAGAGACAGGCAGCCCACGCCACCCTGTAGTCCCCACTCCAGGGCCCAGTTCTGGCTCCAGGCCATTGGCTGGAGCAAGGAGCCCCCAGGAGGTGGCAGGGATAGTGGGTGGGCTGGAAGAGAGGCTCCCAAACCTCCCTGGGTTCTACCTAGAGTTTATGTGGCTGCTGGGATGGGGACTGGAGACCTGGCTGCTCATGGCTCATGAGAGGCTGGGAAGAAAACAGGGAGGTTTCTGCAGCTCCCTCGAGGTACACTCAGCTCCCAGTCAGCACTGAGACCAGCTTCCAGAAACAGATTCTGTCTTTTTTTAACCACCTTTCCCCCCGTGGTGACCCACTTTTATAGCTGAAGCCCCAAGGCACTCCGGCCATCTCTCTGAGTCGTTTCTCTGAAGGACAGGCTCCTGAGCCACTCCTCACTCCCACACTGCAGTTGGGAGGCCTGAGGCAAGGGACACTCAGTGTCTTCCCAGGTGGCAAGGCCCTCCCAGAGGCTTAGGGTCATGGAACAAGCGCCCCAGGTTCTTGGAGCCACCATTCCCTTCTTGCGGTCTGGAGTGTGGCTCAGTTTCTGATACACAATGGGAATCTCTGCTCCTGCTTTCTCAGTCACTGGGCATGGGGCCTTAGGGCAGTGACCAGGAGTGGCAGAGGGAGCAATGGACAGGGAGATGATGGTGGCAGCCAGAGATACACAGCTCAAGGGTCATTCAACATCTATGCACTGGCCACTCCCTAAATGCCCAGCTCTGAGCTCCCGGAGCTGCAGGGGTAACAGAGGGCTCTTTGGGTGGGAGGAGTTGGGAGTGTGCCCATGGGAGCAGATGTAGAGAATTCCTGGTATGGACTGGGGAATACTGACACTCAGCGGGAACAGGGCCTTGGTACTGCCCTCAGGGAATTATAATTTAGTTGTATACACACATGTGAATGCACTGTACACACAGACATACCCACACTCTTACACAGATTGCACACACACACACACACACACACACACACACACACACACACACAGGAGCAGGGCCTATGGCTTATTTGTTCTCCTATCCCCAGTGCCTGGCGCCTGCCTTGCAGGAGAGGCTCAGGAATGTTTCTGAATGAATGAATGAAAATGTGTAAGTGCTTTGTAAATTGGTCAGTACTTACAAAAGTTACTTAATATGCTTCTCCAGAGAGCAAGCCTTAGGCAAACACATAATGAAGTAACAGAGGCTGATTTCAAGGCCAATGCCTGACTAGAGCCTGGCCTGCAGGATGGTTTGGGGGGGGGGGGGGGGGCGGCACACCAGTCAGTACCCTTTCCTCTGCAGCCCCTTGGCCAGCCCCATTGCCCAGACCCCTGGCACTACAGAAGACAGCCTGCAGCAGCAATACCACCATACTCTTTTCATGGGAAATTTGCATTTCCCTCCATTTAATGTTTTGGTCCCGATTATAAAATCAATCTTTGTAAAGCACTCAAACTTCAATTAGGAAGGAAATATTTAACATATTTAACCTGAAAAGTAAAAAATTCCTTCTCTCCAACCGTGTGCTCTGTGAGATAGCTGGGATGTTTCCTTACAGAATTTTTTCTGGCCCATCCACTAACTTTGTTTGTTTATGTTAGAAAAGCAGGACCCTGCTAAGCAGAGTTCTGCAGCTTCCTTATATTACCTAGCAACATATTGTGGACATTGTGGGTTCTTTAATCTATACTGCATTCTTTTTAATGGCCATATAATATTCCGTGATATGCAGGAAGCACCACTCATTTAACCAGTCCTCCACTGATGGGCCTCTGATTGCTCTAAATGGAACTTGCATTTTGAAGGAGGCCTGAGTGGTGAGGCTGGTGGTCCACTGATGGAGGCACGATGCTTTCAGGATTTCAGGAGTGATGCTTTTCTTCCTTTGTCCATCTCTTTCTACTGGTGCCGCCTGGACGAGGTGGCAAACCCACTGATTCCCCTCATCCCCATCCTGTCCCCTGCTCCCAGAGGGGTGTCACCGCAGGGTGCAAGCACGCCCCACTCGCCTCTCTTCCTTTCGCAGCTTGGGCTGCCTGCCTTCCCTCACCTGGGTCTGGCAGGCCACCTGCTTGCTCAGCTGGGGGTTTAGCAGTGGTGGGTCTTGATACTCACCTGGGGCCTTGGGGGGGGGGTACTGGGTTGGGGTGAACAGGGGGAGATGAGGTGAGGGAGGGAGGTGGTCAGGTTGCAGGAGTGATAGTCAGTAGATGGGCAGGTCGTCGCCTCCCGGGAGAGGGACAGCCAGGGAGGACAGCGGCTGCTGTTGGTTGTGCCCTTTCACTTTGGACAATGCAAATGAGTCCTCTGGTGACTATGAATATTCATCAGGAGCCCTCCCTTCTGAACCGTGGAAATTCCTCCAGGCTTGCTAATGAACCTGGCAGGAAAAAGTGGGATGTGGTCCCTCTTTACTCTCCCCCATGAGTGGGGCCATGTGGTCCTGCTTTTCCTCTCTCCCAGCCCTTCCTCTTGCTCCTCCTGACCTGGGGACTATGGCAGAGGCAGAACCAGGGAGCGAGGCCCCGGGCTCTGTTTCATCCCCAACTTGTGGGGTTTGGTTTGACCTGTCTGGGCCTTAAATTTCTCCCTGTCTTCTTTTTCTCCTATGAAAACTGTGACCAAGGCCACCTCTAACCAAGGCCACCTCTAGGAAAGAGGTGACTCACAGCATTGGAGACTCACAGGGAGCTGGATGGAATCCTATGTACTGCTAACTCAGATGGGGAAACTGAGGCTAAAACTGTAAATGGCTTGTCCAAGTCATAATGGCACTTAAGTGACCGAATCAGAGTTAAGCCCAGGCGTTCAGACTTGGAGGTCTTGACATCTTACCTCTCTACTCAGCCCTGAAGCCAGATCGGTCCATTTGCTGAGCCCCCCAACCAGTGAATCCCATCTTGAAATCTTTATGTTCCTGGGTCTAATCTACTTCTTCCAGGAAGGCTGCCTGGTGTGCCCTGGCCCAGGGCACCTCTGCTTCCTGGACCCCTTGCCACCCTTCTGGGCTAAAACCCTCTGTCTACGATTGGTACAGATGTTCTGGCTGGGCGCTATATCTTTTTAGGGGCTCCTGGTTCCTGAACTTTGAGTGGGGCCATGTATTATACACCCAAGGGTGCAGTGGATCTTACATTCTGAATCAAATCAGGGCATGAGGCCTGGTTACGATGACCACCTTATAGGGACCATTGGAAAGAATGGGTGAAATCAGGACTGCCCAGGTCAGGGTAGCCAGCAAAAAATACAAGTGCATGGATTCCATCACAGAATGAGAGAGAGGGAAGAGAGGGATTGCAGAGGTCATCTCTATGGATTTAAGCTTTTGCTTTTCCTCTTCTTCTTTTTTTTTTTTTTTTTTACAACCACCAAACCTTTTTTCCCCCAAGTGAAATCTTACTCGAAGCCTCACAAATAAAAGAGACGAAAGCAAGGCTGCTCAGGGCAGAATGGGAATAGAGGCCCAAGTCCCATTGCTGACCCCTCCTCTTGTCTCCTCAGCAACAACTCCTGAGCTCACTCGTTACCCAGAGAAAGGAAAGCAGGCCCAGGGAGGGCCAGAATTTGCTGAAAACCACACGACTCAGTAGTAGCAGAAACAGAATTAGAAATCGTGTTTCAGGTGCCCCTGGGGGCCCTTCCTACCGGACCCTGAGTTTTTGAGGTGCCCCTGGATCAGCCAGGCAAGTGGGCCTCCATTTCCTCCCACACACCCTTGACAGCCAGGGCCTTTTGGATACAGTGGGCTGCAACTTTTGTCTCCGATGACATTTGTAAGGCGTGTGAGTAGAGCAGAGGGGAGAATTTGATCTGGGTGACAGTGCTGGCCTCTGGGTCTCATTTGGTTCAGGCTTAGGGGTGGGGGGAGAGGAGGACAGTAGTGCTGCCTCATCTCGTTGAGGGAGGGGAAGGGAGGAGGCAGGGCTGGGTTTTCATGGAGCTGAAACCCAGCCCTGAGCCTGGCGGTCTTGATTGCGACCATTAGTGCCGCGGGAGGATGGCCGGCCTGTCTGTGGTTCCTCTCATCAGCTCGCAACTGGCTCCTTCGAACGTTTCCAGGCCTGATGGGCCTGCCCTGCTGGCCGCGCTGAGCGTGTCTGCTTCCCACCCTGTGCCTTCTGAGGCTCCTTCCCAGTTTGGGGCCCTTCCCTGTTGCCTTCCTTTCTGCCATGTTTTTTTTCCCCCTTTTAATTCCATTTGAAGCTCCTTCAAGGGGCCCTTGAGCACTCAGGGATGTGCAACTGGCACAAAGGAGGAAGGACAAATGTCCTTCAGGGAGGACTTCCAGCTCAGCTGTGTCTCTGGGGTTTGCTGAGCCCCAGAGAGCAGGCAGGATTGGGGCAGCTGGGACTGATGGGTCCAGCAGTTCTGGTTGTGCCCCTGTTTCCTGGCTTAGCCTGGGCGAATGGCCCAATGCCACTCAGTGCCTTGGTTTCCTCACCTGGAACAAAGGTGGTGTTCTTACCTTCCTTTCCTGCCTTGCGAAGGTGTTAGAAGGTGACTTGTAGTCATATCATGGGCGCCCAAACAGAGCACAACGAATGTGTTTGGACCCACTGCCTACACCCCCTGAAGCAAAGGGCAGAGCATAACTACAACTCAAAAGGGGGGATATCCCAACCCCTGGAGGAATTGTGCAGAGACTGGACCAAGGGTGGTCTGGAGAAGCTGACTCAGCCTGGGGTTGCAGTAGCCTCAGAAAACAGAGGCAGGTAGAGCAGATCAAAAGCCCTTCCCAAGCAGACCAAGACAGGGGACACATGTATAGCTTAAGCAGGCAATAGTCAAGGCTCCCGCAGCAGAGAGAGGGCGCAGCCCCTTTCGGTGCCCTGGGGCTTGGTGGTGAGTGTCCTTGCAGTCCAGTGACTTTCTTGCAGTAACCTTTCCATGGCCCCTCACAGAGTGTCTCCAAGCAGAGGCTCCTGTGCAGCAAGACACAACATTAAATATCATCTAATGCTTTTAACTGACTACACCCCTATATAAAGTCATTTTGTTTCTATAGAAACTGAGTGTCTGGAATCACCTAGCTGTGTGATATTGCCTGTCATTTTCTCTCCCTGAACCTCAGTTTATTCATCTGTGAAATGAGGGAGTAGGAATGATGAGAGGTGAGACCTCATTATCTCTAAGGATATCCAAGTTCAATGCTAATGTTTCAAGTCTAAGAATCCTTTCCGCTTGCTGAAGTGCCCCTTCCTGCTCTGGTGATGTAGCAACTCTCTACACTTTAGCTTCCAAGGCAGTCCCACCATAACCTTTTCCCTAAGACTCTGCTGAGATGTTGCTGGTGACTGATCATGATCCTTAAAGTGGTGCCCAAACCCCACTCTACAGTTCTGCATGGCCTCTCCAAGTCACTTCCATCCTCTCAGGTAGAGATGTCACATTCTTCCATCATCTGTCCATCCATCCATCCATCCATCCATCCATCCATCCATCCATCCATCCATCCATTCTCCCATCCATTCACCCATCCATTCACCAATCCACTTACCCATTCATCCACACATTCATCTACCCACTCATCTGTTCATTTGTCCATCCATCCATCCATCCATCCATCCATCCATCCATCCATCCATCCATCCATCCACATCCACCCACCCACCCACCCACCCATCCTAAAAATGATTATTTGGAGTGCCCATCATGAACCAAATGCTCTTCTAAGCACTAGGCATACAGAAATAAAGATGCATAGCCCCTACATCCAGGAACTTACTGCACAACAAGTTGTGAATGGGTAATATATAGAAATTACAATACAAAACAAAGCAGGGTTTTGGAGTTAACCTTAGATTTGATTCTACCTCAACCACTCACTTAACTTTTCTGAATCTATTTCTTCATTTATAAAGTGAAGATAATAATATCAGGAGTATTAAAGGTAGGGACCGATCTCAATAAATAATATTTTTCTCTCTCCATAAAAGAAGTACAAAAAAATGTTGCACAGCAATACAAGACAGGGAGAGCTTCCTGAAGCCTGGCAGCCTCAAGGAAAGCCTCTCAGAACAACTGACACCTAAAAGAAGCGCCAAAGAGAAGGGGATTCTTGTGTGATCCAAAATGGGAGAGTGCAAGGTGTTGCCACAGAGCAAGGAGTAGCCCGATTAGGGATACTTGGGGAGCACTAGTGGGAGGAAAAGAGAGAATATGCTGGAGCGAGGTGGGGAAGGCACTGGCTGTAGGCCCAGGAGGGAACCTTGGTTCTGGAAGCCATGGAGGATTTTTAAGCAGAGGCAGAGACATGGATCCTTGGTTCCCAGGACAGAGTTAGGTTCTGGTCCCTTGGTGACTAAGCCATGAGCTTCCTCTTGGATCCACAAATCAGGATCTGATGATGAGGTTGCCACGGGAGGACCCCATCAGTGTTAGGACTAGCTGAGTGACCTTGGGTGAATCCCTTCACCAATCTGAGTCCTTACGGGTAAAAGCAGGGGCTTGGATGAAGTCGTTCCTCCAGCTTTGAGTTCCTTCATTAGCATCTTTTCTCCAGTCTCTTTCCTGCCAATGTCTTCGAACTTTCGTTCCTTCCCTCTGCCTCCCTCCCTGCCTTCTCTGCTAGCTGATTTGCTGTCTGCCCTGCTGCACCAGAGCGGAGGGGACAGAGGTCACACCTCCTTCCTGGCGCTGTTCATCCCAGCTTTGCTGTTAGGAAACTACTGACCGTGAAGGTGACCCAGCTTTTGCTGCTGTCTATGAGCTGAAATGGGCACTGCCTCTCTCTTCTCTCAGGGTCTGCGGAGGTGCTGGGTGGGGCAGGGGGCCCTCACCAGACCCCCATAGCCATCTGGTTGGGTCAGAGAGTGCCCAGCAACTAGGCACCTGGGGGGCTGTACCGGCCTGAAGACCCTCTGGATCCTGACAGGACAGCCAGGGAGGACAGGAGCTACTTGCATGAGTAGGAGCCGTTGGTCCGTTGGTCCGTGGTTCCCATCAGAAGCAAAGCTCTGCTCCTGCGGGAGGGTGGGTTGGTTTGGCAGGCAGAGCTTTCCCAGCTGGAGCCTGTGACTGGAAATCTTCCATGGCTGCGGGGGGTGGGGTGGTGGGAGATAAAGACAAGTGATGTGTGTTCAGATGTCTTTTCTCCCTACCTGGACACAGCAGGCCATATAGCCAGAACTAGCTTGATAGGCAAGTAGGGGAGGTTACAGGGAACACTTCCTGCCCCCCAATGTCTCTCCTATCGCACCCTGAGCCCCCTATTAACATGAACTACTCCTGGCAGAGGCCATACCTTAAAAGGCCATCAGTCCATACTTTGGTGGAGATTTACTGATGGCCAGCTGAGAGTTGGAGAGGTCTCAGGAGAAGAGAACCGTATCGGGAAGGGTGAAAAGACAGTCTCCTGACCACACTCTGTGCCCACAGCTACCAGGGAGTCCTCTGGATCTGGCCAGCCTGGGGAGGCAACTAACTTGGAATGGATTCACCTGGGGCTGAACCCAGGCGAGGCCCCACTAGTGTGGGAGTGAGGGGGCCATGAAGCCAGGCTAGATCCTGACTGGCTCCCTTGCTTTCCAGCTGGGTTGCTTTAAGCAGGTAACCTACCCTCTCCAATCCCAGTTTCTTTATCTGTAAGGAGCGTTGTGAGAAATACATGAGAAAACCTGGAGCGTTTAGGATAGTGACCGCCACACTGTGAATACACAAGGGAACAAGGAGTCTTGTAACAAGCACAGGGGACGCCCCAGCCCCATGTTGCAGGAAGCTCCTATCTTCCTGTCTGCTTGTTCCTTCTGACTGCCCATCAGTTTATCTTTTTTACTGAGCTTCTTTTTATCGGTCCCTTTTCTTCCCCTCCGTCGCTCAGCTCGTGCCTCTATCTCTGGCTGCTGTCTTGTTGGCCCATCTCGCTCTAATCTCCCGATCTCTGCCTGTCTCCAGCCCTTTCCAGCCCCCCCACCCCAGCCCCAGCCTCCCTCCTTGGTCTGGCTATCTCCTTGCCATCTGTTTGGCAGTCTGGCAAACAGTGTCTCCCGCCCCTGCCCATCACTGTCCCCCCTTCTCCATAGCCCTCCCCTGGGACCGCCCTGGCTGAGCATCCCTGACCCCATCTCCCTCTCTCCCTCCTGAAGTCCTTTCAGAGTCTCTTCCCAGCACTCGGCACCCCCCGCCCCCCAACCCGGGTAGGGCAGGGGGACGGAGTGGAGCAATGCAGGCAGATGAGGGCAGAACGCAGTCTCCCAGGCGAGGGCCAGCCTGCTAATTCCTCTGCTCGGGGTGGAGGGTGCGGAGGCTTCATTCAATTATGTCACATCCACTCAGCCGCTCCACCCAGATGATGCAGAGCAGGCCACTGGCCCTTCCCTGCCAGGGCCCAATGGAGAGAGATCTCCTTGGGTCCTCCTGAAACAGGGCTGGGCTGGCCTGTCTGGCCTGGGGGATCTCAGCCTGCCGTGATTAGCTGTTCTCCCTAATTACACCCAACAGTTGGCCTCTGGAGTTTGTTTCTCTCACCTTAATGGTTGTGGAATTGGATCTCAGTGCCTCTCATTCCATTACTGTCCCTCGCAACCCCCCTTCCCCTCCATTTGGCTGCTGCTTGCTGCCTGCAGGAGCTAGGCCAGCCCTGCCTCTCCTCTGAGGTGTGAGGCCCTGGGGGGAGTAGACTAGGAAGGTGACAGTGTCACAGGGTCTGGGATCCAGGCCAGGCTGCTTCTCTAGGCTGAAGTAGGACATTGCTGTGGCATTTATTCCAGGCATTGGGCCTTTACTGACGAAGGCCACACCAGGGGCCGTGAGAGATCCCACAGAAGCCCCAAATTCTGTCCCTTTCCTCACAAAGCTTAACCTGAGGACATGGGGGTAACGGAATGAAATAATTAAGGGCAGTGCCCATCATAAATAGAACTGGATTCAGAGGAGGGAGATCAAATAACTGGAGAACAAACATTTACTGGGAATTTATTGGGTGGCAGACTCTTTCATGTGCACTGTGTCATTTACTTCTCACCAGTCTATATGGAAGTTTTTTTCCCCCCTTAATTTTATTTTTGTTTAAAATATTACAGATGCCCCTTTTTCTCCCCAGTGACCCATTCCACCCCGTCCCATCCCCCTCCCCAGTCCCTCTCCTCATCATTGCCCGTGTCCTTGGGTTGTGCATATACGCATATAAATTCTTTGGTTACTCTCTCCCCCTCCACCCACCTGCCCTTCTCCATCCTTCTGACATTCGTCAGTCTGATCCATGCTTCCATGTCATTGAATCTACTCTGTTCATCAATTTATTAACTTCTTTAGGTTCTACATATAAGCGAAATCATGTGATGTTTGTCTTTCTCTGCCTGGCTTATTTCACTTAGCATAATATTCTCCAGGTTCCATCCACACTGTCCCAAAGGGTACGAGATCCTTCTTCTTTACAGCTGCGCAGTATTCCTATATGGAAGTATTTGTCTCCATTTTCAGGTGGGGAAACAGTGGCCCAGAGACATGGTGAGGATTGTCTGACCTTCAGCAGCTGGTAAGTGACAGAGCCAGGGCTCAGGACCTTGGAGTCAAATCCTTCTTTTCCCACTGGCTCTGAGGGGCTGGGGTGGTTGGGGATGACTCTGAGGCAGGATCCAGTGGGCAGAGAGAAGGGGGGAAGTCACTTCAGGGGGGAACAGCTAGAGCAGAGTTTAGTAACATGATTGGGGACACTGAGGAGGGGAAAGTGAGAGGACTGCTATGGAAGCATGCTGTGAGAAACATGGGAAATGGGACCAGGTAAGTAAGATGGGAGACCTTGAATAACTCACAGGAGAGTCTGGACCTCAGTGTTTAGAAGAGGGTGTCACCTTCAAGAAAATGACCATCCCTGGCTGGTATGGCTCAGTTGATTGGGCGTTTTCCTATGCACCAGAAGGTTGCTGTTTCTATTCCCGGTCAGGGCACATCCACGGGTTTCGGGCTCGATCCCCAGTATGGGGTGTGCAGGAGGCAGCTAATTGATGTTTAAGTCTCTCACATTGATGTCTAAGCCTTACACCCCCCCCCCCCGCCCCCCTGTACCTGGGAATGTGACCTTATTTGGAAATAGGATCTTTGAAGATGCAATTAAGGATCTAGAAATAAGATCATCCTGGATATAGGATGGGCCCTAAATCCAATGCCTGGTGTCCTTATAAGAGAAAGACACAAGGGAAGGCCATGTGAAGATAAAGGTAGAGATTGGAGTGATGCTGCCACAAGCTAAGGAATGCCCGGAGGGAGCCCTCAGAAGCCAGGGGAGGCAAGGAAGGTTTCTCCCCTAGAGCCTTTGGAGGGAGCATGGCCTTGCTGACACCTTGATTTTGTACTTCAGGCCTCCAGAACTGTGAGAGAATAAATATCTTTTGTTTTCTTCTACCCAGTTTGATGTAATTTGTTACAGCAGCCACAGGAAACTAATGCAGCCAGGAAGTCACCTGTCCAGCACAGGAGAGTGACAAGCAATGAAGGCTGCTGGGGAGCTGCTTCCCCAAGGGCAGTTCGGGCCCCGCCACTCCCTAGTAAAGACCCCTGAATCCTGCGGGGTCCCCCACATGTGCCTCAGGGCAGCAGGACTGACCAGAGATTTCAGCCTCTCGCCCCTCACCTTTGTCTGGGAGGATGTGCTGAGTCACAGAACCAGGGGCCCCAGGGAGCCTTCCAGAGGCAATTTTAGACCAAACAGGAAGCCCGAGCCCCTTGAGAAGAGCCCCTGCTAGAAATGTAAACAGGTCCCTGGGAGTTCACTTGGTGGGTGATGGCTCCATGAGGTGATATTAGAGGAAATAAAGGATGTTCAGGATGAGAGTCAGGGAAGCGACCACCCCCAACCTACTCCCCCCACCAGAAGTCACCCCTCAGTGCACTTGCTGAACCACTTCCGCCTGGGCTGAATCATCAGGGTTTCACCTCAGATGGCAAATTCTCAGACTCGCTACAGTAGTAAGCCCAATATAGTTGTTCTGTGAGAACTGTGTTTTGTTTTGTTTTAATTTTCCACCCTCATTCCCTCCCCATGGGCCCTGACTGATGCATGAAACTCATGTCTACAAAGCTGGACTCCTCTGTGGCTACTGGACTTCATTCCACGGAGCTGAAATTCAACAAGACAGGCTTGAGTTTAGCTTCCAGAAGTTTGTGATGAACTGAGACATCTCCATGGGGATCAATGCAGAGAGTGAGGCCTGGACTATGTCTGAGAGTTAAGGGAATGTATCTTAAAATGCTATTTTTTAATATAGGAATTATATTAGATAAGAATACAGAGATCTAGGGCTTCCACTACCCTTGAAGGTGCCCCCTTTCGGAGGCTGGCAAATAGAAACATACACTGAGGAGGGGGAGGAGATGAGGCTGCTGGGGCACTTATTTGACCACAGGCCTCAGCGCCCAGAATGTTCCTCTCTTTGCTCCCTGCTGATGGCAGCTCTGTTTGGTTGTGGCTTTTTCCTCTGTAAAGGGTGAGATGTTTTCCAGCCTGCCCTCCACCTGAGTCATCCTCCTGTCCCTCTCTCCCTTCCTGCCATCAATTAAAGTGAGACCCAGACCACGGTCAGCATCCGAGGCCTCTGACCTGCTTCTAGTTCATCTTTAAATATATATATATATCTTTATTGATTTCAGAGAGAGGAAAGGAGAGGGAGAGAGAAACAGAAACATCAATGATGAGAGAGTCATTGATCGGCTGCAGTCTGCAACCCGGGCATGTGCCCTGACAGGGAATCAAACCCTGATCGTCTGGATCCTAGGTCGATGCTCAACCGCTGAGCCACACCTGGCCGGCCTAGTTCATCTTTTAAGAGGATGCTCTTACTGAGGGCTGCCTCAGTTTCTCTGTCTATAAAATGGGGAAAGTGATATAGCTTTGTGTAGGACTGAAGCAGAATGAGTCTCCCTATGTCCCCCTGTCCTTTCCCTCTCTGGAGCTCCATCTTCTTGAGGAGTCCCTTCCTTCCTCCTCAGCTGGGAAGGCACATTTAAGGCCATGCACAGCAGCCCCACATGTGTGTATGTGTGTGCATTATGCTAAACACACCCTCTGCCTGCCAGTGGGCCCCATTTGCAAGGCCACTGTCCTTTCCCTTGCAGCACACCCTTATCAAGCTTTCAGAGCAAATAAGCCACAGGGAGGGTTTTTGGGCTGCATCCAGCTAGCACTCTCCCTTGCTTGCCCAGCCCTCCCCACATCTGTCAGTCCCCCATAAGGCCCACATTATGCCCAATGTCTTACAGCTGCCCGCCCAGAACATTACTGCTGGCAGAGCCTGGCCCTGCCTTGCTATTTCAGATGAGGCTGCTGGGGCTGAAAGGGACACAGACGTCCAAGGTCACACAGCCAATGCTGGGGAGCTGGATCCAGGGCCTGGACCTGTACGTATGGGTGCCAGTCCTTTTTTGGTGTCCTTCAAACAGGCTTTCTGAAATGTGCCCTACATTTTTTAAGGGGGTTGGAATTGGTGCCCAAGTGGAGCATTGTGGGGTCCTGCCCTGGCCCTGTCCATTTTAGTGGAAGTGAGGATCGAGTTACTGAAGAAGCCGTATGTAGAGACCCAACTTATTGGGCACCACTTTAATTCTTTATCCCACAGGTGGTTTTGTGTCCTTTACAGATTCCTGCCCAGTTGACCTGCCCCTTCATGCAGCCTGGTAACATGGGAGCCCCAGCCCCCTGACCCCCCTCTCTGGTGCTCCTTCCCTTAGCCCTAGCATCTCACTTAGGGCACCAGGACACTGTGTGCCCCCAGGGACTCCTGTCTCCAGATGTCAAATGACCCTGTGCTCTCTCCAAGCCCCCTTCTTAGTCCCTGTTACCTGTCTTTCCTCCTCTTCTGGGTGCTCCACTCCGACCCCTCCTCTCTCCTCTGACACCTACCTCTTACAGCTCTCTGGCCTAGAATCTTCTACCACATTTTTTTTTTTTCCTACTTGTAATCTCTAAGGCTCATTCCTCAGACCTGCCCATTCCCTGAGTAAGGACAACCACATCCACATCGAGGTCCCAGCAGCATTTCCTGTTCTTCTGGCAGATTCCTTGGTGCCATCACTTCCAGTCCCCCACACCTGCCCTAGGGTGGGATGTATGGAATGTGAGAGGGGCCGCTGTACTTCTGATCAGCGTGAATGATGACCTGAAGTTTCTCATGAGGGACACGTTTCTTTGGCTTAAATGAAAATGCCCCTGGGAGTGGCCACACATGAAGCCGTTGCCAGTGTTGGTGTCTTGAAGGATGGGAAGGGCTTTCCCAGTGAAAGGAGGGGGAGTCTAAGTTTCACTATGAACTCAGGCCCAGTAACAAGGGAGTGAGCACGGTGTTTAGGGAACCTGTAGGAAGTTCTGATCATCCAGCACAGGGGTTGGCAAGCATTTTCTGTAAAGGGCCAGATAGTAATAGTCTACAGATAGTAAAAGTCTGTCTTTGATAGTCTTTGTGGACCATATGATCTCTGTTGCAGCTGCAGCATAGGTAATTTTATGGGCTGAATTGTGTCCCCAAATCCATATGTTGAAGTCCTAACCCTCAGGAATGGGACTGGATTTGGAGATAGGGTTTTTAAAGAGGTGATTAAGGTAAAATGAGGTCACTAGGTCGGGAACTAATTTAATATGACTGGTGTCCTTATAAGAAGAGGGGATTAGGACACAGACACACATGTGAGGACACAGGGAGAAGACCACCTTTCATGAACTAAGGAAAGAGGCCTCAGGAGAAACCAAACCTGCTGGCATCTTAATCTTGGACTTCCAGCCTCCAAACTGTGGGACAATAAATGACTTATTTAAGAAGCCACCCAGTCTGTGATGCTTTGCTATGGCAGTCCCAGGAAACCAATACAGGCGGCATATAAACAAAGAAATGTGTCTGTGTGCCAATTAAATTTTATTTATGAATGTTAAAGTTTGAATTTTGTATGAGTTTTCATGTCACAAAATATTATTCGTTTGATTTCCCCCCATCATTTAAAAATGTGAAAACCATTCTTAAGTCATGGGTTGTACAAAATCAGGTGGTGAGCTGCGTTGGCCTGTGGACTGTAGCTGGCTGACCCCTGGCTCAGCACTGGATGTGGCAGGGGTGGAATGGAGTGGAGCTGAGGGTTGCAGGTAAGTCAAGTGCACGCTGGCAGGCTGGGCACAGTGAAAGAGGGAGCCATGGCACATTTTAAAGCTGGCTAGTGATGTGACTCAAACTGGATTTTCAGAATGAAGATAGTCCTCAATGCAGAAGAAAGTAGCAGCTTACTAAATTCTGCTTTCCTGCTGAAGCCAGAGCTGCTGGTGCAGCCAGAATTGCTATAGTGTTCTTTCGATTTCTCTCTCCTCTCTCCCCCTGGAATATTGAGCCATCACTCAGTGAGAATCTTGTTTCCAGGAATTTCTACCCATCTCTTGCAAAGCTGTCTTCCCCTTAGTCTCTGGTCACAGGATAGTGGCCACCTTTCCCCTGACTCTCTGGAAATTGGGCTTCCCAGAGTTTTCACACCCTCCCCCCGGACCGCTGTTCTCCTCTGGGCTGCTCTGAACCCTACGAAGACATGTTCACATTCTTCTAAGCTCCTGTCCCTTCTGTGCATGGTTTCTGTCATTCCCAGTGCTCAGTAATTTGTTCCTGGTGGATCAGAATTAAGCTGCTGCCTTTGTCACCTTCTAAACCTTCTGGGATGAACTTATGAACAAGGTGATTCAGGGGCTGTGAAATGCTCTGTTTTGAGCAGGGTGAGATTATGTGTGTTTGAGTCACTGCTAATGTATCTTGATCCTGCGCCGGGTCTGTGATCTGTGTTTGGGAAGCATCGTTTGTTCCAATATCTCAAAGCTATAGAACAAGAGAGCAGGACCCAGGGAACAGGGACGCTCCCTGTACCCCAAAGCTGGCCTGCGGTACCATTTAGTACTGATCTGGTCCTGAAACGTAGATTGGGGGGAGCAGGTATGTGGTGGCCCTCCCCACATCACAGAGGGAAGGAACTCTCGCTCGGAGAGGAGGCAGCCTGCCCAAGGCTATGCAGCCAGCCCTGGCAAAGGCAGAAAGCGACACAGTCTGAGTCTGCTGTGAGTTCCACATTCGCCAACGCGTCCAGAACCCCTGCAGGGCCTACAGGATTCCAGATTGCAGAGGAAGTCCAGGCTCCACCTCTTATTAACAGACATCTCCCACCCATCTTTCCTACCCCAATGTACTGACCCTCCTCTCCAGGCAGAAAGGCTTTCTCACTATTTCCTGTTCACATTCTGTTTCTAGACCTTTGCATATGTATGAAATGCTTTCTTTTGCCTCCTGTCTTTCTAGATCATATCAGCATGTGAGGCCCAGCACAGCCCTGGCTCTTCCTGCCCACCTGTCTCCCCTTCCTCCGACTCCAAAACCGCCGCCACCTGGAGCCCTCGCTGGCACGGACTACACGTCATCTGGTCACGTCTAGTGTAGCTACTCAGCATTTCCTAGTTCCCTTGTTCCCACAAAGACCAAGGGCAGCAGTTGGTTCTTTTAGGTCTTGTATCTCCATCACATTTAGAGCAGCCTAGATGTGGAGGCTGCTCAGTGAGTTCTGGGGGCAGCCAGGAAAGAAGGAAGGGGGGGGGAGGGAGGCAGGGAGGGAGGGAGGGAGAGAAGGAGGAATGGGGGGGAGGAGGGAGGAAGATAAGGAGAGAGGGGGGGAAGAAGGGAGAAAGAAGAATACTCAGTGCTAAAAGCCTTCATGTCTTTGGACAGGCAAAAGCGCTGCCCCTGGGAAAGGAAATGAGTGGGGAATTGGGGGTGGGTGGAAGGCCAGGAGGGACGTTGGTTCTCGATGGCATGGAACCAGGGAAGACCAGCTTCATTCTGGCAGTGGTAGCATCTGAGGGAGGGTGTGGGGTGAAGGGAGGGCAGTAGAGGGGGTTCCCTTCCTCCAATCGCTGCCTCTATTGTATTTCTCTGGGTGGTGAGTGGAGCTGGGCTGGGTGCAGGGAGTGGTGGAGGGGATGGGTGTTGATGCCTTTGGTGACAGGAGATAAATGAATCCATCCTAAAGAGTGTCTCCTTTTCTAGAAATGTAGCAGTTCAGCTCTTGACTTCACTGCCTTGTGGTTTTAATTAAATGTCAAATATAATTTAGGACTGGAGTGCTGATGGGTGTATGAACATGAGGTCCAAAGCCTCATCTTTATGGGTCTCCTTGGTACGTACCTAATTTGGGGGGTTAATTGATCACTCTTTATTTGATTGCCACAGGGGAAAACATCTGATTTCATTTCTCCCCTCATTCTTGGTTTTGAAAGAGTAGTTGGAAGAGTAACACAAAACAGAACAAAACAAAAAACTGTTGCATATATGCTGTATATAGAGAAAGAACCAGATTGGAACCTGAGTAATTTGAGACCTACAGAAATGTGTACATTTGATCAGCAATCTTTCTTTCCCAAGTTAGGCTTGGGGACATAGCTATTGACCTATCTTCTCTGCTCAGAGCTTGGTGCCCCAGGGCCTTGATAAAGCCGTTCCACCAACTTCCCTGCCCATGTCATGCGAAGAAAGAGGAAGCCCCAACACCTCTCCCGGTTGTCCCCAGGGTTAGTGTAGAAAGTGGCACTAAGTTATAAACTGTCCTTGTGCATTTGAGGATGCTGAGGCACAGAGAGGGAAGAGACACTGCCACAAATATTGGTGGAAGAGCCAGGAACACACCCAAGACCGTTCTGAATTGCTTTAGCCTTTGATCAAAGCTGTGTGTGTATGTCACATGAAAATACTTGGGGTAACTCCATTTTAATTCAATTCAATAAGTGTTAAATGGTGACTGTACTAGAGGCTGCAGATGATATGAAATCGCACTGGACACAACTTATAGGTCATCTCTGTCTGTCAGGGAGTGACAGGCCTTCCTTCATAGGGTCAGGCAGTTATTTCCTAAAACACAAATACGATCATCTTCCTCCCTCCTTTGAAGTTGTGTAAAGCTCTCTTTTGACCTCTGTATGGCAAAGAGAGCCCTTTATGTTCTGTTCCTAACCTTCCCTGGTAGCCTCTTTCCCCCCAGGCTCTAATGCCCACTCCATCCTGCAGACAGCCTCTCACAGCCCCAGGCAGGACTCACTGCACAAAGGCCCCTCTGCCTGAAATTGCCCACTTGGGCTGGTTGGGATGGTGTTGGGCTGCAAGTAGAGGATATTGGAATAAGTGGGGCTAAAGTCTATGGACCTAACATTTCTCACATGATGAGAAGACCAACAGTTGCCAGACACTGTTCAGTGATGCTGTGAGAATTCCAAGTTCCTTCTCCATTTCCACTTTACCATCTTTAGCTCTTTGGCGTTTTGTCCTGCTCAATACTGATGGTCGCAGGATGGCTGTCATGGCTTCAGGCATCACCTTTGCAAGAGGAAAGGAAGGGACAGCAACAAACCCATCTGTTCTCTTGCTCAGGAAAGTAAATGCTGCTCCAGAACCCTCCCCAGCAGATCTCCTTTCCCTTCTTACTGGCCAGAGCCAGGCTACGTGACCACTGCTCCATACAAGAGAGGCTGGAAGACCAAGAATCTGACGAGGGGGATGAGGGCTTTGTGACTGGCTTATGGAGTGTGTTGATAGCTCCTTCAGTTCCTTGGCTCAGGGTCTGCTTCCAGGATGGTCCAAATTAGGACACTGTCTTAGTCATCTCTGTATTTCCAGAGATCAGCACAGGGCTTACTTTATAATAGTTTTTAAAAATATGTTTTTATTAATTTCAGAGAGAGGAAGGGAGAGGGAGAAAGAGTTAGAAACACCAATGATGAGAGAGAATCATCGATTGTCTGCCTCCTGCACACCCCCTACTGGGGATCGAGCCTGCAACCCTGGCATGCACCCTGACCGGGAATCAAACCACAACCTCCTGGGTCGACACTCAACCACTGACCAACACTGGCCAGGCTAGGGCTTACTTTAGAGCAGACCTCAGAAGTTGTGTGGAATGAATGACTGGGTAGCTGGGGAGGAAAGGTAAACACATAGTCAAGCACAGTTAAGGAAAGAGGCAAAATAGCTCATGCCATGTGGTGGTAGAGACATTCACTGCCCCCCAAATTTTTATGTGCTTCTCTGTATTTCCCATACTCCTGGCAGCTAGGTGGGGGCCACGTGATAAGGCTTGGACAACAGCTGGGAGTGGAAGTAACATATGTCACCATGTGCAGGCCTCTAACTCTCTGTCCTGCCACGATGACATGTGTTGCTACAGTAGGCAGAGTGATATGAGGAAAGCAGCCTGGAGTGGACCTCACGTGAGTAGGAAATAAACCGTGTTAAGCCATGTTCTCTTTTGTTATCACAGAGTAAGCTAACCTAACCTGTGCCATCCATTCACTAGCACTTTTGAACTGCTGCTATTGGGCTCTAGGTGCTGGGGAGAGAGGTGAGTGAAGAGGCAGAGATCCTGCCCTTGAGAGCTTCTCATCTCCTCACTCATGTCATGTGCTGGGCAGGCCTGACAGTGTTTGGCCAGTTTATGCTTTCTCTCCCAGGCAGGAGTGGACCATCTTGGCCCCACGCCTCTTCTCCACAACCTCACTCCTGGTAGATTCTCTGTTGGAAAAACTGGGTAGATTATACATTCATGGTATTATTGAGAATGGAAAGCACTAATATCCCATATTTAAAAATAAGTTTTGCCCGGCCAGGCGTGGTTCAGCAGTTGAACGTTGGCCTAGGATCCAGGCGATTGGGGTTCGATTCCCGGTCAGGGCACATGCCCGGGTTGCGGGCTAGGCAGTCGATCAATGACTCTCTCATCATTGATGTTTCTATCTCTCTCTCTCCGTCAACTTTACTCTCTCTGAAATCAATAAAGATATATTTAAAAAAAGTAAAAATAAAAATAAATATAAGTTTTGACTGAAACTCACAGTGAGAAATATATTTTACATGCATCAGTATGCAACACATATATATGTGTATGTACATGTGTGTGCTGGGATCCATACTGACCACTGGCAATATGTTGGGATACTTCGTAGTCTATTTAGTTTTGTTAAAGAATACTCACTGTGACCCACTAAATTAGTTTCCATGACCCTCTAATGATACACAACATGCAGTTTGAAAAAAAAATTAGTTTACACAATAGAGACTTTGGGGAGCTAGTAAATGGTGATAAATACTGTGGACTATGGACGGCCTAGGAGGGCCACAAGGCCACCCCACAGCACCCAAACTCCATGTGCACATGGGCAATGTGGAGAAAAGGGAAACTCCCCACCCACCTGCCCCTATCTCCCCAGTGGAGCAGAAGCACCAGCTATACTGGGTATCAGACTAACAGTTGTCAAAAGGGAGCAGAAGGTGGGTTGATCAGCTTTGTTCAAAGTGAACTCATGCTGGCTCCAAGCAATCACCTTTTTTTTCTAAGAACTCACAAATCATCAGTTTCAGTCATCTGTTTTGGAATTTTGCAAAGAGGCAACGTTGAAATCACTGAATAATCATTTCCAGAATCGGGAAAGGTTCTGGGCTATCTGGGCCCAATAAATGCATAAGATCCTTAAGTGGAAGCCAGACTTCTTCAGGCTCTGCCAGCTGTTCCTTCCCCTCTGGCTCACCATCATGATCATATGCATGAACACACGTGCACGCATGTACACACACATGTACACACACATGTATATATGCACACACACACAGAGGGCACCCCCAGACTACACTCAGAGGACCCTGCAGCCCCTCTAACATGGACATTGCCATCCGGCATAAAGACACCCAAAGTCAGCATCTCTGATCTTCCCCTTTTTTTCTTCTTTTGGCCTCATTCAGAATTGCTCTGTCCTTTCTCTCCACCACCCCGCCCCTCCACCCAAGGGAACAGCCTCTTCCTATCTCTGTAACTGTGACTGTGGCCCAGTCGCCATGTGATCCCAGGGGAAAGGGAGACAGGCCCGCTGGAAGGTGCTCGCAGGCCGTGCCCCATGCTGCAGACACACCTCCGTGTGCCAGCGTGGCCCTCCGTGTGCCAGCGTGGTCCCCCCGCCTGGGAGCTGATGGAGCGCTGGCTGCCGGTTCGCTAAAGTCCTTGTCTGCGGACGCTGCAGAGACAGTTTCCCGCAGAGGAATTCTAAGGCTCAGGCTTGAGTCTTCTCGGAATTATAGTAATTAAAGTTGAGAAGAGCAGCATGCCAGAACCCCCCCAACCTGTCACTTCTGGGCTGGCAACAGGGCTCTGACTCAAAGTTCACTCTGGCCCCCTCCCAGGCGCCTTCCCTTTCCTTCCACCCCTTCTGTCCCCTCCAAGCCAGGCCTCAGACAGCCAAGGGCCCCACTTTCCTCAATTTCAAACGAGAGGCCAACCAGGTTCCCTGGAAATGCAGCTCTTGAGGGCCAGCTCTTGAGTCCTGCTGGGCTGCTTGGTCCAGGCCTTGCAAGGGTGGTTCTGGGGACTGGGTCAGAGACACTATCAGAACTGGGAGAGACCACAAACACCACCCAGACCCTGCAAATGACGAAACTGAGGCTCTGAAGAGAGAAGAAACTTGCTCAACTTCAGCCAAGCAGCCACAGAGCCAGGATAAGGGCTCCGTTCTCCTGACTCCTGGTTTAGTCCAGGACCCCAGGGCCATTATGTGAAGCCAGGCACTGGGCAAGTGCTGTGCCTAAGTTGCATCTAATTTGAGATACCATTAGCCCCCACCCTGTTTGGGGGTTGAGAGAATGGAGTGATTTGCCCAGGAGAAGACAGAGAGAAAGTGGTAGGCGAGGGATTCAAGCTCATTACACCATTTTTTCTCATAAATGTCCATCAAGGGCAGAAAGAATCAAGCCTAAGTGGGTTGGTGGACACGTGAGTGTGTGCCAGTGGGAGAAGTCCTGGAAGCTACCTGCTGGAATGTCCCAGCTATGGGTCCTCGCTGCTAACATCAACTCAACATGTCCTTCACAGTAAGGACCACATGTGGCCAAAGGTCAGCGAACACGGGGCCAAGAAGGATAGATGCACCCGAGTGGAAGAGATGCAGACAGGGTTCCTGGAAAAGGTGTGCCTGGAGGTTGACCTTCAAGGGGGAGGATCTGGGAAGGCAGATGAAAGCAGGGAGGACCCTGGTATTGATGGAATTTCAAGGAGGGTCTAGTAAGACCCATAAACTTCCTTGGGCATTGGCAGCTGTTGATATGGGAGAGAGAAGTGATGCAGATTCTCAATTTAGCTCCCCCTCCCTGCTCCCCACCCAATCCCCACAGGAGGACTGACCAGACCTCAGAGAAAGCGACAGAATTACTTCGTTCCTGGAGCCCAGCTCCATATGCCACACTCCTCCCAAGCTCTTGGGAAGTTAAGAGGCTTTGCAGAGAGAAATTAGGAGAGAGAGAGAATGCAGTAGGAGCAGAAAGTGGCTGTTTGTCAGGAAGACACAGACCTACACAACTTGGAAATGGGGCAGAGGGCTGACTCGTCCCCCAGTGCCTGGCCTTTGTGGACTTGGGCACTGCATGGCTGAAATGTTAGCGGGTGTAGGACACTGCTTTCTTAGCTCTCTCCGTGAGGTAGAACAATTGCCACATGATCGTCAATTGAGTTATATCAACTTTCTTATCGTTTTTCTTTACAAAATGCGGATTATAATAGTATGAGCCGCACAGGTTGGTTGTGAGAATGAAATGAGATGCAAAGTACCTGCTGGCACACAATCAGCACACAATAAATGTTAGATTTTTATTATTGTTTTTATTTCTATCTTGATGAAAAGTGTATTATTTTTACAGCGTTATAAACCTAAGAGAACCGCGAGTTGAATCTCAAAAATTTCATTGCCAAAATCATGTACTTCGGACAGTTCTATTACATTTGTGTTATTTAAACAAAAAATTTTCCTTCTTGGACAAGTTGGGAGGAAAGTGCTTTCTCCACCAGCCCAAAGTGGTGCTTATGCCCATAAAACACTTTTTCATTTCAAGGTGATTTCTAACTGCTCCTCATCATATGCTCACAGAATAATTCTGAGGTCAGCGGGGCACACGTTGCTACACTTTTTATTAGGTCCTGAAACTCATGGAAAAGGCAGTTTGTTGGCTGGATCTACAGCCAGGTTCCCAACGCCTCTCTTAGCCCTCAGTCCAGCAGCACTGAGCCCAGACAGCTCTGCAGGCCGCCTGCCTGTCTGCCCAGCACACACAGGGGTCCCTACTTGTGACCTCCCCTGACCTTCACTGAGTCCTTCATCTCTCCCAGGCTTCAGCCAACAGGCTCATCACCTGGGAATGAGACATTCAGAATCTCGAGGAGTTTGGAACCGTATGCAAAGGTGATAAGGCTGCTCTTCTAAAAAGAGCATGATACAGAGATGTTTGCCCATCCCTCTGGGGCTTCTGGGATCCAACCCTACCAGTCCCAGCTCCATCCGCACTGCAAGCCCCTTTCCTTGCCTATCCTGCTTCCAGAAAGACACTCAAGCTTATGCTGGTACTAGTGCTCTGGGGGTTGGGGGGATCACAGCTCATGCCTGTTTTAATTGGTTATACCCAAGTTTTTCCAGATGTCAGAGCTGTTTCATGTATTAGCTATTTTGAATATCATTCCTACCTGTTTCCACAATCCCCATCACCTACGCCTACTCTCCCACAGGTAGATGCCACCATTCCCCAAACATTTAGGCTTTTCCTTCTCTCCCTTGTGCCCTTCTCTTATTTCTGTATTTTTATCCTGGATGTACACAGGAACAGAAGGGGCCCCACAGAGACTCTGAATGGACCCCATGCCCACACTGATGTACCGACTCCAGGAGAGCAGGAGAGGAAGCATGGCTCCACCGGTGGAAACTCGCCAGGGGAGGAGTGTCAGGTCTCTGGGACGCTCAGTGCAAGGTGGGGCTGGGGGACAGCTCTCAAGTGGCCCAGGGCTAAATTAGAACCCTGGTAGGCCTGAGGAAAAGCTGTATACTTCCAATTACAGGTGCACAACATGGGTCCTGGGCAGGTGTTGTGTGCTCCCTCCCGCCTTGGAGAGCCATGATGGCCCAGCAAATCAGGTCTCGGGTTGGGCCAAGCCAGTGAGAAGAGCTGGCTTCTGAGTTCCACTTTCTTTGTGGGTCACTGCCAGCTAACCTTGAGGATGGCTGACTTTTAGACAGGTGTATACAACCTGGGAATATGCACTTGGGAATCTGATCCTTGGTTAAGTGGCTAGGGACTCAAAACCATTTTACCTTGGGTATGAAAGAAAATGAGACCACCTTTTACCTGTAGAGGTTGGCGAGGTCTAGCTACTTGGGTTGGTCAGTTCTTGAGCTGGCAGTGCACCCACTCATGGTAGCCTTTGAATAAAGTAAAAAAAGCCAAAGAGGCCCAGTGGAGAGTGCACTTGGATGGACTTCCAGCTGCCGAACAATTGTCCCAAAGGGGATTGCTTAAATCTCAACTCTCAATCTAAAAGGGGGGGGAGGTATCCTTGTATTATGCCATAGAATTCGGTACTAAATCATATTCAACGATTTCATCTATGACGTGAGTGAAGACACAGAGAGCAAGATTATTAAATTTTTAGATGACAGTTAGAAGGGATAATTGAGGTCCAGAGAGATAGCTGAGGGTTTGAAAACATCCTGATAAGCTGAAATGATGCCTGAAACAAACAAAATGAAATTTAACAGGGACAAATATTGAGCCCTATATTTAGGTAATAAAAATGAATTATGTAGGTACAGTACAGGAAGCATGACTTGGGAGAATTTCAAATTAAAATTCTGTGGCCCGGGGAACTTTGAGCAGCGGACTGCCTGATGGGGGCAGCAGAGAGCAGCTACTTTGGGGAGCTCACCAGGGGGGTGAACCACCCAGGTGAGGGGCCTGTCCAAGGCAGCAAGAGGAATGGAGGCCGCATGGGACAGGAGTGATCAGGCAGGCCCAACCAGGGCAGGTGAAGACTGGTTTGTGGCACACAGGCTCCAGGTATGTGGGTTGTCTGAATCTAAGTGAAGCTGGGTTCCTTATGCCTTGGGCCACTTTTGTCCCAAGCCTGCTTGCTTTGGCAGTCCTTTTATCAGTTGGGGTCCGCCTAGTCTCTGAGGTGCTTTTTAATGACCACCAGCTCATTGCGGGGAAGGACTGGAAATGATACATTTATAGAGAAGGAAAACAGATTAATGATCCTCTGGGGTTGGGGAGGAGAGAGGGAGGGGAGATGTGTTTGAGGTGGAGGAGTAGGATGAGGGGACATTTGTGGCAAAGGAGCAGTTCTATATCTTGATTGCAGTGGCAGTTACACCTGTGAGAAAATGGCACAGAACTATATATGCACATTGTACCTTGTCAGTTTCCCGGTTTTGATAATTGTAGTATAGTTATGTACATTGCAACTGTGAGAAAATGGCACAGAACTATATACATGCATTTGTACCTTGTCAGTTTCCTGGTTTTGATTGTGTAGCATAGTTATGCAAATTGTAACCATTGGGGAAACTGCATGAAGGGTCTATGAGACCAATCCAGATTATTTTTTTACAACGTCCTGTGAATCTGTAATTATTTTTTTTTTAAGTTTAAGAAAACAAAACAAAGCTACGCCAGAGATTGCTATGAGTGCCCTAGGAGTGGGGGTGGAGGGGCAGTCCATTCATTTCTGGAGAAAACTTGCTGTTAGGACAGCCCGTTTGACCGGCCATGCTCCTGCCCCCTGGAGCCCATTCCTTTTGTATCCTCAGCGTGCCAAGGAGCTGGCACCACATGGCCGTAGATTTTGATCTATGCTGTTAGCAAACACCCAGGAAGGACTCTATCTGGGGAGCAGAAGGAATTGAAAAGATTGGAAACATCAGTATGGGGCAAAAAAGCAACTATAAGGCTCCAGACCAATTAGGGGAGGGGGAGAGAGAAGGGGGCTGACCACGCCCCGGCTAGAGACAGAACATACCTGGGAAGGAGGGTGCAGAAAGGCTGTATGTTTCGGGTTGTTTCCACTCCCAGAGTTCAGGGTTATGGACCACAGCAGGGGCCCTGTTCGGATACCTGTGCTCCTCAGAGAAGAAAGCTGGCAGGGAGGAGGCAGTGGTGCTGGTTGGAGGGGTCGTGTCATCCGCTATGTGCCTTCTGTATTTGGCTTTTGTGGAACCTGTGCGGCTCACAAGTTCACTTGCTGAGCTGAGCTGGGGAGAGACTGTGACTTTCAATTCTGCGCCTTTTTCACACCATGTGTTGGAGGATCAGGAAAGATAAAAATGTGGCCCACCTCTGCCCAGGACTAGCAGAGAAGCCCCGGGCCCCATCATCCGCTGCAGGGTCTGCTGATTGGCAGAATCACATTGCTTGGTGAGGGGGTGTGCAGTTTGCATTTGGTGTCCTTCCTGAGCCCCGTCTCCTACCTAAAGATCTCTCCTGTCCCTGACATCTCGTTAGGCTGCTGGTCAAAGACCAAACGGCTTTGCAAGTTCCAAAGTTTTTAGCATCCGGATGGCAACATAAATGGACAGATGATGGATGGATAAACTGATGCAAGAGGGTGTGGGAGACTCTGCACCTCAACTGAAATCATTTAGATACAAATTGTTCAAAAAGTCTGTGTTTGCCGGGGGAAGATACATCTGCAGATAGAACCTGGCAGCTGCTGGCTCAGACCTGTCCTTTTTCATCCTGCCCTCAGCAGGGACCTTTCCTGGTGCAGTTCCTTGGGTTTCCTCCCACACCAATCCAGTGCCTCCAGGAAAGGGCACGGGTGTGAGGCAAGGCCAGGTCATTAACCTGACCTTTCTATGACTTTGGGCAAATACTTGACTTCTCTCTGCCTTGCTTTACTTATCTGCCAAATGGGTGTAATAACCTTATCCACTTTATCCAATGAGGCATAGTTCTGAAGGTGAAATTTAAAAAATTCATACCCTGCTCCAATCCACAGTGGATTTAAGGCAGCTTCTAAAAATACCTACGATATAAAGGGGTAAAAATAAATAGTATGTGAAACCATTTTGCAATTGTGCTGCAAACACATTTTCCTTTTCGTCACTGGGAGTAGTGAGAAAGTGATAATAGATATATTATTTCCCAGACTCATTTTCCATTTAACCTTGGGCTTCAGGGCTTTAGCTGAAAAGCAGGCCAGCATGAAAACCTTAGACACTGAAGCTGACCATCTACTTGGCTCTTGGCTGGTTTTGCCTCAGGGTACTTGGGGTTGGGGGCTGGTAGTGGTCAGTTCTGACTCTTCAGCCCCTTGCTGCTCTGGGTCAAGGCTCTATCGCCAGCTCCATAATCATTAATGCCAAACCTACCTGAGCATCCCTTCCATGCCTGACCCTGGGCTCGGTGCTTAGACACAGAGAAGAAAATGACTGAGTCCTGTCCTATATGGGTGCACAAGGAGGGGACCTGGGTGTGAAAGCCACACACTAGGCTCAGCTTGATGTGGGGAAGTTGATGCATTCCTTATTTCAATTCTTCGTCCGTAAGATGGACATCGTAACCCTCCTCTTCCTCCCTCATAGCAATGCTGGAAGTCTAAGCTGAGAATGTGCTCTGATAAGAAAAATTGCTATGCAAATGCAAAAAGTCATCATCTCTATTCAGTGCTGCTCTAAAGTGATTTCAGAAATAACAGAACTATTAGGATTTGGGAGCCAACATGACCAAGAAGGTTTGCCTTAAACACTCTACCCTGGAAGTTTCCAGGGATCTGTGCAGGACTTGGAGCCCATGCCACCCAGATGAACCCTTCCCCCAGAGTAAATGGAATGTATATCAACTCTGGAGCATGCACTGAATATTTAACACATGCCCAGCACTGAGGTAGGCATTGTGAGGTGAGAAGTTTTCACAGGCTAAATTGCATGTGTGTCCCCTCCCCCAACCCCCGGTTCTTTTTTTTTAAAAATATATCTTTATTGATTTCAGAGAGGGGAAAGGAAAGAGAGAGAGAGAGATAGAAACATCAATGATGAGAGAGTCATTGATCGAGCCCGCAACCCAGGCATGTGCCCTGACCGGGAATCGAACCCCGATCGCCTGTATCCCAGGTCGACGCTCAACTGCTGAGCCACGCCCAGCCGGGCAGCCCCCGATTCTTAAGTTGAAGTCCTAACCCCCAGTGCCTCAGAATGTGACCATACTGGGGTAAGGTCTTTAAAGAGGTAATTAAGTTAACATGAGGATATCAGGGTGGGTCCTGATCCAGTCTTGTAAGGGTGTCTTTATAAGAAGAGGACATTTGGACACACAGAGAGACACGAGACATGCACACACAGAGGGAAGCCTATATGAGGACACAGAGAGAAGGCTGTCATCTGCAAGCCAAGCAGAGAGGCCTCAGGAGAAACCAATCTTGCTGCACCTTGACCTTGAACTTTCAACCTCTAGAACTGTGAGAAAATAAGTTTCTGTTTTGAAGTCACCCTATCTGTGGTATTTTGTTCTGGAAGCCCAGACAGACTAATATAGATTTATACAGAAAGTATGGATTGATCACTCCTTTAATACATACTTAGAGTTGGGCACAATGTGGTATAGGAGATACAGTTTCTGCTCTCAGGAAGCTTACAGCCCGACAGGGATACTGAAGTTGCCTTTAAGATGGGAAGACAAGACCAGCACTTAGGGAAACTATGGCAGCATATATTTATCTGTGTATATGTAAAGTTTAAATTGAGTTGTGTTGACCGAGTGGTGGAGGCTCAGGGAAAATAAAAATAAAAGAAAGTCTATAGGGGAGGTTTTGTGGACAGGGGGCTTGAACGATTGGGGGGTGATGATCTGGCTGCTGTGGGCATTTGTGAAGAACTTATAGGTCCAACGAAAGGTGGCCATCAGTGCTGACTTACCTGGAAGGTGTCACTCCCTGGGGCCTTCTCAGTGACTGGCCAAGACAGGCTTCTCCCCTGGGAGCCACAGCCACCACTCTCTCAGGCAGAAAGCGCCTGCTCTCCAGCAGCTGGGGCTTGGCTGGCCCTTCTGTGGTTATTTGCTGCCATTTCTCCAGGCAGATGGGGACTGCTGGCTGTTCATCAAGTGAGCAATTAACAAGTAATTCATTAGGTGCCTAATGAACAAATTATTAACCTGGCAAGCTACGTCCAGCCTCTGACTGGGGGGAGAAATGGCTATTAATAAGGTCTTCTAGTGCAGCCGTGGGTTAGTGGTTATGGCATGGGCTGGGCGACAAAAGACATGGGTTCTAGACTCTTGCGCCAAATCACTTCACCCCTCTAGGCCACAGTTTGGCTGCTCATGAGGTGGGAGTGATAGAACCTTATTATTGGGCAAATTAAATGTCAGAGACAGTATGTCTAAATGCAGGGCATTGGGTTATATAAACTCTAAGGCCCCTTCATTCCAACTTCCTATGATTCCACCTCCCCAGGCTCATGTAAGGTATACCAGGGCCATCCCTGAAACTCTGTAATTGCTGAGCTCACTGAGAACTTAGTATGTGCCTGGAGCCCTAATATCACAAAGGGCAAGGCATGGAAGGGAGATGGGTGTAATGGGTGCCTGCTCTCATGGTGCTTACAGCTTGGTTGTGGATATCAGATGTTCACAGACAGCAAACTAACTATAGAGTACAAAGCAGCCTGTGATAGGCCATGAGCTATAGCATTTCAGAGGAGAAAGATAACTAAGCTGGGGTGTGGGGGGCCTTACCGGAGGGCAGGAACTTGAGGCAGAACTTCATTGTCTTTTTCTGATTATAAAAATAACATGTGCTTATCTCCCCAAATCTCTAAATAGAGGAAATTGGAAAGAAGGAGATAATCTGTAATCTCATCAGCCAGAGATAACTGCTGTTGACTTTTTTGTGTGTACCTGGGAGGGTTTTGACAGGCAGCGATGGGGGAAGGATATTCTAGGTGGAAGAAATGCTTGAGTGAAAGCTTTGGGCTGGGGCAAGGTAGGACTTGTGGTGGGTACCATGGGGGTTGGACGTGTGGACCGGGTCCTGAGGTCCTGGAGCAGAATGGAATTGGAGGCCAGAGGAGGGGAAAATGACTGGAGGGGAGTGTGTATGTGTGTGTGCGTGCGTGCGTGCGTGTGTGTGTGTGTGTGTGTGTGTGTGAAATAGTGCCTTTGTGCATTGGACCAGAAGCCCCAGCCAGCAAGCCTGACACTCTGCTCTTCAATCACACTCGTGATGCAATGGAACTTATTGATATAGTTGTCCCACTTAGGAGAAATACTGCAAAAACCTCTGCAGGAAAAATAAATGAATGTAAAGTTATGGCAGAATTGCCAAAGGGAATGTGGGACCAGAGGAAGAGGCCAGGAAGGCCTGTGTGAGTGTAGTTGTAGCTGGCTGGGCTGTTTCAGGTGTGTCAGCAAGACTCCTCAGGGGATAAGGGACCTGTCCTGCTTTGCCTGACAACCAGCAGGTCCTCATTTCAGACCCATGCCTCATACCCAAGGGGATATCTAATCCATTTTTTTTCGTCATGAAACAGCAGAAAAGTTTATAGTTGACAAAACTCTTTTCTATAAGATAATTACAAGATAATCATGAGATAATCTTTTGATTCTTTCAACCATCCCCTGAGGTAGGTATTTCTGTTCTAGAGTTTGAGGAAGTGGAGGTTCAGAGAGGTGAAGTGACTTAGCCAAGGCCGTATAGCTGGTGACGGAACCAGGCTGAGAATCTAGATCTTGGGATTGCAGATCGTGTGTGTGTGTGCGCGCGCGCGCGCAATTAGTTCTGCTGTTATGGGAGGTAGTATAGCTTGATGGTAAAGTGAATGGTTTTTGGAGACAGGATAGTTTTGCATTCAATTTTCTGCTCTGTTATTTTCCTCACAGAAGAGTATGAAGAACCTTGGACTTCTTATATTCATAGATCAACTGGGAAAACAAAACCATTTACCTCCTTGGGTCACTGCGAGGCTTAAACAGAGCAATGCAGGTGACATGGACTTAGCACATAGTAAGTGTTCAATAAATTATAATTATTATGGTTTTAACTCTGGATTCATCTGAGTCACAGAAATAAGCTGAATCTTGTGGTTGTTCCTTAATTCTTGCCATGAGCAGTCTCTTTGGAGTTAGGGAGAATGCAGGTTCACTCATGGGCCTCACAGATTGCTTGGTCCTGAGGGGCCAGTCAGAGTTCCTTCAAGAACTCTCCGATTGGCCAAACACCATATTTTGCAGGATGCAGAGAGTTTTTGTTTTGCTCCTGTGATAAAGACATCGATACCCAACAGACATCCCATCTCTTTCCCCACATCTACCAGCCCCAGTGCCCTTAGAAGACCATGTAATTGGTTCAGGCCAATGGATGTGGGTGAAAGTGACACGTCACCTGCTGGCCGGCTCCTTCTTCTCCTTCCTCAGGGACTGAAGACGCCTAGTGTTCTGGGAGCTGGAAGGTGATAGTGCATCAGTCAGCTTGGATCCTGAGTGGCTGCATGGAGCAGAGCCCCCTGCAAACCTACATGGAGCTTATTGCATGAAGAAGGAATAAACCTCTGTGGTGTAACCCTAGGAGGCTCCAGATATTTTTCACTGTAGCATAGCCTAGCTAACTAATACTAGCTAACTAATATAGCACATTTTGGTTGACTGAGAGCTGACATGTTACATTAATAGTAAAACTCATACCTTGCACTGTATAGCTTTCCACAGTTTATTATAGAGCAGGTTCACACCTATCATCTTTTTTGATCCTCAGAACAATTACCTTTATGTGAATTCCTGCTGCTAAGAGCTCACTGTTATTTCTTTACGTAATGACATCTCTAAGATCCACATTTCTACACATACCTGTTTTTCAATCAATCACTCTCCCCACCCACAATACCCTAATTCTTCCAAACTTCGTTGTACTCATTTGTTCATGCATCTGTTTCCCCCACCAGGCTGGAGCTCCTCAATACTGTTTTATTCAAGATAAAGGCAGTATTTGTTGATTTTGTGTGTTTATATCTATTGCAGCAGGTCCTTTAATGATGGCTGAACAAAACGCCAATCATGTGAGGTGGGCAGGGCAGGCCTACTGTCCCCATTTTGAGGTACATCAAGAGGTTGAAGGACCAGCCCAAGGTGGCACAGCTAGTAAGTGGCAGGGCCAGGAGTGAGCCCCATCTTCATAACCAACAACCCCAGCCTGTTGCTGCACAGGCAGTTTTGAGGATCAAATGAGGTTGTATTGCCAGGGCACTGCGTAAGGCCTTCCTGCTGTTTGTATCTCCTACTTCCAAAGGCCAGTAAGGGAGCTCCATGTGGTAGTGCCATAGTGGGGAAGGGCCTGGTTGGACTGAGGCAGTATGTTGAGGGGAGGACTGGGAGGGACACTCCCTTAGGGGAGGGCCTTACCTGTCCTATGCTCAGTAGCAGGATAGGGTCTGGAGCATAGTAGGTCTCAATATAGTGTCCCTTGAACAAATGGGAAGGAGGAAACAGGTGAAAGAGGCAGGAAAGAAAGCTCCAACTTGAATCCTAAAGGCATGGGTCTATGATGGGGGTGGGGGGGTGAGGACCATACTTAGGCCCCATTCCTGCTTGCCCTCTGGCTGCATCCCCTGGGGCCCACATGGTATCTGTCTCCCGCCCTATGGAAACGCAGGCACATGGTTGACTGCCATTGTGATATTGTGCGTGGCTGGCTCATTGTGGCACCTGTGTGGCCCATTTAAGCACTCTCAGATGCTCATTAGCAAACACAATATCGGCCGAGCCCTTCCACACTCCTGACTCCTCATGGTGGGGGGACCTGAAGGGAGGCCCTTTCTTGTCCTCTCATGGCCTGTGTCCTATCCAGGAGCAGATGGGTGGACCATGAGTGGTTGTCCAGCAGGGGCTGTGAAGAGCACATCCAGAAAAAAAGCTCCCCCCTTAGGGCTGACAGGAGGCAGAAGCCCTTCTGTAGCAGAGGTTTGTTCTAATTGGTCATCAGATTCCAATAGGAGCTGATCCTTTTTCTTGGCATAGTAGGTCTCCTTCAATAGACCTCGTTACTGTCCTCCTTGGGGGAATGGGAAGGTCTTTTTCTTTTGAAAAACTTTTGGACACCCCCACTGGACACTGCTGGCATGGCTGGGTAGCTCGAGGTCAGCATGTAGTGTTATTTGAAGAGTGGAGGGAGCAGCCTCCCTGTCACCTCTCAGAACCCCAGATCTTAGAACTGGAGGGCACTCAGAATTCATCTAACCAGCACCTGCAAATGTATTAGATGGACCTGTGTGCCCACCACAAGTGACTGGTTGTGGCTACCTGGAGTGTTGCACTGAGAAGGCTTAGCAGCCATCAATTAACAGTACCTGCCACAGTTAGGAGAGGGGAGCAGCGCATGAGTGCCGCAGATTCGTCATCTGGGATCTCATCTGAATCCCTCTTTCCTAGTGCCTGATTTCCACGATTAGAGAGCCATTACCTCACATTAAGACCTTGTCTCACTGTTCATATTTCTTTAAAATGCATGTGTGTCAGAGAGGAGTAGCAAGAAGATATGGAAGAATTCAATAATTTATTGATTGGGATCGACTGCAAACAAAAAGACCATTATCAGTTTTGCTAGTTCTGGAAAATGCAACACATTGCCGACTCTTAAAATCCTTAGATTATCACTTGGCTTAGGATCGGTTTACCAGACTGCCTTCCAAAGTGGCAGGTGACTGAGAGGAAATGGGGGAGCAGGTCACTTTAGTGGAAGGCAGGTTTGGAAACTAGAAGTACTCCCTCAGGGTGCACTCTGCAGTGGGGACATGGGGGGGCCAGAGGTAGGAGGTGCTGAGCACCCGTGGGAATCATGAGACCAACTCTGCTCCTTCTTCTGTTCAGAGACTCTTTCTTGGGGAGCCCGTGTTCCTGGCATTGACACCCATGCTCTGAGGGATGTGCCTCTGTCACCCACTTCAGGGGGCGGGGGTCAGGCTGAGGGAGAACCGAGTTGCAGCTGCTTTGTTTCTTCAGACTAAAAAGTTATTGGGGTCCACTGGGCCAGAGTGCCGAGTGTAGGGGCTTAGACGCTAACAAGTAGGAGCAAAACAGTTCTTTGTGTCAATCAAGGATTCTAATGAGTCCAACTCCTGTCAATGTACTGTCTTCATAGAATTAGACTTTAAAGTGCAGAGCATAAGCCAATCTAGTTTGAATTAAAATAACTTAAATGGCAAAAAAAATCCTCTGGTCAGATTTATTAATTTTTTCTAAGGAGAACAGAATGGTAGGAAAGAGAAGCATTTATATATGTGTCCGTGACACCCTCATGAGTCCAGTAACAGGTGTACATGTTTTGAATCAGGTCAGCGATCCCAGCCGGAATCCCTGGGCTAAGGTTATATTAGGTAAGAGGCATCATTTGTTCATTCATTCATTCATTCATTCATTCATTCATTCATTCATCCAACAAGCACTTATTGAGGACTTGCATGTGCCAGCCTCTGACAACCCAGGGATGAAGATGACATGGGTCCTGTCCCTGTCCACGTAGAACTTTGAGTTGAGTGGGGCACAGAGACAAGAAAACGAGAATTTTCAGCTGAGTATGATAGTGCTGAGCTCTGGAGGCCTCGAGTCTCCCACCTGTGGGAAGGGAACGTCCCTCATTCCCATGGAACTCTAATCACTGCAGCTGCAAGAGCTGCCCCAAGCCGCGCGCTGGGCAGGGGCTGCCCGGCCCTGAAGCAGAATCACCGTGAGCTCGGGGGCTGCCTCCAAATGGCATGGCTGCTTCTGGCGCCTGCGGGGTGGCTCGTACATTCCAAAGCACTTTCGCCTTCGGTGTCTCATTAATCCTGCTTCTCGGGTGTGGGGTGGGCAGGGTGGGGATTACCACTCCGGAGGGGCTAAGGTGACACGCATGGCTGAGGGTGGAGCTGGGAGCTAGGGCTCAAGTATAGTTTACCCACTTATTCCGTGGGGTGAATGGAGTGGAAGATGAACTGAGGAGTTAGGATGGAGCACGGAGACTAGGAGAGGACAGATTCTAATAGTATATAAGTTCCTCCCTTCCTCTTCCCCTTCTTCCCTCTCCCCCTCCCTCCCTCCCTCCCTCCCTCCCTCCCTCCCTCCCTTCCTTCCTTCCTTCCTTCCTTCCTTCCTTCCTTCCTTCCTTCCTTCCCCCTTCCTTTCAAGGAGGAAATGCTTACTGAAGGGCGACTATGTGCACTGTGCTACCCCAAGCAGTACTGACCTCTTCTCTGACCTGCCAGCAAGCCCAGGCCAAAGCTAGAACTTGAGCCCTATTGGGGCCTCTTCTCACAATGCCACACTTGCAATTGGGGTGTTGCCTGGGAGCTAGGTGGCAAGAATATGGAGAGATAAGACCACCCCAGGGCTGGGAAGATTGCAGAATCCTGAAGCTCCCATTGCTCTCAGCAGTGTAGACCCCCTAGTGCAGCCAACCCCTCCTCTCCAGGGAGCAGGAACTTACTCATTTTGGAGCAGGGAGGCAACAGGTGCCTGGACCCCTGAGAATGGCCCCTCCTGGAGTCTGCTTTGCAGATATGGAGATGTCTCCCTTGTGGTGACTTGGGCTGGAGAGTAGGAGGTGGGCAGTGCATCCGATGGCTTTGATGGGAGCAGCTTCTGTCTGCTCTGCTATAAGCAAACAGCATCCAGAACAGGCCTTTGGCCAGGGAGATTGATGGCAGCTGGCTGTCCATGGGTGCGTGTAGTCTGAGGGACTCCTGGAAGACTCCCCACCCTCTGCATCCTGTGGACAGGGAAGTTACGGGGAGACAGATTCCCTCTTGGCATAAGGAAGAACTCAGTGATCCCACCTGTCTGGACCATGGAATGGGGGCCCTGGAGAGAAACAAGCACCCTGTCATAGGTAGTGTTCTGTGAAGTTGTCTTTGTTTTTACTTTTTGCAACTAAAAAGTATTTTATTTTATTTTAATTTTTCTGAAGTGTTTAAGCAAAGGCCACCTCACAATTAGGGATTTGAATCAGGACACTTGGGTTCAAGTCCTAAGTCAGCAACTCACTGACTCTGAGATCATGGACAAATCACTCCATGCCTTGACTTTAAGTTTTCTCATCTAAAATACGCCCACCACAAAGGCTGTGTGGAAAGCCTAGGGAGACAGATTTATAGAAAAAAGCTTTGTAAGCTGTTGAGTGCTTTGCCCTTGTTGGCTGTTTATTATCTTTGGCCTGGAAGTTTTCTTCTAACCCCAAGAGCCTGAGGGCCCGTGATGATTGAAATTCTACCATTAACAATTCATTCCTTTGGGTTAAACATTGCCCCTCCCCCTGGGAGCAGCTTTGTTTCCTACTGGAGTAAAGAAAGCACTAGAGCATGGGCACAGTGGGGGTAAGGAGAGAACATTGTGGGTGATGGGAAAAGAAGTTCTCAGGACTTGAGGTCAGGGTGAGGGAGGTGGGCATGCATGTAAATGTGCTCATTCGGCCAAACTATAGCTTGGGCTCAGAGAAAGCAGGTCCGCTTAGAGAGGGATACTCTGGTCCCGATTTTCTGTCCAGAGCTCCTTGTGAGCTGCCTTCTAGCCTCCTGAGACGAGATGGAGGAGATTGAGCTGGGCCCTTCGAGTGACAGTCCATCTCAGACCTAGCTCTGGTTCTCTACCCACCTTGTCAGGCTTGGCTAAATAAAGACATGGTCCCTGTGGAGAGCTGCTGGGGCTGAGAGCTCTGCTGGGCACTCTAGGCAGCAGGAGCCAGCTCCCGACAGTTTGTCAGAAGCAATCACTGCCCCTCTCTCTGGATCCTGCCTCTGACCTTAGGTAACCCGGCAGATGGCCAGTGCCTGAGAACTGGGGTGGGTGTGGGTGCTCAGGAGAGAGGCTGTGGGTTGTTCCAGGCAGCTGGGGTCTGCCAAACGCAGTGCTGGCACCAGGACAATGCTGGGGCGTGGCCGGGATGGTGTCAACACAGGCAGAGCACAGTGTAGTCAGGGCCTGTAGGGAGGAGGCTTGACAGTGAGCTGGGATTTTAAGCTGATACTAGCTCACCTAAAGGACGCTTACCAGCCCAGCTCCTGCTGCCACTGGGGAGGTGGGAAGGGGCCAGGGGAGGAGTGGGGTGTCACAGTTTTCTTAGGACGTCTGTGACTTTTGGGACAAGAGGAGTTTAGAGAAATAGCCCCTCTCAGGCCCGTACTGGATGAATCAAAGACAGTGCCCTTAACAGTTGGGTGCTGTCTCCCTCTCCTTCCTGATCTCCTAGGAGGGAGAAAGCAGTGGTGACAGATGGGTGCTGGTTTTCTGCGGTCTAGAGAAGAGTTCACTAGACCAAGGTGTGGGAGGACCTGCTTTGCCACTTGCTGGCTGCATTGTGACCTTGATGGTCTTCAAGCCTGAGTTTGTTCACTTGGAAAGGAAGGTAATTGTGCCCCACTGTCCTCCCAGGATATTGTGAGGACTCCAGACCTTGAGGAGGAGGTTGTGACACTGAGGTGCTCATAGCAGCTTCCATTTGCATTCCTGCCTCCTTTTCTAATGGGCTACCCTGGGGCTGGGGGCTCCCTGGCATGAGTGGGGCTGCAGAAAGGTCTCTGAGGTCCTGAGGAGAGGCTAAGTAAAGCCAGTTCCCACCTCCTGTGGTGCCCACATCTAAAGAAAATGGTGAAGTAGGAGAACACGGACTGAAATCAATTAGAGGAATCGATGCCCCTGAGTGCAGGGCTGTGCATTTCTTCCCTCCTTGCCCAGTCCCGCTCACCTTGCCTGGCAGCCCTGCTCACTCTTTGGCAATCAGATGGTTTAGTTAAATCCCTGCTGGTCTCCACTGCAGTCAGGCTGGGCCTCAGGGATCTGGAGTGGCCATGGGGAGAGGGAACATTGGTGAGGGGGTCAACCTGCCATTGGGAGGGAGACAGGGGCTGGCTCAGGGCTGGGAAAGACCACGATGAGCTGGGCACTGTGGAGCTGCGCCATGCTAGACAGGATCCTTTCTAGGCTCTAGACTTGAACTCCAAGGGTTAGGCCAAACAAGGCCCACAGGACAAATAAAAAGAAATTTCAATTCTCTTGATTTCTTTACACCGCTGCTTTACAGGGGAGGGAGAAAGAGTATTTAAGGTGTTCTGAATTGGCACATGAAAATTTATAGACCAGAGAGCCTTCACTTTGCTTATTTATTCAGCTCAGGTGGGACCCTGGATCCCAACTGCCAGAGTTCGAATTCTGATTCAGCCACTTAAAATATGACCTCAGGCAACTTATATCACTTGTCTTACTTCAGTTTTCTCATTTGTAAGTAGGGCTATTAATAGTGCCTACCCCGTGGAGTTATTGCGAGAATTAAAGAAACATCAACATGTATCTTGCTATAAAGTTGGCTACTTGATTTTTCCCAATGACAAAGCCTGAGAGGTCTGGGCTGGTCACTTTATCCTTGCAATTTCCCTCCTCCCTGTCCCCTGTGTGGCATCTGTCACCAACATCTTGCTGATCTATCTTTACAGTGCCTCTGACAGCCACCTCTTTCTTCCATACCCACCATCTCCTGTTTTGGGCCCTTATTGCCCCCAGCCAAGACTGTTACAATCACCTCCTAACTGGTCCCTTGTCTCCATCCTTCACAGAATTGTCAGATCAATCTTCCTGGAACACCATTCTGGTTAAGTCCCTCGCCTGCTCAAGAACCTTCAGTGGCTCCCAGGGGAGCAAGCCCGAAGCCTTCGATGTTTGTCCTTCACTGTACATCCCAGTTGGACCTTCCAGACCCTGTCACTCCAAGCCCCTTCCCCACCTGTGTGCTTAGTTCCTCCCAACTCTTTTTAAAAAATTTTTCTATCCTTACCCAAGGATATTTTTTCCATTGCTTTTCAGAGAGAGTGGAAGGGAGAGAGAGAAAGAGAGAGAAACATCGATTGGTTGCCTCCTGCACGCAACCAAGGTACGTGCCCATGACCAGAATCCAACCCGGGACCCTTCCGTCTGCGAGCCAACACCCTAACGACTGAGCTAAACTGGCTGGGGCTCTGCCCAACTCTTGGCTATTCCTCAAACCTCTCTTAGCTCTGTGCATTTGCCTGTGCTGCCTCCTTCCCAGACTGCCCTCCTCTGCGTTCAGCCACATTCTACCATCCTTCCCGGCCCAGCTTGGATCCTGCCTCCCCTGCAAGTCCTCCTGAAACCAGTGGTGCTAACTCTTCCTCTCACTCACCCAGTGTGCCCAGCTGTTGCTTCCTCTCTTCATGGGGACCTGGCCTAACTCTATCTGGCCTGCCGAGGGCATATTCCCCACAGCCCTGGTACTGTGCTGGGGACAGAGAAGGGATCAATGAATTTGTGTTGGTTGGTTGATTGTGGGAAGGCCTGGGCCAGCTGCTGTCTCATGGCACCTCTGCTTGCCAGGCCCATGGATCCTGACACGTCTTGGTTGGCACCTTGTTCTTTCTATTCCTGATTTATTTTCATTATTATTTAATCTCTGGGACAACAGAACCCTCAGCCTTCCTCCCTCCACCAAAGGAAGGGAAGGGATGAGATTTTGCTGGGAGCAGCACAAGTCTGGTTGGTGAGCTGTGCGCTAATGCGTGCATGCGTGTGAGTGTGTACACTGGGGTAAGGCTGCAACCCTCTCCCCTTTGACGAGTCCATCTTCCCTCTCTCTGCTTCTCTACCGCTCTTGCCCTCCAGAGAATCCACCCCACAAGATGGGTAGGCAGGCCTAGAGAGATGAGGGGAAGGAAAGAAGCTGAAGGCCTGCATGTCCTCTTTTGCTCCTGCACGTGACCACTCCTGGGCCTGTGATGGGGAAGGGCTGTCTCGGGGGACAGGAGGCTCGCCTGCTGGTGAGCTCAGGAACAGCTGGGATGGGCCCTTGAAGGTGGTCTGAAAGAAGCAGTACCTGAGGGCCTGTGAAAGTGTATCAGGGAACCTAGCGCTTTTGTTCACACCTGCTGACCCTCCTTCCTCCTGTGACTCGCTCTTGCAAGATCTCTTAGGCTTGATTTTCTACCAAGTAGTCTCTATTTCCCTTGAACCCCCATAGCTTTTTCTCTCTGCTTCTCCGTTGTCACTTAGGTTTTATGCCTTGTCATGGGTTCCCAGTTCTTCTGAATTCAGGAGAAAGAGGTGACATTTTATGAGCAGCTATCTGTGAACCAGGTGTTTGACTAGCTGCTGTGTATAGTATCACACCTAACCTCTGCAAGGATGGGCTTTTCTAAAATCCCCATTTTATAGCTGAGACAAATGAGGTTCAGCGAGATTAAGTTGCCTATAACTCGTAGGTGTTCATCTGAGTTTGCAGATCCTGGCATGGGTGGGGGGTGGGGGGCTTACACATAGCAAATGATCAGAAAATATCGATGTGACACTTGGACTCTGCCATATCTAAGGGCAGCTCAGGTTGAGGGATGGGGTTGGTAGAGGAGAGTACAGAGGGAGAGGCTTGTGTAGACAGGAGGAGAGGGCCCAAGGTCAGAGTGTCCCAGAGCCACAACAAGATGAATGTTGGTCTGGTTGGTGTTATCCACTGTTATTGTGAAGGCTGGGTGACTTGGAACCCCTGAAAGGCCTCAGCTAGTCACTTCCCTCTTTGAGATTCTCCCCACCAGCCCACCAGGAGAAATTAGTGGGAGCCACCCCTCTGAGTCCCCTGCTGCTTTCTCAGCTCCTTCACTGGAAAGGGGTGGGAACAGGGCAAAGCTCCCATATGTTACAGAGGGTTTTCCTCCTTATGCCCAGAGGGTTAAAAGACATCTAAAAGCATTTTTGGAGGTGGGAGAGGGATGTGCTGAGCAGTAATTTTGGACTTTGGAGAGTAGGGCACTTAGAAGAGAGAAGAGCTGCCCGGGATACAAAATGTGGGGGACATCTGGGCCACCGGAAGGTCTCAGAAGTAGGGGAGGGGAGGGAGAAAGTGTGTATATAGGACAGGCTCCCAGCCTCTAGTCAAAGACTATTCAGCAGACTATCCTGTCGGGTTCCAATCCTTTAACCGACACTTTATTTTCTGAAGCCGGTTCCGGTTCCTTAAGTCGCCTAATGTTTGGGAAGAAGCCAGGAGACCTTGTCAGAAGTAAACTCATTTCCTAGCACAGGAGAGGAATGACAGGAGGGCAGCCCGGAGGGGGCTCTCCCCAGCTCCACTCCCCAAGCCCTCTTGGCCCAGGTCCAACACTAACAGGCTGGGGCCGCGCCTTCAGCGGACACCATTCAGTGGCCAGGGACAGTACGGCGAGGGCCAACGCCCCAGTATGCGCCAAATGAGAAGAGGCGTTGGGAGGAGACCGGCTCTCGCCTCTTCCAAGGCTGGAGAAGCCGCGTTCCCGCCGAAATCCGCAAGATGGAAGTTGCTCCCTCTAGCTTGCCCGCTAGCGAAGGCTGCTGGTGTTGTGAGTGACCCCTCCCTTCACGCCCCGGTCGATTTCTAGCACTTACTCTTTGCTAGAGTCTTGTTCTTTTAAAAAATGCATCTTAAAAGGCACCCCCAACTACACCTTGGATCGAGCTCAGATCCGATTTTGGGTAGGGCGGAAAGTTTACGAGGCACTGCGCGCGCCCCAGCACAGCACGCCGGGCGCGCGCGGCGCTGCACGAAGGAATGCGGGCGCCGGGGCCGCGGGATGCGGGCAGCGCTAACGTAGCTAAGGATGTACCCGGGGGCAGCGTGCAATTGGGGTGCCCGGCATGAGTGGGTGTGTGCCCCGCCGCCTCGCCCTTCTTGCCGGAACGTGTCTGCAACATCACATCTCCTTCAGCCCTTTCCCAGCCAGACGCTTCCTTTTCGGTGTTTCTGCACGTTTGTTGTAAATTCCGTGACTAAAACAAGCCGGTAAACCCGGCCCATCGACAGATGGATCAATCGTCCCCTTCCCGGCTGGGGGAAGGGGACCCCACCCGGAGCCTCGGGAGCGGGGACTGCCGGCTGCTTCGGGAGAGCTACCTACAACCCAGCCGGCTGCCAGGCTGGGGCCGCGAGCCTGGCGCTGAGCCCTGGCCCGGGCGGTCTCGGGGCGCTCCGGCCAGGGTAGGGTGCCAGTCCTCGCCTGACCTGTTCCGCGCGGTTCCGGCAGGCGTGCCGGCCGGGCTCGGCAGCCTTCTGCCCGCGCCGGGAACGGGAGACACTGGGGAAGGGGTCTCAAAGGGATGCGACGACGGGTGTGCGAGGGGCGAGCGCCCCGCGGGCGTGCGGGGAAAGTTCTCGAGCTCCGCGTGGAGATCACACGTGTATGCGTGCGAGGGGCTAGACCCAGGCGTCTGGCTGCGCGGGGACGCCGGCGGCTGGCGCCCTGGGGGTTCTTCTCCTCCCTGGCGCTTTCGGGGAGACGCTTGGCTTCGGTTCCTGGTCAAGGACGCATCTGCCAGCGGACGGTGCAGCCTTTTCCCCAGACCCAGGCCACCAAGATGGACTTTTCCTGGCGCCCCTCCCCCAGTCCCTAGGAGACTGGGGCGCCCAGGACTCCAAGCCCTCCGGCCTCTGCTCAGCCTCCCGAGGCTACCGAGACCCAGTGGCCGAGGGGGCGGGGCAGGGGCCTTAGGGGTTGGAGAGCGAATCCTGCCCTGGGAGGGTGGGGTGGGTGGGGCGCGGCGGAGGGAGGAGGCCGGCGCGGAGGCTTTGGGGGGTTTGCACCGCAGCCGGGGGAGTCGGTCAGTTTCCGGCCCAGGCAGCAGGTCAGTCCGAGGAAGGGCGGGCGGCCGAGCTCTCCTCTCCGCCAGCGTTCCCCGGCGCAACCGCCGCGCCGCCGCCACCGCTGCAGAGTGTCGTTGCTCCGCCGCGCGCCCGCGCCCCGCGCCCCGCGCCGCCAGCCGCCTGGGAGCCCGAGCGCCGAGCCCCGGGCGGAGGAGAGGGGCGCGGGAGCGAGAGCCGCGGCGAGGGAGCGGCGACGGGGGAAGGGGGCGGGTGGAGGGAGGAGCGGGAGAGAGGGAGAGGGGAGGGAGAGGCGAGCGAGGGAGAGCTGGGGAGAGCGAGCAAAGAGCGAGAGCCCGGAGAGGAGCGGGAGGGAGAGGGAGGAAGACGCACGCCGAGACTCGGGCACCGGAATTCCAATAGAAAAAAGTGAGCCGGCCAAGGGGTAGCGGGAGCAGGTTTTTTGAATTTTCCCTTCGTCTTGGAGCGAAAGAAGCGACTCCGGTCTCTCGTCCTCCAGGCTCCCGCTGGATTGTTCCCTGGCTCTGTCCCCGTCGGTGGATTGCTTTCCTATTTGCGTTTTATTCTGACCCCCACCCTCGTGGTCGCTTCCTTCCAACCCTCCACTCTCCCGTCGCCTCTCCCCCACCTCCCCAGACCCCTCCAGAGGAGCGCGGGGGATCGGACCCGCGGGGACCTGCGCCTCCCGGACCAGCGGAGGGACGGCAGAGCTCAGGACCGCTGTCGGCTGGGAAGCAGACATCCACAGATATACCTGTGTGTTTAATTTTAGTGGGCAAGGGGGCGTCGAGAGGCGCCCACCGCCCTTCTTCCCCCACCCCCTCCGGCCAGAGGCGAGAATCGCAGGACTCAGGATCTTCATCGGGTGGACTAGCTGGGATCTCCGCATTGGATTTGGGACTGATTATCACTGCTTGGCTATTATTATTATTATTATTTTTTTACCCAAGGGAGAAGGACAAAAAACAAAACTGTGGGATTTATTTAACATGATCTTGGCAAACGCCTTCTGCCTCTTCTTCTTTCTAGGTGAGTACCTGCGGGCAGCGAGGGCAGCGGGTCCGCCGGAAACCCGGGGGCTTCGCAGGCGGCGCGTTCGGGCGCCAGCGAGCAGCCGGGGACGCGGGGGACAATCGGGGCGCGGGGGAGACCGGCGGGGCGACGGGCGGGAGAGCGCGCCGCGGAGTGAGCCAGCCCGGGCGCTGCCAGCCCAGCCGGGCCGGGCGCGAGCCGCGGCTGTCTGGTTACGAGGGGGGATTGGGAAGGAGACTTAGAACGCCCAAGCCATTCCCGAACACAGGCACGAGCACACACACACCCATACACTCATCACACACACAATGATGTACTCATTTCGCTCAAAATAATGGGTTCAAATTGCGGCAACTTAAAAAAACACAAAAGCCCCAACTCTTGATCTGGAAGAGAGGAGGGAAGAGAAAGGCTCAGAATCAGGAGAGAAAAACCCAGCCGTCCCACCTTTCCAGGCTCCCAGAGTCGATTGTGGTGGAGGGCATGGGTTTCTCCAGGAGCTCCTTGTTGGACTTTTTTGGAGGGGCGGGGTGCTGGCAGCCATTCCCCCACCTGCCAATCAACCTCTGGAAAATGCACCCCGTTTCTAACTCCCTGAATCCCTTCCCCCAGCTCCACTCCCTGGAATACTTTTCAAGTTTCTCCCCACCCTTTGCCCTCCCTCCTGCCCAGGCCCAGCCAGATGGGTGGACAGGAGTGGAGGGTTGTGAGCAGTGTTCCCTGCTTTTCCTTCCTCACCTCTGGGGGCCGGTGACCAGGTAGCTGGCTGGTGGGAAGAAAGGAAAGGAGGCCAAAGTTTGCTTCCTTGGGTGCTGGAGGACAGAGGGGTGATGAAAAAACCAGATCTGAACAAAGACCACTGCTCATTCTATAAGCCCCCTCCCCTAAGGGCAGGGAGGAGGGGCTCTGGACCCTAGGCAGGCTCTTTCCCACCCAGAATTCCCAACCTTTGCCCACTTTTATGCTATGTGACATCTCAGATGCTTGGGAAGTGGGTATAGAGAGAGCATTTGGGGAGTGGAGGTGAGGAAAAGAGGGTGTTTTCACGTGCGGACTGGGAGTCCCAGGCAAGGCTGCTGTCCAGGAGAAAGTGCTCCAGAGAGGGAGCTAGTGACGTGTGTGTGTGTGTGTGTGTGTGTGTGTGTGTGTGTGTGAGAGAGAGAGAGAGAGAGACATCTGCTTCAGTGTGGGTGCTATTCCTGCCACCGTGGCCTGCTGTGTAGCTGGTGGTGAGCCAGGCTGCCCTGGGTCACTAGTATACCCTGTTCCTCCTGAAGGAGATGAGAGGGAAGGCCTGAGGAGGTAGGTGCTGGTTTCAGAAAGATGTGGGGGGTCTAATAAGTGCCTCCAGAGCAGGACAGGGGATTTCAGTCAATTTTGGCCCAGGGCCCTTTGTTCACCCCCTCTTCTTCCCCCTCCCCCAGGCATGAGTTTCCCAGGGGGCTTGGCCCTGCTCTAGGGTGTGGCCTTCACCTTCCTGCTGCCCAAAGCCAGAGACAGCTTCTCTCCAGGCTAGGAGGGGCTGAGGTAGGAAGCTGCATAAGTGCTCTGGACCCACTGAGGTCCCTGCAACCCTCTGCAAGTGGACTCTCATTCTGAAGGGGCTGTTATAAAACCTGACCTTTCCTCCCACTGGTTTGAAAAGCCAGCTTTCTGGGGCCAAGAAAAAAAGAAAACTGCATTTTGTGGGAGAGCTGTCAGATTGCACACTGCTGAGCCGCACACACCCTCTGAGGTTCCGGAGTGGAGGAGAGCAATACAGGACCCTCAGTCAGTCATCTCCAGGCCCAGGCCCCGTGCTGCAGGCAGGCCTTTCCCAGCTGAGAGGACTGAGGAGTTGACTGTGCTCTCATGGTGCATGTGTGGGTGTGTAGGTAGGAGAGTGTGCTGGTCAGAGGTGCCTGTCCTGGTACCTGGGACCCTGGGGGCTGAATGGTGAGAGGAGGGGGTGAGAGCAGTTGGAGAGCAGCTTTGGCAGCCCCTTTGGTCTTCAGCCCCTTCAGTTCTCTTCCCTTGAGAAGCCCCTTTCCAAAGCTGGGCGAGGGGTTAAGTGAGTGACCACAGAACATTGAAAAAGTCTGGGTTAGGCCAGTCAAGAAGGAAGGGATAGGTTGATGTTAAGGAAACATCAGCCCCAGGGCCCCTTTCCTGGCAAGGAGCCATGGTTGGGAGTTCATTGGAATTTCACTTAGGGGAGAGGTTTCTCTGGAGCTTTGGTTAGGGGCACGGTGAAGCATTTTCCCAGGAGCAGGGCCTTCATTGTGCACCCCTCTCAAGATTCTCAATGAGGTCTGGCTGTGGGGAGGCCTTACCCAGAGGCCCAGCCATCCTGCCCTCCAGTGTTGACATACGTGGGAGGCAATGCGATGGGGAAAGCTACTTGGGGGCGGGGCCTGGTCAGAGGGCCAACTTCACATTGACAGCTCAGGTCTGGTGGGGACACTCATGTGGGAGAGTGCTATAGCTCTGTATAGTCGCTTATCTCCCATGTCTCTGGAAGCTCTTCCACACCTCTTTTCTTGATGGATCTGAGTTTTCTTCTGATCTAGAACTTGGAAACACCACGAGGATACCTTCTGACTTTTATTTTCCTAGAATTCTTGGCCCTGAGTTGCCATGATTTTCTTCTCTGGCTGAGCTTGATTGCTTCCTGGGGTCATGAAGTCAATTAGAAGACTCAGGGATAGGTGGCAGTTGGGCATTTTGGTGAAAGGACGCACCTGGCCTCTGCTGAACATCTCCCGCCTGGTCTCATGTGCTAGTTGGCAGGATGGGGGAAGCCCTTGCTTTTGGCACAGGAGTCAGGATTCTGTAAGGATCATCCCTGGGACTCTAGACCGCACCTGTAGGGCAGTCAGGGTAAGTGTCCTTATTGCCCCAATCCTCTGGGCCAGTGTCCTGGTCAGCAAGCCTGCTGAGGGTGCCCCTTCCTCAGTCCACTTCAGATACAGTCAAGGCGGGAGGGGAGAAACCTGCTGGGACACTGGATTGATGATCAAAGTCAGTGGAAGGCCAAGGGCTGGGTTGGTCTTAAGGCTCCAGCTGGCTGGCTGGCTGGCTAGGTGAGGGTAGCAGGTGCAAGTGAGGCTAGGTCAGCTCAGCTGCTCCTGGGTGGCCCAGATGCACAGAATCCTGCTCAGGGACCTAGGAATTTGCTGAATCCGGGAAATAAAGCAGATGCCCCACTGTCCATACTGACACTCCATGCTGGTTTCTTCTCTGGTCTGTCTCAGCCTTCAGCTCTTCCTGTCCTGAGGCAGAAGTATGGTTAGTGGGCAAAGGAAATGTCCATGGCTCTTGCCCCAGAGGCCTTCTCCACTTCAGGCCCACCCTCTGCTCCTCTTTGTAGGCCTGGTCCCTCTAGGAGAGGGTTCCTTTCCCTTCTGCGGCTTTTAGGAGGAACCGGCTCTCCGTGCAGTGCTCTGCCTCTAGGTGTCGCTGTCTCCCTGTGGTAGCTGCCCCCTGAGCAGGGCCTCCTGGGGGGAAGGAGGGAGACCTGGCAGTTCTGGGTAGACATGGGGGGATTCTTCTGGATATTGAGGAGGAGACTTCTGGCCTAAGATCATATTATGTTTTGTGGCCGGATTGAGTAGAGGAAGACTCCCAGATCACTCCTTGGGCCTTGGAAAAGGCAGTCTTGGCTGTGGGCCATGTTATGGGCTTTTTCTGGGGCAGGATCTGGAGTGAGGGGCTTGGAGAGGACAGGGAGACCAGCAGGATGTCTATGATAGATGAAACCATTCTGGGAACTTGATTTTGAAAGGACCAGGTGGGCTCTCCCTGCCCTTCACCTCTGAATCTTCTTCCCTGACACCCTCTCTTCCGAGGACTGTGGGTTTGGACCCTCTGGGGCTGTGGATAGAAGGGGGACATTAGCTTCCTGCATGTTTACTTTTGGAGAAGTTGGGCTCCATGTGTGAGATGGGGGTCTAGGAGGGACATGCCTCCCCTTTTGCAATTGACTTATTACTTGGCTTTTGGAAGGAAGAAAAGAAAGGAGAGAGACAGGGGGAGAGAGTTTTAGAGGAGGTTGGGAAGAGAGGAAAGAGAAAAAGAGCTAGAAGAGAGAAAAAGAGAGAGGAAGTGTTTTGCTTAGAGCATTTCTTTGGAGGGGTGGGGTGTAGATTGTCCTGGGAAGGCACCATTTCAGCTTTTGGCTGCTATGAAGTTGGACTGGGCGTGTGGAAGGGCTGGGCCAGAAGGGTGTAGCTCCTTCCTCTGGGCACACCTCAGACCACACTGTCAGGCTTGTCTTTCAGTCTCCCCCCCATCTTTTAAAAAATGTTTTTTATTTTTCAATTACAGAACTCATAATGAATAGGCTATGGGTCTGAGAAGCCTTTTCAGCCTGTGTGTGACCTTCAGTTGTCATCTCCCTTCTTTGGGCCTCAGTTTCCTCAGGGTAAAATCTAGGGGCTGGACTCTGTGGTATCTAAGGTCTTAACAGGCTATGAAAGTTAAATTACTTTCTTCTGCTTACTCGGCGTAACCTGTGCTTTGGTGGACCTTTGGCTGGAATTGAAACTGATAGGAGGCCTGGGGGGTATGAATGTGACCCCCCCTGCAGCCTCCAGCTATCTGCCGAGGCTGTCGCATTCTTCTTTGGCCTCCTGGCATCTTCAACAGTCTGTGGTCTTGCTCTCAAGGGCCTTCTGGCTGGGTCCAGTGCTGAGGGGTGACAGGGTGGAACCAGAAGAGAATCTGATAAAGCCAGGGCAGAATGGCAGCTTGAGTTCTTGGGGTTTGAAGAGGAATGTTGGTGTTTTGGGACAAGTAGCCCTTCCTCTGACCTGCTCTGTTGGGGAGGTGGCATTGAGTGGCCTTTGGAGTAAATGGGTGTGAATTTCCAGAGGGGCCGGACCCTCAGCCCTGCATCTTGTGTGGGAGACTCCGGTGGCCCTCACTCATGCTTGTCTTCCCTCCCCACCACCCAGACGAGACCCTCCGCTCTTTGGCCAGCCCTTCCTCCCTGCAGGGCCCCGAGCTGCACGGCTGGCGCCCCCCAGTGGACTGTGTCCGGGCCAATGAGCTGTGTGCCGCCGAATCCAACTGCAGCTCCCGCTACCGCACTCTTCGGCAGTGCCTGGCTGGCCGGGACCGCAACACCATGCTGGCCAACAAGGAGTGCCAGGCAGCCCTGGAGGTCCTGCAGGAGAGCCCGCTGTATGACTGTCGCTGCAAGCGGGGCATGAAGAAGGAGCTGCAGTGCCTGCAGATCTACTGGAGCATCCACCTGGGGCTGACCGAAGGTAAGCCTGGCAGGGATGGTGGTGGTGGTGAGGGGTGTGTGGGGGCCACAGATTCAGGGGCAGGACTTGGTAATGGAGTGAACTGGCCAGCTCTCTATCCCTCCCGGCTGGGGGAAACAAGAGCCCAGAAGATGTAGCCTCCTGATCTAGGAGGGTAGCTGAAGAGGGGAGAAGGCACGGTGGTGGGAGGGGGAAAAAGCTGGAGCAGGGGTGAAGGGACACAAAGTAAACCAGGGACAGAAGGACCCATGACTGTGTGAAGCGGACACAGGAGAAGGCGAGGCAGGAGTCCCAGGCAAATGGAGAAGTAAGAACATTTATTTTTAAGTTGAGAGAAGGTTGGGCAGTTTAAATTCTAAGGCAGGACAGTAGTGATGGAGAGGCTGAGGTGAAGGAGAGAGGGGTGCTCTGTGAACAGTGCCTGGGAGGGTGGTCCAGGGCCCTGGGTGTGGGGGGGGTTAGCCTTAGTTCAGAGGAGCAATCCCTCCTCCAGGTGCTGGAAGGAGGGAGGAAACAGATTAGGTGTGGAGGCTGGATAGCGAGGGCTTCCTGACCAGTGGCCAAGATAGTTCAGCTCTGCCCCAAATATAGGAATAAGCTGTGCATACAATTATTAATAGCACTACCACCACTAATAATGGAGTGATTCCTCATGAATGTGGTCACTCCTCCCATTTCTGGCAACCTCGAGTTCTAGAAGTGAGCAAAGACAGGGGCCCACGCAGCGTGTTCTCTGTGAGACAGGAGCTGGCTGTGCCCCAGGCTGACTAGTGCACAGAAGACTAAGGTCCCCGATTCAGTGAGCTGGGTCCTTCAGTTTCTTGTTTTTTCTCCAGCAGCCTTCCATTTCAACCCAAGGGAGACCGGGCAGCAGGTCGGGGTGGGCGTGCTGCAGAGTGCATGGGGGAGGGGACAGAGAACTGCCAGCCAGAAGAGCCAGGTGGGCTACCTGAGAACCTTTCCACATGAGGGGCCCTCTGGAGGACCTTCTGATTGGAGCTGGGGAATGAGGTATTTGAAGGATGACAGTAAACATACTGTGTGTTCATGTTGCGGAACGCCCTGTGGTCTTTCAGGTCCTGAGACTGCTCCGTTCCAAATCTTGAGCTGTTGTTGGTTTATTTATTCAACAAGCATCTGTTAAGCACATACTGTGTGCTTCAGAGAGTGACAGTGTAAAAAAGCCGGTTGGTCCTTATGCTGGCCAGCCAGTGTATAGGCTGAGAGAGCCTTCCCCTGGGCCCACTCTAGAAAAGAAGACCCCACACTTTTCTCATTCCTCAGAACCCTGACCCCCTCCAGCCCACCCCCAGGGTTCCACAATCCCCTCCTCCTGGCTCTTGGGGGCCAGAGGTAGTTTCTGCTGAGAGCTAACCAGTGGAAGTCTCGAGGCCTTTTAATAGCAGGTAATGTTTCTGTGAGTAAGAGGATCTACCTGACAGTTAATTATTCACGGCGTGGGGGAAGTGGTCCCCTGAGCACTTCCTCCCTCCTCCTAATAACATCCAATAACCTGGCTTGGTCCCTGGGGTGGGTGGGAGGATTGGGAGAGGAGAGACCTGTGTAGGTCTGGACTTCGGTTCTTGTCTTCTCTTTGGCCCCTGCTGGTGGGTGTGAGTCCCCTGGAGACTTGGTCCCATCTCTCCTTCTGCCTGAGGCTGAGACCCTCAGCTAGTGGAAAGAACTGTGGTGGCAGGAATGTCACCTCTACTGAGCTAGAGTTCCAACTGCAGGGACCTAGGGATATTCAGCCCTATGCCCATTTTGGTGGGGAAGCTGATGTGCAGGGAGGAAGGGTGGTATCCCAGGGCACACAGCAAGCTAGAGGAGGCCCAGGCCCCTGATGCCTTATCTAACCCCTTTACACTGCCCTGGGGGAGGTCTTGTGACCTTGGGCCCGTCTTTGCCTTCCTTCATTACCACCACCATCATTGCTGGTATTTACAGGGTGGAACTGTTGCTGTTGGACTTGAGATCAGGCTTCTTGCCCTTTTCAAAGGTGACAGTGAAGTTCAGGGTCACCCTGGTCCTTCAGATGTGAAAAGCAGAGGCCTCTCCTGCGAGTTCTCCCAGATCATGGCCCAGCAACCTGATGTCCGGATTTAGCTTCATTCAGTCTCGCTGCTGAGGATGCCCGAGTAGCCAGGCCTCGGGTTTCCACAGGTGAATTCTGTGGACGTAAGTAGGATGGACTCCTCCCAGCCAGTCCTGGGAGAGGCTGTTTTCCCCCAGAGACCCTCAGCCAATTGTACTGGCTGACCTGTACCCAGGTGCAGAGCATCTGATGCAGTAGTGAAGGGCAGGCCCTGCTCTGGGCAAGTAGTCCAGCTGGCGGGAGCCTGATCCTGTTTAGATTTACACCACAGCAGTACTTGTTTAAGAACAGTTTGGTTTCAATAACACTTTATTTTTGGAGATAGCATTCATAACGATTAAGTACTCAGACCCTGTCACCGGCTGCCTGGGTTTGAAGCCTGGCTTTGCCACTTACCAGCTGTGTGGCCTTGGGCAAGTTACTTAGCATCTCTGTGTCATGGTTCCTTATCAGTAAAATAGGGAGATTGATGATGCCTACCTCATAGATAAATCTAAGAGGATTAAATGAGTTAGTACATCTAAAGCACTTTTAGTAGGGCTGGCACGGAAAGCACAGTATAAGACCATTCTTATTACAAAAATACTTACTAAGCTCTTACGTTATTTGGCCTCAACAACTAGCACCAGCTGACAACCCTCCCACTGGGAGTTTCTCTAGGGCTGGTGGGTAGAGTGGAGGACACAGATCACACAGGCCCCAGAGAGGGGTGGGGATGGAGACGGGCCTGAAGGGACGAGTAACATTATGCTCAGGCCAAAAGGCAGATATCAGTTGACCACCCACTGTGCATAGGGCTGTGTGCTGGGTGTTACAGGGCATGAGGGGCTCTCCTATAAGGTGGAGTGAAGGGTGGGACCATTTCTCTAGGGGGATGCACTTCCCGTGTTGTCTGGGGTCTGTACCCTTTTCTGGCGGCTGCCAGTATAGCATATCCGTGACCTTGCTCTGTGCACCAGCAGGGGCTGGTTACACCTCTAGTCCTAGCCTCTGGGTGACCTCATAGGCTGGCTGACCGAGCCCCTCACAGGGGATTCCCAGGTCTGGGTTGCTGGCACCTTCCTAGAGGTGGTCCCCATGGGTGCTGCCCACACGGGGTCCCCTTAGGCAGGAAGTGCCCGTTCATAGCGCTGGGCCCTGGGTAGGTGGGAGATCTCTGTGTGAGGCTGTACGAACAGCCTGACTGATTATTCATTGATTTCTTCTCATGGTAACATCTCAAGAGGATATTTTCTTTCCTGCAAGGTGTTGGCAGAGGCTAATGAGATGGTAGGGGGTGCCTGGGGCAGCCCTGTGCCATTTACCTCCTGTCACTCCTTTGCTTTTCCTTTTGCTGAGCCTCTGATACATCCAAAGGTCTGAGAAGCCAGCAGGTGGTGGGGCAGATAGGTAGGGAGTATAGGAGGGGGTCAGGTGGACAGGAGCTGGGAGTCAGGCCTCCGTTCAGCAGACCTTTGACCCTCCAGCCAGATTCTTCCCGTGTCACGATGGGAAGCAAAGAGGACTTTCTATCCCCTCGTGTGGTCTGGGTAGAGTCAGCTTGGTGTGATGGTAGAGGGCTGGTGTGAGGGCTGGGATACCAGAGTCCAGCTGTAGCGCTGCCATGAGGCGCTGTGTGATCTCAGGCAGGTTGCTTCGCCTCTCTGGTCCAGCTCCAGGCCCTGTCTTTGAAATGAGGACACTGTACTGAATGATGGGACCTGGCCTTCCACAGGCTATCGTGGTTCCACCTTCCCTGTGCCTTCTTTCCAGAAGCATTTGGAAGTCCTTAGAAGAGGGCAGGCAGGTCATGCCAGGTCACGAGGGAGAGTTATTAGGCAGCCCGACCTGCTCTGGGAGACCGTCTCCTCTAGCTGGAGGAAATAACTCGTCCATGGGGCACATCCAACATTTCACTGGTAACCTGCCCCTGCACTTTCAGAGGGCGCCTGTGCCTGATGACGTTCTCTTTTCCAGGTGAGGAGTTTTACGAGGCCTCGCCTTATGAGCCAGTGACCTCCCGCCTCTCCGACATCTTCAGGCTTGCTTCAATCTTCTCAGGTAAGTGGCCTTGTGCTGGGGCCTCGCCAGTTTTCCTCTGGTCCCAGTGTGGCCGATGGAGCCCTGGGCCTGGCTCAGGAATCCTGGCCTTTAGCACCAGCAAACCCCTTAACATCTCTGAGCGTCATATCCTCATATATAAATGAGACATCTGAAACCTGATGTCACTTTTATCTCCTGTCACCTGTCTTGCCCCGATAGGTCCGTCTTTCTAGTTCCCCAGCTCTTCTGTTCCAGTTGTTCAAGCTCTTTGTGCCTCAGTTTCCTCAGCTGTGCAATGGGGAGCATGCCTACCTGGAACATTGTTGTGAGGCCTAAATGAGCCAGTGGTTGATAAGGCTCAGCGTGCTGCTGGGTGTGGTGGTTGGCATTCGTGTCACTGCTACCCATTCTGCTGTGGGTTTCCCTCTTCCCTGAGCACCCCACTGAAGGGGGGCCCCGAGCCTCAGCCACTCCCGCCCTGCCTGCCCCAGGGAGGGAGAAGGCCCAGGTTGAACTCCAGCTTTGCTTGCCGTGGTCCACGTGTAGAAGACAGATGAGTTTTTGGGTTCTTTCTTCTTGGCCTTGTTTCTTCTGCCACTTGGGGGCTCAGCGGGTCCAGGGCCGGCTGCCCCGCTTGGGCACTGGAAGGTGGCTCACGGTCTTGGACTTGCTCTATGGGAGCTGGAGGCGAGCGCTTCCTCCAGTCACCACTGGTGCTTAAAGGTGGCAGGGTGGGCTTGTTCCCTGGGATTCCTGTGTGCAGCGCCCCAGGCTTACAGATAGTTTCTTGGCAGTATTTGGAACCTTCCAGAGTTTCTTTTGCTCTAAGACAGGGTTTCTCAACAGCACCATGACTGATATTTTGGCCTGGGTAAGTCTTGTGGGAGGAACCATCCACCCTGTGCATTTAGGATGCTTAGCAGTGTCCCTGGCCTCTGCCCACTAGATGCCAGTAGCATCCCCTCCCCAAGGTGTGACAACCCCAAATGTCTCCAGATGTTGCCTGGGGGCACGGTGGCTGCCAGTTGAGACAGGAATGACACGAGTGAGCCCCCACACCCTTTCAGATGAAGAATTCTCTAGGACAGTGTTGCTCAAACTTTTTCCCCCATTATTATTCCCTACAGAGAAAATGTAATTTTCTGTAACTAGGGAAATACTATCTTAGTCTGCTTGGGCTGCCGTAACAAAAATAGCATAGACCAAGAGGCTTAAACAATATAAATGTAGTATCTTACGGTTCTGGAGGCTGGAAGTTCAAGATCAAGGTTCGGCAGGTTTGGTTTCTGGTGAGAGCTCTGTCTCTGACTTGCAGATGGCCACCTTCTCACGGTGCCCTCACAGGGTGGGGTGGGACAGGAGAGTTGGTGGGGGGCGAGGGGGAGAAAGAGAGAGATCCATCTCTTCTTATAAGGTCACAGTCCTATCAGATTAGAACCCCACCCTTATAACCTCATTTAACCTTAATTACCTTCTAAAATCCCTCTCTCCAAATATAGTCACATTGGGGCTTACAGCAATTTGAGGGGCACACAACTTAGCAAATGCCAAGAAATAAAATTTTGTGAGATAGAGTTGAGTTTTGGAGGGCCACAAACCATTGTAATACCTATTTTTTTGCCAAACCAAGAACCAATTTTTATTCCCTTGAGGGTGACACCATCCTCTCCTGTTGAGAATGCATGTTTCAGGGATTGAGATGGGACAATACCCATGTGCCTGGTGAGAGAAACCCTGGACACTAGTGAGAAGGGAGGCATTGACCAAAGGGTGACCATGTGGACATGCCCTTGGGCTCTGGTGGTGGTGGTGAATGGAATGGATGCTTCAAAGATGGTCTGTGTTGAGCTCTCTGCCCTGGGCTCTCACCATTAAAGCCCACCCCACCCTCCCCCGGGGTAATAGCAGAGATGTCAGGTGGCTCTGCATGTAGGCACTGTGATAACTCCTTGCCCATCCGACAGCACTGCACTGGGTGAGGGGCTGGCTGAGGTCCCTCCTAGCATACACATTCTGATTCTCACATTTCCTGATTCATTTTGGGCAGAAATCCACCTTGGACCACTCCTCTGAGACTGCTTGGAGGCACAGATGCAGGTGGAGCATATCACTGGCATGTGGATGCTATGGGGGGGATGCCCCCTGGCTCTGATGTATCCATTTCCCACCCTGCTAGTAGCTCAGGTACCAGCTGAGTACTGCTGCATGGGTGGGAGCCGCTGGGTTTAAGTCCAGTAAAAAAGTCGCTTTGGATTACTCCCTGAAGGTTGAAGGTCAGAAGTCCTCATTTTAGTCAGGCCCCTGCTGCTTCCTGGGCTCACATTAAGTATCTTCTTAGCAGAAAATCTTTACATAATGGACTTGACACTGTGGAACAAGGATGTTGACAAGACAAATGAGGAAATTACTGGGTCTGCGACTCACTAAATCAGCATCCTTCACCTGCTGCCCTGGATGCTGGGCTCTGGGGACCGCGGCCCACAGTGAAGGCAAGGCTTCGGGATCTGGGACAGTTCCCTTCTTATCACCCCTGTTGACTCTGCTCCACCCACAGCAGCCCTCAAGTTGGTTCATGGGAGACTCTGTGTGGGGAGACAGAGGTGGTCTGCCTTGGGTGCATAGGTGGGTGAGGAGGCCCTGGGCTGGCCACCAAGAAACCAAGTGGGCCATGGCAGGCTCAGCAGAGACAAGGCTGGTTGGGGAGCTGGGAGGCCCAGGTTCCAGGGCATTCTCTGCCACAAATCAGCTGAAGGAATTGGGCAGGTCACTCCCTGCTCTAGACCTTGCATTTTTTTTCTGAAGAAAGGAGATGTGAATGTAGAGCAGTGCTCCCCAACCTTTCCCTGTCACTGTGCCAGATAATGGCAGTATTGTTGGCATATTTGGATGAGCAGAGCAGCTTGGGGCTCAGCGATTACAAGCCCCTGCCAGCTGAGGGGTCAGTATCTGGCCACACGAGTTACCCGCCCGTAGCTCGCTAGTGGGAAGGCCTGGCCTGGGTGACCCAAGATCTTGCACGATGCCTATAGGGCTGGGTGGAGCTCCTCCCACTTCCACACACCTATATTTGGCTGTGTGCTACCCCCAGTGTTGGTGGCCCTCCTCTCGGCCCCACTGCCCCCAGCTGGGGCCTCAGGGACTCAGAGAAGGGTGCTGCTGTATCTGTGGGGCTCAGTTGCTGTTTTCTCTTTACTGTCTGAGAATTCAGGGCCCTGGTGCAGGGTGTCCTGGAATGTGTGTGCTCTTTATCTCTCCCCTTCTCTTTCTGGTGGGGTTCTTGGAAAGTCCCACGGGGCTTCTGTTGGCAAAGAAAGCTGTTAGGACTCCCCAACACTCCCTGACACCAGAGGCCCTGGGGGAAGGATGAGCCCTCCCCTCCTCTCTGCCCAGTTCAGACACGTGCTCCGGGGTCAGTGACTGGCTCTGGGATTCCTGGTGTCCAGTTAGTCCTAAGTCCAAGGCCAGGAGGAGAGCAGTCTGGCTCCACCCTGAACCAGGATGAGTAATGTTGGAGGCATCCAGTGTCCTGCCCTAGCCTTGTAGCTGGGAAAGGAGATTTCATGGAGAAGAAACAAGGTTCTATTTCTAACAATTCAAACTGCCCTTGAAACCATGAAGTGGAGTATGTAGTGCTCCAGTTGTACCTGGCACGTGGGAAGAGTGTGTGGGCCTTGAGCCACAGAGAGTTGGGTTTGAATCCTGACTCGTCCACTTAAGGCTGTGTGATCTTGGCCTCACTGTGGCCTTTTGGAGCTCTAGTGCATATGTTTGTCAAATGGGAGTGTGACACCTGCTAATAGGGTTGATAAGGAGGATTCACGAGAATGGACACAGAGAGAAGGAGAGTCACCCTCTCTCCACCGAGGACATTCAGTTGAGTCAGGTGCCTTCTAGAGCGGATGCAGGGGCGGAGGAGCTAAAGTTGGGAGTCTCTCTCTCTGTCCCCCGGCATCTGTGACCTTGTGAATACTGGATCCCAGCTGGGCTTATCTAGTTTGGTCTGGGGAGTCTGGAGAGGCTGTAATAAGAGAGGACAGAAGGGCTTCTTAGGGAAAGAAGAGACTGTCCAGGCAGAGAGAGGTCACTGAGGGGCAATGTGGAAAGTGAGGGGAGCAGAGATGCCCTGTCCACCTGGGGGGAGGCCTTCCAGGTGAGGACTAATGGGGCGGGCAGGCCAGGCAGTGGCTTTCGTCCCAGTGACAGGCAGATGGCTGCGGCCGGGCTGCCTGGGCATCCTTGGTGAGGGGCGGGGCCTCCAGGGCCTGCAGCGTTCCAGGAGAGCATCGCCAGATGCTTGGGCATGGAGCATGTTTATGCAAACTTGTCTTTTCTGTAGCTGAAAGGGAACTTAGAGATCATCTAGACCCACCCTCCCTCTGACAGAAAAGGAAACTGAGGCCCAGAGAGAAGGTACAGACGTAGACTGAGGTCAAATCCTGGTTCTGCCCCTGCCAGTGTCTACCTCCGCAGGTGTCTCACGTCTAAGCCCCAGTTTCCCCTTGCACAACATGGACCGATAGAAAAACCCTACCTGCCAGGGTTTGTGAGGACCAAATGAGATACTGCAGGGAGGTGCTTGGCGAGTGCCTGGCACATTGCATCGAAATGCGTAGCTGTTAAAACTGCCTGCAGAGTGATTTCTTCCAGGGAGAATGGCAGGCTGTGGCAGGGCCAGCCTTGAACTTAGTATGTGGGAAACACATGTCTTTGGTGATGTGAGGCTGCCTCCCGCCTGCAAGAGTGCTGGGCGGGGGCTGGAGTGGGAGGCGATTGGGAGATTTTCAGGAGGCAGTAGGACCCCAGGGCTCCTGCTGAGCTGCTATGGCCTTTGTTGCTCTACTGTGACTGGGTGGGGACACATGGAAGTTGGCGAGAGGCTGGGCTCAGGCACTTTTCAGGGTTGGAGGAAGAAGAGATGGGCGGTAGCTGCTTCAGTTGGACAGCAGGCCTCTGGAGTGGGCCATCTTGCTTGGATGGGGCCAGGAGAGGCCCAGAGATGTTCTTGATGGAGGCTCTGGTGGTCCCCTTTTTGGGGGCTCAGGACATGAGGGAGCCCTACCCTGTCAAGAAGCCCTGCAGATGGCCCCTGAGGGGTGAACACCACCCTGCCCTTGATGCCATAGCACTTTGTCCTTCATCACGGTGCTCGCTCTTGCCTGTTGGCGACGTGTGGGATTGTGGGTGTCGGTCTCTGTCAGTGCTGTGCCCTAATATAACTCCCTGGAGGATCCTGGAAAGTGGGTAGGTGTGGACTCTGAGGCTCGCTGGTCCTAGTTTTGGATCCTGGCCTCGCCCTACCAGATGGGTGATAACATGGTGGGTCACAACCCCTCTGCATTTCATTTTCTCATCTGTAAAATGGAGCAGTTTGGCCTGCCCTGCAAGGATCGGCAATGACACGTGCCCGGCTCCTCACACGGCGCTGGAGCGCAGGACCACTGGCCGTGGTGATGTTGTCAGGGGCTGGTGGGGGAGCATGGTTTAGTGTGAGGCGTTAGGCTGCACAGGAAAGGTGGTAAGGGGGCCCAAGCAAGTCTGAGGCATCCTGTGTGCTGCATCACAGGAGTAGAGCGGGGACCCTGGCCAGGTGCTTGTAGTGCCGATGGCAGAGGTGGGGTTGAGCTGAGTCTGGAGGTCCACATCTTGTTCAGTAAATGTTGAGTTCTCAGGATGTCCGCATACGACAGAGCTTTAAAATGAAATCAGACCCTTGTCCTGACCCCCACTGATACACTCACTAGGTGCTTTATTGTTGGTGGCGGTGTAGACAAGATGCTGCCCCAGGAGTCCAGGGGAGGCTGCGATTGGCGGGGAAATCGGGAAAGTCTTGGAAGAGGAAGGAGTGGGATCTGGGAATGATGCCCCTGGCAGCACCATGACTTGGAGGCCTGGCCAAGCTTAGGGTGTGGAAGGAACCACACATCTCTGAACCTTGTGGGCTCATAGGACACTTGTGGCAGATGGGATATTGGCCTCCAGGATCTCCTCCCTGGGGGCTCCTGCCCAGGACTTACCCAGAGGACAGAGCTCAGTGTGACTGCTCCCCTAGAGCACTAAGGGTCACTGGGGAGAAGCTGAGCTGCCCTTGGGTGGGGGAGGGCTTCAATCTCTAATTAAGGTCCGCTTAGTGGCCCTAGCAGGGGGTGGGTGAGGAAGGACGGTCTGGCTCAGCTCTGCTGTATGCCTAGGGGGCCCCTCCCTTCCCTGGCTCTACTGAGGAGGTGTCTGAGTCTTTGAGCCCGAGCCCCTCCTGCCCTTGGGTTGCTGAGCAGACCTGTGAGAGCGTTCCAGGTTCTGTAGGCTGGCTGGTGCCCCTGGGGGATCCCTTTCTGAGGCAGTCCTGTGGGGAGGGGTGGGGGTTAGGGATGGAGGGCAGGAGAGGAAGTGAGGGAACAGGCAGCCTCTCTCCCTGCCCCCCTGCATGGTGGCTCCGGCGATAAACTGCTTATCCTCAGGTTGTCTCCCTGAGCCGAATGCACAAGCGTGTTATTTAAATTTCAAAATCACATTCTTCTTCTTACAGCTGTCAGAGACTCTGAGTGTCAACGAAAATTGGGCTTTAGCTGCAGCTCCGTCACCTCTTATACCTCCCCTTTTGAGAGAGGAGATGTCATCTGATGGCCAAGGAGAGGGCGTGGGTGGGAGAGAGGACTGGGGGCAGGGAGAGTGAGGTGTCTGGGTAGATAGGGCCAGGGGACCAGGACTCTTGTCCTACTGATCGGCAGTTGGGACCGAGTGGGAGGAGGCCAGCTTCCCCATCATGGGGCTCCAAGAGGCCTGGGGGAACCGGAGAAGTCTGCATTCCCCCTTAATGTCATGTTCCCGTCTCCCATCAATGGCAGGGAGCTCAGGCTCCTGTCAGTGCCTAGAAGAATCTGCTCCCACTAAGGTGTGGGCAGGCATTGGTAAGTTCATGTCTGATTGCCTTTGTGTATAAGGAAGACATTGCTGTGAGAAAAAGAGAGAGAATAAAATTTAGCCCCAGACAAGGCCTTTTAACTGTAGAATTTCAGGTGTCTTCATTGGTGTGAGGTGGTTTGGGTGAAGGTATTTTTCAGTACCCTTTAAATAACACCTTCTAGGGCACCTGCTTGCTTGCTTCCCTGTGGGTACATAAGACAGACAGTCCAGTGGTGGGCGTGCGGTGTTCTGAGCTGGCTCTTCCTGCTCTTAGTAGCTCCTGACATGGCTCTGCAGGGTCTGTCCCCAGAGCATGCTCCTGGCTTAGCCATGAACTGTATTCACCTTATTTATCTGGATAGGAGCAGGGTTTAAATAACAGCTCTGGGAATGGCCCTTCCCACCATATCTGTCAACTTAACCCCAGGGGTGGGCATAGCAAGGAATGAATCTGAGAGAGGTCAGAGTGTGTTTATGTGTATGTAGTGTGTAGTTGGGGAGTGTAAGTGTGCTTGGTACATGCTTTGCTAGTGTGTGTGGGGGGGGAGTGATGTGTGTTGGGGTGTGGTGCGTGGTGGTGTGTGTGGTTTTGCATGTGTTATGGAATGGCGTGTGTGTGGGGGGTGTGTTGTGTCTGTATGTGGGGCGATGTGTGTATGTGTGTGATGTAGCAGATGGTGTGTGTATGGGGGTGGTGTGTTTACGTGGGTGATGTGTATTTTGGGGTAGTATGTGTGTGGAGTGGTGTGTGTGTGATGGTATGTGTGTGGAGTGGTGTGTGCGTGTGTGGTTGTGTGTGAGGGTAGTTAAGGGTGTTTGGTAGTGGCCCCCTCTGCATGTGGATAGGGAAGGAAGGGGGCAGGTTGGAGAGGAAGTGAGTAGGAAAGCATTGAAGGGAGATACGACCCCTCCTTCATGGGACTGGCCGCTGCCTCGGCCCCTTTCTTACCTCTAGGGCAGCTCTGGGAGTGGTGGTCGGGATGAATACGGAGGGGTGTTAGAAGATCGGAAGGCCATCTGCACCTGATCAGCAAAAAGAATGAGTGCACTGAACCTCTGTGTGTGTATTTAGGGGCTTCCTGAGTCTGAGGTTATGTAACTGGCTCTGCATCTCAGGTGCCCCTCTCTGTAGAAGCAATGTGTGTGTGACTGTGTCCCCAGATTTTCACTGAGCGTCCCTTGCATGCCATATGCTGACCTAGGTGCTGAGGATATGTCCGTGAACAAGACAGAGGAGTCTGTTGCTCTCATGGAGCTTAGATTTGATTAGCCTGAGACAGAGAAAAGCAGAAAACAAGCCAACAAATGAACAACAACACAGATGTAACATAGTGATACATGCTAAGGAGAGAAATAACTTCATATGAGGAGACAGAGGTGACTGGTGCTCCTGTAGACTGGGAATGCCAAAGTCTTCCCGGGAAGGACCCAGCTGTGGGAAGGTCCGGGGAATGGCAGAGGGAACAGCCAGGGAAAGGCCCCCAGGTGAGGACACCCGGGGTGGAGGGCACGACTTCAGACAGACTGTGCGGCTGGGCCCAGGGAATGAGGTGGAGGGCATGGTTTGGGAGGTAGGCACAGAGGCAGGCAGGGCCCGGATCATGGATCATGGGCCAGATGCTGCAGGCAAGTGATGGAGTTTGGATTTCACTCTAAGAGTGCTGAAAGACCTTTGGAGGGTGTAGACACTCGAGTAGCTCAGTACAATTTATGAATTTGAAAAGATTACCCTGCACGGTGGAGAGTGCATCGTGGGCGGGAGGGGCATGGCAAGATCGGAAGTGAGAGAACAGTTAAAGGCTGTCCCGGTGGCCACATTCCAGGACAGCAGGAGAGATGGAGCGGATGCTCAGATCTGGGGTCTGTTGTGGGGCAGAGTTGAGAGGAGGTGGGTGGGAGTTAAGGATAACTCTGATAATTTAGGCTTGAGCAGCAGTGGTCCTGCCCTGTAGCAGGGTGGAGAAGATGAGAGAAGGAACAGGTTGGGGGTGAGCAGAAATCCACAGTTCTCTTTTGGCCACGTTAGAGTTGAGATGCTCGTTGGACCTCTAGCTGGAAATGCCAAGTAGGCAGTTGGCTGTAAGCCTAGAGTTCTGAGGAGAGGTCAGGTTGATGTGTAGACTGAGAGTCATTAGCATATAGATGGTGTGTAGAACCACGGAACCATCAGGTCATCCAGAGAGTGTGAGAGAGAGAGGGAGGCTGGGGCTGTCCCTCAAAGGAGGCCAAGACTAGGGCCAATGAGGAAGGGGAAGCCAAGTCAGGGGTGCCGGGGTGGGGTGGGCCAAGAGAAGCTCCGGTCTCCAGACAGAGGAGGTGGTCAGCTGTGCCAGCGTAGCCCCAGAAGTCAAGTAGGAGAAGTTTAGAGAAGTGACCATTGGATTCGGCACCATGGAGGTCACGGATGACCGTGACTGGAGTATCCCCCCGTAGTGGGGTGGTGGATTGGAAGCTTGATCTGTGTGGGATGGAGAAGAGGTGCGGTGAGAAGGTAAAAATAGCAACTATAGAAGGCTCTTTGGAATTTCTCTGTGAAGGGGACAGTGAAACAGGAGGATGTGGGGTCACAGGAGGGCCTTGCTTTTTTTTGGTGTGTCCTGAGTTGGGCAATGAGGCAGCTTGTGGGACGCTATTGGGAGTGATCCATTGGAGAGGGAGAAGTTGAAGGGCCAAGAGAAAAGGGGTAATTTCAGGAGTGATGCCCTTGAGAAGGAGGAGGGATGGGACCCAAAGCACGTCACATGAGCTGTCCAGTTGTCATTGCTTTTAAACTCCGTATTTAAATGACCAGATCACCAATTTACCAAACTTATTGATTTACCAAAACTTGTTTCTTTTGTTATTTTAAAAGCTTTCAGAAATTCACATTGAATGGTTTTCATGGCTTCTGGAGACTTTTGCAAATGGTTTTCATAGCACTATTTTAAGGTATATTGAGGTTTTGAGATCTAAGGGTCATGATTGATATGTACTTCTTATGGCAAGAAAAGTATATTCATTATCAGTAAACAAAATGTAGTTTATGATTGGTGCCTCCAGTGCTACGTCCATTCACAAATAAAAAATGCAGATGAAGGAGTTAGTATTACATCAATATGAAATGCCTCAGTGTTGGTTTTGAATACAAAATTAAAGCTGATATACCACTGTATGGATTGCTGTGAAAATGGTAAAAATCCTAAATATTAAAAAAATAACCCACCCAAACTATATTTAAAAGAACATCGAGCCCTCAAAAGTGGCTGAAGAAGTCCCTTCAAATGTGAAATAATGAAATTTTAACTGCTAAAAACACAAAATAAGATGAATATGCTTTTTGAAGAATTAAAGAAAGAATTCTGACAGTGGTTAAAATTTGACAAAATGTAAAATGATATTAAAAAGTAATTGGTTTTTTTTTGGAATTGATTTTCAGTGAGTTTGCCATTCATCAGATTGAGGGTGGGTCTACCTTGATGACCCTCTAGGTCGCTCCGAGGGGCATGCTCTGGTGACCACACAGGCCACAAACTGCCTTTTTCAGAGGGTGATTTGGGAAATTGTGAGCTGGGCAGGGTGTGTGCATGTTAGGGGAGCAGGCCATGGGCAGCTCAGCCTCTCCTCTAAGTCCCTGGTTCTCCAGCTTTGGAGGGCAGCCTCAGAATTGTGGGGAGCTTGGGAAATCCAGACTCAAGGGCGCCAGCCATGGAGCTCCCGATACAGTGGGGCTGGGTGGGGCCTGGACATCCGTGCATAAGAGGCAGTTCTAGCACGTCAGAGTGCACCAAAGTTTAAGAGCCTCAACCTTAAATTGGTCACTTCCCTTCTAGTGCACACGCACTGCTGCTGGAATGGGCTACAAGCATGAGAATAAATATTTGTGTTTTAATAGCAGTGCGTTGGAACACATATTAGAAAAATCCAGAACTAGCGTAGATCTTATCATTTAGGACAAATCTAGGTGGGTACTGAAAAATTTAAAAAGTGAGTTGACTGAAGAAATTTAAACATTCCATTTAATTTAAGAAGTAAGGGATTTAAAAAAGAAGATAATTATATGTTAGTATAGGTGATACTGGAAACATGGCCGAAGTGATATATGCGTTACCTGGGAGACAGAAACTCTATGTGTGTCAAACAAAAATCTTGGATATTCAGTTTGAAGTTCTAGGGACAGATGGTCATTGGCTCAGGGCAGCACCCCAGGAGGGAAGAGGGGAGGTGGGCGAGGCTTGCTGGGGTGAGGTAGCCCCTCTATCATGGTTGTCTGCCCCCCTGCCCCACCCTGCCCTCACCAAAGGAGGGTAAGAGAGGGGATGAAGAAGCCAGAATGTTGCCCCAGGGGCATGAGCTGGTAGGTTTTGGAAAGTGCCAGGCTTGGTTAAATCCCGCCTCACTCTCCTGGGGCAGCTGTTACCATTTACTCCTTGGCTGAGTCTGTCCATCTGGCTCCTGTCAGCAGGCCTGGGAAACCCACGTGGGTAGGAGTGGGAAGGAGTCTGAGGGTGGGTCTGCCCAGGCCTGGGATGAATTTGTAGCTGCTGAGTCCCTGGCAGTTTCCTGTGTGGTCTCATCTCTCTGTTCAGGCACAGGGTGTGGGGTGTGGGAGTGTGTGTGTGTGTGTGTGTGTGTGTGTGTGTTGGGGGTGGTGGTGCTAGCAGGCGCCTCCATCCTGCTTTTTGGACATTTTTGTTTAGGGGGCTGGGGCCCACACTGGGCAAGGCTGGTGTTTGGAATCCAGTCCCTCCCCCTTGCTCCCCAGTGGGGCCTCTTGAAGAGGAAAATAAAGCCTTCTGGGCCTGAGGGAGGGCACCTTAGTGTGGATGGAGAGGCAGTGATGGGCTGGGAAGGGGCTGTCGGGTCTACCTGCCCGCCCCTGGCACATGCCTCCCAGAGCCAAGGCTAGCCAGAGCCAAGGCCAGCTCCCGGGGCCTTTCCCCACATGGAGTGCGGGTCCTGTTAATGGGCCCACTCACCCCCTGCACCCACTCTGGGAGGATCAGAAGGGACATCTTCCTGGTAACTAGGCAATTACTGTTACTATTGCCACAGTTTTTTGTTTCTTTTGTTTTTTTTTCTAGGAAATTTACCAAGTTTTGGCCCAGGGGTTTACATCTGCCAGCCCGTAGCAAAAGCTTTCACTATTCAAGCTCCAAATGGAAGGCACTGAGGCTATAATTACACCGGCATTAGCTCAGAAACATGCTGAGAGGAGCGGGAACGAAGCACCTGGGGAACCTAAAAGTAGCCGTGGGCCTAAATTAGCTGCTGTTCCGTTTGTGGTTGTCGCCCTGCCCGTCTGGGGTCTCTTTCTGTCCTTCACCTCGGCCCAGGCTGCTTCCCTCTTCCCTCCTGCCAGCATCCCGACAGGTGCACTGAACGGGAAAGAGCCACCTGGCGGGTCGGGGAGAACCCTCCCTAGGGGCCATCCCTCCAGAATGGCCTCGTGTAGACAGGCGTCCTCGGGTTCCTGACGGGCGGGGGGCAGAGTGGTTTAGCAGCAGCTCAGGGAGCTGCCAGGGGGGCCGCGCGCCCACTGTGACCAGAAAGCCACTGCTCAGCCTCCAGAGTCATCTCTGCCGCTTCCTTCCTTTGGTCTCCACCTCCAGGCGCCCTGAGTGCTGTCACCTCCTCTGCTGCTGTTAGTGCCCTCCATCTGGGACCCCTTTCCACTCTCTTTTCTTCCTCTGACTCGTCCTGTAGGTGTCAACAAGGATGTCACTGCTTCTCTGACCCTGGTCTGGGCAGGACGCTCCCTGCTCTGCTCCCACAGCGCCCTGACTTCTCTGCATGGCCTGTTCCTTTGTCCCTAGCTGCGTCTCTGGGGAAGTGCCGGTATATAGTAGGCCCTCAATAAAGATTTATTAATTGAATGAGCAGGAAAACAAAGCTTGATTCCCTGCCTGCCTTATTTCTCTTTTTGTTTTTACAAGGAGAGAGGGAGTTTGCTCTTTCTGCCTTTGTAGGGCTGTTGCTGGTGAGGTACGCTATTGGGGTGATGGCTTGGTCTTCGTTGATTGACCCCGACTTTAACTTCTGAGCACTTCTGGGCTGGGCTCCACATTGATACTTGATCAGACGTGATCTTGCTTTCTGTCAGCTTGTCTTCCTTAATAATATTCACCAACACTCTTTGAGCACTTATTATGAAGTAGATACTGTTCTAAGTACATTTATTTTTTCACTCATCAAATGCTTACTCAGCACCCACCATGCATCAGGAGCTGGGACATATTGATACAGCACAGTGAGCACAACTGACAAAGCCCCTGCCTTCATGGAGCTTATATTTGATACAAACAAATAAGTCAGTAAGGGGAAACAGATCGGAGTAGGGGTAAAGGAAATGACTTGTTATGTATAGGGCGGTCAGGAAGGACATACAGATAAAGTAGCATTTGAGCACAGACCTTAAAGAAGTGAGGAATGGAGCTGTGTGGTCATGGGGATAGGGGAGAGCTTTCCAGGAAGAGAAAGCAGCAAGTGCAAAGGCCCTGAGGTCAGGGCATGTTCCAAGAAAACCAACGAGACCAGTGTGGCTGGAATGGATGGAGTGAGCGGGGGAAGGAGTAGGAGATAAGATAGTATAGAGCACTGCTGGCTAATAGGAATACAGGGTGGGGCAAAAGTAGGTTTATAGTTGTGAGTACGCAAAACACAGTGCTTATTCATATAGTCTTATTTATTTATTATTGTATTATTTTCTATATGAACAACTATAAGCCTACTTTTGCCTCACCCTGTATAATGTCACATATGTATTCTAAAATTTCAAGTAGTCACATTAAAAAAGTAAAAAGAAACAAGTGAAATGAATTATAATACATTTGTTTAACACAATATCTCCAGAATATCATCACTTCAACATGTGATCAAAGTAAAACGTTGTTAGTGAAATGCTTTACACTTTTTTCTTATGAAGTACTCGAAATCTGGTGTGGACATCTCATTGTAGGCCAGCCACACTTCAAGCTCAATGGCCACGCGTGGCGAGTATTGGACAGCACAGGTGTAGAGGCCCATAGGCCATGCTAAGGTCTCTGAATGAGACGGGAAGTCACTGGAAGCTTTGGGGCCTGGGATCCTTATCTCTCTGCCTCAGGTTCTAGAAGGTTTGCTTTACCTGTGATGAGAAAATTGTTTTGAGGCGAGAGGCAATTTCAAGGACAGAGCAGGGAGCCTGGGCAGGAGGCCCTTACCAGCACACAGCCATGGTGACTTGGAGCAAGGTGGTAGCAGTGGTGATATGTGGTTGGATTCTGGATGTATTTTGAAGGTGGAACTGCCAGATTTTTCTGACATGGTATGTGATGAGAGAGGAGTCAAGGAAACACCAAGATTTTCGGCCTGAGGTCTAGAAGGGTGGGGCTGTTTTCAGAGGGATGGAGAAGACCGGGAGTGGACACAGCCTTGGGGGAACATAGGAGGTTTGGTTTGGGGCATGTTAAGTTTGGGATGTGGGTGTCAATCTTCCAGGTGGAACTAGCAAGCAGGCAGGTAGACATATGAATCTGGGGTTCAGTGGGGAAGTCTGATTGGGAATGTAAATTTGGGAGTTATTGATGACAGTTAAGGCCACGAGGTGGTCTGAGGGCCCTGAGGAGCAGGTGCAGGTAGAGAAGGGGGGGCTGAGCCTGATGGAGGAAGCCCGGTTAGGTGATCCCATTTCACAGATGAGGAAGCTGAGGCAGAGCATAGAGAATGCTGGGAGGTGTCCCCAGAGAGCAGGTGAGGTTTTGTCCCCATGCCTGTGCAGGCCTCTGACCTCTCTCGCCCTCCCTGTCCAGGGACTGGGGCAGACCCGGCGGTCAGTGCCAAGAGCAACCACTGCCTGGATGCTGCCAAGGCCTGCAACCTGAATGAGAACTGCAAGAAGCTGCGCTCCTCCTACATCTCCATCTGCAACCGGGAGATCTCGCCCACCGAGCGCTGCAACCGCCGCAAGTGCCACAAGGCCCTGCGCCAGTTCTTCGACCGGGTGCCCAGCGAGTACACCTACCGCATGCTCTTCTGCTCCTGCCAGGACCAGGCGTGTGCCGAGCGCCGGCGGCAGACCATCCTGCCCAGCTGCTCCTACGAGGACAGGGAGAAGCCCAACTGCCTGGACCTGCGCAGCGTGTGCCGAGCCGACCACCTGTGCCGGTAAGAATGTTGGCCGCCGTCCTGCAGGGTGTCAGAGGTGGGAGCCCTCCCTTCCTGGCATCCCCTGGCTGCTGGATTATGATCCTGGGCTCAGCAAAGACTTGGACGTGTGCAGAATAAACTGTCCTCCCTCCCTCCCTCCCTCCCTCCCTCCCTCCCTCCCTCCCTCCCTCCCTCCCTCCCTCCCTCCCTCCATCCCTCCCCCCTCCCTCCCCACTCCCCCCCTTCATCCCTCCCTCCCTCCGCATAGGTCTTGTTTGCCTTCCCTGTGCCCAGCCTCATGCTAAGCACCATGGGGAAAACAAGATGAAAACCCAAAGAGCTTATAATTTAAATTATAGACCCCTAGAGCCAGGAACAGGTCTTCATTAATTCAGCCCTACCTCTAATAGAAGCCCCCAATCTCCCCATGAGGTAATGTGGCCATCAGCAAAGGGCTCTCAGGAGGCAGAGGCAGGTCTTCCCATATCAAGAGCTGAGCCCATCAAGTGCTGGGGTAGAACATGGGTCTGGAGTCTGAGAGTTCTGGGTATGAATCTAGACTTTTCTACTTACTATCTGTCACTGGAGCAAGTTTTTTAAATATCCCGAGTCTCCATTCCTTTACCTGTAAAACCAGAATAAAAATACCCATATCCCAGGGTTACTGTGATTACATAGTGTGTGTCCAGAGCTTAGCACAGAGCCTGGCCAATAGTATATGTTTAAGTGTAGCCTAATTATTAGGTTTTTTTGTTGTTACAGTGAGTTGAAATTTGCCTCTTTATGATTCTCTTGCTTTTCCTGTTTGTTGCTAAGCATTTATTGGGGCCCCTCTCACACCCAGTGCTAGGTTCTAAGGCCTGGGCATGCAGAGGTGAACACGATCCTCTCTAAGGAGCATCCAGCCCAGAAAGGAGGACAGGAGAGCAGTGGTCCCAGTGCAGTGGGACAAAGGCTGAGGGCACCCTGAGGAGGGAGCACAGGGGAGGGGCATCTGCCTCAGCCTGGGGGTCCAGAGGAGGGGTCTTGAGCTGAACCTTGGGAAATGAGAGGGGGAAAGTCAGGGACTAAGTCAGCTGGAAAAACATATGCAAAGGCTGGAGGGTAGGAGAGAACCTGGACAGGTGGTAGGCACATATAGAGTATGGGCCATGAGGTGAGGAGGCCAGAGGTGAAGCTGCTAGAGAAACAGGGCTCCCTACAGTGCAGAAAGAGGGTGCCTACTATATACCAGGCATCTGTCTATTTTATGGCTTATCTCATTTAATCCTTGCAATGAGACTACATGTGAGGTAGGCACTGTTACCATCTTTATATGCCAAATGAGGAACCGGAGATAGAAAGTGACCTGCCTAAGGTCACACAGCCCATGCATTTCAGAGCTGGGGTCTGGTCTATACTGCTTTTGTCCCAGGATAGCGTACTGGTCTGGACTAAGGTAGTGACCATGGTGATGGAGGGAAATGTGTCATTTCAGAGATTATTGGTGAGTAGACTTTACAGGACTGATCTTGAAGGCGCAGCCAGGGAGCCTGTGCCCTGCCTTTCACCCTTGTTTGGTTCCCAGCCCATGAGCCTTCAGGACTGTGGACTTAAGACCAGAAGAGGCTTTTCCTTTAAAAAGTTCTGATATGGAGTCTGTAAAGCCCGGAGGATCTCTTGGAATGAATCCATGGGATTTGGCTAAATTCTCTCGCCTCAGCTCCCCAATGGGCTATGACCTACTTTTTTTGTTTTGTTTTATTTCTACTCTCTCAGTTGACACTCATTGCAAGGATGGGTGTGGAAGTCCAGATCGTGTGTGTGTGTGTGTGTGTGTGTGTGTGTGTGTGTGTTGTGGTTGGGGGGCTGTGGGAAAGAGGGTTCTGTTGTCCTGTAAACTGTTCCCTCCTCGGCCTTGTGTGGAAGAGGCCCTCAGAAATGCCCTGCTCCTCTTGGTCTGCCAAGAGGATATAAATAACTCGGCTCTGGCCCTGTGCCATATCCTGGGCTGCAGCTAACCTCTGGGTGCTGAGGATGTGTATAAATAGATTCCAGCCTGGGGCTACCCTGGCTGCCTGGACCCCTTCGTGTGGTGGACACTGTCCTTGTCCCAGAGGACTGCTGAGAAGGCAGAGGGCTTGGGGTCCCTTCCCTCAAAGCTATCTGCAGGCAGTAGGGGAGAATCCCTTCAGCAAGCCCCCTCTTGCCTAGCTTGGGGCGTGTCCGGTGTCTGTAGGCAGTGTGGATGACAGGTCTGGGTTTAATTCCTGGCTCCTTGGGTGGGGCTGTTCCTCAGCTTCTTTTGGACTCTCTATCGAACCTGTTGGCTGCTGTTTTTAGCAGGTTACCTCTAAATAGCAGCAAATGATTATTTGTATAGTGGTAGGTGGGCTGTGGGGCTTCCACGCCTTCACTTCTTAGGAAGGAGAGGGTCCTTGCCAGCCAATTGTTCCTGGGGCCAGTGGGTTAGCTGTTGCAAGAGGAATGAGGGTCTTGGGGGCATTACTTTATTCTTTTATCAACTGTTATTGGTTATCCACTCTGTGCCATGCCTTCTGTTTGGGATGGGAGAGTGAATGAAGTAGGTAGAGGTCCTGGCCGACAGGACACAGTGTTTATTGCCCCTGCAATGGGAAGAGCCACATAACAGACTAGATGATAGTATTTCTACTCAGGTTCTCTTGAAATTCCACTTCCACTTTGCTACCTAGCAGGCCTTCCCTGGGTCACTCTGGTGGCATAGGAGAGCAGCCCCTTCTTGGGGGAGATGAGCCATGGACAGGTGAACCTTGCCCAACATCCCCATGCACCCTCAGGCCAGAGCTGTGTCCCGGAGTGCCACAGGTGAGGAAGCCACCGCTTCCTGAGAACATCCCAACCAGCGTGGTTGCCGGTGGAGGGATGCTCTGCATGCGGGGAGGGACCGTGGGATCCTCAGCCCTGCCGGAGACCCCAAGACCCATCTTTCCCTTGGGAATCCCATGCTGCCTCCTGCTGCTGGCCTCCCTCAGTAGGGGCCCTGCTCACCCTTGAACTCTGGGCCAAGGGTACTCAAAGGACTTCTCTTAGAATTTCCTGTGGCAAGTTGAGATAAGGCTGGAATGTTGACTATTTCTTCACTAAAGCCCGTGGGAAAATAAACAGAGAAGCTGTAAACTAGATATCTAGTTTACAAGATCTGGCTCCTGCGTCTTCCTGCTCTGGCCACCATAGGGATATCAGCATGGCTGGGCAGAAAGTGCCTTTAACCTCGACCATCTAGGCTGCTCTCTGGACATCTGGGCTCTACAAAGCTCATGCCCCATAGAGACGAGGTGCACCCCCTGTGGAGTTCTGCATGGGAACCCACTCCATTGGGTTAGTGGCAGGAGGACTGACCTATTTGGAGAGGTGCCACTTACACAGAAATAATCAGAACAGAAGCCAGTGAGGTTTGCTCAGATCTGAGGCAGGTTGTGCCTCACCTGTAGTTGTCCTGTGTGGTGTTTGCTTGCACAGGGGCGGGGCACACTGATGGCTCCCCTGATCTTGCTCTGCTCACTGGCTCCTCGGTCATCTCTGCTTCAGTCATTGCCATGGGCTCTCGGCTGGCTAGTGTCTTAATCTGCTTGGCTGCTGTAATAAAATACCAGAGACTCAGGGTCTTAAACAACACATATTTCTTTCTTACAGTCCTGGAGGCTGGAAGCCTAAGATCTGAGTGCCTTGGTGAGGGCCCTCTTCACATGGCCTTTCTTGGTGGGTGCATGCAGGGAGAGAGATCCGGTGTTTCTTCCTCTTTATTATAAGGGTACTGGTTCCATCATGGGGGCTCCACTGTGACCTGTCAAAAGGCTCCACCTCCAGATACCACATTGGGGACTGGGGTTTCAACATGTCAAAATGGGGACACAACCATTTCATCTATAGAACCTAGACTTATACTTCATTCAAAGCCTGTTTTGCCCTGAGCTCTTTCTTAGCCACACCTCCCACTAATGCTTTCTCGAACTTGTCTGTGTCCTTCACGTGACACTGATCATGTATGTGGCTTTCCTTTAATACTTTATCTTCCCAATTAGATCTCTGATTTTTAATATTCTCATATTACTACCATGTCAATTTATTTAACAAATACTTATTGTGTCAGGCACTGTGCTTGACACTAGCTATTTACTGGAGGACACAGTAGCGATGGTCCTGCCCCCTTGGAGCTTCTAGTCTTATGGAGGAGATAGACAATAGTCAAGTGAAGAGACAAATATATAATTAACATTTCCATCAGGATATAGAGATAGACAGTAATGGGGGAAAGAGGGGAGACCTACCTAGAAAAGGGGGGTCAAGAAAATTTTATCTGAGGAGATGACACTTAAACTGAAACCTGAAGAATGAAGAGCCAGAAATTAGATAGATGGGAGAAAGAGCATTTCATGCGGACAAAAGGGAACGTGCAGAAGTTTGGAGGAGGGAAGGAACTCGGCATTGCTGGGAAGTGACGAGGCCATCGTGGCTAGAGCGGAGGGGACTTGGGAGACAGGTGCAGAAGGAGGCTGGGTGGCAGGCAGGGCCAGATCACACACAGGGCCTTGCAGGCCACAGCAAGCAGTTCGGATTTATTCTAAGTACAGTCGGAAAGAAGCTTCTGAGGCCAACTAGTGACATTATTAAAATTGTTATAGAGAAAGATTACTCTGGCTACTACTGTGTGAAGAGTTAAGGGAGGAGGCAGGATTGGCCTCTGAGATGGGGAGGAGGTTATTTTTGTGTCACTAGATCAGAGATAATGGCAGCTCAGGCCGGGGGGTAGCCATGTGCAGAGAGATAAGTGGGTAAATTGGAGATATTTTGGTGATGGAGATGATATAGCTTGATTTGGGAGCGAGGGAGATGGAGGATCTCAAGGATAACTCGCAGGCTTCTGGCTTGAGCAGCCTGTTGGTGATGCTGCGATCTTCTGAGATGGTGAAGGCTTGGTGGGGGAAAGATACATTAGAGATTCCACTCCAGGCGTGTTAATTTTGAGGTGCTCTTGAGACATTCCTATCTGGAGCTTGACTGGAGTTATACATTCTGGGGGTCATTGGCATGCTCATGGTGTTTAAGGCTCAGGGAATGGTAGGATCTCCTAGGGAGAGGCTGGCATGAGAGGACACTCTGAGAACATGCCTGGCCCCCGGAGGTGCCCGTAAGTGTTATTATGGCACCTGGGGAGTCAAATGGAGATACCTGAAAAAGAGGGAACGGACAGCTCTGCTGGATGCTGCAGAGAGAGCCAGAAAGATGAGGGTAACCACTGGATTTGGAAAGAGGTAAGCATTGGTGACTCTTCCACAGCAGTTTTGAAGTAGTGATTACAGAAACCTGATCAGAGCTAAAGGAATGTTTGTTAATTGGTCAGAGCTTCCCGGGAAAGAGGCTCTTGGAAAGGGTTATGCAGTGTGGAGAAGTTGCTCACCTGTCCTTTCAGTAGAAAAAGGCTGAGGAGGACCCTATACTGGCTTGGTTCTGGGAAGTGTGGGGCGGGGGGCCACTGCCACTGTGGCCAGCCCCAGGTGCTCCACTATGGCACTCTGCAGGTCCTCAGGCCACAGCCTTGGCCAGGGTCAGTCTGTGATCCCGAGACCCCAGTCTTGGGGACAGTCTATGGCGTGGGCCACTTGTGCTAATGGTCTTCAATGCTGACCCATACACTGCAATGTGCTTAGGACCCCAAACATCCCACCTTCCATGTCCCTGGGCTCTTGGGAGCCGTCATATAGTTGCCACTACCCAGCTTCTCCAGCTACAGCCAGAAGAGTCCTTGAACTGTGGGAAGAGACCTTTCTCTGATCCCCCTGCTTTTCTGAGCAACCTAGATGGCCTGCACCGTCAGGGAAGATAGCCTGGGCTGCCCAGAGAGGCCTGGCTAGTTCTGCCTTCTCCATGGAGGAGGCACTTAGAATAGTGCTGAGGAGTGCTGGAGAGGTGCCCCCGGGCGACCTGCACTGAGCTCCTCTCCTGGTGTTTCAGGGGTGGGATGTGGCTTTTCTGTGTTCTTTGTCTTCCTGGGGCCATGTTCACAGAGGTGAGGCAGCCCTGCTCCCTTCCCTCTTCTTACGTAGCATTAGCCTGGTGTCCTAGAGCCAGCCGCTCTCCTCAGGGCCCTTTTGGGGGCTGTCGTGGAAGACTAAGACCTACAGGTAGCTCTGTCATCCCGGGTCTCTGAGGTAGGCAAGCATATCAGACCACCCCTGGTGCCCTCCCACCTAGAGTAGACCAGGGTGCTGAGTGACACGCAGAGGAACAGTGAGATGTTTGCTCCTCCTGCACAGTGGGAGGGAAATTGTGGAAGAGCTGCTCACATCCTGCCTGGCCCCACATCGTTGCTTTAGTCTGGCAGGCATCCTCCTGAAGTGTGGTTCTCCCTCCCTGGGCCCACTGGGGGTGCTTTCTGAACAATGTGATGTACCCGAGGAAAGACCCCACACCTTGATGTGTTCTTCAGAGGGTGGTGAAGACGCTGGAGTCACAATTCTGGCTTCAGATCCTCGCCTCCACAGTTACGTGAGCTTGGGCAGATTCTTACATGGCGAAGCCTCTATGTACCTTGTCAAATAAGGCCAGGATTCTGGCACCCATTCTACAGGATTGTCCTGGAGCTCCATGTCCAGGTGCTCAGGACCCAGGATGCCCAGGTGAACCACAGGCCTGCCCTGGGCAGCCCACAGGCTAGGATTGGCCAGGAGGTGGAGGCCAGCCCCAAGAGGCTGGCGGGGCCAGGGTCAGGTGGCTTGGAGGGGATGTCTGGGCTCAGTTTGGGGAGGAACTAAGACACGGGTCCTTCTGGTCCTTGCAGAGGGAATGTGTGTGTGAGAAGAGGGGGCCTGTAAGTGTACAGTTTGCCCAGGGGTTTGATTTTTCTCAGGAAGACCATGGGGAGCCATGAAGTATTTTAAGCAAGAGAACGACTCGATCCAGTTGATGTTTTAGAAAGACCCCTTTGGCTGCTATGTGCACAGTGGTCAGAGGAGAGCAAGGCTCGAGTTGGGGAGTCCAGCTGGGGACCCACTGTGATTGGGCCAAGGCAGGAGTGAGTGGGGAGGGCCCTGATCTGAGACACTGCAGAGACCTGCAGAGGTTTGTTCCTGGGGACTTACTGAGTGTGTTTATGAGGGAGGGGAGGAGTCCAGGGTGATGCCAAGATCTCTGGCCTGGTGGCCATGGGGCTGGTGAGGTCATTACATGAGAGAAGGGAGGAAGAGGAGGAGGTCTGAGCATAGAGGGAAGAAGTTTGGGTTTCAAACCTGTTGTTTGAAAGGCTTTGGAACGTGTAAGTGGAAATGTCAGCGAAGTATTTGTGTACGTGGGAGCTCAGGAGAGAGGCCAGGGCTTGAGATAGAGATTATAGGATTAGGTGAAATAATGCAGGAGAAGCAGTGAGCATTGGGCCTGGCACATAGCACACGGTAAACATTACTTCCTTCAAAGCGCTTATAAGCTCATTTGGGGAGACAAGGCTCACCCGTGTGGAAACATTAAATACGAAGAGGAGGCCCTCTTTAATTAAGTGTTGTAAGGATTAAACTGCTTGCTGTGGGCATTCAGGGAAGGGGAGCGGTGGCTGGAAGAGCCATGGAAGGTGCTGGGGAGACAGGGTCAGTCCTGCCGCAGGAGGGAGGGAGGGTAGGGCATCCTAGGGGCAGAGCCTTCAGGAGAGGGGACAGGAGGGGGAAAGAGGATTGGACATGGCTTGTCCCAGATAGGAAGGGATGTTCTGCTTGGAGCAGAAGGGACTAGAGGGAGGGAGAGATTGGAGTTTTGAGATGCCCTGGGGAGACACTGAGCAGATAGGGTCTCCCTTGCCCTCCTGGCCTCCCATCTGTCAGTCCCCAACCCCAGCAGGCCCAGGGCTCTCTGCTCTTGCCGCTTAATAAGAGGGGGAAATAGACTCAGCTGGAAAACCCTGGGTTAGGAGTCATACTAAACCCTAACACTCCTGTAGCCCCAGTACTGCCTCTGCCTGTAACTGACTCTCTGATCTTGCTGGAAGCTGGAATGAGTTGCCTTGTTAGGTAGTGAGTCCCCCATCCTCAGAGGTTCTGAGTACAGGCTAGAGTCCCCTTGACAGACCTCACATGAGTGCCAGGTTAGTGACCTTTATAAGTCCCCTTTGAGCAGGTGCAATGTGGGTCTCCTGTCTCAGGGGTCAAGTGAATGGAATGGATTAGTGATCTAGGAGGCGTCACCCCCTCCCCTCCCCTCCCCTCCCCTCCCCTCCCCTCCCCTCCCCTCCCCTCCCCTCCCCTCCCCTCCCCTCCCCTCCCCTCCCCTCCCCTCCCCTCCCCTCCCCTCCCCTCCCCCTTTCCTCCCTTTTTTATACTCCTCCCCCCCCCCACCCCAAATCCCCTTTTTTCTCTTTCTCTTTCCTGTTTTACTAATTGTCAAAATGAAATTTGCTTTGCTGGTTATGAAAACTATATGTGCTCACTGTAAAACAACTCAGGCAAGGCCAGACGGTATACTAGAGAAAATAGAAAACACCTGCAATCCTAACACCCTGAAATAAGCCAGGGTTCACATTTTGGAGAATGTATGTGTACGTCCAGACTTTTAAAATATGTATGCACAGATTTTAACAAAAATGGTGTCATGCAGTACATGCTGTTTTGTAAACTATTTTTTTTTCCTAAATATATTAACATTCTAGTCTTTGTTAACATTATACATACAGGTTTACTGTTGTCTTTTTTTATCCTCACTGAGGATATGTTTTGTAAAAAAATGGTTTTTTAGAGAGAGAGAGAGAGAAACATTGATGTGAGAGAGATACATTGATCGGTTGCCTCTAATATGTGCCCCGACCGGGGATTGAATCCGCCACCTAGGTATGTGCCTGACCAGGAATCGAACCTGCAGCCTCTCTGTGACGCTCAGCCACGCGGGCCAGGGCAGGTTAACTGGTCTTTAATGGCGGTCTAGTTTTCCCTGTGGCTTTGTGTCCCTGTAGGTAACGTGCACAGTGTGTCTTCATACATGCTCCTTCATTCTTCTCAGTGTGAGAAACCCGTGTCTGGATTGAGCCTGACCAGTGGTGGGGACAGCACATTCTAGGCCCTCGAGGGAAGGGGACACTCAGGCAAGAAGACCGCAGAGAGCTTTTGGCTCCTGCCCCTGGACTGGGGGAGGTGAAGAGGGGCCTGGGCTGGGCTGGAGCGGAGCAGCCTGTTCGCAGGGGCAGGGGTGCTCCTGGCAGCCTCCTCTGTGGGTGCGGGCTGTTCGCTGGGCTGGGCCATTAGAGAGCGTGGGCTGCTTGCTCTGTCTCAGCGCACCGGGCGAGGGCTGCGGTGGGGCCGGTGGATTTCAGAATGGATATGGGACGTCTCCTCAGCAGCCAGCCAAAGACAATGAAGATGGTGCCCAACGTGGAAAATGTGTGGAATTAGTGTGTGTGTGTTGGTGTCATTAAAATATAAGCTGGCTGGTAACGCTGAGAGCGGGGCCCATGGGCGCAGCGAAGAGTTGGGGGCCTGAGCCTGGAAGGTCTGAGGGAGTGGCGCATTCCCTCTATGTGGTTTCCTTCCTTAGTATTTGGTTTCTCTGGGGGAGTTTTAAGGCAGTCAAGCAAGGATCATTGCCTGCTGCTTGCTGATCCTAGCAGGGACGGGTGGGAATCCCTACAGAGTCAACTAGTAGCTACCAAGTGGTAACCAGTGAGCTCAGAAAACTTGGGGGCTGTGGCCCAGAGTTAAATAGCTGCTCACAGGTGGGTGTAGAGCTGTGCTTGGAGGACAGGTGGGCTCTTACCTCTGAAGGTTGGTTGGACAAAAAGAAAGCTGGACAGGTGAACAGGTGTGGGGATCTCAGAGAGAGAACCAACTAGAGCACCTCCAGGAGGCCTGAAGGTGGGGAAGGGACAGCCTTTGCCTGAATGTCCCACTTTCCCTGCACTGCCTGAAGGAGAGTTCCTGGTGTGACGGGGCCTCGGATTCTGCATCTCTAGTGCCAGCCTTAGGATGGGAGAGAGAGATGCTGTCTGGAAAGGTGATGGGCAGAGCAAGACATCCTTGTGCCTGAGAATGTGTCTGGGTGGAGCCCCAAGGATCTACAATTTCACTTTGAAACAGAGCTGGAGGAGATCTCAAAGCTCATCCCAACAGTATTTCATTTTATAGATGGAAGAAGCTGAGGCCCAGAGAGCTGAAGTTATTTGTCCAAAGTCACACAGCTAGGGAGTGGCAGGACCCGAGCAAAAGGCCAGGCCTTGACACCCTGGGTTGTGTCCTGTTCCGAGAGGCAGCTTGGCATGGTGGAGGGTGAACTGGACAGGGAGTCGAAACTGGGGTCCCAGCCCTGGCCAGTGTGGCTCAGTTGGTTGGGTGTCATCCCATGCACCAGGTGGTTGCCAGTTTGATTCCCTGTCAAGGGAACTTGCCCAGGTTGCAGGCTCAATCCCTAGTAGGGGCCATGCAGGAGGCAGCGATCAATATTGTACTCTCACATTGATGTTCCTCTTTCTTTCTCTCTCCCCTTTCCTCTCTCTCAAAAAATCAATAAACTATTAAAAAAAAACCCTGGAGCCCCAGACTTGGGACATGGAACATCTCTGAGCCTCAGTTTTTTTTAATTAAAAAAAATGGCAGAATCAAATCTGCCCTGTCTGCCTCATGCGGCTGTTGTAGAAAATGAGAGAAGATTCATGAGTGCTGCCAAGACTTTGTTCCGTGCACCCCTCCTTCCTGTGTTTAAAAGCGTGATGTCCCCAGCAGAGTGCTGGCCCGTGGACCTGGGGAGAAAGGTGGGGCAGTTGTGGGTAGAGCGCCTGAAGGGGGATGGGCAGAAGGTCAGGAAGAGCTTGGTACTTGAATACATGCAGAGCCATGGAGATGGCTTTTGGCTTCTGGCTTAGGACAGAAGGTCTAAGCCCAGTTGGATCACAGGCTAGACCAGACCTCTGCTTCCTTCTCTTTCCTTCCAGCTCTTTCCCTGGAGCTTGTCAGACAGTCCCAAGTCCCTATAGTCCTGCCAGGAGCCAGCCAGTCCATGGGCGGGAAGGGGTGGGGGGGCAGGGGGTGTTCATCACGGGGTCCCCAGTCCAGAGCCCCCTCTCTCGCCATCTTTCTCCATAAGGGCTCATGCCTGCATTGCCGTGGTCCCCTCTCCTGACCCCCTCTCCCCTTTGGATCAACCTCCCGAAGGTCAATGGCAGAAAGGAGGGGGAGAGACAGAAATGATGATGACTTTGATATTTTCTTTTGCCGGAGCCTGGGGAGGGTGGTTGTTTTGCTTCCTGGACCTCAGCAGAGAATTCTCTGCCAGACAATCATCTCGGCGCTTTCACTGCTTTCTGATGCTCCGCTAACTGCACAGGGTCGGCTATTAAATGGTCATCAAACCTCAGCCTCTATCCCATCAATAGTCATAAAGTTGGGGAGATAAAAGCCATCAGTTTTCCATTATAGCTGAAAGCAATACTGTAGATAGCTATTTTCTGAATGCTGCAGATAGATGTATTTTAACTAGATCAGGGTTTCCAGTGGCCCCAGCTCAGCCATGGGCCCTGCTGGGCCTGGGATCACCTGCCAGGTGGTTAAAATGGAGGAGGGCCAGGCTTTCTCTCCCTTTGCCTCCATTCGCCACTGAGCATTGAAGGGGCACATCCTTGGGATGGGGGTGCTTGGTGGAGGCTGCTAGTGGGACTGTGGACTTTGACCCTTCACTCTAACCAGATACTGTGGATGAATGCCAGGGCTATAATCTGCTCATTCTAATAAGAAATGGTTCTCCTCCCTGATCTTGGCTACAGGTAGGCCAGGTGGCCCGGAGTAGGCACCTGGTGATTGGAGGGGCATCAGGGCCTGCTGGCTGCATCCTGAGAAACCTTGGGATGGATGTGGAATGTCAGGGGGTGGCGGCTCCCAATATATAGTCCTTCTAGTTTCTCCCAGATGAGCAGGCCATTTGGAAATGAGTTTTGCAATCAAACTGCTCGGCAGCGAGCAGCCATCAGATAGGACCTCAGAATGAACTTTTCAAAGAGCTCAGCCCCAGGACTCTCCTGCCTCTGGTTCCAGAAGAATCTGGGTCTTAGCCCCCTGCCCTGGCACTTCTTACAGGCACCTGAGCTCAAGCCTTCCTGGATGTGTCACTTGCCTCTGCTTTTCCTGCCCCTGGGATCTTCAGGGACAGGTCCCGTCATATGAGAGGACCCTTGGAGGTCAGCACCTCTCCAAAGCCTCTCTCTTCCAGGAAGGTGTGCTCTGTGCCCTGCTGCCCAGCACCACTTTGTCCCGGCCCCCCGTCCGAGCTATTCTTAGGATGACTGCACTTGTGAAATGTATGGACTTCACAGCACTCTGGGGTCAGATCACATTTCCTGATTTTTCTAAACCAGTTCCAGGATTGCTCTTCCTCCCTGGCCAGCATGAAATGCTACCCCAGTGGATTGGGCTTCCCCAGCATATGGCCTACAGGGCCCAGGCTGTCAGCAGGGGAAACCTGCTGGGGTGGGCAGGGCAGCTGACCCACCGGCAGCCTGCTCTGCTGACAGCCTCACACTGGGGCCTGTCCTTCAGCATCTGGGTGCTCCCGTGCCCCCACAGTTGTAAACTCCACTGACTTCAGACTTGCACAGAGAGGACCCTCAGGCCACGGGGCTCCCTGTTCAGCAGCTCCTGGGGCCCAGGTTTCCTTTGGCCTAGGGAAGTGGTCTTTTTCTCTGCCCAGTGGCCTTCTCTGCCCCCTCCTTCTCCAGGCCCTGGGCATCCCCAGCTCTTGGCTGGCTTTCGCCAGGCTTCTGAAAATACGGCCTCTTCTTAGCTGCAGGGACACCCAAGCATCCTGGCCTCAAAATCCTGCTAGCCTTCTAGAAAGGCCACATGGCCAGAAGGGGAGAGGAAGGAAAAAGACCTCTCACCGTTTTAGTTCTTTCTCGTTCACGCCTCGAGGAGGGTGAGACACAGCTGCCCTCTCTGCCAGGCTTTTATCCTGCACGCAGCGCCCATGCATTCTCTCCGGTCACACTGCGCTGTTCAGTCACCCCTGCCTCGAGCCCAGCCCTGGCACACTGCAGGGTGTGATAACTACTTGTGCAGTTCTTGAATGCTCTTTGCTTCCTTGAATGGAGATTATAGAAGGTAACTTAACCTTTCCCTGATGACACAGGGCCATCCTTGACTACCAGCGAAGTCACACAGGTGGTGTTGGCGATGCCCTCCAGTGTTACCGACTTGGGGAGCTGTCTGCCCCACACAAATTAGCCCCAGAGTCTGTGGGTTTGCAGTCAGTGTGTTTTGCAATTTTAGTATTTTTGACTCCTTCGCTGTGTTTACTGTCACTTTTTTTTTTAATGTTTTCATTGAATTTTTTTTTTTTTTTTTAGAGAAAGAGGAAGGGAGAGGGAGAGAGAGAGAGAGAAACGTCGATGTGAGGGAAAAACATTGACCGGTTGCCTCCTGCACATGCCCTGACCTGGGATCAAACCCGCAACCTGGGTATGTGCCCCGACCAGGAATCGAGCCAGAGACCTTCTGGTGCACAGGATGATCAACTGAGCCACACCAGCCAGGGCTGCTGTCACTTCTTGCTGAAGGTTCTGTCCGCCTCGGGAGTTTCCTTCTGTCTCTCTTTCTCTTTTGCTGGTTTTCCATGGAAGGGAAACAGCCCCTGTGTTAGAACTAGTCATGCTCTCAGAGCAACTAGACTTTAAGTGGGAGATAAAGGATTTTCTTCGGAGTAAAATAGCTGTTTTAGTGTACGGGCTTTATACTCTGTGCAGGCACTTCCTCACTCTTGGCAGTGCTATTCTGCTGGAGCCCTTTAGATTAAAGATATATACTCTAAAATGACTTTGGAAAAGGGACAGAGAGCACATTAAGGCCTTCTGGAGTTAGCGCTGGCTGTTGAGATGGGTAAGAATAGGTGAACTTCGTTTTCTCTGCGGAAAATATGACCAAATCCTCTCAGTTCTGTTTCCCTGATGACTTTGGGTCACAGCACAATTTTACCTTGTGTTTTTTTTGTTTTGTTACTTACTGCAGGCCCAGGGATTCAGATGAGGGTGGCTGGGGTCTCAGGTTGTCTCATCCTGGAACTGTCACTTCATCACCATGTGGGCACTGGGTGTGACACTGAGCACTGGGTGGGTGATGGGGACAGTAATGCCAGTCCTCAGCAGGGGTGCTGTGAGGACCAGGTAGAAATAGTGCATAGCAAGGGCTTCTCTTCAAATGCAGGAAGTGCGAGCTGGGCTGGCGTCAGCAGCTTGAAGGGAGGGAGGAGCCCTGGGACAGAATTCCTGGGTCCTACTCCCAAATCCATGCGCATCTCCCTGGAAACCTCAGGAGCACTCTTGGGGTTTGCCCTCTTTCTGAAAACAAAGGGGCTGAATGAAGTGACACTTATCCCAACTTCTGTGTTTCATGAGCTGTGACTTGCCTTATTTCTGGAATTTGGAGCAGGGGAGGGGGGAGGGTATGGTCCGAGGAGAACCGAGGGCTCAGGGTATTAGTGAAGTTCCTGCCATCTAGCCAGGTGGGAGAGCAGAGCTTTGTCTTATGACTCAGTAAGTTTGTGTGAGAAGATGCGGGTGTGTATGTTGGCTGGTGCTGCACACATGGGTGCGGCTGAGCGAGGTGTGGGGACAGAGGAGCCAGGGCATTTGGACAGTGCTGAGTGGCTGAGCGGTTAGGAGGGGCTTGCATACGGCGTGGGTGTGCTGGTCTCCCCCCACCCCCGCCCCACTCTGGCAGGCAGACAGGAGCTGGGCAGGTTGTGGGTGACCCACTCCTCTCTGAGCAGCGGCTGGGCCACAACACTAACTCTATTTTTTGTTGTTGTTAATACTCACCCAAGGATATACTTTTTCCATTGATTTTTAGAGAGTTTTAGAGAGAGTGGAAGGAAAGCAGGGAAGAAAGAAAGAGCGAGAAACATCGATGTTAGAGAGACACAGCGACTGGTTGCCTCCCGCAGGCAGTCCGAGTGGGGCCTGGGATGGAACCTGTGACCCAGGCACATGCCCTTGACTGGGAATTGAACCCCCAAGCCTTCGGTGTGCAGGTCGGTGCTCTATGCACTGAGCCACGCTGGCCAGGGCAACACAGGACTCTTGAGATACCTTTACAGTTCCTGCCCCCCAGAGAGGATGCAGGGATGTGCCTGGCTCCTGCCCCCCTGGATTCTCTGGGGGTGGGGGGGGTTGGTGTATGCCAGCTCATCTCCTCAGCACATCCTAGACACTGCAGCTCTATCTCTAGGTTTCTGAGGTCCGATAGCAGGTCCGTGGGCCCCTGGACTCTTCTGTGTGGTATTTGGGCTTCCCAGGCCCAGGAACACAGGGGCCACACAGGTCAGGGTGCGATGTGGCCTCCTAATTTCTGTGGCTGGAAGAGCAGAAATGAGAGTCATTCCTTAGTGACTGCTCCCAGGTCACCGAGCCCTTTGGGGGGTGGGGTGGGGGGAGGGGAGACTCAGCGTGTGTTCTTTGGGGGATGAGTACACTCACACAGGGCTGCAGGGGTGAGTGCATGTGTGTGTAGCTGTGCAAGAGGGATTCTCTATGTGAGAGGGTCTACGTGTTGTCATGGATTTTGTCAGCATGCCCTACCCTGGTTTCTGAACTGTAGGTGCTACTTCTACAAAGAAATTGCCTTCTTTATTAATACTGAACCCAGGTTTTGCGAAATTGTGAAAGGGGAAACATATATGTGGAAGGAAGGGCGAGTGGGCTTCCTGGGCCCCAGCCCCGTCTCTCGGGACCCTCTCTCTTAGGGATCTGACCACCACCAGTCCCTGTGGGCCTGAAGGGGTGACACAGCCCTGCTCCCTCTAAGACTCAGGCTCCAGTGGGAATGCCTGTCCCCTGCAGCACAGCCAGCCTCAGGCCAAGGTTTTTATTGACACTCAATAAAGGCTCAGGGGAGACTAAGGGAGATAAACACAGGGAATAAACTGCTCTCATGACCATCCCCAGCCTGGTGTGCTCTCTGGGGCTAGTGGCCCCATCCTGCTCTGGTCTTGGCCTGCCCCACGTGGTGGATGCCACTGGGATCTACTGGGTACAGGCTTGAGTACCTGACTCTTTGTTGCCCAGACCCCAGAGAGCAAGGCTGCCAGGGGGTACCTGCCCCTGCCCCTGTAGTTGACACTGGGAATGCTAACCCCTCAGGAGGCAGGCTTGCCCCAAAGGATGTGGTCTTCCAAGGCAGGTGACATTGATGGAACTCTCCTGAGTTAGGCACTGTGTCACTGGTAGGAATTTTCCCACCTGATGTCACATGCTCTTTACAGCCTTTAATGCAGGCACTGTTATTATTTCTCTATGTTCAGATCAGGACACTGAGGACCAGATACGTTAAGTGACTTGCCCAAGACCACACAGCTTCTAAGGTGGAGCAGAAGCCTGAAGCAGGTCTGGCTCTACAGGCTGCGTTTTCACTGTTACTCTGCATTCTCTTTCCCGATGTGCCTCCATCAGCTGTGGGGCTTATTAAACTCCGACCCTGGTCTCTCCTAAAACCGATTGAAACAGTCCCTGGGTTTGGGGCCCAGGAATCCAATTTTCCCCAGCTCCCTGGGTGATCACAGTGAGGGTTGAAAACCAAGGCATGCAGTACACGCGGCCTGGCACTGGGGCCTGTGCCTAGAGTCAATGTGGAACAGAGACCTGTGGAGAAGGCCCTGGAATGTGCAGCCTCAGCCTGACAAACTAGACCCACCTGTGAGGGGGACTGTTTGCTGGTGTTGTCACCTTCTCTGCGTTCTCTCGTATCTTGCCAATGGAGACGGAGTGTACTCGAGCTGGAGAGTGGCCCAGATTTCTCTGCCGTTTACTTGTGTGGAACATCCAGACACTTCTGTTTTAATATCCAGCTGGCATCTGTACTATTAAAATGACCCCTGCTTGTTTATCCTCTGGAAACAATCAGAGTATTTGCTGTGAATCCAGACATTGGTTGGAAATCGGACATTAGCGTGGGGAGCCCACTGTGGCGTGTATGGAGCAGATGGATGGGCCTGGTCCTCAAAGACTCAGTTAAAACCAGCTGTGGTTAGGCAGGGGGTGGCCGTGCTCCTGTGCAGGTTTGGCTGGCCCCATTATAGCAACCTGCCAAATACAGCATCCTGCATGGCCTCTCTTACCCCCTGCTGGGGCACACCTGGCCCTGGGGAGTGGCCTGGGAGTGGCCTGGGACCCTGAGGAAGTGAAGCAAAGGCCCCACAGCTGTTCTGGCCTGACTGGTCACAGGGAGGGGAGAGCACAGTAGGAATTGTTCCCCTAGGGCTGTCACTGTGGTGTGTAGGTCCCAGGGACCTGATGCTGGAGGGATCCTAATCCTCTCCCCCAGGGCAGCCCAGAGGACCTACCCAGAGAAGGCTCCAGTAGGGGCAGAGGAGGCCCTGCTTGTCTCCTGTGGGGAGCTAGGCCCAGCACTGGGTGGGCAGCAGAGATGGAGACCCTGGAGAGTGAAAGCAAGTCTTTAGCAGAGTGGCCACCCCCGCTGGACACACAGAGGGTCTCAGCCTGCATCTGAACCCAGCTGGGGTGGGGGCGGGGTGAGGTTAAGTGCCTGCTGCAAGGGGAAGGCTATGGATGAATGTAAATGGGCTTGAACAGTATTCCTCCAAAAATTCATATCCACCCGGAACCTCAGAATGTGGCCTTATTTGAATAGGGTCTTTGCAGATATACTTAGTTGAGACAAGGTCATACTGCAGGAGGGTGAGTCCTGAATCCAGTGACCAGTGTGTTTAGGACAAGGGAGAGCAAACACAGACACAAGGAGGAGGCTATGTGAAGACTGAGGCAGAGACTGGAGTGATGCAGCTACAAGCCCAGGAACGGCAAGGACTGCTGGGAACAAGCGGCTGGGGAGAGGCAAGGAAGGGTCCTCTCCTGGCACCTTCAGAGGGAGCATGGCCCAGCTGACACCTTGATCTCAGACTTCTAGTCTTCAGGATGTGAGGGAATTAATTTCTGTTTTTTGTTGTTGTGTCAGCCCAGGACACTAATACACTAAGGAGGGTCCCAGGGGGCTCACCAGGCAGAGAAGGGTGGCTTGCCACTGTCACTGTTGCTCCAAGGCTGGTGGGCTCTCCAAAGTTTATGACGGGTAATATCCCATGAGAGGCGGGGGGGGGGGGGCTCAAATGAGCAGGTACTGCCCAAGAAAGGCTGGGAGATGCTAGGGGGCTTTCTGAGAAACGGGAGAGAGAGATGGTGGGTGCCAGGCCCTTGGTTGGGAAAGGACGGGCTGGGGTCTATTCTGGGGTGAGGGAATGCTGTGGTTTCCTAGGCAGAGAGGAGAGCTGGAGAAAGATCACGATTTTGAGGGCAGAGACCAAGCTGGACAGCAGGCTTGCGAGGGACCAGCCTTCCTCATGGCAGCAAAATCCCGTGTCCTCTGGGCAGAGCCTGGATGTCGCTCTCAAGGCGAAAGGGGGCAGAGTCTGTTTAAGGTCAGGCATCACTGGCTCTGCCCTCGTGACCATCACCCCACCTTGAGGCCTCTCTTGGATTCTGCTGCCACCATCAAATCCCAGAGGGCCCATCTCACATGGGAACAGTGGCCCAAACCCGTCCACACTTCTGAGAGGACTGGTGGCCTTGAACCTGTACCACAGACAGGCCTGGCTGAAGTCCCAGCCCCAGCACGTCCCAGTCAGGCCACAAGCATCGCTTCTCTCCAAGCCTCGGTTTCTTCCTCTACAAAGTGAGGGACTTTGTGGTCCCCATCTCGGGGCGTTTGTGAGGATTAAATGTGTTAATGCTTTTAGAGATGCTTGGCAAACACGCAGTAAACACTCCACATTGTTAGGTCTTATTATTTAGTATTGGTTTGGTAGTTCTCAGGAAATGCAAAGGCAGGACTAAAAGGAAATAATTATAGAAACACAAACAGCGTACAATACACGTTTCCATGGTACAGGTTTCAGATCCCGAGTGTCTGGGCTGACTCAGCACCCATGCGGCTCTCCCTGCCCTGGGCTGGGCCATGGGTTTCTGTGAAGGCCTTCCTCCCTGGTCTTGCCCTGGGAGTCTCAGCCTTTCCAGCCTCCCATTGCTGGCAGCAGCGGCTCATTTCCTTGTAGTGGGAGCACCACTGTGGAGCTGGATTGGAATGGCCCAGCTCTGAGGTCTCAGTTTTGGGAGAAACTCAGAAATCTCTTTTGGGATGATCAGTCCTTGACCTCTGAACCTCTCCAAGCTGGCTGGCTGGCTCTGCTCTGAAAGTGGAAGCTTGGATGGCATTCTGTTGACTCTTGTGCCTGTTGCTATCCCCACTGTTCCCTTTCAGAGTAGGAGGGATGAAAAGGGATTGGTTTAGAGAAGGTCTGCTGTGTGAGGGTGAGGGGGAGGAAGTCCTAGCCTGGAAGGCAGGTGCTCAGAGAGTGTGCGTGAGCATGAGCATGAGCCATGACTTTGGCCATTGCAGCCTAGTGCAGACATTCACTGTGTCTCACTCCATGTGGTACCATTATATGTGCTGCCTGTATTTGAGCCCAGGGTGGGTCAGGGGGCCAAGGAGACTATTGCATCTTATGCCAACTCCTGAACGTCCCCTGGGATAGAATTATTTTTTATTTCATTTATATTCAGTTCTATGCAAGACTTCCATTGCCTTGGGGTCCTGGACTCCTTCATTAAAATATCAGCTTTTGTCCCTTGCAGACCCTTTGCCCACAGATCACCAGCCACCAGCTCTCAACTTGCCATTCCCAGCTTGCTTCCCGGTGTGGGAGTGCTCTGCTTTAAGGCCTTCCAACAGCACGTTTGCCTCCCCACGATTTGCAGACCTACTGCGGCACAGGAGTCATCAGCTGGGTATTCAAGGAATAGTCCTCCCATCAGCTATACAACTGGTCTACCTCCCTCCTTGCCACAGATCCACATATATCCAGACTCACTCGTGTTCCCCATTCCAGTGCAACAGTAGATTCTACTTTCTTTTTCCTTTGAACACCAAAATCACCACCACCAGCAAAATCCAGATGAAATTCAGGTTGCCAATAAGGACATCCAGTGCACATCCAGTAGTCCAAGGGGCAGCAAGGAGGAACACCATGAAACACCAGGCCTCTGTGAGAGACCATCCACTGGGTTACCTTCCTGGGTTACTGCTCCTTGGGCCCTGGGGTCAGCTGTCATCAGCCTTATTGGCTTTTCTCCCTTCAAGCTCTGTGCCTCATGGGGTATAATCCTCTGGTGGCTCTCTTCAAGTGGACCCTGGCTGCCCATGGCCCCTCTTGTTTCCTGGTGGGTCTGGGCCATAGTTGGTGGCTTTCCACGCACTGTGCCCCACCAGCCTTCATTTCTTTTGCCCTGTGTGACTCCCCGTACCGGGGCCTTGTGTGTTGAGTCAGCTCTGCCCTCTGCCAGCTGCTGTGTGGTCCACCTTGGCTGACACACTGAAATGCTGCCTCCTACCTTGTACCCCAGAGGTACTACAGGAGCAGCATCAGGGAACTAGAGTTTTTTACAGGACGTGCTGGACTTCCAGTGGCGCTCTGGCTGACTCACTTTCTAGCTTACTGGGAAGAGGACTGATGCGAGAGTAGTCTTGGGGACCTACCTTCCACTTCAGATTCCCTCGGGGAACTTGAAGCTTTCCCAGTGGACCCGGGGAGTCCTTGTACCTGGTGGAGAGAATGGAGGTTGGTAGTGGACTGTGTCTTAGTCTATTTGAGCTACCAGAGCAGAAATACCATACTGGGAGAATTATAAATAACAGGAATTTATTCCTCACAGTGTGGAGGCTAGAAGTCTAAGATTAAGGCTCTGGCACATTCAGTGTCTGGTGGGAGCCTGCTTCCTGGTTCATAGATGCCATCTTTCCGCTGTGTCCTCACATGGTGGTAAGGGGAAGGGAGCTCTGTGAGGTCTCTTTTATAAGGGCCCTGATCCCATCATGAGAACTCTACCCTCATGACCTAATCACCTCCCGAAGGCCCTACTTCCTAATACCTACACATTGGGGATCAAGTTTGGACATATGAAAATTGGGGGGACACAAACATTCAGTTTACAGCAGCCCCTCAGGGGCTTTCTTCTCCAGCTGGAGCACAGATGCCTTGGAAAGGCTTCTGTTGTTTGCATTCAGACTTTGGGCATTGCTCTAGATTCTGCCTCAAGAACCCACTCATTTATACTTTCCCATGGCTGGATCCCCTTCCTGCTCTCTGTCACACCATTGGCCATGATGGCCTTCCCTCTCTCCCTGGGTCTGCCCCTACCTGTGTCTCAATTTACACCCAGGCTCTTCTCTCTGTATCTTGTATTCCTTGACAGAGCCCTGAAGGAAATGTGTGAGAGACTCAGTGAGGAACTTTACCAGGCCTAAGATAAAGACATTTAAATGCTTGATGAGCTGAGAGTCTTCTCACTCCTTGCCTAGTCATATGTCAGATGGGAGTCACCATCTTTTTCCTGCCCCATGGGAATGGTCTACATGCATACTTTATCTTCTCTTCAGTTGAAGCCAGAGGCTCCAGCTCCAATTCTCAGAAGCTCCAGGTCCTGATGTTTCATTGATTTAGAGTAGAGGTTTTTAGAGGGCTGTTGACTGTTCTGCCTCAGTGGTTTGCCATGTCCCCTCTGATTTCCACCTAGTCCAGGCCATGTGGAAGGCACTGGTAGAAGCTGACCCTTTGCAGAATTGTAGCTTCAGGTACTCATTGCTGGCACAGCACCAGGCATGGCTTCCAGCCCTTTGATTTCAAAGGGATACTTGAAGTTGTTGCTTGCTTTGGAGTTGGGAGTAGAAACAGGGAGAACTAATGAAAGATTTTGGATTAGGGGAAGGAACTGTGATTGGGGGGAATGAGGCCTCTTTACCTGAGGGGCTGTGTGGCCTTGTGTTAGTCGGGCACAGGGCTGTCACACAGGCATGTGTGTGGGAAAGCACCTGAGTGAGCACCCTGCTTGCAGGTGAGACAAAGAGCCCTCGTTCTTTCCTCCCTGGATCCTGCTCTGTGTGCTTGGCCTTAGCTGACAGGTTGGAACCCCCCAGTTTATAGATTTTGCTTTTTTAAAGCCCTTTTTGTGAAACACCTCAACGAAGGAGAAAGAAGGGAGAAAAAGAGAAAGAGCTGAGTTCAGCAGCTGCAGCTTGCTGTTTTTCATCTTGCCTCAGCAAATCGGGGCCACAAATAATCTGGTCTTACATGCTTCAGTGATGCTGCGTACGACTTCGCTTGCCTCCTAGGGCAGCATATCCCTGAGAGCCAGCCCCGCTCCCCTTCCCCAACCTGCCACTCGGGTGGCCCTGTCACCAGGGCAGGGGGTCCAAGAGGGAGGAGGCAGAAGCACAGAGCGAGCCCTGGCCAGCAAGGGGGTGGGTCATTAATTTTGGATTGGTTTCTGGAAAAAGCTAAATATTTCCTTTTAACCAGTTTCTCCAGCCTCACATCCTTTGTTAGTTCAGGAAAAATGTCATTTATAATGGATGTTGCCTTGATGAATTGCTCCAGAGAAGCTCAGTGTTCTCATTAGTCTATATAATGAGAAAGACTCCTAGTGGTGGCCTAGCTGCTCAGCTCTTTGATAGGAGGAATATTTGTCTCTATGGTCTGTCCATTCTAGAAGGCCTGGGATAGAGGCTGAGGGGCCTGAGGGTGTGTTGGCCCAGTGCTTTCTGAGAGCAGACCCCAACCTCACCTGGTCTTTCCTGCCTCCCAGTAGGTCCAGGCTGTGGTGTGTGGGCTCCTCACCTGCTCTGCCACACCAGCCTCCTGTCCCTGCTCTGGCTCTGTCCAGTCCACTGAAGAGGAGAATTTGGGTGTAATAGTCCTGCCTCATTCTCTCTCTCTTTTTAGTCCTAAGGAGAAAAAGAATAAATAGGTAGATAGTGCATTCTATTTTCCAAAAGTTCTTTTGCATATGTGGCTTCATTCCAAGCACTCTTCTGTATGGTGTCAGAGTCAGGCACTGAGAGGTGCAGCGACGTTTCCAGGGTTCCCGGCTTGTGGGCAGTGGATGTTTGACCCAGATACCTGGGCCTGTCACTGATTCTCTCTGCTTTCTGCCTGTCAGAGAATGGACAATTCACCCAGCCTTTCTCCAGAGGGGCCCATTGGATTTCCTCTGTAGGTCCTCGAGACACTTCTTCATCTTGAGTCGTGCTTAAGGATGTGTGTTAATTCTTGCAGGCCCCTGGGGCCTCTTTTAGCGAATGGCTGTTACCAGACAAAGATACTTTTCCAAGTTCCCAACAACCACCAGGCAGGATGTGAGGAGGGGAGGAAGACAGACCCACAGGGTGCATTGCGGGGGCTGAGTTATCTTGGTGCCCAGGTTAATGCAACTTCAATGCATTTGGCTGTGCTGCCAGCTGGAAATCTGCTTGTAATTTTATTTTTCAAGGGGAGATGTTAGGATAGCTCTTGACTCTCCTCCTGCTTAGAGGAAAGTCTTCTGTGCCTTCAGATATAGTCCCCATCCATCCATCCATCCATCCATCCATCCATCCACTTACCCATCCATCCACTCATCTAGCCACCCACCCATTCATCTACCCATCTACTCCCCATCTATCCATTCTTTTTTTAAAAAATATCTTTATTGATTTCAGAGAGAGGAAGGGAAAGGGAGAGAGAGAGAGAAACATCAATGATGACAGAGTCATTGATCAGCTGCCTCCTGCACGCCCCCCACTGGGGACCGAACCCACACCCTGGGCATGTGCCCTGACCTGGATTCTAACCAAGATTGCCTGGATCCTAGGCTGATGCTCAGCCGCTGAGCCACGACGGCCGGGCCCACCCATCCATTCCTTCTTCCATCTCTCCCTTTCTCCTTCCGTCCAACGGCTACTGAATTCCCGTTTGGTGTCAAGCACTACTCTGGGCACTGAAGACTCAAACACGAATTAAGTGGCTTCTGTTCTGAACAATGGTTTTTCCAAGTTGGGAGAATCAGATGTGAAAAATATAACTTATGATATGGTTGGTGGTGCTAGGGCAGTAACTGGAGTTTGTGAAACCTGTTCAGAGTTGGGGCAAGAGGCATTCAGAGAAGGTTTTCTGGGAGAGCCGGCCCCAGAAGGGGGTTTGGAAGGTGAACTGGAAGAGGTCTTAAACAGGACATGGTTGGGCAGGCATTCTTGGCGGCAGTGGCACCGAGGGATAGGGACCTGTGAAGCATTATGGTTGGGAGCATGTGGGTTTGATATTGCCACCCAGAGGTGGGGAGGGAGCTGGGGTTTAGGGTGCGAGAGAGGAAGAGGAGTGTGAGGATGAGGCGATAGGGGTCAGCAGGGAGCAAATGATAGGTAAAGGATGGGCTGTCTTAGCCCAGGAAGGCCTCCTTTGGGGGATGTTAGTGGGGCTGTCGTCGCCAGAGTAGCATGGGGCATGGTCCTAGGTGCTGTCCAGGAATCTCCGTTACTCTCGCCAGAGCTGACTAGGCCATTGTTATGGATGCAGACGTTCCCAGAGGGTAGATAACTTGCCCAGGGTTGCAGCCCCGTAATTGCAGAGCTGGGGTTTGAATGAGGCGGCTTGGCGGCTAGGATTTGGTCCATAATCGCTGTTCCTGTCTTGTTGGTCTGCAGTTTAGGCTAAGCATCTACCTCTGGGGTTCTTTTCCCCGCATGTTATGTTTCAGGAAATGTGATTTGATGTAAGAACCTACCTGAGTCTCTGTAAGAATATGCCATAGAGTAATAGGGTTTGGATGGGCTGTGAAGGCTGAGAAACGTGCCCTGGAGGTTGAAGGGAGGGGAAGTGCTGGGAGTAACAAAGGTGGGGAGGGAGCTGGGTCTTTGAGTAGGAGGTCCTCGGTTTGTAGAACTGGAGCAAGAAGGTCAGAACAGCTAGACCTAAGAAGAGAAAAACTAAGCTAATGAGAGCCCGGGTGTCAGAGTGTCAGGACTAATTACCGGGGTTAGGAAGATCATGTGAGAGGCCGACGACTGGCAACTGGGACCTTGCCTGCTCCTTGGTCACCACAGGATCACCTGCTACCCCTGACTCGAGGGCGGTGGACCTGGAGCTTGTTGCTCTGCAGCAGGAGGGGAGGGTGGTGGTGGGGAGGGAGAGAGGGAAGAAACCTAACCTCATACCTCGAGCAAGAGCCATATCAGCATTCAGAGAAAGTTGAAAGAAATCTTTCAGCTGGCTGGCTACCTAGCTCAAGGCTAACCACACTCTTAACACAATAATAAGTCAATCCTTACTGAATAATTAAATAGAGAGCCTTCATAAGTATTGACTTAATGTGACAGCAAGTCTATAGTGACTTGGGGTTTGCTTATGTAAACACAATCTCTTGTTCAGCTTACTTAGCAGTTCAATGAAATAGAACAGTCCTTCAATTAAAATCAAATGATGCATACATTTAATTCTTTTCTCCTTTTACGTGGTAATAATAGGTTTGGAACACAGGTGAAGGGATGGGGGGGAGAAATGGAAAAAAAGGGTACCTGCCTACATGATTGTATTTGCAGAGGACACAGGAGTGTGTCCAGTGGTGGTCTTCAGGAGAAGGAAGTGGTCTTGGCTCCTATCTCTGGGCCCCAGGTGGGAGATCCATGTGGGCTTGGGCTGAGTTCTGCCCCATCGGACTCCCCTGATCCTCTCCCAGAGCAGGCTTTGGTTGGCCACTGTGGTTGGTGTGTCGCACTCTTGATGGTGGCCTCGGTCTAATTGATTGCTTCTGGTCAGCTGGGGTCCAGTGGCTCAAACCACAGCCCTCTTCAGGTCATTTTCTATGGATGTCCTCATGGCTCATCTGGAGGAGAGAGAGGATGCTGGGTGAGCTCCAGACTGCATGGAAAAGAGGGGCATAGTAGGAAGGTGGCACCCCACTGACTCCCTTGCATGATGCCAGAGGAGAAATAAACGTCCCTGGTTCTGTGGCCACAGTGCTGGGATTAGGGGAGAGTAGTGGGCTGGGAACAAGATGGCTGGGTAAGGACAGGGACAGCGTGGTGGCAGGGAGAACCCACTGGCTCTGGAGCTGACGTGGAGCAAGTCTTCTGGCCTTGCTGCTGTGATGTTAAGTGAGTTAATTAACCGCTTCAAGCTTCTGCTTCCTTATCTGTAAAACAGCTGTCATGCTGACTTCAGAGGCTCGTTGTCAGAGTAAAAGGTGGTGATGTCAGTGGAAACACTTTGCGTGACGTTGCACGGATGCAGGCGGTGCTTGTCAGTAAAGGAGAGATGTAATGTCCCTTTGTCCTGAAGAGAAAGGACTTCTGCCTCCTCCACAGTGTTCCATGCTCAGAAGGGGTCAGTGGTGCCCTCCAGTCTCAGTAGCAGAGGCTGCAAACATTGACGGGCACCGGCTGCACACCAGGCACTGTCCAGGCACATTGGGCATCTCATTCAGTCCTCGCCACGATTTTATGAGGTATGTACTGTTATTACCTCCATTTTGCAGATGAGGCAACAGAGGCCTGGAGAGGTTCAATGACCCACTCAAGGTCACACAGCTAGTGAGTAGCTGAGCCAACGTTCAGACTCAGTCAGCATGACATGATGTCAGAAACTGGACCTCACAACTGGGTGTGCTTCTGCAGGGGGTTGGGGTGGGGCAGGGGGAAGGGTTCTTGAAGAATTCAGGGTCCCCTATGAGTGGAGACCAAACATTTCTCCGCGCAGCAGCCTTCCCCAAGGTCATGGTCATGTTCAGATGGGTTCAATGTGCATTTCCCAGCATGGCATCAGGCTCTGCCTCCAACCTGCCAGCTCCTAGGGATTGGAGCTGCCCCAGAATGAGGAGCCCATTCTCTGAGCTGGTAGCGTTTCTCTCTCAGCCTCTTTGCCTTGGACAGAGGGTCCATTGAATTTGTTGATGCTTCTGGAACCAATAACATTTTCTCTAACTAAAGGCTTAGAAACATCATTGTTTATAATAGACCCTGTACAATTAAACTTAAAGAAATAATTACAGTCTTAAAGCAACTTCATTAAATGAGAACATAATGAACAGCGTATTGCATTAACATTTGAAATTTACTTCTGGATCTTGTCAGTTCATACCCTCACCATTTTCCCCTGATTGTGACCAGGGTGCATAAACTGTATTGTCTCCTGCTTTTTACCCCTTAACGTGATTTCATGTTTGAATTTTCATATATTGGCACAATCTACATCCTTGTCATTTTTAATAGCGATGTAGCTTTCTGTGGCTTATCTGTCTGAGCCATTCCTCTCTCCTTGGCTGGGGAAAGGACCCAAGGCCATGCATGTCTTCGTTCCTGAATTTTACTGTCACTCGTTTTCCAAGTTGCTCTCACTGAAGTGCTCCCGCACTTCGGCTCTTTTGCCTGAGTGAGCCAGACCCTCTGCGGGTTTGGGTTTTGGTCTGTGTCCTTTCCAGTGTGTGCCTTTTCTGGATAGAGAGCATCATATCAGATCAGAGAGCGAAGCTAAATAGTAGCTATTTTTTCTGTTATAAGTGACAGAGACCAATTAGCTTAAGAAAAATTAAAAAGGAGTTTATTGATTCCCAATAAAATATAGAAAGGGGCAGGAGAGTGTTCCAGGACTCAAATACAAATAGGTCTCTCTCTGTATGTCTTGTTTCTGCTTCTCTCTTCAGGTTAGCTACTTATCATATCGCACCATGAGCCTAGAACTGTGGTCCCCATTCCTCTGGGCTCACATCTGTGCTCTCTCACAACCAGAAAGAATGTTCTCCCATGCTCGCTCCGTTATCAGGACCTCAGGGTAGGGCCCTGTTTGGCCTAGCTTGTATTCCTTCTCCCTGGACCAGTCAGTGTGGCCAGGAAAATAATTGTGTGGTTGGTCCTCCTGGGTCATGTGTTCACCTGCAGCACAGAAGGGTGTGGTGCCATGGCTGACACCCTGGCTGGAGGGGAAGTCCCCAGCCCACCCCTAGGGGAGCAGTTCTTCTGGGCAGAAAGAATAAGTACCCAGTGTGCACTTTCAGAATGCACAGGAGGGAAGGAAGCCCAGTTGGTACCTAATGTTATGAAGCGAGTGGTGGCAGTGTCCTAGAGGAGGCGAGAAAGGATGGAGGCCCAGGCTGTCCACAGTGAGCCCCGGAGGTGTCAGAAAGCAGCCATGTGGGTGAAATCCCCTTTCCCCTTTCTCAGTGTCACGTAACATTGAACCCACTTAACTAGGCCCTGCACTACTGGAGGGGACCCCAGAAAGCCATTCCAGAGGCACATGGGCCTAGTAAAGCCATTTGCGCTGCATTCCCATAAATTGAGAAGCCCATTATGAATGATTTGCTCTTCTTGGGAGCCCTTCTGTGCCTCCATGAAATATTCAAGTGCCGTGTTGGTTTGTGCAAGGCAGTGCTGCTGGCTACCCTGGAAGCACTGTTAGTGGTGGCTTGTGGCAGCAGAGCCAGAAAAAGGACCCTGTCCTCGTTGGCAGGTGCCTGGCCCGGGTGTGCTGGCTGCTGGTGTATCTGTGTGTCCTGCCTGTTGGAGCTACCCTGTCTTCACTGTGAAATCAAGAAATCTGTCTACGGGGTTGTTCAGAAAATTAAACGAGAGAGTGTCCGGCACATAGTGGCCTCTCAGTAAACATTAGCCCCCTTTCTTCTTTATCCACTTCAACCAGGAGAACATTGGTTTCCTAAAAAATTGGAGCTTTGGGAAGTTGACAACAACTCCAGACCATGTATTGGCCAGCGTTGGGATTTTAGGGGTTCTGTGGGAGCAATTCACCCCAATTTTATAAGAGGCCAGACAGATTTGAGAAAGTGTATGTGTTTGGTAAGGTGCTTACAATCTGGACCAAGGGAGTGTCCCATTGATAACTGGTACCTGTGCTTTCTCTTGACTAAGACCAAGCATGGCACGGAGAGGTGTGTCCAGGTGTAACTGCGTGTGTGTGGGGACAGGGGTGTGTGTGGGTGTGTGTGTAAGCATGTGTCCTTTTAACCTTTAAAAGACGGCATTTAAATTCCCGTAGTGAATTTAAGGGAACTAAAGTTCCCTTTCGTCCATGTAGCCATGAGCTATGGCCTGAAGCATGACCTTCTTCCTTGGCTGGGCCATGAGGCGGGGATGAAAGCTGAGACCAGCTCTGAAGCCTGCGCAGATGGCCATCCCCCCAGCTGCAGCCTGGCTCCAGATCACCCGGGGGGCTTGGTAAAGCACAGATTGCTGGGCCCTGCTCTGGAACGTCAGATCTGCTAGGTCCAGGGTGGGGCCCAAAAATTTGCGCTTCTACCAAATTCCCAGTTGATGCTGATGCTTTGGTCTTCGGGCCACACTTTGAGAACCACTGATCTATAGGAAGTTCACCCACCCCTCCACCCAATCTGGATGGTTTCTGCTTGTGAGGGTCAGTCTCCACACATCTCCTTGACTTTGTAGGAGCACCTCTGCCTATCAAATAGGATTACTGGGTCTAACAAATAAGATATAGGACACTCAGTTAAATTTGAATTCCAGACAAAGAATGGAAAACTGGTTAATATAAGTATATCCCAAATACAGCATGGGATATACTTACACGAATAAAAAGGTGTGTTATTGCTTATCTGAAATTCAAATTAAGTATATTTAATCTGGCAACTGTTTAATCAAATTGGGGGTCGAGTGTCTCTCTCTGTCCCTCCCGCTGCTTTCCTGTGATTGAATAGGCGACAGCTGCTGATGAAACAAGCCCAAAGAGGGCTTGTGTTTTTGGACAGACCCACCTGCTGCCCTGAGCCCATTTGGCAGTCTTCGCCTGATCTCTGCGAGATGGACTTGGCTTGTGTTCGCATTGGTTCTCTTGCTGGCTCTCTGTTTTTCTCTTTTTTGGTCTGTCTCTGTTGGTCTCGTGCTTTCTTTTATGCCTTCTCTCTTATGGGGGCTCTTAAAGGAAGAAATCTGCGGAGTGATGGGGCTGATCCCGGAAAGTCTATCCTGGCAGTGAGAGCAGAGTCCAGGAGACAGGTGACCCTAATTAGGGCACCTGCAGGGAAGAGTGGCATCTGGCTCAGAGATGGCGCAGAGATCCCCAGGGGGCTCGCCATGAGCTATGGAAAGGAGAACACTGGCCTTGGAGACCGCACCTGCCAGGGCTCGGTTGGGAGCAGGCACATGGCTGGTGTGTGTCGTGGTTGGAGTCGAGTGTGTCACGGGCTTGAAGGAAATGGGCACTATGTGGTCTCTGATGCTGACAGAGGGCTCCGCTGCTGTGGACTTCAGTGTGTCTTAAGGGGTGGAGGGGACCTGAGCAATCAAAGGCCTCCTGGAGACTTGGACGGGACATTCTCCTAAATGGCCCCATTTGCCACTCTCGCCTGCCAAGGCTGCTTTGACACAGAATGGAGGAGTGGAGGGACAGAAGGCTCAGTTGCTTCCCCCCTACCCCTTCCCCTAGGCCTTCTGCTGGTCTTGGGCCTGCTTCCTCCCCTCCCTGTGTGCTGATAGAGCTGCGGGTCTGCTTTAAAGGAAGTAGGCCATGGCCTCAGAGGAGCAAGATGGCCCTTCCCTGTGGTCACCTCGGGGTCTAGCACTGGTGCCTTGTGTACGGTGCCCGGCTCTTCCTCCTATGTCCTCAGCCCGGCATGGAAAGTGATTTTGGGGTAGGAAGTACATCTTCACTTGGGCTCCAGCAGGGTGACTCAGGAGCCTGGTGGCGAGAGAGGGGTGAGGGAGCTATCTCTCCCTAATATGTTCACACTGCCTTGTGTGGGACCCACATCCACCTTGGCAGGGTGAGCAGGTATTTTTTTCTTCTGTCAGACACAGGGAAAGCTGTTCCCTGTTTGTACTTGCTGGTGGCAGGCACAGTGCTGGTGGCGAGACGCCAGGCAGAGGGAAGATAAGGGTGATGGATGCCTCTTCTCTGTGCCCCACCTCTCTTATGTCTCCATGAGGGAGGTAGGCAGACATGGGTCACCCCATTTGATAATGAGACACTGAGCACAGGTCACATCATGGGCAAGGGATGGGCAGAGCATGGCCTTGCGGCAGACCCTCTCCTCTCCACTGGCTGGATTGCTCTGCCCCTCCTCACTGAGGGGTCCCACCTTGTGTGGAGCTCTTTCACCTCTGTTCCCTGGCCTTCCTTTACACCCCTCTCCTCTGATCAGGATGTTGCTTCTCTTTGTGGGTTCTCATATTCTCCCTATTCATGCTTTCACTCCTCCAGCCTGTGGGGTCCAATGACACTTTGAGAGGCCTCATGGATGGTGAGGCCCAGCAGGATCCTCACAGTTCCCAGTGTCAGTGCCTGGAGCACTAGCTTTGCAAAAGGGACGTGAGGCCTGTGTGCTTGGTGGGAGCAGAGCTGTCTGCAAGGCTCCCACTCCTGCAGAGGGGCCCTCTGGTCTGCTTAGTGGACAGTGAGCTCCCGCAGGACCCTGGCCTGGTGGGTGCTCTGCCCTGTCCCCATTCCCTGGGAATTCCTTTCTGACACTGCAGGGACATGCTTGTTGTTCCCATACTCAGCCTCTCAGCCATGTGGCAGGGGCTCAGTACATGTTTGGAGAAAGGATAAGTGGGTATCTACCAGCCCGTCCAGACCCAAGGGGTTTGGATGAAGAAATCAATAGAGTCTGCCCCCCTGGGAACGTGGGTTCCAGTTGGAGAGACCAAACAGGGCCACAGCAGTAAGTGTCTATGCAATTAAGTATGGAATTGCCTGGTTCAGATGTCTGCAGCTGGAATACTGAGGTGGGAGAAATCCACACAGGTGGCGGTCAGAAAAGGTTTCACAGGTCAGGACAGTAGGTGGGCATTGGGAGGCAGCAGGAGGGAGCCAGGCCCTATATGCGATCAAATGGCATTGGACAGACTTCTGTATTTTGGCTAAGAGATGGTATTAGGGTACCTTCTTGGCGGGGAGATGGGAACTTTTGGCTCTGCTTATGATCTAGCAGCCCATGTCCTGCAGGAGCTCAGTCCTGGCTAGACCCTGCCCACCTGGGGTCCTCCTCAGTGCTGGGGCCTGAATGACCGTATCCCTCCTTGGGAGGGAGACATTTGGCCAGAGCTAACAATGTGGTCTTTGAAGGTATTGTATGAGCTTCCTGTGGCTGCTGTAACAAAGTGCCACAACCTGCATGGCTTCAAACAAATTTATTCTATCATGGTTCTGGAGGCCAGGAGTCTGAAATCAAGGTGTCCTCAGGGCCAGGCCTCCTCTGAAGGCTTGGTGGGAGAATCCGTTCTGTGCCTTTCTCTCAGCGTTTGGTGCTGCCTGCATCCTTGGTGCTCCTGAGCTTGTAGGCCCATCACTGCAACCTCTGCCTCCATCTGCACATGCTGCGTGTCTGTGTCTCTTCTCCTCTTCTTATGGGGATACCAGCCATTGGATTGAGGGTCCACCTATTCCATTATTGCCTCACCTTGGCTACATCCGCAAAGAACTTATTTCCAAATAGCGTCACATTCACAGGTACCAGGGATTAGGACAGTTTATCTTTTTTGAGTGACACAATTCAACTCATAACAGGTGCTTAGAGATTGTGTTTGCCTCCAGATCCCCTGAACCTATTAAAGTCTCTGTCCCCTCTCAGGTCTCTGAAGGTCTGGGGTGTGGGCAGAGACCACCCCCTCTCACCTTCTCATAGCTCCTTGCCTCATTTGCTGGGCTGCAGGGTGGGGGGTGGGCAGACGCTGGTCTTCCCATTCAAGATGCAGTCTTACTCTGTGGGGGCTGGAGGCTTGGTTGGAAAAGCTGCTCTTCCCTATTTGGGGGCTGGGTGGTGAGCTAGGGGGTGTATGTATGGGCAGGAGGCAGGGCGGAGATAACCGCCGGTCCCTGTTTTTTTCCTGTGAAAGACAAAATACGTTTACAGTGCCGCAGAACACTGGCTCTGGAAGGACCTTAAGGGCTTTTGCACAGGAGCAGGGGCCTGCCAGCCGGACATCGCCTGGTGGTGGAGGTCTGGGTGCAGGCCCAGCTCCGCTGCTCAGCAGCTGGGGACCTTGGGCACGTCAGTTAGCTCCTCTGAGGCCGGCTTCCTCCTCTGTGAAGTCGGATGATCATAACTGCTTGCCGGACCTCACAGAGCTTCTGTGAGGGTTCAGTGATAAAGGGTGGCTGTGAAAGCACCTTTTCTGAAATCATTTTTTATTGTGGTAAATTATACATAACATAAAAGTTACCATTTTACCCATTTCTCAGTGTCCAGTTCTGTGGCAGTAAGCACATTCACGTTGTACAACCATCACCACCAGTCATTTCCAGAACTTTTTCATCTTCTCAAACTCTGAAAATACCTTTTAAACTATAAACTAAGAGCACGTTTTATTAATTTGATAAATAAGGAAACCAAGTCCCTGAGGAGCAAGGACTCACCTAAGGTCCCTGTGATTTAGGGGCACAGCTGACGTGAGAACCCTGGGCCCCTGACTGAGTTTGGTGCCTGTCATCTGCCACCTCCCACACCTCGCTGCCTCTGCAGGCTGCAGGGGTCAGGGGCATGCAAAGCCTCCTTGGGATCAGATCCCTCCAGAGAGCATCTTCCTTCTCCCAACCTCCAGCCCACAGGACCCGGGGGCCCCCAGGCAAACCCGAATTTGTCCTGTGTTGGGACCCACACAGCTACCTGCTGTGAGGGCAGTGCTCTCAGGCTGTCCCCGTGTCTGTCTGTCTTTCTCTCTGCTTCCTCAAATGGGACAGAGTCCAGTGGAGAACCCGGGAAGCTGAATTCAAGGTGACCTTTGGGATGATTTTGTGAGGTACCTCACAGTGTGGAAAGAACTGGGATAGGGAGTCAAAGGCTGGGTTCTGGTCTTTCTGTGGTGTTCCCACTAAGCACATATCTGTTGAGGTCCTATTGTGTGCCATCATTGGGAACATAGCAGTGAACAAAATCTATTACTTGCTGCTGTGAGACAAATGATGTGACACACAAGGACCATGTTGCAAAGGGCACTGGCCTATAATAGGCAGTGACGGGAGGGGACCCCATCCAAGCTGATGTGACGACCTGTGTCCGTCCGCTAGGGTAGAAGGAAGAAGGAGTGGGAATTGCTGTAGTGCCCTGGGTTCCATGTGACCCCCCCTTGGGGGCAGGCCAGGTCAGATAGCGCCTGCCTCCAGGTGGCTGATGGCTGAGGGGGGACACAGAGCTGTGTGCACACAGATACGAAGCGGTGTCACCGGTGCCCACAGAGAGGAATGGATGATGGCAGGTTATGTCATCAGGGGAAGAAGAGGCTGGTGGGAACCGGAAGCTGGTGATTTGGGGCAGGTTAGGCTTTTCCCTGGTTTGATAGAGAAGAGATGGGTGAGCAACGCCCTCAGGGCATTGCCCCCCAGGGGGACTCTTGTACCTCCCTGGGGCGGGCTCCTGGGACCTCGGATGCATCCTTTGAGGTAGCTAGGGCAGGGTTCTCGTCCCATTCTGCAGGTGGGAAGAATGCTATGTGGAAGGACTTGGGCAGATCACTGGGAGTGCAGTCAAGCAGAAGGCAGCGCCCAGCTTCCTTGCCTTGGTCCCGGGCATTTTTGGCAAACCCGTTGTGGATTCTCTGTCTCTCTGACTGAACGATCTATCTAGAGGAGATGCCCCTAAACTGTGTGTCTGGCTCTCCCGGAGCCCTGTCCCCTAGGAGCTCCCAGCCTCGAGCCCCAGGGCTTGGTGTCCCCATGCTCCCCCTCTCCCTGGCTTCCCGCAGCCAGGGAAGCTGTGGGAGGGGCCCCTCTGCATGGAGGAGGCGGGAAAGGCAGCCACGCTAATCTGTCCTCACCATGTCTTCTCTCAACACCAGGTCCCGGCTGGCAGACTTCCATGCCAATTGTCACGCCTCCTACCAGACGCTCACCAGCTGCCCAGCTGACAATTACCAGGCGTGTCTGGGCTCCTATGCTGGCATGATTGGTAAGCCACCCCCCGCATGCCCCAGCTCACAGTGCCTCTGTGCGGCCCCAGTCTCAGCAGGCGGGGGCCGAGGCCCAGCTCCAGGCCAGTGGGTGGACAGCCTGAGCTCGCCTTTTCAGGTGGCAGTTTTAGACAGAACTGCCGTGAGAAACCAGAGGTGAGATTGGCTCTTTTTCATGGGGGAGGAGGCCCCAGGGAACTTATATGGCTTTCGAAATGAGAAGAAAAAGGAACACTGATTGCACAGTTTGATATTCCAGATGCTGTGCTAAGCAGTTTACATGACTAATTCCCATAACAGCACTTTCTGGGGAGGTGTTGGGATCTCCATGTTGCAGATGGGGAAACTGAGGCTTAGAAAAGTGGAGTAACTTGCACAGGCTCAGCTGGCTAGTAAATGTTGGCACTGGGATCCAAGTCCAGGATATGAGCTTAGTTGCATTAACTCCAGAACACACTCTGGTGGCCAAGGAGAAGGCAAGGGCCATGCTCTGGGAGGACAGCTGGGTGTCTCTTCAGCCATCCCCATGCCCTCTGCCCCTGCTGACCCCCATGGTTGCCTGGAATAGTAACACTCAGAGTTTGGATTGTGAGTTAGGATGTATGTGTGTTTGGGGGTAGGTGGGAGGGAGCGCCCCAAGCCTCTTGTCTGTGGGGCCTGGGGTCTGGAAGCCCAAAGAAGAGGTGTTACCGCTCCCCTCTTCTCTGCCTCCCTTTCTTCCTGCCCAGGGTTTGACATGACTCCCAACTACGTGGACTCCAGCCCCACTGGCATCGTGGTGTCCCCCTGGTGCAGCTGTCGTGGGAGTGGGAACATGGAAGAGGAATGTGAGAAGTTCCTCAGGGACTTCACTGAGAATCCCTGCCTTCGTAAGTCCTGCAGCATCCCCCCTCCCCAGAAGCCCTTCATAGCCCTCATGTCCCAAGGGGCCCTGGAGGGCTGCCTGAGGTGTTCCCTTCTTCCTCCCTTGGGACAGCCCGTGATCTATGTGTCACTTCTCCAGCATGGTGTTGCCCGTGGAAACTGTGGTTTGGGCTCTTGGAGAGTCACACCAGAGCTGTCAGTGGACCAGCCTCAGTTTGCCCCTGGAGGTCTTGAGCCTGTGTCAAGTCAAGGTTGAAAGTTTCTGGTCTGTTATGCTGACTTCAGACAGGTTCCTTTGGGGACAGTCCTGTGGTGAGGATCCTGGCTGTCACTTCTCCCTTTAAGGATCTATTTTAAAGGACCTATTGGAATCAGTGATCCCCCCCACCCCAAGTCATCAAACTTCTAATCCAAAGGCCAGAGAGCAAGGGGAGCCAAAAGCTCTGTCTACCTCCATCTCTTCAGACTGACACCTTTGCTACCCACGCCCACCTGAAGGTCTCCTCTCCCTTCTCTTCCCTCTGTTCTTCCTTCTGTCCATCTGTCCATCTGTCCATCTTCCCTTTCTGCACAGCACTGGGAACTCAGAGATACAAGTCATAGTGCCTGTCATGGACAGCTTGCAGCCTGACCGAGGTCCATGCAGTCAGAGTCCAGGGTGTACATGTTGGGTAAGGGTCTGCACAGGGCTTTTCAGGAGCCCAGGGTGGAATGCCCAACTCAGCCTGCAGTAGGGAGCCCCTGGAGGCTTCTCAGAGCCTGACTCACCGAGGTATAGGGACATCGGCTAGCTGAAGAGGCAGGGAAAGTTGCAAGAACCGCAGACCACTGAGCCTTGCTACAGAGCATGAGGATGGCTGAGGTTTTCTGGACAGGAGAGTCTTCCTCCCCAAGGGGATCCTGTGGTCCCCAGCAGGTGTTGGGGTGATGGTGTGGACCACTGTAGGGGGCAGGACCTGCTGCTGGGGTCAGATCTGCCTTTCAGATGGCTCACTCTCTGGTCTGGTGTGGAGGGGTCAGGGTAGGGATGTGGCTCTTAACTGGTGACCCACATGGGATCCGCTCAGAGGGAGTTGTGGCTGTCATGGGAGATGACAATGACAGCTGTGAACCAGAGCAGTGTCAGGGAGGGTGGAGGGGAGTGATGGAGTGCAGAGGTCTTTTGGAGGTGGGCCCAAGTGACGGCAAGTGGGCAGTTAGGGAGGCAGACTGGGGCACTTGGATGGGGAGAGATGAAATCTCAGGACTGGAAACCTGGGAAAACTATTGAAACACAAGGGAGCGATGCCTAGTTCAGGTGCAGACACGAGGTGGAGGACATGGAGTAGGAATTTCTTTAAGCATTGGATTATAGGGTCAAGTCTTGGGGACAGAGTTCTGTCCAAGAGGTTGCATTAAATTCAGTCCTCGGTGAATTAGTGTGAATTAATGGTGTGGGAGTCGGCGAGGCCACCCAGGGATGAGGGCAGGTCTGGGGCCCTTGGAACACCAGCGGTGGGGACCTAGAAGCATCTGAGGTGGCCAAGGAGCCAGGAGAACTTGTGCCTGGGGGCTTGGGCTGGGGAAGCTCCTGAAGGGGGTGTGGTCTGCAGCACTGAATGCCACTTGGAAGAGGGTGCTTGCCGCCCTGGGCATGGCCATTCCTCCCCGCAGGCTTCCCACACTCCCAGCACCCCCCTCTCTTCCTCTACATTCCTTGTCACCATCACCTATGTTTCTTTCTCTTCTGATCTCTTGTCTTTTTCAACTGCCCTCTTGCTATTTTCTTCTCCATGTGACACCATTTATCCAAAGGAGAGCTTCAGCACAGTTGAGTCTGGCCAAGCTGCACTCTGTCCCAGCTCAGGGCTGTTACAGGGAACATAGTGGCTGAGATGGCGAGGGGCAGAAGTGACGGAGGTGGCCCCTGACTTCTCTGCATCGCCTGCTCTCTCCCTCCACAGGGAATGCCATCCAGGCCTTTGGCAACGGCACAGATGTGAACCTGTCCCCTAAAAATCCCTCATTCCAGGCCACGCAGGCCCCTAGGGTGGAGAAAACGCCTTCTTTGCCAGATGATCTCAGTGATAGCACCAACCTGGGGACCAGCGTCATCACCACCTGCACATCTGTCGAGGTGAGGGGACGTGGCTTTACAGCTGGGGAGCGGAGTCAGGGCAGGCTGAGGGCCTGGAGAAACATCATGATGTCAGAGGCGGGTGTGGGAAATTAGCAAACTGGGGTGCGCCAGCTCCTCCCTTTGGATCGGGGCCCAGAGGCAGGGAGGAGCTGGTGGGGCTAGTTGCCCATGTGTTCATTCACGAGGCATTTACCTTGCAAGTATCCAACTCCTGCTCTATCACAGGATTGTACTAGGTAGCATGGGGTGCAGGAGAAATGGAATGGTTACTGTGTGTCAGCCATCTGTTACTTCCCAAGTATGTGCCAGCGGACTTTACCTACTTCATTGAATTCTCGCACAGGGAGGTGTTGGCGTTCTAATTTTACACATAGGAGCTAACCCAGAATGTTTAGGCAGCATGCTCCAGGTGTCACAGCTAGTTAGAGGTGGCATAAGATTTCACCTACATCTGACTCCAAGACCCATGATGATCATTTCTTTTGTCTGTCCATCGTCTGCTCATCCATCCAACACGCGTTACGTACTCAGTGTGTGCCAGGTCTTACGTGAGACGCTAGGGAGGTGTTGGTGAATGAGTTCGACAGAGGCCTGGGTTTTGTGGTCCTTACGGTGTTGTCCAAGGCCAAACAATCTAACAACCATTAGACATGGACTGCAATCAGTGCCCACATCGGGGACACAGGTGGCACTGTGGGGGTCTATCATAGGGCTCCCCACTCAGCGTCCCTCTCTGCTGACCTGCCCTCATGCTGTCCCACCAGGTGCTGCAGTAGATTCTTTGCTTAGGAGGTTGGTTCTGGTCATAACACACACACACACACACTCAATGACACACATACACTCGTGCCTACTCACACACACACTCATTCTCTCTCTCTCACGCACACCTGGAACAAAGAGTCTAAAATAGGACAGAATGCAGAATTTGAGAGAGAGCAGAGGAGGAAGGGGACAGTGAGGAGGTGGGTGGTGTGGCATAGAGGGATGTTTCAGGCAGGAGTTGGGACTGGAATGTCTGAGAAGGTGGGTGCAGTGTGAAGGATAGCCATTGGGGGTGGCGTTGGGGGCACAGCCTGAGCATAGGTGTGGGAGGCAAGGGGAGTAAGGCCTGGCTGTGTGTCAGGCAGTGGAGACACCAGTCTGAATGGGATCAGCAGCGAGTGGGCATTCACTACAAAATTTCATTCACGAAGATGAGTGAGTTCTGGAGAGCTGGTGACTGTAGCTGACAGTATTATATTGTGTGCTTGAAATTTGCTGAGAGTAGACCTTAGACTTAGTTGTTCTTGCCACACAGGCACCAGAAAACTCAGGAAAATGGCAAAGGTGTGAACTGATGGATAGGTTGATTGGCTTGGGGTGAATGTTTCACAGCCTACACGTATATTGGCTCATCAGGTTGTACAACTTAAATATGTAGGGTGGGGCAAAAGTAGGTTTACGGTTGTGAGTACATGAAACACAGGGTTTTATTCTTATATTGTTTATTATTGTATTATTTTCCATATGAACGACTGTAAACCTACTTTTGCCCCACCCTGTATGCAATTTTTGATGGTCACTTATAACCTAAATCAAGCTGGAAAAGCCCCCAGTGCCAGGACAAGGACATGAGCAGGGATGGGCCTGGTGGAGGCATTAAGTTCCCCGGGCACCCACTGCACCACAGGGCCAGTGCTGGTGCCATCCTGGGTGGGAAGCCCACATCCTTCCCTGTCCAGTGGGCTCCCCTGCGAGGTAATAGCTGACCTCCACGTGCCCTCATGTCAGGCTCAGCGTGGGCCTTCCATGTCCCGCTCCCCTCCATTAGGTCCCCCCCGCAGATTTGGGCTGAGGTGCCATGTCACCCTTGAACTGTTCCTAATTACTCTGAGCATACTTGAGCGGTGGCTGTTGGGGGCTCAGAGGCCTGCTGCACAGATAGTCACCAGCTCAATTTCATGCTAGAGCAGCGGGCAGCTCGGCCAGTCTGGGCTGTGCCACCTGTCGGGTAACCATGCTCTGATGAGGCCCACATGTCCCTCCGAGAACCATCAGCGTCCATGTGTCACGCTTCCACCCCTAGCCCATTGGGGCGGCTCACCCATGGAGATCATGACTCATCAAGCGGTGCTCACTGTGATTGACTATGGGTGTAGAAAGTTTAAAGCTGTGACCTCCTGCCCCACCACAGCCCCCTCTGTGCCTGAGGACTCCGACTCCCTTTCGCCCCATTTCACCTTAGAGGTTTGCTAAATCATTGCCTGGTTTCTTTTCACCCCAGCCTGATTTTCTGCAGCATCCCCATGTGGGGGCTTGTCTTACCCTTGGTTTGATCCATGTGAGAGGTGGTGAATGTGACAGGGCCTGGGAAACTGAGGAACACTATGGTTGGTGTTATGAGTCCCGGGGGCTGGGCTCAGGAGGCTGCCTGGCAGGGGCTCCCCAAGGCCTGGCTGCTGTGACCCTCCACTCGGGGTCTGTTGATTCTGTCTCTCTGAGTAGGACAGCTGGGGACAGCCCTCCCAGGAGGGAAGAGAATGAAGCAGATCCTCAGAGGCTGCCCACCCACTGTCATGCCTGGTTTCTTCCCATAGAAGCTGAAGGGGAGGGGCCCCTGATTCTGTTTCAATGACAGTCTTTTTAATGAGCACCTGCTGCTCCATGCCAGGTGTGGGAGTGAGGGTGAGTAAGGACCCTCACCTTGGCGGGAGGCTGTGTGGGTGGTTTGTCCCTTCCCCAGCCCATACCCCCCCCTCAGCTCTCCTGGCTTGGAAGGGCTCCATGGGTGGCGGTTGTGGGATCCTTGGGAAAGACAGCAACCCATGGCTACAGAAGGTAGTCCCTGGGTGAGGGCAGAGACAGGAAGCTGAGATTAGGGTGGGAGGGGATGGGGGAGGCCGTGCACCCCAGACACCCCCGTCCTCCCCATCCACAGACCTGGACCCTTGGAGAAACCTTAGGGACCCTTCACTGACTCAGAGACAGCAGCCAGTTGGGGACGCACGTGAATGGGTGGATGTTAGGAAGAGATGGCACTGAGATCTCCTTAAACCCCAAAGGACTGAAGCCCAGTGAGGACAGTAACTTGTTTCCAGTCCCCAGGGCCCAGCTCTGGGGTAGTTTCCTCCTGGCTGCGCTGTGCTGCCTGCTCCCCCACTCCTGCTCCTCTGGGGCTCTCCCACGGTGGGAGAAGAAATCAGGGTCTGCTGAGCAGACATGTGGGTGTCCTTAGCAGAGCCCGGAACCCGGAGGCCCTGAGTTAGCCCTGTGTCTGGGCATCCTGGTCCTGTCTTCAGGCCTGTGGTCCTACACTTCCACTCCCAGCTGTGTCCTGATCGGTGGCCCTGCCCAAACGGGAGGGGCTCTCTGGAATTGGGGAACGCATGGCGGAATCTAACCTGCAGAATGGCCTCTCCCCTCTCCCTTCTGGCAGACATACACACACACATACACCCCCCATGTGAATTTCCCCTGGAGCAGGGAACCTGTAGGAGACAGGCCCGTATTGTACTCTCACCCAAGGCCCTCGGTTCTGAAGCCCAATGAGGCTGTCCCATGCTGTAGACTTGAAGGCTGGGCAAGCAAGGTGCTGGCTGTGCACTGGTCAGTCCCTGCTGCCTCCCACTTACTCGGGGCTCCTGCTTTGCCTCATGTTGGCCCCATCACCATGCATTATACTTGCTGCTTCCAGGCAAGCATCCCTGGAAGACTGGCCGCATCTCACCCTCTGTATAGCCCTGGATAACTTGAGTGCATGGTGCTTGGCACTGAGTAGCGCTTGTGCAGGGAGGGAAATAACCCCAGTCCATTTGCTCTGCTGGAATGTCCTGCTCGCCAGTTTAGAAAACAGTTTGTTTTATTGCTCGCGGGCAGGTCTTTATTCCGCTTTCCTCCCTCCCACTGATGCCCTCTGTGTGTCCCGAATGTGCGGAGGTGAAGTCTTTCTATTGAGAATGCAGGAAGATTGGTTGGAAGGCCCCTTTGTCATACAGTGGGCTTGGACCAGGACGGTGCAGTGTGACTGGCAGTGGGTTAGCACCTTCCCCTGCCCTTGTTTGTTTCTAGGGTCCTTGGCACTCCCCATGGGTTGCTCTGGGCCAGTTTGCAGGACTCATCAGATCAACTGGATGGAGTCTCATCCTCCCCTGTGCTAAGGGCCCCAGCAACACAATCTCCTTTGCTTTCCGTGTCTCCACCAGCCAGTTTCTGCCCATCACATCTGGGGGAATTAAAAATGAGTTTGGAGGGGTTGCCACAGCCCCTTCACCACATACCTGCATGGGCTCTGCAGCCAGCAGCCACCTCCCTCCTTTCCCTCCTCCCGCCTGTTCCCTGATGGGTCTCTTAGTTCCTGCATAGGCCCCGGACATCAGAGTGGGGCTGAGAGGCCTGTCCTGTGTCTGTATGTCCAGTAGGCACAATTTCTGATTTAGAAATCTGGCTTGTTTTGAAGCTTTGAGCGGCCTTTGTGCATTGCTTCTTTTCTTCCCTCCCTCCAGCTCTCCCTTATAGTCATTCATGTATTCATCCATCTGTGCATTCATGCATTTATTCAACATAAATTCTTTCTGCCTGTCACTGTATTTCAGGCACTGAGGCCAGCAGGCTCACTAGGCCAGTACCTGGTCCCCATACCGGTGGGATGGACATGCTCAGATAATCATGGGGGAGGCAGTGATTGGTACACCAAGAGGACTAGTCTCTTGCTGTGGGATCCAGCTTAGGGCTGGGAGTGGAAGCAGAGGACTCATGGACCAGGTACTGCTAGGCAGGCCTGGAAGGAAGGGAGAATTGACCACCCGGAGATGTGGGGGTGGGCTGGAGTAACTGAGGGCGCCCCAGGCAGAGTGGCAAGCAGAGCAGAGTCAGGGAGTCACGACAGCACAGAGCAGGTTGAGAAGGGGGTGTGCTGCCTTTTTGGATAAATTAATTTCCATTGGATCAACACCACACCCTTGTGTGTACACGGAGCAGGTTGAGAAGGGGATGTGCTGCCTTTTAGGATAAATTAAGTTCCATTGGATCAACACCACACCCTTGTGTACACATTGCCCATGTGTGCAGGCAGAGTGGGGTAGACCGCTTGGCTGACAGAGCCTAAAATCGCTACTATCTGTCCCTCTGCAGAGAAACCTTTGCCTGCTCCAGATCTGGAGGCCCAGCAGGTGGTAGGTTTGGGTGAGAGCACAGAGAGGGGGTGGGTGGGAATAAAGCCTGAAGAGCAGGTTGAAGTGGTGAGTGTTGAGAGGCCACTGAAGGCTTTTGAACAGGGAGTATCGTGATAAGATGAGAACTGTGATTTGGGAAGATATCTGACAGCTGGGGAGATTGGTTGGTAAGGGAGAGACTGAGGGACCTGTTGGAGATCTTGGCGGTAGTCAGGCAAGAAAGGAGGGGTTGAACTGTGGGGAGGAGTTGTGAGTTATTGGGGTGGGGGTGTGTGGCAGGGAAGTGACCAAGGGCACTGAGTTTTGGGCATGGTGCCAGAAATAGAAGCAGGGATGCAGCAGAGAGCTGGCCAGCTCCTGCCAGCAGTTTTTCCATACTGCTGGCACCTGGGCGAGACCAACAAGGCTCTGGGGCTGCCAGACTTGGCTTGGGAGTGTAGACAGAGGTGGGCAAGAAAGGGGAGGAAGTTGATAATTTCCTTCCAACTTCCTCTAGGAGGAATTTCTAGAAGGGTAAATCTTGCATTTGCTGCATTCTTTCCCCAGTTCAGGTCCCCCCGTGCCACCCACATAGCTAGCTCTTTCATGCTTCTGGTGGCATCCCACAGTGTGGGAAAGCTCTTCCCAGTCCCAGAGCCCAGCCTCCCACTGTTCAGCAGCCCAGGCCTGTGCCCTTTGGGTACTGCAGAGTCATAGACCCTGAGCTTGCCTTGAGGGGATGAGAGGCTCAGAGTAAGGTTAGGGGCAGGGGCTGGGACAGCTTACCCCTGTTCCCCTAGACTAGGCGTTGGGAACGTCTGGCCCATGAAATTATTTGGTTTGGCCCTGCCAAGGCAACCGAAGTTTCAGCCATCACATTAGGTAGGGGTGAGTTCATTAAATGTTTGACCAAATATAGTAGGCTAATTTTTAAGTTGATAATTTTGTATGGCCCGAGAATGATGTTATAAATATCCAAATGGCTCTTGGCAGAAAAAAAGGTTTCCCAGCCCTCCCCTAGAGTCTCTCCACTGGAGTCCACGCAGTGAGATGGGCTTCAGGGGTAGCCTGGGTGGGGGCATGGCAGCAGAGGACAGCCTGCCACCTGGGGGTTCAGGGGAAGGAGGCAGCCTGTTTCCCCTCATTTATTCAACTGGTGTGGAGGTGACTGTGGATGTTTCTTTCATTGGGATGTGAGCATGGCTGTGACCATTCATCTTTGGAACTCCCTGTGGGAGGGAGCATTGGTCAGGAGGACGGCCAGGAATTTGAAACTCCTGTTGTTTTTGAATTAGGTAGTAGAACTTCTTTCTCTCTGCACCCATCCCACTCCCATGTGCCCTTTTCAGAGAAGGTCAGCTGATGGGCAGACACCTGGCACTGTTCTGGGTGCCCGGACCGGGTGAGGGCTCTCAGGTTCGCCTTAGAGGTTACCGCAGCCTTCACTCTCTGCTCTGAGTTTTCTGGAAGTCAGCTGGTGTTCACCTGGGGCAGACTTCTTCCCGTCTTTGCTCCCTGAGCTGCTGGGGCAGAGAAGCGGACAGGAGGCTCTGGGTTTCCCCTTATAGCCCTCTTCCCTGGCCCTCCCTGCTCTTCTCATAATCCCTGTCTTAGGAGGCCAAACTAAGCTTGGCTCAGCGTCCTGCCTTGTGGAATTAAGGAGCCCTTATGTTTGTGCAGAGCTTTGCTGTCCCATATGCACTGTGTCATATATCATCACATGTGTCAGTGAGTTACGCTTGTCTCTCTCTATTTTATAGATGAAGACACTGGGACTCCAATAGATGAAGGGGCTTGTCTCCGGTCATTGGCTGAAACAGACTGGAGCCCAGGGCTCTGGCCTCTCAGGCCCTTCCTTAGGTGAAGGGTGATCCTGTGGGGGGTGGGCAGTCTGAATGAACAGGTTTGAGGGTCTCAGGACAAACATCTGTGCTCTAGCTCTCATAGCACCGAGGGAAGAGCTTTGGGACAGCCAGTGGGGCCTGCATGTTACCTGCATTCAGCACAGTGTGGGGCCCTCAGCCTGGAGTCTGCAGCTCTGCCATGTGGCCGGTGCAGGAAGGCTGGTGACTGCTGGGAAAGGCGTATCCGTGATGGGGCTGTGATAGGCATGGGGAGGGTCCTGTCCCTGATCTTCATGGAGGTCAGTCCTTTCCTCCCCAAAGTCCCTGGGGCCCTAGTCAGAGACACAGCTGCCCTGGATTCCCTTGGGGCTTTCTCACTGTATCCTGGGTCAGAGAGGGTGAAGGGGTCCCCTTCTGCCCCTTCTTCTCCTGTATTCCCTCCCTGCTCCTCTGTGACCCTCCCATTCCCTTCTGCTCCCTGCCCCCTTCCCCCTTCTTCCCCCCCTACTCTCCCTGCCTCTTCCTATCACCCTTTGTTCCCCTCCCCCTTTCCTCTCCCCACCCACTCCTTCCCTCCCCTCTCCCCAGCTACCCCCCTCGCTCTCTCCCTCCCCCTCTTCCCTGCGCTCCTTATCTCTGGGTGCTGCCTTTCCCCCTTTCTCCCTACTTCTCCCTCACTCGCATTTGCTCTCTTCAACCTCTTTCCTCCCCCTCCTCTCCCCTCTCTCATAGCTGACAGCACACCCTCCCCTCTCCCCTCTTAAGAGGAGCCTGTCAATCCCACTCACTCTGAACTGTGCAGTCCAGCCACAGGCCAGGCGCTCCGGAGTGCCCACGCCAGAGTGCCCACACCAGGCTTCATCTCAGCTGCTGGGTTTCCCCTGGCGTAGCCTTCCAAGGCCAGCAGTGTCCAGGACCCTGAGCTCCCTGAGAGCTGGCATCTCATCAGAGAAGGTTGTATGGCTGGGCCTAGAGGTCATCTAATTGAGTTGTTTTCTCAGACCTTATTTATTTTTAAGCAGTAGACTAGTTTTTAAAACCATTTTGTGCATAACTCCAATATATAAAACAAAAACAGAGCTGTGTGGGTTGAGGACCCTGATCATGGCTATTTGACTGCACGGGCTCTGTATTTAGTGAGCACTGTGGGGAGGGCCCCAGGAAGGATACAGACTGGCCACACCTGGAACAGTGAGAGCAGGAAAGGGTGCAGAGAAGAATAGTGCTGGGCTATGTGGCAGAGCCCGACAGGCCGCAGGACATCACAGGTGGGGAGGTAGCAGGGGCTGGGAATCGCTCAGGGAAGTGACCAAGTGAAGGTGAAGGTGAAGGTTGGGGGCAGTCAGAAGACGGTGACAGCACAGTCTCTGAGGTGGGGCATGCGGGTCATTCTGGCAGTGGCCTCCCACAGCCCTGGCCGGAGCTGCACTTGGTCTTGGGCAGCAGAATCCAGTTCTTGGGGCCAGAAGGGCCCAATAACATATACCCTTCCCCAGGGATGCAGGTTGGTGGCTTCACTGGGCTGGATCTTGGCCCCTGGGATCACTGGTGCTATGGTCTTGGGCAGGATCCTCCTGGGTCTGGTCCCTAGTTCCGTGCTCACGGCACTCATCATCACCGTGGTCACATCTCCACCATTGGCAGTGACTCTGCTCTTGGCCAGACCTCCGCGTGACAGCTGGGGCTTTGTTTAGCTGACCAGATGCCCTGGGTGGTAGATTGTCTGTGATGTCCAAGGGATTATGATACTTCTGGCCAAGAGCAGTGATTTAGGCATAATTTCTTGGGCTTTCCAGTTGCTTCTGGTGGCCAGAGATTCCCCACAGGTGCCTTGAGAACCAAGCCCATTTGAAGCCAGGATGCAAACACCACATCCACCAGCTGGTTCCCATGGATCATTGTTATGATGATGATAGCAAAGGCCTGTTCGTCACGCACACCCTCTGGTCCTGCATCCACATGGTCATGCCAGGGGCACAGAACCCTGAATCATCACCAAGTCAGCTTTCCTTTCCCATTCCTCACCTTGACCAGAGAGCTCCCAGGCGCCACACGTCTGTTTAGGGGGAAAGGCTAACACTTGGCACTATTGCCAGATGGCCACCTAACATGCACCGGTGGCAGACATCACTAATCAATCACAGCCCTTCCCCATGAACCCAAATGAGGACCCATGGTCATCCCGGTGCTCAGAGGCCAATGCTAATCCGTGGCATGCATGCATTCATTCACTTATTCATGCATTCATGCATTGAGTAAAACATTTACTGAGCTGCTGTTACGGGCCAGACACTGCTCTGTGTGAGGGGAGGAAGACATGATCCCTGCTTTGTCAAGAGTATGGTAGAGAGACCCGTGAGTGGCTTATTACTTTGTTATGCTATAAGTTGTAGAGCAGAGTTAGGACTCTCTCCTTCAGAGCCCACAGAGACAGGACCTAGTTGCTGAGGATGCCAGAAAGGGGCAGGGTCTTGTGCTGCCTGGGATGGAGCCAGTGCTCTTCACATGTGCCCTGTGCTTCATGATGCAAACAGCGGATGGCAGGGCCACGGAATCACTGGGCCTCATCAGTCACAGAACAAAGCTCAATTGTGGGGTCCCGTCTTTACTAGTGCCTTTTCTCCCACAGGAGCAGGGGCTGAAGGCCAACAGCTCCAAAGAGCTAAGCATGTGCTTCACAGAGGTGAGTGGGGGCAGAGTGCGGTGGTGCAGGGACTGGCCACAGGAGGCTGTTTCCAGGCGAGCCTCAGACTCAGAGCCCTCAGGTCCCGTTGTGGGATGGGCCAGCCGAGCTGCTGGTTCGCCTGGACCTGGGTGGGCACGTACTCTGGGGGGGCGGGTGCAGAGGCTGCAGCCAGGGCCCTTGGCTGTCTCTGGGAGAGGCACGAGTGGCTGCTCTGAGCGGGGGCCCTCCCAGGCCTTCCTGACCCTTTAAGACAGGTGTTCAGAGCACCTGCTCTGTGCTGGTTCCGTGATCTCAAGGAGACAGAGACGTGGAGAAAGACAGTCCCTTCCTAGCAGGGGCCCCAGTGCATGAAGGTATCTGACTACGTAATAGTCTCTCTGTAACTTAGCAGAGAAGGAGGCCATGTGAGGTTCTACAGGAGGAGGAGAGCGCAGTCAGAGACATGCAGGGGATGCTTCCTGGAGGAGGAGGGAGTCAGCCACATGTAGGAATAGGTCCTTGTGGACCCTGGGAGCCTCTTCTCCTTGAGATCTTTATATCACCCCTCCTCTCTGGCCTGTGTCTGAAGACCTCCTTCCTCACTTGGCAGTGTCAGCCGGGTTGTCCTGGGGACTGGCCCTGCCTGCCCCAGCTGGGGGCTCAGCCCAACTCCCTGGAAGCCTGGCTCTGCCTCCAAGCAGGAGGGCAAAGGCTTGTCGTCCTGGGTGGACTGGGAGGTCAGGAGCATGGGGAGTCCTTTTCTTTGCCTGCTCCCAGCCCTTCTGACTCATTTGGTTTGTCTTTTGTGTTCTCTTTGCCTCTGTCTCTCCTTCTACTGGGGCCTCAGCTCACTACCAACATCATCCCAGGGACTAACAAGGTGATCAGACCTAACTCAGGCCCCTGCAGAGCCAGACCATCGGCCGCCTTGACCGCAGTCTCCTTCCTGATGTTGAAGCTGGCCTTGTAAACTCTGGGCACCACGTCTGGAGATTTCCGAAAGCTATGTGACGAGAACACCCGCCTGATGAAATGGAAACACACACACACACACACACACACACACACACACACACACACACACACACACACACCTTGCAAAAAATTTTTTTCCCACCTTGTCTCTGAACCTGTCTGCTCCCAGGTTTCTTCTCTGGAGAAGTTTTTCTAAACCAGACAGACAGTAGGCCGGCAGCCTGAGAGCCGCCTGGAGGTCCCCTGGCAAGGGCACCCAGCACCGAGGAGGGCACAAGGGTCTAGAACACGCCCTGCACTTTCTTCTGGTGTTTTCCTCTCTGGTCCCTGCTGCTGGAAGGAACCAAGATGAGATCCCTGTGGCCAAGGGACCTGTGGCCATGCCTCATGTGGTCTGAGGCAGGACAGTGGCCACTGCTGTTCTCAAGTTGCCCACTCTGGGGACTTACTGGGGCTGGCAGTGGGTGTCAGGTGACAGAGCAGTGAGGCTGGCCCCTGGGTCCAACTGGGCACTTGTAGCACCTCCACATGGCTTCAAGGGTGGAGTTTATTTTGCCCTTCCTCTGGGCTGGGCAAGTCTGCTTCTGACCTGTGGAGGGCTGTGACAGGGAGGTCCCCCCACCAACTGCAGCATGGGGGGCTGAGCAGCTCCAGGGGCTTGGGAGCTCGGCCCACCTGGGAGACCCCCTTGGGAGGAGGGAGCAACACTTGGGCACCAGCTCAAGGCTGCTGCTTCCTCCTTGGTTGCAGGAATTTCTAAATCAAAGAGAAATGATACTTTTGGTGGGTTTCTTTGGAGAGAGGGGCTGCTGAGGGGCAGAGAAGAACACGGTGGACATGCACTGCCCCACGCTCTGGTGTCTGCAGCTCTCTCTCCCCCTCCCACCTTACCTTTCTTCATTTCTGAGACGTACACCAACTGTATGTACACAACATTTTCCCCTTCTCAACATATATGTATATACACATCCATATACATATATTGTGTGGTTTCCCCTTTCTTTCCTTTTTTTAAGAAACAAAACTATCAAAATAATACCCCAACAGATGAGCGAAATGTATTATTGTAAAGTTTATTTTTTTTATAACATTGTCTATAATGGGATCAAAGGAGAGTGACGCCCTGTGTCCCGGCCCGTCGGGTGCCGGGCCTTGGAAGGGGGCTCCTGATTGTCATCACGCTGGCCAGGCTCCAATAAACGTCCTAGGAAGCAGCTTGTTTTCTGCCTCACTCCGCTGTGCCTTCTCCCCCGGTTCCTGGCCCAGTGCCACACTCGGCTGCTTACCTGGGGCCCCTGGTGGACCATCCATCCTGTGTGCTTGGTGTGGGTGATGACGCTCGTTAGGAGGTGCTTATACACTCAGTGGGCCCGAGAGTCCCACCTCCCCTTCCTGATCGGTGCCAGTGCCCTTTGGTGGTTGGTCCCAACCCAGAAGGAACAAAAGTGGCCCTGAGGATGGAGGTGGGGGACAACTTGATGTCATGCTTAGGGTATGTTTTTGTTTTAAGGCTGCCTGGATGACTCTGTAGTTGCCCTGTTAGTGTCCCCACGGAGATTCCTGGTTTATTTAAGGTATGTGATTGTGAAGGCAGAGGCCTGGCTTCTTGGTCCCACCAGGGAAGGAAGATGACTGAGGTCCACCCCTTCTTGTTTTCTCCACTTACCACCCAGCCTCCCCCAGACAAGGGCCTGCCATGTTCTCCTGGAGAGAGCTTCCCCAAGAGGACCAGTGGACTGCCTGCTAGCTGAGTGTGTACACGTGTGTGTGGGCTTGCAGTGTTCTTGTGCGTGTGCCAGTGCACATGGCAGGAGAGGGGGTAGATCGCCAGGTGAGGGGATGTTCCTGCTGTCTGCATGGCCTTCAGGATGCCCATGATCCCATCCTGTCACCTTTGGGAGATGGGATGCCGTTTTCCACTCTCCCAATCCTGGGTCCCTCCAAGTGACTCTTGTTTCTGGTCACCCATGTGCCATGTCCACGGTGGTGGCCACTGTGATGTACTGTGTTCCAGCCCCTGTGTGGAGGGGCGCTGAGCCAGCCCGCCCTCTTCCCCATCATCACTGGCCTGACTGTGTGTGGCAGTTGTGGGGGCCACTTGGGATCCATGTGTTTTGCAAACAGCAAAGTCTGGTTAACTTAAGTCTGGTTAACTTAAAGGCTTGGTGGGGCGGTGGCTCATAGCATCAGTGGGAAATAGGAGACCAAGGACGCTAGGACAGGTGCCAAAGAGCATCTGCAGGGCTAGATGTCAGGATCTATGGTGTCAGCATGCTGCCTCCTCCGTGATGAATGAGCACCAACCATCATCCAGCTGTGTGCACTGGGACCCTGTGCCTACCTCCCGCCATTCTTGGGTGCACGGATATGTCACATCCAGCATCCCTAATGGGAAATAAGCCCTTGGATTGCATGATGGGGAAGAGGAATTTCCCAAGAAGAGATGGAGGTGCCATGATGAAGGGAGGAATGGATTCTGGGCAGCTTTACTCTGCCTTAAAACATCTCCCAAGCATCACATAGCTAAAATTTTACCATTACATATTCACTCCTTTGGTTGAGATGACTCCTGTTCTCTGTGATCCTCTCAAAATGTGTTAATAAAACTGGGAAGAATAAAACGTTACTATTTAGTGTTAATTAGCTTAATAGTCTGAATGAGTCTTGGTAACATTAGGACATTTGGGCCTAGATGTTGAGATTGGGCTTGGGGGAGATAAGGGGAAAGAAACAGGAAAGAAATCAGGAGATTGGTAGGGGCTACCAGAGATAGATCTTAAACTATTTTGGACTTCTTTTGGGAGAGTTACCACATGCAGTGTAGGCTCACTGTGCCTTTACCTCCAGAGTCAGCAAAATCTATGAAATGAACTTTCTTTGCCGCCAGCCCCCCTGGGGACTCCTGATCTGGGACACACGTTATCTGCAAGACTGTGCTACCTATCCTGCGTTTTCTAGGCTCCGGTACCTTGTCACTTCGGAACCACATAGGAATACTTCTCCCCTCGTTGGGAAAGTTTCCAGCGTGGGATGATTTTGCTCAGCCAAGAACATCAGCTTCCAACCTGGCTCTTGCCCCTGCTGCCCTCCTTTCAATGCAGCTAGGACCACTTGGACCTGTCTAAAGGCCCAGCTGAGCCCCCCTGCCCCATACCCGCTGGTGGTGGCTGGGGATCCAAGGAGGCAGTTTAGAAGCTCAGGGGATCTGGCACCGAGAGAGCCATGCCCTGGTCCTGTGCTGACCTGGTGGTGGGCTGCACAGCTGGCCTTGTTCCAAGACCAGACATGGGGTCATTTTCTCAGTTCCCTGTACTCCTGTCCCTGCCTTTATAACCTGCTTGGCAACAGGTTTGCCAAGACATCCCAGCCCTGCTCTTGCGAGTCCTTCCACGACACGAGCCCTGGCTTGGCACTCAGGCCCTAGCTGGGCCCTGCTATCTCCTCCAGGCCATCTTGACACCAGGCAGTTCCAGGCCTGTCAGGGTGGCTGCCTCTTGACTGCTACCCAGTTCCTGCTCATGGCTCACCTGCTCACTGAAATGCCCACCCTGGAGCCCTGGTATAACTTATCCAGTGCTGGTTAACTGCTGGTCTCTGGGCTCCCAGGGTCTGATGGTCCACCTGCAATGGCTTAACTTCCTGCCAGTGGGCCTTGTGTGGGTGTGGGTGTGTGTGTGTGCACACCTGCCTGTCCCTGGTTCCCAGCCCTGTCCCACTGACTGCCAGGTGCCAGTATATGACAGACTTTCCTTCACTCGCATATGGGCAAAGCCCCAATGTTGCCTGCTGGCTAGAGGAATTCTTTGCAGCCTTTTCTAATCTGTGATGTGAATTTAAACTGGGCCTTTCTTCCTCCAAGTGGGCTGGATGTCAAGGGGACAAACTGTCATATACTCTGATAGTACTAGTAAGTGTGTGCATAGCTGGTCGCTCATTCTTTTAAATCTCAGTGGGGGTAGATACTTGTCTTTTAAAAGTGGACTAAATTTTTTTTTTACGGTTAACCAGTCATTTGGAGCCAAAAGTGGTAAATAGGTTTGGTAACATTCTTAGTGGCTGGTTTAAGTGGTGGAGAGGCCAGTTTCTAGTCCCCTGTTCAACCTTGGTTAGCTCACCCACGAAGTCATATTCGATGATAATTAAGGTCCTTCTAAACTCTAAACAAGCTCCAGAGGGGAGGGAGGGGAAGGAAGAGAGGAGAGAGGCAGGTGGACAGAGGCCACGCTGAGGTGGTTTCCTGCCCAGTGCCTCCTGTCTGAATAAAGGGACCCTAGCCTGCCCAGGTGACCACTTGGGATTTCTAAGTTGTGATGTGTCTCCTAAAAACCCAGCCACCCCACTTCATTGTACACCTCCTACATTAAAGCAAGTGAGAAAACAGAGAGGGCACTGAAATCACAAAGATGCTATTTACAAAACCAGGGCTATGCAGACTATCGATTAAACAGAACGATACTTGCCATATTCCACCTCCGGAGTGAATTACTGACTTATTATTTGTGTTGTACTTTCCAGAGCAGAAAAAGGGGAGTGAACATTTCAGAAGGGTTTTCATAGCATTACTGAAAACCAAAACTAAACAAGAGACTTTAAACTATGTGTATTTAAGGTTTAACTAATGCTCCCGTAGCCCTCACCCTGTACTGGGTGCTGTTCTGAGTTGCATAAACATTAGCTCCTTTCATCCATCTGGGTTTGGCTGGCTCTGTCTCCCCACCCTACAGAAGAGCAGACCGAAGCACAGAGAAGTTACCGTCTTGCCCAAGATGGGACGGGGGGAGGGGCGGCACTCAGATGCAAACCCAGGCAGCCTGGCTTGCAGGTCTGTGCTGTAACCACCATGCCAGGCTGCCAACCCTCACTATATGCCCTGCCCCATGCTGTCCTATGGCTGCCCCCTGGGAGGCTTCAGTACTTCACTCTCCTCTGGAGTTCTGTAAACTAGTTCAGTGAATCAAGTGTGGTGTGAACTTGAGAAGGGAGAGAAGTGCAAGGAAGATGCTGCCCCAGACAGGCTCCTGCCCCAGTCCTTTCTAGTGGAGGATGGTGTGAGCATCCCACCTTGGTGTTTGCCATCCTGATTTTTCTGGGGTGGATAATGGCCGTGTCGGAAAATGGCTCTGACTGGAAGATGGCCTATTGGGAGGAAACTGGCCAGCTGGAAACTTGCTCACTGGACTCTGGATTGCTCTTGCCTTGGGGGCACTATGGTGAAGAGGAAAGCGGATGCACCCGGGGGTCAGGCAGACCTGGGTTTGAGTTCCACATCCTTTGTTGACCAACTGGGTGACCACGTCCAACCTGGGCTTTGGTTTTCTCATCCGTAAATGAGGATGGCAGTCCCTGCCTCATGGACCACTGATGAGGTTAAGTGGGACATCTTACGTGTCCAGCATGCTACGCCCTCCCCTTCACCCTTTGGGCATGCTACCCTGGGCCTCCCTGGGTTCTCAGCGCCTGCCTGGCAGGCCAGGGTTCCTACTCTCAGCAGTGGAAGGAGCTTTCCTGGGGTCCGTCCTTGGAGCTTCTCCCTTCCTCCTCCTGAGGAGCTCTGATGGATTCCCTGTGGCAGACACAAGAACATGACAATCACCAGGCCCCGGACTGTGCACTTGGAAGCATCATCAGGTGGAGTTGGGAGGGCAGGAGGGGTCAGGAGGAAGAAAAAGGAGACCTCCTCACATTTGTAAATCGCAGTTGAATTGATTTGCCAGTTGCCGGGGACATTGGCTACTGAACACCCAGATGTCATGTTCTCTGGAGTCCCTTTGATTGGCCACCCTCTGTCCACTCGTGAAAACAGAGGATATGCTACTGCAGTGAGTGCACCAGCTCCAAACTCAGAATAGGAGGCATCAATTGGCCCTGGGAGCTAGGGCAACGTTGGCACCATCGGGAGGCAGGCTCGTGTGGGTACCTCTGGGGCCAAGGCAAGAGCACAGTGGCTTAGCTATCACAGGTTCTCAGGAACTTTCTCCAGGCAGGGAGCCTCAGACCCTCAAAACCAGCTTTTGGGAAGGAGTTCAGAGTGACCTCAATGCTTTCTGAGCAGAACCATCTCTCCCTTGTGATTTCCCTACAGAAAAAGGCTGGCAATAAGCTGAGCGTCTGATGATATGTCCAAGCCCATTTTCTTTCTGCAAGAAGTCTGGGATATACTGGAAAGAATATCAGGACACCTTGTTTCAAACGGTGTGCTTGGCCATCCATCAGTTAGTGAAACTAGCTAAATCACCAAACTTCTCTGAGCCTCAGAGAGGTTGCTTTAGATCAGGTACTGGCAAACCTTTTCTGTAAAGGGCCAGCTGGTAAATATTATAGACTTTGTGGACCATGCCATTTTGGTTGCTGCTATCAACTTGGCCACTGTAGCTTGAAAGCAGTCATAGACAGTATGTCAGTGATGGAGACTGTGCTCTAATAATGCTCTGTTTACAAAAACAGGCCCAGGGTGGATTTGGTCCCTGGGCTACAGTTTGCTCCCCCTTCTCTAGATGATTTCTGAGGTCAAGCTCTCATTCCCAGGCAGTCTGACCACAGAGCTTTGGTGGTGATGATGAATGATGGGGCTGAAGTTATCCTCAGGTTAGAGGAAGAGAGATCAGGTTGCCACTCTGATGAGCGAGCTGAACTCACAGATGAAGTGGTGGGAGAGAAAGTTTGGGAGAGAAACCAGGTGGCCTATGGGCCACACCCACACAAGTGTGGGCTGGAGCATGGGAGCCGCATGTAGATTGTGAAATTGTGCTCTATACGGTGCTTCAGGCTAGGTCAGCAAGTGGGGCTAAATTTCACCTGCACCCACCCAGGGCCTCCTCCCTGAGGAGGGGGCATTGTTCCCTGATCTGCATGAAGGTGCCTGCATGTATTGGAGCAGGGCCAGTAGCTGAGAGCAAGGGGTGGGAAGGGAGATGGGCCACTTCACACATAGAAGGCCAAGGAGCGGCAGCAGAGCCCCCGAGAGCCCCTGTGTGGCAGTCAGCAAGTCACTTAACTTCGCCTTGTCCCTCTCCTCATCTACAAAGGGAAGGGTCAGAGGTGTTGCTCTCCGTGCCATTCCACAATGGGATTCTGCGATGCTCTCACTGCCAGCTATTTCTGAACTCACCGGCCCAGCACAGAATGACTTGGAAGGAGATGGAATTCATTTCTCTCAATAAACACTGCTACCCTGCTTGGTTGCTCCAATTTTTCAGCAAGTGTCTTGTGTAGAGCTGCGGACTGCAGCTGTGGGCTCCTGTGTATGGCTGAGGTGGTGCCCCTCACTCTGCCACGCCTGCTCCTGGCAAGACAGTGTTTCCTGGGAAGCAGCACCTGCTGGGCTACATGGAATGATGACTGACCCAGTGCTGGCCTCTCTCCCTGGCCGGGCTAGGAGAGAACTGGGGAGGGAACCCTTCAGTTACACCCTTGACCTCCTACACTTGGACCACCCAGACTAGAAGTAACTAACTCAACTTCTCTGCAGGAATTTGTATACCAGCCATGACCATTATGATCCAGGTTTCCAGGAAAACCTTCCTCTTGACTTTTCCTGGGCCTGCACAGTGGACTGCTCCTCCCGTCCTCCACCTACCCACAGGCAGGAGGTTGACAATTTTAAATAAAGGCCACAGCTCTCACCTTACTCCATTTAAAAAGCAGAGTCCAGCCTAGCTGGCTAAACAGATCCCTGTGGGATGACACTTCTGGTCCAGGCCATCCTTCACCTTTATCCTCGGTGGAAGATGAAAGGCCTTTTTCCAGGGTCCCCAGCAACCTAAAATCACTCTCTGTGCTGTAAAACTGGGTGAGTGTGATGCTGGAGTGACCTAAAGGACTCATACTTAATTCTAGAAAGGGAGTTTATAGCATTTCTTTTCTGATTGGAGGAGACTTGACCGGATTGTCGATTGGAAGTGGTCCAGAGATGCTGTCATTCCAGGTGACAGGGATGGCCCCTTGCCAGACCCACAAACTTGCCCAAACCAGTGTGCCTCACTGTCTGGCCCAGGGCAGCTGTACAAGACAGGTCCTGGGCAATCTGAGGAGTGTTTGGGTAAGCAGCCACACAGCTGGGTCCTTGTTTGGGAATGGGACTGAGCCACATTACTCTTTGGCAGGACTTCCTCACACCACCAACACCTGCCCTCAGTCTGCCCCAGGAAAGGACCCAGTCAGAGCAGCCCCAGCAGGGGGCTGCCTTTTCTGTGGATGGCAGGTATAGCTCAACCTGGGCATCTCCATGTAGTCTGGCAAGTCTACAGCTTTAACATGAAATATTTGCAGCGGTGGCATAACTGAGGAACTCCAGGTGCTGTCTCCTGAGTAATTGTGACTGGTCCCATGACTGATCTCCAGTGGAACCAGGGGGATCCCCTCAGGTCCTGTCATCTTCTGCAGGAACCTGGCTACCCTTGGGAGTTGCTTCTGTCAACAGATGACCCTTGGCGACAAATCAAATGCCAACAGAAATCCCCAATTCGGGGGTACGGTGAAGAAAGAAACTAGTGCCAACAGCTCAACAGTGCTACAGCATGGTTGTCTTGCACTGCCGTGAGGCTGTAAAGCTGCTCTGGGGCCAGGCTCCTTTTCAGTTGAGTAGCCCTGCACAGTCCCCTCAGCTCTGCTCTAACCTCCTCTGTGCCCTTCTCCCCTGTTGTCTGCAGGTCAGCTCCACTGAGACAATTTCCACGTTCTCCCAGCTTCAGTATCTGGTAGAAAAGTGTGCTGCTGGAGTCAGAGGGGATCTGGCTTATACAGACAGAAGCCCCTGCCCCTGGTTCTTGATTGGCCCCTCCTCATGCAAATGAGGATGCTGAATCCTCACAGTTTGATTGGTCCAAAGGCACTGTTCTGATTGGTTAGAATAGAGCCACTCTGATTGGTTAGAGCTGTGTAGCTCTGATTGGATGGGGGAAAGCCTCAGTCCTATTGGCTGAAATAGGACTCCAGGAACTCCTTTGTAAGGGCTGGCTCGGCTGGCAGAAGTACAGTGAAGGCAGGGAGTTTAGCAGTGCAGAGGCAGGGGTTTAGCACAGAGGCTTTTCATGGAAGTGCAGTTTGCATGAGAGGCCCCTGTGTAGAAATGGCTGCTAGGTTCTGTTTTTTGTTTTAATTTATCTTTATTGTTGAAAGTATTACAGGTGTCCCATTTTTTCCCCCCCAATTGACCCCCTCCACCTTGCTCCCACCCCCTCCCCAGGCCTTCACCCAGTTACTGACTGTGTCCATGGGTTATGCATATATGCATATAACTTCTTTGGTTAATCTCTTCCCACCCTCCACCCTCCTTCCCTCTTTCTTCTGAAATATGATGGTCTATTCATGCATCAATGTCTCTGGATCTATTTAGTTCATCAGATTCTTTGGTTCATTAGTTTCTTCTTAAAGAAGACCCTTCAACATTTCATGTAGTGCTGGTCTGGTGGTGATGAACTCCTTTAGTTTTTTTCTTAACTGTGAAGCTCTTTATCTGACCTTTAGTTTTAAATAATAGCTTTGCTGGGTAGATCAATCTTGGTTGTAGTTTCATGTTTTTCTTCATTTTGAATATTTCTTACCACTCCCTTCTGGTCTGCAAGGTTTCTGTTGAGAAATCAGCTGACAGTCGTATGGGTGCTTCTTTGTAGGTAACTAATTGTTTTTCTCTTGCTGCTTTTAAGATTCTCTCTGTCTTTAACCTTTGGTTTAATTATGATGTGTCTTGCTGTGGGCCTCTTTGGGTTCCTCTTGTTTGGGACCCTCTGTGCTTCCTGTACTTATAAGTCTATTTCTTTCCCCAGGTAGGGGAAGTTTTCTGTAATTATTTTTCAAATAGGTTTTAAATTCCTTGGTCTCTTTCTTCTCCTTCTGGCACCCCAATAATACAAATGTTGGGCCTCTTGAAGTTGTCCCAGAGGCTCCTAATACTATCTTCATATTTCTGGATTCTTTTTTCTTTTTGCTCTTCTGGTTGGGTGTTTTTTGTTTCCTCATGTTCCAAATTGCTGATTTGATTCTCAGCGTCCTCTACTCTACTGTTGATTCCATGTAAATTATTCTTCACTTCAGTTCCTTTAGCCTTCATTTCAAATTGGTACTTTATTATGTTATCGATTTTCTCAGTTATTTCCATAATAATATGCTTAAACATCCTTATAAACAAAATCCTGAATTCTGTATCTGTTAGCTTGCTTGGATCTATTTCATTTAGTTCCTTTTCTAGGGATTTCTTCTGTTCTTTCCTTTGTGACATGTTTCTTTGCCTCCACATTTTGGCTGCTTCCAGGTGTTTGTTTCTATGTATTAGGTAGAGCTGCTATGTCTCCTGGAAATTGTAGAGTGGCTTTGTGTAGTAGGTGTCCTATAGGGTCCAGTGGCTCAGCCTCCCCAGTCACCTGAGCTGGGCCTTGTAGGTGCTCCCCTGTGTTGGCTGTGTGCACTGTCCTGTTGTAGTTGAGCCTTGGTTGCTGTTGGCGTCACTGGGAGGAATTGACCCCCAGGCCAATTAGGTGTGAGGACCAGCTGCATTTACAGCCAAAGTGCGGCTGTGCTGGAGACACCCCTATGGAGCAGGATTTACTTCAGTGGAGCTTTGGTGTTCACCAAGTGCGTCCCTTGAGTGTCACTCGTGGATGTGGTAGGGTTGTGATCCAGTGTGGTCGAGTGTGACCACCAGGTGCACTGTCTCTGGGGCCTCCCGGGAGGTGCAAAGTCAGCCTGTGCCAGTGCCTTGCCCAGGGCCACCCAGCATGAGCTACACAGCAAACCGTAGTTGGCTGCTACTTGTCCTGGGCTTGGAGGTGTCCAGGAAAGGCCAAGCTATGAGCCAATGCAGCTGCCACTAGTGCAGGCCTGGGGCCGCTTATCAAGCTGTATGGGGCCTGTTGCTGCTTGTTTGAGAGATTTTAGGAAAGTTCTAAGCATGAGGCTCGAGAGGCCACTTGCACAGAAAAGCCCCTGGAAATGGCCTGGATGAGCTGCAGGTGGGGAGGGGCGGGGCCTCCAGGAATCACGGGGCGGGGCCAAAGGTGTGAGCCAGGTGCTGTCGATTCAAATATGGCGCCTGCCTGCCCACTGTGTGCGGGGAGGATTCGCCACAGGAGCCATGGCCTCTGCCAGCCCTTCTGCCTTGGAGGAAGCCACCCCTCCACCTCTTGCCCCAATTTCAGGCAGGTTAGTTCCTCCTCGAGTGTCCCAGGTCCTTTCAGGCTGCTGCCCGGCGCTGGGCTCAGAGGGAGCGCGTCTGAGTGAGTCCATGCCGGGCCCTTTAAGAGGAAAGCCTGGGGCTCCCTCAAGCCTCTGCGTCCCTGAGCGACAGTCCCGCTGGTTTCACAGCCCGAAGTTGTGGGGGCTTCTCTTCCCAGCCCTGGAGCCCTGCCTGGGGGTCTGCTGTGGGGCTGGGACCCCTCGCTTCTCCAGGAAACCCCCACCACTGAGATTCCCTCCCGGGTTTAACCTGCGCCACCGGGTGTGGGCCCGAGGCGAGTCTCTGATTCAGCCCCGATCCGCCAGCGTCTCCGCCCCTCCTACTGGTCTCGGTGCTTCTTCAGCTCCCTGGTTGTGGGGCTTCTGTTCAGCCAGATTTCAGGAGGTTCTGAGTGATGGTTGTTCTGTATTTTAGTTGTAATTTTGATGTGGTTGCGGGAGGCAGCGGGTGCAGTGGTTACCAGCGCCGCCAGCTTGTTTGCTCTCCTAAAGTTTATGCTGTTTTTGTTTCTTAAATTTGAGCCCAGTTAGTTGCCAGGAGCTCTTCTCAGCAGGTGTCTCCCCCCCCCCCCCCCCCGCTCCCTTCAGTGTTCACAGTATGAAATATAGAGCCAAATTTATCTCTTTCCAAAAATGACTGTTCTCCTGTTCCCAAATCCTTTCTTTAAAAGTCCTCCTTACCATGTTGATTTGAGATGCTGCCGTCTCATTTACTAATTTCTTACATATGTTCTGGGCCTATCTTGGGACTGCCCTATTCCATTGGTTCACTAATGTGTTCCAATGACAAACCGTTTTAATTATGAGGCTGTTTACTCTTTTCAAATAGTCGGGTAGGGCTAGTCTCCCCTCATTGCTCTTCTTTTTAAAAATTGTTTCTCAGGATTTATTTGCTTGTTTATTTTTCCATATAAACTTCAAAATACCGGGTCTAGTTCTAGGGTGAAAACAAAACCCATTGGCATATGATTGGGATTGTATTCAATGTGCGGATTAACCTAAGGAGTGTTGACCTTTTCATGGTATTGAATCTTCCCATTCCAGGACACACGTGGGGTTGGGGTTGGGGAGAGAGAAGGAGCTCCAGCTGCAGGGTCTTCAGTGGATGCTCAGTGGGGTGATAGCACAGTGAGCCTCAGTATTGAGTCTAAAGTCACCATTTTCCCCTGATACTCCCCAACTGTTCCTAGTTTACTCCTATTATTTAAGATTTTATGAAAGGACATAAGGAGCACTGAGGAGGTTTATTTAGCAAGATGCACCAAACATGTGACCTCATTTCATAATCTCCTGAGCATCCATTTAGGATTAAGATTGTTCAATGACATTGGGGGTGGGATGGGGGGGAACAAAGGAAGATAAGTTATACATTGAGTGGGTGGTTCCTATGTGCTAAGACTGGGGAGGGGTTTTACAAGGAGGTAAAGATTCCCAGATGCCCCAGGGAAAGTAGCTGAGATCAGCAGCTTGCAACTACCTAACGCAGGGGATGGAATCCTATGACACTGACCCAAAGAGCACGTGTAAAACAGGCTTTAAGTGTTTAAGGTTAGAGAGAAAGCCATTTGTGGATAGCAAAGATGGGCCTCAGCAAGATGTTGAGATCCATGAAATTGCCCCTTGTCTTTCCATGTAGGCCCTTCCCTCCATCCAGATCAGTCTCCTATTGGTGTTGGACCATCCACACCAAACAACTCACAATGAACAGAAGTGGCAGTAACTCTCCTCTCTCTGTGCTTTGGCACATGTTGTTCCCTCTGCTGGGTTGGCCACCTGGCATCTCCTGCCCATTCCTTCCAGACTCAGCTGCCATGAAGCACCCTGACCTTTACTGGTAGGATAGCCAACAGTCAGTCACTGACACTGAGCCACCTTCCTGGGGGTGCTCCAGGGCTGCAAGCTTTGTGTCCTCTACCTGAGCACTTCCCCAGGCTATGCCCACAGGGCAAACTTCAAAGAAGGCCTCCCCTGTAGACTGAGCTTCTCCAGGGTAAGGACTTCATTTGAATTTCAGTGGTTAGATGCACAGAAAACATCCAATATGTGTGTACAAATGGACAGGCTAACACAGCAGTAAGCAGGAGGCTCAGGTTCAAATCCCAGTCCTCCATCATCACCACTTACCACAAATAAGTGACCTTGAACAAGGTATTAAACCTCTGTTAGCCTCAGTGTCCATCCTTATAAAGTGGAGAACCTAAGAACACCTCCTCACAGGATTATTAATAGGATTAAATAAGATACCACAGGTAACATGCCTACAAGGCACTCAATTAATGTTAGTTACTCTCATGGCCACTAATGAGATTTAGTTAATGAGGTTTGAAGCTTGAGTGGTACATTTAACAAGAGGATTGAGGGTTGGGCTGGGGCTCACATTTTTTATAGAGTGATTTCTACTACACTCTGCCCCTTCCAATAGATGGTCCTGCTCTGGCTGAGGCCAGAGCTTGGTGTGCCGGGCCTGCCCATGGACTCAGAGAGTGTCCCACCCTAGCTGGTTTGGCTCAGTGGTTAGAGTGTCCACCTGTGGACTGAAGGGTCCCGGGTTCCATTCTGGCCAAGGGCACATACCTTGGTTGCAGGCTTAATCCCCAGTTCTAGTTGGGATGTGTTTGGGAGGCAACCAATTGATGTGTCTCTCTCACATTGATGTTTCTCTCTCTCTTTCTGTCTCTCTTTCCCACTCTCTCTGAAAAGCAATAGAAAAAATATCCTCAAGTGAGGATTAAAAAAAAAGAGTGTCCCAACTGAGTGTCCTTTGGAGGCTCTGCAGTCAGGGTTAGCTCCTCGGTGGCACTTGGAGCTCAGCAGGGCAGGAGCTCAATTACAGTTCCATGGGCTTTTGAGAGAATTCCTCAGAAATGCTTACTGAACCTCAAACCCCAACTTTACATAAGGTCCCAGCAGAAAAGTTCTGACAAAGGCCTGGCTATGTAATGAGACAGCTAATAATTTGCGCAAATGTTTCCCAACAGCAGTGGAGGAGGTGGAGGAGATACCCCGTGAGGCCCAAGTCATTCTCCAGAAGGAGACCCCAGAGAGAGCTGCTTGTGTTATTAGTCCAGTATAGGGAAAGGGCTTTCCTCTCTAGAACAGACTTCATTGAAACCTTCAAACCAGCCTGCTGACCCGAAGGATCAAGGACAAGGCGTGAGGATCTTCCTGGGGGGAGGGGTGGGGGTGGGGTGCAAGTCTTTCTTCACTCCCTAGGAAAGTGTGGGGACTAGGCTGGGGGAACAAGACTTTATGAGTACCAGTCACCCACACATGGTATGGGGGGAAGCCCATGCTGCTTGCTGGCCTGTCAGACTTTTTAAGGCAGTTCCCCCTTGGGCTCCCCTGTGGCCAACACAGCAGGCTTTGGTATTGAATGAACACATTTGTCCTGCATCTTAGGCTCTGAGCCCGCAGGGATTTCCAGAGGACCAGGAGAAGTAGGTCATCAGAATAGAGGGAGGGTGGCAGGCAGATCACTCCCCCTTCCAGTTGCCTACCTGCCTCCTTGAGTCAGCAGCACCCCTGGGCCTCCTTTGTCCTACATGCCCAGGGAGCTGAGCCTGGCTCAGCCCAGGAAAGATATGTTTCTTTTAGCTAAGGGTTAACACCAGCTCTCTTCCATGTGGAGCAAGTTACCGCATAGATGATAAACCATAAAGGGCTGCTGAATAAATAGGCTATGCATTAAAAGCCCTTAAATGTGAAATTAAATTTATATTGCAATTTGCATTTGCAAAGTTGCTGAATGCCAATCATGCGTGTGTCCGGCAGCTGCTCCGAATGGAGGTGTGTGCATGTACATGATACAGGTCGCGAGGCACACGTCACAGCCTTGACTCTCCACACATGGCCCTTCCCATACCTACCACATTAGTAATACTGTCTTTGGCAACTCAGCCTGTTGGAGCTTTTAACTTTGAGTCCAGCCCAGGATACAAGTCAGGGCCTTCAAAGTTGGCCCAAGGCTCCCCCTGATTCCATCAGCTCGCGGAAGCCACAGGCGAAGGTGGCCTCACCAAAAGGCCAGGCCCTCTCAGCTCCCACAGACTGACTCAGAGGGATTCAGCCTCTGATCTTCTCCAGAGCAAACTTGAAAGATGGTGCTAACTGCTGGACATAGCCCCTGGCGGCATTCCCACCAGGCCCAGGGAAAAGAACACTGTTCCTTTCCCAGCTGGGCCATCAGTGATGGAGAGTGAGGGGCATTGGTCTGGCCAAGGCCAGGGGCAAAGGCAAAAGTTCCTCCACTTTCAGTCAGGTGTCCCAAAGCTGCTAACTTTAAAAGACAAGGAAGAAGGGAGGGACCTGGGAGCTCCACCCATGCCTTAATGTCACTGGCCCTCAAGCTTCTCATAGAGTGTCCAGATGAAAACACCTGCCGCCTGCTTCATTCACATAGTCCCTGCGAGGATACAATAAGATCATGGCTGTGAATGGCACTTTGGAACATAACGCTCCACGCCTGCACCATGGCTAATGACTGCAGCTTCAAGACCGCCTGAAGCTACATGCTCAGAGGGCTGATATCCAGGGCCAGGCTGGTGTCCCTGTGAGCAACTCCATCAGCAGTCAGGGAGAGCAATGTGACGGGGGTGGGGTGGGGAAGGTGTGCTTGCCTGATGTCAGAATCTCAGGGTCCCGGCCTCTTGGCCACCCAGCACCTCTTTAGACCTCAATTTCTCCCACCGTAAAATGGGGGTCAGACCACCTGACCTCAAAGGCCCCTCCCATATCTATGTGCTGTGAGTTCAAAAACCAGACTGATAGTAGCTTGGATACTACCTCCAGTGATGTTCAGAAGTTTATTCAGAGATTTGCAGAGCCAAGGTGCCCAGTATTGGGCCAGGTGGTCAAGTTTACACAAGACAGAGGAGCATCAGGCAAGGAGCTTAGAGCCAAGTTAGAACAGCAGGACATGTCAGGCACGTCACTCTGCCGAGCACTTTCTCGCTTCATAAGCATTCGCCGCACACTTACTATGGGCCACATGCTCTGTTACTCACTTTACTTACCAGGTCTTGTTTAATCTTCCACTATCCTGTGAGGGAAATTTCATTACCTCCATTTTTATAAGTAAAGCAGCAGCAGGTCAGAGAGGCAAAGCAATTTGCCCAAGGTCACACAGCTGTTAAGTGACAGAGCCAGGAAAACACGTGTGTTGCTTTGTTCCCAAGTTTGTGTTCCTGAGCACAAGGTGCTTACTGGCTGGAGCTGGCACAGGAGGCTTTGGGGAAGAGGTGCTTTTTATGTGTGCATTTATGCCCCGCCCACATAATTTCAAAAAGCGTTAAGGTTGTATTTATAATAAAAGGTATGCAGTAATTGTAAAAGATCAAAATGTAAAAGATAAAACCTATAGAGTAGAAGGGGAAGATGGTTATATCTGACACCTGAACTAAAATGCTTTATTTAACCATTGGTTCATTCATTCTTCTCTCCACTCAACAAGCATTTAGTATCTCATAAGTTTCAGATGCTGGGTATTCTGTGGGGTGTACTGAGCTGATCACACGCTCTGGCCTCAGAGTTCTGTGTGTGCCTGTGTGTGCCTGTGCAAGTTTGTGTGTGTGTGTGTGTATGTGTATTGAGAGAAGGGAATGGGACAGTGTTCTGTTGGAGGAAAGCATGAATGCCAGGAACATTGAAGTGGGTCCCTTTCCCAGACTTGGGGAACCAGAGGTCTCCTTGAAGGATGTGTAGGAGAGGTGGGGTAATACCATATTTCAGATATTATAGCTCCTAAGCATAAAATTTAATCAAGACTTCTGGCAACAAAGGCAAACAGGGAAATATCTCTTCCTTAGTGGTCTAACATCAAGAAGATTTCATTTTTCCTGTACTAAAATCTCAGATCATATATACTCATATTTCAGGGACATTGTCTATAAGGGGCAGTGTCTCCCAGAATGGGTGTGCAGACAGTGCAAACCTTCATCAAGTGTCTGTGGCTTCCAAATCCCTTGAGAGAGCCGAGAGAAGGTGCTAGAATATCTCCCAGCGCCCACATTTATACAGGGAATCAAAATAATGCAGCCGCCTGTGTGGCTTTCCAAACTTGTGCAGCAACTGAGCAAAAAGAATATATGTGTGGGCAATGAGGAAATAGGAAATGAGAAGGAAACCCATTTTATTAAGAGCCTACTATGTCCCATTCCTTACACTTGGCACTTCACACACATTAGCTCATTCAGTACTCCTAACTCTTCAAAGTGTCACTTAACTCCCTTTACAGGTGACAAATTGAGACTTACAGGGGTTAAGTGGCTTCCTAGGGTCACATAGCTGGCGCTTATTGTTGAAGTACCTAGAAATTGAGCTGGCCCACATGGAGGCAGTCCACCTGCTCAAGCTGACCACCCACAGCTCTCACCCATTCCACTCATTCTAGATTGCCTGATTGCCTGGTCCACTCATCTGACGAAAGAAGACACTGAGGCAGGCATGAGGCAAGGGACCACAGCCTTGCTCTTCTGACTCCCAGGCAGATAGGTACCTTCTCCCTCACACCTTTCCTTCCAGCCCCAGCAGAAGGTGGAGCAGCCGGCCGAAAGCCCCCAGACTGATTGCTTCTCAGTGGTGAGGGAGGAGCTTGTTAGGACCCCTCTGCCCTTCGCCTGCCCTACGTCTCAAGGCCATGGCCACTTCAGTGCAGCCCTGCAGACCGTGCACAGAATTCCCCAAAGGGGACCTCATCCACCAGGATGCAGTGTCCCAAATCCCATCCATCCCCTATTATAAGGCCATCTCCGCCATGCACAGAGAAGCCCAGAAAAGCAAGAGGGGAAATCCTTCCTCTAGGCTCCTCTGCGGATGCTTCTCTCTTTCCGTCCACTCTCTCTGCCTTTGATTTCTCTGAGTTTGAGTGCAAATAGTTAATGACATTTTTAAAAAGCCAAATGAGAGGCTTAGTAAAATTCTTCACTAGTTGCAAATTGTCATAGGAAGAATGCCATCATGGGGGCCATTGAGGGAAGTGGCCCTGGACCAACAGGCTCTCAGTTGGAGTCTGAGACAGGAAGGCAGGCAGACAGGCAGCAGGACCCTTCTGCATGGTGGGCTTCCCCCAGCCCACTGCCAGGCCCAGCTGTGGTCCTGTGGTCGCCTGAGACCACAAGCAGCTGGGTCGATGAAGGGCAGGGCCAAGGAGGCCATCTCTCTGGTTATTTCTCAGTCCATTTCCCTTTGATTTGTTAGCTTCCCACACAGGAACTCAATGTGTGGTTCTGTAAAAGAGTAAACAATTCCATCCCCTCCATGTTCTGTGAACCAGAAACTTCTACGTGTGTGCATATGTATGAACCAACCAGTATGCACACGCCGTGTCACTCCTCACTGCGGAGTGGGGGCACAGGGAGGAGAAACGCGTGTGGCCTCAGCCCTGACACCAGCTCAGCGGGTCAGTAGCACTCCAGCAGGCAGTGCCATGAGCAGGTCCCTTAGACCCTCCCTCCCCGGAGAGAAGAGCACATTGTCCTGCACGCACTAGCACTTTTTAAAGTAGAAGACTGTCAGTAAACTTAGGACACTTAAGACCCAGGGCTTGCTGTTCTTGGTCTCTCCTTCTGCCTTGTCTTTAACAGTCGGCAGCTTTGGGACCCTTGACTAGAGTGGGAGGAGCTTTTGCCTCTGCCCCCCTGCCCTGGCCTCACCAGTGCCCTTCAGTGTCCATCACTGATGGTAGGGGATAATTACCGTAAGGAGATTGCTCACCCACACAGGTTTCCATGAAGCCGTGTCTGTGCACTGGGGTACATTGGAATCTTTCCATTTTATCTTTCTCCTGAGATTGTATCTATTTCCTCTCCATTTTGAGAGGCAGCTGTTGATCTTGGTTATAATGGCCTGGTGATTTTTAACAAGCTCCTGGTCCCTCTGCTGATGGCCTTTCTCAATCACAAAACTGAACAAGCAAGACTCAATGTTCCCCTTTTATTATCAGCTGCCCCACTTAGTAAATAAGGCTCCTTCCTCTTCTCCCTCCCTGTCTGAGCCCCTCTGTAAACCCTTCCCAGCTCAGCTTATACACTGGGTAGATTTTTTCTTACGAACTTCTCAGTTTATTTACCAGACATCTGGCCACAGTGCAAAGCAAGCACACGCTCTTGGTGCAAATTCAGAAAGGGACTTGTGGACGCCTGGCTGGAACGTCACTTTTCTTAAGTGGGTAAACCAGGACATGCAGTTATTTAGAGGGACAGGATGGAGAAATCCAGACGACTGTCAGCTTGATTATAAGATAAGCTTCCCGTGGAGGAACTCAGCTGAACTTACATGAATAAATGCCAGAGTCTCCCTCCGTTCACAACCCAGATGCTCTCCCCAAGGGGTTCTCTTCAAACATCCCCATTAAATACAACCAGGTCTAAATCCACCCAAAGTTCCCTTTGTTCTGTCCACCAGAAGAGAGTTGGCTAAGCAAGTTAGTTCCTTTAAACGTGATTGCAGGGTACAAATGTAACCACCTAAGAGAGGAAGCCATCTTCCAGGGTGGAAGGCAGGATGACTGGATTAGGGTACTAGTGTCAGCCCTGATGTTGAGGATGGGCTGTGTGGCTGGGATGAGGGGTGGGCTCTGGACTTCCTCAGTGACAAGAAAAAAGTGTCCCAGGCCAGATTCTCAGGGCTTCTACTTTGACATGCTAATTCAAAATTCTCTCTCTTCCTCCCCCTCCTGGGTTCTCCCTCAGTGTGCCACCTGTGTCCTCTCCTGAGACCCACTGGAACTCCTTACCTACTTTCTTTCAGTCAATCAACAAACACTTGCTGAAGTCCCTCTCTCTGCCAGGCACTATTCTAGGTGCTAAGGATATAGCAGTGAAAGCAACAACAGATGAAGATCTTATCCTCTTGGAGCTCACATTCTGATGAAAGGAGGTAGATCATAACAAATACCCAACACATGTCCCCCCTTCCCTCAGGAACATATATGTGTGTGTGTGTGTGTGTATATATATATATATATACACACATATATATATATATATATATATATATATATATATATATATATATATATACACATATATATATATATATACACACACACACATATATATGTATATTCTGTCTAAATGTGAAAAATGCTTTGGAAAAGTGTTAGAGAATGGGAGTCCTGAAGTAGGGTTGGGGTTCCTTGGACAGAAGTCTCTTTGATTAGCTGACATTGAGCCGGGACTTGAAGGAAGGGAAGGACATAGCTGTAATAACCAGAAGAGTGTCCTAGACAGATGGAACAGCTGCTGCAAAGACCCAGAGGTGCGAGCCAGGTGAGGGTGTTTAGAAAAGGCCCCTCTTAAGGAGACCACTGTGGCTAGAGCACAGCATGCAGGTGGAGAGCAAGTGGAGTGGGGTGGGAAAGGCAGTCGGGCCGCATCCAGTAGGCCTTACTGGGTGTTCGCCTACCTTAAAGAGATTACACTACATTTGTTAAGCAAGATTCTATAGCTCAGATTTTTTATTCATTTAGATGAGTATCCCTTCATTTCCCAGCTAATTTAAATGAGAGTTTTGCCCCAGATTGATGGAGGGATGCAAGAAAATGCACAATGAAGTCTGAAGAGGCTAATACTGTGGGGAAGTCTCAATACTTAGGCAACCACTTGAGTGCGGCGAGGCTAGCACACTGATATGTACCTCCTAGGTTTCTACTCTCAACCCTTCTCCCCGTGGAGGGGGCAGGACCTCGTAAAGGGTTGGACCAGATGGGGGGAGAGTGCAGATGGGATGATGACAGTGGAACCAGAGGGCAGCTGGTTTAGGGATTTGGGGTGGACAGGTCCCCAGGATGCTGCTCAGTTAGGTCCAGCCACTGAAAGCACAGCCCGACCTGAAGCAGGGGACCTGGAGGAAGACAGGTCTTAGTTCTCCAGGGCCCACAGAAGATGAACAAAATGCCTACGCCTGGAGGTGACACTGGAGAAAACCAGCCAGGGAGAGAAGGTTCGAAAGGAGGAGGAAAGATGGTATTCCTGGAAGAGAATGACTATGATCCCAAGTCTGTGCTAAGCTGAATTCCTAACAGAACATGACCACTGGGCCACAGTTTACCTGTAGGTGCACCCAGAGCCCCACCCAGAGCCCATCCCTATTGCTAAAATCCCACAGTAGCCTGCCTGAGATGTAGGCTCTGGACTGGTTCAGCAATGAGCCGCAAACCTGGCCGGACAACAGAGGGTGGAGGAAGAGAGGAAAAGAGGAGGGTCTCTGGGAAGTGTGAACCCTGAGAAAAAAAAGACACCTACTGAGAAGGGCTCCTGATGGCTTTCTGGGCTCAAATTAAACAAACAAACAAACAAACAAACAGAACCTAGCAGCCATTTCTGTACAGGGGCCTCTCACACAAACTGTACTTCCATGGAAGCCTCTGCTGCAGAAGCCTCAGAGCCAAACTGTCCACCTGCTTGTGTGTCTGCCACCTGAGCCAGCCCTTAGGAAGGAGCTTCTGGAGTCCTATTCCAAACAATAGGACTGAGGCTTTCTCCAGCCAATCAGCTCTAACCAATCAGAGCCGCTTTATTCTGACCAATCAGGGTCCAGGGGCGGGGACTTCTGTGTATAAGCCAGCTCTGGAGGTGAGACACCCAGGACTTATCACTGGAGCGGAGCAGACCTGTGGAGCAGACCAGTGTGGAGTAGGGCAGAGCAGAGCTGCCTAGTTGAAGAGGGGCCTGGCCCCAGGGCCAACTGGCCCAGGAACAGCCTCACGCCCATGCTATTTTCAGCCATGCTGTATTACCATGGAGTCCTTTGCACGAAATAGCTTCCTTCTTCACTGCATCCCAAATTGGGGTTTCCCGTGGGCGTCTGAACTGGTGCCAACAGACATTGGTTGACAATATCAGTATTGTGACAATCTCCAAATGGAGCAAAGACTTAAATGTTAAACACAAACATAAAAATGCTGTAAGGAAACATGGGGTGTCTCTTGGGTGGGGACAGCCTTTCTAACTATAATTCAAAATCTAGAAGCCAAAGAAAAGTTGGAAAAACTTGACTATGTGAAATAAAAAAGTTCATGCATGCCCAAAACACCATAAGCAGAACCAAAAGGCGAATGACAAACTGGGGAAAAGAGTACGTACGATGCATAGCACAAAGAGCTAATTCCTCTAATGTAAAAAGAATTTGAAATCAAGAAGCTCTGTAATCCAGTAGAAAAGTGGGCAAGGGACATGAACACTGAGTTCACAAAAAAGAAATGCAAATGGTCCTTTACCCTTTGAACAGATGCACAAACCATTTGTAGTGAGAGATACAAACTACAATAGCACTGAGAGACATCAGTTCTCGCTGCTCAGACTTGGCAGAAACCCAAAATCTTGACAACACAGTGTTGGCAAAGTTGTGGGGAAGCACACCGTCTCGTTCTCTGCCGACGCTGGCAGAGAGTGAGGTGGCATAATTCCGTGGAAGTACACTGGTGATGTCTGCCAGCAAAAAAGGGCGTTTGCCTTCCAGCAGCGAGCCCACCTCTGGAGATCTGTCCCACAGGTACCCCTGCACAAGTGTGACTGACACACCACAGTCAGTCATTATGGCATTGTTCATGGTAGCGAAAGATGGGACACAACCGGGTGTCTGGAACAGGGGCTGGATGAATAAATCAGGCACATGGACCTAGTGGAAATTGCAGTGGTGAGACAGGAAGGGGAAACTCTCCACATACAAATATGTTGAGATCTCCAGGATATTTCTGTTAAGTGAAGAAAGCTAGGCACAGACGTAAATATTATCACATCTTTTGTGAAAGGGTGAGAAGAAATGAGATATATATTCACCAGTGGTTGTATTTCCATAAAGAAACACTGGAGAGACAGACCAGAAGTGGATCAAAAAGGGTTATGTGTGGTCGGGAGTAGGGGAGGTTCTTAACAAGGCTTCTCTGTGTATATCTTTTTATTTAGCTTGGGATTTTGATGAATACAGATGTGTTTACTGACTTGGAAAGATCCAAATGTCCTAATCCAGCCTGATCATAAGAATCACTTGGGCTACTTGTTAAAATTAATCCAGATCCCAGGCCTCTTGTATGTGCTGGGCCCCGGGAGTGTATGTCTTCAGGCTGTCCCTTGAGGGGAAAGTTTGGGAAAGTGCTGAAGCCCATTCTTTGCCACAAGGAGCCAATCAGACAAAACTGCCCCCATGAAGGTCCTGGGGGTTTCTTGGTCCCAGGCCATCTCCCCTTTCTCTCCTCTGGAGCTCTCCTCTCTGACCTATGGGCCATGTGTCCCATAGGCAGATCATCTCTGTTGCTCCCTTCCTCCCTGACCCTGGAGCTGGGCACATACACCTTTTTCTTTCCAAGGGTTTTACGGCTAATCTTCATGAGGGAGCAGCAGGAAGTAACCCAAATAATGACCATGCAGGAGGTACAAAGGCTTGGGAAATGGGGCCATGGTCTTGGTCCTCAGAAGACAGTTTGGAGGCTCTCTTTGAGATGCTATTTGGGGGACCTGGCTGAGAGGCTCTCCAGCTAGGGCTCTCTGTGGGCCCAGAGCCAAAGCTACAAGACACTGAGAGCTGAGATTTGAGGGTGAGGCCAGCTGTCCACAAGGACAACAGCAGCCCTCTGCAGGCTGGCCTCTTGCCCTGCCCTTTCCTGGCCCCTCTTTTCCAGCATTTTTTGGTCTTTTTTCTGGAATCAGGAGGAAAAAGTCCATTTCCTTCCTGTTTCTCACTGACGTCCCCAAGGACTGATGTCTTGGAAAGGCTTGGGATTTTTGATTTGCTGCTGACAGCGAGGAATTTGTGAGCCAGAGATGAGACCTGCCAAGCCCAACTGTGGTAGGTATCGATCGGGTAGGAGGTGTTAGCAAGAGCAGGGCTGGAGTCCTCCCAGCAGCCTGCCTTGCCTGCATTCCCAGGTCACCCCGCACACTGCTGGGCCTCCTGTGGGAGGGAGAAGGAGCTGTAAATGGGGGGCTGCCTCTTTTCTCTGCAGCCTCAGTTTCCTCCCCAGTGAAATGGGGGGCTGCTTCAGGCCATTCCCAGAGCCCTTCCCAGCCGGAACTCACTTTCCTGCCTGGCACCTACCCCACACTTGGACCTCTCTGCAGTGAACATTTGGGTGAAGGGAAGCCCCTCCAAGGCAGCATCTCTAGGCCCCTTAGCCCTAGAGGACAGAGCTGCTTTTGTTGGACTTCCCACCATGGCAGGCCAGACAGTTTAGTTTGCATTGTCAGAGCAAAGAATGGATGACAGGAGGTTAAAAGAGGAGGCTCTTGGAGCAGGATGGGCCAGCTGTCCCCAAGCTGACAGTGGAATGCATGTGGGGAGGCCAGGCCACACCCCCACACCCCTCATGGGTCTGTTCTCAATGAGGCTTTGCTTCCTTAGCAGGAGGGAGAAGAAACAATGTGTCAAACCTTCAGCCCCATCTGGCAACAGATGTTTGCCTTCTCTCACTACTTTCTTTAAATTTTACAGGAGTTCAGGTTGAATTTCCTGCCACCCACTCACTCTCTCTTGGCTGGATAAGGTGCAGCCTGTTCTCCAAGGTCCTGGAGCCAAAGCGTTGGGGGAGGGGGCGGGAATCCAGGCTGATGAGCCTGGGCGCTTGGTTCCCCAGGGGCCCCGCAGTGCAGGGGGGTCTGCCATGTCCACCCTTTCAGCACCGAGAGTGGGGGGAGGGCGGCCAGGGAGGAGAGTCTGGAGAACCTCCATGAAGACCAGAGCTATTAGGAAAGTCCTCACACTTACCCAGCCCAGAGGGCTCTGGAATAAACAAATAGACCAGCGGGTGAGAAAGGTATTTGGAGAACTGCTGTCCACAGGGACGATTTTGGGACAGCCAAGGATGTCTTTCTTTTGTGACCTTGTCCCAACCTCTTAGGGCCTCCTCTCTCTTTGACCCCCACCTTTACCTCTCACACTTGCTGACACAAGCCCGTTTCCTGAGGTCCCCACCACAGAGCCCTACCCCCTAGCATCGTGTGCTTATTTAATCTTTCATTGGTTGTTGGTGGAGTGCCCAGGGCACACCGGGAACATAGCAGTGCACGAGCAGCCAGCCTGCCTTTGAGGAGCTGATGGTGAAGTGGAGGAAAAGATGATTGACAAGGTGGCCACGACCGAGTGATGAGCACCGTCCTCAGTGTCCAGCAAAGGCTACCCACCTCCCCTTTCCACCACGCTCACCTTCTCATAGTACCATCCTGTTTGCAGGCGAGCAAACGAATGGAAGCATTTACACTGAGACATGAAGTCACCATTAGTTCTCTGCAGGGTGACTTCCACTTCACAGAGAGCTTGTTGCCCCAACCTGGGGACTGCCTGTCTGGGGGGGGAAGGACCTTGACTGCCGTGGTTCCTACCGTCTGCCTTTCCATAGTATTACCTGCACCTCACTTCTGAAAAGTGGCCAAATTCTCATCAACATATGGTGTGTGCATCTGAACACTATTTTTGGAAGGAGGCTGACACTGGGAGTCCAGAAATGTGGATTTAGATGGCTGTTAATTAGCTTTGTGACCTACGGAGATTCATCCCACCTCTCCACACCTCACTTTCTTTAGAAAGGAAGGTAATGCTCTCTGGCCCGTCTGCTTCATGCAAAGCCACTGGGAGAGGATTAGACAGTGTCTGTGTCAGACTTTTACCAGCGTTTGACATGCTCCCCTCTGAATACGAGGGGTCGCTCTGGCCTTTCCTCCATGCTCAGTAACACAGGCCCCCGGCCGCCTCGGCAAGTTGGAACCGAGGAGGAGTTGCGGTTCCCTCGGATCCCCCTTCTGTGACTGCCTCCATGTGTCTCTTCCTGGCTCAGGTAAGCTTTTCTCCCAACACCTGTCCCTGAGGAGGATAGCCCTGGGGGTCTGGGAACTGCTTCTCAAAGTGCTGGGGTGCCAGGAAACCCCTCACCCCCAGCTCCCTGACTGGAGTGTAAGGCCCAGCTCCCTGGTCTCACTGTCAGGACATCTCAGATGTGGAACTATCCCTGAGGTATCTGCTGAGGTCACCTTCCTGGGTCTTGGCCTGAAGCTCTGTTTCTGACATTGGCTCCCTCTTCCTTACAAGCTCCTCCTGGGAGCATTTCCTCAGTAAGTCACTCCCACATCTACCCTGGCTCAGAATCTCAGGTCTTTGTCCAGGGAGCTGGGCCTTGGGGGAAAGCTTTCTGGAGGTAAAGAGCTACGTTTTAGCAAGGAAGAAAGAGTAAAGAGGAAGGAGAAACTGTTGAGTAAATTATTAAGCACCTAGAGTATGCTGGGCACGATGCTAAATGTCTAATATTTCACCCGACCCCCAAAACAGATCTGTATGATTCCATTTTATAGTTGAGGAACATGAAGCTCAGAGTCTAAATAACTCGCCCAGGTAATGAAGTTAGCAAGTGACATTTGAACTCAGGTCCCCGACTCTTTCTGTTTCATTCTGCTACCTCCTTGGTGTGCTGTGGTTTTAGGGTACCTGGGGCTGGCTTTGAGGGACACCTGTAAGCAATACACCTCCTTGGGCCTGAGTGCAGCACTCTATAGTCATATCCCTGAACTTGGGACAACCTTGGGAGCCTTTTGATTCTCCTCTGGAGAGCAGTGCATGTGCATATGTGTGTGTATATATGTGTGTACGTGTGTGGGCACATGCATCTGTGTATATGTGTATACGTGTGTGCACATGTGTGTGATGTGTGTGTGTGTGCATGTGTTTATGTGTAGAGGTAGGGGCAGGGAGGAGGGTGTCCTACTCTAGTAATGAGGTTTAATTACCAGCTGCCTTTCAAGGGCTTTGAAGGTGATAATCTGGGGAGAGCAACTGGTTTGTAAGTAGATCTGTCATAACCCCCTCTAACTCCAGTCAGATACCTTTTGTCTCCCCCTCTTCACTGTTAATGGCCAGCTCTCCCTCTCAGCCAGCCACCTCACACTGCTACATTTCCCGCCAGCTGCGGGGAGTGAGGGAGAGACAGCTGCTACCTTCTTTTTTTCCTACCTTATCAAAATTAAGGAGATGCAATATCCTTCTGGAGCCCAGAACAAATGATGAACGAAATGCTATGTGACCTTGAGTCACTCTCTCTCTCTGCTTCCTGGGCCTGTTTCCCCATCTGTAAAATGGACATGATCACACCTGCCTGGTTTTTCGCGGAGCTGGCCGAGGAAAGAAGGAGAGAGCAGGCACGGAGGCATCAGCAGGGAGATGGCCCCCTAGGACGGCGAGGCGCTCCCTCTATACCTGCACCTGTCTTCCTGCACAAGGTGGGGACAAGGGCCTACCCATGGAGCGGGGCCTGGAGTCGTGCTGCAGGGGTGGGCCCTCCACAGGATAGCCCTCCCTTCTTCTTACTGCTGTGAGTCCCCGCATGCCCCTCCCCGCACAGCCCTGTAAATTGCCTGGGCTGAATTCCGCACACACCTCAGTGGAAGGGGAGTTATTTGCCAGATATACGGTGTCTGTGAGAAGGGTCTCTTATGAGTCAGTGTTCAAATATGTTACTGGCTCAATAAATAGAGATTTGTTGTAAATTAAGGGAAGGAAGTGAGGTGCCTGCAACAGCCCTTGTTCATCTATGTTTTCTATTAGCAACACTTTCCCCTAAGTGGTGCATAATTCCTTGGGAGCTGCTGGGTGGGCGCTCAGAGGGGATGTAATTACATGGCAATTGTGGGGTAGTTAGAGCTACACCATAAGGTTAAGAGAGGGATGGGGCAGCCCTGGGCGGCTTGGTTGGGCTCCCTGGCCAGGACATGGGTTTCCCAACACCCTTGAGCAAAATTGGGGCTGGGGTGGTGAGGGCCACTTGGGGTTGGTGACGGGAGGAGCAGCCAGGCAGGGCAGGGGCAGGGGCAGGGGCAGGGGCATCTGGAAAACAAGGCTGATCGCTGGGATGAAGTAGAGTTACTGGGTTATGGCACTGGTGGGAACCCTGGGCCTGAGGGCTGGCATGCTGTTGGCAAGTGTGGCTGTTGCTGACAGAGATAGAAGATTGTCACTGGGGCTGCCAAGACACAGGGTTGAGCCTGGATGAGTGAGGCCTGGTGGAAGTGGGGGACGGGCTCAAGGTGAGGCCTGCTGGGGATTGAGAGGAGCCTGTTCATAGAACCCAGGCCACAGTCTTGCTAGGCCTCAAAAGCATCTTTTCAGGGGCTGGCTAGCTGGTGAATCTTACCCTGGGATGTACTTTCTGGCATGTCCCGCTTCCCAGCTTTTGGCAGGCTGGTCTTATGGGGCCCTATCCCACCCACAGCCCAGTCTGGCTCTGTGTTGAGAATAAATTCCAGGCAGCTAAAACGGAAGACTGGGGATGAGTTGGGAAGCAACAACATTAATTCAGATGAGAGCTGGTGGTGCCTTGGAGCTGGGTGGTGTCAGTGGAGGTGGTAGGAGTAAGGGGTCATGTTCCGGATATCGTTTGAAAGTAGAATGAGCAGGACATCCTGATGGACTGGTGACAGAAAGAGAAGACTCAAGGATGGTGTCAACATTTACGGCCCGAATAACTAGAGGATGTTAGTGCCAGAACCGTAAAGACAATGCAGAGTTTTCAAGTGAGCAGAGGAAAATTTTATCCAGTGGGAAGGAGGAAAGAAGGAAGACAGAGTATGGAAAATGAAAAATAAAATGGCAAACATAATTCTTAATGTAACATCAATTTGCAGTGATGTAAGTGGATCAAACTCATAATTCAAAATAAAGAGAATTTTAAATTGAATTAAAAGCACAAGATTTAGGAATATACTTTTTATGAGACACAACAAGAGAATGAAAACAGGGAGGCAGAGGAAGATATAGCAAGGAGATATGATGGAAGAGAATTGATGAGAAGAAAAGAAACTCCAGTAAGGAATGAGTTCACAAGACTATAACAGTCATGAAAAGTAGATGCACACCTAACGATATACCATCAAATATATGTGCGTACTTATGCACAAGCACACATATAAATATAGCTGTAGCTCCACAGGGAGAAATAGATGAATCAGCCATTTTTGTTGAATACTTTAACATATTTCTCTTACAAGTTGATAGAGCAAGCTGACAACATTTACTAAGTATATATATTTGAAAAACTTGTTTAATAAGCTTCAATGTGTGTATATAGTTACACACAAATGCATGACTTTATACCTAACAAACAGAAAACACACATTCTTTTGATAATAGGTAGAACATTCACAAAAATGACTGTAAATCAGGGCATAAAGGCAACCTCAGTAAACTCCAAAGGATTGACATTCTGCAGATGACGTTCTCTGACCATAATATGGTGAAACTTGAAATCAGTCAAAAACCCAAAACACACCAAGAACATGTATGCCTGGAAATTAAAAAATGACACTGTTAAAAAGTCTTTGGATTAAAGAAGTAATAAAAATGGCAGCTCCAAAATAGGTAGAACTAAATGAGTGAATAAGCCACCTGCAAGCTTTTTGGGACACGGATAAAGCAGCACTTCGAAGGAAAGTGTAGCCTTAAGTCCATTTGTTAGAAATCAGAAAAAAAATGAGCTAAGCACTTATCTCAAGGGGCTGAAAAAGCAGTGACAGCGTAAGCCTAAAGGAAAGAAGGAAATAATAGCTATAAAGGCAGAAATAAATGAACAGCAAATTACAATTAAAAATCACAGAAACTTAGCCAAGCTGAGTGTAGGTCTTTGGAAAGATTAATAAAATAGAAAAACCTCCGGCAAGACCACTTGGAAAAAAGAAGAGATATAATAAAATAAAATTGAATAAAAAAAGAAAAACACAGGCACAACAGATTTTTCAAAAAAAAAAAAAAAGTATTGCGAACAAATTTTATGAAACACCAATAAATTTGAAAAATTAGATGAGTTGGATAGCTTTCTGGGAAAGTGAGAAAGGCCAAAATTGGCAAAGGATAGAAAGCAAACTCAGACCAGTAATGAGTCAAGAAGTGAAAATCATAGCCAACACCTCCCTTTAAAGCCCCAGGCCCACACTGCCTCACCAGTTCTACAAAGCACTTATGGAGAAACAACCCCTGTCTTGTAGAAGCTGTTCCAGAAAATAGAAGACAGAAAAAACACAAACTGTCTCATTTAATGGAGGTAGTTTAATTGTTACTCTTAAACTAGACAAGGACAGGAGAAAAAAATTATAGGCATGTTTTTCACTTGCAAAAATAGATGAAAACTGTACTAAACAAAACATTAGATGAGTGAGTTTACAAAGTCACCAAAATCATATTGGGTTTGTGTGAAAAACGCAGGGATGTTTTAACAGCAGAAAGTGTAGCCATTTACCACATTAATGGACCAAAGGAGAAAAAAAATCATACAATTTGCCCAAGAGTTGCCAAAAAGCATTTGATGACATTCAATATGTATTTATTGTTATTTTTATCCATATAATAATAACAAAAAGATGAAGTTTGATATCGTTCTGTAACAATAATAATCAATTTGGCAAATTTATCAGGAAACTAGGACCGGAGGGAACTTCCCTGGCTCTGGAAAGGCTGCCTACCCCAAACTTACGGCAGCATCCCACTGAATGCAGAAGCTGCCCTGGCCCCACATCCCATGCTGTTTCTGGTGTGTGGGGCTAAGCCTGAGGCATGGACAGGCTCTAAGAGCAAGGCCCTTTTGGATGATTACAACAGAAACTCAGTTCTTTGGAAGGTGGGAGCTTGATCATAGATATGACAGGGACAGAAGTGTTAATTTGTAAGTCTTAGACTATAATGTGCCTTGCCCGTGAGGAGACACCCCTCTGTCCTGTTGGCTCCAAGTGGCACTCACTCAGTGTCTGTGAGATGAATGAATGAGCCACTTTGTTTTGCACGTGGTGAGGGAGAGATAGTGGTGATTCTACAAGAGAAAGGGTGTGGTCCTCCAAAGATGCCACCTGAGTGGAGGGCAGAAGAGGAGGGGGCGTAGAGACCTGAGCAGCAGCCTGATGTGTGGCACTCTGAGGAGAGAAATCCTTGAGTATTTTTAGGAATTTTTGCTCATACGGTTAGGTGCAGCCCCTGTTTCCCTTAAGTCCTCAAAAAGACCTTTAGTTACATGATGTTGTTTATCTTTGGGTCTTCTGGTGTTAAACGTGTGACTTTTTTTTCCAACGTGTACAGGCGTCAAAAAGGCAAATTGTATTCAGCCACATAAGGATACAGGTTCTCATGGAGCCCAGGGGCAGAAGGTTCCGGAGCGGGGTTGTGCTCCACTTCCTGTCTCTGCCCCCTGGGACCTCAGGTCCTCTGTCCGTGTGCTCCCCCGACACCGTGCACACTCTTCACTCTCCTCCCTCTTGCTCCTGCGCTTCTCTCCCTCCATCCCTCCAGATCCATGGAAACCTCGGAGTTATGAGGCAACTGTCCTGTGCAAAGTGCATGAACATTTCACTTCCTTAATTCCAGGGCCCAGCAGAGACTGGCTGGTTCCTCTTTGACCTTGTAAGAAGGACTCTGATTGCTCAGCCAGGGTCAGGTATCCAACCTGTGTGGCCAGCGAGGGGCAGGGAGGGGGGTGGAATAGGTCACCAGCACAAACATCTCCAGAAGGGCTCATCCCTATGGGTGGGAGTTTGGGTCTCAGAAAAGGGAGATGTGGGTTGGCCGAATTCCCCAAGTTCACTCTGTGCCAGCCTTAAAACACAAAAAGAACAAAATCTTAAAAGTCAGAGTCAGGCTAAGAAGGTGACGTGTGACTGCACATGTGAGGCGGCCCTAGGACAGTTCCAGGGAAGATAGAAGTAATGTTCGGTTGTCTGCCTGGTGATTTCTGGGGACACGAAGCTAGTTCTAACTGGGAAGAGGAAACGTAAAAGAAAAGAATTCATAACAACTTGACACCTTCCGGGCTGAACCCAGAGGTTTTACTTTTACGTGCTCAGGACGGAGAAAAGTTGTCGTTAATCCCACAATTACTTAATTCCGGAGAATTTGTAAAAAATGACTTCAAGTGTGAAATACTGTCTACTAAAGAATTAACTTAATAGATCATTTGGATTCAATTATTGGCTCAATACTAAAATTTGCTGGGAAAAGCGCAGGCAATATTTTATGACTGTCACATGATGCAGCGATTGTGAAATTAGTTATTAATGACTTATAAGAGAGACTTAAAAAAAGCCAGCTAGGGGAAGAACATCCACCACGTAGACTTTTTATAGGGCAGGCAGAGATGGGGGAGTCGTCTTGCTCCATTTCTCAGGTGATCTCAATTTTGCTGACTGAACCCCTTGCCTTGACTACTGTCCTTCCTCTCCCCATGTGTGTGATTTGGGGCTGGAATCATACGTGAATTTTTTGGGAGCAATTAGAAACTGAAGGTTGCTGCCATCCATCATGGCAAGGGGGCCGCTGTCTCCACCTGCACCGAGAGCTGGGGTGACCTCTCACCTCTGCTCTGTGCTATCACTTATCGTTGGTCGGCACTGTGTCAGCACCAGGGAGACTTTAAAACCAGAACCAGCTGCAAGCGGTTTCTAAGCATTACTTTCCACCTATCACCTGCTTGCTAGTCAAAGGGGAAATTTTATTTAGTACCCCTGGGTTCTCTTTGGGGGTGAAGATGATATAGCTTCATTAGCTCTTTTAAAGTTATTACGGAGGCTACCTTCTAAATTCAATTTAAATGACACTTGCTCTTCGGGCTCCTGCTCCATGCCAAGCACAGTCGGGGCATTCAGGGAGTAGGAGAAATGTCTAAAGTTTTCTTCACCCTCACCTAGAGCCTGAACATAAGGGATGATCCAGGAAGCAACGCGGTGAGAGCACTTTCCAGAACGAGGAAGCTGCATGGCTGACATGAGGTGATGTTTGATGTGACAGATGACCTGTAGGGTGGTGTGCTGGCACAGGGAGGGTCCTGGCCAGAGGAGCAGTGTGGGAGGGCTGGGTTCTGCACATACACCAAGAGCAGTGTGGAAGAGAGGCTCATTCACTCCACAAATACTGCATTAGGCCCGCGCTGTGCCAGGGGAACTTGATGCAGATCTGGGTGCTGGAGACACAAAGCAGACTGAAGCCTTGTACAAGTCATTTGTGTGTGTGTGTGTGGCAAGAGAGGTGACTATAATCTGTAATCAATAAATGTTTAATTAGTAAATTAGGGAGTATGTTAGAACATATGTGCCGTAGGAAAAAGAAACAGTGGGATAAGAGGTGTGGACAGGAGCAGGCAGGGTACAATTTTAAATAAAGTAGCCGGGGTGGGGCTCACTGGGACAGTGAAAGTGAATAAAGATTTCCAGGAAGGAAGTGGGAGACTTGGTTTTGTGGCTCTCTAGGGAGAAGTCTCCCCAGGCAAAGGAACAGCCAGGCCGCAGGCCCCAAGGCAGTTGAGGGCTCGGTGTGGTCCAGGAGTAGCTGAGAGGCCCTCTGGCTGGAGCAGAGGAAAGGGCTGGGTGGACAGAACACGGAGATGGGACTGGGGTGTAATGGGGCCGGATCACAGTGTAGGGTCTTATAGGCCATTTTAAGGACTTGCCTCCCTCTCTGAGCAAAATGCAGAACCATGGGACGGTTTTGACCAGAGGAGGATAATCTGAATTACATTCTAAAGGCATCCTTCTGCCTATTGTATGGTGACTAACTGCAGAGGCCAAGGATGGAAGCCAGGAGCTCCGCCAGGAGGTACGACAGGTGAGGGAGCCCTGTGTGTAGCAGTGCAGGCAGTGAGAAGTGGTCAGATTCGGGGTTTCTCTTGAATCATAAGCATTTGGAGGGGGTGAAAGGGAATTTCAGGTTGGCTCTAAAGCTCTCCCTCACCCACCCCAAGAACGTTCGAGACTGAAATATACCCAACCTGAGGAAAGGTGCAAAGGCACCAGTGTGGGTTGCTGACTGCAGGGGGTGCTGCGGTGCCCCCAGACCCCTCACTGGTCTGGTACCCTGGCTCCCAGGGGCTGTGAGTGCTGGCCGCTCAAGGCCACAGCTGTCTCCTTTTCCAGAGAGCTGGAACCCCCAGGCCCACATGCCCCCGTGACCAGGCACACAGGAGCCCCATCTCAGGCTTGACGACATTTTTTAAAAAATTTACCTTTATTGTTGAAAGTATTACAGGTGTCCCATTCCCCCCCCCCCCAATTGACCTCCTCCACTTCGCTCCCACCCCCTCCCCAGGCCTTCACCCCGTTATTGTGTCCATGGGTTATGCATATTTGCATTAACATCTTTGGTTAATCTCTTCCCACCCTCCACCCCCCTTCCCTCTTTCCTCTGAAATATGATGGTCTGTTGCATGCGTCAATGTCTCTGGATCTACTTAGATCTTCAGATTCTTTTGTTCATTAGCTTGTTCTTAAAGAAGACTCTTCAACTTTTCCAGTAGTGCTGGTCTGGTGGTGATGAACTCCTTTAGCTTTTTCTTATCTGTGAAGCTCTTTATTTGACCTTCAATTCTAAATGATAGCTTTTCTGGGTAGAGCAATCTTGGTTGTAGTTCCATGTTTTTCGTCACTTTGAATATTTCTTGCCACTCCCTTCTGGCCTGCAAAGTTTCTGTTGAGAAATCAGCTGGAAGTTGTATGGGTGCTCCCTTGTAGGTAACTAATTGCTTTTCCCTTGCTGCTTTTAAGATTCTGTCTGTCTTTAACCTTTGGCGTTTTAATGATGATGTGTCTTGCTGTGGGCCTCTTTGGGTTCCTCTTGTTTGGGACCCTCTGTGCTTCCTGTACTTGTAAGTCTATTTCTTTCCCCAGGTAGGGGAAGTTTTCTGTAATTATTTTTTCAAATAGGTTTTAAATTCCTTGGTCTCTTTCTTCTCCTTCTGGCACCCCAATAATACAAATGTTGGGCCTCTTGAAGTTGTCGCAGAGGCTCCTAATACTATCTTCATATTTCTGGATTCTTTTTTCTTTTTGCTCTTCTGGTTGGGTGTTTTTTGTTTCCTCATGTTCCAAATTGCTGATTTGATTCTCAGCGTCCTCTACTCTACTGTTGATTCCATGTAAATTATTCTTCATTTCAGCTCCTGTAGACTTCACTTCAAATTGGTACTTTATTATGTTATCGATTTTCTCAGTTATTTCCATAATAATATGCTTAAACATACTTATAAACAAAATTCTGAACTCTGTATCTAGTAGCTTGCTTGGATCTATTTCATTTAGTTCCTTTTCTTGGGATTTCTTCTGTTCTTTCCTTTGTGACATGTTTCTTTGCCTCCACATTTTAGCTGCTTCCAGGTGTTTGTTTCTATGTATTAGGTAGAGCTTCTATGTCTCCTGGAAATTGTAGAGTGGCTTTGTGTAGTTGGTGTCCTGTAGGGTCCAGTGTCTCAGCCTCCCCAGTCACCTGAGCTGGGCCTTCTAGGTGCTCCCCTGTGTGGGCTGTGTACACTGTCCTGTTGTAGTTGAACCTTGGTTGCTGTTGGGGTCCCTGGGAGGAATTGACCCCCAGGCCAATCAGCTGTGAGGACCAGCTGCAACTATAGCCAAAGAGCGGCTGTGCTGGAGACACCCCTATGGAGCAGGATTTACTTCAGTGGAGCTTTGGTGTTCACCAAGTGAGCCCCTTGAGTGTGTCACTCGTGGATGTGGTAGGGTTGTAATCCAGCCTGGTGGAGTCTAACCACCAGGTGCACTGTCTCTGGGGCCTCCCGGGAGGTACAAAGTCAGCCTGTGCCAGTGCCTTGCCCAGGGCCACCCAGCATGAGCTACACAGCAAACCGTAGTTGGCTGCTACTTGTGCTGGGCTTGGCATTGTCCAGGAGAGGCCCAGCTATGAGCCAGTGCAGGCTGTCGCTAGTGCCAGGCCTGGGGCAGCTTATCAAGCTGTATGGGGTCCGCTGCTGCTTGTTAGAGAGATTTTAGGAAAGTCCTAAGCATGAGGCTCGAGAGGCCACTTGCATAGAAAAGCCCCTGGAAATGGCCTGGATGAGTTGCAGGTGGGGAGGGGCGGGGCCTCCGGGAATCACAGGGCGGGGCCAAAGGTGTGAGTCAGGTGCTGGCGATTCAAATATGGCGCCTGCCTGCCCACTGTGTGCGGGGAGGATTCACCACAGGAGCAATGGCCTCTGCCAGCCCTTCTGCCTGGGAGAAAGCCGCCCCTCCAGCTCTCGTCCCGATTTCAGGCAGGTTAGTTCCTCCCCAAATGTCCCAGGTCCTTTCAGGCTGCTGCCCGGCGCTGGGCTCAGAGGGAGCGTCCGAGTGAGTCCGAGTGCGGGCCCTTTAAGAGGAGCTGCTGGGGCTCCTGCAGCCCCCAGGACCCTCAGGGACAGTCCCCGCTGATTTCACAGCTTGGAGTTGTGGGGACGTCTCTTCCCGGCTCTGGAGCCCTGCCTGGGGGTCTGCTGTGGGGCTGGGACCCCTCGCTCCTCCAGGGAACCCCCGCCGCCGAGATGTCCCTCCCGGGTTTAACCTGCACCACCGGGTGTGGGCCCGAGGCGAGTCTCTGATTCAGCCCCGATCCGCCCACGTCTCCGCCCCTCCTACTGGTCTCGGTGCTTCGTCAGCTCCCTGGTTGTGGGGCTTCTGTGCAGCCAGATTTCAGGAGGCCCTGAGTGATGGTGGTTCTATATTTTAGTTGTAATTTTGATGTGGTTGCGGGAGGCGGCGGGTGCAGCTGTTACCTAGGCCGCCATCTTCTCAGGCTTGACTTCTAAGGAGCCTGAACGAAGGCAACAAACTCTGACAAAGTTAACTCATTTGTGTAACCACCACGCACCCAAAACCTGAGCATAGTCAGGGCCCCAGAAGGCACCTCATGCCCCTTCCCAAAGGCTGCCTTGAACCTGAATAAGAACACCATAGATACATTCTGTCGGATTTAAAGCTTTGTATACATGCAATCATATGGAATTTCCTCCTCCTTGTCTGATATCCTCTCTTGAAATTATGACATTAATTTGTCACGGTGCATGTAGGGATAATCCACTTTCCTTCCTGTTTTGTGGCAAGGTGTGAATATACCACAACTTCCTAGCCAATCTAACCTTGATGGACATTTTCGATTCTTTCCAGGTCTTGGCTATGACAAACAATGATGTTATGATTATTCTTGTGCGTGACTTTTGTTGCATATATAGGCGTTTTGTTGGATGTATATAAAAGTACGAAATTTCTAGGTCATAGGGCACGCAAATACGTTTTGTTTTAATAGACACTGCCCAGCAATTTTACACAGTTTGGGCACCAATTTACATCCTGCCAGCAATGTTCCCCAGCTTGTTCCACACCATTGGTTACATCGGGAATTGTCTATTTTTTTCTTTTTAGCCATTCCGCTGGGTGTGCAGCCATGTGCCATGGTGGCTTTAACCTGCATTTTACTGATGACTAATAAGATTGAGCAGGCTTCCCTGTGTTTATTGGTCATTTGCATATGCTTATTTTTGTAAGACACCTGTTCATGTCTTTTGCCCATTAAAAAAATGGGCAGCCTGTCTTTCTCTACTTGACTTTTGGGATGCAAATATCATTTCCCATTCTGGATTATCTTTCACTTTCTTAATTATTTTTTTCTTAAGAAAGAAATTTTTGTCTGACCAGCATGGCTCAGCAGTTGAGCATTGACCTATGATCCAGGAGATCATGGTTTGATTCCTGGTCAGGACATATGCCCATGTTGCAGGCTCGATCCCTAGTGGGGGTGTGCAGGAGGCAGCCGATCAATGACTTATCATTGATGTTTCTATCTCTCTCTCCCTCTCCCTTCCTCTTTCTGAAATGAATAAAAACATATTAAAAAAAAAAAGTGTGGAGTTGCTTACAGTTGAGATGGGGAGGACTAGGGGTGATGAACTTTTGAGGCAGGGGAGTCCAGTTTTGGATATGTGAAGAGTGAGATATGTATTCGGCTTTCAGTGAAATTTCTCATAGGCCTTCGTGTATTTGGACATATGAGTAAGAGTCCAGGAGTTAGGTGGTCAGGAAGACAGTATTAAAACCTTAGAAAAGGGACCAATACAGAGCCCTAAGGTGAGACCATATTGAGAGTCCTGGATGAGAAAGAACCGGAAAAGTAAAGAGAGCAAGAGAATCCTGCAAGATTCAAGGAGAATGCTGGAGGGTGGGGTCCTGGCTAGTGAGAAGCAGATCAGGGCGTGGTCAGCATGATGTGAAATGCTGCTGACAGGTCACGTGAGATGAGAACTGGAAATCGAATTTTGGATTTCGCAATGTGGAGGTTGCTGGTGATGATGAGGAGCAGTTTCAGAGGAGGGTGGGGAGGAAAGCCCGATTGAAGAGGGTTTAGAAGACGAATGACCTGGATCTAGTAGAAGACCCCACAGGGGGCCGGGACATTTGGGAACAGGCAGTTCAGTAATCTAGAAGCACAGGAGGTACCTGGAAGTCAGGGCAGCAGACGCAGGGGTGAACCAGTTAATCCCGCCAGCCCCAGAGCTGTTTTCATCAGCTGCCTGCAGGCCCCAGAAGGGCTCTTGGGAGACCAGTGGGGGCAGGAAAGGGGAAGAGCGCTTTGTGGAGGTCCTGGGCCACACCATGCGCTTTGCAGGGCACACCACACAGTGCTTCTTAAGACTTGGTCTTTGTTTGGCTGTTCCCCCCTCATTCCCTCCTTTGTTGCTCTCCTTGTTCTTTGAATGTTTACTTTTTAATTTGGGAGGTCCTGTTGCTTCAGCTGCTTTACACCCCTGAGCTGCTTCTTCCCCTAGACTCTGTCCTGCTACCTCTGCCTGACTGATTCCTACATAATCTTTTAGACTCAGCTAAGGCACCACCTCTTCCGGGAAGTCCTCCATGGTGATTTAGCATCTAGCATCTATTTCCTTCATAGCACCTCCCTCACCGGGTTCAAATGATCTCTTTATCTCTGTGTCTGCTACACTAGATGCTGAGCTCCTTGTGGGCAGTGACTCACGCCTGGCCCATTTCTGTCCCTGTTACACAATACTGGCACAGAGCAGGCCCTCACATAATTTGGGCTGGGAACTGCAGAGGCACTTGCACTCAAGGTAGGATGTGGATTGGCAGACAGGAGGAGGAATGGCATTCCAGGCAGAACAGTTGCCCAGCAGTGCAGTAGTGGGGGTGGGAGCCCGAGACGGGGCCTGGCTGAGGGTTTGAGCTGGGAAAATCAGGGATGGTGACAGCTCAGTGGGTGCCGGACATATCTGAGGAGGCAGCAGGTGTGTGTGAGTATTTGTGAGTGGCAGGTGAGGAGAGCAATTATGAACATCATCAGATCAAGCTAATTTACATGGATTAGTGCAGCCAGTGAGGCTTGGCTTGCAGGCTCTGATTTATTTAGGGCAGGAGGGGATTGGGCTGGAGCTCCCCTCAAGTGAGTGAGCAGCAGCATGGTCATCCGTATAAATAATCCCACTGTCAGCCTAAGTTAAAGCCTCAGTTATTCTGTTTAGTGCCCGAGGAGGAAGCATTAGGGGGATTTCAGAAGCATTTTTAGAGAGAGGGACCGCTTCCTTTTTTTCTCTTTCTGGAACACTGGAGGACTAATCTTTTATAAATAAGCCTGATTGGCTTAAATTTCTAATTATAAAAGTGAAATATGTTCAATATGCAGAACGGTATAAAGACAAACATTAAAATAACTAATTCTATCACCCAGAGATAACCACTATTAACGTTTTAAACAATTCTTTCCAGTCTTCTTTTCCCTGCATAAATACATCTCCCCACCCCTCCCAGAATTCCTTACTTATTACTTCCCCAGTCTGTGCTGTGATTTTTGAAAGTTAAGATTATATTTTCAGCTGTTTCCTATGCCATTGATCTTACATGGCTGTGATCATCTAGCTGTGGACACACTGCAGTGTTTTTAACCAGTCTCCAATTAGTGGACATTAGGGTTATTTCCAATTTTTTTGTTCTTGTAAATAATACTGCAATGGAAAACATTGTTCAGAAGTCTTTGCCTATATCCCTGATTATCTAGGACACATTCCCAGAAGTAAGATTCTTGTTACATATTGTCAAATTACTTTCCAGAACATTTGTGTGTGTTTCGTTTTAAAAAAATCAATTTATACTCCTATAAGCCATGGTTGAGGATCATCATTTTATGGTACTAGATATGATTATTAAAAATGTTTAATGGCCATTTGTATTTTTATGCAATAATCTATATCCTTTGCCTGTTTTTTACTGGTGGGGTTTTATTTTTCTTTTTAAAGGTTTGATCTATTAATAATGTAAAAAGGTTTGTTTAATTACATCCTTATTTTATTTCAGTGTGTTACTTGCCTATCTGTTTTATATCAGGGTTTTGACATGCTAAAACTTAAATTTTGCATGTAGAACATTTCTCAGTCTTTCTCTTTATGATTAGATGATCTTTTCTACCCCAAGATGAATTAAATTTTCACTTATACTTTTCCTCTTTATTTTATGATTTCATTATGATTTATGGATTATAACATTCATCCATCTGGAATTAATTTTTTAAACTTTAAAAAAAAATTGATTTCAGAGAGAGGGAGGGGGAGAGAGAAAGAGAGAGAGAGGGAGAGAGAAACATCGATGTGAGAAACATTGATCAGCTGCCTCCTTAACATGCCTCAAAGGGGATTGAACCCACAACCTAGGTATGTGCCCTGATTAGGAATCGAACCTGTAAACTTTTAGTGTATGAGACAATGCTCCAACCAACTAAGCCACATGGCCGGTGCCAGATACTTGTTCTTATTAGTGTGGAAGGACATTATTGTAGGTGTGAGGCTTGATTTGGTACATATTCTAGTTAAGCTGGCTAAATACAGGGTCTCATTGTCTGATAGATGCCCAACTATAATATACTGGCTCTTGGTTCCTCTAGTGAGTCTCAGATCAAGAACCCAGCTTATTCCCTGACCAGTGCTTGTCATCTAAAAGTTTGAACTATCTTTTTAGTCTCTCAGATAAAGCCATGCACAGATAGCCCGAAACTCTGAGCATAGATAGCCTCTGGTCCCTATTCTTTATCAGCAGCACCCTCTAGCTCCTTAGCTACTTTCTCTTTGGGTAAATGGCTCAGTCTCACCAGAGCTGAGGACTTGTATGGAAGCAGAGCAGCAATAGGTTAGACATATTCCATGGGGAGATCATTGTGGTCCTGGAGGTGGTCTTTAAACACAGGCTGGTCCCAGGGAACAGCTAGGCAGTCAAAACTGTCCTGGAATTCCAGCCTGACAAGACCTTAACTTAGATTAGACCCGAATAACTGAACTCCTATGTCCAGACATCCTCATTGTCCGGATCTAGGGCTAGGAGGGATTTCCCAGGACTTTCTCTGGGCCAGAAGGATGCACCCTTACTCCACTGCCAGCTCTGTCCTCGCACCTGCCTCAACCTGATCTTAACTGTCGCCCCTACCCGAGGTCACTTTGGGATGGTGGTTGGGATGACTTTCCCTGCTGGGTGTTCAGTCTTACCTGGTCTTGGCAAGAGGAAAGAGTTGGAGGAGGTGGGCAAGAGCAGAACAAAGTGCTCCAGGTTAGCTTCTCGAGAGTTCTTATTGCTCCACAGACAGCTTCTCAAAAGGGTTTGCCCCTTTGAGAAGTAGAAGGAAAGAACTTCTCTAGGTAAAGGGAGGGAAGGGGAGAGAGAGGAGGCATTCACTGCTATCGGTAATTTAAATTTCTGGTTTCAGTGTGAGTTTCTTTTGTGGGGAGGAATCTTTCTTTACTCACATCCACTGTCCACCCATCTCGACCCTTACTCAGGCATTCCTGGCTCATGCCTTTGCAACCTTCTTCTGGTCCTCAGACCTTACCTTTCATCTCCTTGCCCTTCTCTTGCCACGTGTCCCCCACACCTGAAGGGCACCCCCTCACCTCTCTCCTGTTTCTCCGGAGAGTTGGGCTCCATGTCAAAGTCATACAGAATTGTCTAATTATAACAGATTAATCCATTAGGATTTATGCCTTTCTATTTACTGGCTGGAACTATCCATTTCACAGCTGTGGCTCCCACGTCTAACCAGCTAGCAGGCAATTTAAATATAGAAAGCAATTTAACCTAGTTGGATACCGAGGCATCTCGCTTAATGTAGTGCATAAATTTTGGAGCTCTTTGCTCTCAGCCCTCCAAAGGGCAGCCAACAGTTTCATGTCCTGAAAAGATTCGGCTTTTCAGGGAATTTACACCCCAAGAAGGGGTCCTGGGTATTGGAATAAATAAAAAAGAAGTCTTTAAATGAGGTCAGGGGTTGTTTTCAGGTCAATTCTACTTTCCTTTTTCTTCCTCTTTTTGGAGACAATAATCTTCTGCTTAATTGAGCTTTCTGGGAGCCTGACATCAATTGCAGGGTGGCTTCTTTTCCTCTCTCTTTAATTTTCATTTGCTGCCTGTTTGGGTAAAGCGTTTTCCTCACATTGTGCCCGTCATTGGGGCCAAGTCTCCTGCCTCTTTATAGAAGATGAGGCCAGTGCAGTGTGGCAGAGGGGTTGGGTGTCCAGCACTGTCGTGGTTTCCAGCCAGGAACCACATTTCTCAGTACCTCTTCAGACCAGGTGTGGCCGTGTGGCAATCTTACCACCCCACTCCTTGCTCCCCGAAGCCTCCCATGTGAACCTCCCTCTCTCTCCTTTCCTCTCTCTGGCTAGAATGACCACACATTGAAGATGAAAGGCCCTCTGTGGATCTGAGTTCCTAAACGATCATGCAGTGCAGGGTCCCCATCCCACCTGACAACTAGACTTTAAGAGAAAAAGAACGAAGCCCGTGGGATGTTGGGGTTTGCCTATCACAGCAGCCAGCATGATCTTGAATCACATGCACACTGGGGACCTCTTTGAACTTGTTGGGAAGTGACCACCTGCAAGCCCCATGATAATAACCTGGCTGGCATTACTGGTGTAGTAGAATGTGTTCTAATATGTATCCTGTCAGATACCACATTCCTAGGTTATTGAAGCTGAAATTGCAAGTAAAGCCGTATTTGCTACAACAGGATGTGGTGAGAAAAGGTGCTTTGGGATTAGGAAGCACTCAGCTCCCATTCCAGCCCTGCCATTTTCCAGCTGTAGTACCTTAAGCAAATTAATTAATTCCCTGCTTCTCAGTTCCTTAGATAAGTCCCTTTAATAATAAATTTCTAAATCGGTACAATAATATCTACCTAGGAGGGTTGTTGTGGGATTAAATGAGAGCAACAGTGCTTGGCGTGTAGTGGACAATCCACTGATGGCAGCTTCTGTTTATAATTCATTTATTTGAATCATATGAAATTTAATAAAAACCTATGATGCCCGCCCTCCAAACTAGAGGAGCAGAAGACACAGGCCTGTGCTTAGGAGATGGCCCTCTAATTGGGAAATGTGCTTGACACACGTGAAGTGGTTGAGTGCTATATCCAGACGGCACGGGACATGTACTGGGAAAGTGGGACATACTTGGAGCCGTTCTGAGAAGCTGCCCTTGGCCAGAGGGGGGCTCCCCTAAGGAAAGCATGGAGGAGGACATGCCATGGGCCCTCAAGGAGAAGGGGAGCTGAGGTGACTGCTCAGGACGGCCCCCGGTGCTGGACTTCAGGTCCCCTTTGTTACCTGTTGCTGGGAGACTGGAGTGTTGGAGAGACTGGAGGAGATTGGAGGTGATGGATGGTTCTGCTGAAAGCTGTGCACTTGAGTGTGTCCTGAGTGCCAGGCCCAGAGCAGGTCATGGTGCTATGACTGCTGGCCACCCCACTGAGGCCAGGGAAAGCATGTGCCATGAGGGGCTATCACCGTAACCAGATCAGTGAGCCCTTCACTGGGACAGGGACAGCTTCCTTCTAGCATCTGGGGAGTGGTTTAACAGTGTCCAGTGGGCAGCTGGCTCTTTCATTGCCAAAATGTGGGATGTAGCCCTGTGTCTCTGGCCTTTGTTGAGGCACCAAGAAGAATGCCATAAAGAGATGCTCATTTCTGGGCAAGTTTTCAGTTCTGCTAATACTTCCATTGGATCCTTGATGAGAGAGACTCCATGACAGGGACCCTGAGCTCTTGGAGTTTTCATCCAGGAGGCCAGAACAGCTTCTCCAGGGACTGTTATCAGCGTGTCATCCCTGTACCAGGGCAGCCTTAGTCCACCACAAAGAGGCTTCTTGTTGGTGACATGGGCCAGCAGTCTCCCTCTCCTCTGGGCTCCAGGTTCCCCCACTGCTGTCCAGCTGTCACAGATCCCTCTGTGTTCAGTGTTTTCCAGGTTAATTAATCCTATTATTGTCGCTGTGGTCTATAATTAGACACACTGTGCAATTATATCATCCATTCTGCATTATTGATGTGCAACTTACCAGCCAAAGATGATTATTAATTATTACCTTATTCAACTGTGTAGCACACAGCACAATGCACCCTTGGTTCTGATGCCAGGTGGTTGGCCTCCATTTGGGGCTCCGAGCTTGGGCCTGAGTGAACTGTATTGTCAGAGGACCGTCCAGTGAGCATGAGTGGACCAACTTGCTAGAGGCAGGTCTCCTTGGGAGAGAGCAGCAGTCGGAGCATCTTCAGCATCTTCTAACTGGGAAGAGAAACACAGCCCCCAGCCATCCCCTTCATGTCTTTGCCCCCATGGGCAGGCCCCTTGCTGTGCTCAGGGGGTCCCGGCCACGCTCTCCCCTAATCCCAAAGGTCCTCAGCACCAGCTTCAATAGGCTTAGGGATACAAAGGCGCCATTACCTTCCTTTCAGCATCTGCTATGTGTCAGGCTCCTCACATATGCTATTGCATTTGATTGGCAACAATCCTACAAGGTGGATGCTATGCATGACTCCCATTTTACAGATGAGAAAGCTGAGGCTCAGAGAGAGTGAGTAACTTGCTCAGGAATTGTGGAAAGGAGATTTGAACTCCGGTTTACTTTACTTCGAGCCCAATACCTTCTTAGCATAAAGTAAGGAACCTCATTTCATCAAGAATACAGGGAGATGGCCATTGAACAAAACTTGATGCAAAAGGGAAGAACCAAGAAAGGGGTTCATGCATTAGCTCCCGGGACTGGGGAGACAAAGGAATTGAGGCAGCGAGGCCTCTGGGACTCCAGTCACAGATCAGTGGCTTCGCCTTTCAGAGAAGCCAGGCTGGGCCGTCTCCTCGCTTGTGTGTGCTGTTCCTGTCCTTCCTGCCCAGGTGGTGGGCTGGGAGGTGCTCATGCAGTGAGCCAGACCAGGGAGCTTGCTCACCACTCTCTCCTGTACGTTGTGGGGTTTCCGTGGGGGAGACAGTGACGTGAGGGGCAGAGACAGGCCCCACTACCTGAACTGTGTGTCCTTAAATACGTGCTGTTTGGGAATAGATTGGGGGGCGGCACCCTTTACCTGGGGCTTCGGCTTTTGGAAGGCCAGTGAAGGGAGTGTAGGACCATGAGCAAGTCACACTGTATACATCTCCCTTTGCCCTGCTTTGCATCCTCCACCTGTCCTAATCCAGGTGACGTCAAGGTATAGTGATAATAGCAGGTAAGCCTGATGAGGAAAACTGGTGGGAAAGGCAGCCTTCTGCCTGGGGGAGAGCTGGAGGATGGGGCTCTCCTGGTCTGCCAGCTGGAACCTGGTGTGGAGGGTTAAGTCTTACATTTGTGGGGGTCGTGTGTATATGAGTGTCAGGACTGTCCTGTACCCCTGTCTCCCCCTCACTGCTATATGAATAATGGTTTTCAGTTTTGGTGTTTTCTGATGGTTTGACACCTCGGGGGGCTTAGATACTGCTGGTCCAAGGGCTGGCGATTCCTAGAGACAGTGAACCGTGTGTCTGTGAACACACCCTTCATAGACAAACCAATCTCAAGCCCATACCTTCAGCTCCCTCCTTTATCACCCACCAAGTCATTATCATTGGGTCCTAATCACCTCAGGGCCCGGTAACTAGAGACCACTTCATAGCCCAGAGCACCCCTAGCCAGCCCTCGGCAGTTCCCCTGCCTGCCTGCTCCGTGGAAGACACAGCAAGGGCTGTGGCCACGTTTCCTCCTCGCTCCTGCCTCAGCCTCCTGACTGTCCCTGGTGCTGTGCCCCTCACTTCTAGAGGAACTGTGAGCCACAATAAAGCCTTTCAATGGCGTTAGCCTCTCAGCATCATCACTTAGTACCTCCATAAACTAATATTTTAATACAAGCACCACCAGGGAAGATCTTGTTTCATGGTCCCCAAAAGAGCCCTGCCTGGGGCCCTGATGGTGCTTATCACCACTGGGGATGGCTGACTGGCACTGTGGCTGTGGGCTGATGGCACACCTTCTGAGTAGGGATGGGATGATGGGTCTTAACCCTTTTTAGTTTATTTGGGAAGTCACGTTTGCACACCTATAATGTGCGTGTATTTTTTAGAAAGTTTGTAGTCATCAGGTTTCAACCTCCCAAGGTAGTGGTAGAGGTGACCTGGATGTCTCTTTGGGTGGGGGACAAAGGGAGGAGGAAGACTCAGTGCATGGGAGTGGAGGAGAAATGGAGAGTTTCCCACTCCCAGCCAGGGCTTCGGGAAGCAGACGCCTTGCCCGATGCCTCAGTTTTGCTGTTAAACGGGGCTCAGGGAATCTGCCTCTTTATGTCGCAGGATTTGAGGGAGGCGACTCTGATGTGGAGGCTTTAGAAAGGCATGGAAAATGCTCCCACTCAGGACAGAAACCTTGACAGGAACATTTGGGGAGGGCTAGGGATGGCCTCGGGGGCTGGGAGGTGGCAGGAACCTTCCAATCAGATTGAGGGATGATCCATTTTTGCATCGGTTCAGTGGCTGCTCTGGTTCTCCACAGACCCGACCATCTGATTAATATAGAACTATTTCCCTGTGGTATCAATTTCAAAGAAAGAATGAGGAATTTAAAAAATTGCAGTTATAATAACAAAGATAAACACAATATAAATAAAGAGAATAAACCCTGGTAGTTTGGAAACAGGATGCTCCAGGCTGGTTCCAGGACCTAGATGGGTCATGGCTGTGGTCGACCTTGGGGGTGGCACTGATGTAGGTGCGGAAGTGGCAGAGATTTCCTGTGGTGTCTGTGGGGACCCTGGTCAAAGTCTCTTCTCCACACTTACACGATTCTGCCTGAGATTCTGGAGACTCCCCAGGCTGCAGCATGGTGCAGGGCTGGCCTATTTGTGTGTGTCAAGGAATGGTCCTCAGTGCCAATTCAAAACCAGCAGGAATCCTGTTTGGGGTGTGGTGAAGTACTTAGTGCTGACAGCCCTCAACAGTAATACAGGGTGGCTGCGAAAACAGCACTACTAAGGAATAGCTCGATAGTGCCATGTCCCAACTGCTCCCTTGAGATGCCTTCAGTGTCCCATGCCAACCCTGGGAACCGCAGTCATATGTGGAAAGTAGTGCTCTGGGCCACAGAGGAGCTGACTTATGTGACAAAAGCCCCTGCCCCTGGTCCCTGATTGGTCTGACCTTATGCAAAGACACTATCCTGATGGGTCAGAATAGAACCCTGGTTGGCCAACGCTGTGGAGCTCTGATTGTATGGGGAAAGCCTCAGTCCTATTGGTTGAAATAGGACTCCAGGAACTGCTTTATAGGGACTGGCTCAGGTGGCAGAAACAGTGTGGGCACAGTTGAATGAGGTGGCACATGGGTTAGTGCAGGGGCTTCTCCACCAAGTGCAGTTTGCTTGGGAGGCCCCATTTGCAGAAATGGTGCTAGGCTTTTATTTATGTAATTAATTAATTAAAGCCCAGTTAGCCACCAGGAGCCCTTCTTAGTCCTCAGGGTCTTCAGGGTTCACATGTGGGTGGGGTATTTAAGTCTTGGGCCTTTTTGGTGAAAACACCCAATGTGGCCCTGTCCTGGGCACAGTTTTGTGGTGCTAAGCTACCCACTCACCTGCACCAGGAAGAGGGAACAGGCAGTTTATTTACACAGTCAGGGGGCTAAAATGCTCCTTTCAGGCTCAGAAACATCCACAGAAATTTTTTTCTCCATTCATTCTTTCTCTTCCCATCTCCTTCCCTCTCTTTCCTTCTCCCTCTCTTTTACCCTTTCCCTCCCACTATACCCTCTCCTTTCTCCCTCCTTCCCTCTCCTGTTCGAGCCCCAGTAATACATGCAGGACTAGGTTTTTGGTGCACAGAGATGAATGAGGCCCAGCATTTGCCCTTGAGTTTTCTAGGATGCCTAGGTCTGTAGAGAATTACTAAAAACCACTGACCTGAACAAAAAATGGAGCTTCCTTTTATCTGATTGGAAGCATTTCACCATCTTATGAAACCCAAAGCTGCACACGAATTCCTGCCCCTCCCACGCGTTCCGGGGAAGATGCAGCAGTGGACAGTGACATGCTTTGCAGTTGTCCAGAGGGCTCATGTTTTTTGGCTGTGTGAGCACCGGAGAGGGGCACTTAACCCGCCTGGCTTCCTGCAGGAGGTGGGCCCTGAGCCGAGTCCCCAAAGGTTCCCAGTGACCCTGTCCCTGCCCACACTGATGTCTTTGCTGTTCCCCATGGAGATCAGCTTCTGTGCTGTGGGGACAGACTGTGAAGGAGGGCTTGTGCAGCTGTGCCAACTTTGACGTGACTGTCCCACTGCAGGTGGCATTCTCCTGCTTCTCCAAGTTCCTGGTGTCTAGATCAGACACTTTCCCATGCTCCACTGTGAGTGGATATTTCACTGCTTCCTGGATAGCACTGCATAGGGTTGATGTTTGTCAGTGTACCAGGCACTGCACTCTGTGATGACAGGGGTCTTGCCTGAGACCTTCACTATCCTATGAGGCAGAGCTCCAAGGGCAGGGGAGCCTCACAGCACGTGGTTCTTGGAGGTTCCCCTGATGCCCAGATCCAACATGTGGGAAATCACACTTACTTTCTGCCTCCCCTTCCTGACTTTCTCCTCCTCTAGTGCCTGCTATCATTTTCTGTCCCCACTTGAGTGTTTTGCTTCCTTTCCCCACATCGCAGCTGCTCACTGGTTCAGTTGCCGGCATCAACACCAGTGACTGTTGATGGGCCTCCCGTGGGTGGTGGCTGTTGTGTTAGAACTCCTCGTATGTGAGTTGTATCTCGGAGGCCACTTTGTGAGGTAGATGCTGTATCTTTCCTTCAACACACGAGGAACCTGAGACCTGGAAAGGCGAGGAGTGTGCCTATAGCCTTCTTGCTAACGGGTTGCAGAGACGGGATATGCACCCACATTTGTCTGACCGCCTAATGCCGGCTCCTCACCGCTATGCCAGAGTGCCACCCTTCTTGGGAAACCTTCAGAACTAGTAATTGTACCTCTCCACACAGACTTCTGATCCAGCCCTGTGGTAGTGGAATAATGTCCCCACCCCCCACTCCTGATGTCAATGTTCTAATTCCCAGAGCCTGTGGACAATTGGTTACATGGCAAAGGGGATTAAGGTTGCAGAGCTGCAGATGGAAGTAAGGTTGCTAATCAGCTGAGGTAGTCCGGATTATCCAGGTGGGTCTCATGTAACCACAAGGGCTCTTTAAATGTGGAAGAGGGAGGCAAGAGAGGCAGAGTCAGAGAGATCTGAAGCTGCTGAGCTGCTGGCTTTGGTGATGGAAGGGGTCAGGAGACAGGAATGTGGGTGTCTCTAGAGGATGGAAAAGGGAAGCCACAGAGGTGAGTGCCCTTCTCATCACGTCATGTCAGGGGCACATAAGACCAGTGTCATTTATCGCTGTTGATACTGACCTCGGTGACCTGGCTGAGGTAGGGTTTGCCAGGTTTGTCCACTCGACAATGATGTTTTTCTCCTCACTTTCCATATTCTGATCATTGGAAGCAGGTCACCAAGAGCAGCCTACACTCAGGGAAAGCGGGGGAGGACTTGTACCCCTCTCCTCCAGGGGACATTATCCACACCAGGGATCTGGAGTTCCTTGTGGGAGATTTGTCTCTCCTCCTTCCTTTGTTCCTTCATTTATTGATTCAACATTTGTTTATGTCAGTACAGGATTGTGGGCATTTATTTTGTACTTTGGGTTATACTCCAATACCATGCTATTTATTTGCTGCTCGAATTGTTCCACCTTTAGCGTTTGGGAGTCCCTCAGGTTGGTTCCTCTGTCCATTTCACACCTCCCATCTCCCTTTTTTTTGAGCCCCTCCTTGTTTGCTGGCACTACACAGTGCAGGGAGCACGTCTGGTGTGCTCCCTGACCTAGCCTGAGAGCCAGCCATTTTTCTGGAGTCCTAGAGTCCTTTCACTGTAGAGTTGAATTAAAGACTAAGGTCTGGGTGGTGGGTGTGCTCACTGGCACTGCACCAAGGATCTTTTAAAAACACTAAACAAGGCATCTCTTTTTTCACTTAGAATAAAGTACTCCCTACCATGGTCACCTGGCTCCTGGCCACTTTTAAAGTCTTGTTTTGAGCCACTGTGCCGCTGTGATGAACTCATTCCTGCTCCTCAGGCAGACCTTTGGACTTCCTGTGTCTTCTTGGGTCTCTATCGGGCTGGCTCCGGGTACCCGCTCAATGAAATGCCCCTGGCCTCCAGCTCAGAGAGGCCCTTCTCCGCCTTGCCCGCTGTGGCCTTTCAGGATTGGGAAAGCCCCTGGTACCTGGAAGTGCTGAGCAACAAGGTCCAGTTCTCCAGTCTGCACGTCGCAGTCTCAGACTGAAAGCCAGTCTCTCCCTAGAAAACTTTATTCTTCTTGTAAGGCCCGCCTCAAAGGTACACTAAGCCCTTATGACTCTCTGGGACCCACAAAACTATTCTTCCATCTTTTGCTCCTGGAAATTTGGGGCACATCTCCAGGAGAGCACCCAGCACAGGGAGCTGTACGCAGCCTGCAAATGCCCCTTTCTTGCTCACAAGGTGTGCTCCACGAGGGTGCCAACCACGACCTGCCCATCTCGACTCCTCAGTTCAAGGCTCTCGGTAAGTATTTGTCAAGTGCAGTCTGGGGCTCTCCACTTGGGTTTCCCTGACCGCCTTCAGCATAAGCTGCCTAGGAAGGGATGAGCAAGTCACCAGGGGGGCCATTCCCAGCCCTCAGAAAGGGCTTGGGAGAGAAGGGCAAAGGTTGCCTCTCACCTGCCCCTCTCCTTATTTCCTCTTCTTTAGTAGAAAGAGCTGGAGGGTGGAAAGGTCACTTCTAGCAGAGCTTGTGGATATTTCACTGGCTATAAAGGGGTCTCGTCATCCCCAGCCTTATTTTAAAATCTCCTTGATGTCTGTTTTTTTTCCCCTCTACCTCTGAAGATCAATAATATTGTAGAAGTGAGAGATCAAAGTTAGTGGGTGAGCAGATGGTGGGTGAGTAGGGGCAGGGGCTAGGGGTAGGGAAGGGGTGGAAAGAGAGCTCTCATTAAACCCATCCTTGGATGATGCTTCCAGATGCACCAGAGCTTGTTGTTACCTGTCCTCAGCTCTCTCTCATTCGCTTCTCTCTCTCCACCCCCTTTCCTCCATTCCTGCCTCTCTCCCCCATAAACAAAGCCACAGCCTCAAACAACATCTTGTAAAGCACATTATAAAATGCTTCTAATAAATCCTTAACAGCTCTGCCCATAACCAGCTGAAAGAAAGGTGATTATGACACGAAAGTGTCAGGTTAGAGCAACAAATTGGGCCACAGGAGTAGGGATTTATTTGTCTTTGTAAGTGTGCTATAAAGGTCCATATAATTTCACAAATAAATACGAACATTGCTTAGTAAATGGCTCCTGGATTTAGAGCCCCAGGACCACAGGAAGGAACACATTAGCACCAGCAGTGCAATTTCAGATATGGGGCAAATCATCCCGGGGGCGCCTACCAGATGGCACTCAGCCTGCCTCTGTCCCTCCTCAAATGTGTGGGGCACCCCAGGCTGGGACAGTAGGACAGATGAGCAGCTCCCTGGGTCTAGCACCAGAATTGGAGGCCATTGGTGACTGATGGGCCCCGGGGTCCTCACGACAGTTCGTGAGGTCCAGGATGAGAGGTTGAGATCCAGGAGGAAGGCAGGCTCCTAGCTCTGGGTAGGTGTGTGGGGAGTTGTCAGGGTCAGCTGAGCTGGCAACTCCACAATTAGGGTGATAAGCCTCCAAATTTGCTGGACTTCTAGTTTAAAACTGGAACAGTTGGTCACCTCATTAGTCAGAGAGCACTTGTCCTGGGCACTGCTTTATCACACACTGTTCCTGCCAATGGATGGCCCCAGTGACAGGGTGTGGGGAAGAAGAGAAAGGATCAGGGGCTTCAGAGAGAGTGGAATTGGATTTTTATCAGTGCTTTACAACTCTTGCTGCACTAGACATGCTTTGTGTGTGTGTGTGTGTGTGTATATATATATATATATGTATCTATGTATATATGTATATATGTATTTATTGATGTCAGAGAGAGGAGAGGGAAAAAGATAGAAAGATCAATGACGAGAGTCATTGATTTAAAAAAAAAAATGTTTTTATTGATTTCAAAGAGAGGAAGGGAGAGGGAGAGAGAGAGAAAGATCAATGATGGGAGAGAGTCACTGATCAGCTGCCTCCTGCATGCACCCTACTGGGGGTGGAGCCCGAAACCCAGGCACATGCCCTGACCAGGAATCAAACCGTTACCTGCTGGTTCATGGGTCCACTCTTACCACTGAGCACACCAGCCTGGCTTGATGTACTTTTACAAACATAAATTTCTAGCCCCATCTCAGACCACTAAACTGGAATCTCTGAGTGGGACAGGGCATGGGTGCTGTGTCAGGGCCCCCAGGTGGTTCTGGTGTGCATGGGTAAGATGCAAAGGGCACAGAGGACTCTTCTCCAGCCCATCCAGTGCTGCAGCTTGACTATACCTTCCTAGTGCCTTTAGGAGCTGCGTCTTTGTCCATTTATTCTCTTTTCTCTGGTTGCCGTCACTGCCCCTCTCCCAGCTAAATACCTAATCAGATGGGCTCAAACAAACCATATTGGCTGATTGAGTCTTGACTCCATCTTTCCCAGCTGGCGCTTTTCTCTTTCAGACACAGCCCAGATAAGAAAGGATGACCCGCACTTTCAAACCAATGATGTTACAAATAGGTAACAAGCATTCTTTTGATAACCCAGATAATGAGTTGTAATGAACTTTGGTAGAACGTGTATCTCTCTGCCCTTCTCCACATTTGATGGCTGGGGGTACTAACCTGGTAGTGACTTCTCATTTCACTTGTTGTTCACTGCTGGGCTTGGCAGGCAGGACACACAGGGACTACGTTTAAGCACAATATGTCTTCCTGTACACTTGAATTTTTGTGTTTGGGCTGTCTCACTGTGTGGGGCAGGAATTTGGGCATTGGTGCTGTGTCAGGGCCCTCAGGCAGTTCTGATGTGCATGGGGTGTGATGCAAAGGGCAAGGAGGACCATCTTCTCTAGCCCATCCAGGGCTGCAGAGGGGTGGCGCTAGACTGGGTGGTGGTGGAGGCTCTGTTATGACCTGTGGCTTATGGTGGATCATGGCTCCTGGAAGAAGGAGTTTGGTTTCCATGGAAACCTGACTTAGGTGCCCAAAGATCTCATAATGTCCTGCTTCTGCTGTAAGCCTTCCTCTCATCTGCTCTTCCAGGCTACCGTTCTCTGAACTCTAGCACCTATTGTCTGCAGCCCAAATTCTGCCCCAACCCATGTGACAACAATGCCATTATCACCCAGTGCTCTGTCCTCTCACAAAGCAGTCGGTGTCCAGGTTCCATTTGACACTGGCTTGCATTATCCGCTCATTATTTTATGAGTGGGAAAAGCACACAGAAACTTAGAATCAGAGATTGGATCCCAATTGCATTCCACTTAATGGCTCTCTGACCTTGGACAAATCACTTCCTCCTTTTATCCTAAGTTTCTTTCTCTGTATAACAGGAATAATGGGGCTGTGGACCCATGAGGTGTGTAGTGCTATAGATAGTGCCTGGGACATCACTGTATTCACTATGTTTGTTACCTCTCTCTCCATATTTCTTCCTTTCCTTCATATGAGATAATCAAGTGAGCTAATATGTAAAAGGATCTCAGGCAAAGTGCCAGACTTTTAGAGCTATTCTAGTTTTTACTCTGATTCCTATTAGACCTTCATTCTCTTGGGCTATATCTAGAGCCTCAAACCATGTACCCTTCTGTGCTAGACCATGACACACCTCTCCTGCTTTGTCACCTCTCAGACCTCACCGTGGAAGTACCAGACACTGACTCTTCTCAGTCCCTTTTGCCCTTTCAAGGCCTTGCCTTCTTTAAGGGGCCTCATTAAAAGTCTACCCTTTCCAGGAAGGAAGACTGACACTTTGTGATCTTGGAGCTGGTGAGGGAAAGATGACTATTAGGTCCCCACAGAGATTTGTCATGGCTGCCCCACCCCTGAGGGCCAGCTCATCGCCAGCTGTTTGAGGGGCTCAGGCCATCTGCCTTAACTCGGCTGTCCAATTGGAAGGGTCCTGCTTCCTTGTCTTTCCATAGCTCACTCATCCCCCAGGACCCAAATCTAGCCCTGCCTCTCCCAGAGAGGCCCTACCACCCAGATGTCTTCCACACTTTCCATCTGTGATGCTTGAGTGCTGGTTCCTGGACTGCATGCCTTCTCTTATTCCCTCCACCTCCAGCCTCCCTACACCCCCTGGCCCCCCCAGTCAATGTTGGAGAGGCGACCTCATGGACTCTCTTCTCTCTGGCTTTAGGTTGGGCTTAGCCAATGGAATGAACCAGAAGAAGAACCAAGGGTGGAGGAGAGTGTGCTGGGTGTATTGCTCTCCTTCCCTGTGGGGCTGGCTCTGGTTGCTACAGCTCTTGTTCAAGTTTGCCTTTTCACACAGCTGTCCTCTCTGCTTCTCTAATGTCTCCTTCCCTGGCCTCCTTAGGGCCTAGGGCAGTGGTGCACATTGTCCCTTGTGGCTTTCCCTAAGCCCATCCCACATATTTTACAACAGTGCTCTCATTAAACTCTCCTCAGTCATCTAGCTTGAGTGCACCATCTGTTTCCTGCTGAGACCCCAACTGATACAGCTCCTGATGGTGCAGCATCCAATTTAACACTTTAGTGTATATTGTTTCATGCCATCCTTCAGTTTCCTTCATGTAGTTCAGGGTTAAGGACTTAAGGGAAGACATGACTCTCATCTCGCTCTTTTTGGCGGTGCTCCCCCGCCCCTCCCCGCTTGGCATAATGCTGGTCTTGTTAAAAACTTTTCTATTCATTATATGTTGAAATGAAATAATACTGTATATATTGCAGTTCATGAGATAAATTATTAAAATAAATTTCACACATGTCTTTTTACTTTTTAAATGTGGCTACTAGAAAATTTAAAATGATACGTGAGGCTTGCGTTATATTTCTATCAGGCAGCTCTGGCTTAGTCCAGTGCTCTCATTTACAGATGAGGAGACCGAGGCCCAGAGAAGAGAAGAGTTTCCAAGGCTGAGTGCCCAGTGGGGACTAAGCAGGGGCAGCTGGAAGGGTCACAGGATGTTTCACTCCATTGGTTATTTTTGCATAAACTATGGTGGGGTGGAGAGAGGGGGGGGCACGATCACAGTGGCATACCCCCCAGAGTTGAAACCAGCAGTCTCATTTTGGCCTGGGTTTGGGACTTTGCGTACATTTGGAATGGAGGCCTAGGATCTTTCTTTGAGGCAAGTGGCATGCCTCTGCCCATGAAGCCCGTCTCCCTGGAGGAATGTCTCAGGGCAGGGGGGCTCTCTTCACACATAGCCTTGGCCCAGGTGGCCTAGGCAGGACATGGCAAAAGAACTGACAGGCAGTTTAGAGAGAGGTCTCCCAGTAGCTGCCACTATTAGATGGGTGTTGAATGAGGCTCACCAGCCATCTGGGAGAACCCCATAATGCCACAGGACTCGGCCTCCCTCGAACTGGTTCTGAAAGGATTTCTTGAGTGTGTCCTCTGTACCTTGGCCAAGAAAAGGCAGAAGCCACAGTTCCTGGGCTCTGTGACTTATGGTCACAACATAACCCACTACACCTGAAACAACTCAAGAACAATGGCAGATAGCAAAGGTTAAGTCCCAGGTGAGTAGCCCAGACTGCAGTTGAGATGTAGCAGGCGCTGTGGTCCTGAAGACGGCATAGTTTAGTGAAAAACCTGGCCTAGAGCCCTTCATAGCCTCAGTTCTGCTGCTACCACACCCAGTGATTTGGGCAGAGCACACTCTCTCTGCTCTCACTGTCCTCATTTGCTCAATTGGTTAACACCTGCCAACCGGCTCCTAATCTCTGATGTGGCAGGGTGTGTTGGGAGTGCCACATGTGGCCAGGAAGGGGTACCACCTAGCGGGAGGTTTCAGGACCATTGTGGAAAGGAAGTGGGTCCGAACAGCTGAAGGGTACCTGTGAGGGAAGCTGGCCATATAATTTATCTTCCAAAAGGAATGCTTCTGAGGGTGAAGGGGATGCTATTAATATGAAAACTGGACCAAGAGATGGAAAGATAATTCTATATTTGCAGGTTGGATGGCTCTCTACTGGGAAGGGGCCAGAAGGCAGAGCTAAGACTATGTCTTCTGGCTTGCGAGGCCAGCAGCGGGAGATGGCTTTGCACTAGAGGCTGGAGGACAGGAGATGGAGGGTTAGGTTAGGTAGGGGTGAGAGCAAAGAGGAATTTTGGGAGAGCAAAATGACTCAGAAGCAGGAATGCAGGTAGCGACGGAGTACTAGGCTTGGAGCCCAGGATGGGACAACCCTGCTGCCCAGACACCTGTCTCCCAGGGCTATGGGGAATCTAAAATGACAACGTGGCAGGAGATGGGAAGTGAGGACAACCACAATTCTCATTGGTGGCAACAAAGGCGAGCCTTTCTGTGGGCTTCCCTGGCTGCTGATGGAGGAAAGCCTGCTCCTGCTGTTTGGATTGCTGCCGAGTGAGGCCAGTCACTGGTCAGGCCCTCGAGTGATATCCCTGGGCCTCCAGCCCTGCCCCCACCCCAGACAATGGGCTCTGTTGAGCCAGCTGTTCCTGGGCAGCAGGAAGTCTTGGTCCAGGCCCCACACATGAACAGAGCCTTGGAAGAAGAGCCTGTGTGACCTCTAAGCTGGGAGCTCAAAGGGGCCATTTTTCCTGGCTGTGGGGCCGGGGTGGGGAGGGAAGGGCGTTGTGCCTCTGACCCTAGAGAAACATGACTGCCCCAGTGTTTCGGCCTTTGCCCCGCGGCTCTCTCGGTTCCATCTGCTGACCTCATGGGATTGTCCTTCGAGTCTTAGCCGCTGTGTAAGGCTGAGGAGACAGGGCCCTTTCTTCCCTCACTGCAGTGTCTGCGGGTCAGGTGGTGGGCACTGGTGGGCATCGAGTCTTTCTTGCTGCCTCCTGCAGATCCCATGCCCCTTCCTCTGCCAGTTGTCCCCACAGCCTCTCACCGTGGGGATTTCAGGAAGACATACTAGCTTCCTACCAGGTAAAGTGGTGACACACTCTCCTCACAGGCCCAGGGATCTCGTCTATAAGCTGTCTGTTCTCCTGTCAGCTAGGATCCCACTTCACCTGCTCATTTAACAAATGCAGACAGGCAGCCTTGATACCAGACATTGTCACAGGTGCTGAGGGACCGGTCCTCGCCCTAAGGGAGAGGTGCTGTTTCCTCCTTGGGAGATTCCCACATGGGACCCTTGTCTTTAAATAGGCCCGAGGGCTGGTTCCTTAGAGCTCTCTGCAGGAGGGCCCATGGACGTGGTGACTTGCACAGCTTGAAGAGGTCTCTGGCAGAACACTGGGCACCATTCTGCTCTGTACTGAAATGAGGCAGGCCTAGGCTCGCCTTTCAGAGTGTCCTCTTCATTACTTAGCTGGTCCCAAGAGAGACTTTCTGTATATTTCCATCATTCATTGATTCCCAGAGCCCAGACAGCCTGCCCTCGCCTCAGGGAGGCACCCCCATGTTTTAAGGATGCCCAGGATTTGTTTGAATCATGTATGTAAGACATGCAGACCCAGGAATAACTATCATGAAGGAAGAAGTTTATACTTAGAGGTCCCTGGAAATAGGCACAAAGATCACATAAGATTACACGGGGAAGCGCCAGGGTCGGTCAGGTGGCAGAGGGAAGAGAGGGGAAAACGGGTGGGAGCCTTTATTGTGGTTTCCAGGAAAGGATGAGGCAAGGCAGGGTCAGCGGTTTTAAGGTTGGCCGGGTTGAAGGATTTCATGGTCTCTGGGCATAGAGGCTATCTCGAATCATCTGATATGTGGCCCCGGGGTGATCAGGGCAGGGGGATAAGCGGCCTGGAGTGAACCTGAAGAGCCCAATGAAAGGGGAGGTTGGGGGCTTGGGCCCTGGATTGACTGGTTTGCTCTCTCCGGGAATTAATTAGCCCTGGATGGGGCAGACCCTCCAGTGTCACTGCGACCCCAAGATGACAAAGCATCAAATACGGAAATTAGAAAATGTGGTCACTGCCCCTTGACTTTTTGTGAAATCCTGGAGAGATTCTGGCCATTCCCCTGTGATTACCTTCAGCGGCACGTTTTTCTGTCTTTTGGCGCCTGGTTCAAACATCAAGGCCGCCTCCAGGAAGTCTCCTCTCCTCCCACCCCTGGGACCCCTCAAATGGAATTATCCTCGTCTCTGTCTGTCCCCCCACAGCACCCATTATTCTGCACCATAGCTTGGGGGTTACTTGTTTGCCTCCTCCCCAGGAGCCATGGAATCCTCAAGGAGTCACCTTCTCTCTTGTTCCCGGCAGTGCCTACATGGGCCTGGCACCCCGAAAAGGTTGCATAAGTGGCATAGAGCACTGAACGGACGTGGAATGTGCTCCAAGCGCCCCAGTGGGGCGGCTTGCTTCCTCCCTCACCTCCCTCCTGCTACCCTGCCCAGGCCGCCCTGGCCTGCAATAGCCAGGGGCTGCCCAGAGACTTTGCCGATGCCAACAGTTAGGACAATGACAAGCAACAGCTGCTGTTGCTGTCATTATTGTTGTTGTTAGCGATAACAACAACAGCACTGTGAACAAGAGCAATGGTTAAAAGCCGCATTTGCTGAGAGCTTACCCTGTGCTGTCATGTATTCATTTTCTCATTTGATTCTCATGACTACTCTGAGACAGGAACTTCTTTCTTTCCCATCTTCATTTTATAGAAGGAAACTGAGGCACACAGAAGTTAAATTACTCACCCAAGGTCACACAGCTAGTACATGTAGAGCCAGAATTTAGATGCAGGTGTGTCTGACTCTAAGGCTAACACCCACAGCCCCCTACCACCTGGTTCCTCTGCTCTCCCCATGGGTCCCCTCGCTCCCTGTCCTTCTGCATTAAGACACTCATCACACAGGATTGCCCTCACCTGTTATAGAGTGTGAGCTCCATGAGGGCAGAGCCCAGGCCACTCTTGTCCTCCACTGTAACCCCAGAGCCTGGCACAGTGCCTGGCACACAGCAGATGCCCCAATCGATGGCATTAGTGGACCACCACGTGGGTCTTTTCTGGTTCTGTCATGAGGTGCAGCCTTGAACTTGACCCATGTCTGACTGCCAGTGAGCAGCTGATAGGCTACCCTGCCCTGTCAGCTCACATGCTGCCCTGCCACCCAGAGGAGCCTGGAAGAGAAGGGAGGCGGTGGTGACAGTAATGAGTGTGGCACAGGCAGCCCTTCTTGTGGCTTATGGTGCTAGACCTCAATGGGAAATGACATCTCCTCTGTGTCTTAACCTCTCCCTTCCCCCCTCCCTGGGGACTCAGAGCCCAGAAGCTGATTGGGAAGGACAGGCCTAGTTTTACTGGAACAAACATGCCAGTCAAAGGGCACGAACAGCCTCTCCCTGCAAGGACAGGATGACCCATGCCAGTTGGTCTGTTCTGATAAAGAGGGCTGCCCTCAGGCCTTGGGGTTACCAATGGGGCCTGCAGAGGCCTTGCAGTTTAGGCCTGGGCTCCAAGGGCTGGGCTGCCTGTCTAGTTTCCCAGTTCTAAGAGCCTTTGTCCTGGTGGTCTTCTCTCTTTTTCCCCTGAGGTCACAGGAACTGGGCTCTGGGTCCCAGTCTGACTGAATCCTGGGTTCCAGGGGAGGCATTGATGTTTTTGCCCCAAGGGTAGGCTTTGGGAGCCGTGGGAGCAACCTCTGGAGGCTCAACCCAGGGATTCCTGGCTCTTAGCCAGTGGCACCATCTGAAGCCAGATTCACACAGGGCTCTGTGAGAGGAGAAGCCAGGAGGTACAATCAGGCAGGGCCAGGTCCGGGAGGAATGGAAGCCAAAAGGACTAAGACTAAGAGGGTTTTCAAACCACGGTGATAATCTGGATGTGCCAGAAGCAGTTTAAGGCGTCAAATCCGAGCTGACACTCATTGCAGAACCAGAACTGACATTCCCACAGGCTGTCCTGGGGTCCTACTCTTGTCCTTTAGAAAACCCCACTGCTTTTGTTAGCTCACCTGTCAATACATTGACCCATGAACATTTGTGATGACCTGCTGGAAGTGCTGCACCACCTAGGCATCTGCTTACACTGCAGCTGGAGAGACAGGATGTGTGGATGCATTTGCACACCAACAAACAGGGAACTGGCCATCTGGAAGGAGGTGTGGAGTAGGGTGAGCTGCACAAAATGCTCCCTGGGCAGGCAGATGGCACCAGAGGAGTCAGAGAAGGGAGGGTCCACATGGGCTGGGGTGCTGGGGTGCTGGGGTGCTGGGGAGGGTCATGCAGAGGGATCTAGAAGGGTGCTGTTCTGTGAAAAAGAGGTCAGAGTTCCCAGTTTAGATGAAATTGCACCATGTGGCTCTGGGGCCACCATGACCACCAGCTCTTGTCTGTCCATGACCTTGTTATTGCCATAACACCCGGCGCAGAGCTGCCCCGCACTGGTGCCCAACCTGACATAGAACAGTGGACAGAGAGCCAGCATGCCCAGCCTCTCCCTCCCTCCCTGATGTGCCCAGCACTGTTCACAGGAGCGAACATGAGAGAAAACCACGGCCCACCCGGAGCTTATGTTAATCTTATCACCAGTTCTAGCCTTCAGTTTTTCATCTGTAAAATGAAACTGTTTCTGCCTCCAAAGCTTTCAGTGCAGTGGGACTTACAGTTGTAAGCTGGGCTGGTTGCCGCTGTGGAAGGAACGCAGAGGACCTGTTCTGTCCTGGGGACACACACCACCACCACCAAAATAGTTCATCAGAGCAGCCCCAGCTGCCTGTGGGGCCACCCAACCGTCCCCAGGCCTGGTGGATTATGGCATCAGGCGGGGCCTCCTGGATGCTCACATGGCACCCATCCCCGCATCTTGGTGTCCTGCTCCCTCTCTTACTTTGCCCCCAGGCATAACAACCAGGCCCGGGTGCCTGTGTGTGTAGGTGAGCCACTTCAGGGCCATTTCTAATCCATTGGCTCTAGCCTCTGCTGGAGACTAAACACCGAAACAATTACTGTTTAATTTCAAGTGAAAGGAACACTGAAGGAGACACGGTGTGACCTTTTCTGTGTATGTATCTATAGATAGAGATATATAGACCCTGGAATTTATTTCCCCGAGGACAGAAGTGCCACCGCGCTGCCAGCTGGGTTTGCGTTTGGGGCTGTGTTTGCATACAGTGTTATGTGTAATTTATTTCCCCAGGGAAGATCAGCTAAGATGGTGCATCTGAGTCTTAGCAGAGGTTTCTTTTTTATAAAGAAACCAATCCAACCCCTACAATGAAAGGCAAATTGTCTCCTGCAGCCTGCTGCCTTATTTGACTGGAGCCTTTGAGCTTCACGATGTCTCTGCAGAGGGTTTGGACTCTGGTCTCTGCAAATCCCCTGGAGCCCCACTGTCACTTTCTTTTGTAGTCCTGGGTGGGGGTGGGTAGGAGGGGACTACAGAATCACTGAGGCCAAGGACAAGCACTGCTGGCGGGCCTTGCCTCCCACGGTCCTTCTGGGAGGCTCCTGGTGAAAGCTCAGTGACTTGACTTGTGCTCTGCGAGCTAGCCTGGGCCGTGTTAGGAAGGGGTGACCTCATGCTGCCTGCACCCCCTTCCCCAATTCCCCTCCCCTTGCTTATCCAGAGCCACCTCTGAGCAATTCTCTAGACCCCCAGGTAAATAAATAGGAGCTCCAGCTCTCTGCATTCCCTTCTTCCTTGGGGCCCGATGGCTGGGAGATTAGGAATACTTAGAAGGCATTACTTAATTAGTTAGCAAATGCAATGCTTACTTTAATTTTGTAAATTCAGTAGGCACAAATACCCACCCACCTGTTCCGGTTGCCATAACAACTTTAAATTTCGTTCCTGGTCTCCGTTGATGTTTTCTTTGTTTGTGCGTATGTATGTTTATTTGTCTGACTGAGTGTGTAGGTTCTCTGCCCACCCTTCTCTTCCCTGCGCCCCTACCATGGAGCCTTCTATTTCATCTCCTCTTTGATGCCTCTCTTTTGTCTCCCATCTCCTCCTAGTGTCCCTCTCTCCCCTTCCGCTGCTGTTGGGGTTGAAGGTGGAAGTATCTCCATCCATTGCTGGAATGCAGGAGCCAAGAGTTCTCACAGGCTCGCTCAGGTGCTTTAGGCATATAAGGGACATATGGCTGCTGCCTACGTGATGTGATTTCAGGGACATTGAGAAGGGCCTGGGCGCCTCAAATATCAACCTAACCCAGTGTCATGGTGCCTGAAATGTCCCCATTGAGAATTTGTAAGCCTGGTCCCCTCTCTTCAAGGAATGGTGATGCTTTTGAAGGGACAAGCTGTGAGGAGGCTCTTGTGAGCAGATGGTGACTGGCCTGATGGGTGCCACTGGTTTAGGGAGGACCCTACAGGGGCAGAGAAGTGCAGGAAGAGAGGCCTACGGGTCTTCGTGGAACTTATCTCTTACGCCTGGGGCACATGTCTTAGCAGGGCTTCTGAGTGCTTGCCATTTTCTGTTTCCCAGACCTGTTACAATGATGTATCAGTATAATAGGCACATCCAGTGTTCTGTGGCATGTTCAGAAAAATCAAGGTACCTTTGACCTATATGGGGACAGAGAGCAGAAGAGCGAAACTGATCTGGGGCAAGAGCGTGAAAACGTAAGCTCTGCATTCCAAGTGACTGTGAACTTGTTCTGATCCTCCTTGAAGGGAACTGAAAAAAATACATTCACTGGATTGAGAACCACACACGTAAATGTGTGAAGTGGTGCCGATCTGTCCTACTAAAGACATCTGGAAAAAGAGTTGTAATTGAGGCTACCACTTGGTTAAGTTATAGTAGCCCATTGTCATGTTTATGACCCATCTGAATCTGAATTTCTTGATGAATGAAATGGGGATATGATGGGGACCACTGCCTTGGATCCTTTAAGCCTTTGAAGGTGACACTAGTCTCTATCATTCCCTCTAAGATGAAGTATTGCTTCAGGTTTACTCTCTTGGCCTAGTGTATGTGTGTGTCTATATGTATGTGTGAATGTGTTGTGTGTTTGAGTATGTATGTGGTTGTAAGTGTGTGCGTGTGAGTATGGGTATAAGTATGTATGTATGTGTGTGTGTGTGTGTGTGTGTGGCAGGAGAAGACTCCTCTTGGCCTTTCCTACCCTAATGACTCTAATACACAGGTCAGGGAGAATTCTGCCAACTCCTAGGTGTATCCATCTGGGAAATGACCACAGAGAGAGGCTCCCAACCCCGGCACCCACTGTGAGATGGACATCACCCAGGAGTCTATTTACTACATGGCCTCTCTGCTTCTACTTTAATAGTGTCACTTGGTATCAGTATTGATATGCTCAGACCCTGTATTCAACAGACTTTGAATTTTCTTTCCCCCAGTACACAGTTTTCTGGTAAATGGTCAAGAGTTCTGTTAGGGAAAAGTGGGAGTATTGCTACTCTGTATATTTTCTGAGACATTTTCCGAGGCTCCTTTGTCAGGGGGACATGCCCCCTTCTTCCATTGATGGTCTGTGTGCATGGGCCCTTTAAGGGGAACACCTGGGACTCAGGCAGCCCTCCATCTAACTCAGCCACATTCCCTGATGGTTTTTACAGACAGAAGTGATGGGGACTTCTCTTCCTGTCACTGGAACCTTCGACTGGGGTTCTGGTGTGGGTTGGGACCCCTCACTCTTCAGGAGGTAACTCTGCATCCAAGATATCCCTCCCAATTTTTATCTGCTACACATGGGTGTGGGCCCAGCCTGTTCTAGTCTCCGCACCTCCCACTGGTCTTGATGTGATTTCTTTATATCCTTAGTTGTAGGACCCACAATTTTCTATTGTGGAGGCCAACAACAGGCTTCTGCTCACTCCTTCTTGATCATTTTTGGTTATGTAAGTCAAGTAATATCTTTCTTGGCAGAGAGCATCTATCTCACCTCTGGGAACATCATGGATTATTGGTCATTGCAACTGATCCCAGCAGGTCAAGTTTATCATTCTGGCCTTGCTGCCTATCACAGAATTGCACTCACTTTGCGTTTGACTTGGTCCTGTTTATTACAGAATCTTAGCTTGTTGACACTTGGGAGCACCACCCACTGTTTTCCCTGTCCTCAGACAATAGCTACCACTGAATGTCTGATCAGTGTGCCCCATTATTTTATTGCATTAGGAAAGAGAATGTCCTCTGGGCCCTCCTGGGGAACATGGTCAGTTAGCGTGTTCTCTGATCATAGACAATTTATTCCAATAAGGTTACTTCTCTGAGCCTTTTGTTCTCTCCCTCAATACTCTGCCAAGGCAATTCTAGAATTCCCACCTCATATACTGTAGGACATTATTGTTTCCAACCTTCGAGGAGCCATGCCAACCATGTATTAGAACTGGCTTTGGATGTCCATGCCAGAGACTACATCCTGAGTCATGGTAAAGTGCTCTCCTATCAATGAACTGTCCTCAACCCATCCTTATGTTCCACTCACCCACCCCATCACTCTCAAGATCCACTCCCAGACATAGTTTCCAAGCTCCTGCTGGCCTTGCACCAGCTTTTTGCTAAATGATCTTTTTCCTTCTGTAAGGAGTAACATACTCCCCTAGTAAGTCATGCTGAAAAGTGGTCCAAGGTATTGGTCTAGAAGCAAGGGGAAGTGCAGGCATCCCTTGAGGATTCCCCTTGCACAGAATAAGAATCATCTTGTGAGCCATTAGGCTTTGGTGAGGCTTTTGCATAGAACCAGAAAAATGAAGACTTGTCCCTCTGCATGGCAAGAGTGCACTTCTGCTGGCTCAGAGGATTTGGGAAACCTGGGACTTCAAGGTTCTCAAAAGTACCAACCCAAATATCCTTGTCATGGGTCTCAGGGTCCCATGCATTCCTTACTAGGGCCCTGCTATTAGCACTAAAGGCTTTCTGGGGCTATGACTCCAACCTCTTTTGTAACTCTGCCACTCTTATAATCAGACTTGGAACCTGATGATCAGCTCAGCCTGCCTCTCAGTTGTAGGAGACTAGAACCTCTTTAACATGGCCCTGGAGGCCTTCCGGCTTTCTAGTTGGTCATTGGCCTGCTCTGAGTCCGTCATATTTTTCCTTCAGAACTTTGGTGGCAGTTAACAGCAGTTAACCAACTCCACAATTGTCATCATTAACATTACCTCCAAAGTTTTTAAGTCTAGGCTAGTGCTTCTCAGGCTATTTATTATGAAGAAATCGTTTTAAAAAGGCTTTTATGGAATGACAAATTATTAGAAAAATAAAAAATCTGCATGAGATAAATCTAATTTTTATAATAATTAGATTGAACAGATATAAAATTACTCTGCCAAATTGCTGTAAGAGTTTCCATGTGGTTCCTCTCTGACTTATCTTGTCAGAGACTGGTATCAACAGATCATGGGCTGGGGTTGGCCTATGGATTGTACTTTGAGTAGTGCCTGATTGCATAAGTCAGTTCAGTGTCTTCAGCTACTATTTTACCACAGGTAACAGTTTTAGCAATTGTGATGCTAGAGCTGGTTAGGGTTGTCACCACTTCACTTATCACCAGCAATGGGGTCCTCATTATGTGATTGGCATGTGACCATAATCCAGGACCTCATGCTAAGGTCTACTTCCTACCCTCATTCTGGTACCAAATCCTTCAGTTGGGTTCCCCCAGGAGCATCACCTGGACCAGAGTTGTACATGCATGCAGTTTCTTTGGAAGTTGATCTTAGGAAGCACTGGTACAGGGAAGGGAAGGAAGCTGAAAAGGCTGTGTCATTGTGGAAGTTACTACTGTGGAAACCTGGGCTCAATTCTACTAGGGAACCTGGAAACAGATTGGGGCATTCCTCTGAGTTATCTTTTCCAAGTGACATTGGCTGATGGCTTCTCCTGGCACACTGACATAGCATTTCTGAACTACCCTATGGATTTGAAGACTGAGAGAAAGCTCTCAGGCAGAGAGGTATATGTATTTGCTGCGGGATGCCACCCAGATAGGGATCTGGGTAGCCATCAACAGCATCTGTTACAGAGAGGTACCAGAAAGTCCACTCAAAGGCACAAAGGCATGAGGTCATCCCCAGGCATGTTCCTGGATCACAGATGAGAGCCAGCCCATGTTGCTCATTGAGAAGCTGCAAGCAAGGTACAGGAAAGACATTGTTTGATCAGAAATGTGGTACCAGGTGTCTCAGTGACCAAAGCTTTGCACAACTGGGGGACAGGACTTTTGCTACTTAGGTTTTGGGATGGAGGACATGTGATTCAATAAAGGCTGAGGTTGGGCAGGACTATTTACCTGCCAAAGAGTGAGGTGGGGCAGAGATCTACAGACCTTTTGTGAATTAACTTAATCTAGATTTTTAATTCTCTTTCTGGAAACCCTATTGTGTAACAGCAGTGCCTCTGAGGCCTGGGATCAGCCAAGGGAGGACTGCTAGGCCTCCTCTCCTGCTTCAAGCATAGTAGCTTTGCATTCACCGTCTTCTGGACCAGAAAAAGTGCTTGAAAACCACAGCTGTACTCAATCTGTGGAGCTCTGATTTATCTTCTTTTGGGTGACTCCATTTGCCACTTCAGAGGGTCAGGCCTCGGGGCAACTGATGTTCTGTGCTAGAGGCCCTAGCACTCAGGGAACATCCCCTAGTCTCCTTGAGACTAACAGTGCCATTGAAAAATATTTTGTTTCTTCCGTCCTCTCTCTAAATCCAGAGCAGGCGGGGATGTTCAGCTGCAATCATGCATCTCCCGAATGACATGTATTTACCTTGGAAAACCACCCCACTGGGAGTCCTGGGTGAAGGTGTCAAACCATTTCCAACAAAGAAGGATTGCAGGGGGTCCCTTATCTACCTCTGCTCCAAACCCCAGCCTCTTTTCCCCTCTCCTTTCACCAGAGGATGAATTTGGTCCCCCGCCAGATACAGGCTTCTTTCTCCAGCCCTCTGCCCGCCTAGCACCTTGGACAGGGCCACACGAGGCCGTTTCCAGGACTATTGCTCTCCGGGGGACAATTTACTCTTTGCTCTGTGCTTGTCAGCAGAGCTTTTAAATTTCGAGGACAGTTGGATGAAATTGGATGTAGCCAATTTGCATCTTCAAATCGATTTTGTGCCCATGGGCGTGTGCACTCACACCTCTGAGGACAATCGGGGGGCGTTTGACAGCTCATGGCCAATGAGATGACAGCTTGCTCTGCTCGTCTTTGAGCATGGGCCCACGTAACCTTGTGCCTCAGTTTCTTTTATAGAAATGGGGGTGGACTGGGCTATCTCTGAGGTCTCTTTAAGCTTTAGTGTTCTGTGATTTTTATATCTGTGGGGAATGAAGATGGTAAGAAAACCAAGGGAGCACATTGCTCTCTGTAGCTGAACTGCAGCTCAGATGGCAAGAGTAAAAGTGTGCTTTGCACAGTCTTGGCCTCGGATCCAGGCTTAGTGTTTGGATGTCCTGTGACGAGCATGTTGGGAGGTGTGGAGGGTGAGGGGACAGACTTCTTGTGCTCAGGGTGATCTGTTGCAGGCGAGGCATAACTGGAATTGATTGTGGGTGACACAGAGGGTCACCACATCTCTCTGAGCCTCAGTTGCCTCATCTGTAGAGTGAAGCCCAAAATAATTCCTCCCATGGTGGTTGAGAAGAGTAACCAGTCAGTGCTTTGGATATGATAGGCACCCATCAATTTTAGGTTCCTGACCCTCGATCTAGAGATGCGGAGGTAGCCTCTGCAGTTAGATTCTTCTTTCCTTTTCATCTTCATTGCTTACTGCCCCCACAGCTCAAGGACATTTTTTTTTTTTTCCTGCAACTGTCCTCTCTCTCTCTGTCTGCCCTGCATCATTAATTTTTACCTCTCTGCTCTCTATTAGAGTGTTCCCATCAGAATACAAACATGCTATAATATCTTCAATCTTAAAAAAAAAATCTCCCCTGACCCCCACACTCCTTTCCGCTATTGCTCAGTTTCTCTGCTTGCTTTGACAGTAAAACTCTCTGAGAATTTGCTGTTTCCACATCCTCACCTCCAATTCTTCCACAAGCCTGTTCCAGTCCAAGTCTTTCTATTGCTAAATTCAGTGGTCAGTGCAGACTGCTCCTCATTTTGGCCTGTCAGCAGCATTTGCCACAGCTGATCACTGTATTTCCTGAAACACTGTCTTCCCTTGGTTCATGCTCACTGTGTTTTCCTCTTTGTCCTGACTTCTTACTGTTGGAGTCCCCCAGCTCCCAATTCTCTACCTCTTCTCTATGTTCCTCCTCAGATTTCCGTCTCTGGCCCCAGATCGGACCTCTCTCCCTAGATTATAGACCAGTATATCCAGCTTGCTCACTACTGCTGTTTGGCTGTCTAGTAGGCACCTTGACGTTAGCGTATCCTGTGCTGAACATACCTTAGAAACTGGCAACTTGTTGAACTTCCGCATTTTAGTAATGGGCAAATTGATTTTTCCAGATGTTTAGAGCAAACACCTTAGAATAATCGTTGACTCCTCTCTTTCTCTCAGTCTCTACATCCAACCTGTCAACAGAATGGGGCAGCTCTATCTTTGAAATAATCCTGCCTCCAATCATCTCTCCCACAACTATCCTGGTCAGGTCACCATGATCTCTTGTTTAACTGTAGCAAGAGTCCACTAACTTGTTCCCTTGCTTCTGTTCTCCCTCCCAAAAGTTTAGAATGATAGTCATGGTTTAGAATGATAATTTTAAAACATAAGTCAGATCATGTCACAACTCAGTGCAAAACAACCCAATACATTCTCAGCTCTCTCAGAATAAGTTCTACATGATCTGGGTCTTCTTCTCTGACCTTACCTTTGCCCTTTGCTCACTCTGTTCCAGCCATGTCCCGCTCTGATGTGCCACGCCTGGTCTCACTCCAGTGCCTTTGCACCTGCTCTTCCTTTGGCCTGGAATGCTCATCTTTCCAGACAGTCATATTGTTCACGCCTTCATTCAGGACTGAGCATAGATAGATGGCCCCTCCGCAGAGAGCCTTTCAGGCACATCCTATCTAAAAGCACCTCTGTCATTCTCCCTTAATTCTTCTTTTTAAAAAATTTATAGCTTTATTGAGGTATAATTGACACATGATAAACCACCCATACTTAAAGTGAACCATTTTGATAAGTTTTGACATTTGTTATCCATCAGTGAAACCATCAGCACAGTCAAGATAAGGAACCCATTCATTCCTCCCAAATGTCTGCCCATGCTGCTGTGTAATCTCTTCCTGATCTGCCTTCTGTCCCTATGGATGAGTTTGCATTTTATAGAATTTAATATAAATGGAATCATGCAGTACATAGTCTTTTTGTCTGGCTTCTTTCACTCAGCATAATTATTTTGAGATTCACCCATGTTGTAATGGGTATCAATAGTTTATTCTTTTTTACTGCCTGGTAGCACTCTGTTGTGTGTTGACCCATTCACCTATTGCTGCATGGGGCATTCCTAGTTTTTGACTGTTACAAGTAAAGATATTATGAACATTCGCGTACAAGGCTTTGGGTGAGCAGACTTTCCTTTCTCTTGGGTCAATACCTCGGACAGTAATGACTGAGCTATATGGTAGGCATATGGTTAATTTTCAAAAACCCTCCAATTGTTTTCTGAGTCAGCTGTACCATTTTACAGATCACCCAGCAGTGTATGAGGATTCCAGTTCCTCCACATTCTTGACAACACTCCTTAGGTCTAAAAGTTGTGCAGTGGGAGCTTATTGTGGCTTTAATTTGAATTTCCCTAATTACTAATCATGTCTAGCAGTTGTTATGTGCTTATTTGCCATCCTTATGTCTTACTTGCTGAAGTATCTGTTCAAAGCTTTCGTCCATTGTACTAGTTTTCTGGTGCTCCATAGCAAACTGTCACATACTTAATGGCTTAAAACAGCACACATTTATTATTGTGTGGTTTCTGTGGGTCAGGAATCTGGGCACCTATCTATGACTTTGCTTCTGGTTCATTTATTTTGTTCATTAGATTCCACAAGTAGGAGAAATCATATGGTATTTGTGTTTCTCTGTCTGACAATTCACTTAGCATAATACCCTCTAGGACCATCTGTGTTGTTGCAAATGGCAAGATTTCATTCTTTTTTTATGGCTGAGTAATATTCCATTGTAAATATGAGGGGAGTTGGGGGGCTGGATGAAAAAGGTGAAGGGGTTAAGAAGTATGAATTGGCAGTTATAAATAGTCATGGAGATATAAAGTACAGCATAAGGAATATAGTCAATAGTATTGTAATAACTATGTATGATGTCAGGTGGGTATAGACTTAGTGGGGTGATCACTTTATAAATTATATGAATGTCTAATTACTATGTTGAATACCTGAAACTAATATAATATTGCATGAAAACTGTAATTGAAAAATAAATAAGAAAAGAAGGGAGGAAAAAATGGAGTCTGGGCATGGCTTAGCTGGGCCCTCTTTCAGGGTCTCCCCAGGCTGAAATCACGATGTTAGCCAGGCTGATTTCTCATCTGGTGGCTCGGCTGGGGAAGAATCCATATCCAAGTGGAATAATTCATGTCCTTGTAGCCATATGAAGGACCCAGATGCTTACTAGCTGTCTCATCTGGACACCACTCTTAGCTCCTAGAGGCTGCCTGAAGCTCTGTGTCAGTTGGCTCTATCCATTGGCAGTTCAAAACATGGCTTTTTGCTTCTTCAAGACTAGCAGGTTAATTTCTCTCTTTCTAGTCTGCTAGGATGGAGTCTTATATAACATAAGGTAATTATGGGAATAATAAAATTTAAAGTCTGTTATAAATTTTACTTTGCCTGGAAAACACTTAATTGTAATAAAACTTAGTGGGATGACCTAAATGTTGCAGACAGATTTTGTACTGAAAAGAGACTTCTAGACAGTCACTGGAAGCACAAACCTGGGGATTAAGAACATGGGTCTTAGATTCTAGGTGAGCTCTTGATGGAGTCTTTTCCCAGCTCTGAATGCCACCTGCCCCAATGCTTGCAGAGCCCACCTTGCTCTTGGGGGAGCCCCACACATTGTGTAAAACTGTAGCACATTATGTTAAATATTGCAGCTCAGTACCAGCCAGATGTGGATCATTTGTGCCTAGAGCTGTGAATGAACTTTCTGAATTGACTCTGAATGAACTTTCTGAACTCTTATAGACTCTGTGAACATCTATCGATTGGCTGGACAAAGAAGATAGTTTATCCCATCTTAGACAGGAGACATCTCTCAGCTTCTCCCAAATGCAGGTTTACAAGGTTTTGGACATTCTATAGAAAATATATGTCTGATGACTAACTGAAACCTAAGGTTTTCAGACCAATGTTTTATGTGAGCAGCAGACAGGCTCTTCAACTACAGACCGTATTTTTAACCACTGCCCATTTTGGGGTGAAGCCCATCAGGAACAATATTAGATCATGTGTGGTTTTGTTGACTCTTCTGCAGCCTCTGTATTGATTATGAACTCATCCAAGACCCACAGTTATTGATACGTGTACATACTTGGTACTACATTTTTATAATAGCAGTCAGGGTCAGCAGATGTAGCAGTAAAATTTGGAAAGTGTTTGAACCCCATCATTTCAATTTGCTTTAATGGCCTGATATCACCTCCTGGATGAATGGGACATGAGCCCCCTGACCCCCACTCTGATGGATGGGAAGATACACATCGTTTTACATTCAGATCATACTTTTCACTGCCTTGAACTAGGAGTGACCTGAAGAGACAAACGGCTCTCATACCTACCCACTGGAGGAGACATCCACAGCAATGATTATAGAAACGACATTACCAATGTTCGTAGGTGTTTCTTATTCTGTTTCACTTAAAATAGAAGCTCAACAATTTTGTCTCAGTGACTTGAGAGTCCATGATGGAAAGTTTCTGGCTAATCAAGATTTTGTTTGACTCTATGACTTTCTCACTACCCATAACCAATTCCTGAGTCCCTTCTGTGCCCAGAAAAATGTGCTTGGCTTTGAGAATAGAAATGTATGAAGACTAGAACCGTCTGATTTCGTGGTGATGAACCGACCATGCTGGCTGTGGGTTGGTTGGAGGCTGAAGGTGACACGAATCCTCTTCTGTGGAATATTGGAAAAAGAATTGGCTTTGGCCTCAGACCCACCACTGACCTTCTGCAGGACTCGTGGCTGGTTCCTTAACCTGGCTGAACCTCAGTGTCCTCCTCTGTACAATAGGGATGCTAATGTCTATCCAGAGCTTTGTTAGAAAGATAAGAGATAATACATGTGAAACCCATGAGACTTTCTGTCATCCACAGACTCTCTGACGTGCAAACACTCCAGGAACGCCCACCCTCCTAAGATGTGGAGATTGGAGCTCTAGGCTCCCAGGGCACAGAGCCTGGGCTGGGGTGGTTGGGGAGGTAGTGGAGGGAAGACCGGGCACAGTGCAGGCTTGGGGCTCTCAGGTGCTTCCCAGAGAGGGCACCTGGGGAGGAATGCTCGAGGGCATTGGGGAGACAAGATGAAAGGCACTTCCAGCTGAAAGGCCTAGAGGCAGGAGGAGCTTGACCTGTTCCAGAGTCGATGTGGTTCAGCCCGGGGCAGTGGTTTCCTGGCTCTGGAGTTCAGGTACTGTAAGACATAAATACTTGTTGGAAATCGATGTCGGATTACCAGCATTGTGTTTTGCCAAGAAAGGACATGAAGAACCCCTCCTGCCATCTATTGTCACCACTCTTTCCTGAAAGAAAGGAGATTTTAACATCCCCACCCCAAACAAAAGGAAATGGGACATAATCTCAGAATGGCTCATATTCCTGTAAATCGAATAAGTAGGGCATTGGGGAAACTCACTGCACTGTCTTTATTTTTTATTTTTTAACTAACTTTGCTGAGGTTGATGAAAACTTTGGGAATCTGAGTGGAAGCTTGGCTGCCTATGCCTGCGTGTGAATGTGTGTGTGAGTGGGGGTCCATGTGTGGGAAGGGAAGTGTGTAAACGTCTTCATACGTGAGAGAGTGTGTGTGCATGTGTATGTTGGGGATGGGGAGGAGGGGGAAACCTGTGAATGTGATGGGAGAAACTGGGGGGGGCACTGCTGCAGGAGCTGGGGCTTGCACAGGACCTTGATTGCTTAGGGCTGGTCCATAGTTACAAGGGACATTTTTTCCTTTTGTCCCCTCTCTGCCCTCACCCCTGTGTCTGCTCTTTTTACTCCTCTCTTCCCCCACTCTAAGTGCCATGTTGAGCTGACATCCTGGTCCACCCCGTGGTCAGAGGAGAGGCCAGTCAGCAAGCCCGCCAGACTTCTCACATCCTGCCAAGAAGGATTGTTGTTCTGTAAAGGAGCCTTCACATCCTCCTGACACATAGTCACTCGGGGAAACCAAACTGGGCCAAGTCCTTATTCAGCAAAGGACACGGCTTCCTCGGGCCTGGGCCTGCCTGAGCCTCTCACATGGTTGATGACCTTGACTCAGCAGCATTGCCCTTCAGCTCCCCTGGCTGGGACAGAGCCACAGGTGACCTTGAGCTTCCTGGTAGGATACTTCTGCCCTTTTTTCTTATTCCAGAGAGACCTAACCTTGGTCTAAACTCCTGGACTGGGCTTGGGGTTCTCCCTCACTGGTCCCAAACCAACTCTTGGCCCCTGTGCATCACCCTCCCCTAGGGGAACAATTTGCTTTAGTCTGGCTGAGTGCCACCCAAACCCTCCAAAATTTGCTCCACGCACTCAGAAACCAGCTTTGCCACTTGGCAGGCTGCCCCTCTCAGCCTTAGTTTCCTCATTAGAAAAGTTGTTTAAACTTTTAGAAAAAGATGATATGAACAGTAACTTTCTCAGAGGGTTTCTGTAAGGATTAAAAGCAAAAATGCAAGAAAAGTGCTTAGCAAGGGTCTGATAAGCTCTGATAATATTTTTTTAAATAATTGATATGCATGGAAAAGAGCTTGGTTGGAGGAAGTGGCACCACAGACAAAAAGCACTAGCTATGCACCCCCCTCTCTCTCTGGTGACCCTTCTGAGTGAGCTGGGAACAGAGCCAGGTTGTCCCCATTTTCCACTGAGGACACTGAGGCTTCAGGTGACCGATCCTGTGCCAGACTTACCCCCTTCCATGTAGCAGTTTTACAGCCAGGCCACTGTGCTAATGGCTGGTGCTTTTTCCGCATTTCCCTGCATGAGAGTAAACAAACAAATGGAGGCATGGGAGACCTTTTTAAAAATTTCTTATAAAAATATTTAAATTATTTTCCCACATTTAATAAAAACAACATTAACTTCAATTGTCATCATTTCGGCGACATTACCAAGCTGCCTGTGAACTTTTCTCAGCACATGAGTTGCTTGGGTGGTTAATTATTAGCCATTAATTTAGGTGAGGTTTTTTTTTTTCTGCAAAATGACAGCTCCAAAGAGCCATTTACCTGTTTATTCATATTTTCCACCAAAGACCTATTTTTCTTTACAACAAACCCAACATTAAATAGGCAGCCTGTTTTATTTATTTATTTTTACAAAGAAACCCTGACCCGTGAAAGGCTCTTTCTTTTCATCCCAGTTTCAAAACAATTCATTCCTGCATTTTAGAAGTTATGCAAATGAGCTTCCCTTGATTTTAGGGAATTTCTCTGGAACTGATTTTGGGATTCTGTATTAATTACTACTGCCCAGGCACAGGGGCTGTCACATAATGGATATATTTAGCAAGAATGACAAGGCTGATAATTATGCTTGAGGAGCCTCAGAACAGGGAATGTTTACTTTGATGTTTAATTTTGACAGACTTCTTTAGTTTGTCCAACTTAATCAAAAGCAATCAAAATACACTGGTGTGAATTACACCAAATTAATTTCAAACCAACGGAAAACATCATGTCTTTCAAATGTGGACGCTGAACTGGGGTTTCTGAATGAACCACTCAAAGCCAGGAAGGGGGAAGCCTTTGAGTGAGTGCATTTGTCCAGGCTTGACTCAGGATCTGGGCGAGGGCTGGTCGGGATTCCATAAAGAACTAAGCTTTCAGAAATGACTAAAACCCTTAGTTCTTTATGGAACCGAAGGCCCAGGAATGACCTTCCTTTTGGAATGTAAGGCAAACTCACTCTGTGTCTTCTACCCTCCTGTTCCATTCAGCAACCTAATTCTTTCCTTGCGGCTCTTATTTGTAAAGAACAACTTACCTGTGTCATATTTACTGAGTGTTTACTCTGTGCCAAGTTCTGTGAGTACCCTTATTCCTTTAAACCTGCCGATGGCTTGTGAGGTTGGTGCCACCACTGAGTAGACAAAGACTTGCTCAGTTCCAAGACACTTGGAGCCCAGGCACTCTCTCTGCAGTTTACAACTCTAGGGAAGTTGAGTCTAATTTGGCAAACTTTGTTGGTTTGACAAGTTAATCAGGAGCAATCAAAATATGCTTATGAACATATAGGAAATTAATTTCAAGCCAATGCAAAAGATTATATTTCCTTACCATGGAGAATCAAGGGAGAAAACGGATGTGAACATATTTGTAAAACGTTGACTGCTATGCAAATGAGCAATATTAAAAGAGAGAAAGCAAGTCTAGCAGAGGCCAGTCCTACAGGAGACACAACTCCTCCTGCACATGACTCACTAAGGGAGGCTAAGTTTTATTTTATGAGATTTGTAATTCAGTGGGGCCATTGAGTCAGTCAAACATTGATTCATTGAACACATTTTCTGAGTTTACCTACCAAGATCAAGGTGTGAGGAGAGGGGCCCAGAGTTTGGTAAGATGTAGCCTTTAGCTCTGGGAGCCCAGGATATGGCAGTAATAAGCAAATCAATTTTTCATGATAATCAGAGAATCCATGGAGTAAGACCAAATGATGGTACTTGTTTGGCACTGTTTCAAGGATGGGAACTAAGTCTGTCCCATTTACCAGTGTATCCCCAGCACATGGCAGTCAGACTGGACTCATAGAGTATTTAATGAATGTGGTTAAATGAATGAATTACAAGTGGGTCCTGGATATCAAGGTGGACATCCAGAGTGGAGGGCTGTCAGTTGAACTTTATAAAGATTTATGTGGTAATTATGGGGGGGGGTTCTGAAGGACACCCTAGGATAAAGGAACAGTGGGAGGGGAGGGTGGCATGACTAGTTGAGTATGGCTGAGATGCAGGGTGTGTGGATCACAGCATTAGAAGAGTATGGAAGGTTGATTGTGGCCAGCTGGGGCTGGGCTACAGGGGGTGAAATTTATTCTGTACAGTTTGGAGGAGGGAGCATGACCTAACCTTGTGAGACAGTCTGCAACAGGTAATTTGAGGACCAGACAACCCTGGGCCTTGCACATTTGGGCAAGTTACTTCTCTCCATCTTGAGTAGTCCAGTGTAAAATGGGGGTGATAATCGTCTTGTTTCAGGGGGCTGTTGTGAGCAACACATGAACTGTTAGGGGTAAAGCATTTAGAACCACACCAGACATATAGTTAGCTCTAAGTCAGTGCTAACTGTTATTATTAATTGGTGTTCAATGGCCCCGGTGGGGACCCTAGCTCCAGGTGGGGACCTAGCTTTCCCACTTGTCAGCTATGTGACCCTGACATAATGACTGAAGCTCTCCAATCCTCACTTTCCTCTTTTGTAAATGGGGCAATAGAAGTGCCTCTGCCTAAGGGGAGGTCAGTGAGTGCACACCCTCTCTGCACAGTGCCTACCTGAGAGCAAATGGAAGCAGACTGTGGCCTGGATTAGGAAGATGGCTTTGTGAGGAGAGGAAGCGTGGACGAGGCGTGAGAGGTGGGGACTCACTGAGAGGCTGTATGAATTGTCAGTTTGAAAGATGGTGAGCTAAGCTTTCGTGAAGCCAGAACTAAAGGCTTGGTTGGGGTATGGACGGAAATGGGAGGGTGAATTTGAGACGCTTGCCTGTAGGACCTGGAGGCTTCCTGGAGGGAAGAGAAGAGGAGGACAGTGTGGTTTGTCCCCTGGCTTCTCAGAGGATGTGCACACAGGCGCTGCGATGAACTTGGCAGAAGCAGGTTGGGGTTGAAGAACCGAGATGATGGACTCGTTGGTGAGGCAGACCTATGGTGGAGAGGGCTTCAAAGGTCATCTCTTGTAAGCTAATCACATTTTCACAGAATCTGCATTAAGGAGATGAGTTTACCCACATTATTTCTTTTATTTATTATGGTAAAGTGTACACAACAGAATGTATTATTTTCACCATTTTAAGTGTACAGTTCAGTGGCATTAAGTACATTTATATTGTGTAACTATCACCACCCTCCATTCACAGAGCTTTTTCATCTTCCCAGACTGAAAATTGGCATTCCCCCACCTCTCAGCCCCTGGTTCCCACCATTCATAGAGGCTTTCTGTCTCTATTATGCATGTGACGACTCTAGGAACCTCATATAAATGCAATCATAGGGTATTTGTCCTTTTGTGACTGGCTTATTTCATTTAGCATAATGCCTTCAAGGATCACTCATACTGTAACATATGTCCAAATTTCCTCTATTTTAAAGGTCAAATAATATTCTATTGTATGTATGAACCACATTTTGTTATTCATTCATGTGTCGATGGGCATTTGGGTTGCTTCCACCTCTTGGTTATTGTAAATAATGTTTCTATGAATATAGGTGTCTAAATACCTATTCAAGTCCCTGCTTTCAATTCTTTTGTGTATGCACCCAGTAGAATTGCTGTATCATACGGTAATTTTATGCTTCGTGTTTTTAAGGAAGCACTGTACAATTTTCCACAGCAGCTCCATTCCTTTGCATTACACCAGCAATGCACAGGGTTCTGATTTCCCCACATCTTCACCAGCACTTGCTGTTTTCGGTTTATTATTTTTAGTCGCTGTCCTCCCAGGCGGGAAGTGACGCCTCCCTGGGGTTTTCCTTTGCCTTCCCCTGACGATTAGTAATGTTGAGCATCTCCCATTGCGCTTACTGACCATTTGTGTATCTCCTTTGGAGAAACATCTTGTCTTTTGCCCATTTTCGAACTGGGTTGCGTTTGGTTGTTGAATTGTAGTTCTTTATATATTCTGGATATTAATCCCTTATCTTGTAAATAATTTGTGAACTTTTCTCCCATGCCTTTGGACTCTCCTGATAGTATACTTTGATACATGAAAGTTTTAAGTTTTGATGATGTGCTAGTTCATATTGTTGCCTATGATTTTGGTGTCATATCTAAGCACATTACTTCTCCCATCATGTAAGAAAGAGTCACATTGTTATGCTAGGTTTCTGGGATAATATAGCAACTACGCATCTGAGCAAGTCTGTTTTACAATTCTCTTGGGTTATTTTAACTATTAGACAGATGGATGTACAATGCCAAGCTTGCGATCCTTGTACTTTCCCTTCTGAATTTTCCTGTACGTCTTAATGGTCCCATCAATCTTCTGGTTCCCAGGACTGAACAGTGACTCTGACTTCCTGTCTCCTTCCCTTTATAGCCTGCTGTAGAAACGGGGAAATTTTCCCTTATTCTCCTGGGCAGCGAGGCTGCGTAGTTGGTCCCAGCCTCCCAGCAGTTAGATGAACAAGCTCCGGCCAACAGAACGTGGGCAGAAGGATGTTTACTATCTTCTGGGCTGGCAATAAAAGCCTCACACAACTTTCTATGCTCTCTCTCTTCCTCATATGCTGGCCGTATACAGAGTGGAGGCATATCCAGTGGAGGACTTTGTGGACTGTGTTGGGGCCACAAAGTGAAAGGAGCCTGGGTCCCTGATGGCTTGCACAGATCAAGCCCCTCCGTTCACCCGCATTGCACTGTGATGTGAGTGAGAAATAAACCTTTACTTGTTAAGCCACTTAGATTCTGTGGTGGTTTGTTATAGCAGTTATCCTGTGCAGACTAATCCACCAGTTCAGAAGTCCCACCAAGGCTTTCTTCACACTGTCTCTGCCTGTCCTCCATTTGTACCTATTGAGACCATTTAGTCTTGTTGCTGCTCCCCTCACTCCTAAACAACTAGGATGGTTTACTAACTGGATTGTCTTTCCCCCTTTAGTTCACCATGCATGCTCACAGAAGAGAATGATTTCTAAGAGGATAAAAGTTTGCTATGCTTTTGTTTAAAAATCTTTGTTATTCAGGGCCTTTCCCAACAGAATGGATGCCTCCTGCCTTCATCCAGGGAACACTCACCATCCTTTATGTACTTCTGATTGTTTTTTTAAATTTTGGCTCCATCTATTCCTCCTTCTATCTCCTTAGCTAAGGCTTAACTATCCTTCAAGTTCAATGCTCCCCCTCTTCCAGAGAGCCTTCTGGTCTCACTCTCTGCCTCACACCTTTGGCATTAGATGTGTTGCTTTTTATACATAGCATTCTATGCTTAACATCTTTAGATGGAGCAGAGATTCACAACCCCCTGAAACTGTGTGCCAAATTCTATGTGTGTGCTTTGATTTTTTTGCAGAGGGGCTGAACTTGCAGACTCCACAGTTCTCTTTTTGTATTGAAAGTCCACAAGGCTGGCATATCTGTTGTCCTTGGAAAATACTCCATGAGAGCAGGAACAGAGGTAAGAAAAGTGTGGGGTGAAGGCAAAGTCAGCTCCCATAGGAAGCCCTTTGTAGTCATTCTGCCTCACAGGAACCACTGCCAAGCTTCCTGAAGGGGCATCAGGACTCTCAGTGGTGACTCACTATCCCCGCACAGCCTCGCTTTGGGTGCCATCCCCTTCGGTTCACATGAGGCAGGACTTTGTGGAGTTGACAAGAATGAGCCCTTTCAGCTTACTTTACTCCCTCCCCACCTCAGAGCTACCTTTGTAGGGGTGGGGGCCAGGAGAGCTAGTTCTTGCCAAATGCTGGGCAGGAGAATAGCTCCCCTGTCCTGGTCATTCCTCCAGGATAATTCCACCAGCCAGCAGCTTCCTTTCCATGGTTTTATCTCCGCACTCACAAGATCCATCTCCTCTCTAAGATCCCATGATCTGGGCCTGGTGACCTCTGACACTTGCCCTTCCCCAGGGAGCCCTGGCACAGCCCCACTGGTCCCTCTCCCCTGCCACTCTTACTGTTAGCTTGGTATCCACTGGAAGCTACCAGTGCCTTGCTATCTTTCCCCTCTACAGCTCTTTGAATGTTTAATAAATTCTTAATTAAAAGCTGGGCACCTCATCTATTTCTGTCAATTGCTTCTCTGTTGTGGAAAAGAAAAGCCTACAAGAGGGAAATATCAGCCCTGCACCCCGCCCTCCTTCCACACCCACGACACACGTGTGTGAGCGCGCACACAGCAATCGGACCCGGTGCTGTATTTACATAATTCTATTGACATTTTGAGGCTAAAATTATGTATGCTACTTTAATTTGCTGTTAAATTAAATTATGAATGTTTGGAATATAGTAATTTCTTTTGTTCTATGAACAGATTGTTTTATATATCTGCCTATATTACCAAGTTATTAATTTAATGATTTCATAATAGCAGCTCATTCCTCTGGGTAATATAAAAGCCGAAGTGCACGCTCCGCACAGCATAGGCAGACGCTGCTTGCCCTGAGTGAGTGGAAGATTTTAGGAATAAAGATATTAGTTTTGGCAGAATGTTTAAGTGCATAGGGAAACTGGAGGGATGTGTCAGGTCAACTTCCCAATCTCCTTTCAAAAGGCAGGACATAATCCATTGCCCATGAGACGGGATGAAAAATAATTTTCTTAAATAAGGTCAAGCACCTGGCCGAACGCGCTCAAGTTTGAGAGCTGCCGCCTGCCCGCTTTTGCAGCTCTGGACACAGTGTAGGCTCGGCAGCGGTGTTTCCTCCTGTGGGCTGCTGAGCTAGTACCCTGTCAGCATCCCGAAGATGCGCCGCCATGGCAACATGGCATTAGCTGCATCCTTCTGCTCCTTGCTGGCATCTAACCCTATTGTGGGGAAAGGGCAAAGGGCTGCTGCTGTGCGCTGAGGGGAAAGAGCCTGGAGTCTGAGTTCAGAGGAGCCTTCTTCCAATCCCAGGACTTATGGCTTGGGCTTTCTGAGCCTCAGTGCCCTCGTCAGTAAAGTGGGGGCATTAAAGCAACTGCCCAACTAATTTTGTAGGAGTTGTGTGGCTCAAACAAGAAATGCGGTGATGATAAAATGCTTTGTGATCTGTGGCAGACAGGACTCTGAGGGCTGTGCTGTTTGGGAGTGTGAGCAGGTACCACAGTCAAAAGTAGAGCAACAATCATGGTAATTCTTACAGCCTCAGGGGATTTGCTGCTCTCTGGGCCGGAATTCCTCAGCTGACTCCCCGATTTGAGCTTGATGACTTCTAGGGTCCTCCCCGTCTCCAGTAGGTTTGTATTTTATTACTTTTCAGGGGAAACCACCACAATGCTTTATTTTAGTGAGGAAGCCAATGCTGAAGGAGGAGCCTCACGAGGAACCTCAGCGCACCCGGTTGTTCAGTAAATACTGAGCACCTCAACAAGCACTGATTTGGAGCTGCAGACACAACAGCCTCCAGCACAGGTGCCATTTCTGCCTTCTCCAGGCCCGAAGGCTGATGGGAATCAGATGACTAAACAGGTGATCATGATGTCCTGTGATGAAGGGGGCATTCACCCGCCCCAGACTGGGGCCAGGGAAGGGGGCAGGACAGCTAGGCTGAGCCCTCAAGGTTGACTCTGGGTCAGCCACACCTAGAGGGGGTAAAAGGGTGGGAAGAGCGAAGATGCCTCAGGAGGAAGTAAGAGCCCTGGAGAGATGGAGGTAGGAGAGAACACTGCGCACGACTGGCCATCAAGCCTGGCATTGAGGGAGGGTGTGAGGCACCAGGCTGGAGGGACCAGCAGGGACCATATCCCGCAGGCGCTGAGAGCCTCGTCAGGCAAAGGGCAAGGGGAGCCACTGAAGGAGGGAAGGACAATGATTTGTGCTTCAGAAAGGACACATGGCTGCCATGGGGCAACAGTTTGGAAGAGGGACAGATTGGAGGCTGTGGGGAGACCAGTTAGGAGACTGATGTAGAAATCAAGATAAGAGACAATGAGGGTCCCTTTAGGTAGTGACAGTGCAGTGGGGAGAAGTACACAGATGCAGGAGATGCTCAGAAGGTAGAACTGATAACGTCCCCATTAGGCTGTTGGTTAGATGGGACAAAATAGAGAGGAGTTGTGAAGGGGGGCTAGCAAAGGTCTTTGAGGTTGCCCTTTGCCCTTCGAGTGCTCCCCTCTCTGGGTCTTCTATCATTTCTTGAAAGGAAACTCTGACACCAACTCCTCCTCCCACGGCGAACACACACTGGCACAGGTATAAGTGCATGGACTGAGATGCACATAGACACGTCTCGTCTGCTCTGTATGCTCAGTAGGGTAGGTAGGAAGTATTTTTCTGCAGAGCTGACAGACTGCCAAGATAAAAGAGTGTTATTGCTTATACTTTCTTCACTTGTTTTGTTTGTTTGTTTGTTTTTGTTTTTTGCCTCTGCATGTCACCTGTGTGAAATATTCCTGATCTCCTCAAGAAAAAAAAGATTTCTTTTCTTCTGTACTTTGTCAATAGCCTTTGTTGTCACCATCTGTTTCCATGTTAGTGTCATGCACTTTAGTGTGTTTTAATCATTTCTGGATTCTTGGTGCCTAGCACCATGCCAGGTGCAGCCACAATCATCCTTGTTGAATGATTGATGAGCCAGCAAACCCCAAGGGCAATGGGTGTGATCCCTCATGAAGGGAGTTCTGGGGTATCCTCCCCATCGTCTCCCAGAAAAAGCCTGGATCTCCTGTCTTGAGATGTGAGGCACTGAGTCATCAGAATCTGGTGCCCCGCATCCTCCCCAATTGTAGAAGGGTCAAAGCCAGACCCCTTTGGGGCCACAGAGAAGCGTTACATGTAGCTGCTTTGTAGATGTAAATTAATGTTGGCGAACTCATTAGCTGGAAGTGGGCAAGATGGACACAGAAAGGGAAAGAGAGGAGTAGGTAGGGTTGGCTGTGACTCAGGTGGAAGAGGGGGGGAGCTATGAAAGATGGAATGTCTGCTCAGGCGCATGATAGGGAGATGCTGACCTATAGAAAGGGCCAGGGGTGGTGACAAAAATGATGTGGAAGAGCTCAGCGTGAGCCAGGGGGTGGAACTGGAACAGAGATCAGCATTAGAAGGCGATTTTCCCAGTGTTGTCGGGGAAGGAGTCAGTGTAGGATTTGTCAGCTAGGATCCAGGGGGCGGAGAGCAACTCTTTCAGGATATCAGGGGAGACAGAGAACAGGGGAGAGCGTGGGCTGGAATATCCATACGGACATGCTTTTGTCATGTCAATGGCTGTGTACCTAAGCCCGAGGCTAGAACTTCACAGGTGGTCCATATAGATTGAATGAATGCTGGTTGCTACCTTTGAGAGCCTGCAGAGGTAGATGAGGGGTGCCAGCAGGTGGGAGTAGTGTGGACCCAGGGGGAGGCAGATTCCTGGTGCTGTGTTGCATTCCCAGACATCGCTAGCAGGTGCCCGAAGAATCCTGCCAGTGGTAAATTATTGCTTCTATACTGCACATCGTGAACCTGGAGAATGATCACTAGGAAGCCCCTAGAGGAAGGGCAAAGGGCAGGGGTCGGGGTCCAGGCTGTGGATCAGGGTCTCCTAAAGGAGGGGGTAGAAGTGGAGTGGTCTCCAGGGAAGTGTACTTGTGGGGGGGCTTCAATTTTATTGCAAAATGTAGGGTGCCCTCTTTTGTGCCTCATAGAAGAACCACCTCGGTGGGTGAGAATGGAGTAGGGGAGGGGGCTATGGTTAAAATCCAGGAGGGGGAGGGTCTGCCTTCACACTGTCTGCAACAAAAAACCCAGACACTTGTGTGAGACCATTTGGAGCAATTCGAAGCCTGGAGCCCTGGGCTATTTAACGTTTCCAGCAATGAACTAGATGATGAAACTGAGCACGCTCATTAATTTCATAGATGACACCCAGCTGAGGCTGGAGGGGCACCTTGGAGGATGGGATTAGAATTCAAATCGACTCCAGTAGGTCTTAGAGATTGGTCAGAAACCAACCAAATGAGATTTGAGGACAAGGGCAAAGTGAGGGAAAGGCAGCCACACAAATGCTGCGTCCCACTCCTGCCTGGAACTAGAAAACGTTCTTGACCTCCCTGCCCGATTCATCACGGCTGACATTTGCACACAGCTTGAAATGAACTTGCACAGTTCTCTCCTTTGAGCCTTGTGACAACCCTCTGAGAGAGGAATTGTTATGAATAAGTTCATGGGAGTTCAGAGATGTTAAAAAATCTGCCCAAGGCCACACAGCTGATAGGTGTCAAAACCAGATGCAAAGTCTGATAGCACTTGACAGCATTCATCTGACACTTACCTCAGAGTGCTTTACTGTTTCATCTCATCCAACACCCTCATTCTGAGCCACGGCCCCTGATCCTTCCCCTTACCCCAGGCTACCTCCCAGTCCCTAGTTGGCACCAGGTTCCGGTCTGGGTAGCCAGGATCCTACGGCGCATCTGTTCAACCCAGTTCTTAACCAGTACAAATTCTTATCAACAACCTGGATTCATTCTAGCTGGACTAGACCCACCCTGATGACTTGTGCACCTTGGGTCAATCCAACTATTCTCACCTGTCTTCCTGGGAGGTTGTGGAGGGAATCACGGGATATAATTGGAATGGAATTAATTGGGAGCCATTCCAGAACCCCTGGGCAGGCCCTCAGTTCTGCTTGGCAATAGCCTTTATGTGTCTCTGGTCAGTTCACTCTCCTTAAGGTCCCCACCTCATTACTGGCATGTTTATTATTATTGTTCTATTGAAGAGAAGGTGGGGTTCATCTGGCATAATCTCTCTTAGTTCCCCATTCTCAGCACCTCGCTCATACAAGTCTATACCGACCCTCACCTCCTCTCTTCTCGACTCAGGGCAGGGCATGGCTTTTCTGCCCACATCCCCTAGGGCTCACTCTCTTGCCTGTGAACTGGAAATGGGAAAGCTTCTACCTCACAGGATTGTTGTGAGGATTAATCAAGACACTGTTAAGCACCTGTTTTGCTCTGTGCATGGAAAGTTCTTACTGCTTGCTGGCCCTTCATGATGGGAAAGGGGTCTCATTCATCCTCAAAGACTCAGGTCCACTGCTACCTGCTCTGTGAAGATGTCCCTGGCCTTCCAGACAGATTTAGTGTTACCACTGCTTGGTCCTTAGGCTGTAATTGTGAGTGTTTATCTCTGCAAGTACACTGTACATTATTTGTGCTGTAATCCCCACGGTATGATACCGTAGCTAACGTTAGATAAATCCCTCATGCGTGCCTTAAGGGCTTAGTTACTTAAGGGCTATTGTGATTTTGGACAAATTTTTAGATCGAATTCAGTCTTCTACAAACCGAGGCCACTGTGAAATGGATGTTGCATTCTGAACTGGGGCTCTTAAATTGGGGGTAAAATTCACCTGTGAACCCAGATCCTTACAATGATCAGATGGAATAGCTGGAAATCGGGACTAATGAGTAGGATATGCACAGAGCAGGGAGCGGTATCACATAGTGTGTGTGCGTGTGTGTGCGCCTGTGCACCCTGGCTGGCAGGGCACGCGCGGCCAGTTTGCTGAGAGTTGCCTCACTGCTCTTGGTCCAAGCAGCTGGTCGTGGGTGGCTGCAGCTGGCCTGGCTAGCCTCCCTAATAGTGATCTCAGGGGGCAAAAGTCATGTTGCTGCAGAGAATACCAGAATTCCTGGCCACTAATAGGCATGGGAGAGGAGGCTCACGAACAGACAGGCAGCCTTTGTGGGCCTCCCAAGCACATAGTGGTTGTGTGTTGCCCTAAGGGCTGCCAGGACATTCTTGTGACCAGGGAACCAGCTGATGCCAGCCTTGGGTAGGTGCCCATCCAGGATCCCCAGGTTGGGGTGGTAGGACTGCTTTCTGCCTGAGCTCCAGGTTGCAGTGGAAGAAGTGGGGAGAGAACACTGGCTCTTGTCCACAGCTAGGATCCTTCTGCCTGGCTGTGGTGCCCTCTGCTCTGCCAGTTTCTGTCCACCTGCTCTGGACTCCTCGGTATCTCCTCTCTAGTGTCCTTTCAGGGTCCAGAGCATGTCCTCACACAGGACGACAGCACCAGCCAGGGAAGCAGCTGTCCTGCCTGCCTTTGGCATAGCCCACTCCAAACTGCCTCATGTGGGACTGGCACTGTCTCTTCCTTTACTGGCCCCTTTGGAACTTTGTAACCTGCCTGTGGATGGCTCCTTTGGGACCACCTGTAGCATATTCCCACACCCCTATTCACCTGCACATTGGAGGTGCCAACACCACCCCAGAGAAGGCCTGGACTGGGCATGCATTGCCTTTTTTGGGCAGGGGCAGTTTGGACACTCAGGTCCTTGGATGAAACTCAGTGGACGTGGTCTGCTGTTTCTCCAGCACAGAACCGGGCCACCCATTGCCTTTTGCTCAGGCACGGACCAGTTCCCAGCCTATAAATGACTGGCTTGTGCGGTGTAGTCAGGACCAGAGGAGATGGGATGGGACGTGGGTCCTGAAGTCCAGGCAAAGTAGGACTGAGGCCAGAGGGGGTTCAGGACTTCTGGGTAAAGGGACCTGGAGAATGGCATCTCAGCTGCATTCTCAGAGCAGCCAGTTAATGCCAGGACGGTGCCAAGAGGTCACCCCAGATGTCACTGCTACATTCTCAGCTGTGCCATGCTCAGGCCCAGCTGACTTGTCATTTACAGTGTGGCCTTGTAGAGGGAAGACTCTGAAGCTTGCCTCCTCCTAATGACCTTCCACAGAGGACCCAAGTCAGCCTCTGAGGCAGACACATCCCCACATTGGCCCTGCTGCTGCCCAGGCAATTAATCGCGGCTGTGATTCTGGGTCTCTGTCCCCACAGGCCCCCCTTCCCAACAACCATGTTGAACAAGAGTCTTTATAGGAGAAGAAAAGTGACTGTCTGGTCTGGCAGTAGAGAGATGACAGGGTCTGAACAGAGGGGCCGTGTGGTTTTAATCACTACAGGTGCTGTTCTGGGAGCAGATGTAAGACAGTTCCCCGAGAGCTCTGGGGGCCACAGCACCCTGAGAACAAGTAAGGATGACATCCAGAAGACAGGAGATCCTCTGGGATCACAATACGCTGGGGCTGGCCCCAGTTCCTGCCAACTACCCAATTACTTCCAGGGCTGCTGGGCTCTGCTCTCTGGGAGGGGCCTGGACTAACCCTGCCATGGGGTGTCCCAAACTGGAGAATGACCTTTGGGAGCATAAATCCCTGGGTCCATGCTGGGGCCCTGACACCCTCCCGAGAGTTGTTTTCTGCCTTGCAGTCCTGCAGCAGCATCCTTAGTTAATCAGAAGCCACAGCTGACCCAGAGAGGCTGATCCCAGAGGAGAGAACCTATTTTGAGCTGGTGAAATGATTAGTGGCACTAATCACACATTCTCAGCCCAGACCCTCTGGCCTACTCCGGCAGTTCTGATTCCCTCTTCCCTGCCACTCTCCTCTTCTCTGAGCCAGCTGCTCTTGCTTCTGGTTCTCTCTCCTGCTCTCTCCTCCTCTGCCACAGGGAAGGAGACCCTGGGAGCTTCTGGGGGCTCCAGCCTGTACCTCCAGGAACCCCAAAGGCTTTAAAATCACCCCAGGTGCTTCTAAAGTGAAATTATTCTGACCTCAAGCTGACCCAGGCATATTCTATATAAGGGTGTTAGTAGATATAAAAGGAGGGAAGGAGGGCTTGTGAGGTGACAGATTCAAGCAATTTCCTTTGGGAAGTTGGGGGAATGGGGGTGAGTGGGGTGGTGGAATAACCAAGAGGGAAGGGGAGGAGGAATGGTCCTGCTCTTGGCCTGTTGCCAGCTTTCTGGAGGCTGCAAGGGAGGCATTTGAATGACTTAAGGTAGAGCTGTGTGCTGGGGCTTTGGAAGAGATGACGAGGCACCCAGGGGCCTGGCCCCTTCGGGCACATGGGCCAGTGGTTTGATCTTCGGAGTGTTTGGCTGCCAGGTGAAGGCTGGGCCCAGCCTCGTTCACTCACTCAGCAAACTGACATCAAGCATCTATCTACCAGGCTCTGTGCCAGGTGCCCAGGCAAAGTGGACAGTAAAAAGTATTATTTAAAAAGAGAGTGTTGGGATGAAAATCAATAGGGGGAACCTACGCTAGATTAGGGGGGACGAGCCTCTCAGAGGATATGACATTTGAGCTGAATGAGGAAGCGATGAGAAGACCAAGAGTGGGAGGAGAGGGATAGGCGGAGGCCTGAGTGGAGCCTCTGAGGCTGGCACAAATGGGAGCTGAAAGAGGCCTGTCGGAACAGAGAGGCAGGCTGCTGGGGGCCACGCTAGGGAGTGCAGATTTGTCCTTCGAACCATGGAGGTCCTTCCTGAGCCTGCTGCCCTCTGACTTGTCGCTGCCCTGGCCCTGCTCTGCTCTTTGGCAGAGGCTGACCCCACAGGCCGGATTTCCCAAGCTCTGGGCCAGCAGGTCTGTGGTTGGTCTCAGCTCATGGGAGGCACTGGCAGGAGAGGGGGCCAGGAGGAAGGGGCCAGGGTATTTCTCTCTCTCTGCCTTGGGCAGAGTTTCTGACACCTGCTGCCTCTCTTCTAGGTTTTCAGTCCTCAGTGAGTAGGTCTGCCAGAAGTCCAGGCCTGCCAGATGACCCAAGTTCCTGGGTCCTTTAACCCAGCCTCCTCCCCTCTCCCACAAGCCCAGGCTGTTGGTGGCTTCTTGTAGTCACTAATCTCTGTGTTGTTTCATTTTTTTCTATTTGGCTTCTTAACCTCCTAAAATTCCCTCTGTTTCAGATACTCACTATTGAACATTTACATGTGTCAGGTACTCAAATGACTTTACATATATTACTTCATTTCAATCTCTATTAAAGTTCTATGAAGTGGATTGTACCCATTTTATATATGGGAAAACTGAGCCACAGAGATGAAAGTACATAGCTAGTGACTATCAGAGTTGAACTGAATAGTCCAGCCCCAGAAATTGAGTTTTAACTTCTGTGCTACAGGTCTATACTCTCCATGGCCAGGTCCTGGACACTAGGCTGAACTGTCAAGATCCAATTCTGTGCATGGTTCTAAAGTAAGACTCAAGACTGAATCCTGGCTGCCCTGTGATGGATTCTGTAGTCTTGCATAAGTCATTTAATCACGGTGAACTTCAATTTGCCCATCTATTAACGGATCATAACAGAACCTAGTTCACAGGCTCAAATGACATAATGCATGTAAAACACATACCATAGAGCCTGGCACATAGTAAGCAGTTGATAAAGGTCAGCTTTTATTCTGTTTTTACTCTTAGACACCTGCCCTGACCCAGGAGTCCAGCAGATGAGCAACTGGATCCCAGGCCAGGTGGGGTCGAGGCACCATTAGACCCAGGGATGAGAGCCTGGGTCTGAGGCCTTGTCTCTAAAGATGTCCTCAGGTATCTAGGTTGTCCTGTCCTTGGCTGTAGCCTTTTCCATGTCCTGGGAGTGTTTCCCACAAATTTCACACTGAGCCTTCTCTCTCTCCATGGTTTTCTGTCCTGTGGGACCTCCCTATGGTCCTGGAGGACTTTGCTGGACTGAATTAGGCTGCAAACTCCCAGGCCCAGATTTTGAGGACAATCTCAGCTTGCAGAGAGCTTGAAGTGGTCTCTGTTTTTTTCTTCTTTGTTTAGAGCCTCAGCATAATGTGGAGCATATACATGAGCGTGCGAGCGCGCACACATACACACACACTCTCTCTCTCTCTCTCTCTCTCTCTCTCTCTCACACACACACTCTTACATACTCACATGTACACCACTAAAATCAACGACCTGGCAGCAAACCTCAGTGAATTGCTGAGCCTTGAACAATTTCAGCCGGCTGATGAAGATCCCAAATAATTTCCATTCTAATCTATGTTGCTTGACTTCTAAAGAGGTAATGGCCCCTTTGGTGACACATCGTCCTCTCTGTACACAATTTATGGCTGTGTCTCTCCTTTCTGAACTGCTACAAAGTGTGGAGGAAAAACAGCCTTTGAATTACTACTAACCGCTCTCTGCCGAGGCGTCTGGCTGCGGCTCCCAGCCTGGGCAGCCATGGCGGTGGGGTCGGGAGGGCAGGGAGGGATGGCAGGGAGATGAAAGAACCCGTGTAAGTCTACAGTATTAACAGCAGCAGCTCCACTGGCGGGTTCCACGCTCTTGGAGGCCAGGTTGTTCCTTGCCCTCATTAGTACTTGTTTTGGTGCTGGGCTCAGAGGAGGTTCTGAAAAGGTGTGGCTGCTTGAGGTCCTTCATTACCTGCCTCCTAGGTTCATCTTCTGCCATGTACCCTCAGTTCCAATCACCCACAGATCCCTCTCACTCCTCAGTGTCTCTGGTCATGTAGTTTGTGCTGCCTGGAAGGGGTTTCTTCTTCCCCACTGGACAACTCCTACTTATCCTTCCACAAGCATGTCAAATGCCACCTCCTCCAGGAAGCCTTTCTTGATGCCCCTCACCTGGGTCACATGGCCTTCTTCTGTGCTCCCCAACTCTGAAATGATATCATCACATCATACTATGATGATAGTATGAGTGCAGTTGTAGCCTGTAGTTATTACTCATTGATTTCCTTTCCTGCCTTTCCCCCTAGGTAGAGAATTCCTGGAGAGCAGAGACTGTTTCGTTCATCTCTGAATTCCAAGTGCCTAGAATATGATTAAGCTTTGAGCCATTGCTCAACAAATACGTATGGAGTGTTTTCTTCAAAACAGGCACCATTTCTCTTCTGTTAAAGGAGGAACATCTGCAAGAGCTGTGAGGGTCAAAGAATCTTGATGCATTTGGAAAAAGCCAGGGTGCCTGGAGCACTGCAAGTGTGGAGCAGAGGGATGTGAGATGAGGCTGGAGAGGAAGGGAGGAGCTGGGTTGTACAGGGGCCTGTAAACCTACAAAGAGGACTCAGATATTAAATTCACTGGTGCATCTGATGGGCCGAGCCTATAGTAGATCTAGAAATGGTAGATGCTGCTTCTTCTAGCCTTCCTTCTAGTATTTCGGGAGAATCTAATGACTCCCCTTTCAGGGCGATGTAGGACACATAGGTAAAACTGTAGGGAAGGCAACTAAATTGATCAAGAGGGACGGGGAACAATGGGGTTCTTAAGTCTGGAAAGATCATGTCTAACGGAGGGTGAGATGAAAGGTTAGCTGACCATCTTAGACGTAAATTCCTCTTCTTCCATCCCCATCAAATTTGACAGGAGATAATTTTAGGAGAACTAAAGGGAATCCCGTTTTGCCCAGTGAGTAGCATAAATTTATGCAACTCTTTATCCCCAAGAAGTGTCGCGCAAGCCGAACATATAAATAACGTCAGGAAGGGTTTACAAATTTCAAAGATTCAAGTTCCCTAATGAGCCAAGGAGTGGAGTTAGTATGTTAGGACCCTACCCTTAACATTATATCCATCGCCCGAACAAGCCCCATATTCTGTAGGAGACAGTCTGCAGTAAATCTTCTAGGCTCCACAGTTGGTGGTTCTCGGTTTCTTTGGCCAGGCACCTCCGTTGCTAGTGAAATGCGCCTCCCCGAGGGCGTGGCAGGGCATTCAGGGGAGTGGGAGCTGGACTTAATGAGAAACCGTGAGTTTGAGTTTTAGCACTATTTTTTTTTATTGTGGTAAATCACACGTAAGATGAGATCTATCATTTTGACCATTATTACAGTGCACAATTCAGTGGCATTTAGTACATTCACAGTGTTGTGTGACCATGACCACTATCTAGTTCCGGAACATTTTCATCAGCCCAAAGGAAACCTCACACCCTTAAATGGTCACTCCCCATCTCTCCTTCCTCCAGCCCCTGGCAACCACTAATGCGTTTCCTGTTTCTGCAGACTTTCTAGGATTAATTTTACTTCCCAGGCCTACCTGGCTGACCAGGTCCTGCCTCTGTTTCTCACCCCATCTTGTGGCATTTTTCCCTCTGATGGTGACAATCCAGCCACCTTGGCCTTCTCTTTCTTTACAAACATGATTTTTGTGCCTCACGACCTATGTGTGTCCCCTCACTAGCTGGCCCTCCCCTGTGTTCCAGGTGAAACATCCTGCCGGATTCCAGTCTGGGATCTGAGACCCCCCCATCCTGAAACTGACCTCTAGGCAGAGGCACGGCTGGTCTGGCCTGGTCCTGGGAGGGGTGTGTGACTGGGTGTATGTGTGTGTGTGTATGAGTGTGTTAGAGATGTGAGTACAAGTCCTTGATAAACTGTAGAGGTCCGTTTATGGTGCAGGGTTGAGAATTATCACATGCTTCAGGAAGGCACTTCCTCCATGGAACATCCATGGCACTGGCTGCCTTTGGAATCAGTCGTGGCCTGGTGCCCTCTCGAGGTAAGTAACAAGACACACAGCACTTAGAATGCAGTCAGCGCAGGTGAGCAGCTCCTGCCATGGAGACCTAAGAGGAGAGAGTTTCAACAGAACAAGATTTCTGCCCACAGCTGAGAGGGTGGCAGGGTGGGAGTGGGGCTGTCTTCCAGGCTTGGGATCCTGCAGTTTGTGCCGACTCCTACCCCTTTCACCGGCTGGCATGGGGATGAAAGGGTGCATGTGAACAAACTCTGGAAAGGAGTGAATTGCTGTATGAGTAAGGCGAGGTATTTTCAGACTTGTAGTAGTTGTGACGTTTCCAGCCAGCATATGTGATAGGCCTGAGGAGCGGCCAGTGGTTTCAGAGTCATTCATTCATTCACTCATTCACACACTCATTTATTTATTCACTCATGGTTAGATATGTACTATGCAACGTGGTAGCCACTAACCACATATACCTACTGAGCATTTGAATTGTGCTGGTCCAGACTGAGATGTGCTGTCAGTGTAAAACACACAGTGGATTTCAAAGACTTAGCACAAAAAAGTAGACATCTCACTAATAATTTTTTAAAACATTAGTTTCATGTTGAATGATAGTATTTTGGATTATTATTGGGTTAAATAAAATGTATTCTAAAAGTTAATTTTATTTTTTTAATCTATGTTTTTACTTTTTGTGTGCTGATTACTGGAAATATTGTAATTTCCTGTATGGCTTACATTATATTTCTGTTGCGCAGGGCTGATTTAATCGTATCTGTCCCTCTGAAGGACGGGGGGTGTAAGGCAGTCTACGATTTGCCCTTTTGAGTAATATCACGGAGTGGTGAGGGCAGCCCACAAGTCCCCAGGTAGGGACTGGGCACCCTGAACCATGAGTGGATTTCATTACATGCCTCTCTGAGGGACTTAACGCCGTGTTCACGGTGGATAAAGGCACTAGCGCTATTTGTCACTTGTGATGGCTGGTTTGTACTTCAGCTCGTCTCAACGGCGTGGGAATGGGAACTGAATAAATGATCCAGTGGTGTGGGAATTCATGTAACCCATACTCTGCGTATGCTTTGTGGATGTGAGTGTGTGTGCACATTTTCATGAGATGCAATTTTCTTTCAATTTGGGAAATCCCCATAGCTCCTTTGCTTTGTTTTCTCCGACTCTAATTAGCAGCTTTGGAGGCGGCAGCAAACGGGGGGATGAGATAGAAACATCTGGGCACAATCCCTCTGAGGTCTTTCTGGTGTTTTCTTCGAGGGGGCTGCCTACGGAAGGGTGTGCCTGCCTCACACTTTAGAGCCCTGGCCTTTGTTCCCTTCTGGGCTCTGGTCTGCTTCCCCAGGGCGGGTCCTACCCCTGGCAGGGGAGCGGGTGAGCAAGCCCTTGGCAGAGAATGGAGGAAATCGCAGGTCCCAGCAGCGTGCATGCAGGTAAGCACTGCGGGCACAGTCTCAGTATCTGAGAGGCTGTGAGGCAAAGGGGACAGAGCGGGGCCCTGCAAAGGGTTGTTCACGGACCTCAGGTACTATAGTCATTCCCACATTCATTCAACAGTGTATATGGGATATGAATGGAGTGGGCGCCTTGCCCTCCAAGCATTGCTAGCAGAGAAAACTGCACAAAACTCTCCCCTTCTCTCTCTCAAATCAATAAAAACATTTAAAAAATTCATACAGAAATTTTGGCACACGGGCACTATTGTTTACAGATAAGGAAAATTCTTAGGCAGGCTCAGACACTTTACCAAGGTCACCAGATAGCACGTGGTAGGCCCGGGTTTCAGACTCTGTTCTGTCTCAGGCCACTGCTTCCGTGGTCAGTGAGAGTTACCTTCTGCTATTTGTTTAAAAAAATTTTTCCCCTCTGTTCTTTTTTTCCCTTGTCCTTTTATGCCTCCTTTTGGGCTAATAAAATATTTTTAATCTATCTTCTCTATTCACTTTATAGCTATAGGACTTTGGATTTTTTTAAAAAGTCTTTTGTCTGGGAATTATAATATGCATTCTTAACTTAATCACAGTCTACCTGAAATTGATACTGTACCATCTTTTGTTTAATGTAAGAACTTTACAAAATGTATAATTCCACTTACCCCTAATGTCCTTTGTTCTATTGTTGTCATATGTTTAATTCTACATATTTTATAACCCCCGCCGTACATTATTATTACTTTGCTTCAGTTGATTTTCTTTTAAAGACTGTAAAGAAAAGAATAATATGAAAACTTACCCATATATTTACTATTTTCAGTGCTCTTCCTTCCTTCCTCTGGATTCAAGCTTCCACCTGGGAGCACGTCCCTTCAGCCTAAACAACCTCTTTCAGCATTTCCTGTGGTGTGGTTCTGTGCGGGATGGATTCCTTCTGCTTTCAAGGACCTGAAAATATCTTTATTTTACTTTCAGTTTCGAAAAATATTTTCACTAGATAAAGAATCTCTGAAGTTTTTTTTTGTTTTTGTTTTTTTAATCCTCTCAGCACTTGAAAGATATATCCTTGTTTTTTCTCTTCTTGATTTTTTTCTGATAAGAAGTCAGCCTATTCTTGTTCTGTTCCCCTGTTGACAATGTGCCTTTTCCTCTGGTTGCTTTAAAAGTATTTTCTTTATCTTTATTTTTTTTCAGCAATTTGATTGTGATATATATACCTCAGTGAAGTTTTCTATTTGTCCTGTGTGAATGTTGCTGAGCTTGGCAAATGTTTTATTCAGATTTGGAAAAATGTTGCCAGATATATATACATATATATGTATATCTTTCTTTTTTAAAAAAAATGTCTGTTGATTTCAGAGAGAGGAGGGGGGAGAGAGAGAAAGAGATAGAAGCATCAGTGATGAGAGAGTCATTGATCGGCTGACTCCTGCACGCCCCCTGCTGGGGATCAAGCCTGCAACCCGGGCATGTGCCCTGACTGGGAATCAAACAGTGATCTCCTGGATCCTAGGTCGATGCTCAACCACTGAGAGAAGCCAGCCGGGCTATATTTATTTCTTTAAAAGAGGGAGGGAAGGAAAGAGAGAGAGAGAAAAACATCATGTGAGAGAGAAACATTGATCTATTACTGTCCATAAGTGCCCCAACTGGAGATCAAACCCACAACCCAGTTATGTGCCCTGACTGGGAACTGAACTGGCAACCTTTTGGTGAACTGGATGGTGGTCCAACCAACAGCTGGGCAAGACTTGCTTTCTTCTTGAACTCTATTTCCCATGTGCCGTGTGGACTGGGGCATGCCTTTAGAGGAAACATCAGTTAAATGCAGTTTTCCAGTTTTCTTTCTGCTATGGGTTGAATTGTGTCCCCCCAAATTCATGTATTGAAATCCTAACCCCCAATACTTTAGAAAGTGACCTTATTTAGATATAAGGTCTTTAGAGAGGTAGTCAAGTTAAAATGAGGTCATTAAGGTGGGTCCAAATCCAATGTGACTGCTGTATTTTTTTAAAAAGGGAAAATTTGGACACAGACACACACATAGGGAGAACTCCATGGGAAGATGAAGGCAGAGTTTGGGGCTGGGGTGATGTTTCTACAAGCCAGGGTGCCAAAGATGGCCAGCAAACCACCAGGAGCTAGGGGAGCGACATGGCAAAGATTCTTCCTCACAGCTCTCAGAAGTACCCAATCCTCCCTCACACTTGGATCTCTGTTGATCAATTATGTCAGCACCATTTAATAATAATAATAGTCATTCCTCATGGGTCTGAAGCATTATGTAAATATATCAAAATTTTATATATGCTTAGACCTTGAAATAAAATTTTCTCTTGTGTCAATAGCTTCTTTAAATGTCGTTTTTAGCATTTTCATTTATTTCAATAATTTACAGTGCTGGTCTCTCCTCCATTCATCTTATTTTTCAAAATCTTTTTTATTCTAAAAATAAAGCCCATCAGTTAACTCATTTATATATAAATTTTAGAATGGCATTACAATGTATAAATTAAATTTGGCAAAGAGGTGTCCTCATTACAATGTTGAATCGTTTTATTGGGGAACATGGTCTGTTTCTCCTTTTATAGAAGTTTTCTCTAGTTGTACCATTGATTTCCTCCTTAGTTCCATAATTTCTTAGGAGGATATTTTACAGTTTCTGGTTGATTTTTTATACATGTGCATCTTCATTGATTGGTTTTCTGGTCTTATTTATAGTATAAAACAGAGGATGAAGATGGTTGTTTTTGCTTTTGAATAAATTTTTGAGGTTTCCTTTCGGGCCCATTCTGTGGTCAAATTTTATGCATTTTCATGGACACTGGAAAAGGAAGTGTGTTCTCTATAAAGTGCCAGGTTTAATGAAGAATTTAAATCGATCTTCTTAATTACATTATTCAAGTTTTTCTATTTTCCTATTTATTCTATCAAGGCCCTAAAATATGTGTTAAGAAATCTTATACTTCTGATATATTTCTGCCAACTTCTCCTTGTATTGAAAATAGTGTTTATTTCACGTATTTCAATGCTACGTTATTCAAAACATAGAAGTTTTATACTACTTTACCTGTGTTGTGGATTTTGCCCTTTATTAATAAAACATGAGCCTCTTTATCTTTTATTGCACACAGCATTGAGTTCCACTTTAAAACTAATCGTATGGCCTCGGCTTTCTCTTTTTTCACATTAGCCTGGTACATTCTCGTTCATTTTTCATTTTTACTCTTCCTGTGTCATTTAAAATGTATGTCTTGGAGATAGTTCATAATTGGATTCTTTTAAAAATCCAACCTGAGCTTCTTAATTTCAGCAGGTGAGTGTATCATATTATTTATTACTATCACAGATAAGTTTTGTTCTACTTCTGTCATCTCGTTGGTTTTTTTGCTGCCTAAAAGAGACTCACTTTATTTTTTTTTATGCTGCCAACAAGAGACTCATTTTATTTATTTATTTATTTATTTATTTTTAATTTATCTTTATTGTTGAAAGTATTATAGATGCACCCCTTTGCCCCCATTTTTATACTTAAAATATATACCCTTTGTTTTAGTTTTGGTAAATTAATTAGCCTTCCTTTTATTTTCTTCTCTAGTAATTTTACCTTTGAAAGGCCGTACTTGCTCCCCTAACTTTCTTTTATCAATGTCAATTAAGTATTATCTAATATCTAAATATCTAATGCTATCAATATTATCTAATGCCTTCTTATGTATTATTTAGAAATTAGTATATTTTACTTTCTCTCATCAATTACTCTCTTACCCAGAGTGTGTGTCAACTTAATCTGTAATGTTTGGATCAGTTAATTATTGTGTATTTGCTGTCATTTTACATTATGTATATTATTTTCTGGTATTTTTTGACATTTCCTTTTGTTTTATAGCTACATTGAGAGCTAATGTTTTCATTTAAATCTTTGTCTTAATGATTTCAATATTTACCAGTCCTTATATAACATGCCTTCTTCATTGTTGAGATCTTTACTTTTATTTCTTTTTGTCAGTTGTTTTGTCTTTAACTAGTTTTTATTTCCTTCAAAAGGATTTTTGTGAGTGGTATATTTTTTGGTCCTTGTATATATATGAGTATTTTCTGTTACCATTACATGTAAATAACAACTTAAGTAGCACAGAATTCTCAGGTAGTAACTCTTTTCTCTCAAAGCTCTGTTGCAATTATTCTGCTTCCTTTGACATTTAAATCTAGGAAGTACACTCTGAGGTTAGGTAACTATCTTTTTTTAAGGACAGTTATTTTCCTTTTTTCTTCTCACCCAAGGATATTTTTTCCATTGCCTGTCAGAGAGAGTGGAAGGGAGAGAGAGAGAGAAAGAGAGACATCGATGTGAGAGAGACACATTGATTTGTTGCCTCCTACACGAGCCCCAACCTCACTAGGGCTGGAGATGGAGCCTGCAACCGAGGTACGGAATCGAACCCGGGGCCCTTCAGCCTGAGGGCCGACGCTCTAACCACTGAGCCAAACTGGCTAGGACTATTTTATTTTCCTTGACTAGATTTTATGTAATTCTTTGTTTTATTCTTGAAATTAATCATTTTCACTAAGATATTTCTTTATCACTTTTTATTTTTACTTTTTAAATTTATCTTCATTGTTGAAAGTATTACAGACGTTCCCCCTTTTTTTCAGCATGGCGGGACCTGGAGAGTATTGTGCTGGGTGAAGTGGGCCAGTTAGAGAAAGACAAATACCACAGGATCTCACTTATATGTGGAATCTAATGAGCAAAACAAACTGGTGAACAAAATAAATGGAAAGACATGGAAGCATGGAACAGACTGAGGGCTCTCAGAGGGAAGGGGGGGGGTGAAAGGGGGAGGCAGGAAGAGGTTAATCTCTATCATTTTTTAAAATTCCCCGTGACCCCTTTGGTCTGGCAACTTCAGTAGTTCTTCCTATCAGGAGTTTGCATCAATTTTGTCTTTGGGTGCTGCTGCTCCGTGCATTCTGGTTGCTTTTATCTCTCCAGGAGCACCAATTATGCTGCTTCCCCCCTTCACCGCCTTCCGTAGCCATAATGTGTTCTGTTACCTCCCTTGGAGCCTTCGGACGTTCCCATTTACAGTCGCACCCTGCATAACAGTATTTCAGTTAATGACGGCGGTCCTATCACGTTATCATGGAGCTGAACGATTCCCATCGCTAGCGATGTCGTAGCCATCCTCAAGTCCAGCGCCTCGCCCTGCCCCGGCGTTTGTGGTGCGGCCTTGTGAGCAAGCCTGCTGCCCTGCCGGTCGTGTACAAGCGAAGCACGTAGACTCATGCACAGGGCAGTACTTGATAATAACTGTGTTCCTGGGTTACGTATTCACTATACTATAATCATGATTTTAGAATGTACTCTTCCTGCCTATAGAGCGAAGTTTGCTGTACAAGTGTGCAGGGCCACGCGGGTGGCAGCCTCCCGCGGCACGCGTTTCCCGTGCCTCTTGTTCGCTCCTTTTGTCTTGTGCTCCACTTGACCTTGTGACGTTTGTACAGCGACGTGCCGTACAGACCTGTAGCCCGGGAGCAGCAGGCTGCGGCATCAGGCTGGGCGGGTGGCGGGCTGTGCCGTCCGGGTCGGTGTTAGTGCCCTCGGGGATGTTCACACAACACAAGCACGTAATGATGCACTTCTCAGGATGTATCCCCACTGTTGGGTGGAAACTGACTGTAGAAAAGGCTTTTTAGCATGTGCATTCCATAGCTTTTTTTTTTTTAAGTAGAGTCAGAACTGCTTTTTTAATTTTTTTGTTTAATTCTGATGCCATATTTAAAAATGTCTTGCAATTTCTCTTTTGTTTTAAAATTTTGTGTAGTAAGAAGTTGTAATATATGCGGCATATGCAATGTAGGTTGTGAATCATGACAGTAAAACAAGAACTCATGCCTGGTGTGGAACATCTTTTCACATGCTGTTTGCCATCTGTATATATTCTTTGGTGAGGTGTGTGTTGAGGTTGTTGTCCATTTGTTAATCAAATGTTTGGTTTCTTATTGTTGAGTTTTATGAGTTTTCAGTAGTTTAGATAACAGTCCTTTATAAGATTTGTCTTTTGCCAGTATTTTCTCCCAGCCTGCTTTGCAAAGTGGAATTTTTTAATTGTAATGAAGTCCAGCCTATCAATTCTTTATTTAATGAATCAGGCCTTAGTTGTTGTATTTAAAAAGGCATCACCATACCCAACGTCATCTAGGTTTTCTTATATGTTATCGTCTAGGAGTTTTATAGTTTTGCATTTTACATTTAAGACTATAATCCATTTTGAGTTAATTTTTGTGGAAGATGTAAGATCTTTGTCTAGATTCATTTTTTTTGCATGTATGTCCGGTTATTCTAGTAACGTTTTTGTCATTTCCTCATCATATTGCCTTTGCTCCTTTGTTAGAAATCAGTTGACTATATTTGCATGGGTCTATTTTGGGACTGTATTCTGTTCTACTGCTCCAGTTGTTCATTTTTTCACTGAGGCCATCCACATTTTGTTGATTACTATAGTTTAACATTATCTTAGAGTCAAGTGGTGTCAGTCCTCTTTAGAATCAGTTTATTGATATTCACAAAACAACTTGCTGGGATTTTGATTTGAATTATATTGAATCTATAGGTCAGGTTAGGAAGAATTGTCATCTTGACAATGTTGAGTTTTCCTATCCATGAACGTGGGAATATCTCTGGTTATTTAGTTTTCTTTGATTTAGTTAATCAGAGTTTGGTAGTTTTTCTCAAATGGATATTGTAATGTTTATATTTTATTTCTGCTGATTCATAATCATGGTAGCTTATGATTTAATAGGAGCTCTTCAAGTTCATTCCTCCCAATTAACATAAATGGCTACAAGTTTAGTGTCTTGATTTTAATGTGGATACAATAATTTAATTACAAAGCAATCCTGGTGTTGTTTTCTTCATTCTCCTTACCTCAAGCTACTGTCTCTCCATCTCTCACTCCTTTGTAGATTTCCTTTTCTTGAGAACTCAAAATGCTTTAAAAGGTTTTTTATAATCTGTCCAGATCTAGTTCATTATAACGCTAAAATATTTGTAATCATTTCTATATTTTATTCATTTCCCCTTTTCGTTTCATTATCTTTTAAATCTCAACTTCTTTTCATTCTGTTTATAAGAGCTAATGACTCGTTACATTCAATTGAGGATACAAAGTTCCAGAAATTTTCTTCTGATTACTGCAGGTGATCTTTCCGAGCTAAGTTCTTCCTTTGAGTTTTAGATGCCATTCCATTTCTCTTGTTTAGCAATTTTTTTTCCATTGAATTAGTTTTCTGTATTCATCTTCAAACAAATTGAAATCTGTACTATTTATTTGTTAAAGATTTGTCAATAGATATTTCTCTGTTCTTTGTCCACTTGAAGTGACATCTCTAATCCTCACTTCCCAGACTTAACATTGTTGGCTGTTTTCATGCATAGAACCTCTAGGCTAAATGCCAAACTCTAGTAATAATTTACCTAGACGGTATCTTCTCCTGCTGCCATTTGCCTTGTTCTCTATAAGCTGAATGGATGGGATACATTAAAAAAGACATTTCCTAGCTGCCCTGAACTTCTGATGAGTCCTTTCTAAGAGTTCTTACTGAAGAGATGTAGAAAGATGCAGGTTTAAGGTTGGGGGCCTGTAGGAGGGGAAGGAGATTCGGCATGAGTTCTCTGGCCTGACTCTAGATCAGCACCAGGGGTTGCTCAGATTCAAGCTTGGCATAGACCTGGGCTTCTGAGTCTCTGAGTCAGAGGACAGACAGTGGGGGAAGCATGAAGCATCTTCCTATATTAGAGAAAGAGTCTTTGTTTCATGTGGCACAGAACCTTTTATATCATAAGAAGAAGCTTGGCTATTTTTCCCCCTGATACACTTCCATCTACTTTCCTGTAAAGCTCTATTATTTGTCTTTGTTATAACTCCCCCCCCCCCCAGTATCTTTGTATGCATTTTGAGGGGATATTGTAAAAAACCTGCACTAGGTATCATGTTGAATGTAAGTCCAATAGGTGATTTTTAAATGAAAATAAAAAAATACCTAGTACTTCAGCTTAATCATGACCATGAGGGCTCTATTTCTACACTTAATTCTTTTTGCTTTTCAGTGGGGTTTCCAGGCTTGTTTTGACTCAGGTAGGGGCATAGAGGAAACTGAGTAATCAGGTGGATGGGGAGGAGACCCTCAGGTTTTTGGCTGCCTCAGCATATCTGTACTCTCCTCTATTAGTGGAAATGTGGTAGGGATCTCCACGTCAAATTACTATTCATATTTTTCTCAGTCTGGAGACAGCCTTAAACACATAACATGATAATGGATTCTTCCTTCCTTCTTTCATTTATCCACCCATCAATTTATATATATATACACACATATATACATATATATATTTATTTATTTTAATACTCACCTAAGGACATGGTTATTGATTTGAGAGAGGGGGGGGAGAGAGAGAGAGAAAGAAACAGTGATGTGAGAGAGAAGCATCCATCAGTTGCCTTTCTGTACGCACCCCAAGTGGGGATCAAACCTGTAACCTTTTCGTATATGGGACAACACTCCAACCAACCAACCCACACCAGCCAGGGCCACCCATCGATTACTGGGATCTAGTCTAAGGGTTGGTATGAATTAAAGGAGTGAGAGCTCCTCATGCTGACCACAGTCAATTGGGGTAAAAAGGGTATTTAAATGCCCAGTAATAATGAACACAATAGACAACAGAATGATTGATTCAGCCTCACAGAGAAATAATTTTTGAGTTGATCATGAAGTCTGAATCATCCACCAACAGAGGGAACAACATGAACAATGAAAAAGAGTTATCTGAAGCATGGCATGTTGTGAAACTGAAGTTAAAGATGTGTTTGTGGGAATGAGAAGGATGGTGAGCCTGGAAAGATAGACTGAGGCCAGCTTGTGAAGGGCCTAGTATGTTAGGCTGGTGTGTGGTCTCTGCCCTGAGGGCATGGGTGGTCAGTGTAGGGGCCTTAGTCAGCTTGACTACTACAAAAATTCCATGAACTGAAAGTCCAATATAAGGGTGCCAGCATGGTTGGGTGCTTGGTGAGGGCCCTCTCCCTGGATATGTCCTCAGATGGCCTTTCCTTGGTGTGGGCATAAAGAGAGAGAGAGAGACAGACAGAGGCAGAAAGAGACAGAGAAATAAGGTAGAGAGATCTTGAGTCTCTTCATCTTCTTATAAGGACACTAATCCCATCTTGGGGGCCCCCACCCTCATTATCTCATCTAACTCTGATTACCTCCCAAAGGCCCATCACATTGGAGATTAGGGCTTCACCATATGAATTTTGGAGGGGCACACTCAGTCTATAACAGAGGATAACAGGTAGTGGCAGGATCAGGTCTACATTCTAATATACAACAGGGGCCTAAAAACACAAACAGAAAACCATCTACAAGCAAAGCAAAAATACATTTGTAGAGTGCTTTTTACAATTCCAAGTAACTTTCTCTACATTATCTGATTGGGTTTGTTCTTTGAAACCATCCTGTGATGGATTATTGGCCCCATTTTAAAGATAAGGAAACAGATGCAGAAAGGTCACTGACTTGCCCAAATTGGCTCAGCTAGTAGAAGGTGGGGTGGAAAGATAAACTTAAGTACTTGGAAAAACAATATAGCTAGAGCATTTCCCCAGTCTTGGCTCTGGGACTACCTCCTGGTACTGATTTCTATCTCCAATGAGGCCTGCAGGGATGTTTAGGAAGTTGCTAAGTTACTGCAAAAGTAGTAAATGGAGGAGCTGGCAGGTGTAAAATTCCAGCCCAGTGCTCATTTACCACCAGGATGGTAGATTTCTGTCTGATATGAGTGATGGGTTCTACAGGGATGAGCAATTGTAGGTAATCAAAATTAGTCTTGAAAATCTCTTAGGAGGGCATGTGATCTTGGAGACCTCAGGCCTTTTAAAAATTTCCTCCAGTGTCTGAACATTACGATGTGGATGAAGTGTCTGGCTCACATATGGGGGTCTGTTGCATGAAAATACTTGCTATTTTTTTCAAAGGCTGGGATCCCACTTAGTGTGGTGAGATCCTCACACCAGGAGACACATAAGAGGACTGAGAGCACACGCTAGGGCATGTGCTCACTGAGTGTAAAAATGGATAGAATCATCTACACTTTTAAAATTTCTTTCTCTTTTCATTCCTATAGAGCCTGAATGGTTGCATTTGAGTGAATTAAATGTGCTTATAACATGACTCTACTCCATGCATAGATGATCTTATGCACTAACCTCTGGAATCTTTCCCACTGACCCTGGACTTGACCTCAGAACACATCTCAACTCAGAGCAGCTGTAACCAGTCAACAGACTTGGCATCCCTGGACTATATGAATGCTACTTGTTTTTAAAAATACATTTGAAATGTTTTGAAAAATATTAATTGCTAGGAAAACATAAATAAGCACTATTATTCTAATTGCAGGAGGCAAGCTAACATCCTCATACTTCTGGATTTGAACACCTGTGCCTGTCCAAAGCTGGGCAAGGGCAGAGAGAATCTCCAGAGGAGGACTGTAGGCCCAAGAGGAATGAGAGATGGGTGAGTGTGTCCCTGGCTTAGGTCCCGGAGGGAAGAAGCTTTGATTTTCTTTCTCAACGAGCAGGACACAGGGAAAGGGTCATGCAGCGGGGGGTGCACAGGCTTTCAGCCAAATGTCAGCTCTGCCACTAGACAGCTACATACTGTTCCTGGTCTGTAAAGTGTGAAGAAGATCTCTTCTTTCCTTGTGTCCTTGTGAAGATTGAATGAGTGGTAAGGGCAGGTCAGAGTGAGTCATTGCCCCAGGATGGCCCCCAGGATGGCCCCAGTCCAAGGGCCTGGAGCTGGGTGGGAGTCCACCAGTGACCTCACCTTTCCCTGCCCTCAGCCCCTGCATCCTTTAGGGTCCTTTTTGCCAGATGCTCCTCCACACCAGTCTGCCTTCAGATAAGTCAATAAGTGGACAGATGAGTCAACTCGGGCATTAGAATATTTGCAAAGGGTGGATCTCAAGACAACGGACGTGTGAAATAATGCGTTGCGGCACGGGGTGAATTTGTTCCAACCAAAGGGCCATCAGCAGTGTCAAAGGCAGTTAGCATCACCTGCCTCTGTATCTATTTCTTGTTAGCTTTCCAACACTGAACAGTAAACACATTTCACTGTTTTACGAGCCTCCCCAAAACAAATATTCTGACTGCGATGTTAACCACTTTTCTCCCTCCCACCAGCCCTGTGCATAGCCGTTTCTTGCTCATTCGCTGGCTTTCATTCCAAAACTTTTTAAAGTTTAAGACGTTGGGAACCTGCTGAGTTCAGGAGCAGGAGTTGAGAAAAGTTCCGACAGAAAAATCTCTTTCTTGATCTCCTTTCTCTTCACTACAGCTAAAAATATACATTTCTCCACCCCTCCCTGTCAATTCCCCTGTAATTAGAAGGGCTGCCACATTTTCACCCAGTAAATCTCTGCCCTGGGGCAGCAGGACCTGAGACTCAATCCCTGCAGTTCCCTAAGGTGCTTACAGCTCTGAGGGAAGCCCAAGGGCCTGGGGATCCTACCCTTCCCCTTTCGTGGTCACCAGTTCTTGAACTAAAACTCAGTTGGGGTTTATCATCTCTGTGTTTTGTATCACCTTCTGTGATTCTGGCTCTGAAACATACTATGATGTTAATGCCAGTGGGCACTGGAGACCAGACTCAGAACAAGGTTAGCCAACTCCTTGGTTGGGGACTGGGGAACACCCCAATCCTTTTGAGTCTCCTACAGCAATGTGGATGAAAAGCACATTAATATCTCAGTACATTATTTGGCTATACCCTGCAGCTGGGAAGCCCGGTTATGCTTAACTGTGACTTTTCCACCCTCATCTGGCCATAGAACTCCTTTCCCCTCTTAACGTCTGTTAACACCCATATCAAATGTTACCTGTATTAGAGCCCACAGGAAAGAGCTGGCATATTCAAATGGAAATAATTTAAGAAGGGTTAAATTAGAAAAGGTCTAAGTACAGAACTGTGGGCAGGGTTTCATGGAGAGTTGCATCCGCCTGGGCCAGCAGCAAGGGAACTGTCACCACCCCATCCTGAAGGACAGGGGAGGTACAGGAGGACCTGGCAGATCCACTGTGTCAGCCTTGTCAGTCAGCACGTATTCACAGCCCCCCATCCACATCGCAGAGCGCTTCTCCTTCTCACCTTCCATCTGAGGTCTGGGGGTGGTTGTGAGGGCTAATTGGCGCTGGGACTCTGCCGCCCAACTGTCAGACTCCAGGCTTGGTTCGCACTATGCCCACAGGAGGTGAAGAATTTCAGGGCTGCCACGAACCTTAGCTTATCCAAGCATGTTCTTAATGGCACCGGGAGACTCTCTAGGGATGGGAGAAAGAATGAGAAGAGTGTGATGTCTGATGGCCATTCTCAGGCAAGTGGGATCCCAGGCCACAGGGTTCAGACTGCGGTAGAGTGTCCAGAAGCCCGCCAGGGGCGCTGGGTGGCGCCCCTTCTCTAGAAGCTCTGGTCTCTGGAGCCAGTAGCGATGCCTAGGAAGCAGAGTGCTTAGCAGACAAGCTGTCAACCTGGAGAACGAGGCCGTGGGGGAGGTTCTGGGGCAGGGCCAGGACAGCCACACCAGAAGTGCGCCGGAGAAAGCGGAGCAGAGTTGGAGATCCTGGTTGCAGTGGATTTTGATGGGTTCTCAGGCCAGCAAGTGGGCAGGAGAGCCACTCAGGCTGCTGGGATGCAGGGTGCTGATGATCATTTTCACGGGGTTCACCACTTTTCGTGCAAGCAGCTCTCGCTCTCTATTCTTATCTCTACCTCCTTCCCTCCTTGCCCTCCTCTTTTCTGTGCACCCCCTTTCTCCGGCCACTGCTCTGCTTACTTGCCCACCTTTGCCTCCGCCTCCTCGTGATCTATTAATCTTGCCTTTCTTTTGTGTTTCAGTCTCTTCTCCCTTTTTTTGATACAATTTTTGTATTAGGCTGTGCTATCTATATATTTTAAATCCCAGAGGCGTATCTGCTAATTGTACTTTTAGGGAAATAATTATGCAAGTTAAGATGATTAGATAATGAAAGTGTTCTCTGTGGCTGGCCTCTTTACAAAATGACGGTGGGGCAATGATGGGCATGGGGATTGTTTGTACTTAAACTAGCACAATGGCACAGCTCTTGCCAGAGCTCTTTGGAAACATCTGGATTGTATTCAGATCCCTCCCAGAACTCGGCCAGAGTGCTAACCCTGGGAGCTCCATCCTGGGAACAAGATTGGACATTCTGTGGCCTTCCAGGAGGGCAATAGTCAGGGAACCCATGATATGGCTTGGGGCTCAGGACCAATGGAATTCCTAGATCCAGATGAAACACATGCACACACACACACACACACACACACACACACACACACAAACACACACGCACACACGCATACATGCAGGGCAAGATTATGGCTTCCCTCAAGCGGAGGATTGTGTAGACACTAAATCGCTGAAACACATCACCTCTGAGATTGCTTCATTACTCACTGATGGTGGCCGTAAGCTTCCTGCTCACTCACTATTGTCATATAAAAAATGTTTGCGAGACACCTGCTTTTCTTGTCTGGGCTCTGCTCTTGATCTAGTACCAGCTGCCTCGCGGGAGCCCCCAGGCACTCCTGGGCCACAACCTGGCATCCAGCAGAGTGCTAATTTCCCTAGGCAGGCAGAGGTGGAGTGCCCACAGTCTCAGGCCCCGGGCCTCGGGAGGGGTGTACTTCTGCTGGGGTCCTGAGGGTCTGGAAGGAGTGCTTGCTGGGAAGAATGGAAAGGACCGGACATGGGTTCTGAGCCTTCTCTTCTGCAAAGGGAGAACTGATGCTCAGAGAGGTGAAATCACATGCCCAAGGCATACAGTCAGCAAATGGGGGGCAAGGTTTCAAATCCTATGCTCTTGGTCCTTGGATTGGACCCTTACCCAGGGAATAGGATTGCCATTGGTGTCAGAGTTAAATTAATCCCCTCCACGACCTCAAGGAAGAGGACATTTTCAGACCCTTCAGGCAAGAAGCGCCCCCTGAAATATGTGTGGCCACAAGGAATCTGTGATCCGTCTCAGGCTTTAACCATAGAGAGGAACGAAATTACTCCCCGATTTAATCAGAACTCCTCCCACTAGACCTTCAGCGCTTTGCATTGTCCGTGTCCCCGCAGCCCATAGCACCACCGTCTCTGTGGTCCAGCGGCCATCTCGACCTCATCGGCTCCCTTCATCGCCACCCGCACAGGCCGCACAGGAAATGGGTGACAGGCAGGATGTGCTCCCTGAGAGTACAGTAGAAGTGAAGGAGGCTCAGATAACGGGTGCCCAACTCTTCTGACTTATTTTATTCTCTGACTTATTTTTTCCCATTTTTCATTTTTATTTTTCAATCACAGTTTACATTTAATATTTTTCTGCATTAGTTTCAGATATACAGTGTAGTGGTTAGAAAATCATGTGCTTGACAGAGAGGTCCCCCAATGTTTCAAATACCCACCTGGCCCCATCCATAGTAGCATGACATTGCTGACTACATCCCCTGGGCTGTAATCTACATCTCTGTCTACTCTGTCACTACCAATTTGTACCGTTTAATCCCTTCACCTTTTTCTGACTGTTTTTAAATGATCAGGCACAAGTTCAGAACAGCCCCAATCAGGGTGCTCCTGGTTCAGACTTCGGCCCCCCACAGCCTCCAGTGAGGAAACCATGGAGCTGAATCCTTCCATAAAGTCCTGCTCCTGTGCCCTGGCAGCTCACACATCCTTGCAGGCCTTCGGTATTCCCAGAGCCCTCAGTGATACTGCAGGCAGGGCTGTTGGGATCAGCAAATAAAAATACTCCGTTAAACATAAATTTCAGATAAAAAGCAAATACATGTTTAGTGTAAGTATATTCCATTTAAGATTTAGGATATGCTTATGCTATGAAAGTGTTTGTGGTTTACCTGAAAAGATCTGCAAAGATTTTCTGTGGAGGTTCTGCAGCCGGGGATGCCATCAGCAGGATCTCACCTGAGTGAGTCCAGTTAGATTCGAGTCAGAAGAAGCCAAGCACCCGAGCCCCAGAACAGGTTTCACCACAACACCTTTAGAACCGTGAAGTCTCCTGCTCTGCCCTGCAGTCTAAACTGAAGTGCGGCATCTGTGATGTCACGTTCAGGGCGGAACAGATGCACAGCTCACTCTCCAGAGCTGTTTGCATAGACCTCTTTTCTCAATGTCAGTGAGTATTCACTTTTCTGACTGGTAAAGTCATACATGTTCATTGTTAAAAGTGTGGAAATCATAGATCAGTAAAAAGACAAAAATGAACATTCACCTTAACTGCAGCATATGAACTCTGGAGCCAGGTTGCCTGAGTTCGAATCCAGCTCTGGCACTTCCTAGCTGTGTGGGTCCAAGCAAGTGCCTTAACCTCCCAGTGCCTCAGTTTTCAATCTGTAAAATGAAGGTGATAGTAGTGGCTGAAATGAGTTTCTGAGCATTAAATGAGTTTATGGGTGTTCTGGTGCTTAAAAAGTACCTGATACATAGTAAGCACTGTGCAAACATTTGACAAATGAAATTTAAAATTCTGTCACCCAGCAATAAGTGTTACTGATGTTTTTTCTATGCATTTCTGTGCATTCTATCAGACAGGTTTAGACCATACTGTGGTAGATTGCATTTTTCAAAGTTGGACATAACCACTCTCCCACGAACATGCTCCTCTGCAATGTGGTCTGGACACTGCCTCATCAAGAGGTAGACTGAATTCCTCTCCCCTTGAACCTGGGCTGTCCTTAGTTGTTTGGTCAACAGGATGTGGTGAAAATGGTGTTCTGGGGCTTCAAGGCCAGGCCTGAGGAGGCTTGTGGTCTCTGCCTCCCTTTACTGGCGCGCTCACCTTTGGGGACTCACTCTTGGAACCCACTGCTTGCCGGAGAAAACCAAAGACGTGGAAAGACCTGGTGTTGGTGTTCTGCCCAATGCCCTGGCTGAGTGGCCTGCTAGCTGGCAGACAGCTTCCCCTGCTAGCCCACGGGAGTGGGTCAGCCCTGCTGAGCCTTCAGGGACTGCATCCCCAGCTGCCATCTGCCTGCAACGGCATGAGAGAGCCCTGAGCAAGCACCATGTGGCTGAGCCCAGTTAACCCGCAGATCTGTGCGGGATAATCATCATTTACTGCATGAAGCCACTAAGTCATGAGAAGGATTTTATGCAGCAGTAGAGAACTAGAAATATATTTAAGGTAAATACTCAAGACCCTGAATTTTAAATATTGACCAAAGGGTCTTCTGTCTATAGTTTCACAATTAATTTCAGAGACAAGGGACATTTTCAACAAACTGCCCTGACTAAGCAAATACATTGCTCTCTCTTTAGACAAGTTAATGACCAGCTGGGCTTGAGCCCTAGGTCATCTGTACATGAAGGCAACTTGGAGATCATCTAATAATCATTTGTCTGCCTGTTTGCTTTACTGATGAGGATCAGCGGGGTGAAGTGACTTGCCCAAGGCCAGCCACCAGGGGGCTAAGTGACAGAGCCTGGGCTGGACCTCAGGTGTTGAGACTCTAGCTCAGTGCTCTGTTATGATATTGTGCTACCTGTTTATGCTGATGTTCGGGGCAGGGTTGAATTGGGAGTTTCAAAGGCCTGATGAGAGGAGGAAAGGTGCTTGAGTCCCGAAGTCATCTGACTCTTGCGTGGCTATGTGCAGCCCCGTGCTTCTGGGAGCTACAGCTTCTTTAAAAAGTGCTGTTTCGTGCTCTGTCTAGTGAGAAAACTGTGAAACATGTTGAGTCAAAGCCAAGTTTGTGGAGACAGGGTCAGTGGGGAGGTGATTGTGCTGAGGGTCAGGAGGGTGGCAGGCCTCAGGACACCCTGTTGTCCTGGGATCGAGAGGGTCTGGCAAGAGTGGGGGCTATGGTGAGTATGGCCCCTGGCCTGGGCTGTGAGAGTCAGCTCAGGGGACTGTCCCTGGGCCTCCTGCTCACTACCATTCCAACTGAGCAATTCAAAATCGAAGGCTGGTGGTGTCTGGCTGATGCAGGAGGCAACTGTCCTCATTCCAGGAGGGGGGGAGACCCAGATAGAGGTGCTCAGTGAGGAGAGAACATCAGATGCTTGTTGAGCTGTGTTTCCCACAACTCAGAAGTTGAATTCCTAACTCCTAATGCATCAGAATGTGACCTCTTTAGAAATAGTGTCTTTCAGATGTAGTTAGTTAAGATGAGGTCAGGCTGGAATAGGGTTGGCTTCTCATCAATGAGCAGTGTCCCTATAAAAAGGGGAAATTTGGACACAGACACACACACAAGGAGAAGGCCATGTAAAGATGAAGGCAGAGACTGGGGTGATGCTTCTACAAGCCAAGGACACCAAAGATTGCCGGCAAGCCACCAGAAGCTAGGAGGGAGGTATGAAACAGATTCTCCCTCACAGCCTCCAGGAGGAGCCAACCCTGCCCACACCTGATCTCAGACTTCCAGCCTTCATTGCTGTGAGACAATACATTTCTGCAGTTTAAATCGTCTCATTGTGATACTTTGCTATGGCAGCTGTAGGAAACTAACCCAAAGTTATATAGGTCAAGGCATAGTCTTGAGATTTTTAAAAAAAGATGAAAGGGGCAAGACAGTAATTGGTTGGAGGAGGGAACGGTGGGTGGGGTGACCTTGGCTTATGGCCAGCTCCACTGGGAGAGTCACATGCAGCCCCTGGAATTCTGGAGCAGAGTCATGCCACCTGCAGCGGAGAATTATGCTCCTTTTGAGAAATAGCTCTTGGCATGTTACTGGATCCTGGTAGAGACAGAGCACTTGGCCATGAATATGGCATCTGGAACTGATTATTATGAGCTGGGGTCTGTCAAACCTGCCAAGTTATAAAGTCAGACAGGTCCAGCAGGTGTCCACCATGGTGTGGAAATATTATCTCTGGGGCTGAGCCTGAGCAGGACCAGAAGGCATCACTAACCTGCAAGCATAGGTAGTCCAGACCTCCTTGTCACCCACCACAGTTGGACCAATGCCCTTCTCCGACTTGTGCCTATGACCGTATAGGGGAATCCCATATAGCCAGCTGGAATAACAGGACAAAGCACAAGCTTGGTTTACAGATGGATTAACTCATTACATGGGTGCAAGTCAAAAACGGATAGTTACTAAATTTTCCCCACATGTAGGGGTGGCTCTGAAAGACAGTAGAGAGGGGACATCTTCTCAAAGGGTAGAGCTGCAAGCAGTGCATCTAATCATCTACTTTGTATGGAAGCAAAAGTGGCCCAAGGTGACTGGCCAATGACTGGTCCAGGGTTGGAAAAGAAAGGGAATAGAGGATCATAGGGGAAAGGCATGTGGTGGACACAGGGGAGTGAGCACAAAGTATAAGGGTTTTTGCGTTGCACTCACCACCAGTATGTGTATCTGTATGAACACTGACCGGGAAGTGTCTGCTATCAGCTGGACAACCAAGTAGGCAAAATGACTTGTTCTTTTGACATTAGCCAACCTTCATCATCAGCCACCCCAGACTGGCATGATGGGCTCATGAGTGGAGTGCCACAGTGTGGGCCCAACAGCATGGACTCCCATTTATCAAGCCTGATCAACTACTGTCATTTCTGAATGTGCAAATTCTTAGCAACAGTAACTAATTCATGCAGGTACTCCTCCTCAAGGGAACAAGTTGGTCACTAATGACTGTTGACTATATTGACACTCTTCTACCCTAGAAGGGCCAGTGGTTCCTGCTCACAAAGATTGATACCTTTGCTGAGGATGGGCTTGCCCTTCCTTCCCTTGAAGTCTCAGCCAGCATTACTATCTGGGGTTTATAGAATGCCTGGTTCATAGGCATGGAGTCCCACACAGAGTAGCTTCCCTAGAGGATCCAGTTCACATTGAAGAAAGTGTGACAGTGGGACCATGACAAGAGGATCCACTGGTTTCGTCACATACTTCATCACTCAGAGGCATCCTCATGCAATGTTGGAATGGCCTTCTATAGATAGGCACAATGGAAACCATAGCTTAGAAGGGTGAGGTGCCATCATTTAGGATGCAGTACATTTTAAAAATCAGTGACCCTTATATGGTGCTCTGTCTCCCATAAAACAATGCAAGGGTCCAGGAACAAAGGCTCAGAAACAGGGGTGGCCTCATCTACCCTCATGCCAATGACCCATGGGGATGTTATATGCCTGTCCCTGCAACTTTGGGTTCTGTAGATTTGGAGGTTCTGATTGCCCAAGGAGTGCACACTTGCCAGGGGTCACAGTAAGTTTACCATTGACCTACAAGTTACAGCTGCTGCCAGGACACTTCAGATTCATTGTGCTTGGAGACAATGGGCAAGGAGAGGAGTCATTATACTTACAGGAGCAAGTGACCTTGATCAGGAGGAGGAGACAGATCTGTTTTTACACATTGGAGGAGGGAAAGAATACATGTGTAACCCAGATGTTATGGGCTGAATGTTTGTGTTCCAGCACCCACTTAAAAAAAATCTGTATATTGGAACTAACCTCCAACGTGGCTATGTGTAGAGATGGGGCTTCTAAAGAAATAATTGTCATAAGAATGGGCCATGATCCAATAGGATTGGTGTCCTTATAAGAAGAGACAACAGAGAGTTCTCTCTCTCTTCTTGTGCATGAACTGAGGAAAAACAATATGAGCAGAAACTGAGAGGGTGGCTGTCTACACATAAGAGGAGAGCTTTCACCAGTCATCTGATAGCACCTTGGTCTTGCACTTCCAGTCTCCAGAACTGTGAGAAAGTAAATTCTTGTTTAAGCCACCAGCCTGTGGTATTTTGTTATAGCACCTCAAACAGACTAATACACTGGGTGATCCACTTGGGTCTCTTAGGGTGCTTTGTTGCCTCATTGTAACTATGAATGGAGACGCATAGCCACGCTGACCTGAGATGAATGATTACAGGAATTTATAACACTCAGGAATGAGGGTTTCAGTCACACAACCAGGGGCGTCACCCAGACCTGCCAAAGTCTTGGTGAAGTTGCTGAAGATGCGGATAAAGGGACAGCAGAGAAGGGAGAGGATAGTATTAATTATGGCCTCATGGTCAATTGCAAGAGTTCATCCTACTAACCTCCCTCATCTTGTTCCCCCTCAGGAAGAAAAGCCCGCTGGAACCATGGAAGAGTTGCTGTCCAAATCTGTGTGGAGAAGTAGAAATGTTTGGTGCAAGGGGTGGACTGTAGTGGCTATAAGAACGTGCCGTGTGGACCTCCAATTACAGAGAGCACCAGTGCTGCCAGCTGCTGTGCTCTAAAGCTCATCATCACATTTGTACTGTGATCCCACTTCCATGGACTGCTCCCAGCCAATAAATGAGTGTAGCAGTGAGGAAGGTGCATTTTTGGGAGACATGGCTCCCTCCAATGACTGACAAATCAGAAAGAGGTTGTAGACTACGCATGGATCTGGCTGGGGCAGCCAGAGGAGGCCTTGAAAACAAGGTAACATAGGACAAAGACTTACAGGAGGGGGATGAGCAAGCCCTTGGGTTTCTGGGAGAGAGGTCCATGCAGTGGAAAGAATATGTACAAAGGCCTGGAAGGAGGAGTGTGCTTGGTGCTCTCATTAACATCTGCCTGTCTACTTACCATCCCTGTACTCAGTCACCTGAACACAGATCAGCTGTTTTTTTTTGCAGTCTTGGAGTTTTAGTGGTTTGCATTTCCAGACTATGTTCATGTTATCTGACTGTAGCATCTAAGAGGCAAAAAGTTATTTCTCACTATGGCATCAGGCTTGAAGTCTATTATTTCAGGATCCCCATCAGGTTCAGAGGCAGGTAAAGCTCCTCAAGTGTAACTCTTCAGGTGTACTTTTTCTTGAGCCAGGGACTTTGAGGTACTGAAATACTAGTACCCTGGCTTTTGGAATCAGAAAATTAGAGTCCTGCTTCACTTGCTTCACTTACAGGCTGCATGGCCTGAATAGTCCCTTACCCTCTCTGAGCCTCTATTTTTTATTTATAGATGGAGATGATAGCAACATCTACCACACAAACCAGGAAGAAAAGAAAATAAGACCGTCTATTTTAAGTTGTTTATGAATGGCTGGCATGTATATAGCACAAATATACTAACTGGACCATTAGTCTATTTTTTGATATTTTAGTTACTATTATATAACAAACGTGAAAAAAGTATTGGCTTAAAACAACAATCTTTTATTTGCTCATAGTTCTAAAAGGTAGGCTGGGCTTGGCTGGGTGGTTCTTCTGCTGGTCTTTCTGGGTGTCACTTTTGTGGTTATAGTCATCCACAGCTCAAATGGGGATGTGGGTCCCAAGATGGATTCACTCATATGCCTGGCTTCATTCACGTGTTCTCAGGTAGGGCTTTTGGCTGGGGTGTCTCGTTTACCTCTACATGGTTTCTCCTTTCTTAATAGGATAATCAGTTTTTCTTTTTCATAGTGATGGCCATTTTTCAAGAGTATGAGAATGGCTACTGTTAAGCCTTTTGAGGCCTTGGCTCAGAAGTCACACAATATCACTTTTGTAACATTAGATTGACCAAACAAGTCACAAACCGAGCTGAGATCCAAGGGGTGGAGAAATATGTCCCATTTTGTAATGGAAGGAGCTGCAAAGTCACACTGCAAAGGGGTTTGGATGGAAGAAACGGGCCACCTTTAGAACCAATATACCACAGTCTATCCTCCGGCTGTGGCAAATCACTCCCTGTCATTTGCAAAATACACTCACCCTTCCCAAGACCCTCAAAAGTTTTATCTCACTATGGCACCAAGTTCAAAACAAGTTATCTCATGATCTGAGTCAGGTTATCATATAGATAAGACTTCTCTAGCATGGCTTGTCAGGTGTAGCTTTTCTTGTTACAGAGATTTTGAACTTAAAAGATAAGCATCCCTTTCCCACACTGTTAAAACACAGTAGTGAGAAAGGAACTGAATAGACCTTATAGACACTCCTATTTAAAGTGAAGAGGATGGGAACCACAAAGCAGTCACTGGTCCATAGCAATTATGAATTCCAGCTGGTGACATATTATCTCCCCTTATATGAGTCAGATAATATTTTTTGATTAGAGCCTGATTCTGCTCCCTGAGAGGGTTATCTAGTCAATTATTCATTGTGGCATTTAGACCTTCCCTCTGGACTTCACCCATAGATGATTTTTCCTCCCCATAGGCAATTATCCATGTCTGCAGCTATGTAGACTTATCAGCCTGATTATTGCTTGTAGAAAGTGAAGCTCCAGGAGTCTCTTTTCATTTTAAATTGTCTCTTTCACTTTTAGTCCAACCTTGTAGTACTTTCACTGACAAAACTCTCTTAAAATTTTTGTGGGTTTCCTATGAATCTTATTGGGATTCACTCCTTGCTCCCAAAACTTCATCCATAATTGTTTTTGAGACAAAACTTTCTGGTTAGGTGTGTCAAGCTGCTGTGGGACAATGCCCTCAAGATTCTCAGAAGTCCTTTTGTCTATCTGAGAGGGTCTTCTAGGCTCTTACTTTTAGAGATCTTACAAGTACACCCGTGATTTAATCATTATGCTGATTAAATTTCTTATATGAGAATCTTTGCCCTGCTGAAGAAATTAGGGATGAAAAACAGTTTAATTTTTTTTTAAACCAGAAATTTTTAGGTCCTCTCTATTTCTTCTAAAATATGCTTGGATACCAAACAGTTTCTTTCTTAACTTATCTCTCTCTGGCAGTATCTTATCATACACAACTGGAAGCATTTAACTGATGCTTTCAATGTTGTGTCTAGAAATGTTCTTAACTAAATCTTTAAGTTTATTAAGTGTTTTATGTCTTTTGAGTTATAGCAGGCATTTCTTTCTGCATAGCATAGATTGTTCTTTTTCCAGCTTCTAGTAACAATTTCCTCATTACCTTTTAGCATACACTAAAAGATGGTTCACCATTGCTCCAGCTTTTGCTGACAGATAATCTATTCACTGCTTTCCCAACTCCTATCTGCTGTCTTGTTCCAAAGCCAACACCACATGTGTCAGATTTTTGTTATGGAAGTACCCCTCTTTTAGCTACGAATTGCTTTAGCAGTTATCTAATGCTGTGCAACAAATCACTTCACATTTTTGTGGTTTCAAACAAGAACCATTTATTTGCTTACTCTTCTGTGGTTCAGTAATTTGGGCAGGCTTAGTTTGGATGCTTATCTCTGTCCCACATGATGTTGGCTGGGTTCAATTCTATGCTTGCTCTCAGTTGTCAGTTCATCTGGGAGCTGGCTGATGGAGATGGCCTTGTACACATCTTCCAGTTGGCTGGGGCTATCAGCTGGGGCGCCTCTGTTCTCTTCTGTGTGGCCTCTCTGGCAAAAAACCTGGAGTTCCTACATAGTGGCAGCATTCTAAGAGAACAAGTCTTACTGTGCAAGCTCTTAAAAATCTCTGGCATGCATCACATTTTGCTGATGTCCTATTGGCCAAAGAAAGTCAAATGGCCAAGCTTAAAGTCAATGTGAGAGTGAATTAATTAAGGCAATAGATTCTGGGAAGCATGATTCATTGAAGGGCCATTAATGTAACAGTGTATCACACTTGATGCCCTGCAGTGATCTGCTCCTGCTGACTTTCAGACTTGGTTTGTGGTAGACAATTCTAACGCCTTACTCTTACCTTGATCTTCTACTCTTCTTCTGGGCATATAAGGAGTTACAATTACTGCTCTGTCCCTCCTTTCAGTGGGGTTGTGAGACCAGTGGACCATGTGGGCTGTGAGTAAAGAGCTCATGTTGTTTCCAGGCAGGACATTTAATTGTTGATGTGAACACCTCTAGTCTCTCCCGTACTTCCTGGACCCTGGAGTCTGTTGAGAGAGTGGTAGTGTCTGATGGCCTGGGTAGGCAACTGAGTAATGACACATGAAGCACAGCAACCCCCCCCCCCCCGCCCCAACCCTGCCTTACCTTCACACTTTCTACCTATACAAAGAGCTAGCAATGAATCTTTACTGTTTTAAGCCATTGAGATTTTGGGTTTATTGGTTACCACAGCATGATCTAGCTTATCCTGGTAGATACAGGAGACTCAGTTTGTCCATTCTCTGTGGTCAACTCTAGATCCCTCCTTGGGTATATTTTGTTCTGACTTAAGCAGCAAGATGGGGAACCATATAGATAACTGAGTGTCTAATGGAGAAGAGGGAAGAAAAGAGGAAGGAAACAAAGCACTGGGCTGATAAGGAACCCACTGTGTATATTTGCCAAGCATTTATGAGTGCCTCCTGTGTGTCAGGTTCTGCACACTGCCCGGTGTGAAATGATGACCGAGACACACCCCATGGAGGAGAACACAGGTTACCGGGGAGGCTGACACATAAACAGTGTACCACACTGGAGAGTCATGAGTGCCACCAAGTGCTGGGGCTGGTTTTCTATTTCTTCTATAATTGGCTAATTGTCCCTGCAGGCAATTTCCATAGAGAAATGCCAGGCGAGGACATTTGTGTCTGGGGAGGCGGCCTCCTTGGAGTAAGTATGTGGCCAGCCTCCCAAGGTGACACCTTTGAAGGCCAGCGCTCATCTGGATTCATGAGATCTGAGATTTGTTTAAAAGTCAGTCTCATTACTTTATAATCACATATCAGATTCAATCCTTACAGATGACAAATACAGGGGCAAAACAAAACTCTTCTGAGGCTGTGGTTGGCAATTTTGAGGTAGGAGCTGTGTCTGAAACAGGAAGATACTTTTGAGCATTCGGTGCCAGCTCAGAGCTGAGGGCCATAGGAGGTTGGACAGCATTCATGGCAAAACTTTGAGACTCTGACATGGTGAAGTCACAGTGCAGTAAGGGATTGACCCATGAAAAATTAACTTCTAACGAGTGTTGGTTTATGCATTTTAAAGGCAGATTTGCCTTGGAATATCTGGGATCTGTCCGGTGGGGCTATCTAGGGCTGCTTGGGGTGGGGTGGGGGGAGCAGCAGGAGGGTGGGCATTTCCTGAGGTCAGACCCAACAGGGGTGCTGCCAGTTGCAGTTCAGGTAACTAACCATAAAGTGTAAGCCAGGTGTGGGTTGTGGATGGGGCAGAGAGTAACTCTATTTAGTGGGTATGAATTTTACTTTACGCACAACATGAGATATAAGGAAAGTTTTCTTCCCAAGAACTGTAATTTAATTTATTCTGAGCCCACATCTTGCCAGGCCAATGGAAAATCCAATCTCAGTCACCACTGGGGCTCCTTCCCTCAACTTTGTGACTTCCTAGACTTGTGAGTAATAGAATCTTAAAAGAGCAGAATATTAGCTGGGCACCCTCTGGTCTTTATTTACTTGAACATGGCCAGCGTGTAAGTCCACACAGTCCTTTGAAGCTTTGATGCTCTGCGCAGGCTGGTGCATAAGGCCTTTGCTAGGGCAGGGAGCCCTGGGGGTAGGTAGGTCTAATCTCCTAGACACACACCACAGAGTCATTTCCCCCTGAGGTCCTGACAGCACCTGGGGACATGCAGGGCAGTAGGAAATGGGTCCCTGATGCTCCAGAATCCGCAGATCTCTGTCCCCTCTTAGTCTTGTACATCTTCCGACCCTCTCCAGGGTCTGCCTGTGTCACGCTGCTGTCCCTCTGCTGCCCCACCCAAAGTCCCAGGACCTGTCTTCTTTATAGACAGTCCTTTTTTTGGTCTCTAGGGTCATATACTTTAAAGAACAAAGATCTTTTAACCCTGACCTGTTGACAAAAGAAGTGGTTTCTAAGACTCAGGGCCCTGCTTACCTCCTTGAGAAAAAAAAGAGAGAGTGCATAGGACCTCTCATCTTTCTGATTTTTTATAGCAGTAAGACTAAAAAGCAACACACACACACACACACACACATGTATTTTTCTCCCCCTCTCCATGTAGACATTGAGCCTAGGGTGGTGGTAGAGAGAAGAGCCAGAACATAGACAAAGCATCGGAAATTAAATGGGGTGTAGAGTAATCACTAAGGCAGGTGACAAATTCCTTCCAAGGACACGAGGCTCCAGCAGGCCCTCCATTTGTGGGAACTCTGGTGGTCGCTGACCAGCCAGGATGGGCTTATAAAAAATCAGGGAGAGTATCAGGGTCCAGGAGAAAACTTCTACTGACAAGAGGCATAGGGCGGGACATTCTAGTCAGAGGCCTTGCGCAGTGACCTAGTGTGCCTGGCAGTGTGCAAGGTACGTGGGGGTTTGGGACTAGGCAGCAGGGACTTGCAATGTGGTGCATTTTAGAGGCAGGAGGACACCAACAGCACAATGTCCATCGCTGTAGATCACGCCGGCAGTGACAGGGGACCTGCCAGGAGAGACCAGAGGCAGCCACACAGGCCTCCCAGCTCAGTTTCTCAGAACACTTTCACACATGGTTCTTTTTTTTTTTTTTTTTTTTAAATCATGAAATTATCATCTACATACTGAACTTTATTTTTTATTTTTTTAAAAATATACCTTTATTGATTTCAGAGAGAGGAAAGGAGAGGGAGAGAGATAGATAGAAACATCAATGATGAGAGAGTCATTGATTGGCTGCAGCCCACAACCCGGGCATGTGCCCTGACCGGGAATCGAACCCTGACCGCCTGGATCCTAGGTCGACGCTCAACCGCTGATCCGCGCCCGGCCGGGCCACACATGGTTCTTTATTGCCCCTTCAAACATGGTTGGCATTGTCCTGCAGAGAACTTTTCTGAATCCTGTTTCTTCAACTTTTAATTTGTTGTGATGCAAAAATTGCTTTTTTCCTTCCCTATAAAGGAAACTTTATTGTGGCCCTGATGCCAGCGGCTCTTTTCTCCTGGTCCTGCTGAAACTGGAGGGTGGAGAGTATGGGGCTCTTATGCGCCTCCCATAACACCCCTTAAATATCCTGGTCATGTTCAGACTCAGATGGGGGCGGCCGAGCGGGGGGGACACCCTGTGTCCACAGCCTGCTCTGCATGGTGGCCTGGCAGACCCCCTCTTCTTGGTCGCTGTGGCCACGTTACTCCTCACTCCTCATTTCTTGGGTTTGGCGCTTTGGGTCTGAGGGTGGGTTTGGCCTTTTTCAAGGCCTCTTGTCTTTTGAACTATATCTCACTGCGTTTCCTTTTTCCATCTGCTTCTGGGGTACCAGCCTCTTGATTATTTAGCAAGGGTCCCTTCTTCCAGGGACAGAGCTCCTCCTCCCTCTCCAACTCACCTCTCCCCACCCTCCCCCTCCTCCCCGCCCTCCTTCCCATCTCCCTGTTTGCAGGGTGGGCCTCAGGTTCCATCCCATTCCTGACCACGAGGAACTCGGGCCTGGAGCCTGCCCAGGGTGGGGAAGTAGGGATTATTCCATACCATAGATTGCTGTATGAGGCTGTATTTAATCCTACTTTATGCTACTGTGTTTAATCAACTGGTTTACATGATTTCTGAAAGGGTCTAGAAGTATAGAAATGTTTTAGCCTTGTAATTACCTGCCTCATTCAATGTTCTATTTATATGTCATTTTCTTTTTTTGGTTAATTTATTTCAGAGAAATAAAACCCAAGCTTCCTGATGCCAGCCTCAGAGCCGGTTGCCAGTCACGTGGGTGGCCAGGCTGACGCAGGAAGGGGCCTCCCTGGCTCTGACTCAGGTTGCTGAGATGGAGGGTCAGAAACACGCACGATAGGGCGGATCTAAAAATAAAGACACCCAGGTCTCTTTGGAAGCCTTAGACATTTCAGAGGCCGGCCAGTGAGGAGCTGCTGAAAGGTGGGGCTCTATGTGGGGCATGGTGGGTCTGGTGAACCCTGGGTCTCTTGCTTTTGTTACTCCTGCATTCAGTGCCATGAAGTCAAAATTGGTTCTGGCAGGTCTCTGTCCAGCTCACTGAGCCTCATGTGCCGGAGCTGGCTGGCCACACTGGAAAGCTGTCGTAGCGACGGGGGTGGATCCAATTCTGGTGCTTCTGAGCAAGTGCACAGGCAGATACTTCGGGAGCTTCTCCATCAGAGGGGGTGCAGATGTGTGGACTAGAAAGACCTGTGACTCGTCACTTACCTGCCCCTGGTTTTGCCGGTATAGGCCGCCAGTGTTTTTCCTCGGTGGCTGGCCTGACTGCCTCTGTAAGCTCTGAGGATGAAGGCTAGAGGGGGTGTGGCAGCAATCAGTGCGTTTCATGACCTGTCACATAGTAGGCACTTCCCAAATGTTTGGGGTTCTGGGAATATAATTTCCACAGCAAAGCAGTAAGTTTCTGGCTTCCTCTTTCATTCCGCTGTCTTTGGGGATCTAGACTCAAAAAATTGAGATTGGCCCAATAACTCCCCAAACAGAAACGAAAATAGTTCAAAAAGTAAGTGTCTGATAAATGCTTTAGATTCCTGTCTTTTTTCAGATTGTCTGACAGGCGAGAAGGTCCTGTCTCCTCTCCAATGGGGTGATGTTGACCCAGAAAAACAGAGAGCGGTAATGACAGCACCCAACCAGCCCAGCAATGTTGATTTGAGCATTCATTTCTGGTTAAAAAATCTGTCTTGAAATTCTCTTACTTGGGTCACTCCATCCTCTCCTTCAGTTAGTTACCTGTGTTCTTTTGCTGTTCTCATCACCATTTTGATGCCACATTAATGCAGATGCCCGACAGGGACAACTCTCCCCAGCTCGGGCCTCGGGTATCTCGTCCCCCCAGGAAACTGGGCTCCTCTGTGGGCAGCTGCAGCAGCAGAAGTGGTGGAAGGAGCCGGCGGAGACTCTCGACTCACAGAAGGTGATTAATTATGAATCTCATCCAACGGCTCTATCCCGTCTCTCGCTGTCACCAATAATTAAGAGCTGACAAGGCAGCTGTTTTCAATGGGAATTTTCACCTGGGAAATTCAAAGTTCTTTAGAAAAATCATTTGAAGATCCAGCTTAACACCCTGGTAGCAAAGCGTAATAAATCCACTGGATTCTTGAATGTAAAAATCACTTCAGACAGTACTAGAAAGGAGCAAATGTGTTACAGTGGAAAGAACACAGGGTTTAGAGGCAGGAGACATCTAATTTCAAATCCTGGTTCCCCCAAACAGTCGTATCATGTTGAGCAGTCACTTAAATGCTTGGATTCTTTATTTCCTTAGCTGTGAAATGAAGATAATAAAACACCCAGTAGTATTTAGCGAGCATCTACTATTAATTATCTGTAAAATGGAGATAATTAATAGCTACAATATAGTGAACCTCCCTGCTGTGACATGTGACATTTTTTATCTGTTATCTCACTTTATTTTGTTAATTAATTAATTTTTATAATCCTCACCTGAGGATATATATTTTTTATTGATTTTAGAGAGAGAGGAAGGGGGGGGAGAGAGGACAGACAGACAGAGACAGAGACAGAGACAGAGAGAGAAACATTGATGAGAGAGAGAAACATCAATTGGTTGCCTCCTGAAAACTTTTGCTGCTCCAACCAACAGAGCCACCCGGCCAGGGCTGTTATCTCACTTTAATCTACAAAAGATTTGAGCAAAATCTCTCTTTCAAACACACAATTCAAGAAAGTAACATAAATAGGTCAGAGTAAAAGTAGGAAAATACCAGATGCAGGGGTAAGACAGGTGCCCAGATTACATTTGGAAGCATCAGTCGACCTGTATCTTATCCCTGCATCCCTCTGCCCTGTTCCTCCAGGCCACCCCTGCTCATCCAGTCCCTTAGTCCAGTCACCATCCTTACAAGAAGCAACACAGGAACTGTCAGAGCCCAGATCAGTTCTGGCCGCCCAACACAGATCTTTCATATCTATAAATGAGATGATCCTTTGAGAGAAAAGGGTTGTTCAGGATCAAATGTTGAAGTCCTGAAGGACACAGGGCACAGAGTTTCTGGAAAGAACAAAGGGGCAGTCCCACTGTCCCACCCTGCAGGACTCCTGCAAGGCAGAGCTTCCAAAGGCTGGTGGGCAGAAACTGAAGTAGCCACAGAGCTTAGACACTGTGAGCATCTCAGGTGGGGCCGCTGGTCAGAGCAGAGGCTGGGAGGAGCTGTGAATGATGCTGAGAAAGCAGCAGAAACGAGGGTGCATCGAGGGATGCCACCTGGACAGTTGGTGACCAGGGCCCAGGGCAACCCTGACCCTCCCTGCTTGTTATGGACTAAGAATTAGTGCCCCTTCCCAATTCCTGTGTTGAAGCCCAACCCTCAATGGGATGGTATCCGGCCGGACGTGAGGCCTTTGGGAGGCGATTAGGGTTAGATGAGGTCATGAAGGTGGAGCCCCCATAATACCATTAGTGTCTCTAGAGAAGAGAGAACAAAGCTCTCTTTGTACTCACACAAAGGAGCGATCATGTGAGGCCCCAGCAAGATGGTAGCCACCTGCGAGTCAGGAAGAGGGCCCTCACCAAACTGACCGTGCCTTGCCTTGGACTCCCAGAGTCTAGAAATGTGAGAAATAAGTGTCTGCTGTTGAAGCTCCCCATGTTTAATATTTTGTTAAAGCAGCCAGAGCAAACTAAGCCACTGCTCCCAGCACCCCAGAACACAGGCAGCCCCAGTGGAAAGGGTGGAGGAAGAGGAACACCTCGTGGGCTGGAAAACTCTGAATTGACTGGAGGCAAATTTTTACTTGTAGGCCGAACAGAGGCTTGAGATAGAAAATGAGTTGAGTTATGGAAATTTAAGAAAGTTCCTCATTTGATACCTGCTTTTGTGGCTTGAGAAAGTAATCCCTGCCCTTCGAGCAGTGTCTCCACCTGGTTTCTGATGCCGATCTGTGCTGGGATTAGCTAAGGCACCTGTTGTCTGAGCCCAATGCCTCCTTGGGTTTACTGCTCTGGTGAACTACATTTGAGGATGGGGAACATTTGGGGCTTCAGCACCCTGGGGTGCTGGGAGCTCAGGGGACTGTCCCAAGCCCTCTCTGCTGTGGTGCTGCCTGGGATGCTGGCATGAGAAGTAGGGGGCTCTACGTGGAGAGCTCCGCCCAGGCTGCACCCAGGCCTCTGCTCCTCTGGGTCCCTAATCCCATTAGCTTGGCACTGGGGGAGGGGAGGGCAAACAGGCGGCAGGACTGCGAGTCTGGATACTCCCCAGCTTGCTTCTCTCTGCTTTTAGGCACACGTTCCCATCCTTCAGCCTTTGGAATCATCAGCTGGTCAGAACACGGTAGGCTGGCCCTTTATCAGTTACTTCCAAATGGATTATTTATAGTGTAAACTCTATGCCATGATTCCTTTATGCCAAATGCATTTGCTACTGACTTGCCAGGGTTTTGAGATTTAAAAATGTCTTCTCTCTGCTCAGTAGTTGATTCTGAAGCTCAGAAGCTGAGCCTCAGCACTTCTTGTTTTTTGTATGTTTTTTTCTGCTGTAACAGTGCTTCCCAGAGATAACAAATGCTGCTGCTAGTGTGGTTTGAATGGAGAAGAGCTAGAATCATCCACAATGTTATTTGGCCACAGATGCCTATCATATGTTCTCAATAATGTCTAGGGATAAGACATAAAGTTGGGTTTATGTCTTCTGCTGTCAATGTTTCAGGAGTAATAATATTCAAAAATATTTTAACAAGTTGCTTAGGAACAGCACATCTTCTGATTTGAGATTCCTAAAAATTCTATCAGGGATCTCCATAGAAATACACAGGGATGAAGTTCACAACACTAAGGAAATCTGGACAATGGGTGCAGCACCAAAGTTTGTACAGCCACTGACATAACTAAGTGGAAACTACCACAATAATTAGGTAGTAAGTTAAAACAACATAACTCAATATTACTCAAAGACTGACTCTCTTGATTTTATTTGACCCAAGAGTAAATTTATGACCACCCAGAACACCTTTTCTCAAAATGCAGTCTGTTTAACATCTGTGCCAGTCTCCCATGCTATGCTTCAAAAATGCACATTTCTGGATCCTACCTCTGACCAACTGAATGGGAACCTCTGAGGGTAAGACCCAGGACTCTATTTTCAACAAGACCCCTTGGTGACCCTTGTGCACACTGATGGTCTAGAACAGGACTCTTCACCTGTTGTTGTGCCATAGACACCTGGATAGCCTGTTAACCAGAATCCTGTGTTTAAATGCAGGGAATCAAATATTCAAGTTTACAAAGAAAAATGATTAGGTTGAAAGACGCTGATCAAAATACTCAACAAAAATAAATTTCTGATAAATAAATGCCTGAACTTGTTAATGACAAGGTCTAATAGCAGGTCTAATAACTATAAGAGTTTTGAAGAAATTATGAGTATAAAGGATATTTTGAGATAATTGCAACTCCTCTAATGACATATGACATAAAAGTCTATGATTTCTATTCCGGAATAGGTAGTTTATTGCCTATATTCAGAATGAAAGGAAGTGAGGGGAAAACTAAAGATATGTTTCTTTCTCTTTCCATTCCCAGACCCCTCTTCATCCATACACCACAGGTTAAGAATACATGTTTAGTGGGATGGATGGCGTACACGAGCTTTGGGACATCTTGCATAAACAAGTGTAGGTGTGAACACACACACACACGCACACGAGTGGTATTTTGCAATATGCCTGACATAGATTGCACACGGGCTAGTTCAAGTTCCAGTCTTGGTGAGAGTGAGCGCAGCTCACCAGTGTCAGCATCAAAAGGCAGAGCCACATGCTTTGGCAATCTACCAGGGAGAGGAGAGGGTCAAGGTTTACTCAGGAAAATGAAGGAGTGTGTTTAAGAAATGCGACCGGCTAAATGGACCTCGTCCTTTTGCAGGCCCTCCGCCTTCCGGAGAACATCTGATCTCCAGAACAAGCACATGTAGGTGCGAGGGGGCCAAGTTCTGTCTCTGGAGCGTCATAGCGATCTTTTGAGCCTGGAGAGATTTCAAAGTAGGCGCTATCATTTCACCCACGGAGACCATAAAAAACCCAATGAAAGAGAGCAGTTTTCCAAAGTGTGTTTCACTACACGTGTGTCTTAAAGAAGAGGTTCAATAAAAACTATTTCTGTGGTCAAATAAGTTTGAGAAATTCTGCATCCGAAGTATCTCCTCTTAGTCATCCACAGCATGTTAGCCGTGCTGGGAAGTTTATATGTGAGGAAATCTATTCAATTTTGTTCATTGTGTATCAGAATCTCCTGGGTGCCTTAAAGGAATACTTTTAAAATACTCACCACTCGTAGACGATGATTTAACTGGTCTATGGTATGGTATTAAAAAAATTTCCCCGGTTGAGAGGCACTGGCGCACTCATTGTTTTTAAGAGCTTAATTCACCATAGGCCTTGCATTAATTTCCTGTAGCTGCTGCAACCAAGTACCACAAACTGGGCAGCTTCAAAGAACAGAAATTTATTCTCTCACAGTTCTGGAGGCCAGAAGTTCAAAATCAAGGTGTCAGCAGGACTGTGCTCTCTCAGAGGCTTCTTTCTCCCTGCTCCCAGTGGTGGCCGGCAATCCTGGCTACTCCTGGGCTTATAGCTGCATCACACCAACCCCTGTCTTCCATTGTAGCGTGCTGTTCTCCCTGGTTGCCTCTCTTTTCTGGTAAGGACAGCCGTCACACTGAATGGAGGGCCCACCCTACTCCAGCCCTACTAGGGATCAAGCCCGCAACCCGGGCATGTGTCCTGACTGGGAATTGAACTGTGACCTCCTGGTTCATAGGTCGACACTCAACCACTGAGCCATACCAGCCAGGCTCAACATACCTTTTGAGGAACACAAGCCAACCTCTTTCAGATCTCCTTTGGGAGGACTCCTTGGAACACACTTGGAAAAGTGCTGTTCACTAGAATTTAAAATTTTGAGCAATGTAGCTTCCTGGCAAACCCACCATGATTCATTATTTAGACATTCTGTTTCCCGATACCTAAACAATTTGAACTGTGGTATAGAATTGTTGGGGCGATAGAATGCTAAAGGATGTTGACCTGTGAAGATGATTTTGGATTTAGAGTGGTTGATCTAAAGCTGTCTCTTCTGGCCAGAATGAGCTGCCAGACAGTGTTGGCTGTGGCCACACCTCCTCTGGACAATCACAGTTATCAGCAGAGAGAGGGCGTTACCTGTGTGTCCTCAGCAAAGGCAGCCTGGTGCCCGCACATCCATGAGCAATAACATGCCATTCAGCTACATGTTGAAAAGAACAGGCCCCCAAACACACCTCGGTCTCAGCCCTTGAAACTATTACCTGGGCTGAGAGGAGCTGAGCACCTGATTCTTCTGGAAATATTTAAATAGAGGTTGTTTTTACCTGGGAGGCAGAATGGCCGAACAGAAAGAGAGAATTAGCATTAAAACTGAGGCTCTGACTCCAGGGCTCTGCTCTTTCCACCCCTGCACTGTATTTCTCTGAGAATAACACTAGCCTTATGGGGGGCTGTGAGGATTAAATGAGATGCTGTGGGTGAAAGTGCCTGTAAATTATCAGTTCAGAACGAACAGGGTCATTATAGAACATGATAGGACCCGCTTGAATGTTGGTGTTGTGATTAAGGACCAGAAAACTGGTGATCGGCCTTGGCTTTGGGCAACATTATGGAGTCAAGTTCGTGGCTGACTGCCTGCCCACTTCCCGTTCTACGACGTTTCTCTCCTGAAATCTTACCTGCCCTTGCTAAATGCAGCACTGTGGTTGACCTGCGATTTCGGATCGTGTGGTTCTGGCTGTGTAAAATGGAACTGCTGATTTCAACAGCCCCGTTATTGGGGTCAGAGGAGAGCTCTGGTTAGGAAATGGGAGGAAGCAACTCCTTCCTGTAATCAGAGGCAGAGCTGTTGGCAGAGGCTGCAGAGAGGGGGAGGCACCTGGCTGGCGTCCTGCTTGCCCTTGGAGACAGCTGTCTTAGACGCCTCGCCCCTGAGGATCCTTCCGGATTCTGGTAGAATGTGTCCCAGGGGAGCTGGAGCCTGGGGTGTGGTGAGAATAAGGAATGCTGGGGTTGCTCACTGCAGAGAGCGGTGCCTTCTCTCAGGGGCATGTGCTTGGAGTTCACAGTGGCCAATCCATATCCAGTGCATGTGATATAAAAGCAGAAGGAAATGTGTTATCATAAAAACCTTGGAAACATCCAATAGGCAACTCTTGTCCCAAATGTCTCCTCAACTGGACTATTCCACAGTCTGAATTTTCATCACTGGGAGTCCTTTCTTTTGGTGCCAGAGTTTTCTACCCAAATGAAAATATTCCTGGGGTGGGTGGGTGGGTTATGTCTTAATGATCTCTCATCCATGAAATGTGGGAGAGACTTATTGGCTGAAGAGCCTTGGAAACCTAACACCTAAGTTGTGAGCCCCACAAGGCCTGCCCCAGTGCGGTCCCTGTAACAGGGCCTGGTAAATGCTTGTGGGATTACCTTTGGATTAAAAGAGATAGTGACTTGTTATGCTGTGAGGGGAGGGCGAGGAGAGGTGGGATCAGTGTGTGCAGTGCTACTTGGGGGCTTGATAATTTGGGGCAAAGAGGGATTCAAGAAGCTACAGTGAGACAGCGGTGTGATATCAGGGCTTTGAAGAGAGAGATTTGAGTTTGTGTTCCAGTTCTGCCACTTACTATGTGATTACATGCAGGTCTTTTTAACCCACTGGCACTGGTTTTGTCAACTGTGAAATGGGAGTACTGATACCTTAACACCTCACAGAACTGTTGTGAGAATATGAAGATATAATGGCAATTTCTCCCTCCCTTCCCCCTCCCTCCCTCCCTCCCTCCCTCCCTCCCTCCCTCCCTCCCTCCCTCCCTCCCTCCCTCCCTCCCTCCCTCCCTTTCTTCTTCTCCCCCCCCCATTCTCCCCCTCTGTCGTTTTCTTCTTCTTCTTTTGCTTTTTAAGAGGAAGAGGAAGGGGAAGAGGGAGGGAGAGCACCCAGAATATCAGTGCAATGTGCTGCCTTTCTTGACCTTCTGGTGTAGGTCAATCATCTTATGATGTGTTATCTCAACTCTAAGGACCTCTTCTCTTAGCCCTTCCTTTTTAAAAAATTGGTTCTAGAGAGAGAGGAAGGGAGAGAGAGGAAGGGGGAGGGAGAGAGAGGAAAGGGGAGGGAGAGAGAGAGAGAGAGAAACATCTATGTGAGAGAGAAAGAGCGATCAGTCAAGCCCCCACACGCAGCCTGACCGGGAATTGAACCCACAACCTGGGTATGCACCCTGACCGGGAATTGAATCCATGACCCTTCAGTGCTCAGGATGATGCTCCCACCAGCTGAGCCCCACCGGCAAGGGCCAGGGCAGCTTCTTTATAAATGGAGAATGGATAGATGCCCACTGCTGTTGCTGTTATTTAAGGCAAGATTCGCTGTTATAACTGAGTGTTTGCCCTGGAGTGACACGGTGATGCTGACCAGCTCTTGCACCTGAGAGGGTGTGTGAGTGTGTTACGTGGGGAGTGTTCGTGCGCTGCGCAGCCCAGAATCTATGCTAGTAAAACAGGTTTTGGCATCTTTTAAAATTTAATTTAATTTTTTTAATCTTTATTGATTTCAGTGAAAGGAAGGGAGAGGGAGAGCGAAACATCAATGATGAGAGAGTCACTAATTGGCTGCCTCCTGCACAGCCCCAACTGGGGATGGAGCCTGCAACCCGGGCATGTGCCCTGACTGGGAATCAAACTGCTATCTCCTGGATCCTAGGTCAGTGCTCAACCACTGAGCCACGCCGGCCGGGTAGTGACATCTTTTCTGTATTGACCAGAGGAAGCTCCTTAAACTTTGCAAATGTTGAGTGTTATCCCTTCTGATAAGCAGACTGAGGAGAGTGGAAAGCACCTCCAGCAGTTAGCGAGGAAGAGCTCTGAGCTGGTGGTTTAGGGACCCAGAGCTCTCCTCCTTCATTCACCACACACTCCCTGTGTGACTATTTCCCCTCTCTGTGCCCTCACCTGTCAGGAGAGAAGACTGGAAAGGATGGGTAAGTGACCTTCCAATTCTGGAAGTCTAAGTGTCTGTGTCCTACCTCCCTGGTGGCAAAGGCACACTGGACTTCCCCAAAGCGTGATGAAGGCTGACTGCTTGTCCTGTGTGTACCCAGACAGGGTATGCATTTGGAACTAGACGATTATAGAAATAAACAAACAAGCAGCTTGCTTGTCACAATTTAGATTGCTTGACTTCACCTGGCCCTGTGTTTGCAGTTCAAATTTTAGGAAGGAGCACCTCCCCAAACCCCAGGCAGAGGAAGGGGCTGGTGCAAAAATGGAAAAGTGCTAAGTAGGAAGTAAAGATCATAGAGGATGCCTTTGGACTTTGAGAATTAGTGGGCATCCGGCCGTGTCAGTCTGACCTCCGGATTTGCACACGCTGGGGCACTCTTAAAAGAGTAGTGTGAGTCATCCTCTCTCCTTTGCATTTTCCCAATGAAAATTTCCCTCAAAGAAATTCTAGTGGCGGAAATGATTGCAAAATTGCAGCCCTGTTCTGGTGTTGCAATGTTTTCCAGCTGCTCTCGCTATTTATTTCACCTCAATACCTGCTTACTTTCCAGAGGAAGGGGTGCTCAATAAAAATGCTTCTGAAGAAAGGTCACTTCCAGGGAACAAAACCAGTGCTATCTGCATTGAGATTGTCCCTTGGATGTCCCCATCTCTGAAGGAGTGACAGGTTGCTCAGTACTGTCTGGACCAGGCCCCCCCCCCCCCCCCTAATTAGCTCAGCCCTCGGCCCCTGGGGAGACTAATTGTAGCCTTTGCTCCTTGCCCTCTCCTACCCTTTTCCCCAGAGGCCAGATTAACTGTGGATGGCCAAGTCAAATCGCCATGAAACAACTCCCTCTTCCTGGCATTCTCCAGCGGCTGTTGTAACAAGTCAAGGTTACCTTGAATGAAATGCAGAGGGAAAAATCTATCATGATGTGAGTCACCAGTGTGATGTCATCTGAATATCAACCTGATTCTATTAATTTTGACTGTGTAAGCACATAAAATACCAGAAGAAAATGGAACACGTCCAGCAACAGAGGCACACACTCAGACACAGACCCGCCCAGGGACACGCACACGCACACACACCAATGCACAGCCACACATGTGTTCCCTGGTCTAATATGCCTGGACAGAGGGAGAAGGTCCTATTAGTGGAACAGCTATGTAGAGAGAGATGGCTTTTTGGCGGCATTAATGAGTGTGACCTTTGGGTGGGATATGCAGGCTGCTCAGAGCGGAAGGGAACTTGAGGCCTTGGCGCCCCTCTCTCTCTAAAGCATGGCAGGGCTTCATAATTAGGCGTGATTATGCCCTGCTCAATCCTCGCTGACATGCTCCATGTAGGTGAAGTCCGCCTTCTCTCCCCATGTCTTCCACAGGCTCTTTTCCCGATGCTCTAAACTCCACTGGCCTCCTGATATGGTTTTTGGAGGCCAGGCCTGGAGGCCACCGTAATGGCCAAAGGCCTGCTTCCCTGGCATCACCTGGGTTCTCTCTGTTCCTAAAGAAGGCGAGCCTCTGCTTACTGCCCGCTGGGCCTTTTGGGGGCATCTGTATGACTTTAAGGCCTGTGGAAAGAAGCTACTGGGACAGCTGGTGTTGTGGCCATAAAAGCACAGGGCTGGAAGCCAGGACATTTGAGCATGAGTCTCAGTGCCTCTTCTCACCTCAGTTTCTTCCTTTAAATATAGGAATGAGAAAATCTATGCAGCCTCTAGAGCTGCACTGGCCGGGCGCTGCACACATGGTGACTCCGGAGGCAGGTGCTTCTGTTGTTCATGGAGTCCCTGGAGCTATGCAGAGAGGGGCCCTGCCTGCCTGTTTCAGAGCTGATGTGTGGTCACAGGAGATATGTGAGTGTTTACTGTCTTTGCTCCTTGCTGTTGGCTGATTTTCCTAGAATGTGACCTCTTAGCTGCCTGGCCAGGGTACAAACCCGTCATCGCCCTCTCAGTCAAATCCTCCATCTTGCCTCTCTCCTGGTCAACCCGAGACCTGCCGTCTTCAAAAGGAAAAGAGAGGCGAAGACAAAGCCAGTGTCAATGGCTTTGCCGGGGCTGACCTGGGAAAGTCACTACACCTTATGGAAGGGCTTGAAGGAGGCAGTTTACAGAATACGAAGATGACCTTCATTCCAGGTGGAAAGGGTCAAGCAGGCCACAGAAAGAACAAGCCCATTGTACTTCTCAGCCCTTTCTGTGGGCCCACCAAAGGCTTGCACCTTGACACACACCATTGTCTATAGGGACCTCCCTGAGGCCTGGAACACAGGGAACAGATGAGATTCTTAACCCTCGCTGTAAGCATTTGTACCTGCAGTACTGCACCCAGCCAGGCAGCATTAGGTGGGTGATTATCCACCATAGTGAGCTCCCGGGGGACCCTGGGGAGTTTAGGGGATGGAAACTGGAGCATCCTAGGAAAGAAGAAGATTCTGGGGACATTCAGCCTTGGGGAAGAGTCTCCACACAGAGGAGAGAGCGATGCGTCCCCACGAGGCTGTGCAACACAGGTAGCCTGGGGCTTTTGAGAAATATGAATTCCAGGGTCCCATTTCCAGAAACTCTTATTCAACAAATCTGGAGTGAGGCAATGAATCTGTATTTAAAAAAATAAACATTTAATCTGGGGATAATTTTAGATTTACAGAAAAGTTGCAAAGATAATTTATATTTTAACCATTTTTGATTGTGAAACATAAAGCACACATAGATAAGTGCCCCAAACAAAAATGGTACCTTGATGATTTATCACTGTGAACACCTGTGTTATCACTACAAGGCTAAGAAATAGGGCCTGGCCCATCTCCAGAAGCTCCCCCAGTGGCCCTACCTTTTCCTTCCCACATAAAGTTTTACTGCTTAAGCATGCACCCTTAAAGACTGTAGTTTAATTTATCATCCCTAAACACTTAGCATAATTTTACCTATTTTTGAACTTTCCATAATGTAGTCATACAGTGTGTATTCTTTCGGGTCTGGTTTGTTAAATGGATGAGATTTACCCATGTAATTGTGTATAATTGAACTTCCCACTTTTTCCCTGTGCTGTCCAATACAGTAGTCACCAGGAACGTCTGGCTATTTAAATAAAATTAAAAATTCAGTTTCTTTTTTTGCACAAGTTACATTTCAAGTGCTCAGTAGTCACAAGTGACAAGTGGTTACTTCTTGGACAATGCAGAATTAAAAGACTTCCACCGTCACAGAGAATGCTTTTGGGCAGCTCTGCTCTAGTTTAGTTTTCTGACTGCATCAAAAGTTACTCATTCTAATGTTGACAGACATTTTGGTTGTTTGCAGTTTTTGGCGATTGTGAAGAATGCTGCTGAGGGTGTTTTTGTAACAGTCTCTTGTGCACATGTGCAAATATTTATGTTGGGTGTACACCCAAGGGTGGAATTGAGGGCCATAGGTATACATATGTTCAGCTTTAGGAGACTATGCCACACTGTTTTCTTAAGTGATATACTAATTTATACTCCCACCAGAATCTCTTTTCCAAAGTATTCCCAGGCAATTTTGACAATCAGCCAGGTTTGAAGTCACTGCTTGATTTCTCCAAGGGGGTAGATTTTGTCTCTATACAAGAGAGAGCTTTCTAATGACTCAGATTTGTAGCAGTAGAATGGACTCTCATGAGAAACACCTCATTATGTAGTGAGCGCCCTGTCTTTAGGGATATTCAAGTTGATTCTATGCAACTCATTGATACAATGGCTCTAAAAAGAGCTCCTGGACTTAGTAGGAAGCCTTCCTAATGGATGTAGAAGGTCCTTTCCAACTGTCAGAGTCCCTGATTTCATGCCTTTTCATGGCCATGTTTGGTGAGATACATGCTGGACAGTGAAATTCTTCATAGTTAGGTAGTAGAAGGGAGAAAGGGCTGGTGCCAGAGACCCAGATTAAGCACAAATTGGATCGTTAGCCCCAGAATAATTGAGTTAGTTGTCTTGATGATCAATGAAGCACCTAGCGCTCACTTAAACCCACTGCTCCTACCTGAGCTCTTGGGATAATGGGAGTGATGACTACCTCAATGTCACCCTCCGCAGACATTTATATGTCCTCCTTATTTCAGGTTTAATGGCTTTATTGGATATGTGTCTATTATTATAATGGTCTTAAATCATTTTTGGAAGCAGGTGTGGCATAACTCATAACATTGTAAAAATGTCTTCACTCCCACTTTGCCCAGCAGTCTGTTTTCATCTGTCCCCATGCTCCCTCTCTCCATTTATTCTCCCTGTACCCCATTACACCCCCTGCCCATGGGGGGTGTGGAAATGAGGGATTTATTCTAGGTCACAGACAATAATCCTCTGGCCCAGGCACTCAGGAGGTAGCCCGTTGAGTTGGAATGGATTCCTTGTAACTCACTTGAAGTCTGATTGTTTCTTGAGAGACTGCTGTTAGGGGATTTGGGAAAAGGTCTTAAATCTCCCTGGGCATACGTGAGTGACAAAATTTCAAAGGGAAAATGAGAAGTGTGCAGATCTGATAACCTGAGGCCCTGAGTGGCCACCATTTCTGCTCTGCTAATGAGTTGTGAGCAATGTTTTGCTCTGGATCTCCACTCAGGTCACAGATAACCCTTTTGGTAAATTCGTTGTAAAACCCACATGGTTAGGATCCCAGAAACCTGTGTGTGTAGCTATAATTGGTCTCCTGTGGGTGAAACCCAATCATGGTGCCCATGGGTGGTGGCAGGTATCACTCTAGCTCCTCATGATTTGAACTGAGGGGTGGGTCAGGCTTTGCCCACCTGCTTTTGGATGGAAGGAACCGACTGGGACATGAGAGAGAACCCCAGAGAAATAGGCTTGAGCCTCTGTCGAGATTAGAGCTCCTTCTGATTGTCATTGGTTTTAAAAAAAACACACATGACCTTAGAAGGCTGCAGAAGGAAGATGTGAGAAGGAACTTGAGACATTGGCAAGGTCAGACCCAGCGTCCAGGCTGTTTCTCTGTGGCTTTTAGCTTGTCACCCCGCATTCTTGGCCCTGGGTTTCCCTGAAACTTTAGGAACAAAGACAATCAAAGGGGTATGTCTGAAGAACGCCCTCTGTCCTAGGAGACATTCTAGGCTTAATTAGCTGGTACCCAGAGGATGTTCTGAAAATGAGAAATGCCTGGGATTATTATCTATCAAATGTCACATACAAATATGCTCATGTTCCCGTTATGAATGTGTGTGTTGCAAACTTGCTCAACCGAGTGTGACACGTTTGGTGGTTTTAATTACAAATATCAATAAAAGTGGTTGATATTTATGGGTGCAGACCCTTCAGATCAGGGGGAAGGAAGCTAATTGCGTTGGACAGCGCTGTGATTGAACTCTGAGGGAGGCTTGTGCTCCTGCTAGCTGGGTGTGATGCTGACAGCTCCAGTCTCCCTGTGTTAATTAAATGTGATGAAATGATATTAACTTGTAAAAAGAGTCGGAGGCATGGACTGGTTTACTTGGTGGGTGGGGCTGAAGCTGGGCCTGGGGTATGGTGGATGGACTCAAGGGCTCTTGTCTTTGGGAGAAGCAATGTTTGCATAGTGGTTCTCAGCCCTGGATGCAAATAGAACCGCCGAGGGGCTTCTAAAATATGCCAAGGCCTGGACTGAACTGTTAGGGATTAGTCTGGGGTGGAATCTCCCAGGTTATTCTAATGGCCAGCAGGACTGAGGACGACTGATGTAGTGACAAATGAAACTTTGAACGAGCCATGTGTCCTTCAGTCTCTTTCTCTGAGCTTTGCTTTCTTTTTTTCCTTGTAAAAATGAGGTGAATGAAAGCTGTATTGTGCATCTGTGAGGGTAAAACGAGATCAAAGGAGTAAAAGGGCTCAGTACCTAGTGGGGTCTCAGAAAAGTGCCTGTTGGTTGTGGACTACTAGGCTCTCCTTACCACTAGAAATAGAGTCATTAGCGTCTTTAAATCTAATTATATAAAGAGAGTCAGTTCCAGAAACCCTGGGCCAACTCAGAAACTTCATCCTTAAAATTTTGTGACTCTAGAACCATTCCTGATACAAAAATCTGCATTAGTTAGGGTTCCCCAGAGAAATAGAACCAATAGGGTATCTATCTGTACCTGTATATCTGTGTCTGTGTCTGTGTCTGTGTCTGTGTCTACGTCTATATCTCTAAACTGAGTCTATGTATATGTATGTGTACACACAAATGTGTATAATTATAATATGTGTCTATTATTATTATATGTGCTGATGTGATTATGGAGGCTGAGACATCCCACGGTCCACTGTGTGCAAACTGGAGGCTCAGGAAGGCCTGCGGTGTAGTTTAGAGGGCTGACAGCCTGAGCTTTGAGGGCAGGAGATCAATGTTCCAGCTTAACCATGAGGCAGAGAGAGAGAGAGTGAACCCTTTTCTCTACTTTTTGTTCAATTCAGGCTCTCAGTGGGGAGATGATGCCAATCCCCTGTACTTAGTCAACCAATTCAAATGTCAGTCTCTTCCCGATTAGCAACCTCACGGACACAACCCAAGTATGTTTAACCAGATATCTGGGCATCCCCTGATCCAGTCAGGGTGACATGCAAAACCACACCTTCCCTTACTAAGACTCAAGCGTGTGGGGCTGGAATGAAATCAGAAGACTGTGGGGACCTGGCAGTGCCAGCCAACCCGAATTCCTCGGTAAGCGCTGATGGGACTGCCAGGAGAAGCCCCTCTGCCACAGGATCAGAGGACATGTCAAGGATGGGAATAGTGCAAGGCCGCAGGCCCAGGGTGAGTGGCTGAACCAGGACCAGCAGCCCTGCCCACTGACTCCCAGCCCCCAGCTCATTCCACTCCGCCCCAGGAAACTTGCCTTTTCTGTCACCTGTGTGTAGAGTTGTCATGTTTGTTTGCTTATGTGGTCACCCGAGACTCAACTCTTTGGCAGAGACAATGTTCTCACTTCTTCTTGTGCCAATCAAGGTCCTCCTCATTTTGCACAAAATTTATATATCGTGCAATTGCGTTGGACAGCGATATATCGCATCTTCTCTTCTTGAGACCCCTGCAGTGCAGCCACAGTGGGGTACTCCAAGTCCCCCAGCTCCATTCTCTCCTCGCATCGCTCTTCCACCTGGAATGCTCCTCTCTACAATATCTGTAACTCAGCATCTCTATACTTTTAGAAAAAAATGCTTCCTTCTCCAGGAATCCTTTCTTGAAATGTCCACCTTTGGAGAAGCCGCCCAGGCAGCGTGTGTAGATCCTGTTGGGTCCATACGGTGCAGGCCGCACAGCCCCGTCCTGCTCGTCAGCACGTCTGTCCACCTCCTTCCACTGCTACACCCGAGGCCAGCAGGGCTGGGCGCGGTGGGGGAGGGCGTGGGCGTGGCCTCCGGACCCGTGGGGCTGAATTGCATCCCGTCCCTCTTAGCTTTGTGCTCCTGGGAGAATCTTTTGGATTTTCCGAGCCTCTGTGTACTCATTAATTAAAATGGGGAAATCATTCCTACTTCTCAGGGCTGATGTGAGGATTAGTTTGATACATATTTATGAAAGAGTCTGGCAAACACACGTTTCCATAGATGCCCGTGGAATGATTAAATGCATTGATATAGACTATCTGGCGTGGATGTGAAAAAATCACTCTCGCCTACGCTATGGTTGAAAGTTGCCGCTTGGGTGGTGGCGGTGAGGAATGCGTGCATTCTTTTGAGAGGCTCACGTCGCAAAGTATGGGTGGAAGGAAAGGCGGGAAGTTGATTTTGGGGTGGCTGCGATGAATCCTCAACCATCATTAAACCCTCAATCCAGCCTCAGGAAGTCTGGACTGTTCTCGGGATGGGGTTTTTGTATTAGCTTTGCCACCTACTGTGGGCCACTGTGGGAAGGTGTTCGCCTGCTAGCTCCGAAACATGGTTTTCTAAGGTATGAAATGGGGCACACTCCTCTCCCCCATGACTCACATCTACACGGTTGTGTCTGGAGCTCTAGCTCCAGGGAGGGCAGCTATGTGGCTGTCACTGCGATGATATTCGTGTTAGAAACAGCGTGCTCATGCCCCTAGTTCTCTAGTGTTCTCTAGTTAGCAAGAGCATCGGCTCTACAGCCCCCATGTGTCTGTGTCCGGCTCAACCCTCTTCCTGCTGTGTAATCCGGCCCCGGGCCGGGGGCAGCCTGTCCGGGCCTCGGGTCGCAGCATCATCAAGCAGGACTCTGCACGGGCGTTCGTGTTTTGTCTTTCCAGAACTCTTTGAATTTGCCACCGTGAAAGTCCCGTCCACGCCTGTGTTTTCCAGAATTGGCCAGGCTCCTCTCTGCCAAATCCCCACCTGACTCCATTTCCCTTATCAGCCTGCAGATCGCCTCTCATTTTTCCTCTTTATTAGCTTTTAATCTCCCATCGGTTTAGCGCTGGGGTTTAAGAGTAGGATTAGTGGGGGGACTTTAATTGCATGATCCTCCGTGGCCCCTTGAACATCAGATTCTATAAAAGTTTATGAAAAGATAAAATCGCAAAGCATTTTATAGCCCCAGACAGAGCAAGAGACGGGTGAGAGCTAGGTAACTGCGTTTCAGCTTCGGACAATCCCTGCTTAGACTTGATTCTTCTTTGATTCCCTCTGACAGGAAGACTAATGAAGCCAGGGTGCTCCAGAAAATAACATTTATTTCACGCAGAAATACACCAAACCACCTCTGAAGGTGGCTGAAGTGATGCATTTGATGGGGAGGAGGCCAGTGCTCAGGAGGGGACACGTGGCCCACGAGGGAGGAGGGTAGGAGAGTGCCCCTCAATGTGACTCCCGCCCACCTTCAGCCCACCTTTCTCCAGCCTTCACCCTCTATTCGTGCCATCTCCTATCACTTCTCAGGCGAGCAGAGAGTGAGTGTGGCGTGGACTGCATGGTCACTTGTGAGTTCCTTGGTGTATTAATTCAGCAAATGCTTAATTGAGTGCATACTATGTGCCAGAGGGCACGCTAAGCATGGGAAGTGTAAAGGTGAGTAAGGCCCCATTCTTCTGGCTGGAGGGCATCTCTGGGGAACAGGGGCAGTTTTTAAGGATGCATTTCTTTTTTTTACAGTCACAACCACAATAGAAGGAAGGGGTGGGCCCTAATGGACTTCACTGCATTGATACTTCGGGCTTGGCTGTCAGACCCAGGTGGCGAGGGGTTCTGCACAATGCAAAATGTAGAATCCAGTGAGTGTCAGGGATTTGGGGGCAAGAGAGGAGATGAGTGATGAGAGGAGGTAGAAAGAGGAACCAAGGAATGGGTATTGGTCTGTGGACTGCCTAGGGGAAGATGTAATAGAAATTCCCTGGGGGGGATAGCCTAAGGACATTTGAAAGTAGTCAATACTCATGAATGCTTTGTGGTGATATTTACTTTTTATTTATTTGGTCACTCAGTAAAAGCAAAAGTCCATACTCATCGGTGACCGTGACGATGCAGCTTCCCAGGGATTCATAGAAATCTTAAGTTGATCTTTGGATTTCCTTGGGCTGTGAATCAGTGTCAACAGTGATCCCTCTTCTGGGAAAATATCCTAAGAAACACGCAGCACCAATCAGAAAGAATATATTCACCTCTATGTTCATAGCGGAGCTATTTACAATAGCTAAGATCTGGAAGCAGCCCAAGTGCCCATCAGTAGATGAGTGGATAAAAAAGCTCTGGGACATTTACACCAGGGAACACTATGCAGCTGTAAATACTTTGAGCCAGTATGGATGGACCTGGATGGATGCTAAGTGAAATAAGCCAGTCAGAGAAAGACAAATGCCACATGGTCTCACTTATATGTGGAATCTAATGAGCAAAATAAACTGACGGGCAAAGTAGAAACAGAGGCATGGATACACGGAACAGACAACTGTCAGAGAGGAGGGGGTTGGGGGGAGCTGGATGAAAGAAGCTGAGGGGATTAAGAAAAAAAAAAAAAAAGACTCAGTTGTGAGTCTTCTAGAAAGTCCAGGAGAGGCATATGTGTATTGAGTGTGTGTGAGCGCACGCGCACACGTGTGTGTGCAAGTACTGTGCTGATTTGTGAGGATGAGCTAAAATAAGTGGGAACTCAGGCCTAGGAAGAACTTGGATCTAGTCCCACCTGGCAGGGGCTCACATGAAGAGGCGTCCTAAGAACAGGCACTGGGCGTGTAGCCTGGAAGTCAGCTGTCCTTTAAGATCTAGAGAAGATTGGCATAAACTCTTGCTCCATCTTTAGGGGGATCCCAATACTTTCCCCAAGATTTCTACAGTTCCTGAAGGCCTGATACTCTCATGGTCACCTTCACTTCTGAGCTGGTGCTGCTACCAAATTAGTTCTGGGTCCTCTCAATGTCCCCGCTCCATCCTGCATCGGCTCAGACGTGACCTCACTCTCTTTCCGTGATTTGTACACACACACATACATTTCCTCACGCCCACAGGCTCTTATGTACGAGGCAGACTTTACTGAATAAAGAATGACTATATTAAAGTAACACAAACAACTTAAAATGGAATGTCAGCTGTCACGAAGCTTCAGTCCCACTGCCATCTCACTTGGCCTTCCCCTCTTCCTTCCTGCCCTCTTTTCTCTGTTGCTCTTCTCTTATCCCGAACTCTGTTCCTTGCAGCTTAATGATCCCTTTTGATCCTTGTGAACCAGTGCCCTCTGGGACTCACCTTCTACTGCCTTAGAACAAACCACCTACAAACTCTATGTCGTAAACAACAACCATTTATTATTTCTAGTGAGCATGTGGGTGGTCCTGCTGATCTTGGCCGGGCTTGTTCATGCACAGGTCATCAGCTGGTGGGTCATCTGGGATGGCTGGTCTAGAATGACCTAGGCTAGGATGACTCAGCCTCCTCCATGTGTCTCTTCAACCCCCCAGCAGGCTAGCCCAGGCCTGCTCTCATGGCAGTGGCAAGACGGAAGGAGGCAGTGAAAATGCGGGAGCATTTGAGGCCTCTGCTTGCATCGTGTCCGCTGTCCTCTCACCCACACGGCCCGGCCCAGAGTCTGCGTGGGAGGCACCATGGAGAGGCGTGGCCACAGCGCAGCCCAAGAAACTGGGACTGACTGTGCACTCTGTCGCCCTTACCGTGTCTTTCAAGAAGTATTGTCCTAAGCAAAGGCCATTCCCTCTCTAAGAGGCATCCTGGTTCCAGCTGTTACCACAATAATTTGTTTCACTTTTGCTGCATCTGGTTTCTGCTTTGCATCTTATTAAGCAGCAGAGTAGCCCGGGGTATGACATTTTATAGGGGCTTAAGCATTTCCACATGAAAGTGAAGTTTTTGTCAATCGTTTATTTACTTTCTTAAATCTTATTGGCAGATCTAACCTCTATCTTCAGAGGCCTGCTGAAGTTCCAACAGACTCTTGGGCAGAGGAAGGAGATAAAGCTAAAGCTACCTTGCCTACCCTTCAGATCCCTTCACCAAAATGAGAAACGGAGGCACTGCGGAGACTCCTGTTGACTCTGAATTCTAAAATGCTTAGACCGCACATGCTCTCCAAATTAGCACAAGGGCACACTGGGCATCCGTTAGCAAGGCAGGGGCTGGGGAAGGTCCTCCTAGAAGGGCCTGTTTGGGGAGCTGGGAGGATGCGTGGTGGGTTTTTTCCCTCCCTCTCTCCATTCCACGGGGAAGGTGTGAGCTGGGCAGGGTGGTTCTGTTCTGCATCCCTCCTTTCATTACATTTTCCTTGATCAGGTGTATGTGTGTGTGTGTGTGTGTGAGAGAGAGAGAGAGAGAGAGAGAGAGAGAGAGAGAGAGAGGGAGGAGATGGTGTGTGTGTGTTCACGGGTCTCTACTCACATACATCAACAGACCTCAGGGCCCTCTGCTGAGGGAGGTGCAGCTTTGACACCGCTCTGCTCTGCAACGTGTTAAGCCAGACAATAAAGGAAATGATTAGGGGCTTTCAGAGCAAGTCCCTGACAATAGGGAGAGGTGAATGTGGACTGATTGAAGCTTCGTTTACCCCCTTCCTGCCAGCAGGGAAAGGCAGGCTGGGGATGGTCAGGCACCTGCATTTTGCAGAACCAGTCCCAGGATAACATATGCCCCCCCCCCCCGCCTCCTCCCCACTCCCCCGGGGCCCTCGGGGTTGGTTAAATTTAGTGTTCTGGCATATCCCAATCCATGTGATTTCTTCCAGGACTGTGAATCTAAATGTCACCCTCACTGCACAATTACTAACACATTGTGCTGATGGGGGTTGTTCAAAGCTGTGTGGCTGTGAGGAAAAAGAGACAGGAGACAAGCCTTGGGAAGGTGAGATGAGAAAGGAGGTTTGGAGAGAGGTTGAGTTGGTCCCCTAAACCAGCCCCAATGGAGTCACCCAGGATGTGGCCTCCGGCAGCCCACCTGGTCCAGCTTCAGGGCCTGTGCAGTGGTGTGCAAGGCACTGTGGTAGTTGTAGAGCTGCTCTGAGAAACTAAGCATGGAGCTGGAGGTGGGTGGTGGTTATAAAACCCTCCCCTCCCCCAACCAATTCTAAGAACAGGTCTTCTCCTCGGAGTTCAGTAGAATTGTGGATAGACTTGGTTTTTCTCCTGGAAGGTGTTACGTGGGCTCGGTGGGGACAGGGGACAATGTGGGTTAGTATAAACAGCCATGAAGTGAAGCAACCTGAGCATTCACCTGTGTTCATCCACTTGCTAGCTGTGTGACCTGAGATTATAATCACTTGGTTTTTCTTATATTGTTAAGTTGGGGTAAGTATCTCTGCTCTTCCCCCGTTGCAAGGATGCTGTGAGGATTAAATTAGATGATGTATAAAAAACTTAAAAAGAACTCATCTGGGCCTCATCAGTGAAAGGGAGTCATGCAACTGCCCAGATTAAGCTGAGGGGACATTTCAAAAGACAAAGAGGCAGGCAGGGCCTCAGCTCCAGGACAAGGCTTCTGGAATGAAATCCAGCCTCACCACCAAGTAGCCATGGACCTCAGGAAAGTCCCACAGCCTTTGGGTGGCTCAGTTTTGGTAATCAGGAAAATGGGAGAACAGCCATACCAATCCCATAGGGTCCTTGTGAGATTCAAATGAGCTAAAGCGTTTAAGTGCTCTGAGCACTTAATTTAGCAAAGAACACGCCCTCAGTCAACACTGGCTGTTACACATCTTTTTTGGATAGCCTGCTTGGGTATCCAGAAAGACTTCTTTAAAAATATGATTTTATTGATTTTAGAGAGAGAGGAAGGGAGAGGGATAGCAAGACAGAAGCATCAATGAGAGAGGAACATGGATCTGTGGCCTCCTGCATGTGCCCTACTGTGGATCGAGCCCAAAACCTGGGCATGTGCCCTGACCGTGAATTGAACTGGTGGCCTCTTTGTTCATGGGTGGACGCTCAACTACTGAGCCACACTGGCCAGGCCAGAAAGAGTTTTATGGGATAATTCTGGGAGCTCAAATGAGCACACATGAAGTTTCCAGTCCTACGCAGGGCGTGGGGTTGGTTTTCTGTCTTCTTTCCTTCACATCCTGCTCTCATCCTCCTAGGTCATGGGCTTTCTGCTCCGTGGTCCCAGGAGGAGGAACCCTGATAACAGCACATGCCAGTGATCCCTCGCCATGGCCCACTGTGCTCAATGCCTTGTTCTTAGGCCCGGTTCGGAGTTCCCTGTGCTTTCTGGGCTGGAGGAGAAAGGAACCTCACAGAGAACATCCACCAGTCATTCTCCTCCACATACAGACCGTGGGAGAATTCACCCCTCCGGGCCTCAGTTTCCCTATCTGTTAAATGAGATCGTCTCCAAGGACCCTTCCGGCAAGTTATGACACCTTTGCCTGTCATTTGTTCCCAGCAAATGATAGACCCCGGCTCCTTCCCAGCGACTGTATCACTGGCTATTTTATTTCTTTTCTCTTTGCTTCTCTCTCTTGAACACCCCAAGTGTTTATGTCATTTTTTGAGAATTCAATAAAGTGCATTATGGGGAGGAGACAGGGAATAACACAGGCAGAAATCTGCCGTTTTCACATGAATGCTTCAGGCAGTGAGCCATGATGGGAAACGAAATGTGTGGAGAAGTGCAGGGTGAGCAAGGAGGCCGTGAGTGCAATGATGAGCCTTTTATCGCTGGTGCCCGCACGTGACGTGGTGTCTGTCAGCCGGCGGCTGCCGTGCATCCCCGGAGTAGCTGCTGCCGGGAGGTCTTACTTTCAATCCCCTACCGCAGATTACATTTTGATGTGGGAGAACCCATGGTTATTTACCCAAGGATACTAAGGAACTATCCTTAGCCCCACTAAGGAGAGAGCAAGAAGAGGAGGGATGCAGGTTAGTCATCAGGAGTCATAAGATGCCGAGAGACACCGGACAGAACCTTCTGCACTGACTGATGGACTGGACAGGACTCTTAAGACACAGTCTGCACAACCTCAGGCTTCTCTGTTTAGTGTTAAGATGATTTAGTGCAAGTTCCAGGGTGTGAGAGTCAAGAATTGGGTTCAAGGTACAGCTCCCGGTACAGATCCCGGCCAGCTGTGCAGTGAGAAGATGGCAGGGCTCTGTCAGCCCACCTCCTGCTCCCCCGTGTCACTAATCCAGGCACTAAAGATCGTGCACTTTACACATAGGACTGTGCCTATATATTTTCACCCTAGGTATTTTTTTTTTTCTTTTAAACTAAAAGCCTTTATTATTTTTTAGAGAAGTTTTAGGTTTAAAGAAAAATTGAGCAGGAAGTACAGTGAATTCCCATATGTTCCCTCTCCTTCAGCTCCCTCTATCAACATTTTGCATTGTAACAGTTGTTACAACGAATGACCCAATATTCACACATTATTATTAACTGTAGTCCACTGTTTACAGGAGGGTTCCCTCTTGGTGTGGCACGTGCTGTGGGTTTGCACAGAATACCAGTTTCAGTGCACAGGAAGGGGCTGCCAGGCAAGGTTCCAGGCCCTGGGGCGTGGGAGGGAGCCGAGAGAAAATTGTCCACCCTCACGGGGCTTCCGTCATGATGATGTCCATTAAAAACAACAACACAAATAAGTGAGTACGAGCCCTTCATGTTCTGTCTCAGAAAGCAGAGGAGCATTATCCTATTTAGAAAAATGTCCACCTTAAACACTAAAAATAAAATGAATGTTGGGCGACAAAGGTTGGACTTCAGTTACCTGGAAGTATCACGTAACGTTAAAGGTGCCAACGCAGAGGTGGCGGAGGCTGTCATAGGGTTTCCGCAGGGAGTCGATGGGCTGCCTGGAGCCCGAGTTGCTTCTCTTCTGGCCACAGCCTAGTGTGTCAGGCCAGGTGCCTGGCGGGCTCTCCAGTGGCCTTTATAGTCACAGGGCTCCCAATTTCCAATCCTCTGAAAGTGGAGGGGAAGCCTGGGGAGGTCTTCCTTCCACTCTGAACCCAATTTCCAGAATATGAGGCCCAGATCCTTCTGTGGAAGGGTGTCCACAACAAGTGGGCTACAGATGCAGGCCGCAGCAGCCGCCCACTGGGGAGCCAGCACGAGCTCTGGCCCATCGCCTTATCTCCTATAATGTCCCAGGGAGATTATTAGACCCACTTGAAGGCCGAATCACTTTCTTAGATGAAGAGTTGTGCGTTAAGGAGTGGAAAAGAGTCTGGGAAAGCGAGGAGATGCTTATCGGGGCTGTGCGCAGGTGAACTCTTTCTTCGCCGCTGAGTGGTTTTGTAATGGCTTTCTTCACGGTAGAAGGAGATAATTTCCTTTTTTTTCCATCCTGAAAACTTCCTGTGAGTAGTGACCTCGGCCCCATCAGGAGAGGCAAGAGAAAGCTTCCGATAATGGCCGGGCTGTTCTGCAAGGCCTGGGAGTCAAGGCAGCCAGGAGTCACTGCAGGGTTTCTGGGCACAGCGGCTGTTCCCGAGGATGGGACAAGGAGTGGCCGGAGAATGGTGAATGTCGGAGTTGTCAGGGACCTCAGTGCTCCTCGGACCACTTGGGCACCTGTACAGAGCCTCATTGGGCAGGTCTTGGGGGAGCCCAAGGTTGTTCACTTCTAACTAAGAGTACCCAGTGGGTGCTGCTGGTCCACAGACCACAGTGGGGTGGCAAGAGGTTGAGCCACCTCTGGTATTTTACACACAAGAATATCGGTCCAGTGCCATTTCCACTGTGCCGGGCCAATAACCAAGGTCACAGGAATGATGGAGTCAGCATGTATGGAAAATGACCTTCACCCAAAGTGGCCGAAATGATACAAGTTTATGCTCGAAAGCATAAGCGTCAGTTATCTGGAAACTTTGCTCACCTAGATTCCTTCTTTGATTTCAGACAAAGGGGCGCACACGAGGCGTTCCTGTGGCTCAGAGTCTGCGATCAGTTCCCTCAGTTCCCTGTCATTAAGAGAGGCGGTACAGAGCTCACACAGCCACACCCCAGAGATCACATTGGGGACCATGCCTGCCCTCCCAGCTTCACCTGGAAGGAGGGTCTGCTCAGCAAGGGCGGTGGGCTGCACCTTGCAACCAGGTGTGGGCCTGTGTGGCGGGCGCCGCCTGCTCCTGTGAGCGTGACAATGATAAAGGCAGTGGCTAAGGAGGACAGAATTACGGGACAAGCAGTCCCGTCCGGAACTTTTTGGTGCCTGGTCCTGCTTGTTTTCATAATGATGTTCATGGTGAACTGAAAATGCTGCTGGGCCCATCTCTTCCAGCTTGGAAGGAACACAGGACTCTGCTGGGCCTGGGGGTGTGAGCTGCTCTGGCACCAGGCTCTGGGCATCAGGGAGGCAGCGGGTGGGGATGGGAGACAGCTGGGTGATTTACTCCAGCAGGTGGGTGCTGCTTCCATGGCGATGTCAGGCAGATGCTGATTCCTCAGTGCCAGGCAGGCGTGGGCACTGGGGTGCAGACATGGGCTGGGAGGCAGGAGAGGAATGGGGGTGTCTCTCTCCTCTGTGTAATAGCCTCCTTCTGACAAGGAGCTTCTGTTCTTTTTCACTGGAAAGCTTTTAAGAAGGCTGAAAAGGACAGGCAATTACAGGAAGGTTAGGTGCGCCTGATTGGGTGTTGTTACAAATCACTCATTGTCATATAGGGCGTTTGGAGAGGAGGCCATCGGGACTGATTGCCGTTTAGGGTAAGTGATTTCTGTTTAGAGGGAGTGAGCAGATGAAGGCTGGGCTGGCACTCGTTGCCCTCTCTGCCTGTTTGCTCTTGAGTTGACGGTTTTTCTTGGCAAGGAGGAGTTGTTAGAGATGCTCACAGGATGTATGAGTGAGAAGTGGCTAGAGATCAGTCTTCTAATCCCAGCTCACCTCACCCTCTGCTCCATTGTATTGATGAGGAAACAGTCTACAGAGCAGGGAAGAGACTGGTGCAGACTCACACAGAAGGCTGGTGGAGGCGCTGGGCCAGAGCTCACGTCAAGACCCCAGGCTAGTGCTCTTGCAGACAGCAAGGCCCCAACCGAAGGTCCACTGAGACCAGGGTTTCCATCAACCCAGCCTGTGGATAGCACTGTAGCTTGAACATCTCTCACATGGTGGCCTTGCGACGTCAGGCACCATGCTGAGCTTTAGCGCACAATCTGTTCCTGGATCCTCTCACACACACTGTGACTTGTGATTTTCCCTGACCACATGATGTCCCCAGGAGGCAGGGAACACGTCTGGACTGTCCTGGTGTTCCCGATTTCATCTGTCTCCCTCTGTCTCTCTCTCACACACACACCTCCTTTACTGCTATGTCTGAAACACCACCATAGTGATGGATCTTCCTTTGGATCTTGGTCTGTTCCATCTTCAAGCACCTAAATTAACATGCAAGCTGTGGGAAGGACCTAACTGTAAACAACCAGGTGGCAGTGCACAAATAGTGGAGGAACCCACAAAAGGATGAAAGAAGGTTGTAGAAGAAAATCTACAATTTGGCCCAGCAAAAATTATTCCACAATTTTAACAAAGAAAAAAAATGAGGCGGAGAATGGTCCAAGAACACACCACAGTCGTATCCCTTTGGTCTGCTGGTTGTGAGGACGGATTCTTAAGGGTTGAATGGTGTCCCCTCCAAAAGGTATACTGAAGTCCTCACACTCAGTGCCTCAGAATGTGACCTTATTTAGAAAGTGGCCCTTTAGAGAAGTAATCAAGTTAAAATGAGGTCATTAGAGTTCACCCTAATCTAATATGATTGGTGTTCTTATTAAGGAAAAATTAGGACACAGACACGGATATACACAGAGGGGAGACTGTGTGAAGAGATGCAGGAAGAGCGCCAGGTGAAGGCAGAGATCTGGGTGATAAATCGAGCCCGGGAACCCCAGAGATTGCCAAGAAACCACCAAAAGCCAGAAGAGAGTCATGAAACAGATTCTCCCTCACAGCCCTCAGAAGGTACCGCCCCTGCCCGCCCCTTGATCATGGACATCTGGCCTCCAGGGCTATGAGAAAATACATTGCCGTTGTGTAAGCCAGCAGTTTGTGATACTTGGTGAAGGCAGCCCTAGGAAATGAATCCGGTGGCCTTTCTTCTCCAAGAACTTCCTCTATCACTATCTTTCTGTCTTACCTCCTATTATGTAACTGGGCTCCACAGCTTTATTTATGGGGGTGACAATCCTTTAGTTGTGTGACAGGTGTTAATGTCATCAGGACTTGAGATAAAGCATATCACAGTTATATGACAGAGACTGTGGAGCAATCCCAGAATTTCTACTCCTGCCCAAGCAGGGGAATCTATCCATTTAAGTATTTAACAGCTATTTGATGAGGGCCTACTATGTGCCTGGCACTGTGCTCTGTGATGGAGACACAACGCCATGCAAAACACTGCCCTCACTCTCAAGGAGCTCACAGTCTGCTGGGGGGATGGTCACAGAGAGAGGTCATGTGGTACGAAGGAAACACTGTCCTGGTGATGAGCGCAGAGGGGTATGGGATCACAGAGCTGAAAGAGGTGGAAGGAGCCTGGAGGAGAGTCCACAGGAGCTGAACCTTCAGAGGTTATCAGGCCACCAGGTAGGAAAGGCTGTTCCAGGCAGAGAAAACCATGAGCAAGGGGACAGGGCAGTGGAAGAGCATGTGGGTGTGGGTGTGGGTGTGAGTGTGAGTGTGAGTGTGTGTGTGTGATGTCCTGTATAACCATGGGTTCATCCATGTGTACCATGCCAGCCTCTGTAGGGCATGGCGAGCAGGGTTGTATAGGATAGAGCCCTCACCGGCTCAGTGATGCCAGTTCTCAAATCTGACACACAAACCCTCTATGAGTGTGGGCTGGGGCTGGGCCTCTGCCTCCAGCCACCCAAGCCAGCCTTTACTTTGGTACACCCTTTGCCTACACTTCCAGTGGAAAGTCTCTGAAGTTCTCTCTCTGAAAAATCTTCCCTTTCAATGGAAACTTCCTTTTAGCTTCCAATTCTTTAATCTAACCTAGGATACCCAAGTCTGTTCAAAGATTTTCTCACATGTGGGTAGGTGTGTGTGTGTGTGGGGGTAGGATAGTATATGAGGGTGTGCACATTCCCAGGGGTGCATGGGAGAGCAAGGGAATTGCAGGCCTGTCACCAGCTCAGCTGAGAACATCGCCCGGGTCACTGTCCTGATGATCAAATTAAGCCCCTTTCACAAGTGAAATCAGTTTGAAACTCTGAGCCAAGGACCAAGTGATCCGGCCCACTTTCCTTGCTCTGCTTTTTCCAAAGATAAAAGGGTTTGCAAATTGTGACGTTCATGTCAATGCTAATGGCAGGGTGGGGACTCTCCAAGAGAACTGATAACCTTCTCAGACTGAGGGTAGGTGACTGAGGGAGAGCAGCTCCAGATGTAATATTTGGTGCTCACATCCAAGAAACACTAACGTTTTGGAGTGTTCATAAATGACACTCTAGGGAACAAAAGCCGGGGAGGAATTGCGCTGGTGGATTTGATCCAACAGAAAAAAACAAATGCCGGCCAGTCACCTTCAGCTTTCTCCAGGGACCTGAGCTCCAATATATCAATTCCAGAAACAACGGACAAAAAACAGAATATCTGAAACACTGGTCAAAACCAAAAAACCAAACCAAGCAAACAAAAAGACAGAAAAGCCCCCAAACCCAAAGAAATCCAGCCATCCTAATGCTTGGTGGGGGAAATGTGGACCTGAGAGGTGAAGTCCTGCGAAACCTCACATGGGCCCCGAGGGCAGCATCGGGCAGGGCTCTCCAGGCCTCAGCCACGTTCAGAGGAGTGGGCAGGCGTTTGTGTTCCTCCATTTCCTGGTGTCACCAATACTCTGCAGCATGATAAGGTCTGAGAATCAGGGCATTAAACCCAAATCCGCCTGGCGTCCTGGGTCCCCGTGGGCGTGCGCAGGGCTCCCCGCTGTGCCAGGGGTGGGAGTGCGCGGCAGGTTCCTGCGTGGTGGAGCGAGGAACCGCATCCCAGTGCCAGGAGCGTCTCTCTGACTTTGCCTGACAGCCACCAATAGCTAAATTAGAGTAACCACCTTAATGGGGAATAAATTGGAGGGTTAGCTTGAAGAAGTCTGCGGGAGCAATTTGCTGTGTGTTCCTTCGAGGGAGGCTTGGCGGAAGGAGCGGAGGCCCCTCATTTCCAATTAAGGCCCTTTCTGTCACTCTTGAGAGCTGATTAGAGGATGAGGCAAAGAAAGGGGTGGCTCGGCGGGACAAGGTGAGCTGAGGATGTAGGAGGCATCTCCTTGGAGGGCCCAGCTTGAAGCTGCTTTGTCTCGATGCTGCTGGCCAGCCTCGTGCTACAAGTTTTCCTGCTTATGCCCTGACTGCTCCAGGTGTGACTCCATCCCACCAGCACAAAGGAAGCTCAAGCTCAAGGAGTGGTGGTTCCCTCCCTCTCTCTAAGTTCTGGGGAACTGACCTAGATCCAAAGCTTGTGGCTCTTCAAACAGCCGCCTCACAGGAGTCCCCCAGACATGTCCACCCGACCTCGTGCTGAGCACCTGCTGCGACAGGCCTGCTTTCTCCCATGGCCCCTCAGGCCTGGGCTCCTCTGCTTTTTCTGTGCCATTCACTAGGGGGTGGGGATCATCCAGCTGCTTCCCTGTGGGGCTGGAGCATGAACCGTTGCAAGGACAAACCCTGCTGCCGTTTCCTCTCTGGGTCTACCCACTTCTGCAAACCCATCTGTAAGGAACTGAATTGTGACCCCTAAATCCATATGTTGCAGCCCAGATCCCCAATGTGACTGTATTTGGAGATAGAGCCTTTACGGAGGTAATGAAGGTCATAAGGGTGGGACCCTGATGCTACCAGACTAGTATCCTTATCAGAGGAAGGGACTTCAGAGAGCTCTCTCCGTGCAAGCACAGAAGAAAGGCCATGTGAGGACACAGCAGGAAGTCAGGAAGAGAGGCCTCACCAGAAACCCACCCTGCTGACACCTTGATCTTGGACTTCTAGGCTCCAGAACCGTGATAAACGAATTCTCTGTTGTTCAAGCTGCCCAGTGTGTGATACTTGTTCTGGCAGCCTGAGCAGACTAATCCTCCACCCCCGGAGGAGATCTGGAGCATTGAGCTCCTCTGTTCTTCTGTATTGTCCAAATCTCTGATTCTTCCCCTGCCCACCACCCCCATACCGCACCCCCCTCGCATCAAATAATGTGCTGCAATGTGGCTGTAACAATAAGAATGGAGTCAAGTGGTAGGTTTAGAAGAAAATTTACGTTGATAAAAGATTCATAGCTGTAATATACAAAGAGCTCTTAAAAATGAACAAAAAGACAACCAAAGTGAAAACAGGGAAAGGACATGAATTAGCAGCTCACAGAAAAGCAAATCTAAATGGTAGATGAACACATTCAAACATGTTAAAACTTACCAGAAGTCAGAAGAATAAAAATAAAAATAGTATTTAAATTATCACTTTACACCTACTAGACTGGCAAACATTAAGCAGACCAATACTATCTACTGCTGCTGGCTGGGGGAACTTTCATACAGTGAGGAAGGAGATGTAAACTGTTTTAATCTTTTTGGGAAAGAACATGGCAATACCTATTAAAAAAAAAAAAAAAAAAAAGCATATTCTCTTCTCCCCAGCAGTTCCACTCTTAGATATAAAAGCCCTGGTGAGTGCGAGCTGTTTGAGGGGAAGTGGCCATCAGTGGGGACTGGAATCAATCACATACACCAATACTGCAAACATTATTCAGACATTAAAAATGAATGGATTCTCAATTCATTAATTTGCAGAAATTTACACAAAGTGTGAAACAAGCCGGGTGCAGAGAAGTATGTAAAATGATCCTTTCTGTGAAATAATGACAAGCTCCTCTCATGTAAATATGTGGAGTGGAGGTAAAAAGGAAAGGAGTAAGTCTCCCCCAACCCCCAAAGAATGCTGATCTAAACCACACACACACACACACACACACACACACACACACACACACACACGGTGTCTATGATAAAATGCGTTGTATTACAGATCCTGTTAAATATTGGGGGACGCATACAGACATGCATGAAAGAATGGTCACCGAGCCATGATTTCATGGGAGAGAAATTTCAGGTAATTTCTTTCCTTCTTATACCTCTGTGTACTGTTTGAACAATTGCACTAGGCATTTATTTTTTATAATAATACTATATTTTGCTTTTTGAAACATGGTTGACTAGCCCACCTCTGACACTTCCCCTTTCTCC